>NC_083366.1:39217500-40475000 GCF_030254825.1 Meriones unguiculatus | reverse complement strand
TGCTTGAGCCGTGGAGTTTTTAATCACAGCGACAGAAAAATAAAGAGCACAGGTTCTGTACGTGAAGCACGTCTCCCTGAGTGTTCAGCTGTCACCACATAATTCTGTCAGGTCTTCACCCTAAGTCTGTGAGGTCAGTGGAAACATGAACCTGAGCACAAGCAGCTAAAAGTTGGGACGACTGAACTCACCTCTTTACAGTCTAAACAATTAGGAGAGAAGGCCATTATGTTATCTGTTCTAGACAAATGGAGACAAAACTTCGCAAACTTATGTCTGTGACAGAGAAAGGGAGAAAAGGGATACTTTACAACCACAAAATAAGAACACATTTCCCTTTCCCAGCATCCTTAGCACCATGCTTGCTTTCCAGTGACATCTCTGGGTCCACTTCATCCTCCTAAAAGCAGTTTCAGGGCTACCCAAGCACGCCTTGCCTTACACCCTGACCACAGCAGTCCAAGAATCTGATTCCCTTCCCCTCTCCCCGAATCGAAACATCTTGCCCTTCCATAAGGGCACACTCCCCCGTCTCCTAAGTTGGGTAAAGCTGGCTTTCTTTGACCACTGGTGTATTTCTAGAGATCTTTGGTCAATGTTCTTCAGCAAGCAAGAGAGCAAGTTGTCCCTGGTAGAGCACAAAATTAAATGTTTAACTAAAAAGGCCTGAGGAACTGGTTTGAAGCAAGATTGCATACAAAAGACCACTTGCAAGAAGCAGATGGCCTGGGCTAAATTTAAAAGACATTCTCAGAGGAAGGAAAATGAGCTGGCTGCCAGCATGGGGAACTCACAGGTGAGCACCACACAGACCAGAAGCAGTGAGAGGCAGCTGCTATCCCTGAAAGCCGATGTCCTGAGGAGACTAAGATGCACTGGGACCCAAGGGCTGGAGAGCTGTCCTGGCTTCTGCCTTACTCCTACCTGCTAATCATTTCATACCTGTCTAGAAGCCAGGGGGCAAAGGATCCTAAGGAAGAAATTCTTTGTATTATAGAGTAAAGCAAGAGAAGGATGGAGAGGAACCTGACAATACGGAAACAACTTGATTCACATAATAACCCCCATTGTGATCAAGGTGTTAAGTCCATAACAAGGGTACTTTTAAATGATCTCTAATACTAGCCTCTGCCCTGTGGGACAACTCTTTCTAATATGCAGTTATAATTAGGAGAATATTAATGAAACGATTTTACTTGGGAATTACAGGTCTAAGCATTATGACAGGTTTTTGTTGACATTGTTGTTTGTTTTGTCTCTTCAGATAAGTCTCACACTGTCATCCAGGCTCACCCTGAATACCAACTTGCAGCAATCCTCCTGCTTCTGCCTCCCAAGTGCTAGTATTATAGGTGTGAGCCACCATATCCAGCAAAGATTACCTTCGTTTGAGGAAAAAAATAATATTATGTGTGTATGTGCAAAATGTACATTGTTTCTAGAAAGGACTCAGATGTCCAAAGCTGCTTCATCAGACGGAAGGTTCAACCATGGAAGGTTCATACATGGCCTCTTATTTTTTCATAGTTCATATCCATTTTTATATTTCGAATGGTTGACAGTGAATTAAAATAATACCTTCCATGATAAATTACATAAAATTGTATTGCCCATACGTAAGGGTGTCTGTGTGTGTGTGTGTGTGTGTGTGTGTGTGTGTAGAGGTCAAAGGACAATCTAAGTTGCTATTCCTCATGGCCACCTTGTTGTGAGGCAGAGTCTCTCATTGCATGGAGCTCAATAAGTGAGCTAAGGTGGCTGAACAGCGAGTTCCCGTGAGCTCCCGTGAGCCTTCTTTCATCAGCTCCACAGCGCTGGAATTACAAGTACGTGTCTCAGAGCCCGGCTTTCTGATATGGGGTCTAAGGCTCAAGCAAGTGGGTCCTCATGCTTGCCTGGCAAGTATTTTATCAACCACACCATCTCCCCAGCCAATACATTAAGGTATTTGTTTGTTATTTTGTTGTTTTTTTGCCACAGCCATAGACAACTTCATCTGCAGCCACACCAAACAGCGGTAGAAAATACGTAACATCTAACTCCTTACAAAAAGGAGGCTCCAGGTCCTGGGCTAGAGAAAGGTGTCTTGGGGACACACCTACCTGCTGTATCCTGGTATCAGAAGCATCCCCAGAACTCTGATTGCAGGAGGGGTAGGGGGTTCTGGCTTCTTCCAGCTTGAGCTGCTGCCTGGGGCCTCTTGGCTCCCTGGAGAAGGCTGGCAGATGGACAGTTTGAATTAAAGGCATTTGAAAAGCAGCAGGCATAAAACGATGACTCTGAATGAACTACTTTTCAGAAACCAATGAAATTCCCTGTGAACCTGTTCTCATTCTTATCAAGGATAAGAAAGTGGAGGCCCAGAGGATTCTGCCCAAATAAGCCTTGTTAGCTTTATCTGTGTCGCGACTCCTTCTGTGGGTGCCCTAGCACAGGTATCTTTGCTTTACATATAACATTTCAGTTTACTTTTTTTTTTTTTTTTTTTACCTTTTTTCTTTTCTTTTCCTTCTGGTCTATTCCACATGTCAGTACCCCCTCCCTAAAATGACATTTCTTGTGCCACATAAAACTTGTGTAATGCTGGGTATGGTGGCACACACCTCTATTCCCAGCACTTGAGAGGTAGATGGATAGATATAAACAGACAGACAGACAGACAGGTTTTAAACAATGAATCAATCTGAATCAGTGTTAGAACTCAGTCCCATTTTTTTCATGGATATCTCCCTTTACCAGTTTTGGTCTAATGTTGCTCATAGTACAAGTCTTTAAACCCAGCACCAGGGAGGCAGAGGCAGGTGGATCTCTGTGAGTTCCAGGACAGCTAGGGCTCTGTTATACAGAGAAACCCTGTTTGTGGGGAGAGAAGTTAAAACAGACTGAAAAAAAGAAAAGAAAAGAAAAGAAAAGAAAAGAAAAGAAAAGAAAAGAAAAGAAAAGAAAAGAAAAGAAAAGAAAAGAAAAGAAAAGAAAAAGAAAACCTTTCCACAGCCAGTAACCCTAGCACTTTAGAGGCCTAGCAATTTAAGGCCAGCCTGAGCTATATAACAGCTTCATCTCAAAAAACAAAAAACATTGTGCGGGAGAGATAGCTCAATGGTTAAGAGGACTCAGGTTTGTTTCTCAGCACTCATATGATGGCTCACAACCATCTCTAACTCCAATTCAGAGAATCTGATGTTCTTTTCTGGCCTCAAGCACCCGACATGCAAACAAAACAGTTTTACACAAGAAATAAAATAAATAAATCTAATCTTTTAATACAACATACTTCAAACTACACTCTTAAATTATAAAAATGAAATGAAAAAACATTAAAATTTCATTTTAGGAGGAAAATAAAAACATTCATTGGTTCTGTTCTTCTGTTAGGCAACTGATCAATGGAAAATAAATCTCGAAAAGTTGGGCTGGTCTCAGACTATTGATTTCTGCTGGAGAGTGAAAGTCGGAGTGCTCAGGCATACCTTTGAATTCCATTTCTCTGTTTCAAAGAGGCGAATGTGAGAAATTCAAGAAGTGTGACTTCATGATATTCAGTTTTTCAGATACTCAGAGCCTGCAGACTCTTAAGCCCTAACCCTCATCAGACTGGCCTGAATTGAGATGCTTATTTCTTTCACATTTGCATATTTGAGGGGATAGTTATTGTTTGAACGTAAGGGCATATAGGTGTCAAACCATTGGCTGAAGAGGGAGAAAAGAAGGAAAGGCGTGTGAAGAATATCATTCATGTTTACCTTTAATTCACCTTAAGTGCCAGCCCCCTGTTCCGTTAGGACACCATTTCCACAAGGAAAAATACTTTTCACCTTTTTCAGTGTCGCCATGAGGCAGGCAGCTCTTACTCAACAGGTCTCTAATGAGTGGCATGGGTTCTTAACTGTGGCTGTTCTTCACTCTCTCTCACCCACCCATGCCTGCTTCCTGTAACCTTCCTCCACCACCCCTTTTTGTAAGCCTAGCCACTTGCACAAGATTCTTCTGGCTTAGGAAAAAGGGCTGGTTGGGTCTGGTTCCCTTCCTCCGGTTTTCACACACACTTCAATAAACAGGGATGGGGTTTGGGGGCAGCAGCCAGAACTCCAGGATCTCTCGAGTGGGAGGAAGAGAAGAAGAGAGAGAGGATAAGGGAGAGAAAGAAGACTAGGAGGGAAAAGAAGAAAAGGGCAAAAGGAGGAAGGAAAGAAAAACTGGAGGGCAGGAAGGATTGTTTCTGCGTAAGCTACCTAGTAACAAGTGACCGCTAGCAACAGGAATACTATTGGCTGATGGCTCATGGCAGGCCAGTCACAGGCTCTAACCCGCTTAAGGGAAATTGTGAGTCTTGCACGCGGAGTGGGTCCACCGAGGTCTGTTGTCACGAGTGCCCGCACTTCGAGACTAATAGAGAATGAAAAGTTCTTTCCTCTTTTTTTGTAGCAGCCTGTTCTCTGGTGCCGACTGTGCCCACTGGCGAGCTGGAGAGAAAAGAAAAGACAGGACAATCGGCTTTTGAGGGTCAGAGAAGAAAAGAAAACGCAGAGTTAATTCTGAAAGGTAAGGAGGGGGGCGGAGAGGGCCCCGCGTCCTGGCTGGGGCCTTAGGAGCGGGGAGGTAGAGGTTCGGAGAGAAAAGCAGAATCCCTGAGTCAAGAAAGAACATCTAGGGTGAAGGGCAGTCTCATCTTGACCTGCGGAAGAGAAGGGAGGACAAGGACGGGAGCGGGTGAGGGGGAAGGAGGCTGGAAGAGGAGGGAGGGAGGAAGAAGGAGGAGGAAGAATTTGGGGGAAAAGTAGGAGAAAGAGCCAGTGGGGAAGGAAGAGGACGAAGGGGTGGGGTGAGAGGAGAGAGGAAGGGGAGGAGGAGAAGAGAAGGCCCAAGAAGAGAGGAAGAGGAGGAGGGAGGGGGAAGAATATCAAATGACGGCTGAAGAAACTGGACCCTGGGAAGACAACTGAGCCTAAGATAGTAGAAAACTGCCTGCCTGATGTTTACGCTGTTTGTTTAATAGAATGTCTAGTGATCCCACCTATTAAGGTATAACCTGATCCATACCTTAAGGAGTCTGTCTAAGGCAGAAGATGGAGTGCACATGAAACCAGCGTAGGGACAAACGAATGTAACCTACATGAGAACCACCGGTGATTTCTCCTCTGTACTTCTAGGTTTTCTGTCCACACGTGACCTAGGTGACTCTGTCCTGAAGACCTATGGAGCCTGCTACTTCCCTGCATTCTTGCCCGTTAGCCTCCCTTCTCTTCTTCCTGGTCCTCAGCCCGTTTGTGCTGGTCTCAGGTACAGCTGTAGGCTCCTCGCTCCTGTCAGCTTTCCAGAAAGCAATGCCCACAGTTCTCCCGACAGACAGAGGCAGGAGGACTGCAGCTGTGGTGGCTCATCTTTCTGAACGTGTACACTTGATTTATCCCAATTTTGCCTGACAGAAATGCAGCAAGAGCGTCAAAGTGGACCTGTGAATTTCCAAGTGGCAACATTCAAAAGAGTTAAAAATAGAGAAAGTACATATCAATGACATAGTTTAACATCACATCATCAAACATTAGTATTTAAATGCTTACCTTGCCAGATGTGGTGGTACACAGCTATAAACTTGGGAGGCTGAGACAAGCCTGCCAAGAGTTCAAGGCCAGCCAGGGCTGCATGATAAGATACTGTCTCATAAAGCGAAGCAAGGAAGCTGGGAATGTGGTTCAGTTGGTAGACTAGTTGCTTAGTGTACACAAACTGTGGTTTGAACCTGGCTCTGTGCCACACCCAGGCGATGGGCTGAAGAAGAGAGGCAGTCTGGGTACTGGGCGTACAGCATATGATCCGGGTGACGTCAGTTTTCTGTTCGCATGGGTTGTGGTTTGCTGGGTTTTGGTGGCTTGTTGTGGTCGTTTTTGTTCTTGGCCGGACTGGAACTTGCTATGGAGCTGAAGGTGACTTTGAAGAACTGATCTTCCAGCCTCCATCTCCTGGGTGGGCACCAAGCACAACTCAGTGTTTGTTCCTGAAGTATTTGCAGCCTCGATGGATTGTTCCCAGAGACGCTGCTGACCAGCCCATCTAGGAAGCACACACACACCCCGCCCATGGCCTTGGAAAGGACTTATCTAAACCAAGGCTGTCCAATCTTTTTCAGTTCTCCTGATGAAAAAGTCACTAGATGAAGAATTTCGTAGGGCCCTACATTGAATGGTCTAGAGGTTCTAGTTTAATTTCTGTGGCTGTGACAAATACCCTGACAAAAAGCAACTTAGGAAAGGGAAGGGCTTAACTGGGTACAAATGCAGGCCACAGTCCTTCACTGAAGGCAAGCCTGCTTGCTGTTCCACACAGCATTACCTCCAACCAAGGAACTCACTTCACCACTCAAGTGGTGCGGGACAGGCCATGGAAGACATCGCTTGCTGCCTGGCATCAGACTCTTATGTAGATCAGGACCCCCTGCCTAGGGAAGGGTGTGGGCAGGGCCCCTCTTACATCAGTTCATGGTCAAGATGATCTCCCACAAAGATGTCCATTCTGACCTAAGCAATTTCTCTGTTGAAATTCTCTTCTGGGATAATTCTAGGCTGACAGAACTGTCAACTTCTTAACAAGTTGACAGTTAAAACTAACCAGGACAGTGTCCAAAGCACAGCGTTGGTGCTCTGAGTGCACACACGTTCATTTGGCGTGACGCTGTGACACAAAACTGTCACTACAAAGTTCACACTTGAGAACCACAGACTCAAAACAACAACGGCAAACGCAAACCTCACGTCTTAAGCATGTTTGCCATTTCGGGTTGAGCAGAATGTACAGCTTTCCAGGGCCCCAGGTTGACCACTCCTGAAGCCCTAGAACAGCACTTTATCATGCTGGGTAGGTTAACGGCCGGAGTTCCTCCCTGATTGTCCCCCTTTGTTGAATAGCCCAGTTTGCTGTCATGGGGCCAGCTGAGCCCCTCCTGGCCATGGTAGGAGAGAATACCACGCTGCACTGCCATCTGTCACCAGAGAGAAGCGCTGAAGACATGGAGGTGCGCTGGTTCCGGGGGCAATTCTCCCCTGCGGTGCTGGTGTACAAGGGCCGTCGAGAGAGGACGGAAGAGCAGATGGAGGCGTACCAGGGAAGAACCACCTTCGTGAGCACAGACATCAGCAAGGGGAGGGTGGCGCTCCTCATCCACAGCGTCACGGCCTACGACAATGGCATCTACTGCTGCTACTTCCAGGAAGGCAGGTCCTATGATCAGGCCATCCTGAGGCTCATGGTGGCAAGTGAGTCACTCCATTATCCTCTGCTCGCTTTTCCCAGGGCAGCTTTGGGGAAAGTGTCTCTCTTGGATTCAGACTCATCAGGGACTAGCACATTTTCCCCTGGAACCCCCTTCATACGGGGAGGGTTGCTCTACCTGAGTCCACCTGAGTGAGTTCTGCTAAGCTGTGGCCGTTGCTTCTTGAGTGACAGTAGGCACTGTTAGAAATGCGCAAGGGTCCCTGGAATAGACAAACACTGCCCCCCAAAAAAGCTCATTAGAGATTTCACTGGTTAATAATTTCGCTGCTTAAACTTATAGCTTGGGCCAGGTTTAGACTCACTTTGTTGCTGACCATGACCTTGAACGTCTGATCTGCCTTCCATCTCTGCCATGTGCTGGGTTTACAAACTGTATCACCATCATCATCCTCTCCGGCTAATCTTGTCTTTTCTCCCGTTTCTCCTAGTAACGATTGCAGAGAAAGCAACCGATGTGTCCGCAGATGATGTCAATATTAAATAAGGCAGCAAAATTATGAACTAAGACTGGTGGCCCCGTAGAGGCACAGCAAAAGAGTACTTTTACTCTTTTTACCAAGCTTCAGGATAGAAATGGCAATTAACCTGGGCATGCCAGGAAGGTAGCCATGTTTTCTTAGTATCATACAATATTAAATAAAGGAAGAAGGTTTCCTGACCTTCCTACCCTGATCCTGTTCACATCAGAACCTCAGGGTTGGCTGGTTTAACTTATGGTGTGCACGTGCTATGTGTGTGCGCGCACAAGTATCCATGGTGTGTGTGTGTGCACATGCATGTATGTTTGTGATAAATGTATATGTGTTTATGTGTGTGGGTGTGTGTGCTCACCTGTGTGGATGCTTGTGGTAGCTATGGGTGTCTTTCTTAGTCACTTTGCAACTCAATTTTTGAGACAGGGTCTCTCACTGAACTTTGATCTTTCTGTTCTGCTAGGCTGGCTGGCCACGTAGCTGGCAGGATCTGCCTGCCTCCTCATGCCCCGACTCAGTACGGAGCTGATAGACACATAACCACCCAAGCTTTTGTGTAGATGCTGAGGATCCAAAGTCAGGTCTTCATACTGGTGCAACAAGCTCTTTACCCCGTGAGCCGGAAAAGCACTCTACTACTGAGCTACATCCCTAGCCCAGCCACTCTTTGTGTTTGCTTGCTTGTTTTGTAAGACAGGGTCTCACGTCGCAGCCTTGGCTATCCTGAAACTCTCCCTCTGTAAACCAGGCTGGCCTGGAACTCACAGAGATCTGCCTGTTTCTGCCTCCCTAGTGCTGTTTCTAAACCAACTGCTATTTTTGAGCCCTGGTCTTCCCTCCCAGGCCTGGGTTCTAAGCCCGTCATTAACATGGAGACCCTAGAGGATGGGAGCATCCTGCTAGAGTGCACATCTAAAGGGTGGTACCCAGAGCCCCGAGCCGTGTGGAGAGGCCCCTATGATGAAGTTGTGCCTGCCCTGGAGGAAGAGTATGCAGCCAACAGAGAAGGCCTCTTCACAGTCGCCATGACTGTGGCCATCAGGGACTGCTCTGTGAGGAACATGACCTGCTCTGTCAACAACACCCTGCTCAGCCAGGAGATAGAAAGCGTGATTTTCATTCCAGGTCAGTCCTCTGCCCTCTGGAGATGAGTCCTGAAAGATAGATTCCCCAGCACATAGGTTGATGTCTGGAGTTGATGAGGGACTAGAGGATGGTCTGGAGAAGGATTTTTGGCTCTGCAGAGCTGGAGGCTGGAGCTGAACTGAGGCCACATCCTTTGCAACAAGAAGCAAATCATTCAGTCCCAACCACATGAATTAGCAGTGATAAACAGTGGAGAACAGTGGTTATGTTGGTTTATACCCGTAGGCCCCGCACTTGGGAGACAGGGAAGAAGAATAGACTTAAACTTAACCAGGACTTGGACCTGTGGTGATCCTCCTCCCTCTGCCTCCCCTGTGTCGGGATTACAGTATATGCCACCACACCCAGCACATGAGAGGGTTTTAACATAGAATGAACTGGATCCCTGTCTCTCTGTTGAGAAGACACTTATACAGCAAAGGCAGAGCAAGGAAGAAGGCAATGCAAGAGCCTGGGCCAGAATGTGGGGGGAGGGGGGTGCTGTATGAGGTGGTGGCTGGAGAGGCTTAATACGTTGCTTACCTTGTTTCATCCATGCCCATGTTCTATCCCTCACCACACAGCCCTTCTCTGGCTCACTTTCCAGAACCCGTTTTCGAGCCCAGCCTTCCTCTCTGGATGGTGGCCATGGCCGTCACTCTGCCTATGGTAATGCTGATCCTCCTCACATCTGCAAGCCTCTGCCTTGTCAAGAAACACCAGAGGAAGAAATCGATTCTGTCAGCTGAAAAGCAAGTTGAATACGAAGAAAAAGAAACTGCACGTAAGGAACTAGGGGAAAGAAAGAGAACCCAGAAGGTAAAGGGGTAGAGTACTAAAGTTCACCATTCTTCAGTTTGAGGCCAGCCTCAGCTACCTAGTGAGTTCAAAGCCAGCCTAGGCTACCTAGGATCACATCTCATAAAAATGAAAAGAGGAGGAGGAAAAGAAAAGAAAGGACACCGCCCTTCTGACTGACAGGTAAAAGCTTATGCGAGACAGGCTACAGAGAGGCAGCAGAAGCGCTCAGAACTCTCATATGTTAATAATTAAGCCTTTGGATCCTTTGTTCTAATTTGCAAACATTGTGTCATTCACTTGGTTCCAAGCAGGTCTGAATTCCTGAACAAGAGCAAAAAACAAACAAACAAACAAAAGGCCCCAATAATGTCCACTTACCTGGTACATATCACTCCTGGTTTCTGACTGCTCTCAGCATGGGTGTTATATTAGATGCTTTCCTCATTGCTGTGATAAAGTTATCTGACAGGGGCCAACAAGATGGGTCAGCAGGTAAAGGTACTTTGTATCAAGTCTGACATCCCAGAGTTCAATACCCAGAACTCACACGGTAGAAGAAGAGAACAAACTCCTACAAGCTGTCCTCGGACACTTAACATGCAATATGCCACATGTACACACAGAAACAACACACACACACACTAAGTAAATGAAAAATATTTAATTAAACTTATGTGAATGAATATTTTGCTTATATGTATGTATGTGCACCCAATGAATGCCTGTTGCCCACAGAGATGAGAAAAGGGCATTGGGTGGCCTGGTAGTGGAGTTAGGGATGTTTGTGAACTACCGTGTCGGAACATGTCTTCTGCAAAAGCAACAAGTGCTCTTAACCACTAAGCCATCTTTTCAGACCCTAATGTTAGTGTTACTTTTTAAAATGTGTGTGTTAGCTGGGCGTGATGGTGCATGCCTTTAATACCAGCCCTCAGGGAGGCGGAGGCCAGAGTGGTCTACAAAGCTAGTCCAGGACAGCCAAGGCTATACAAAGAAACCCTGTCTCAAAAAACTAGAAAAGAAAGAAAAAAAACAAAGAAAAAGAAAAGAAAGAAAAAAAAATGAGTGTGTGTTGCACTTTCTCTCTTAACCTGGTTAGCTAGCACCCAACTAATTGAGACTGGAGTATGTTATTTATTGTGCTTTACGGCACAATACTGAGCAGGTTATTACTCTATTCTGAACCCTCTAGGCTAGTCTGGCTTCCTCTTTGCCAAAATCTCTGAGATCCTTGCTCTTTACGGCTTTCTCTTTGCTTAACTGCTCCTCCTGATGTATCCTGGACCTCTGCCTGTGGGTGAATCCCCTACTTCCTCTCTCTCTCTTCTCCCCTGGCTGGCAGGAAGTCCAGCCCTATTCTCTCCCCTGCTCAGCAATGGGCTGTTAAGCTGCTTTATTGGCATATCAGGGGATAATTGGGGAGCAAAGTTTAGACAGCACTGAGATAGGGGATTCTCAAAACAAGGATTGCAGCCAGATAGGGTGGGGGAAGAGGGACCCAGAAATCAGCATTTGATTCTTTGCACGGTGAATAAAAACATTATGCCTACACCCTCAATATATATATATTTTTAATTACATTTTTTCATTTGGAGGAGGGTGGCACGGCATTGCCTGCATATAGAAAACAGAATAATTTGTCAAAGTCGGACTCAGGCTTTGCAATAAGCATCCTTACCGTCTAAGCCATTGTGATGAAACTCGCTAATCTAACCTAGAAAATCCCTCACAAGCCTAGGCAAACCTAGGCTTGTTTCCACAGTGACTCTAATGTCAGTGTCACAGTGATCCTGTCAATGTCACAATCAAGATTAACCCTCTCAGGGGGGAATGAAGGGTTTGGGTGCTGTAGCAAGAGCCAGCCCTAAATTCTCTCAGCTGCCTACTGAGTACATTACTTTGTTTCCTTTTCAGGACAACTTCAAGAAGAACTGAGTAAGTTTCGCTTGCCCTGAATTTCTCTGTGGGTTGTGTTCTGCTGGCTTAGCCATGACCTCGTGACATTCACCTCTCTGTCACTTGCAGGATGGAGAAGAACCCTCTTGCATGCCGGTGAGTGTTTGTGGCATTCCCTTACATCCTGAGATTTCTTCACCCTAAGGGAGGACATGAACGAAGGACCCAAGGGCTGTGGAAGTAGGGGGCTGAGAGTGCCTGGTTGGCCGTGGCGTCTAATGCTAGACGCCAGCTTTGTCAGGGGATCACCACAGCTTTCAGTCAGCCCTGCAGTTTATTTCTCACAGTCCTTTCTTTTTAGAAGGAGGTAGCCCATAGGTAGCAGAGGTCTCTCATACAGAACATCTCTCCCAAGAGTAGTCTTGCTCTTGGATCCTGAATTCATTCATTCAGAGTGAACAGTTGGATCCCCTTGTGGCAAAAAGGCGGTACGCTTCCTGGGGCTAATCAGGAATGTAATTCCCAGGTGTCCAGAAATGCCTTCCTGCTCCCTGGAGAACAGTAACAGTGAGCCAGACGAGTGGGAGAGCCCAAAGCCTGGCTGCCCCATCGTCCTGAGCATTATTTAGTTTTTCATGCTTCATCATCAAGCACCAAAAAAAAAAAAAAACACGGGCTTTAGCAGCTGCTCCTTAAGGAGAAATTGAGTATTGTCGCAAGCTACTCGACACACAACCACAAGCTGTCACAATCAGACGTACCAACTTGGAGGAGGGAAGGTGCCATCCTAACGTGAGAAGCGAAGTGGACTGGCCAGGCAAGCCGTAGTGTAGATGGTGTGTGTGTAGATGGTTGGCAAGCACTTCCCATGTCCACAGTGGTCACTGCCCTGGGCTTCACACCTGGCTGGAAATACTCCCCTCCGATGTATGCAGCACACACCTCTCAGCTTGGCTCTGGGGGACATCTTTCCTTCTCCTCTATCCTTCGGTGGGCACCCTTATCAGTCATTTCACTCAGTTGTCATCCGGTTGAAAGTACTCAGAGGCCAGTGAAGTGATCCTGTACTAGCCAGGACACTGTCTAGCGAGACTCAGTTTAATTCCTTAACTGAGTCATCATTAGGGAGAGTGAGAGATTAAGGCTCCCTTGTTGGTCAAAGCCAAGTTGAATGGTTTCTACCTAGGGAATTTCAGAGATCTTATCTTATGGTAAACACTGGGGAAGGTCTGAAAATGCTGAAAGGGGGAACCATTCGCTTTTGTTTATTTGCTCAACTTTCTGGGTTTCTTAGAGCTCCAGTCTTTTCCATAGACGATAATGCTCTTGGCCCTAGGAGACAAATGAGCTTCATTATGAGCTTCCTAAGATCAAAAAAAGCTGTTTTTGAAAAGGCTACCACACAGAGGAATCAACACCCAGGACCCAAGGGGGGAATGGAGGTTGTGCCTATCCAGGAGTCTGAGATCTCAACACTAAGTCTGAGACTTTCTCTACAGCTGATGTGGTCCTGGACCCAGATACCGCTCATCCTGAGCTCTTCCTGTCAGATGACCAGAGAAGTGTAAGACGAGGCCCTTCGAGGCAGAGCTTGCCTGACAATCCTGAGAGATTTGATTGCCGGCCATGTGTCCTAGGCCGGGAGAGCTTCACCTCGGGGAAGCATTACTGGGAGGTGGAGGTGGAAAACGTAATGGTGTGGGCCATTGGCGTTTGTAGGGACAGTGTTGAAAGGAAAGGGGAGGCCCTGTTGGTTCCTCAGAATGGCTTCTGGACCCTGGAGATGTTTGGAAGCCAGTACCGAGCCCTGTCCTCCCCAGAAAAGATCATACCCCTGAAAGAGCGACTTCACCGAGTAGCCGTCTTCCTGGACTGCGAAGGTGGCGATGTTTCCTTCTACAACATGCGAGACAGATCACATATCTACACATGTCCTCCTGTGGCCTTCGCTGGGCCCCTGAGACCCTTCTTTAGGCTCGGTTCCGATGACAGTCCCCTCTTCATCTGTCCAGCATTCGCAGGGGCGCAGGGAGTTATAATACCTGAGGGCGGCCTGGTTCTGTATAGGACAAGGCCAGTTTCTCAGAGCCACGGAAGGAAGACATAGTTCTCAGGACAGCTGGTGGAGAGCAGACCCCGTGTCCCTCAGGTCACCCGGAAGCATCTTCCAGCTGCCTCCTTCACACACCTCAGTTTACGCCCTTGCCCTTCAGTAGTTCATTTTCTTCTAACTCTCGGCCTAGCTAGATTCATCCTTGGGGGACTACTGCTATGACCCATCTTTCTCAGGGGAGGAAAGTGTGAGAAGGGGAGTGGCAGAAACTTCAGAGCTTCAACATGATGCACTCTGGCCACCGTAAGATCAACAGAGTGCATCAGGATGTAAGAGGAGAGAACTGCAGAGGAAGGAGACAGAGAAATACAAATCGAGGCCATAGGTGGAGGAAATCACCTGGAGAACTAGGGGGGTAGGCCCATATGACAGCTGTGGGTAGGTAGGAGCTAATGGTCCATTGAGATCCGAAGCCAAAGATTGACATATCGTGTAGTAAGGATGTCTGGCGTGTGTGTGTGCAGGCCTACACATGGGAGGGAAAATGAGCAGTGACGGTGTAAGCTGGCTCAGGCTTCCCTGCAGTAAACACTCAGTTCTGAGTTCCCGTGTCAGTGCTCGGTAAGAACGGCTTGAGACTTAAGCTCCTTGCTGAGCAGCCAGGGCCATATAACCCAGGTTTACTGGAGGTAGCAGCAGTTCAAGTGTCTTAGGCTCAGAATGTCTTCCTTTACCCCAACGGCGTCCTCCTTCTTCAAGATAGGTCCTCACCATGTAGGCCAGGCTGGCCTGGAATCCCAGAGACTGGCATCCCTCCACCTCTGGAGTGCTGGGATTAAAGACATGCTCAACCGAGCCTAGTTTATGATCTTATGATGTACAGAAATTGTTAAGCGTTTGTTCTCCTGGGTTAATACCTGTTGAGATTTATCTTGGTTTTACTCTAGTCACAGTCTCACTGTATGGCACTGCTCTGGACTCTTTCAGCCCATTTCTTTTGTTGTTGTTCTTTTCAAGACAGGATCTCACTGTAGCTCTAGCTGTCCTGGAACTCACCATGTACAGCAGGATGGCCTTGACCTCACAGATCTGCATCTGCCTCCTGAGTGCTGGGGTTAACTGTGTGTTCCACTATGCCTGGCTTTATCCCATGTCTTCAGTGTGGGGATTATAGGCTTATGCTACCATGCCTGACTAATGTCTGTTTCTGCTTATGGCATTTGAAGTTGAAAACAGAAAAACAACTGCATGAATCCATTTACGTGAAAACAGTAATAAGCTAATCACAGTTTCATATGAACAGTATATGTCTTATTTAAAAAGTTGTTTCTGAGCTGGGTAGTGGTGACACCAGTACTCAGGAGGTAGAGACGGGCAAATCTCTGGGTTTGAGGCCAGCCTAGTCTACAGAGTGAGTTCCAGGACAGCCAAGGCTACACAGAAAAACACTGTGTGTGTGTGTGTGGGGGGGAACAAAGTTGTTTCTATGATCTGGAATGAACTACAATCTAGAAATACAAGGAATACCTCTGAGAGATTTCCTACTTGGTTTGCAGTAGGTAAGTCTCCTTCTAGTCCATACTTTTGAGGAAAAAAGTCACATATTGCTGATCCCAGAGCTTGAGGCAGGAAGACCCACACACACCTTTAATCTGGGCCTTCTGCTGCACATCAGTATAAGAACACAGAAGAAGAAGGTTTTTGCTTTTTGCCTGCTTTCCCTTACCTTGCCAGCACATCCATTCCTTCACTAGTATTGGAGCCTACTTCTTTGGGATTCCAGCATACACAGAAGACCAGCCTTGTGGACTGAGCAACTACCCAATTCTTGTACTTTCTATTCACAGCCAGCCATTGTTGAATTAGCTGGATTGGGAGAGGGTCATTCTATAAATTCTGTTACTCTAGAGAACTCTGACTAATACAGTTTCTAAAGCAAAATATATTTTATCAAAATAGTATTAAATAATAAAAAGAATTATCTAAGCTTTTAAAAATCTAATGAATGGTTAACCAAAAGAGAGCCATGTTGTCATATCTGCCTTTTTTCATTTAATTTGTTGGCCTACCAAAGGACGTACAAGGTCTAGGGAACTACAGTGTACTCTAGAGAGTGACAATGCCTTATTAGAAAACAAATATTAACCTTACAGACCCCTGAGCTATGCCCCCACCCCCCCGTTCCTAAACTAAGGTGCCTGAACAGATACATTGGGATTCTGGTTGGTTTTTTTGTCAACTTGACACTAGCTAGAATCATTTGAGAAGAGGGAACTTCCATGGAGAAGGTGCCCCACACTAGACTGGCCTGTGGGCAAAGCCTATGGGGCATTTTCCTGATTAATGATCGACGTAGAAGGGCCCAGCCCTTTGTGGGGGTACCGCATGAGGCATGTGGTCCAGAGAGACACTATAAAGCAGGCTGAGCAAGCCATGCAGAACAAGGCAGTATGCAGCAGTTCTCCACGCCCTCTGCTTCAGTTCCTGCCTCCACTTCCCTTCAGGATGGATTATGATCTGGATATATTAGCCAAAACAAACCCTTTTCTCCCAAAGTTGCTTTTTGGTCATGGTGGTTTGTCCCAGCAATACAAACCCTAACCAAGACAATCAGTCTCCAGTTTACAGCAATATCCTAAGCCTGTCAACACATTCATGCTTTTTCAGTTAATCATCCCTTATTTTTATGGGATCTTTGAAGCTTAAAATTAATAAATTTTGATTGTTGGTTGAAACTACACAAGCCCAGCTCTGTGCTTGATACTAAGAGAATATTAAACTGTGTAGCCCCTGCTTGCCTTCCTCTGCCTTTAATTCACATCTTATTCAGTCTCACCACATTCAGCATCTGTCATGTGCCAACCATTCATGCACAGGAGCACCACTAAAGAAGATATGAATTTACTAGGAATGAAGGAAAAAGAGTAGGAGAAGGAAAGGGAGGTACTTTGGAAGGCTGAAGTGAGGTGGGCTGGCTATATGAGGTTTGGGAGCTTTGGAAGGGCCTCCTGGGGTTTTGCTGTGGCTGGAGGACTGAGAAAGAATCAGCCTGTGAGAGCTGGGGAGGGAAGCGGTGTAAATGGCAAGCCGAGGAGCAGCAAAGCAAGAAGTGACTTCGTGAAGAACCATTAAATGATCCATGTGGTTAGGGCAAAATGGGATGTGGGAACGCTTTGGCAAAAAATGAACCACGTGCTGTGAGTAAGTCAGCCTGCTGCTCATCCTCAGTAATGTTTCCTTCTCCGAAGTCTCATAGACAGTTACACAACTTTTCACCCCAGCAGGAAATAGGCCCAACCTTCTAGCACCACCTCCTGTCCCAGCATCTGTCCAACCCTGTGTGAATCCCTGCTGACTTCAGGGACCAGCTGAATGGGGAAGTTTGAGAGCCGTTGGAGAGGTGGGGTTCCAGAGGACTGGAGATCTGCGTCCCAGGAACTAAGCCCAGGTGTTACAGCTCTAGAGTAGGCCGGGAGGTGGGGGCTGCTTAGCTCTCCTCTGAGGCACGGGACTAAACTAAGGTTTTTCTGTTGCGATGGTCACTAAGGCAGCTTGGGGAGGAAAGGGTTTATTTTCATCTTACACTTCCACATTGCAGGTCATCGTTATAAAACAAAAGGCAGCCATAGCTCTATGCATTTGCCAAATACATGAATGGAGAGACCAGGGAGGCAGATCACAGCAGAGACGAAGTCCCTGCTACAGGTTTAAAACGCTCTGTGATCCTGTCCTTTCAAAACAACACAACTACCTTTCAGTCAATCAAATAACTTTGACTTTAAGTAATCAACTTTACTTTGACTAAAAGAAAATTCTGTTAGTCTTTCTCTGAGTGAGTGGCGCAGACAGATGTGGACAGTTTCCAGATCCTTTCCTCCAGATGAACTTTGGCCTGAGAAAGACATCTACCAGCTACAGAAAACTTAACGAGGAAATGGGCCGAGTCAGCCAGCAGCAGCGGAGCTACAGCCAATCGAAGGCAGCCTTTCGGAACTGGTTCCCAGGCCCCAGCTAGTAGCACCCTTGATACCGAGCTCCAGCTGCTGTGGCTCGGGAGAGGCTTGGGACGGACGGGTTGCCCGGTAAGAAACCGCTGGGGTTGAGTGTGTAACATTCTTAACGGTGGGAGACTGATGGCCTGATACCTTCCTCGCCCGAGCAGTTATAAATGGGTAGCAGGAGGTGAGTGGGGGAATAACAGCTAGGCTATGGGGGAGTGGGGGGGTGGAGGCGGGAAGGTGAGGGTCCTACGTAGTGGGTGGGCGTGGGCCAGTCAGCCAGCGAACAGGCAGCGGGAATCGCGGGGTGCGGACCTGCGGGGTTCCAGGAAGACAACCAGGTGTACAGACTTGTCAGCTGGACGTTCATAGAATCGGGCCGTTACTAAGAGGAGCAAAAAGAGCTAAAATGCCGTCAGGTCATCCAGAAGGATCTAAAAGAATCTAAAGAGCTGTCTTCAGCAAGTCGACATGTGTTGTGATCTTAAAAGATTTTATTGCATTCTAATTTATTTTGTGCGTGTCGGGTGGAGGTCAGGGAGCCCAGGATATGTAGCGTAGGTGTTCCCCAAGAGCGGACGTCTGCAGAGAAAGGCCCACAGGCACCAAATCTGACACTTCTTGAAGACCCTTGCTGTAGCTAGAAGCTGTGTGAGTGTTGCGCTAATTAATAAACAAATACATAATCTTCAAAAGGCACAGGAAAGAGAGGGCAGCTGTTCTGAGCCCATTAATAACAAACCCGACTCACCATTAATATGTGGGTGTTGCATTAAGAAAATGAATCAAAGTAGTAGCCCTTAGTGACATTTAACTAGATGGGAATATTCTGCTTCACTCTCCCTGTGCTCCTCCTGTCTGTGGCAGGAATCTGAACCTTGTCTGCCTGCAGGCTGTCTTGTGATTCTGGCCCTCTGTATCTGTCTCCTCCCCAACAAAGGGCTTCGTGGTCTCGTTCTCTCTCTCTCTCTCTCTCTCAACATTAAGTCACTGACTCCAGCCCACCCTCATTGGCCAGATAAGAAACACAATTAAAGACATCATTGTTTATCAGGCATTGCTTTCAACCTCTATTTTTGCTGTTTCCAGCGAATGATGATCAGAACACACAGGCATTCCTCTGGGTCAAGGTCATGGAAAAGCAGATAATTTAAGGTTACAGTTATGCATTATGTTCTGTTGTAAAAGTTGATTGCTGGGAAATACAAGATAAGTATGGTTGGTTACTTTGTTCTCTTAAAGACAGGTTGAAGAATAGACTGAGTACACAGTACACTAGATATCTTAAGTGACCTCAGGGTATATTATTAACTCTGGCTTTGACGTCCAGCACAAGTTCAAATCTCTTAGAAGTTAAGAAATATTTTATCGTACTGCATTGCTACAGTTCATCCTTTCTGATTTATTAAAGAAGAAACCTATCAATGGAGGTGGCCACTGGCCAAAAGCTAGTCAAGGTATGGTGTTACTGTAGAGGTAGCACAGAGCCCCTGACAACAGGAGGCTTGAGTGAAGCAAGCCATGGTGTACACAGTGAGGGGTCCACCATCACCACCTCAGTTTCTGAGAGTTCCTAAGCTACTGACTTCTCCAAAGATGTTAGCAAACACTTTTCTTCTGGGTTGTTACAGCACCGTCTTCCTCAACCTGGGGTGCCATGTTGCTGCCAGCATTCCTGGGGCTTATGGGAATATATTTTGTTTGGAAACAATACAGGACAAGAAACAGACAGAGAAATGGCAAGGCTGCTCCTATGGGTAAGTCACAAAAAGTGCCATTACTTACGGATGGTGGATCCACTTTTTAGGGTCTGTAGGTTAACTGTCCCATTAGAGAGATTACATCTCCCTTGGGCCTGTTATTTCAGAAATTCCAAAATAGAATGGGAATATAAACACATGAAATACCAAATGTTCAGAGCTCAGAAGAGGAGTTGGGTTTGATCAGAGCCCCCTAAGCCATGAAACCTGTGAGGTCACACCACCAGTTCACACCCCTCAGTGATTAAATTCGAGGAGAGAAGCCAGGTCTACTAGATAGTTGGCTTGAATAAGGAGAATGTGAGAGAGAATCCATTAAACACAAAACTTTCGGGTACAGTTTCTAGACTGTGGTCCTGTGTGAAGTAAGCACTGCATTGTACAGGCTCTAAGCTGGGGGTCTGTCTGAAGTGTTACTGTGAGACCCTTTCCTGGGAATATAGGAATAAACATCTACTCCAGATAAAAAACCAAGGGCAGACCAAAATACAGATACTGTATCAATATGTTAGGAAGGGAGGGGCCTAGTACATCTGGTCAGTTCCAGGGACTTCCTGAAACTACTGAGTTGTTCACTTCCCAAGTTTAACAAGCTCCCCTGAAGGATGGAAACTTCCCCCCCCCCTTAGTATATCTCGTTATTTCCCCTCCCCCTAACATCCTGTGTCTTAATGAGCTTCCTCCAAGAGGGAAAGTTGTGACCTCAGCAGAAACTGCTGCACAACAGGTGGACACTGTGTTGTTCCAGGCTGCGGTGCTATCTGAAGCAAGCACCACCAATGACGCGTCGTTTGCCAAGTGTTGCCTTTATTCACCACAGATGGAGCAATAGTCTATAACTATGCAAAGAAATGATTGCAAACCTACAAGAAATCCCATGTTATTTTCATAGAAACAGAGACCCTTCTTGGTTATGGCTGATGTTGCATCACATACACTTGTAGCTGTCTTGCCTGTATCTGGCCCTCCTGTTTTTAATACTTCCTTACTTTTCTAGCTTTAGGAGGCCATTGGGAAATAGTTACTCTTTTTATACAAAAACTCCTAAATATTTGATTTGCTGTAAGACCTGGGGTCTCACAGCTCAGGAGTTTAATCGCGCCCTTCCCAGAAACTCCCCCAGACCAAGACTCGTTGTAAAAGCAAGCGGTTTATTAATCATTGTACAACAGGGTCACCCCTGCTGGTCAGCAAAGAGTGGCACCGGGAGACAAAGGCCTTTAGGTTTTTAAAAGAAAAATTGCGGGAAATTTGAAGTTTTAGTTTTGGCAATTTAGGATTGGATGAGGAAGCTATAAAGTAAGATAATTGGTTAGTCTTAGGTGCTCAAGCTTGGCTAGTCCTGCCAAGTGTGGATGCAGCTGAACTTTAAGGTGGGGGTGGTTAGCTCATCCTTGAAGATTAGGAGCTACAGACTTTTGGCTGGAGGTCAAAAGCTACTCAGAAGAAGTCTAGGTTTGTTGCTAAGAAATGCTATCTCAAGGACAAGGGTCTGGTCCTTCTTTTGCTGAGTGAAGGTCATTGCTTGCTTGCCCTTTTTTTCTATCTGTCCTCACAGATAGGGTCACATTCCTTCACTCTCTGGAAAGGTACTAAGAGGCTTTAGCTTAACCTGGACCTAAAACTCAAAACTATAGGCTTTAGAAGACATATAGGTTACAAAGCAAATCTAACCCTTTCATTGCTAACATTTTCTTTGTTGCCCTGTTCATAAAATTTTCTCCCCCTAACACGGTAGTGACTTCTGGCTTTGTTTTTGTTTTTCAGAATGGAGATTGGCACGGTCATATAGAGGTCAGTTTACTTGCTCTGGACTCTGAGATCTTACTTTTCTATGGCTGTAATAAAATGCCATGACAAGGCGACCATTTGAAGGAAGGGTATTTTCAAGGCTTACACTTCCAGAGGGACAGGAATACATCAACGTCATGGCAGGGAACATGGCAGCCAGCAGGATGGCACTGAGGCAGCAGCTGAGAGAGAGTGTGTATCTGAATCACAACATGGAGCAGAGAGCACACCTGAAATGGCACAAGTCTTTTGAAACCTCAGAGCTCACACCTAGTGACACAACTCCTTCAAGACCACACCTCCTAGCCCTTCCCAAACAGTTCCACCAGCTGCAATACATAAACCAACAGGGACCATTGTCATTTAATACCCCCCAAGAACAGCTCCCAAGAACTTAGAGACCAAGAATAGGCAAAAGTGAAACTGTTGAAAAGCTCATAGAAGTGAACGCAGAGAGATTTTTAATTGTGGGAGAAAGCCTGATATTTTCCTGAGACTCCTAAAGGACTTCTGGGGGAGGTCTAGAGACCAGCTGGCCTAGAGACCAGCTCAATGTGACAGGGCAGTGTAGAGCACAGCACCCCTGGATGCTGTCATACTTGACATTGCCTATGGCTGCTGATAAGAGGGGAGAGGCTGTGAGAAGGCAACTCTCCCCTGCAGATACCTGTCACCTCCTAGAACACTGCTGTGAATCTTCAGAAAAGGAGGCATGGGCCATGGTCCATCTGCCATTCACTGATGCACTTTCTCTTTGTCTCTAGTTGACGTGACTCTGGATCTGAACACAGCCCACCCCCACCTTGTGCTGAGAAAGGATTTAAAATCAGTTCACCTGGAAGACTCACGTCAACCGTTACCTGATAGACCAGAGAGATTTGACACCTGGCCCTGCGTGTTAGGGCGTGAGACCTTCACTTCAGGAAGACATTACTGGGAGGTGGAGGTGGGAGGTAGGACTGACTGGCTGGTAGGGGTATGTAAGGAGAACGTTTTGAAAAAAGAGTTTATCCTCATGTCTCCCAAGAGTGGCTTCTGGGTCATGGAGTTGTCTCAAGAGGAGTACTGGGCTCTCAATCCATCTCGGGTCCTTCTTTCCCTGCCGAAAGCCCCTCGCCGTATAGGTATTTTCTTAGACTATGAGTCAGGAATTGTCTCCTTCTATAATGTGAATGCTGGAATCCATATGTATACTTTCCCCAAAGCTTCTTTCTCTGACCCTATTCGTCCTTTATTCTGCTTATGGTCTTGTGGTAAGTCTCCTATGACCCTCTGTTAAATGGTAATGAACACTGATCCCCAAGCCCTTTAGGGAATGAGTCTGTTGTCATAGAAGAGTCATTGTGCCAAGATGGAGGACATACCCTTTCTGAACAGATGATAGCACGGTCCATCCACAGAACCTCTTAGGCACCATCTTGCTTCATCCCATTGTGTTTTGCTATTCATCCTTTCCTGTTCCCTTTTTCCGCAGCTAGAGCTGTCACTTGTCCTCTGAAACCTTCGTGACTTTGGACAGGGTCAGGTTTAAGAAAATTGGGGAAGGGGGAGTGGATTGGCAGATTGTGTGGGAGACTTTGTAATGATCTTACACCAACTGCATTTCAGGAGGTTGGGAATACAGTCTGAGGACACACAATGAAAGATGAGTTAGGGTAGAGTGTGGCAAAAAGCAGCTTGGTGTCCAGACAAAAAGAGAAAGGGCAGAACGATTGCAGGGAATGCTAAGGGGCAGGAATACAAAACGTGAAGTGAAAACAGACCAGGAGTGAATCAGAAAGCACCTGGGAATTCTGCAGATGAAACTGCTTGTCTCTAACAGGGTAACCAAATTTCAGTTCTCCTTTAGTTTCTGTTGGACAGGCTAAAGGGATGTTGAGAAATGCTGGAAAAGGAAGGGTCTCCAGCATAGGAGCGACAGAAAGATTCCAGATAGCACTCCAGCTGTCTGCATCTTCCATCTGTCCCTGACCAGCCCCTGTGTGGTCAGCCTCACATCAGCAGCTCTAAAAAGTGTCCCTGTCTTGTCTTCCCAACTTTGGAGACGTTATTTGATGATCCTCAGCTTCTTGTTTCTCAGGTACCGTGAGCTTCCCCCCGCCCCCCCCCCAAAAAAAAAACACACACACCCTTATCTCCACACTAACTAGTGTCCTCCATGCCCCACACCCGGCCACTCTTTCTAGTGGAGCATCTCTTCTGCTTACAGGTGTCTGTATCATGAAAATACACTCTTGCTTTTGGCTAATCCTGGGAGGAATGTCAGTTTCCCTTTACTCCGTTTCTCCCTATGTCCCTGTTCATGCCATGAAGGGAGAGACATTTAAGTATGTGACACACCAAAAGCTGAGCCCAGCCTCGGAAAAAGACAGTGGTGTACCTGATGTCTTTTTCCCTCCATCGACACACTCTAATGATCAAAAGACACCTGGGACGGTGACTCACAGCTGTAACTTGGCACATCACATTTGTGCAAGGATTGCAAGGGTTTTGTTGCTGTTGTTTGGTTTTCTTGTTGTTGGGTTTTATTTTGTTGTTTGGTTGGTTTGGGTTTTTGTTTTGTTTTGTTTTTTTTCAAGAGAGGGTTTCTCTGTATCACCATGGCTGTCCTAAATCTCAAGTTGTAGACCAGATTGGCCTCAAACTCACAGAGATCCACCTGTTCTACTCCCGAGAGCTGGGATTAAAAGAGCTTGTGAACTTGCCTGGCTGGATTTCAAGTTCCTACCTTCCTGTTGCAGTGCCATCACTCAGCCCTTATCCTGTTGGTGTGCAGCAGCTAGTTTGCGCTGACAGGAGCGTTACTCCAGTGTTTCAGATATGTAATGTCCCCCAAGTCTCCTGAGCTGAAGGCTGTGTCTCCAGGCTCTGGGATACTGGAACCTGAAAGTGTAAGATCCAGTTGCCGTGAGTAGGTCATAGGCAACACTGAAGGAATTCAAAGCCCCTAACTTCTCACTGCTTCCTGGCACCCTGAGCAAACAGTGTAGTCTGCTGTGGAGAAGTTTGACGTGATTAAGGTAATTTAATCTTGTCCCGACTCAAGTTTATGTCTCCCTAGACAATGTTTAGCCCTCAACACCCCCAACATTGTTTGCTCATTTGGGATTTCCATGCCCCTGGCCATGGTTGAGATGTATTAACCAAGATAATCATGTTATACAAACTAAACATTGGGCTTAAAAAACTGAATATTGTATAAATCAAACCATCATGTTGTATTTGAAATAACCAGTGTGTAGAACCAAAACAAATGTTGCCCTCAGCTAACATTGATGTGAATGTGGGTTTTTGGTTTTTGTAACACTACCTCTGAGCTTCAGCACCAAGAGTGTTTCTGAGGTGTTAGCCTTCCACAAATAAAGAATTCAATTTGGCCTTATATGTGTGCTCTGACTTTCTAACCTATAGTGTAACAAATTCTCATGAGAGAGACAGTACTTGGGGGCATCGGCCACAGCTAGGATAATGTCTAAGAATCCAAGAGAAAGATCTCGCTTTCACTATTTCATACTATTTTCTGCAGCAAAGCCCTTTTCCCTCTCTGTGTTCCCTCTTGCATGGACACCTATGACTCTGCTACCATTCTTCTGCTAAGGTGGATGAGCAGCTGGGCCCAGACCAACCCTTCCATCTCAAGCTACAGTCAACCATCCACACAGTGTTGGTGGCTTAAGGACATGTGGGTCATATGGAAGTGATCACAGCCAAAAAAAGTTTCCTGTCCCAAGATTTTTCTACCTTGTCACAGGGATAGGGGGACTGTGAGCAACTCTCTTTCCTGCCTTTCCCACCCCCAATCTCAAGGAATAGCAGGACCCAAAAAGGCAGCTTTCCAAGAACCTCTTGCTCCTGACCTCATCTCCTCCCATCTCATCCCTGGAGCCGTGAATATTCCCAGGGTAACTTTCACCCAATAAACAGCATCCAGCCAGCTGACAGCAAGACTGGGCCAGGAGGAGCAGTAACCTCCAGAAAGAGAGAGCCTCAAAAGTGTGCTTCAGCCCTAGACAGTTTCAGAGCATTCATGAAGTCAGAGCTCTTTGGTGCTACACAACATGGTTTCTATCTTTGCATATTACATAGAGGCTCAGAGTTTTCTAGATGTTAAATGATGTGTACTGATGGTATCCTGCCCACTGGAATGTGTACTTTTGTATTACTTATAATACTGAATTTGTAATATGTCAAATGTTGATGGATACAACCCACATAAATAAAAATTCTTTGGGCTTCTCAGCAACTTTCAAGAGTACAAAAAGTAAATGGGATCAAAACATGTGAAAACTTAGCTCCAGTTGGGTGTGTTGGTGCATGCTTTGGTTTCCTGACTAGGGAGGCAGAGGCAGGCCTGGTCTTAGGAGAAAACTCCAGGGCTGAGAGGTCTACAGAGAAACTCTAAAGAAAAGACAGACAGACAGACAAATGACTCATGCTTGCAGACAGCCACCTTGAATAACTAGATGCTGGAAGAAAACGGTAAGACGTGATTCTTTGTTGCCACGCTAAGGACTGAACCCAGGGACTTTAACATGAGAGGCAATTTCTCTACTGCTGAGCTGCAGCCCTGGCCTCAAAGCCAAGGTTTGGCTTTATTTTATATTTAGAAACATTTATTAAAAGATACTTGCAATTTATTGACTTTTGTGAAAAATCAACTTGTAAACTTTTATTACAAATTAAAATTGACGTTCTTAAAATATCTCAATTTGACCAAATATGAAAAAAAAAAAAAAGGTGTACTTGAGAAAAACTTATGGTAAAAAGGTGACAGTTGAGGCAGGTGGATCTCTGAGTTCCAGGCCAGCCTAGTCTACAGAGCAAGTGAGACATCTTTCTGTAAAAATAACACAAGCCCCATGGGGCATAACAACACAGACAATTCTAGGGTATCAGTTCAACCAGTACAAAGCAAGCACTTAAGGCTCCCATCTCCATTCATTTCTTCCTGCTGGAATTTTGTATCCATTTCTTCTTGTTGGATGACTAACCCTCAAGTCACATCAAAAACCTCTTCCAGCTGCTGGCCTTGATTCTCACCTCAGATCCCAGCACAGCGTCTCTCAGTAAACTGTTTCTCAACTCATATGATATCCACACGGCAAGGGAGATATCCAAGGAAAGTGAAGAAAAGGCACATTAGAAATTTACTGCATTTAGATGGTGGCAGAAGACAAAAACAAAAACCAAAAATATATGTGTTGTAGTAAATAAAAGGTGTTAGGCTATATCTTATTTATTATTAGCCCTATGATGATCATGGCATTATTAGCTAACCCGCTATCACAAATGGTAAGACACAGACACCTGTTAGATTTTACAATTGTCTTATCTACCTTGGGCAAGGCAGATATTTCTGCCTAGGCTGCCTGCATCACCTCACCATCCATCTCCCAGCACCTATCCAATGCCCTCCTCCTTAACCCTCCTATCTTCCAACCATAATCTTACAAATACTTGTTTTTATTCCTTATCTGGGCCTTTTCAGGCCATTATTGGAGTCCTTCCTCCCAGCCCCATGGGGTTTCTTCTCCAGCTAATCCATTGTGGTGTCCTGCTTCTTCCTGCTTCTCTGTCTGTCTCCTGTGATTCTCGTGATTTTTCTATCCTCAGAAGCCTGGGAACCTTAGCCATGGCTACTCCATTCGGCACTGCCCAGGTATAGGCCATTTAATGAACCAATCAGGTATATTGTTTTAGATAGGTTTACAGAAACAAGAATGGGTGTACCAGGCAGGCAGTCACCAAATTTTGAGAGCCAATAATTAGCACTGGACCAACCTCCAACAAATGTGTTATCACATTTTGACATTTTTTCAATGTTACTAGATGCTGTGGACTTAGGGTGAGAGGAAGAGGGCATATGGGGATGATAAAAAGGCTTCTTGAGAGCCAGGGGAATCTACGAATGGCCGTCACAGAGAAAACAGGAATCAAGAGATGGGAGAAGTCAGAGCTGTGGTGAAGCCCACACCGTAACAGTGTGGGGCTTTAAGAATGGACGACACCCTTTCACCCAGAGCAGAAGATGTCCACCCTACACCACACCCCGACCTGGAACTTTGATGAGTAGATCATTTGTCCAATGGGACAAGCTCCTGATGAGCCCGCCTGGCTCAGGTGCCCCTGGGGTAATGACAGGTAAGCTTCAGTACCCCAGTGAGCAGGAGAGAGGCCATTCTGGCCATTGTGCAGTTCATGCTAAGGGGCTAGAGGGACCGAGGGTGAACTGGCAGCTTAATCTTACATAGAGTGTTTTGAATTCCCGGCAATTTAATAATTATTGTAATATTAAGCTGAAAACTATTTTAAAAGTGCATTTATTAAAGTAGGTCAAGACCCCTAGCATCCGTGTGAAAGGTCAGAGTTTTAAAGTTGGGGAGCAAGCCTCAGGAATACCTAGAGGAAAAAAAGGTTCCAAGTACCTTCTTCAGCCTCAGCCCTGTACCCTCCCCACTTCTGCACACAGCTGCCGCCATGGGCACTCAGTGGCACTGTGCAGATGTCATTTGTCTACTCGCTTTTCCTACATGGTGTCTCAGCTTTCTTTACAGTCAAGGGCCTAAAGACTGACTCACCGCAGCCCCTCTGCAAATACCAGCATGCTCAGGGCTTTCTGGCCTCCACAGACAAGGCATTCAGTCTAGGCTGGCAGGCCACCAACCAGGGAGGTCAGGACAGTGTCAGCCAGGACCACACAGCTAGTCACCACCTGTTGAGCCACAGAGACCTCCTCCTGTCAGGATTGACCAGGATCAAAGGAACCACTTCCTGTATCTTTAAATTTAGTCCTCCTCAGTGAGGAGGGAGGGGCATTCATCTTTCTGGAGTGCTGGAAAGGTGTGTTCAGCCCCAGTGGCTCTATGGAGGGTGTTACATGAACTTTTATGCTTGTGGAACAAAAGACAGACGTAAATCTATGAATTTACCAAATATGTGAGTGGGGAAATGAGAGAGGAAGGTTATGGCAGAGATAAAATTCGTGCTATAGGTTCCAGGTGCTATGTAATCATGTTCTTCAAAACAAAAAACAAAACAAAACAAAACAAAACACACTTCAGTCAATCAAGGAACACTTTGACCAAAGAAGATTCCGTTAGTCTTTCTCAGAGGAGTGTCATAGATAAGTGTTGGCAGTTTCTTTTTCCTCCAAATCAACTTTAAGTTCACCCTGCTTAAAAAAAAAAAAAATCTATTTGGCCCCCGCCCCCTCGCGCTTGTAAGGTATAGCAACCTAAGAGTTTCAGCCAATCCCCGCAAGCTAAACCCATGCAGAGGCGGTCTCACATAGCGGCTTAGCCAATGGCAACGCAGATTCAGGGCTCCAGCACATGGGTCGGAAGCTTGCGGGAGCACACTGAGCCAGAGTGGAACATTCTCCGCCATGGGAGAAGGTTGAGCCTGAGGTTCTCAGAGCCGGAGCGATGCGTTATAAAAGGATGGCAGCAGGTGAGTGAGGAAGTGACAGCCAGGCCGCGGGGGTGAGGGTCCTGCCTGGCGGCTGGACTTGGGGAGGTCAGCCAGAGGGCTGAGGGCTCGCGGGGGAGCGGCGGGGAAGGCGCGGTGCCACCTGTGGAGCTTCAGGAAGACAGCTAGGTGCTGTCAGCCTGTCAGCTGAACCTTCTTAGAACCTGGTCATCACTGAAAGCAGCAAAAGGAACTGAAATGTCTGAGTTACCTCCTAGGAAGCATCCAAAAAGGTCGTAAAGGGCTACATTCTGTACCTCAACATCTGTTGAAAATATCGTTAAGATGTATTTATTACATTCTAACTTATTTTGTGTGGGGGGTGTGTAGGTTAGAGGACCTGCGGTGCAGGGGCTCCCCAAGAATGGTCATCTGTATGTAGGTAAAGGCCTACAAGTATCAAACTTGACACCTTTCTGGAAGACTTTTGCCGTATTTTATTTTTTAAAGTGTGAATTGCTTTGTAAAAGCAGCTTGGGGAGATCAGGGAGCCGGCACCCTTCTTCAGCACCGCAACCTCTCCCCACTTCTGCACACACCTGCGGCCCTGAGTGGCTCTCTGCAGATGTCATTTGGTTCCTGACTTTTTCGACATGGTGTCTGAGCTTTTCTTTAGACCCTTCATTACCGTGAAGGTCTGGAGACTTGCACACAGCAGGCTCAATACGAGAATATCCAGGGTTCTCCGGCCTTCCCAGACATGGCCTATGGCCTAGGCTGGTAGACCAAAATTTATTTTGTGTGGGGGTGGGGGTGAGGTTCTGTAGTCCATGACATCTGTATGTAAAGGCCCACTGATACTAAATTTGACACCTTTATTGAAGACTCATGCTGTGAGTTTTCAAAGCAGTTAATCCTTTATACCTTCTTTTTTTTTTTTTTTTTTTGGTCAGTTGGTTGGTTTGGTTTTCAAGACGAAGTTTCTCTTTGTAGGCCTGGCTCTCCTAGGACTTGCTCTGTAGACCAGGCTGGCCTCTGACATTCTCCATTTGGCAGGGTTCTGGATTTGGGCCAGAGGCCTGGAGCTCGGATTCCAGATGGACAACTGGGGTTCCATTTCTCTCAGGCAGATAGCATGAGACCCATGTGCTCAGCCAGAGTGTGGAGAAGCTCTTTTAGAATGACATAGCTGGTGCCAATGGAAGCTCGGGCATTCCAAAGCGTATGGGTGATAACAAAGTCTTACAGCTCTTGGTTGAGCTGCTGTGCTGAGCAAGGCAGAGGTGCGGGTGGAAGCCCATGCCTGGTCAGCTTGCAGCTGAGACATAGGCCCAGCAGGCTGGAGGGCAGGCCTGGTGAGACTGGGCAGTGGGGGATAAAATACAAGTCTCTAGTAGTCATGGCAGAAGGCTGATGGTATCAGGAAGCCAGCCAGTCAGCACGTTTATTTGAAATCAGGGATTTATAAACCTTGGGCAGTGGGAGGGAATCAGATCAGAGATACTTGATTTACATGCAATGAATGGTACAGTACCTCATTTTCCATGCAGTAGCATGGTCCTGCCATGAGAAGGAAAATTCAGTATTTAATTATACTGCAATGAGGGGGAAATCTCCAAGTACAGTTGAAGGTCACTGCCTAAGACTAAGAGCTCCTCTTCAGGGTGCGAGATCTCTAGGAATTACTAACTGCTTGCTGGATCTGTTTTCCTTCTCAGGAAAGGATCTGGCTTGTAATCTGCCTGGAGACCTATGTGATACTTCTTATAAGACCTGGGTCACCCATATTGGGAGAATGGTGGGTTTTGGGGGCTTCACTGAGAAAAAGGAGTCCACCGTCATAGACTGACAGCAAATAAATGTCTATCCAGAGATGTCAGACGTCAACCTAATCCAGCAAATTCTCCCAAGCTTTCAGTTCAGAGGTCCACCTGCCTCTGCCTCCCAGTGCTGGGATTAAAGGTGTGTACCACAGAGTAATGCTCAGTAAGGCTTGTCTTTCAGAATTTAGGGAAAACTATGAAAGACATGAACTTTGTTGTTTGTTTGTTTGTAAACAGGGTCTCTTTGTAGCCCTGACTGATTTGAAGATCCCTGTGTAGACCAGGCAGTCCTTGAACTCTGAGATCCTCCTGCCTCTACCGTTCCAGAGCTGGGATCTAAGGCTTGAGCTACCTACCACCCTTGGAAGACACATTAACTTTTTTTAAGTTGACAAAAAGAGATAGATGAAAAGTTTTAGACACATAAGCAAGACCATTGTCTGCTTTAATCTGTTTGGGGATTGTCATTAGTTAGCAAGCGTCAACATAAACTGATTTTACTTTGTTAAGTTTTTGTCTATGCATTTGCATCTTGCCTGAGTGTATGAGAATGTCTGAACTGGAATTACAGACAGTTATGAGTTACCATAACTGAACCTGTCTCCTTTGGAGGAACAGCCACTGTTCAGTTCTTAACCACTGAACCATCACTCTTCAGGCCCATGTATTCAGATTAAATGACCAAAGGTGATTTAATTTTTTTGAGACTGTGTCTGTGGTAGTTTTGTTTTTGTAAAGCTTTAGTACTTAGTACTTTTAACAATTTCCACGAATAGATTAATAACTTAGAAATCCACTGATTTAAATAGAGCCTTAATTTCAGTGCGTTAAACTTTGCACTTTGAAACTTACTATCATGTATATATTTTGTCTGTATGTCTTATCATTCACATACCTTTAATCATTTACTCAGAACCTCACAACTTGCATGAACTTTCTCCCTTTCCTTTCCATCTGGAAACATCCAACCATTTTTTTTAACCTTTTCACACAAATCTTTGCATTGTTACATCCATTAAACATTTTATTTTTTCTTTGAAGTTTTTCCGTAATCCCATGAGATGCATGTGGTTGGTCAGTGAGAGCAGTCATTGAAGAGGCAAACTGTCTGTCAGTGGTTTGAGTTATTTTAAAACCAGGGAAATTTATTTATTTCTTTATATACTTTCTGTCCTTTGTTTGTGAACCCATGGAGAGGCTCCTCTGATCTGTTTATGAGCCAGCAGTAATTGAGCCTCACTTTTGAAGTTTTCTCGTTTAATAGACTCAGTTAATGAAACTTTCCTTTAAAGCTCTCCAGTGTGAGTAATCATCAAGTGTCATGCCCACCTGTGTATCCAAAGGTATTGCAAAGACAGAGTGTTTTTAAGGTGAAAGCAATTTATCTTTATTTTTAGCTATGAATGGACTGATCAGAGAGCCTTGGGGAGGAGCAGATGGAGACCTGCTTGGTGCTGTTGCAGCAGGAAGTGGCAGGACCTCTGAAATCTGAAGAAAAGAGGGCCTAAGGAGGGAGGCCAGACAGGGATTGTGTATGCATGCTGTGCCCAAAGATGAATATTGACAAGCTAGAACAGAAAAGTCCTATTTATTTATTTATTTATTTATTTATTTATTTATTTATTTGAGACAGGGTATCTCTGTGTAGCCCAGTCCTGGAACTTGCTCTGTAAATAATGCTGACCTGGAACTCAGAGATCCTCCTGACTCTGCTTCCTCAATGCTGGGATCAAAGGCTTGTACCACCACCACCCAGCAGACCCCCCTGCTTAAGTAAAGTTCTCACTGTTGTGCATGGAAATGAGCAGAAAAATCCAGGACTGGGGTTTTTGAGTCTCTGAAGAGTTTTCCTCCTCTCACTTAGTGTTTTCCTGTCTGAGCGGGAATAGGATGGTTGACTTACCCACCATTGTTGTGTACCCTGTACTGATCCAATGTAGAACTTGTTGAGTTCATCATCCAGGCACCTGCTAGTGGAGACAAAGCCTATCAGACCTTCCTTTTAAGCTGCCTGGCTTTTGTCTCAGATCAGGAGGGTAAGGAAGAAGCTGGCCATCTTGGAAATTTGCCACCTTTAAAACCAAGCCACAGGAGTCTGTCTGACTCCTAGTCTCTCACCAGTACCATGGGACAAGAAGCAGGACAGACACAGGTACCAGGACTGCCTGCTTTACAGTAAAGCAAGCTCCAGGATGGCTGTGGCCTCCCATCTTCTCAAAAGCAAATCCCCAGACAAGTCTAGATGTTTATCTGTACCGGATTGGAAACACAGGTTTTCTTTCTCTTCATTCCTTAGGCTAAATTAAATTTTTTTCTTTCTATTTTATATATGTATGTATGTATATATATATACATATATATTTATATACAGTTACTTATGTCAGGGTTTGGGGTTTTTGAGGTAGGATCTCACTGTGTAGTTCTAGCTGGCCTAGAGCTCACTGTGTAGACCAGGCTAGCCTCAGGCTCACAGAGACCTGCCTGCCTCTGCCTAGTTAATACCTGGAATTAAAAGTGTGCATCACTCTGTCTATTTTTTTACTTTTTATTTTATGTATATTAATGTTTGCCTGCATATGTGTCTGTGTATCTTGTGCATACAGTACAAACAGAGACCAAAAGGGGACATTAGATATGCTGGGATTAAAGTTACAAATATGGTGAGCCACCACATAAGTGCTGGCACCAAAGCTGGGAACAATGCAAGAGTGGCCAGTGTTCCCAACTGCTGACCAGTGCCCCTTCGCTGAATTTCTTGGTTGACTCATTGATAAAAAGAAATGACAAGTTCTTGTATCTGAAAGAACTACGTTTTTAAAGTACATCTCACAAGCACCATTCTTCCTCCTACTGTGTGTCTCTTAGTAATTAGTGCTCCTGATATATATATGTATATGATATATATATGTATATATATACATATATATGGATATGATATATATATGATATATATATGATATATATATGTATATATATACATATATATGGATATATCATATACATATATATATGTATGTATACATATATTTGACTAAACTTAGGGAAGTGAATAGGCAGGTATTGATGACAATTGTCATGAACTCAAAATCCTTCTGAAAAAGGAGGCACAATAGATTTCAGATGCAAATGAGCAAAGCACTTTAACTGGAGGACTTTGGAGATTAGGGGTCCCCAGAGGCTGTAATTACCCCTTGACTATTCTCTTCACCTCCTAGGCTGAAGCTCCTGGCACACTCCAATTGGTACCCTGCTGCTCAAAAAGATGTATGTGGCAGTTCTCCAAAAACCGCTGCTTGGGTATCTCTTCACCCTCATAGTCCTGCAGCTGCCCAAGATGAATGCAGGTAAGGCCCCCTTCTCTCCTCCCACCCATTTCCACTGACTGCTGGGTTAAAGTGTCTCTACCAATGCAAAGGGTCGCAGTGCCACTTCCCACCCATCCTCACGGGACCCAGGTGGACCATGAGACAAGGAATAAAAGTAGTTTGAGGAGGTTTGCTTTGGCTTCCTGTCAGTATGGTGTTCCTATCTCCATATCCTATCTGATGCTGCTTGGTTTTCTGCAGGTCACTTTGAAGTCCTTGGACCCCTGGAGCCCATCTTGGCCTTAGTGGGTGAAGACGCACTGCTCGCTTGTCACTTCTCACCCAGTGTGAGTGCTGAGCACATGGAGCTGCGCTGGTTCCGGAATACATTCTCGCCTGCGGTGATGGTGTACCGTGAAGGACAAGAGCTGGAGGAAGAGCAGATGATTGAGTATCGTGGGCGGGTGACACTAGTGAAGGATAACATCACTTTGGGGCACGTTGCTCTGAAGATACACCATATCAGAGCATTTGATGAAGGGGTGTATGGGTGCTTCTTCAGGGATAAACAAGACCAAGGAGAAGCCTTCCTCATTCTGAATGTAGCTGGTGAGTGGACAGGATTTGACTTTAGTGATGTGTATGGATACGGTTTTAAGCTGTTAGCATAACAATTAGAAGCCTTAAAAGCTGCTTTAAAAAAAAAATACAATCTAATGCTGTGGTTTCTGCCCTTGAACTCCTGATCCCCCAGGCTCTACATCCCAGGTGCTGGGCTAACAGACATGTGTCACCACATCTGGATTCAAACATGTTTCTGGTAAAATCTAGTCCTCAGCCCATGACAGTGGATCCTTTGCAGCATCAGGTTTTATAGTCATGGGCTTTGGTGTATGTAGAGAAAAAGCACTATTTTGACTATGACATCTAAAAGTCTAGGCAGGTCATGGTAATGCATGACTGTATTCCCAGTACTTGGGGGGCAGAGGCAGGTGGATCTATGAGTTTGAGGCTAGCCTGGTCTATTCTTCAAGTTCAAGGCAAGTGTGGATACAGAGATAGACCCTGTCTCAATAAGTAAATACATATAAACTAGAGACTTATTTAAATTCTAGTGGCTCATTCATTAGTCTAAGACCCAATTTGAAAAATACTAAAACCATTTGACCTGAAATACACATTCTTATATATACTCATAAATTTGGGCGACTATGTAATTCTTTGGGGTCAAGTTATAGAACGTGTCTTTGCCCTCTAGGACTATGAGGAAAGAATTTGGCAGAAGGAAAAAACAGGAGTCTCAGGAGTCATTTGAATGTGCAGTACAGGCTGAAGTTCCCATCCTCAAAGAGGACCTCGACAGAACATCACAGTGTAGAAAATCTGCTGTCTTCCACATGACTCCATCTCTGTGGAGACAGTCTTCTCTGTGTAATCTTGCCTGTTGATCAGGAGCAAGATGTGCTCTGCTCTTTTCCCAGGCTTCTCTACCAACAATAGGACTCCACTGTCAGTGCTGGAGTTTCTGGACTGAGGCACCTTGCCCACCTCTCAGTTTTTCTGTTCTTTTTACCTTAAAGGATACTTTTTTCTTGTTTTTGCTGTCCCTCTTTCCTCCCTCCCTCCCTCTCTCACCTTCCTCTATCATTCCCTCTCTTCTACCTCGCTTTCTCCTTCCTTCCCTTCCTTCCTTCCTTCCTTCCTTCCTTCCTTCCTTCCTTCCTTCCTTCCTTCCTTCCTTCCTTCCTTCCTTCCTCCCTTGTCTTCTGTAGGCCAGGCTGAATTTACTTGCTATTTACCTGGGATTGGCCTGGTCGTTCTGAGTTGACTGTCTCCACCTCCGTAAGTGTTAGGATTGTAGGTGTGCACCACCATACTTGTCTTATGTCTGTTCACCCAACTCTGCCCACACTTCAAAGGCTGAAGATGATTGTTTAGAAGCAGGATTTGTCATGTGTGTTTAGTCTCAAAATAATGTCATTCCTGTATTCTTTCTCTTGTCTGTGTCCTCCTCTGCTTGTTTGCTTTCTCTCATTCTTTCCTTCATTACTTCCTTTCTTCTTTCATTTTTCTTTTCTTTTCCTTTCCTTTATTCTTTCTTCCTTGTTCTTTCATTACTTTGTAGCCCTAGTCTTGCTGAAAACAGATTGTCTCCCTCATAAATGTTTCCAGGGTGGATTACAGGCATGTAATTTCAGATGCCATCTTCCTAAAGAGGTGCTCATTTGTGTCATTTCGTTGATCCCTAGTCTCTGAAGTGAAGAGTTGAGATTTTCTGAGCCTGGTGTCCTTGGGTTTCTGTGTTCCCTACATATACTATAGTCCTATGATAAAACCCCCAAAGAATAACCACCAAGGATTAAGGCCAGTTTCTCTCCACAGCTGTGGGCTCGGATCCTCACATCAGTATGAAAACTCAAGAGAATGGAGAGAGGGAGCTGGAGTGCACCTCCTCAGGATGGTACCCAGAACCTCCGGTGCAGTGGAGGACAGCCAGCGGAGAGAAGTTGCCATCCACATCAGAGTCCAGGAAGCGTGACGAGGAAGGCCTGTTCACTGTGGCGGCTTCGATAACCATCAGAGACAGCTCCATAAGGAACGTGTTCTGCTGCATCCAGAATATCCTCCTCGGCCAGAAGAAGCAAGTAGAGATCTCTGTACCAGGTCAGTGGAACTAGTGCAGGTTCCCATGGTGACAGAGACTCAGGGCAGTATGACCTGGGGCCCTGCTCAGAAGAGACCAATCAGCAGAATTGCCCATTTTCCCTCAACACTGTCAAAATAACCAGGTTGCTGGTTTCAGGGGAGTCCCCTACATTTCATCAGATACCTGAGGATTCTGAAGGTATAAACTAAATATTCCCATGTTAACTTTTTAAAATTGTGACAGGATGTGGTGGAATACATTTTTAATCCCAGAACTTGGAAGCCAAGATAGGCAGATCCATGCGAGTTCAAGGCCAATCTAGCAAGTTAGAAGTCAGCCAGGGTTACCATGCTGAGATTCTCTCTCTCAAAAAAAAAAAAAAAATAGATTTGTGTGTGTGTGTGTGTGTGTGTGTGTGTAACATGTGTGAGGAGGTCAGAAGACAACTTGTGGGAGCTAGTTTTCTCTTTCCACTATACAGTTCCCAGATTATCAGGCTCTGCATCAAGCACCTTTGCCAACTGAACCACTGCACAAGCTCAAGATTCTAGCTGTTCATGCTTCGGCTTTCAGCCAACAGTGGGTAGAAAGTATTCAGCAGGATATCTACAACTCCACTTTGCTCTTGTTGGTCTTGAAACAACATAGCACAACAGCTGTGACCTAGCATTTCCCTTACATTAGGTTTTTAACTTAACCCAGAAATGATTTAAAGCACAAAGGAGGACGGGCATGGGTTACTGGAAGATATTCACTGAGTCTCTATCTGTAGATTTTGAGATTCTCGGTGGTCCTGGAGCCGTCCCCCACAGACACAGAGACTTTTTAAAAGTAGACAGAAACGTTTACCTTTTCTAATTTTTCCATTAGAAAAGGTGCGGGGTTAAAGGCGGGTTCCACCACTCCAAGCTGTTCTCTGACTTACATGCATATACATGGCACATGTATGCATGTATATAAACATGAAATAAATATTATGCATGAAATGGAAGGCTTAAAAAAAAGAAACCTTATCTTTTTTGTGTCCCAGTACAGTCTCCCATGTATAACTAAGTCCATTAAAGTCTTTATATACAGTTAGAACTAAGCCATACAGTGAGTGGGGTTTGGGGATGGTCTCTGCAGGTGTCAGGGAAACTTGTTTCTTTTGGAATCGTTGTTGTTGGTGTATTTTTGTTTTTTGCTTTCTTTGAGACAGGGTATCTGTACATAGTCCTGGCATTCCTGGACCTCACTGTGTAAACCAGGCTCACAGAGGTCTGCCAGCCTCTCCCCTCAGCATAAACCACCACGATGGGCCCAGATGGTGTATTTGCTTTATATATAAAACATAAGATTGAGAGGGCTCAGTTTAGTGATATAATAGATTCCTAGTGTGTGTGCAAGGCCATGAATTTGATATATAGCACTATAAAAACAAAGCAAAAGTAAGAATAAACATAAATCAGAACACTCATATAGAAGAAGCAAGCTCCCTCACTGACCCGGACCTTGGCTAGTTAGATTCTTTATTCCAGAAGTTCCAAAAGCCCTTGTTTTCTCTAGAGAATTCCCTGTAACCATTGTGGTAAGAAGGAGAAAAATCCCCCATTGTTGCAAGCATTTTAAGGATTAGGTTCGTAGATGGTGGCCCTGTTAGGGGAGGTTTAGGTGGTAGAGCCTTGCTGGATGGATTATGTCATCCCTGGGAGTAAAAATTCTCCTACCACTTCTAGTTTGTACATTTGTGCTGGTGGTTCAAGATAGGAACTCTCAGTTGCCTGCTCCTGCCGCCATGCTTGCTGCTTTTTGTCAGGCTTCCTGACCATGATTCTAAAGGAACTTTTATCCCTTTGTGATGATAAGCCAAAGTGAGTCTTTCTTCTTTAAGTTGCCTTGGTCATTGTATTTTATCACAGCAACAGAAATGTAACTGATATAGCCATCAATCCAAATTAAAAAATCACAGTAGTGTGCTATACATAGGTCACACAAGAGATTGTCACACCCGTTTTTCTCTCAAGTCTTGTTCACTGGTTGTCTGGCTAGTATTATGTCAACTTGAAACAAGCTATAGTAATTTGGGCAGAGGGAACACAGTTGAGAAAAGGCTACCATTGGACTGACCTTTGGGCAAGCCTGTGGGGCATTTTCTCAGGTGATGAATGTGGCAACTCAGTTCACTATGGGTGATGCTACCCCTGGGTTGGTGGTCCTGGGTGCAGGCTGAGAAGGCCATGAAGAGTCAAGCAGTAAGCATTTTTCCTCCATGGACTTTTCATCAGCTACTGACTTGAGTTCTGGCCCTAACTTCCCCTCACAACTGTAATTGTAAGTAAACCCTTTCCTCCCGAGGTTGCTCTCTGTTGTGGTGTTTTATCTGAGTAGTAGAAACTCTAAGACACTGGTCATCATAGAAATCTTGCTGTGGTTTTTAGGAGAGCAGTATGACTTCTGTGTAGTTTCTGTACAGGGCAGCCAGTGGTCAGCTGTGCCAAAACATGGCTCCTGAGGCAGAGATGTAGTCAGGTTCAGGTAGGGGAAAGTGAAGAGCTCTTTTCCTTGCCTGAGTCTCCTCAAGGTGACAGTCACAAATCTAGGTTTATCACAAGTATTTCTGACTGACAAGGTCAGAACCCCAAAGGCCTACAACTCTCAGGTTCCGCAATTTTGACAATGGCTGACAGAACCTGGGAAACAAATTCTTTACAAGAGTTTTTGTTTGTTATATATAGTGGAACATATCCTGGAAGAGATTCACAAGGCCCAGTGTGTGGGAAGTGCACACCCTAGGCTCCAGTATATTTATACCAAGGACCTTCGCGGTTCTCAGGAAGGCTTCATTGCAGACATGAGATCTGGTCTCTGGCCCTGGGTGATCACCTACCTCTACCTCTCCTATCTCTCTTACGAATGTTTGATCACATGATTTGTTCCTTTGTTACCTGACATCTCCTTGTGCCCAGGAGTCTCAACCTGCTGACATCTCTGTAGCACAGGAAAGCGGTCACTTTGGGGATTTTAGGACATTTATGGAAATGACAGCAGAAACCAAACAAATATTCATTATGTGGCATGGATCATCTCCATCTTCTGGAGCCCATCATCAGGATTTGCATTTGCATTCTGTGAGGGAAGGATGTCCTGGTTACCTGCACATACTGTTTGAACATTCTGTCTTCTGTCAGATTCCTACTCGTCAATGATTTTTGTTGTTGTTAAATCTATTTTGGGAGGACATATGTTTGGTTTTTTTTTTTTTCTTTTTGTAATGACCGGTACTGCCTTCTATAATCTGGGCACCTGTATGTAGAGAGAGTGTGGACAGTAAAAGGAACTTTTATTTGCTTACTTCAGTTGTCTTGGAGGCTTGTTTCCCCTATCTCCTGATGGAGGCCTAGTTCTCGAAGCTTCTAGACTCTGTGCAATCTAGCTTAGGCCTAGAATGTTTTCAGACTCTGAGATTTACTGCTTGATAAGCTCTTTTTCTAACTGAGTTTCTTTTTCTAACTGAGTTCTGGACTGGTTACTTCAATTTAGCTGTTCTAGCTCAAACGCCTTTCCAGCCAATTTACACAATCTGGCTTTTCTCTTGGCTTCTAAATTGCTTTGCTTGGTCTCAAAATAATTCCAACAATCTTTTCTAATCTTCTGGCTCCTTCTCATTCTCTGGCTCATTTTATCTTCACTTGTATTCTTTCTCTGCAACCTGTCTCTCTACTGCTGTTCTGTTAAAACTGCCTTTGACCCTCTCTATCTTTTTTTCTATGTGTTGCTCCCTTAAGTAACTTCCCTTTCCCCATGTCTCTCCTGAGAATTTGGCATGTCGTATTCTGTCAAATCTTTCTCTGATTTTTCTGGCATCACATCACTTTCAAACATGGATGCTTCCTTCAACAAACTAACTTTCCCAGACTGGCCTTGAACTCTTATCTGCTTAACTCTGTCTCCTGGATTAAAGGCTTGTTAATATTCCAGTTGGAATCTCTTGTCAGAGCAACCATGTTCTGAATTTAAAATGCTCTACAGTGGATGACATTTCTTTTCGCTCTATAGTTTCCAATTTGGGTCCTGTCTCCCGTAAAGTTCTTCTTGAAATGATCCTCCACTTCAACCTGGGCAGAGTATTAACTCAGACTAAGCAAGCCATTCCCTGTGAGTATACCCCTTTCTATACTGTGGACTACAAAGTACCCTGCGCCCCTCCTCCCATCTGTAGTGTCATCTCTCTGGTAGCGTGGATCTTCCAACTTTTCCTTCTTTTTTCCCTTGATATCTAGATAACACATACAACATTCAAAATGGACCATTGATTGCATTGACTGTGTAGGTCAACTTGAGGAAGATTAACAGTTTAACAGTATCAGACCTACTGTGAGCCTGGGGTGCGACCGATTTCTCACAGCTGTTTCACTGTGTCAGTATATAGGTCATCGTGTATCACCTCTGGATCCTTTATGATTGATAAGTGTGATGAATGGGCATTCACTCCCCCTGCATGACATGTGCCTCCCGCAAACCTTGTAATGGTGTCAGCATGTGACACACCCAGCCCATACTTAGGAGATCACTGAGAAGAAAAACTATATAGATTATAGAATAGTTTGTATTTTCAATGTGAACCACCATGTCATCATGTCATCAGTACATAAAAGTGTTCCTCCTTTCTTTCTCTCCAGTGTTCAGTGCTACATTAAGAATAAGCAGTGACGGCAAACATCCATATCCTCACTTCTTCCTTCGAAAGGAAGCTGTCACCATTACAGTTATTTACCTGAACGTCCATTATAGGTACCCATCAAACTGAGGAAGTTCTAATTTGCTAAAGGAATGATTTTTGTCACTTTGAGACTTTTATTTTGAACAAAAAAATGTGGATGCTGAGTCATGTAGTACACAGAGACAACAATGTATTGTTTTTAGGCAGAATTTTATTGTGTAGCGTGGAATTTACTGTGGTAGACCAGGCTAGCCTCAGTCTCAAAAGATCTGCCTACCCACCCCTCACCCCCACACATACACACCAAAATCTCAGATCAAAGGGATGCTCCTCCAGACCTGGCTGCAAAAGTGTTTTAACAAAAGTATTCTTCAAGACTAAAGAGATGCTCCTCGCTGCTCCTGCAGAAGACCCAAGTTCAATTCTCAGCACCCAAATTCTGACTTACACCTCCCCTATTTCCAGTACCAAGAGATTTATGGTTCTCTTGTCTTGCATGCACCTGGGCAGAGCTCAGGTATCCAGGGTTGGGGGGCATCTCAAAAACAATTTTCTGATTTTCCTGATGGTTAGACCACCAGTTAAGCCAGGCTCTGTGACATTCAGAGGCGTATCTCCCCGCTCCACCCCCATAAAACACACCCTTAACAAAATTTTTTTTTAATTATTTTTTTTCTTTGAGACATGGTCTCCTTCTGAATCATGCTAGTTTAAAACCTATGGCAGCTCCTGCCTCAGACTTCCAAGGGCTGCAATTGTAGGCTTATGCCACCACACCCAGCTACTCTTTTTTTTTTTTTTGGTGGGAGGTTGGCAGTTAAGACAGAGTTTTTCTGTGTAGCCTTGGCTGTCCTGGACTCACTTTGTAGACCATTCTGGCCTCAAACTCAGAGTTCCACCTGCCTCTGCCACCCCGAGTGCTAGGATTAGAGGTGTGAGCCATCATACCCAGCTTCCTAGCTGCCGTAATTTTGCATTTTCATAGGGTTCCCTTTGCAGCCCAGGATAGCCTCAAACTCATGGCCCTGCCACAGCTGCTGAGTGCTGGGACTTTAATTGTATATATCCACTGCTCAATCAAAGTTCATTTTTAAAAGATCAGACTATTCTAAGCTTAAAGGCCCTTGTGTGTTGCCTTTCTGTTTTTCTACCCTCTCCCACACTGAATCTAAATATCTCTGAAAATGTTAGGCTGTAATGTAGCCAGTGTCCTGACAAAAGGGGGCTTGGTTGGAGCAAGCCATGGTGCACACAGTGAGGGGTCCACCATCACCACCTCAGTTTCTGAGAGTCCTAAGCTACTGACTTCTCCAAAGATATTAGCAAACACTTTTCTTCTGGGTTGTTACAGCACCGTCTTCCTCATTCTGGGTTGTCACATTGCTGTTGCTGTCAGCATTCCTGGGCCTTACGGGAATATATGTTGCTTGGAAAAAATGCAGGACAAGACACAGACAGAGAAATGGCACAGTTGACTGTATAGGTAAGTCATAGAAAAGGAGGTGACTTATGGATGATAGTATCAAACAAGGGATGCATTTTGGGGTATGGTAAGATTTTTCTGTCCTGTAGAAAAACTACATTTCCCTTGATCCTATTATTTCAGAATTTCCAAAGTAGAAAGAAAATATATACACATGAAGTTCCAAATGTCCAGAGCTCAGAATAGGAGTAGGGTTTGAGCCTAGTGGAGTCCAGCTCCTTAAACCTTGTAACCTGGGAGGTCTCACCATCAGTTTGCAGTTCACAGTTATTGAATTCTGGGAGGGAAACTAGGTGTACTGGGCAGTTGGCTTGTATTTGGAGAAGGTGCTAGAATGCATTAAACACAGGGCTCCTGTGTTCTAGACTGGAGGGCTTTTTAAGTGAGCACAGATTCCTGGCTGAGCATCTGTCTGAACTGTGACACCCTTCCTGGGGAGATGTGAGCAGACATATCTACAAACCCTAGACAGAGAACTGGGAAGAGAACAAAGTACAGAAACCATTGAAGTCCAGCTTGTTAAACCATTGAAGTTTATTACGGTTTGTGCTGGATAATTTTCTGTCAACTTGACACAAGCTAAAGTCAGCTGAGAGGAGGGAGTCCCCATTGAGAGAATGTCCTCATAAGATCAGGTTGCCAGCAAGCCTGTAAGGTGCTTTTTAAACTAATGATTGGTGGCAAAAGGCTGAGGCCGTTTTGGGTGGTGAAGTCCCTGGGCTGATGGTCTTGGGTTTTATACAAAAGCAGAATGAACAAGCCAGTAGGCAGCGTCCTGCAGAAAGGAAAAGTATCAGCTCAGCACCTCCAAGACCAAGTTCTCAGCAGAATACAATTTATTTGCCCAAATGTTACAGAGGCAAAGAATAACAGGGAAAAACAGGAGATAGAGGATAAGAGAGAGGGGGAAAGGAATAAGGGGGAGGGAGGATGGATATTTATCCAGGAGGACAAAGGACTGCCTCTGCGTACGTAGGAGACAAATTTGGCACCTAGGAAAATGCAGTTTATAGAGGTACATGGGGAAACCCTATGTCAGGATTGAGTGTTTAATTTTAATTGAACATGTTAATTAGGTGAGCTAAAGGGGTCTTCTCATTGCTGGATTTCTATCCTTTGATAGCTAGTCCTTGGTAGTCAGCCTTAGGAGGAGGAAGAGGGTAAATAGGGGAATAAACCTGGTGATTAGCCTCAGGAATGTAGCTAAGGGTTTTAGCAAGGCAGAGGGAATGGGGAAAAGGGGTAGGCCTTCTAGAGCTATGCTTTTGGTGCTCAAGCTGGCCAGTCCCTTCACCTGCCATGGCCCCTGCATTCAGCTCCTGCCTCTAGGTTCCTACCCTGCTTGGGTTACTGTCCTGACTTCCTTTGATGATTAATTGTAATGCAGAAGGAAGCATGAGCCAAATAAGCCATTTTTTCCCTAATTTGTCTTCATCACAGCAACAGTAACCCGAACTAAGACAGTGTCATGTAAAAAAGTAAATGATTACTTCTGGGAGCAGGAATGACTCAAAGGCAACTATGTCACCAAGGCCAGCATAGGAGGCAGCTTATGAATGCTGGAAGCCTGGAGCACAGTACAGAGCCTGTAGACATCTCAGCATGTTAGAGAGTATTCTGTCCAGGTAACTCAATTGGCCTGAGCCTCTTCCATGGATCTTGCCAGATTTCTGATTCTTCCAGCCTGTCAGCTGCTCTCTGCTTCTAAGGTAGTGCAGCTGTTCAAGAATGTCTTTACGCAGACCTTAGAGCTTACATATGCTTAGGAAAGAAGGGGCCTAGTGCTTCTGGTCATTTGAAACTGACTTCCTGAAGCTACTGGGTTGTTTACTTACTATTGAGTTATGTTTATTTGTTAAACACAAGATTCCCCAAAGAAGGAAACCATTCACTGCTTCTTAGTATATCATGTAGTTTCCCTTCCCCTTAGCATCCTGTGTCTCAATGAGCTTCCTCCAAGATAAAAGTTATGATCTCAGCAGAAACTGCTACACAAGAGTTCCACACTGCATTGTTCCAGGCTGTGGTGCTGTCTGAAGCAAACACCAATGACCCATCAGTTGCCACGTGTTGCCTTTCACTCACCACAGATGGAGCAACAGTCTATAACTATCTGAAGAACTGATTGCAAACCTACATGAATTTCTATGTTATTTTCATAGAAACAGAGGCCTTTTGTAGTTTTGGTTTTGGTTGGTTGGTTGGTTTTGGTTTTTTGCTTTTTTTGTTTCTTTGTTTGTTTTGTGTTGAGACAGGGTTTCTCCAGGTAGCCTTGACTATCCTGGACTTGTTTTGTAGACCAGACTGGCCTTGAATTCACAGAGTATAGGTGTGTGCCACCTCACTGAGCTTCCTTCCTTGTTTTTTATAGCTGATGTTACATCAGATACATTTGTAGCTGCCTTGCCTGTATCTGGCTCTCCTAATTTTTTTCTACTTCCTTACTTTTCTAGCATTAAGAGCCCATTGAGAAATAGTTGCTCTTTTCATAGAAAAACTCCTAAATATTTGATTTCTAAATATTTGATTTATTAACATTTTCTTTGTTGCACTGTTCATAAAATTTTCTCTCCCTAACACAGTAGTAACTTCTGGCTTTGTTTTTGTTTTTCAGAATGGAGATTTGCACGGCCACATGCAGGTCAGTTTACTTGCCCTGGGCTCTGAGATCTTACTTTTCTATGGCTGTAATAAAATGCCATGACAAGGCGACCATTTGAAGGAAGGGTATATTCAAGGCTTACACTTCCAGAGGGATAGGAATACATCACCATCATGGCAGGGAACATGGCAGCCAGCAGGATGGCACTGAGGCAGCAGCTGAGAGAGAGTGTGTATCTGAATCACAACATGGAGCAGAGAGCACACCTGAAATGGCACAAGTCTTTTGAAACCTCAGAGCTCACACCTAGTGACACACCTCCGACAACAAGACCACACCTCTTAGTAGCCCTTCCCAAACAGTTCCACCAGCTGCAAAACATAAACCAACAGGGACCATTGTCATTTAAACCAGAACAGCTCCCAAGAACTTAGAGACCAAGAATAGGCAGAAGTGAAACTGTTGAAAAGCTTATAGAAGTGAGCACAGGGAGATTTTTAATTGTGGGAGAAAGCCTGATAAAGGACCTCTGGGGGGATGGCCTGCAGACCAACTCCTTCTTGTGGGCATAAAGTTATTGTGTAATTCAAATGCTGATTTTCACATCCCCTGTATCTGGTGGCAATCCTTGTTTGGAGAATCTCCTGTCTCAGTGCAGTATAACACTGTTCCCCAGCTGTCCCCTGACATACCAATGAAGCAGCTTACCGCCAATTGCTGAGCAGGATAGAGAATAGGGCTGGACTTCCTCCCAGCCAGGGGAGGAGGAATTAAAGGAGGAAGTAAGGGATTCAGACACAGGAGATGTCCAGGAGGGAGCAGGAGGAGCACTCAGCAAGCAAAGCTACAAAGTGCAAATATCTCTGGGATACATGCTGGGAGAAAGCCAAATTAGCATAAGGGGTTAAAAATAGAGTTGATACTACTCTGGATTATGCTGTGAAGCTTGTTAAAATAACTTAATGGAGTCTCAATTCCAATTAGGATAGCTAGGGTAAGAGACACACTGAGAAACAAACACAGTCTTTTAAAAAATCACTAACACCCTGTGACAGGACAGTGTAAAGCACAGCACCCCTGCATGCTGTCATCTTTGACATTACCTGTGGCTGCTGCTGAGAGGATAGAGGCTGCGAGCAAGCAATTCCTGCCTGAGGATTGTTAATTCTGTCAGCTTCCAGAACCCTGCTGCTTGTCTTTAGAGTAGAAGGGATAGGTCATGTTCCTTCTGATATTCACTGATGCACTTTCTCTTTGTCTCCAGTTGACGTGACTCTGGATCAGGACACGGCCCACTCCCACCTTGTTGTGAGCGAAAGTTTAAAATCAGTTCACCTGGAAGCCTCACGTCAAACATTACCTGATAGTCCAGAGAGATTTGACACCTGGCCCTGTGTGTTAGGGCGTGAGAACTTCACTTCAGGGAAATATTACTGGGAGGTGGAGGTGGGACATAGGCCTGACTGGCTGTTAGGGGTATGTAAGAAGAGTGTCAAGAAGGATGGATTCATACTCATGTCTCCCAGGAATGGTTTCTGGGTCATGGAGTTGTCTCATGAGCACTACTGGGCTCTCAATCCGCGTAGAGACCTTCTCTATCTGTCAAATGTCCATCGGGTTGGGATTTTCCTGGACTGTGATGAAGGAATTGTCTCCTTCTACAATGTGAATGATGAGTCCCTTATTTATACTTTCCAAGAATGTTCTTTTTCTGGCCCTGTTTGTCCTTTATTCTGCTTGTGGTCTTGTGAGGGGCTTCCCCTGACCATCTGTCCAGTTGACTCTGAAGCACACCAAGTAATGGTTGACAACACAGTCCATCCACAGGACCCCTTAAGCAGCCATTTGCTCCAACCAGGGGCATCTCCTGCTCATCCTCTTCTGTCCCCTTCTCTGGAGGCTGCTACTGTCACTTGTCCTCTAGACCCTCAGTGACTTTTTTTGGAGAGGGTCAGATTTAAGTAAACTGTATTGGCAGATTGTGGGGGAGTTTGTAACAAGCTTCAGACAAACCACGTTTTAGAAGTTTAAGAATACAGTCTGATGCCACATGATGAAAAACCAGTTATGGAAGAGTGGCGGGTAACAACTTAGTGTCCAGAAGAGATGAGAAACAGGGCAGAATGTTTGCAGGGAATACCAAGGGGCAGGGACATTGAGAGTGAGATGGAAGTGGACCAAGAGTTGTTGGGGTAATCTTTTTGTGCCCTGTGTCAAGGTCTCTCTATTATTCCATTGTTAATTCTGTACAGGCAGATAGCTGAATACTGTTGGACTTTGGTATTGTTATTCTTTAAGGCTCAGCATCTACATTATCTTTTGTAAAGAGCCTTATTCCCTTACTTTTTGATTGGCTTAAAAAAGATCTGGAGGCCAAATCTAGAGGGGATAGGAATGAGGGACTTTCAGGCTGGGAGAGGGTCTCTGGGAGAAGAATGAGATGTCAGCATGAGATGGAGAGGAACAGGTGTCAGGACTGAATGAGAAAGGGATAATGGATCACGTTGCAGGGTTGTGGACTAGAATAGTCAGTTAAGTTAAATGAGCTAGCTAGGAAGTAGCCAAGTTATAATAAAAATAATAAGTCTCTATGTCTTTATCCTGACTGTTGGCTGGTTGAGAAAGTGCTGAAATAGTGAATCAGGAAGCACCTGGGAATTCTGCCGATGACTCTTCTTGTCTCAAATTCCATATCCAACAAAGGAGCAAAATCTCTGTTAGGTTCTGCTGAACAGGCTAACAGAAGGAGATGGAAAAATGCAGGAGGAGAAGCTCTCCAGCATGGCTGCTATGCAGGCTACTTTATATCAGCCTACAAACTAGAGTCACTAGGCTGGAGAGAACCTCAGCTGAGACAGAATACCTCACAAGACTGGGCTGCAGGCAAGCCTGTAGAGCATCTTCTTAATTCATGATGGATGGGGTGGGAGGGTTGATCCATTGTAGGTGGGACCACGGTGGGCTGGTGGTTCTGGGTTCTATAATAAAACAGATTGAGCAAGCCATGGGGAGCAAGCCAGGAAGCAGCACTCCTCCATGGCCTCTGCATCAGCACCTGCCTACATGTTTCCCCCCTGTTTGAGTTCCTGTCCTGTCTTCCTTCAATGATGAACTACTATGTAGCAGTGTAAGCCAAATAAACCTTTTCTTCCCCAACTTGCCCTTTGGTCATGATGTTTTCATCACAGCAATAATAACTCTAGTGGTGATTAAGATATTTTGAATTAGACACCAGCATTTTTGTGTTGGCATCTTCCACATGACCCTGATCATGGCCTCGGTGGTCAGCATCACAGCAGCAGCTCCAAAAAGTGCTCTGATTTTGTCTTCCTACTCTCACACTGGAGATGTTATTTGATGATCCTCAGCTTCTTGTTTCTCAGGCACCATGAGCTTCCCCGCACGCACCCTTATCTACAGACGCCTCCACACTAACTAGTGCCCTCCATGCCCCACGCCCGGCCACTCCTTCTAGTGCAGCATCTCTTCTGCTTACAGGTGTCTGTATCATGAAAATACACTCTTGCTTTTGGCTATTCCTGGGAGGGATGTCAGTTTCCCTTTACTCCGTTTCTCCCTATGTCCCTGTTTCATGCCATGAAGGGAGAGAGCTAAGTGTGTAATACAACAAAAGCTGAGCCCAGCCTCAGAGAAATACAGTGGTGCACCTGATGTCTTTTCCCTCCGTTGACACACTCTAATGATCAAAAGGCACCTAGGATGGTGACTCACAGCTGTAGCTTGGTACATTTGCTCAAGGATTGAGATTTCTTCGCCTCCTCACCTTCCCATCACAGTCTCATCCCTCAGCTCTTACCCTGTTTGTGTGCTGCAGCTTCCTGTACTGGCAGGGGAGGTACTGCACTGACTGCTCCTCTGTTGAAGGCTTCATCTCCAGATTCAGGGTGGGAGGTGGTCAGGAATGGTGGGGAATGGTGGAAGTGGAGGAAGTAGGTCCCTGGGTCATGACCTTGAAGAATTTCCAGCCCCTGGACGGTCTCTGCTTCCTGCACACAAAGTAAGCACTTTCATGTCCTCTCAGATACGACAATTGTCTTACTCAGAGCTAACATCAGGACTGAGAAAACCTGACCAAAGATCTACAACAAACTTTCCTCTTTTTAAGTTGTTTGTCTCAGTGTTTTGTCACAGCAGAAGGAAGCTCAGCAATACAGGAGGTTAAATGTTAAGAACAGTAATGAGAAGAACTTACCCATGGTACCACTGGCTGAACAATGTAAAACAGGCCTTTCTTCTGTTTGCAATTTCTTTGTATGCACTGCTTTGTTTCCATAATTTTGCATCTTTTTGATAAATCTATTTCTCCCATCCAAGTAGTAACCGGGTCTCACCCTGCTTAGCTTCCCTGAGAGATGAGATCAGGCACTTTTAGGGTGGTTTGCTGAGACCTAAAACCCTTTGTATCAAGGTGTGTTCACTTACCTTTAGGGTAAAGCCCCACATTGACTATGAAAAATCTTTATTTATGAGAAGTTAGGTTAATTGTTCTTAAATTATTACAGGTTTTGTCAATGTTTTGGAACCATCTTTTTGAGTTCTAGTTGCCTGGGACTTGATTCTATTCCTCCCCACCCCCCATAAACTGCAGTGTTTAAAGGATTAATTTTGAAGAATTCACATCAGTTAGGTTTCCTTTGGAAAATATTTATTTGGCTCTTGCAGAAGCAAAATTCTTTGAAATTGTTGAGTTTTATATTTTCTAATTTTTTAAATGGTTTCTTTATTTTTACCTCATGTGCATTGGCGTATTTCCTGCATGTTTATCTATATGAAGGTGTTACCCCTGGCACTGGGGAGCTGCTGTGGGGGTGTTGATAACTGAACCCAGGCAAGTACCTCATTTTGAGATAACAAAACTGAGCCCATGGAAAATGAAAGGTCTAAATGAAAGGCATATAGTGTTATGTGTGAATGTGAACCATCCCTGAGAGGCTCTGGTGGTTGAGGACTAGTTCCCAGCTGGAGCTGTGCTTTTGGGAGTTGTGCAACATAACTAGAGGACGTAGCTCTCTGGGGATGGGCCTTGAGGTGAGATTAACTTGGAACCAGCATTGTAAGAAGGATGATGAAGGAAACCCACAAGGTTGTCCTCACTCTGGGTGGGGGAGTTTGAAGTGGCTAAGGTAACTGAATCTTGTCCTGACTCCACTTTATGTCTCCCTAGACAATTCTCAGGCCTCAAAGCCCCCAACATTGGTTGCTTATTTGGGATTTCCATGCTCCTGGCCACTGTCAAGGTGTATTAACCAAGATAATTAATAGTTATACAATCTAAGCGTAGACTGAAATAACTGAAATCTATATAAATCAAATTGTCATGTTTTTGAAATAACCACTATGTAGAACCAAAACAAATGTTGCATGGTTACTCTGGCCCTCAGCTAACATTGATGTGACTGTGGGTTTTTTGGCTTTCAAAACACTGTACATCTGAGCTTCAGCACCTAGTATTTGTGAGGCATTAACTTTCCACAAATAAAGAATTCAACTTGGCCTTATACGTGTGGTCTGACTTTCTAACCTATAGTGTAACAAATTCTCATGAGAGAGACAGTACGTGGGGGCATCGGCCACAACTAGGATAATGTCTAAGAACCAAGAAAAAGATCTTACTTTCACTATTTCATACTATTTCCTGCAGCAAAGCCCTTTTCCCTCTCTGTGTCTCTCTTGCATGGACACCTATGACTCCGCTGCTATTCTTCTGCTGAGGTGGATGAGCAGCTGGGCCCAGACCAACCCTTCCATCTCAAGCTACAGTCAGCCATCTACACAGTGTTGGTGGCTTAAGGACATGTGGATCATGTGGAAGTGATCACAGGCAAAAAAAAAAGTTTCCCGTCCCAAGATTTTTCTACCTTTGCATGGATGTTTTTGGAGGTTTCTGGAACCACTACAACCAGCAATGTAATGATGCGTGGGAGGCAAGAAGGTGGACAAAGCCTCTCGTCACTCTGGAGTTGCTGGAATTTCATATTCATTTCTTCATTTTGAAGACTAAGATGAATGATGATAGAGATATGAACACGCCTGGCCTCAGGATTTTCAGCAAGTGGGGTGGCTGTTTTTGGCTCTTTACCTTCTTCTGGTTTTGAGTTCTCTGGCCCTTGTAGTGGTAATTGAGGTTGTATCGGTAACCATGCTGAGGTGATTGCTTGACTCTTGATTTCCCTTGTTTTCTTAACTGCTGTCCTAGCTAGATTGTCTGTGGCCAGGAGGGCCGGCCCCTGTAGAATTGTCCTCCATCACTTCTCTCCTTGCATGCACAGGAAGGCTAGGATACTGTGGTGTTTCATCGCCCGTATGGTCTCTGAATGCAGTAACGGGAACCTGGCCTGCGGGAGCTCTCTTAGATCACTCATTTTTTTTTTTGCCACTCTCACTATCTCGGCAATTCTACCGGTGATTTCAAGGATGACCCCTTCGTCTGAATAGCTTCTGTGATGGTTATGGTCAGCTGCGTGTTTGCTGCCTCGAACTGGAACTCCATCAATAGTAACATTTGCTACCTGGCCGCCCCTTTCTCCTTCAGCAACATCAAGTTCACGTGTCTCTCCATCTCCTACATTGCAAAGGTACCTCTGGGTTAGCCTTTATGGCGGCCTGGGGTACACATACGTCTTCCTTGGCATCTATCAGCTCCTCACATTGAACCATTTCACTGTTCGCCAAGCCTTCATCGCGATGACCTTCTGATCCCCACCGAGACACTGCCGCTGTGAAGCATCTGCTGCCGCTGGAGTCAGGCTCGGAATAAGCTCCGAGGACAGACGCTTGGTCTCATCTTGCTGCTTGTGGTTGTGGTGGTGGGTGACTGGACTGTGGCAGTGTTTTTAGCTGCTCGGGGTTCTCTGAGGTCCTCTACTGAAGGCTACTTATGGAACTCTGAATCAAAGCACTACTTTCAAGTCACACTTTTAAACGCCAAACACAAACAAAGTGAAGTCTGTCCTGCAGTCGTGTTCTATCCAGAGTTCTCGTACCCGGAAGGCCTTGCTTGCCAGACTTGATGTGGGGCTCACCCAGCGGGACCAGCCTGTCTCTGACTTAGACCGATCAGTGGCAAGTGTTCAGCCTTAGGTGGTAAATAGCACTTGGAGCAAAGCATTTACTAAGAAGCTCTGTAAGAAAGACTAAGGCATGAAATTGAGAAGGTTTGGTGATGTCTCCATGATCCTTGAAGGCCATGTGCTATTGTGTTCATACTATGAGGAGGCCTGCAGGTGGCGCTAAACTCCCAGGAGCTGATACAAGGGTCAGGGCAACCTAATCCTTACAGCGTCAGGAGTTACTGCTGCTCCAAGTTAGCTCAGCAAGCCCCATAGCCTCAGTGAGCTCTCCACTTTAGTCATACAAATCGCTTCTTCCAGCTGCCTGGCGCGCGCGCGCGCGCGCACACACACACACACACACACACACACACACACACACACACACACACACCGTTTAGATCCCAGTGCAGCATCTCAACAAATTGTTGTTTTAGTAGCTCATATGATATCCACAGCACAGGTTGCAGCCTCCAGAATCTTAGCCAAGGATAGTGTGTGTGGGGGAAGGGGGGAGTTTATTCTTGCCAGCTGAGAGTCACGGATTCCAACACAGCTAACATTGGCTGCAAAGGATGTCAACATAGAGACCACATTTCCTTTATATAGAGACGTTTCAAGTTAGATGATAACATAGCTGTGTTGGTCGTGATTAGATCTCATTATATATGGCCTTTTGAAAGCCACAATGGACATGTCCTAGGCCCCTTGTTCAAACATTGTGACCTGTGCTTTTACCTTATTAGATGGAAATCTTGCTCAAGATACAACAGGGGCCACCTACAACTTCATTAATCAAAAAAGAGAAGAAAGGAGAAGAAAGAAACATTTCCTAGCCTCCCTTGAGATGTAACTTGAGAGCCACTAAAATCATATATATGGCTACTGGTAACACACATAAACGTAACTCTCTGAGATCCCCACATTCATACTTAACTGTGTCTTTTCCTTTCTCAGGATGCCTCTCTCTCTCTCTATTAGTTGTGTGCTTAAGTCTACACTAAAAGGTCAGCAGGTAAAGGCACTCACCACAAACCTGACAGCTCAGAGTTCAGTCCCTGGGTCCCCTATGAAGGAGAGAATTGATTCCTGAAAGTGCCCTCTAATACCTATGTGTGTTCACCCCCCTCCGACACACAAAAATCAATCAACAAATAAAAATAAACAAACGTAATTAAAAATTTAATCCATGTTAAAATCTCTTCCTGCAAGAAACTCCATTCTGCTTCGTGCTGGCTCATCCTGAAGTTCTTTTCTGTAGTGATGCCAAGAATCCCATCTTCGCTTGAGGATCTGAAAAAAAAAGAAAACTCCTCCGACTGCTGTAGGGCCAGTGTAGAGCCCCAATTCAGGCCCCACAGCCGCTGACAAGCCCTAGTTAGACAGCTGGTCGACCTTGGCCAACAGGATTCACATAGCCACAGACAGCCTCCCCGCTCTTGCAGCACCTACCCCAAACTTGGCTCCAAACTTGAGACATCTGAAGCCAAGAGGAACTTCCCCCAGATTTCTAAGAATAAAAGTTGAAACATAGAGCATGTTCATGATACACTGATAATTTCTCTGCAGTTAGACGTTCACAGGAGGGAACAGTGGCTTCATTGTGAGTTTCATGCACACATTCCCAGAAACTCATCTTTAACCGGCTCATCTGGTCTCCACATCCTTAACTCACCTGATAATTAATTTTTAGTCGTCTCTGCTCACTTTCCAGAGAAACTCAGACCTGGAGGAGTCTGACTCCTCCTGGTCCTTGTTGTTCTACAAACAATGAGCCTTTTTTGCGCCCCACTGTTACCACAGAATTGGCACACCCAGTGGTGTGTGGGCCACTTCACGGGGAGTCTTGGCTTCTACCTCCCAAGATCTCGAAGCTGACCCATTTCCTCTTCCCTAGGTTACTAGGAGGAACCATAGCTCTGGCTGACAGTAAGGGAGGGAGGATTTCAGACAGAGTGTTGGGAGAGGCAGTGGTAAAGAGAAGCAGAGACCCAGAGCTGGCACGGGACAGTGCTGAGTGGGCTTGGGGAAAGTCCTAAGGATACTGACAGTTTATAGGATAGTGTTCTATTTCTTTAAAGCCAGTTGTCTTCTGAATCTCCCATCTCTTGAGTCTTAAGAATGCCATCCCTTTGTAAAGTCCCAGTTTGCCTGGAGAAGTCCCAAGGACATCTGGCACCTCTCTGACGAACATCATGCTCCAAGCCCCAATGAGGTACAAGATTCCCACTTGGTTCTGAGACAAGGAATTTTTAGTCCCACATAGTCACTTAAGAGCCTTCAGGGTGTGATGGCCTGTAATCTTAACATCTAGAAGGCAGAGGCAGATGGACCCTTGTGAGCTCAAGACCAGACAGATCTATATATTGAACTTCAGGGCAGCCAGGATAACACAGTGAGACCCTGTCTCAAAACAGAGTCCCCAGCCAAGCTGAGCTCACAGTAGCAGCCCAAGAAACCTACCTTTGTTAGTTCTTCCTCGTCTCCTTTCTTTGCCTTCTCACTGTGTTTCTGAGATCACTTTCCAATAAATTCCAGGCATCCCAATCTTTGTCTTGGGGTCTGCCTTTGGTAAAGACAAACTGAGACAAGGTTTAATCAGGGTCCACAGATTGCAATGGTAAGAGAAAGAGGGGTGAGGGCAGGCCGTTTTTTTAAATGAGTCTAGATCTTGTGTAGACCTTGAATCCCTAAATACCCCTGGACTCCTGCTTCTAAATGCTGGATCACAGGTGTGCACCACTGCCCTCGGCCTCATAACAGACAAATAGGCCGCTGTTGAAATGTCAGGCTCCACCGTTATGCACCCCATCCCACAGCCTGTCACCCAGAGGAAAAAGTTGGCCCTGCTTTGGCCAGTTGTACAGTAAGGCCACAGGATGATGAAAGGACCAGAGCGAGCAGTAACCAGGGGTCACAGAGGTTGCAAGGGACAGAACTCAGAGAAGGTTTCAAGTTTAATCCCTTCCCTGAATTCTGTCTACTTTGCTCAGTCCAACCTCAGTCTATTGGCTCCCGTTACCCTCTCTGCTGACCCTTCCACCTTTTTCTCTAGATCATCTCCTTGTCACTTCATTTCCACACCCCCTTCAAACATGCAAATTCCACCCTAGTACCCTATGCGTGGGGTTGGTAAAATAACATTATTTCAGAACTGTACTGTCAAAATGTCAAAAGTCCTATCTGGCGCATCTTAATTGTATGTGCTCCCCAGAAGAACAGCTGACCATGAATTTCAACAGAAAGCCAGGAAAGAGCAGGGAGCCTGCATGGCCCTTGCTCACTACAGCCCTTCCTCTTGGCTCAGGTTAGCCAGAATAGTTACAAAGCTGGCAGCTGTCCCATCCTCTGACAATTCAAAATCAGAAAAAGACAAAGAGCTACAGAAGCCCATGGGCATAACTCAGCGGCGTAACGTATGTGCTCAGCATCAGAAGGCCTTGAGTGCCATTCCCAGCATGCACACACACACTCACACACACTCACACACACACACACACACACACACACACACTCATACAAACTCACACAAAATAAAAGGCGTCAAGATGTAAATGGTTATATAGAGAAATAAAAGAATCAACGAGTTATTATGTTCAGAAACATGCAGACAAGTTACAGATAGACAGTTATACTGACCAGCATGGTGGCTCATGCCATTAATTACAGTACCCAGGAGGCTGAGGCAGGAGGATCACTTATAGTAAGTATCAGGCTACCTTGTCTTGAAATAAACAATTAAAATAAAATAATAAAAGTGACTTGGTTTCACATACCTTAATCCCAAAATTGGGAAATGGAGACAGGAGGATTATTTCAAGGTTATCTTCATCTGTGTAATGTGCTTGATGCCAGCCTGGGCTATAAGATCTAGCTTCACACACCCCACCCTCTGCAAAATAATAATAATAAAATAATAATAATAATAATAATAATAATACAGCTGTTTTTTTTTGTTTATTTGGTTGGTTGATTGGTTGATTGGGTTTTTTTTGCTTCTGGAAGTTACAGCCCTTAAATGACTTTTGAGGGAGGAAGAGCAGTTTCAGACAAGAAGGGGCAGAATGTTCTGGAAGAGAAAGGAGAAGCACGATTATCTGGAGTGCTGCTTTGAGTGACCACAGTTCTGAGTTCTGCCTGCAGGTGGGACAGCAGTGAAGGCACAGCAAGAAGAAAGAGACAGGCTTCACCTCTCTTCAACCTCTTACCACTGAGACATCTTTGTCATCTACCCATTGAAGGGGGGAACGTAAAATAATGTCCTATGAGTTTGTGTTGGGCCTCATTCACAGTCACACTGGGTTGTATGTGACTGTATGCAGCTCTGGGTCACAGGCTGAACAAGCCTGGGACTACTGCAGTGTTTCCCCCCCCCCTTCCTTCCTTCCATCCATCTTTCCTCTGTTCTTATTTTGAGACACGGTGTCACTGTGTAGCTCTGTTTGGCCTGTCTTATTTTGTAGGCCAGGCAGACCCTCTGGATCAGCATCCCGGGTGCTAGAATGACAGGTACAAGTCACCATGTCATCTTGATTACCGCCTCTTCCTGCAGAGCCTCACAATCCCAGCCTCAGGATGGTTCTAAGTCCCAAGGGATGAAAATATTACAGATAAAAACCCTTCCTAACTCATCGGTAATATTTTAAAGATTTTCTTAAAAATTATTTTTAATTGTGTGTATTTGTATGCCCAGGTGTGTGTTTGTGCACATGAATGCAGATGCTCCAGGAGTCAGAGGAGGGTATCAGATCCCCGGGAGCTGTAGTTACAGTTGGACATGAGCCATTTGACATAGGTCCTCCACAAGAGCAATCCATGTTCTTTACTGCTGAAACATCTCTCCAGCCCAACTGATCATATCTTTGTCCTCCAATCTGATAAACTAGGATAGAACATTTCAATGTATTGTATAAATCATTTTAAAAGACAAATTACCCACAACTGATGAGGCAAGAGTTCAGAACTTTAGTTCTGAAACTATCATGCATTTCCTGTAGATATGAACAAGATGAACACGGAATTCCCGGTTGGCATTCAGATATACAGCAAGTGTTACATTCTAAGTCTTCTTGCCAGTCTTTAACATGTGGCGAATTTTAAGCAAATAGCAATATTTTCTTAAATATTAAATTGAATATTAATTAAGTATCAAGCAAATAGTAATCGGATTCGTGATTGGGAACAAGCCACATCCTTGCAATCTATCGGGATAACTGGAATAGCTAGCCTTGGTCTTTTTTGTTTTCTTTCGAGACAATGCTGCCCTGGGACTCACAGAGATCTGACTGCCTCTGCTAAAGGTGTGTGCAACCACCGACTGGCAATAGTGCACTTCTTTAAAAGTTCTTGTACTCTTTTTCCCCCTTCTTTTACTGTTTTGTTTGCGCCACGTCACTACTTCCATTTTGCGTTCTGGGAATTTGAGGGACAAAAACACTTGTCCTTCGAGCCGGATTCGAACCAGCGACCTAAGGATGTCCAACCAGTACTACATCTACAGTCCTCCGCTCTACCAACTGAGCTATCGAAGGATGATACTTATGTTTTCTAAAAGGTCTGAAGTACGTCAGACTGGGTTCAAATTTCTGATCCTTCTACTTACACCTGGGATCAGCAATATGAGCCACCATACCTGATTTTAAGCAGTAGTGGAATCAAACTCAGGGCTTCGTGAATGCTAGCGGGCGCTCTACCGAATAATAACTGTATCGTTTCTAATAGAAAAAAAAAAAGAACTAAACATTCCACAATCTTGGCAAATATATCCTATATATCAAATATGTCCTATATACTAGCTATGTTTGGAATGATGCAGGAAAATTAAATATTATCTCTATGATGTACATAAACAGGATAAATGCCCGAACAATATATTTCAGATATCATTATTCGATGGGTTCATGGTGATTTCGTTTATAAAATTGTTTTTTCTTTATTTTTCCGCTGTTCTGTAAAAAAATGGGAATTAAAAACCAAATAAGGAATTGCTGATCTCGTGAGTGACTTTGGCAGGGCGAATGAAGCTCAAGGTCCTTGTGAGCTGTGTAGTTGTACCATCTTGAAGGTGGGTGTCCAGGGAACCTGGCCACCACACAACTCCTGAAGACCTCTTGTGGAAAAGATCAGCGATGGGAGCTGGAGGCATTGTGAACTCAACTCTTTAAGTATTCACAGATAGAATGATAAAGTACTTTACTTTCTGGACTCCTATTCTTTGGCCTGTTTTGTTTCAATTACTCTTCCAAGGGGCTCCTTACTCGGCCTAATTCAAAACAAGGTATGATTAACATTAGTATTTTTTTAAAAAGCAAAAAAAAAAAAAAAAACAGATAAAAACAACTCTCTTTCTGTTCTGAATATGTAGCGCTTGCAAGCCTGAATCTTGCTGCGTAGCCCAAGCTGGCCTTAAACTTAGAATGACCCTCCTGACTACTGAATTCACGTGGGATAAAAGAACTGAAGCTACGGAGGTAAATTAACTGGCCGGTGGCCTCACGTTTCATTTCAGTTGCTCAAGCCTTCTTTCTTTTTGTCCCCATTCCCTGAATTCAGTCCAGCTCTTTACTGTATAAATTAGCATTATGTGCATGTCCGTCTCTTAGCGGAGAGTAATGAATCCGTGGACCACCACCAATCTGTAGTCCACACTTTGAAAAGCTTTTTTTCTCCCCTAAGTAAGTACACTCGGCCACCTGGGGGCAGGCTCCCCCAACAGCACAGAACCTACTTCCTTCTGCTGACTCTTAACTTTGGCCCTGGGGCCACCAAGAGCTTTTTTCACCTGGTCACTGTGGCTCTGGCTCCTTTATCCTCCCTGCCCATTGAGGTTGGTAGGTGCTTCACTCTCGGATCAGCCGGCCACAGAATAGCGCGGCTCTCTTGGCCCAGCTTCTTCTCTGGACTAGGCTTTCCGTTCCTCAATCTCCAGCTCTGCCTCTCTCCTCTCTAAGTAGCTCACTATATAACTCCCTCCCGAGCGCTGGGCTGACAGGTGTGAAACACCGCCTCCCACTTCTCTCTCTCTCTCTCTCCTCCATCTCATTTCATGTTAACCATTTCTACCTCCTGGCTTTATCTCTATTGTCATCTCTAAACACCAGTAACAAAATACTCTCCTCGGTACGACTTAATTTTACTGTTGTTGCAACCGTGCCTCACAGATCCCTTCCGTAGACAACGGAGGGTTGTAGGACGGAGTTTGCTAATTTGTGCACGGCGGACCAGACTTGAGAGGGGAGCGGATAGGCGCTGTTGTGTGTAACACGGACTGACACTTACCCTTCAGGGGAAATACAGAGCCCTCCGCGTTGGAAGGAACTGGTGGAGAACAGGGCGCTTCTCTCCTAGCCTCAAGCTCCTGGCGAACTCCACCCGGAGTCTGTCGCCCCGGCAAGGTCCGCGATGGCGTTTCCCCGCAACTCCTGCCTCTTGGCTTGTCTGCTCACGGTCCTGCAACTGCCCACGCTGGATTCGGGTATGTCACTGCCCTGGCCCTGTCTTTCTGGCAAGGTTGGAAGGTCCCTGACCCAGCTTGGCTCCTGGTGGGGAGGTTTACCAGAATCCACCCGGGCGGCAGGGCACCCCGGCGGTCCCAGCACTCAGAGAGGCAGAGGCAGCCTCGGCTACGTAGAAATAGCCAGGCCAGCCGGGGCTACGTGGGGAGACCCTCGTTGTTTTACCAAAGGTGTTGGAACGCTGGCTGTGGCGGTGGCGCACACCAGTAGCTCTAGCCCCTGAGAGCTGAGGGCAAGAGGATCAAGGAGCTCAAGGATGCCTGGTCTGTACCCATCACACCCCACCGTGCCATCTTTTCCTGTTTATCCCGGCAGCTCCCCTCAGCGCGGCCGCCCCTCAGGAGCCAGTGCTGGCCCCAGTGGGCTCCGACGCCGAGCTGTCCTGTCAGTTCTCCCCGAACGCGAGCGCGGAGCGCGCGGAGCTGCTGTGGTTCCGACGGGGCCGGTCGCCGGCGGTGCTTCTGTACCGCGCTGGCCGGGAGCAGGAGGGCCAGCAGATGCCCGAGTACCGCGGGAGGGCGACGCTGCTGACCGACGGGCTCCGGGACGGCCGCGCCACCCTGCGGATCCGAGGCGTCAGGGTCTCGGACCAGGGGGAGTACCGGTGCCTCTCCACACGCGGCGGCTACGCCGAGGAGGCCGCTGCGCACCTCAGAGTGTCCGGTGGGTGCTGGGGTGGGGTGGGGCGGGGGGCCGCGTCGCCTCCCGTAAAGGAACCTCCGACAGGTGTGTGGCATGCTATATCGGAAAGCTATTATCCAGCAAGAATTTGCAAAAGCGAAGTACAGCTGGATAATAAGCGAAGAGCACTTCGCCAGTAGTAAGACTTTTACAGAAACCTGGACGCCTCGGGCTGGTGTTTGTAACGTGCAGTTTGCCTTTCTTGACTTCCTGTTGGTTCTCCTTTATTTACGTATTTCACTTGCTGCTACTGAGGTGGGTGGGCTCCAGCTCCGCAGCTTAGGATCGCTTTAAAAAAGCGCTTTCTCCCGTGCGAGACTTTGGTAAGCAGCTCAAAAGAGCAAGCTTCCCACACCGGGAGTCGAACCCGGGCCGCCTGGGTGAAAACCAGGAATCCTAACCGCTAGACCATGTGGGAACTGCTACGTGTGGTTGTCTCTTGCCTCCTCCTCCCAAGTACAGAATAACAAGGGCATGACACACCTGTTCCTTTGGTGCTGGGAAACGAAAGAAAATCAGGACGAGGAGGTAAGTATTTAATGGACCAAAGATAGCACTCGTGTTCTTTTTAGGGAAAGGCATCTTAGAAATTGATTACATATGTGATCACACACACACACACACACACACACACACCTCAAATGTGTATGATGGTTCAATTGGCTGAACTGACAGCCTTTAATTCCATCAACTGGGAGACAGACAGGGCAAAAGGATTAGAAGTTCAAAATCAACCTTGGCTTCTTAGAACCTCTTGAGTTCCAGGGCAGCTTGGCAGCGTACAGCTTAGTCTCAGATAAAAGAAAAACCCACCTCAATATTTGGAGACATAAAATTGTTCTTAGCCAAGGCTGGTAGGGCCTCCCTTCTCCCAGCCCTTGGGAGGCATGAAGCCGGCTGATCTCAGAGTTCAAGGCCAACCTGCTCAACAGAACAGGAAAAAATAAAACAAAATAAAAGCTGTTATCGTTTATGAGTTCTGACACTTTTAAGCCATAGCTATTTTCATGAAATGAATTCCAATTCTCATACACACTTGTTTGAAAAGAAAATGTTGTAGAGCTGTGTTGTTTAAGGATGATTCTCTGTAGCCCAGGAGGAAGGAGAGGAAAGAAAAAGAGGAAAGGGGAAAAGAGAGAGGGAAGGAAAGAATTAGATTAAACAGATGAGAAGAGTAGCTTTACGTCATGTTGCTATGTGGCTTTGGCTAGCCGGAAACTTGCTATGCAGACCAGGCTGACCTAGAACTCACGGAAATCCACGTTTCTGCCTCTCCAGGGCTCAGATTAAAAGCGCAGATTAAATGCTCTCAGAAGCTTGGTACTGGTTGGCCCTGAACTCCTGATTCTTCTCCCTCCACCTCCTAAGTGCTAGGATTACGGTTGTGTGTCCCCCAATCCTGGCCCTATGTTGATTTTTGTTCAGACATAACTGTGTGAGGAAAGGCAGGGTTGAAACCATTTAAGAAAATTCCTGAGTCGGCATCCTAGGTTAAATTACCAGTTACAAACCTCAAGGGAAAACAAAGCAAAACAAACCAACAAAAAACAAACAAGTCAACAAAAAACCTCCAAACTCTGTTCTCAAGCATGTGGTCTTTCTGGAAGAAGGGGTGTGGCTCAGCTGGAGGAGTGCTCGCTTAGCCTGCACAGAGTCCTGAGTGGGATCTCCAGCACAGCACGAAAATGGTCGGCAACACCAGTGCTTGGGAAGGGGGAGGCAAGAGGGTCACGAGTTCAAGTTCATCCTCAGCTGTACAATGAGGGTGAGGCCAGCCTGAGCTCCATGAGACCCTGTGGAGAAGGAGAGTACTTTCCTGTTCATGCTAAAACATCCTAACCACAGTCGCCCCATCCCCCAAGTCATGCTACACACTTCTAACCAAGAGCTCTTCCCTGACTCTGGAGCTCCTAAGCCACCTTTCAGCCATTGTTCTTCCTGTCCTTCCTGGTTGGACAGGCACCTCCGTGTCTACCCATCATACTTTTGCTTATGTTGAAGGTTGTGCTCCCAATAAGGCACCATCTCTGGTAAGGTATAAGACATTATTTTTATTCATCAGTCTTCACACAGAAGGACTAGTGGGATCCCACCACCCCCAGTCCACTCTTGCCTACTCTCTGTCTTTCTCAGACTAAGATTATCGTGCTCCCAGTAAACTGTCCACTGCAAGATTAAGGCCAGCCTCTCTCTCCACAGCTGTGGGCTCGGATCCTCACATCAGTATGAAAACTCAAGAGAATGGAGAGAGGGAGCTGGAGTGCACCTCCTCAGGATGGTACCCAGAACCTCGGGTGCAGTGGAGGACAGCCAGCGGAGAGAAGTTACCATCCACATCAGAGTCCAGGAAGCCTGACGAGGAAGGCCTGTTCACTGTGACGGCTTCGATAACCATCAGAGACAGCTCCATAAGGAATGTGTCCTGCTGCATCCAGAATATCCTCATCGACCAGGAGAAGGAAGTAGAGATCTCGGTACCAGGTCAGTGGAACTAGTGCAGGTTCCCATGGTGACAGAGAAGCTGTGTTCCTGAGGGCCTTCCTGACTGGACCCTTCTTCTCCTTCAATAAACAGGGAAACTACATTATTTTCCTGAATCCACTATGCCCTCCCCGAACCTCTCCTCCCTTCCTCACCCCATGCTGGAGCTCCATATAGGCTGCCAGGTTCCTCCAGGAAGCAAGCTATTTCATCATTCCCAACTTTTTACCTCTAGATTAGCAGGAATCATTGCTTGTTTGTTGGCCAGAGTCCCATTCTGCATTGTGTGTGGCTACCTTTCCTCTTCCTTCTTTACCTCCACCACCTCAGTGATAGTTAACAAGGGGTTCTGTAACACCAAGCGACCCATTAAATTTTTATTTCACATAGTCTGACCCCAAATGGCTCTTCCATGCTTTCTTTTGTCCCTGGGCCAAATCTTTCTGAAAAGCTTAGCATGAATGAGCAAGTCCTGCTTTGGAAGGTGGGAGGCCCTCCAGGGCATCCCCATCTCTATCGTGCTTTGGTACCAGGAGAGAAGCTGAAATTATTCAGTTTCCCAACCAAGGTTGTTCTTGTTCTTTGTTTTGTCTTGAAGCTCCCTTCATGACGAGGCTGACTCCCTGGATAGCAGCTGTGGCTATCATCATACTAGCCCTAGGATTTCTCACCGTTGGGTCCATATTTTTCACGTGGAAGCTGTACAAGGAAAGATCCAGAGAGCGGAAGAATGAATTTGGCTCTAAAGGTAAGTCACAGCACTCCCAAGAACTTCTTGTGACAGCTTCTAGAGAAGGTTGGACTCAGGCCTGTTCAGGTGACTTCCAACAAGATGCTGAGGTTGGAAGGAACCATAAGCCTTCTGAAACATTACCTAAGGTGAAGAAAATTGGATGGGACAGGGGCAGAGTCTAAATCAGTTCTAATTGTCATTTTTATACCCGATGTTCCCTCACAACCCAGCTTTAGGACCTTGGGACAGTTCTCACTCTATTTTCCAGGAAGACTCTTATTACTAAGCTCTAGTCCTAAATCAGGAGGACCTTCCAGATGATTTCTTAGAAATATTCTGTTTTGTTTTGTTTTTACTGGCAGCATTTCCTTTCCTGGTTTGCCACCAATGTTTCTGACACCAGGGCACCTGGGATTAAACAGTTGTCTCTTTATGTGTTTCTCATTCTGGTTTTCCTCCTTCCTATTTGCTATAAAAAGCCATTGAAATAATTTTTGTTTGTTTTCCAGAGAGACTGCTGGAAGAACTCAGTAAGTTGCCTCCTTTTTTTTGACCCATGCGATTTTCTACCTCCTATCGGTTAACCCGCTACTGACAGTCCCTCTTTTTTTACATTGCAGGGTGCAAAAAGACTGCACTACACGAAGGTCAGTGGTTCTGAGGTCCTCACTGCCTCTGAAGCCCTACACTGAGAGTCAAAGAACTGAGAGGCCTGAACACAAGAGCATTCAAACACACCGTCTTTAGTGATAGGATAGAAAGGGGGAAGGTGGCAATGAACGGCCTCAGCGCTTTTCATGAGGCATCCACGGAAGACGGCTAGCAGAAAAGCTCCTTTGACAACATCCCACTCGGTAGTCAGTAAGGGATGGGGCTGGAGAAAAGAACTGCTAGTGAGTGGGCAAACAGCAACCCTACAGGGACTCATCAGCTCCTACAATTCCGTGTCTCCGGGCAGGAGGGATAAACCCAGGGATCCCTGATAAGATAGGCTGACGCCATCTCTCTTTGCCTCCAGTTGACGTGACTCTGGATCCAGACACAGCCCACCCCCACCTCTTCCTGTACGAGGACTCAAAATCGGTTCGCTTGGAAGACTCTCGTCAGATCCTGCCTGATACACCGGAGCGATTCGACTCCTGGCCCTGCGTGTTAGGGCGTGAGACCTTCACTTCAGGGAGACATTACTGGGAGGTGGAGGTGGGAGATAGAACTGACTGGGCCATCGGTGTCTGTAGGGAGAATGTGGTGAAGAAAGGCTTTGATCCCATGACTCCTGATAATGGGTTCTGGGCTGTGGAGCTGTATGGAAACGGATACTGGGCCCTCACCCCGCTCCGGACCCCTCTCCCGTTAGCAGGACCCCCTCGCCGGGTTGGAGTTTTTCTGGACTATGACTCTGGAGACGTTTCCTTCTATAATATGAGCAATGGATCTCTTATCTATACTTTCCCTAACGTCTCTTTCTCTGGTCCCCTCCGTCCGTTCTTCTGCCTGTGGTCCTGTGGTAAAAAGCCCCTAACCATCTGTCCAACTGCCAACGCCCCTGAGAAAATCACGGTCACTGCTAATGTCCAGGACAACATTCCCTTGTCCCCGCTGGGGGAAGGCTCTTCTTCAGGAGACACAGATACTCTCCATTCTAAACTGATACCTTTCTCACCTAGCCAAGCGGCACCTTAAAGAACATTACAGCTCCACAACTTCCCCTTCCTTTGTCTCCTTCTTTATTCCGGAATCTTCAGTTGCCAGCTTCCTGCAGTCCGGCTTCTTCGTAGCACGTGATTACTTCATTTTGGAAAGGCCGTATGTTGCTGCCAGAGAAGGCAGGAAGAAGAGCCTTTCTAATTTGTTTCTAGCTAATACTGGGGAGGTAGAGAGGTGATTCCTAAATTATTTCTAGTGCCACAACCTACATAGGAGGACTTGGTACAATCGCCTGAGGGGTCAAGAGGCAATTCGGCTGGCATGCAATCGTGGAGGAAACATACGGAATAGGGGCATGTGGGCCAACAGTTTTTAGGTAAGGGAAAAGCAGGCTGCTAGGAAAAGAGGCTCTTAGGCTACAATCGCATCAAGGAATTTAGAGGAGACATCGCAGGCAAATGAAGTAAACTTGATCCACCTGTCCTCTCCCTAAGGTTTTTCAGGACTAGATCTCAAATTTTATTACTTACGTTTTTTTCTTTGACAGCTTCATACAAGTATATAATGCATTCAACTTACCCTCACTCTCTCCTCTGTTCTGTCTTATTTCCCTCTCCTCCCCTCATCAATACCTACTCCTTGCTTCAAATCTGACCCACTGAGTTTAATGGGCTGTCATGGGAGTATGAATTTGGAGCTGTCCACTGAGGTTTGGTGGACTCAAGAGCATGTGTAATGATCTCCCTTCTCCCACAATCAATCAGCAGCCAATAGTTCTGCTGAGAGGGATAGGGCCACATGAGCCCCTCCCCTGTCATGGTTAATTGCTGACAGGGCCAGTTTTGTAGAGGCCCAGCTCAGGTAACTACAGCACCTGTGAAAGCATGAACACGAGTGCCCAGAAGGAAGCATTTCTCAGCCATTCTACCTGTCCTCTGGCTCTTAAGGTCCTTAGTCCTTTCTTTCAGGATGTGTCTTGGACACTGTATCTTGAATTTTCTAACTCATATTCTGTAGGATAGAGGACACTGCTCTGCTTGTTTGGGAGCACTGGGAGCAAGCTGGGCAGGGGCAGAGAAGGGTGGAGATGAGCAGGGCTGGAGAACCAGACAGGGTTAAAACAGAGGAGAAAAAAAAAAATCTAAAAACTACCAGGCTAGATACACATGGGTCAGGCCTTTCTGTGCCCTCCTCTTTTTTTGACCTCTCCTGAAAGTCAACCCAATTTCACTTTATTGACTCCACTAGATGGGGTGTGTGAGTATGCTTGTGGGTGTGTGTTTTAAGACAGAGGTTTACTATGCAGCTTAGACTGTCCTTGAACTCCTGCCTCCACCTTCCGATTGCTGGTTACACAGCCACAGCCACAGCCACAGCCACCACGCCTAGCAAGTCCTCCCGTTCTGATGCAGCCTGCTTAGGTAGCATCATTGCTCTGGCAGTCCCAGCTGCACGCTTTCCTGGCCCTCGCTGCAATGTCTAACCACCTCACAGGCACCTTCAGTTCCCTTTCGTTGCTATTCTTTTCCACTGTGCCATTGCCCGCTGTAGCCTACCCACCTGCCCTGCATTCCGTTTTGCCTTAGGGGTCACCAGTGTTGCACCGTGATACTCAATACAGCTGGGCAGCTCGGCCCTATCTGTGTGTGCTCCAGTGTCCTCCTGTTTGCATGGGACTTGTTTTGTCAACGGCCTGTGTGTGTATCCAAGCTCTTCCACTTCTGTCGTATTTTTCTGAACACCCTCCATGAACTTTGCCAAATAAATAAATAAATAAGTCTGATTGCTGAAGGGAGCCTCTGAACTTTCCTTTATTTATCCCAATAAAAGAGCCTGGATTAAGGTGAAACGGGAATGAAAGCTGCCTGGGAGTGTGGTGCCTGCCACAGCAGTGCTGGTTAGTCTAGCCCCAGGCCTAGGCTTCGGGAGAGATTTACCAGAACAAGCATGAGGATCAGTCTGCTCACGAGGACCAAACCACCTTCAAAAAGGCTACTGTGCTGAAGGCTTCCTGTTCTCAGCCTTGTGTCAAGGCTAACTTCATCTCTATTCCTACGAAGGTAACTTTGTCGGTGAGCTATCAAACATCACTTTGGTAGAAGTGCCAAGAGGGTACAGCTCCACAGCTGCCATGTGTACCAGTCCTGTGTTCCATCCCTAGCACTCCCCCAGACCACACACATCTCTGACAATTAAATTTCCAGGCACATGACAATTTCCTCCATCACCCCAGCACCCAGTGTCCTCTTTCTTCATTTTTTTCCCCCCTCAAACACTAGCCACCCTACACAGCTTGTGTTATACTGTACTTCTGGGAGAAAAGTATAATTAATTTTTGCTTTAAAAGAATTAATTTCAGTTGAGTGTGGTGACACATGCCTGTATTCCTCAGGACCCGGAAGACAGAGAAAGAGAATTGTCACATGTTTGAAGCCAGCCTGGACTAAATATCAGTTCAAGGTCAGCCTAGGCTATCTAGCAACACCCTATCTCAGTAAATAAATACATGAATAAATGTGTTCATTTGTGTCCAAATATTTTACTTGTAGAAATTCACAGAAAACATAATCCAGACATTCTTATTAAAAATGCACTGGAGAGCCAGGTTTTAGTGCAAGCCTTTAATCCTAGCACTTTGGAGGTAGAGGCAGGCAGATCTCTGAGTCTGAGGCCAGCCTGGTTTACAAGGTGTTTTCTGGGGCAGCCAGGGATGTTACAGAGAGAAACTATGTCTCAAAAAACACAGAACAAAAAAATGCTCTGGAGGGCTGGTGAGACGACTCACCAGATAAAGACACTTGCTTGCCTGACATTCAACCCCAGGGACTGACATGCTGGAATGAATTGTCCTCTGATAGCCACATGTTTGTCATAGAACATGTTCCCCATACACATATACACACGCTAAATATATGAATAAACATGTTAAATGGCCAGGAAAGGTAGAAAATTGCATTACTGTGTTTACTGTGACGTGTATCCTAATATCTGTAAGACCTCACACAGAATACATGGGACTGCGGCTCTGAGATGAGAAGGAAAGGGGGTCTCAGAACTGGCCACATCAGAGTGTGCTTGTAATCTCAGCACTTTGGAGAGAGGAGGATCACAAATCCAATGCCAACCTGAGCTACATAGTAAATTTTAAGGCCCCACTTAACTTAAAAACAGGGAGTATGTGTGTATGTCTCAGATTTCAATCAGCTCTACCTCTGCTTCCCTTTTGCCTGTTGCCTTCAAGGAAAATGGTCCATGGGTGTACTAAACAGGCATTATTCTTTTAAATGCATATGAGCTTTCCCTAGGTTTTGCTAATGTTGGGAGCCTTTCTCTAAGAATTACAGAAACACTAGATTTAAGCCAATGGTTCTCAGGCCACAGTGCCTTAAAATTGTGTAGAGGGCCTGTTAGACACGTACTGTGAAGCATTATCCCTTAAACTTGTTTAAATTTGACAAGTCAGGGTAATATATATTTATGGTATACAAAATGTTCTGATGTATATTGTGGAAAAGGTAAATGAAGCTACAAACCATATCTGTTAACTCACACACTTTTGTTTTATGGAACCTTTAAAATCTCTCAGCAACTGTCAAGCATGTGACACATTATTAACCATATTCTTGTTTTAAATAGCAAAACTTCAGAGTCAGCATCTACCTGGATACCTAGAGTTGGACATTTTACTCTGTGTGAGAAATTCAGCAACAGTGTTCCATCAATTAAATCTACACACTAGAAGCTATCCAAAAATAAGAAGAGAGAGAGAGAAAGAGAGAGAGAGAGAGAGAGAGAGAGAGAGAGAGAGAGAGAGAGATGAAAAAAGGAGTTTCTAGACTAGACAGTGATTTAAGTCTATGAGCCCAGCACTCCAGTGAAAGGATATGTTATAATTTGGGGGGCCTTTTCATTCACCCACTCTAGCTCCCAAATAAATGACACAGAGACTTATTAAATGTATTAATAAGCTTCAGATCAATAACTGGGCAGATACAATCTATTCCAACCCACCTAACCTATTCTGGCTCTGTCCCAGTCACGTGCCCCGAGTTAAGTTGCCATATTAGTCCTGCCAGGGCTATTTTTGCTTTATCAGGTCAGTTCATCACCATGTCCTTTCCCTACCTCCTGGTTCCTGAGACTCAGAGACTGGGAATGCAAGTTCTGCCTTTCTTCTGCCCAGTAATAGGCTTTCAGCAACTTTATTAACCAATCAGAGATAACTGCAGAGCAAAGTTTATACAGCATTGATCAATATAAATGATAATGACCACATCTGGAATGCAACCAGACCTCAGGGCACAGAAATCAGCCTCTGAACACAAAGCAACAGACCAATCCCCAACATTTCCCCCCTTGTTGTCTAAATAAAAAAGCACTTTCTCTTACACTAATAAACTACACACAATAAGAACAATTATGAAAACTATCATGTAAGAATCATACTCACAATATCCAGTCCATTCATCAATAACTATAGTAAGAGATTCTGGAAAATCTAGTAATACCAGAAGAATGGCATACAGCTGATTTTTGAACTGAATTATAAGGACTCTGAACTACTTTGTTTTTTTCTGACTTATAACCTGCCTTTCCTGATGTATTTGCATCAGTATAGAATGTAGGGGCTCCAGAAATTGGAGTCCCTTTTACTACATGACACAGAGAATCCAATTAGTTTTTTTTATAAACCGAAGTTGCTTGCTTTGGGGGGTATTTGTTGCTAATTTCTCCCCCAAAAGTACTGCAAGCCAATGTTCATTTTCTGCCCATGAGGCAATCTCAGCATTAGTAAAAAGTATCACAATTTCTGTAGGCTTTATTCCTGTTAATTAACAAAGTCTCATTTTTCCTTACAGAATCAATTCAGAAACCTTTTCTATATAGGTTTTTAATTTTTTGTTTTGTGTGCTAAAAATATCTGTCCTAGGATATAACCTTTTCTCTGCATATGTTTCTGTGGGAGAATGAACAGAAGGCTAAATATGTAAAATACAAGCCATCTTTGGATCTAAGTGATCTATATGTGCTTTCTCTAATTTCTTTTCTACCAGAGACAATTCTTTCAGTGTCAGCTGATAATTTTCTTGGACTATTTAAACCCTTATAACCTTGAAAGGTTTGAAATAAATTACTTAGCTCTTGAATAGTTAATCCAATTGTGGGCCTTAGCCAATTAATATCTCCTAACAATTTCTGAAAATCATTAAGAGGTCTTCATTGGTCTTTCCTGATTTGTACATTCTGTGGTTGAATTCTTGCAGACTTACACCCTAGATAATTAATAGTGTCTCCTCTTTGTATTTTTTCAGGAACAATTTGTAATACCCAGAAAGACAATTTTTGTTTACTTCCTCAAACATATTTTTTTAAGGTGAAAGGATTTTTATTGTGAATGAGAGAGAGAATCTAGAGGAAACTGGAAGAGTCCAAAGCAGAGAGTGAGAGAAAAAAAGCCAAACATATTTTCTAAGGTATCTTTATTTGAATCAGCCAGCAGAATATCATCCATATAGTGGTAAATTGTGGACTGAGGAAATTGTTTACAAATTATCTCTAATGGCTGTTGTACAAAATATTGATACAAGGTAGGACTATTAACATTCCTTGTGACATGACCCTCCACTGGTATCTCTTAGTTGGTTTTTCATGGTTAAATGTGGGCACAGTGAAAGCACACCTTTATTTTGTTTCCTGAGGGGTAAGACAGTTGGTGTTTTATCAGCAATGGTTCCCAGTATAAAGAAGAAGATTCAGCCTCTGCTGAACCTTGCTTATGGACAGCCTGGACAGTCTGTTAACTGTCTTTGATAGCATTTTTACACTTTGTTTTACTTGGGATAAACTTCCAACTTCTTCAAATTGGATATCTACCTCCTGAAGAGGCCAATCTGGAGGCCAAGATTTTCATGAGATTATAGTTAATTTGCTCTAGTATTTACAATTACTTCAATTTCAAAATTATTTATAAATACCTTTAGTTTGGGCCTCTGACCATCTATAGAAATTTGCCAAAATACTCATTTCTTGGCCCCTTCAGGTTTTTTTTTTTTTTTAAATCTATGGAAGTTGCTTTGATTTTGATATCTGGCTTTTTAAAGTCTATCTCCAGAGCAGTAGTGTTTAATTGTTTTGTGGATTCATATCTCCATTGTTGCCCTGAAAATAGCTGGTTTGAATTCGGTATTGCGGCTTCAAGAGGCCACCTGGGCATTTTTTGATAAGGGGTCATCCCATTTTTCTGTTGTTGATCTACATTCATTAGTCCAAGGTCGGCCTTTGCCACACCTTTTGCATATTCCAGACGGCACAGGCTCTTTTTTGGAATTAGTTTGGTTCTTTTTGAAATTCTTTTTGAGATGAAATTCTTTTTGCTCACCACAATGAAGACAATGGAGATTTTGTATTTTCTCAAAATCTTTAGAGATCATTTCTCCTATTAAGATCATAGCACGTGAATGGGATCTAATATCAACAGTACTTCTAAACCATTTGTCTTTCGGTGCTGATCTTGACTTTAAGGGCTGGATCACCTCTTTGCATTCAGCACTAGCATTTTCAAAAGCCGAAGATTCGATGAGTGCCTTCCTAGCTGGTGGAGCTGATCTCCTTCTCCAGCTGAAGTCAATCTTTGTAAAAAGTGAATGTTTCTTTTGGACCTTGTATAATCAGAGTACAGGGTTCAAGCCTTCTTCCTGTTCTTTCAACCTTGTCCCAAGCATTTAGGGCTGCCATGTGACATAATGCCGCGGCTGCCTCATCATATACAACTTGCATCTCTACCTCAGCATACTGACCTTCACCTAACAGCTGGTCTTCAGGAACATTTATACTTCGGGCCCTATTTATCTGTTCTGTATCCCTAGCCTCTTTTCTCCACCATGAATGCCATTGTAACTGCACACCAGGTTCTTGTCATATCTTGTCATATGCCCTTGTCATATCTTTCTGGTCTTGGGGGTTATTCTGTTTTGAATTGGCCAAGAAAATATTTGCTTTACAAATGGTGAATGCATTCCAAAACTAGTGACACTTCCTTTAGATTTTCTCAAATCCAGTGCATCCACAGAGTGCCACCCACATTCTTCACAACCTTGTGGGTGTCCACTGTCTCTTGGCCTTTGTTGTACACTACCTGCATAAGCAAAGGTTTTCTAAACTTTGGTTGACTTTCCTGATTTTCACCCTCTGTCTCTACCGTATTTATTTATTTATTTATTTATTTATTTTCTTCTAAGGCCCTTGTCCATTTTTCATACCTCTCCTTTTCTTGTACCTCTATCTTAGCACTTTTCTCATTCTGATTTATAATTCTTCGTAACTTTTGTTCTAAGGCTTGCCTCCATATTTCATTATTCTATTTTTCCTGTATCTCTGATCTTAGCGTTTTCCTCACTCTGATTTGTAAGTTCTTGTAACTTTTCTTCTAAAGCTTGTCTCCCTTTTTCATTTTTCTTTTTCTTGTTTCTCTAGAACCCTCTTCTTTCTAATGGCATAGAAACAAACCCATTACTAAAATAGGAATTAGGATTGCCAGCGTGATAATAATCATAACTGGTAACAGGGCAGCTTTAGTTAGGTCATTTATCTCTTGAACCATTTAAAATAGACTACATAGAGTCTTTGCAAAAGCTCTGTGTTATTTTGCTTTTCATCTTTATGGGCCTTATTTCTTTAAATTTATCAATTTCGATTATTTACATCTATGAATTTCCATACCCAGTCTCTTTCCCTTTTTCAGCCCCCTTTACCTTGCCAGAAGTTTAGCTGTGATAGAACTCTTTTTCTCTGTGTCTGAGAGGGTGCAGCAGCCTCCCAGGCTGGAGTGGGCCCCGGCTGCCGCCTGTTGCGCCCCGGGAAGCGCTTTGGCTGCGGGGTCAGGGAGTGGGGGTGGAGGCCCTAAAGGAGCTGCCCGGGCTGTTTCTGCTCCATCAGGTCAGTTCTCCATCACCCTCTTTCCCTCGCGGCCCTCGACCCTGCGACCCTGAGGCCCAGAACGGAAGTCCGTCCTGTCTCTCTCCGACTCTGTTAACCAATCAGAGGTAATTGGGGAACAAAGCACCCGCGAGCTTCCACCGAGGATCGCGGCGGGCCAGGCTGCCGTCCCGGCCGCCCCGGAGGCGGAGGGTTCCGGGCTGTGGGTTTCAGCTCAGTTACCCACAGGAACTGTGGTTTACAACGGGAGAAGATCAGCACACAACCAGGCGAGGAGTCTTAGAAGGTCGCGAGCATCATTTTGAGATAGAAGTAAGAGCCAAACAAGATCGATGCTCGCAGGTCAGGATGGCCGAGCGGTCTAAGGCGCTGCGTTCAGGTCGCAGTCTCCCCTGGAGGCGTGGGTTCGAATCCCACTCCTGACAACTCTTTTTCTGAAATCAATTGAAACGTTCTTTTTCAGTAAACCTTTTTCTCTCTTTTTATGTTTTCGCTATAGTGGAAGCACCGTGTACTTAAAAGATAGCTTGAAAATTAGAGATTTTTAACATTTTCTTTGTCTCTGCTTGTCTGTACACACAAAAATTTAGATGAATGTTAACTCATAATTCGTGGCTCTTTCACTCATGTCTACATGGTTACTGGCTAAGACATCTATCTCATTGGTCTGAATGTCATTTTTTTTTAAGGTTTCTGATTTTGTATTTGTCATAATTTCATATGTACTTATACTAGTTAAGATCCTCCAAAAATACAGAACTGGTGTGTGTGTGTGTGTTTATCTAGCATCTCTCTATCTACTTATCTACCTACCTACCTATCTATCTAATTTAGCATGAAGACACAGCTCACAGTTATTGAGGCTGAGAAATATCATGACCTGCTGTTTGTAAGTGGGAAAGCAAGAAAGCAAGTGTCATGGTTCAGTCCAGGTAGGAAGCACTGAAAATCCAGAGTTAGAGGCTATCTCTAAAGTCTGTCAGACCACAAAGTTCCCCACCCCCACCCCACCATCCCCACACCCAGGCCAAGGCTGGATCAAGCCCATCACCCTGGGGAGAGCAGCCTACCGAGTTTGGTTTTGTAAGTCCCCGAACGCCAGAGACCCCATGACCGATCAACTTGACATTTTAAATTAACCAGCACACGGTTGATGGTCAGGCCAGCATGGGCTGGTCTCTAAAGATTCAAGCGAACAGGACAGGGTCAGCCCCAGCCCAGGGGAGTGAACAGACTGTTAAAAAGACACAAAGCGTATGGGGGTGTACACCTGTAATTTAACCGGCGGGGAAGGCAGGGAGATCAGAGATTTATGGCCAACTTCAGCCAGGCCAGTCTGAGATACAGGAGACCTTGTGCCTCACCCGGGAGGCTGAGGCAAGCCAGTTGTCACAAGACACTTCAGCCAGTCAAAGTCAAACAGAAACACTGAAAAGAGCCTTTAAGAAAAGAATTTTATTTGGGACATTTGGAAATAAAAACAGTTCTGGTTCCCTTTCTGTTGCTCTGATAAAGGTGAAAGGATTTGTGTCGGTTTACAGATTGCAATTCGTCATCAAGGGAAGTCTGCGCCTGAACCTGGAGGCAGAGACTGGAGCAGAGAGCATGGATGAAGGGTGCTTACTGCCTTGCTCCCCAAAACATCTACCCAGGGTGGCACTGTGCAGTGTGCTGAGCATTCCCACATTGACCCCAAGTTCACTGGCACTTCTAGGGTGTGAACTGAAGTTCCCTCAAAAAAAAAAAAAAAAGTCACATATTTATGTTGAAGATTATGCTTAGTCAGTCCTGTGTGGTTCAGGCAGTTGGCATGTTAAAGATCAAGTACCCAAATGCTCTTGGGCTATCTTTAGCCCCCTTAATAGCCACTTATCAACCACATTCTGTATTGACCAGTGAATGTAGGAGAGCATTATCTTTCATCAACCCTTTGGCAGGGATCCCCACCTACTTTTGAGGTAATCTGTTTACTCAGTGTCCACACCAGGGTATCTGTGGTAAGTACATTGGTTAATGCTGTTCTGTGAGTATAAAACATTGATATCCATTTTCACAATGAAATGTGGTATTCAGGGAAACCTGAATTCGTGCTCCTAGGCTGTGGTCACTTATAGTCTGCTCAGAATAAAGTATCTTGTCTCCTTTTGGAGAAACAGCTGTGCTTATATCAAGTGTTTGAGGGAACTCACTCTGCCGTGGTTGGCTCGGGGCAGCAGTAATGAGGTAAAGTTAGCTTTTAGATCAGAATTAGTCGGTTGTGGTGGCACATACCTTTGATTCCAGCACTCCGGAGGCAGAGGCAGAGGCAGGCGGATCTCTGTGAGCTTCTAGGCCACCCTAGTCTACAAAGCAAGTCCAGGACAGCCGGAAATACTACACAGAGCAACCGAGTCTCGAAAAACCAAAGTTCAGAATTGGCATGCGGTTTTACTGACAGTTGCAGAGAAACAAAAAAACAAACAAACAAAAAAAAAAAAAAAACCTGTAGTCTTAAAGAGAACCAGGCTGTTTCCTCGAAGTGGCCAAGTGGGGCAGCCCCTGGAAAAAACCTTCTGTGATCTTAAACAGCCACCGAGCTGTTTATTAGACCCTCCAGATAAAAATGGTACCTGAGGGCTTAGTCTACAGTCGGCATGGAGCAGATGAGGCAGGTTGGGTAAGAGGAGGGGACAGCACGTAAAATGTCATCACTGGAGGGTAGTCTTTGCTCTTGAGAAAGGGCGTTTATGGGCAGAGAAGAGAGGGGAAAAAAAACTAGTTAATCAGAGAATTCGCCTTCTCACAGTCATCGCTGCTTACCACACAGGGGATCAGAAAGTGTGACTGCTCCCTGAGCTGTCCCGCAGACCATCAGGATGCTCTGTTTCCACAAAACCCAGAAAGCCAGGCGTGTGGAATTTTCTGTGCCAAGGGCCGGGAGCAGGATCTGGGGAAGGGAGCTGGCAGCTACACCAGTGAGCCACTGTCTCCCTGGTCGTGGTGAGAACACTCAGCTCACAGTAAAAGTGGCTTTTTTTCTTCTTCTTCTTCAGACATTCTTCATACTTCAGAATTTAGGGGAATGCTCCCCTCTCCCTAGTCTAATTCAAGTCTCCGCTTTTCAGCCTCACTCACGCTGACAGGTTGACCCTATGGATGTTCTCAGGAACAGGCTTTCAGATGTTTTTTTTTTTTTTTTTTTTTTTTTCCCCAGAAAGCTCTGAGCCCTACACAGCTTTGAAATAAGTTATGCGTTGTTCTAGATGGTTGGCAGAGGTGCTGCAGGGCTATCCACAGCAGATTCCCAATCATTTCAATAAGCGGGTTTTAAAATATAAAGAACTGAAAGAAAGAACCTGCCGGGGGCAGACGTGGGAGTACGCCCATTCGGGAACACCCGAGAGAAAACTAAGAAATGCGTATTTGTTCTTAAGGAAGTGACCTTAGATTTTATTATTTATTTATTTATTTACTTTTGTAAATTAAAATCCACTTCACGATCCACTCTTGGTGCGGTTCGGGCGAGTGCATATGAAGATGACTTTGAGGTTACCCTTGGAGAGGAGGTATCTTACGAGCTCAGAAAAACCACAAAAAGGCCCCGCTGGGATTCGAACCCAGGATCTCCTGTTTACTAGACAGGCGCTTTAACCAGCTAAGCCACGGAGCCGGCACACGCTCTATGCTTCAAATCAACAAAGAAAAGGAATGAGTGCGGCTTTTGTTGCAAGTACTCTCAGCCGGTTCTGCTTTTGTCTCTTTCTTTTTCATTCAAGATGACCCTGGCGGTTCCTCAAACCTTAAAAATGGTCTCGGCTCCTCTCCAAAGATCTAAGAAACTGCTCGGCTGCAGGAAAGCCGCTGGGGTGGGCGGGTGAATTACGTGCGCAGGCTGGGTACGCAGGAAGGAAGCTGTCCCCAAGGGCAGGACCTCTGCGGCTTACCATCGCGCTGATAAAAGCACCACCCAGCCCTTGAGGAAGAGCATGTAGGTGAGACCCACAAAGACAGACTCTGTGTGTGTGTGTGTGTGTGTGTGTGTGTGTGTGTGTTCCACTCATGTTGATCAGAACATTCCCAACACCCAGGCGGGTCCACGCAGCAAGCAAGCTTTTATTATTATTATTTTCTTTTTTCTTCTTCTTTTTTTTTTTAATTTTATGACTGTTAAGTTAAACTGAAATTTAAGATTTTTGATAATTTTATAACTGCCCCCATTTCCCCCCCTGTAAATGTAGGTTTTAGCGACCTCCTTGTTGGTCCTAAGATTAACAAAAAGAATTCCAGACTCAAGCCTTAAAAATTCAAGACTTCATAATAAACAGCCTATTGTTAGAAAGTGTAAAAGAGAGGCCCTCATGCAGCTTCTACGGCGGGAAAGGCTTCTTATAATGTTTATCCAGAGGGTCTGATTTGATAAAGGGCCGAATAAAGAGCATTTGCAACGTTTCTTATTGTCCCGGGAGCTGTGTATCTGTGCCTGCTTCCAACTCAGTCGGTTCTCTGTTAAAATAAATCTATTCTCCAAGTACAGTTCAAACAAGTTTACAAACTGTTGCTGTAGTTGTGAAAGTAACTTCACAAATGAAACCTGCAGTTACAATTGGTTGGTTGGGCTTCCTGAGACCTGTTGTCTGGGCGATGATGCTGAATTCAACACTTCAGCATTTCTAAACTGTGTTGGTAGTTGAAGAATTTAACTAAGGCGGTTAAGCCATTGAATGACCAAGGAGGGGAACAGGGAGAGTCTGTGAGCACTGCTGATCTTACTTTCACTAGAAGATTTATGATCCATGAACCCAGCATTTATGATCTATGGCCTGGTTGAGATAAGCACCTATTTCTTTTATTTTAATTTTTAAATGTGTGTGTGTGTGTGTGTTCGGGGTCTTGCTTGAATGCTGGCACCTGAGGAATCTGGAAGGAGAGTTAAATTGCTAGGATCTGGAGCTAACTTGGCAACTAAGCTCAGGTCCTTTGAAAGAGCAGTACTTAACTGCTGAGTGGTCTTTCCAACCCCTGCTTTTTAATCTTATAGTTAGCCATCATATTGTTAATGCTGCATTCAAAGGCTCAGTCACACAGTCTAGCTTTAACTAAACTGTATTAGATGCCAGTCAACAAAACCAACATTGTATGTGCTGTGTATTTCTCCTTTGACTGAAAGTTGGCGACATTTGCATGGAATTTCTAAGAAGTCAAAGAAATTGTTGACCGTGAGATAGTTCTTGGATAATAACAAAACTCCAATCAATCCTTTACAGATATGTGTGAATTTGGGCTCATACCTATAATCTTAACACTTGGGAAGTGAAGGCAGGAGGATGAGAAGTTGAAGGTCATCTTCAGCTATAGAGAATGTGAGGTCAGCCTTTGAATAGGAGACCCTGCCTCAAAAAATCAAAACTAGCAAGCAACAGAACTATGAGAATGTTATTTCCACGCAACCTCCACTATGACTGGGAAGGCAGGCTCACAGGAACCTCATGATGACTCTCCTCCACACATCTGAGACTAAAGACAGGCTTGAGCCCAGTGTCACGTGCTGCTCACAGCAGAGAAAAGAAGAGAGGCAGACAACAGTTTCTCTTATGTTGGAGCCAAACCAAAGAACAGTAGTACATCGAGACACAGAGAGAGAGAGTTCATCGCAGCGATAATGCATCAGCTTTGCCAAGTTACAATGCCCAGCTATGTAATTAAACTTTAATGTAGCTGGTCATGGTGGGTCCGCTTAGAGTCTCAGCTACTCAGTAAACAGCTGCAAAGGTTTTAATCCTGTCAATCATGTAAGGCAGTTAACAATGTAGTCTTCTGCTGATTCTCATTTCTTCTGGATTTGGTTTCTCTGACTAATACAGTCACTGACTGGAAGAAGCTGGATCTCTCTCTCTCTCTCTCACACACACACACACACACACACACACACACACACGCCCCAAATACAGTGAAAGAATGCCTTGCTGTGGACATGGCTTAGTAGATTGAAGCAGCCAAGAAAGGCCTCTAGAGAGGCCCTAGGATCTGGTCCCCTCTCTGTGTGTGATGGTGTTAAACGAGATGTGGAGGCGCTGGACTTTGCTTCATTACTGAAAGGCCAAGCACACAAATGTGCATGCTGTTTGTGTGTTTGTTTGTTTGTTTGTTTGTGTCTCTGGTGGAAAGATAGTTGGAGCTAATAGGAAGATGACCTTCACCTTTTGGCTCTACCTTCTCCACTCTGGAATTTTAGCAGTGTGCTCCCATGACTTTCTGTTGGTACATATTTCAATGTAACTGGTTTCTTTTTGAAATCTTTTCTTTTTTTCTTTATATATAATAGCATCATTTTGAGATGGAGTGGAAAAAAATCACCAAATTAGCTCAGGAGCCTGTGTACAAAACCTCATGAGAAAGAGCCCTATGTTTGGGGAGAAAGTTTGAGTAAGCTTCCCTTGATGCTTGCATGTAAAAACAGCCACGGGTGTGCTAAGGGTTGTTGAAACTTTATGCACCCAAACTAAATAAACAGCTTCCGAATCTCAACGTGTGTGGTCTCAACGTCAAGCAAGTCCACTCTGCTCCAGAGCCCCCGATTTATTCAACAGTGCCTGAGAACAGAGATAGTGAAAGACTAAACCACACATATGAAAACCATCTTTGCTTTGAGAGTAACCAAATGTGCACCAGAACTGACAGTTCCCATCAAGGCATCGTGCTGAGATGGGCAGCCGGACTGCCTGCTGCTCCCTTGGGGTTGGAGCTTTCCTATATGGAGACAAGAAAAAAGACAAAAGAAAACAACAACAAGAAACCCGAAACACTAGGGAACTCAAGGACAAGGTCCACTTTCCTTCCATGCTGTATTGTTTTCCCCTCCAAATCCACCACAGTTTTATCTGGAGCTGTCTGTGTCGGAACCGCCCTGGTATTTCCCGGAGGGCAGGGGGAACCTGTCTCCTTTACAGTTGTATCTCCCGTGCATCCAGCAACATCGTTTGAATGAGTGCGAGCGTGGACAGAAAGGCGATATGGAGACACCTCTACACCTCTCACCACTGGGGGTTTTTGTTTTTTTGGTTTTTTTGGGTTTTTTTTGGTGAGAGAGAGAGAGAGAGAGAGAGAGAGAGAGAGAGAGAGAGAGAGAGAGAGAGAGAGAGAGAGAGACCTAGAAGGAAATAAAGAGAAAATCTAAAACCCAATTTCCTAAGCCAAACCTAAACCAGGGCAATTTTAGGCTCTGAAATAGACTGACTAGTTGCCCCACCCAGAGACTACGTGTGCGGGGCCAGTGGCGCAATGGATAACGCGTCTGACTACGGATCAGAAGATTCCAGGTTCGACTCCTGGCTGGCTCGGAGTGCACCGCTCGTTTTGCTGTTTTTAGTGAGGGGGGCCAGTTCCACGTCTGGCAAGGCGACGGCGTCACCAGGGTCTCTGCGGAGCCGCGACCCTGGGCTGGCTGCCTCGCCGGTCCGTTTTGCCTGTGGGAAGATCTTGAAGCAGCCTCTTCCGCCGTTAAAAATCTGTTCAGGGTGTTGGCAACACCGAGACAGTTGCAGAAGAGAGGAAGCTCTGCGGAGCTGGTTTCCGTAGTGTAGTGGTTATCACGTTCGCCTCACACGCGAAAGGTCCCCGGTTCGAAACCGGGCGGAAACAGCGGTGCTTGCACTTTTTGACACCACGGAGCTCATTTTAAAACATTTTCATCGCTTATACCCACTTTCGCTCCCAGAGCGCTTCTCTAGCTTGAAGCTGCTTCTCTAGGTAAATTTGATTTCCAACACCCCGCCCCTAGGCCTCTTTTCAGGGAAGTGAGAAAAAAAAAAGTTTTCATAGGTTAAAAATATGTATCCAATCAACTGTGGTAGCTTATGCTTTTATCCTAGCCCTGGAAAAGCTGAGGCTACTGAGTGAGACACTGCGGAGGGGAAAAATACTCTTCTGTATTATAAAATAGTAGGAAATTAGCGATTTGACTGAGGATTTATCTTAGTTGTACACTTGCCTAGCGCATGGCTGTGATGAGAATGACCATAACAATTTCTTTCTTTCTTTCTTTTGGTTAGATAACCGTTTCAAGGACATTTGAACTACTGACCTTCACTTGTAAAGTACTCCTCCAAGTTCCCAGTTTTAACTCTTCTCCTTTTCTCAAGACAGGGTTTTTCTGTGTAGCCCAGGCTGTCCTGAACTCACCCTGTAGCCTCAAGAACTCAGAGGTTCCATGGCCTCTACCTCCCCTAGTGCTGGGACTTTAAAGATGTGACCTACCACCCAGGCCAGCCTCAAACTCCTGATCCTCCTGCCTCCTCCTCCTCCTTCAACAAATCCTACCAGTGTGCACCCCCACAACTGGCCCCAATTTAACTCTTAATCTCTGTCCTCCTTCCCCCAAACTTTTCACAGCTTCTGTTTTCCCATTTTACAACAGACAGACACTGCTCCTGTTTTGTAATTCAAAAGCTTTTAAAAATTGTTGTTTAGCTTTCAGTATTTCACACTCTGCTGGCGTTCCCTGCTACCCACAGGCCCGGGCTTTTGTGGAGTGAGCCCATCAAATGTTTAAGCACAGATATATAAACTACAGAAGGGAGAATATAAACATTCTCCCCACCGTATTTTAAATCATGCTTTTTATGTTATTAATCATTTAAATGTTACAGGACAAAAATACGTCTTTTTTTTTTAATTTTGAAATAGAATTTACTCCTAAACCTGCAGTAAAATGGAAAGATTTACTAACACAGCAATGGAGAGGACCAAATGTTTTACTAGCTTCCGGGAGAGGCTTTGCTCGTGTGTTTTCACGGGGTGCTGATCCGTTTTTTGTGGGTGCGGGACCGGTTGATTGTGCCAGGACTCCCACCGTGGACTCAGAGCCCAGGCTTTCACCTCTGCCCTGTGCTCCGTGCCCACCTCAGCCATCAACACCTCCTACCTCTGCCTGTGCTAGATACGCCATCAAAAGCAAACCCTGAGGACGTGGCTCCTGATGCTCCCGGTGGACGCCAACCTGTGTTGTTTCGCCTTCTGCTAACCTGTACCCAGGAGGGTGTGAATATTAGGGAAAAAAAATGTTATTTGACTAATTGTATCAGTTGCACCATGAGACCTAGTGTTTTTCTTACTGCACATCAGCCTCCGGTTAGTCTTCCATAACCTTGTATGAGGAGTCTGCTGCTGATGCACGAGAACGTGGCGCCGGTGCCCTCTTGTGGCCAGAAGTGATTTATCGCCGCACTCATTTCAGAGATCTGTATCTGACAGGTGTACCCTGCTCATCACGTAAATTCTGTATCTCAAAAAGTCTCCCTAGCACTGATTACTCAGGAGAAGACGGGTTGAGGCTTGACAGATAGAATTAATGCTTTCTGGGAAGCCATGGGTACAGTGAAAGGGAAACAGACATTTCTTGGTGGCTGAAAGTCTTCCAAGAGTGATACTGCAAAGCAAAGATAGACAATATGCAAAAAAACTATTTTGAACAGTCAGTAATTAAACCGCATAACAAAACAAATTATATTAGGATTTTTGTACGAATGAACGGTAGGTCTTGAAGGGGGGTCCCCCTAAGCGGCCGCGAGGGGAGGCAGCAGCAGGGAGAAGGCTTGTCGAGGCTCCCCTTTTCCAGGGCCAATACCTCAGGTTCAGGGCCAAAACGGGGACACTCAGCGCGATTCACGTCAGACTGTTTATTTCTGTGAGCAAAAGCTCACAGTAGAAATAAACTCTGCTGATATTTATGAATTTACAGACAGGAGGCGCTTTCGAGACAATAAAAATCCTGAGCAGGCTAGTTTAAAATTCCCACGTCAGAAATATCTCTTGTTTTGGCGTCTTATCTCTAATTGACACATCAGTGTACATACTTACACAGTACAGGCCAAGATTTCAATATGTGCATACAACGCCTAGCAACATGATCGGTATTGATTACGTCAGATGCCTGTCACTTATGTTAACGTCTAAGTCTAAAATCTTTTCTACCAGTTTCTTTGAAATGGTCGGTTAATCACCGACCATTGTTACCTGCGCTGTAGAACACTGAAGGTGTCGCTCCAAACTCCCAAGCAAGACTATTACCTGTGTACATTCATACATGCACAGGTGAAGGCACATGCCGTGGCAAACAGTCCATATGTTAGCTGCATCCTTCGGGGCACAGGGAAGCCCTGACTTGCATGACTACCTTACCTGTCTCTTTGTCATCATCCCTTTATGCTGGAAAGTACAATTGTTGAATTTGCAGAATACTGTGAACACTCACCTTGGCAGTTTGCCAATAGTATCTTGCACGTTTCTTAATTGATTCGGAGACATTAAGAATGAGGTTTCTAGAGTCGTGGTGGTCCGTATCTTTAAACTCAGTACTCAGCATGAAAGTTCTCCATGATTTTTCTCATGAAAAACAAAAAACAAAAAACAAAAAAAAAAAAGGATAGTGTCTGGTAATCATGTTAGCTGTCCAGTGTCTTACATACAAGAAGTCGTATAATGTGCATTCTTATTTTCTGTAATAAAAATTGTCAGTAAAAGCTTTGTGTACAGTAAAAAGTGTTTTATTAGTTTCTTAAATGAAGCAGGAAATCCGTGGTCTTAGGCAAAGGCAGGTCCACAAAAACTTCGCTTCCCTCACGTGGAATTTCAGATGTTATCCAGTTTGCTTTGAAGCTTTTGGGGAATAGGATAATATTCGGATCTCACAGAAGTTTTTGTGTTGGCCCTTGAATGGTTGAATTCAGAAGGAGGCACCAGAAGTGGAGATTTCCTACCAGTAAAATAGACCGCTTTATTCTGGCCAGTAAGTTACAGCGGTCTAGGAGTTTGCGGAAGAAGAGCTACCCACTTTAGGTGAAAACAAAACAATTAAATACAGTTCAAGAGCCCTGGGTGCTCTTCCAGAGGACTTGGATTGCCTTCCCAGCACCTCATGGTGACTCACAACTCCAGTTCCAGGGAATCCATGCCCTCTTCTGATGGATTGTGAGGGGCCTGGGATAGGAGCCACAGGCCTGGAATAGCAGCACCAGGAAGGAGTTTAGCAAGATCCTGATCCAGACCATTGTCATTCACACTGTGAGTTAGGGGCCAGCCTGGGCTACATGGGACCCTGTTTCAAAAACCGCAAAGCAGGGCCATCAAGATGACTCAGTGGGTAAATATGAGCAGCCAAGCCTGGTGACCTAAGTTCCACCCTCGGGTCCCATATGGCAAAAAGAAAGAACGAGAAACAGTTGGCTAAGAGCGACAGCGGAGGAACAGCATTTGTACTTTGGTTCCGGGCTCCAGTTCATTAAAGAAAAGTTCTCAGACACTGCACACGCAGTGAGCTGTGTTTGGAGAAGAAGCTACAAAGTTGGGAATTCCATTTCTTACGGAGTAAGCAGCAAGTATGCCTGCCCATTGCTCTGGACACGTAATTTTCCAAGGCTGATTGCTTTGATCATTCCTGAGAAAAATCTGAAACAAGGGAAGTCAGTTTATCGTGAGGATGTGAAACCCACAGCGAACTTTCTCCCAACAATGAATTGTTGGCAGTAGTTGAGTTTTCTGTGCTTGAAAACAACCAAGCCGATAAACATACATGGTAAGAGGTCAAAAGGATGATAAAAATCGGTAATATGTCTATTAGTTTAATCCATTTCCACTAGTTTTTAAACTGTTTGCCTTGGGGAGGTTTTTTTTTTTTATGTTTTAACATATATGAACCCCTCATATATATGTGTGTTCGCGTGTGTGTATATTTATCGTACGCTGTGTAGTTCGGACCTAACAATGCCCACATTCTGTTTGTAGGCTTTTCAGACCAATATCAACATTGATATCCTTCAGGCCCAAGCAAAGTTTCTTTCAAAAGTAAGTGGATTTATCGCTGGAGCTTGTAAGGGGGCAACTGAGGGTGGAAGCGACTGTTTTTCTAATATTGCTTGGCTTTAGTTGCTTTTGAAAAATTGCAAAGAAAAGCTTTTAAGGAAGGGTTTTCAAGGGCCGCCTCCTTTTTCTCGTCGCATCTCTTGGTGTTTGTTTTGGACAATAGCCACCAGCGGCCAGAAGGTCTCTTCTACTTGAAAAGCTGGTGACTATTGTCTCTTTCGCCATTTCAGGATGAAAAGCAAACCCACAAGCACTCTAAGAGTGTTTCAGAAAGTAAAAAAAAAAAAAAAAAAAAAAAAAATCTTTTTCAGACATTGGGCGGCGTCTCAAAGCGCTGAGGCCAGCAGCTGGGGATGTAGCTCAGTGGTAGAGCGCATGCTTCGCATGTATGAGGCCCCGGGTTCGATCCCCGGCATCTCCAGTTCCGTTTTTTCCTCTGAGGAAAAAGACTTTTACATTTTAAAACGTCAGATCTCTCTATATTATGTCCTGCGCTACATTCATATTTCTATAGTATTCTCTATAAGAGAACCGTTATCAGCAAGGGACCTAGGCTTGCTTTGCGGTACCCGAGTATTACTTTACCTGAAACCCTGAAACGAACCTAGCAAAGCGCAGCGTGCGCGCGCAGCGTTCCGGGAAACAGCCCGTTGTCAGGAGGGTTGTGGTGTACGGGAAACAAAGACGGTAAGGAGACGCGGAAAGAGTGGCCCTCATCCCGCGTGCGAGGGCGCAAGAATTCAGCGCAGAGCTGAGGAGAAGGAAGGCGCCCGGGTCGAGGAGGACAGACTCGGCGGATGTGCAACGCGTTCTCCGAAAGGCCAGAACAGGATGTGCAGAGTGTTGTTACCATGATTTTTCCACGTTGCTCGCGGCGCCGGCCGGTTAGCTCAGTTGGTTAGAGCGTGGTGCTAATAACGCCAAGGTCGCGGGTTCGATCCCCGTACGGGCCAGCCTGTCTACTCTTTTTCTCTTTTCTGGGATGATGTGGCCCAAGGTTGCCGTTCGCGGCGGCCCGAGTTTTGCAGCGAGCCCGTCCCCCTCCGCCCAGTTGCAAGAGACTCGTTTTGCCTAGTCGCGTAGCTCAAGCAGCCGCGTGAGACAGGCAGGACGGCGCGGACGGGCGAGCGGGTCAGAGTTCCTTCGGGTGTCAGCGTCCTCTGCGCGCCCCGCTGAATGCTCCGACGAGCTGCGGCTTGCACACCCCGGCGAGAGCCCGAGCACGCCTCCCGACGCCCGGGGCTGGCTCGGCGTGGGGCTGCGCAGAGGCCGACCAGAAGACCTGAGAAGAAATGACGTGCAGATCACCTTCACTGGGCGTCTGCGCAGCGGCCTCACCGAGAGTTTGTTTAGTAATGAAGGGTGCCCGGACGTGCGTGGCTCGTTGGTCTAGGGGTATGATTCTCGCTTAGGGTGCGAGAGGTCCCGGGTTCAAATCCCGGACGAGCCCTAGTTTTGAAGCCTTTAAACATAACAGTAATGGACGCTGTTAAATTCTTCTTTTGCAAGTTAAGTCTTCTTTTCTGTGGACGCTGTTCCGGCCTGTAACCTAAGCTGTCTTCTAGCTAAAACCAGTCGTGTTCAGACCCTCACCTCTCCTTTCAGCCTGCGCCGTCCGAGGCCCAGGGCGCCGAGATCTGCGGAAGCTGTACAGCGGCGTGATGCAACCTGCGGGGCCGCCGCTGCTCGCCGCGATCCGGCGATTAGAATTGATTTTCCCAAAGCCACCGGTTGGTTCTAAAAACGGGCTTTGCTTGGTAGCGGTGAATTGCATTCTAATGGTACATAAAGAAGTTGAATTTCCCTCAAAAAATTCATCTGCGCCCAACGTGGGGCTCGAACCCACGACCCTGAGATTAAGAGTCTCATGCTCTACCGACTGAGCTAGCCGGGCACATGCGTTCCCATTTTTCCATGTCACTATACAGGACGTATTGCTCACGGCCCCAAACCCCGCTCAGGGTAGTCGTGAAGTATGACGTTACATTCTATTTCCTCGTTCATATTCATCTTCTAGGCGAGAGAAGACAAACCTCTGGGAATAAAAACTTCTCAGGAAATTATCACCCTGTATTCCGCTTAGTTTAGATTTCCCCTCTTTTCCCACTCTCGGCCACTCTTGTCCCTCTTTCTCCCCTTTTCCCCTGTGTCACTCATCTTCCTACTTTGATATCTCTTCTCCTTTCCCCTTTCTCTTTCCTCTTCCCTCCTCTCCCCTCCCCTCCCCTCCTCTTTTCCTCTCCCTCTGTCTCTTCTTGATAAACCTGAAAATGTTCAAAGTTCAGCAATGGCTTTTCCTGGGCTCCAGACCTTGGTGTCTTCGTCACTTGTCAGGCATCCACGGCCCTCCTTTCCTGTGACTCGGGGGTGCCTTCTGCTGCCGTTCCCATCGCCTGTCAGTTCTACCAACTTCCTTATTCTTTGTGTTAAGGAAAAAGAAAACTGTGAAGGGGACAATAATGCAGGTCCTCTCCCCGGGGAGGCTTCTGTGGACAGGTGCTGCATCACAGCGGGGTGGCGGCAGAGTAGAGGTTAGACGTTTGGTCACAGTGTCCGTCAGGAAGGCTGCGTTGGCAGGATTGCCTGGCAGAGTTTAGTTCTCATTGAGATGAGCGTGTCAGCTTCATAAATTCATATCGAGAATTACAACTGTGTGGTCGGATGCATTTTTCAACTGTGTTCAACACTGGAAAGACCAAATCCATACCCAAAGTTGACTGGCATGCAACCAAACCAAAGGGACTTAAAAGGTAACCGTTACGTCATTGCAGAAACCTGATTAGGGCTCAGCGTCTCATTAACTCTGCCTTGAGGCCATGGAGATGGCATTCACGGCCTCTGAGAGCACAGTCACCCTCCCTCCCATCCACGCCTTCCCTTTCCTTTACCTAAGAACCCCGATGTCATTGTCTCTCCATTTCATATGTCATGTCATCCCATATTCTAGCTTTTCCACAGAACAAAAACAACTCACATGCTAACTATTCAGAAAGGCGGCTAACTCCTCAGGTCTGGCAAACACAAGCACGTGTTGTAAACTAACAGTTTGGACTCCCTAAATATGGGGATATTGAATATACACAGTGAAACTGGCAATCAAACATAAACAGTGGATTTAGCCCACAGTGATCAAAGCCATCGTGTATTTCAAATTGATTCTAAGTGGGTGATTACAGGTGATTTAAACAAAAAGATCGATTTTCTCCTAGAGGGCGACAAGGGAGTCCATCCATGCTCAAGGCTCTGGCTGTGTGGGGGTGGGGCACAAGCTCTCTGGAGGAGTTTTTGAGGACATGATTCTATTAGATCTGGCTTGAAGTCTTCTTAGCCTGATTTAATTTTAATTGATTCATTTCTCCAAATTTAGCCACACTGAGAAACAAGGCTATGAATTTCATGTAGACACAGTTCAGTTCCCAACAGGAAGACAACCGCCCAACCCAAACTGCCTGTGATGTTTTGTCATTCTGTAGCTTAGCCTGGTGAGTGGGAGGCGCTCGGATGTTGGCTTAGTGCACGCCATGTTTTATACATGTAATATATCTAGTAAATGTGATTGACTTGAAACAATTTGTTTTTGTGTGAGCTTTCCCAGTGAGAGGTCATGTGCAGGCAGTTCACACACTTTTTTGGTGAGAGATTGTCATGGCAAAACAAAACAAAACAAAACAAACAAACACAAGGCAATCCTTTGAGGGCCGCCCTCAGGAACAGAAGCATAGGAACACTTCTGGACTTGGCACGGTTCTGGATGAAGAGCTCAGGATGAGACAATCACTAGGGACAGTGTTTGATTTATCCATGCAGGCGAGTGTATGCTTTAGAAGAAAGCCTTAGCAATTTGAGAGACACAGGAAAAAAAAAAAAAAAAAGATACAGAGGTACAGGGACCGAGCATAGTTTGCAGGGCAGGCTGGGCCTTAGGTGAAAGAAACAGGAAATCCTCTGCTCCAGAGTTACCTAAGCAGGGAGCAGAGGGGACCACGGAAAGGAACAGCATGGAAAGAAGGTCCTCAGCCCTCTCCCCAGGTCACAGTTCAAGAGCGTCTCCATGCAAGTCATACTTGGGCTGAGTATGACCTCTTGGAAAGACATCTGGATTGAGGTGCAGAAAACACAGACTACCTGATCGTTGGATATATTTCCACTTAAGCTGCTATACAGGAATTTCCTGAAGAACAGAATTGTTGCTTACGGGCCTGCCTTTTTCTTTAAGTGTTAACAGTGACACCGCCCTTGGATTTATGCTTTGGTGAATACTATGAGGGCCCGAGAAGAAAAGGAAGTTGTATTCTTCCAAGAATTTATTTGCTGTTTTGGCAAGTGCTCATTTTAGATAAAACAACGATCATGAATTTGAGCCTCTGGAAGTGTATTTAGACAAAATGGGCAATATTACATACATCCGAATAAAGCTAAAGTAAGATAACGTGTTCAACCAGCTGCGGTTGGAGAAGAGATAGAAGGCTATATTTAATTTACTCTGATGCTTCATGAGGACTTGAATAGGTTAGCGCCCAGCTAAGTGACTAAGAGCCTGCTATTTATTCTTGTTCAGGGAAACAAACAAACAAAACAACTAAGCATTGAACAAGAGCGGAGGACTCTTCCGTTGCCCCTCAGCGGGGTGGACGCTGCTTCAGTGGTCTAGTTCAAGGTGGGGGGTTATTTCCCTATGCGTGTGGCTCCATCGCCTAACAACGCGACAAGCTGGAATACAACCTGGAGAAGAGTAAGACAGGGTTCTAACGTCAGATGTGTCACCACCGGGGAAGAGGAAGAGCCGTTCCGAGCTCCTCAGGCTGCTGTTGCCTGTGCAAGAAGGTCCAGCCTCACGTAGACATGGCATCCCTACTGGGACAGGACGCAGACGTGGGCCCTTCGATAGCTCAGTTGGTAGAGCGGAGGACTGTAGTTGTGTCTCCCGGACATCCTTAGGTCGCTGGTTCGAATCCGGCTCGAAGGAGTCTGTCACCTTTTTCTTAGTTTCTTCATCTTTAGCAGCTTCCCCGGCGTACTTCCAAGAGACCCGAGCGGCGTCTTCAGCACCGAACCAGCCAGACGCCGTTATCGACGTGCCGCGACGCAGACGTGAGTTTTAAAAACAACTGTCCTCTGCAGCGACCACGGCAACGGCCCGGATTCAGCACACCCGTGTGCGAGCCGCGCTTCCCGAAGAGGGGCCTCGGGCGTGTCCGTGTCGGCGGCTCTCGCTCTCGCGGTGTATCCTGGGAAAAGAAGCGAACGGCGGCTCGGAAGCAAAACTGGAGAATGCGGGCATCGATCCCGCTACCTCTCGCATGCTAAGCGAGCGCTCTACCATTTGAGCTAATTCCCCATCTGCCGGCCTGCTGCGGCTCCCTGCGTCCCTTCTGATACCTCGATGTAACTCAGCAGTTGCTGCCCCAATCAGGTGTTTGGGTTTTTTGTTGTTGTTTGTTTTTGTTTTTTTGAGTGTGTATGTATCTGGACAGGTTTAATAGTTTTTGTTTTGTTATTGTTTGTTTGTTTGTTTGTTTTTTTAAGTCCAGTGAAATCTGGACAAGAGGCTAAAAGCTGAAATGGGGAAGGTGAAATGCAATACGAAAGAAAGATTTTCCTGGGCCGGGTGTGGGGCTCTGTAATCCCAGGACCGCAGGGAAAGGGATGACGGAGTTCTGAGGCAGGAGAATTGCCTGCTCTTTGACGCCAGTTTGGGTTACAGAGCTAAACGAAGCTGCAAGGGTGAGACAGTGGCCTGGTGGTCTCGGAACAGCCCGGGGTGACTTCCTGCACGTGCAGGACACAGACAGTACTGTCAGCTCTGCGGGGTCACAGGGGTACGGGTGGGCCAGGGCGCAGACGTCACGGAAACGGCGGGGCTGGGGTCGGGAAGAACTTAACTCTGGGACGTTGTGTACAGACAGAAACGGCGCCAGATGGAGATTTAGCCTTAGGCCGAGAGAAACAATCCAGGTGCCCAGGCCGCGAGGCTCCGCTTTGTCTTACCCCTTGGTGCCCATCAGCCTTCACACTCTCGGCCTCCAGGTGACCAAAGACCTTTGGCTTTTTTTCTTTTTTTAGATCAGTGCTGGAGGCCACACGGCCAAGAGTGGAGGGGAGTTAATTTCTCTTCCGTTAGGTTTCTGTAGGCACTATTTCGAGGAGTTTAAAAATCACTTTTCCAAAATAGTACGCAGAAGCTGGTGATTGAGGCAGAAATTCACTGCGTTGTGGAAGATGACCCCGAAGTCACCGATAAAATCGGAGCAAGACAGTCAAAACTGTAAGGGAGAAAGAAGGTAAAAAAAAAAACAACCATTTAAGTCGGTGATTCTAGACCCGGTTGTGGGATGGTGTATCTCAGCAGCTTGGAGTGCTAGTTGGGGGCCTGCCCGCGCTTCTTCATGAATACCAGCCAGTCAGAGCTTGAAAACAAGATCCGGGAAACATGAATAAAGAAACGAGTAAACACATAGGAAAAGAAACATACCCACACATCCCAAAACCTGACCCTATGTCTTTGAACTGTGCAAGGCACCCATACGAGGCCTTTCCAGGGTCTTTAGGCCACTTTAACACTTGACTTTCTCTCTTGCTTATTCATTATAGTCAGGATCGACAAAAAGAGAATTTCTTTCTGTGGAAAGATGCTCCTTCCACATAAGAGATTTTAAATCTCAGATGCTGCACTTGTGTACAGAAACTATTATTCCTCTCACAGTCAGACTTGAACTGGTACTCACCACAGTCTAGATTCTTTCTCCTTGCTGGACAGAATCTTCCCAGTCTGGTCTCCATTCATCATCTTCTTACTTATCAAATGACTATGATCAGTGTAGATGTGGAACAGGATCGAAATATTAGCTTGCTCCCAGGGCACAGATCTATCTCCTGGCATGACTACACTCCCAGCATGAGGGCTTCATCAGAAACAAAGTTTGGGGTTCCGGTGACTTCCCAAACTCTCAGATTCCAGATGTGGCTGAAGATGAAGAACATCTTAAAACTCAGACCGAAGTTTTGGCAGTTGTAAAATGGTACCGCCTCCACTTCCAGGAAGAAACACCGGAGCACCAAAATACGCTGGCCATTGCTGCCTACAACCTACAACTGGCTTCCTCAGTTGTCTCATACTTAATGCGACCATCTCATTTACCTAGAAAAGCTAGACAAATGTAGGAGAAAAGAAGTAATCAGAAGGGCCAGGCAGGCTACAGAATGTCTAGAAGAAGAGGGTCTAGGACAGAAAACGGTACAGGGCTTTTGTTTGTGTTATATACCCATGGGACTATCAGCATTATTATATAGACTCAGCCTAATATTATCTTAAAAATGTTAGCAACAGAGCAAAATAGAAACCTTATGGTACTACTAATCAAGAACTATTGTATCCTTCGATAGCTCAGTTGGTAGAGCGGAGGACTGTAGTGGGACGAGCCCCGACGAGAAATCCTTAGGTCGCTGGTTCGAACCCGGCTCGAAGGACGGACGTTTTGACGGCAGGTATTTAAAATGTAAATGGCAGAGACTGAACCTAGAAGCCCATGCCGCGTTCCACTTGCTGCTTCTGATAACTCTAGGTTCTCCCTCCTGTGCCAAAGTTGGATTTGGAGAAAGGCAAGGGTCCCCTACTTTCAATACTTATCTTCTTAACCAGGAATCAGATATATTCGACAGCCAGCGGGGTCCCCTGTGGTCCTGACATTTAGGAAGAATTTTATGAATACCATTTTCCCCCAAGAAGCTATTAGCTCACTCAGTTTTACACAATGTGTCCCCAACACACTCCACCCCATTCTGACGATTCTACAGATGCCTAAAAATGTGCCGTCCTTTCAGCTGGGATGGTAGGATTGAGAAAAGATGGGTGTGAGCTTATAAAAGAGTCTCTGTTCCCCTCCTTCCTCCCCGTTACCGGAGACGACTGAAGAGGAGCCTCTTGAAATGGCCGTGATGGGTGACGCGGGAGAATCTAGGCAGAGCTCGTAAATATCTGCAGGCTGTGTTTTTGCTCTTGATGTATGCGTTCTGGTTTTTTCTTCTCAGAAGCTTTCCGGTGCACCTAGGCTCTCCCGGCTCCTTACGGCCTTCCGCTCCCTACCTTCTTCCTCTGTAGTCACAGCTCCTAGCCTTTCATAATTAATAAACTCTAAGTCTTCCTGGCAAGTGGCCATCGGTTGCATAAGAAATCAGGCTGAGCAAACCACACTGAGCAGGCCAGTAAGCAGCACCCGTCCATGCTGGCTGCTTCAGTTCCCACCTCCAGGCATCTGCCTTGCTGGAGCGTCAGCCCAGGCTTCCCTCACAACACTCTATGATGGAGACGTGTAAGTTAAGGAAACCCTGTCCTCCCCACGTCGCTCTCGGCCATAGTATTTTAACCTGGCGATCGATTTCAAACTAAAACACCAATCAAAAACCCCTCAAGTTTTGTGTCTCATGCGTTTGCATTCACCCTTGACTTCTCCTGTTCTTCAGAGAAGAGAATTGCGCGTGTCTCTGGTGAACTGAGCAATAGCTTTGCTTCAGGGTGGCACTGTCTGGCTCTGATGTTGTCGGCATGTTCTCCCGCTTTTAATAGAGGGAAGAGGCCCTAAAGCACAGGACAGCACAGCAGGACAAGTGCGACGAAGGCAGTATTCTAGCTTATCAAAAGACTTTCCTGATGGTTGCCTGTCTTTAAAAATGAATCAGAAAACAGAACAAAATATCCATCTATTCATAAATCATAAACAGTTGGAGAAGCCCCTTCGATAGCTCAGTTGGTAGAGCGGAGGACTGTAGGTGGTTGCTGATATCCTTAGGTCGCTGGTTCGAATCCGGCTCGAAGGAGGTGCGTTTTGACATTTAGACCCTACTATCAAGAGATGGTATAAAGATACAATACAAGCAACAGTACTGATTAACAACGATCTTTACGTGTATAAACTGCAGGTAAACCTCTAATGTTGATGATCCTCTGTAGACGGGCCAGGAAGGTTTTTATATGTCACAGTTTGTAATATCCAAACCTCTCCTAATTCATATATCCTATAAAAATTCCCGAATGGCTTCTGCTTTTTCCCCACAGCGATTATTTTTCTGTCTTATGATCGGGAAACCGAACGGCACCTTGAGTGTTGGCTAGTCAGGCATTACAGCATACTTAAAAGCGAAATGGGTAAAATTATTGATTGAGGCGTATACGGAATGCTTCATTTATCTGCCCCACTACAACTGGGCAAAAACAGCCTGCCCCACTCCTTCCCTACGTGTCAAAGGCCTCTCAGGTTTTGTAGCCCATGCCTGCGTGTCTACGCTCTGGTTTTCCTTTGTTCAGAAAGGAGAACCACGAACGTGTCTCACGAGACAGACAGCAGCTCTGGGATGGTGTCGTCTGTCTTTGGTACCGTTGTCATTTTCATTCACTTTTAATAGAAGAAAGGGGTGCTAAGAAGACCTCTTCACAGAGGGTCCACAGAGGGGCGGGTGGTCCCGTTTGTACATGCACATTCCTAGGAGCATCTTTTTGAGAACCTACGTGAAACACACACACATTAAAAGCACGTATCTCCAACGTGGGTTCAAACTCGCCTCAGAAGCATCCCCTTACAGCCCGCCTCACGGACGAATCAGCGCAATCTACCTGCTATTTCACAAGCGTTAAAAGAACACCTTCGTGTCTTCCTTCGATAGCTCAGTTGGTAGAGCGGAGGACTGTAGGGAGAGCGCGGTAATCCTTAGGTCGCTGGTTCGAATCCGGCTCGAAGGAGTGCTGTTTTGAAACAGTCCCAACCAGGCTTGGACAAAATGGAACCCTTGGATTTTTAAGGAAAATTGGAAAAAAAATGCAGTGAACCAAAGCTTGAAAAACGCGGAGTGAAGCAGACAAACAAACAGGCCCCGAGTGCTTGGCACTTTCACTAGCAATAACTTCTTCAAACGCACGAAGAGAGAAATGGCAACAGGTTCGGCGCTCTGAAGTGTCCCCACGGCTGTGGAAGCAGTTAAAAGCAGGAGCCTGCTCTCAGAGCTGATTTCTCTTCCACGAAAGCTCCAAAACGGGCTCCGGCTCAGACAACCAGCGGCCGTGCCGACCGCGCCCCCTGGCGGCTCTTCCGAGAACTGAGCGCCGCCCCCCCCCCCCGCTCTCCCTGGTTCGCAAAAATCTCGCGAGAGGCGCCAGGGCGCGCGGGCAGAAACACTTCCACACTTAAAAAAATATAATAATTTAAAAACATTCCGCGAGAGCTTGGGCCAGGCCAAGATTGCACCCCGCGGAGGCGTTCTCCCCGGACCCACACCCTGCGGCTCCGCCTCTTACGCAAACGTGCTGGATCCGCCCCGCCCCCGCCCCAAGCCCCGCCCCCGCCCGCCCCAAGCCCGGACTCTAGATCCGAACATCCGGTCGCGCTTGCCCCCGTAATTACGTCATAGGCTACCTTTATCCTGGCCCCGGCCGCACATCGTCTCGCAGGATGTGCGTCACCGGATGGCGACAGGTTTACGGCTGTCGTGCTCTCCGCGTCCGCCATCATGAAAGCCGCAGAGATGGTGAAGAAGCGAAAGGCGGCGATGGAGGGAGAACCGCAGGAAGAGGCAGAGCCGAATGCTGAGGCGGCGGAGGAGCAGGAAGAGCAGGAGGAGCCCGAGGAAGCGACCTGCAACGGCAACAAGAAGAAGAAAATCGTTCCGGGTATTGTGTACTTGGGTCACGTCCCGCCGCGATTCCGGCCCCTGCATGTACGCAACCTGCTCAGCGCCTACGGTGAGGTGGGACGCGTTTTCTTCCAGGCCGAGGGTAAGTCTTTCGTGGAAAGGACACGGTGCAGGCAGATGGGCACGACCTATTGTTTTGGCTGTACACTTATGAGGCATGAGGTGCTGGCGGCTCCTTATTGGCTGCTAAATCTGTAGCCCTCACACCTCTTAGGCTTCTGGGGCCAGGAGAAGGAAAATGGAGAAGGAGAGCGCAATAATAAGGTCCGAAAGGTAACCCCGGTTTTCAAATAATTGGTGAAACAGTGTATAATTAGCTTCCTTCAGCCTCGTCCGCCTCTCTTGGCACGCACATGTTGATATGGGGTGGGGACTGGTGCAGTTCTTAGTGTTCAGGGAGTTATCATTTGAAGAGAGGACTGAGTTGAACTTTCACCTTACAGGGCGTCTTTTTGCATCAAAGACTGTGAAAGTAGCACCCAAGCTAGGCAGGTGTATTTCAGTGGGTGCTTGACCAGGATGTTCATTGTGTTTGGCCTACAGACCATTTTGTGAGACGCAAAAAGAAAGCAGCAGCGGCCGCAGGAGGAAAGAAGGCAGCGAAATACAGCAAGGACTATACCGAAGGCTGGGTAGAGTTCCGTGACAAGCGCATTGCCAAGCGAGTGGCAGCCAGTCTACATAACACGCCCATGGGTGCCCGAAGGCGCAGTCCTTTCCGCTATGACCTGTGGAACCTCAAGGTGAGGTTCTAGGTTTCCCTGCCACACTTCCTCCAGCCCTAGCCCAGGCACCCTGTCCTTCATGCTAGCTATAAGCAGCTCCCAGTTTCCCGCCTGCCCTGGTCTTCCCTGTCTTGACTTTTTATGTTTCTGTCCACAGTATTTGCATCGTTTTACCTGGTCCCACCTCAGCGAACACCTTGCCTTTGAGCGCCAGGTACGCAGGCAGCGCCTGAGAGCAGAGGTCGCTCAAGCAAAGCGAGAGACTGACTTCTATCTTCGAAGTGTAGAACGGGGACAACGATTCCTTGCAGCTGAAGGGGACGCTACTCGCCCGAATAGCTCCTGGACATTTGCTCAACGACCCACTGAGCAGGAGCTGAGGGCCCGGAAAGCAGGAAGGCCAGGAGGCCGGGAACGAGCCCGGCTGGCTACAGTGCAGGACCAGGCCCGATCCAATAGAGGACTCCTTGCCAGGATCTTTGGAGCCCCTCCGCCTGCAGAGAGCAAGAAAGAACCGTAGCCAGTCAGACTCCTGGTGGAAGAAAAGGTCCCTTGTACCCTGCTGTCCTCTGTCCTGCCTCCTGCAGAGCGTAACTGACTGACTAGGCAGATATTTTCTCTCTATTCCAAAACAGAGTCGGGTAGAAGGCCTTTTTTGTTGGCCTCTTTTACCCGCTTTGATCAAAACCTGTAAGTGCTGGGCTTACAGCACTTACTTGTACTGTCCAGGATGATGGCTACTATAGGTTCCTGTTGCATTTTGTGTGACTTTTGTTAACTGCCTCTTTCTCAGTGAGCTCCTAACAATTTCTGCCTGGAACAGTGGACTTGCCTTCCACTAGAGTAGCAAAGGCAAGCCCATGTGGTCTATGGTGTTTGTTCTCTGTGGTGGGAGCAGAATTAACAGGAATTGGGTTAGTGGCCAATTTGATGTTTCTATTTGAAAATAAAAAATAACTTATTTTTATACGGTTTTTAGTTACTCAGGTGGGAATATCCATCCAGTAAGTTTCAACTTCTGTTTAAGGCATACATGCTACTCTAGCACAGAGCCATCCATGAATCTGTTACTCTAGCAGATATGATCCCAAAGTTCTTCATACATTTTTCATTTTGAAATAGAGCCTCACTTATGTGCTTAGGTTAGCCGTGAGCTCATTCTGTAAGCTGCTCAAGTTCGCCTTGAGCAAACTCTGTGGCCAGATAGGCCCTGAACTTGAAATCCTATTTCAGCTTCCCAAGTATCTGGGATAGGCTTCAATATTCTTAAATTTAAAAAATAAAATAAAAATAATTTTATCTTCATTTTATTTATAGAATAAATTCTTTATCTTGAGAAGGTGTTTATAAGTTTTCATGAACCTTATTTAAAATGTTTCAGTACCCATTTTGGTACATGTCTTATGTACACAAACAGCATATGCAGTAAGAAAGATATTACCATTAGATCTAAGGGAAACAAGACTTATCCAGTGTATGATCTCTTCATGGATCCATTCCCCCTGCCTTTCTGGACACTTCCTGTCTCCATTCCCCTTCCTCAGTCCAGCCCACACTGGGTGTATCACATGGCATATCCTGAAACTTCTCTTCCAACAGCCTGAACTCCTGGCCCCTGTTCCCTTCCTCACAAGGTCAAGTTCATTTCTCCTTCAAGATTAAGTCAAATAGACTGTCAGGCCAGCTTCCCCTCCTCTGGCAAGTGCTCTGCTTCTGTGGGGCTGGAGCATTGTGTCATCTCTAGAGTAGCACTCCTGTTTTAGAGTAACTGTTGATGTTAGTTGTCCTGGTGTTATCAGGAATGAAGAGAGAACTTTTATCTTTGATTCCTAAAGGTTTCACTTTGGTACATGTTCACTCATTGAGTTGCTGTGAGGAGTGGTTTTACAAAAATCCAAAAGAATGCATTCTGCGCTCTATCTGAGTTTGCTTTGACAACCAATTGGGAAGGAATTATCTACTTGTGACAGTGATAGGGAGTGGCAGGAAGTTCTCAGTCTAAAGAGTGACATAGCTAACAAGGCAGTTTCCTGACCCTCTGGGTCTCTGTGTAACCCTACTCTTTGCACATCAAGTCTGTTCTAGAGAAACAGTGGTAAGACCAGAGAGAAAGTTAAGGTAGAAGACATTAACTTGTGATTATGCTGTGTGACTAGAGTTAATAAGGAAACTGGCAAAATCAAATGTTGGCCTGTCTTCATGCACACCTTTAATCTCAGTACTTGGGAGGCAAAGGCAGGTGGATTTCTGAGTTCAAGGCTGGCCTAGTCTATATAGTGGGTTCCAGGACAGCCAGGAATATGTAAAAAGAATGTGTCTCAAAAATAGAAGAAAGAATCAAATGTTACTGGAGATATAATGAGCATTTTCTATCTTGTAGATAAGTTACCTATTTCCAGAGATGGGTAGTTAAGGCTCATCTGCCCTGTGGCGGCCAGTGGAGCCTGCTCCTTCATCTGGCTTAAGGACTCTGCTGTGATCCTCATGTCCCCTGGGACGTTTCAGGTTCAGAAAGTGCCGTGTCACTTGTGGTTGGCTGTGGGTTCTGCAGTGTGGAGTTACTAACAGCCAAAGCTGGTTGATCTGACTTGTAAGGCGGTGTGGAGTCTCTGCAGCTGAGGTCATTGTGCCCATACTTGCTGAATGTCATTTGGCAATATGGGCTGTGGGTTAGCTTGCTTCCATGATGGTTGTCCCCCCAACCCCCTTGAAATTAGTTACAACTTGATGTAGGTTAAATGTAGCGGATAGTGCTCTTGTTTTTGAAATTGATTTTTAAAAGAGATTATGTGTATGTCTGTGCACAGAGGTCTGACATCCCCTGGTGCTGACAGTTGTGAGCAGCCATGTGAGTGTCGGGAACCCAGATCAGCAGGAGCAGCATAGATCCCAATGCAAGCAGATGTCAATCTGATGTGAGTTAACTGTAGGCACTGGCGGTGCTGCTCCAAGGAATGGACCAGGAGGAGGGCAGGCAGCTGAGCAAGCATCACAGTTGAGGCATTTGCTGTCCTCCCGAGAAGAACAGGGAGGACAGAACCACACCAAATGGAAATGAATTCTATCGGATTGAGGCGTTTTTTTCTGTTGCTTATCTCCTTACTTAAAAGTAGTATGTAGGCCTAGCTGGCTTGTGCCTGCCTAGATAGGATGAACTCTCAAATCTTAACCTCTAAGTGCTGAGATAACAGGCAGGTTGTTCCTTTCAGTTTCAGACTCCTGAGTTCCTGTTTGGGAATCAGACCCAAAAAAACTTCCAATAAGCTATTTCCAGATTCTTCCTAGTGAAGCTAGGTATTCATTTCTGTCAGAAAAAGGAGACTTCAAGAGTGATGGTCGAGGACTAGTGAGAGGACTCGGCAGGTAAAGACACTTGCCATGAAGCCTTAGGACCTGATTTTGATCCCTGGAACCCACATGGTAAGACAGCGCCAACTCCTGCATGTGTCCAGATTTCCACATAGGAGCCCTGGCACTCATTCGTCCCCTGCCCTCTAATAAATACATGTTAAAAAAATTAAAAAACAAACAAAAATAGACTTTACATTCCTGCAGCTGAGAAGCTGGAGGCTAGACAAGTGTCAGGAAGGCCAGTAGCTGTCAACAGCGTTAAGAAAATCATCATTGAGAAAGTGTAAGGACCAGCTCCACCGCTGATGCTGCACGAATGACCTAAGGAAGGTTGGTGGGCCGATGGATAGATAGCACCCTGGCTATCAGCTGAGAGCTGGATTAAAATGTTGCTTTTTTTTTTTTTTGCCAGTAAGTTGGGGTGTTGGTGCTAATCATTGTAATCTACCCATGTCAACTTCTTCCTGAGAAGTTCATAAAACAACAACAGCTCGGTTATAACTTGAACTAGATTACACAAAGTGGGAAGGTCTTGGGGAAGACGTCTCTGAAGGAAAAGAAAAACTGGCACTGGTCCATGTCCTGTGCCAACCACGCCACTTTTTTAAACCTCCTGAAAGTGAGCACGAACAGGGCAGCTCACCAGTTTTCTTTGATAAACGACTGTTGCAGTCCACATAGAAACAAGCTATGGCCGTGGCGTCATAGCCAACAGAGAGCGGCTTTAGCAGGGAAGCGGGGTGCATCTGGTCAGACAGGCGTGAACACTACTCCAGAACTGCAATAGTCCCTGAGGTTTGGGACCTCTCCGCCGCAAGGGGGCGACGTGGTTATGTTTCTGCCCAGCGACTGGGGCTGAGGTGTCATCTCTGGTGGGATGAGCTGTACTTTTCTTTGGCTTTCCCACCACTATTCTACTATGTGAGCCTGCTTTCCGGGATCCCATCATTGGGAGGATTCTCTGGACTTGACCTTACGGAGGGAGCCACACCTTGAGAGGATTGAGAGGATCACCGGTGTAAAGGAGGTCCGCTCCTCAGAGTGGTACAGGACGTACTGTTAGTATTTAGGCAGCTTGTTTCTGGGTTGCCTAGTAACCTATGATGTCATTATGTGTCGCCTGCCAGACGTAGTTCTGTTGCTCCTAAAAAGACCAACCCGCTCTTGCTCTTGCTCTCTTACTCTCTTGCTTTCCCCTTTCTCTGTCGGGGCACTCCCTCACCTCCCCCTAGCATGTCTCGCTCTCTTCTTCTTTCTCTCCATCCAATAAACCTCACTGGATTTAAGATTGGTTGTGTACATGGTATTTTTAAATAAATATTAACACATACCCAGACACCAAATTCTCAGCACAAAGATTTATTACCATGGAGGGTCAAATGGGGGACAGCGGGGGATGGAAAGCGGAGACCTGCAAGGGCAGAAGCAGCAGCAGCAATCGAGAGCAAGGGAGAAAGCAGGAGAAGGTGTTTTTGCAGGAGTGGGTTTTTAAGGAGAAAGGGGAAGAGTCTGCGCTAGGGTGAGTTGGTAAATCCTGATTGCACCTCAAGGGCATAGGACAAACGTCCAATCCCCAGTAAAGTTCTAAAGTTCTCACATGGACAGATGAGGAAGGTAATACAGGCTCCTTCAATCTTATGTTGTGCCTGGCCTACCTGTTAATCTCTGGGGTTAGGATATTCTTTCCCAGTTAAATCTCATTATGTGTAGTCCAAATGAAATTGTTACCCACCAAATGCTAAAACAGGGTTTCTTTCCCGGACAAGGCTTAGGAAAACATTCGCAGGGAATAAAAGAACCTGTCCAGGTAATTGAAAACATTGACTGCACAGGATTAGGCATGACAAATTTACCCTAATGGCTGTTGGCATCCCTGTACCCCATGCAGACAAAATCACTTGGAAATCTGATGAAGCTGTTTGGGTTGACCAGTGGCCTTTAACCTCAGAAAAATTAGCAGTGGCTATGACGTTAGCACGTAGCTTGCAGCTGGTCACATTGAACCTACTACTTCCTCGGAACACACCTATTTTTGTTATTAGAAAAAGGTCTGGCAAATGGAGGTTATAACAAGACCTAAGGGAAGTTAATAAAATTATGCTTACCATGGGTGCTTTACAACCAGGACTGCCTACCCCTGTAGCCATCCCTGCTGGCTTTTATAAGATAGTTATAGATCTTAAAGACTGTTTTTTTTTTTTTTTTACCATCCCCTCTTGAACCCCGAGGATAAAAAGCGCTTTGCCTTTAGCCTGCCAGTAACAAACTTCAAAGGGCCTATGTCTCGTTTTCATTAGAAAGTTTTTCCCCAAGGCATGGCTAATAGCCCGACTCTGTGTCAAAAGTTTGTAGCTCAGATTATTGATCCTTTTAGAACACTCTGGCCTTCTATTTATATAATACATTATATGGATGATATCCTTCTAGCTGGATCTGATGGCTCATTTTGCTTCATTGCTGTCAAAAGCTTTCACAAAAACTAATAGATTATGGTTTACAAATTGCACCAGATAAAATTCAATTAAAAGACCCATATTTTTATTTAGGATTTGAGCTCCATCATCAAAAAATTACTACACAAAAAAAATCCAGTTAAAAACTAGCCATTTAAAGACTTTAAATGATTTTCAAAAGCTCCTAGGAGATACCGATTGGTTAAGACCTTATCTTAAGCTCACCACAGGGGAACTTAAACCGTTCTTTGACATTCTCAAGGGAGACTCTAAACCCTCCTCCCATCGCTCATTAACCCCTGCAGCAACAGAGGCCCTTCAGGTTGTGGAAACAGCTATCCAAAATCAGGGAGTTACATTTATTTCCTATAAGGAACCCCTTCTCTTTGTCATGTGTACCTCATCCCATACACCCACTGGAGTGTTTTGGCAACATAATCCCCTGCTGTGGACTCATCTCCCCGCCTCTCCCACTAAGGTTCTTGCCCCCTATACTACCTTGGTTGCAGAGCTCATCCTTTTGGGGCGCAAACAAAGCCACCAATGTTTTGGCAAAGATCCTGATAACACAATACTGCCCTATTCTAAAGATCAGTTAGAATGGCTAATGCAAACTACTGATATTTGTCCCACTGTCTGTTCTTCTTTTTCTGGGATAATTGATAACCATTATCCTGCTAATAAGTTACTTCAATTTATTAAAACCCACCCTTTCATCTTCCCAAACATTACTTTCCCTCAACCGTTATCAGAAGCATATTTAGTGTTTACAGATGGCTCCTTTAATGGGGTCGCCGCCTATACTATCAATGGAGAAACCAGTTCTATCCAATCTCCTTTTAAATCGGCACAGCTTGTAGAGCTTTTTGCAGTGGTTAAGGTTTTTCAGGTTCTAGGAAATTTCCCTTTTAATCTATATACTGACAGTGCCTATATTGCCCACTCTGTTCCGCTTCTTGAAACAGTTCCCTATATTAGACCTTCTACAAATGCTGTTCCTCTTTTTGTCAAGCTCCAGGAGTTAATTAACTCTAGAAGTCAACCCTTCTATCTTGGTCACCTCAGCACGCACTCAGACCTTCCGGGACCTCTCTCTGTGGGAAGTTCATGTACCGATGCCGCCACAGGCTTGGCATTCCCCATTTCAGTAAACCCTGTTGAGCAGGCCAGGAAAATCCAAGCCCTGCATCATTTAAATGCCCAAACGCTTCGACTGCTTTTTAAAATCTCCAGGGAGCAGGCACGCCAAATTGTCAAACAATGTCCTGCCTGTGTCACTCTCTTGCCCACTCCCCATTTGGGAGTTAATTCCAGAGGCCTAGTCCCAAATGACATCTGGCAGATGGATGTTACTCACTTACCTGAATTTGGCAATCTTAAATATCTTCACGTAACTATAGATACCTTTAGTGGATTCATTTTTGCCAGTTTACATACAGGAGAAGCCTCAAAAAAATGTTATAACTCATGTTTTAAATTGCCTCTTGGTTATGGGCAAACCTAAGGTTTTAAAAATGGATAAAGGTCCTGGTTACACCGGAAAAAACTTTCAGGAATTTTGCCATCAATTACAAATTAAACACATCACTGGTATTCCTTATAATCCTAAAGGACAAGCCCTTGTTGAGCGTGCCCATCAAACTATTAAAAACACCCTTCACAAGTTAAAGAAGGGGGAGCTATATCCCATGAAAGGATCCCCTAGAAATATTCTTCATCATGCACTGTTTGTTCTTAATTTCTTAACTTTGGACGCCTATGGCAAGTCCGCTGCTGATTGCCTTTGGCACCCTGAAACAAATAAAAATTATGCCACAGTCATGTGGAAAGACCCCCTCACTTCCAAATGGAACAGCCCAGACCCAGTCCTTATCTGGGGTCGAGGATCAGTGTGCCTGTTTGACACCAAGGAGGGGGCAGCCAGGGGGCTGCCAGAAAGGCTGGTAGAACAAATAGACGGTCCCTCCTCTAAAGAGCAGAAAAAAATAGAGCCACCCAGAGACAAACCATGTACCCCCGACATCCAGGGTGGCGAGCCCCCCTGAGATCCTTCTCTTTTCTTTAAAGATGAGACCACTTTGGATAATATTCCTCAGAGTGATGATGCAAAGCCAGGAGGTGATTACAGACCAGAAGAAGAATGTCCACCACCCCTATAAATATACTTGGGAAGTTTCCGGAGAATATGGTGAGGTATATTATACACAATCACAAGTCACTTCTGATACCGAGTGGTACCCCGACATGTCCTTTCGTTCCCCTGAGTCACTCTTCACCTGTGAGCAATGGGAACCGGCAATTGGGCTTTATGCCTGCCCAGGTTATAAGAGGATTAAGGGATGTGGAGATGCTGGTGACTTTTACTGCGCCTCCTGGGGATGTGAAACCTCAACTGTAATTGCCGCAAGAAGCTGGGGACACCTTAATAGTGATGATTACATTGTGATAACTATTACATCTAAGATTAATATTAATTCCTGGAAATCACATTATTATTTGACAAATACCTGTGACAGGCTAAGACAGTCCTCAAGCTGGCAACAGCTCCAGCTCCCCATCTTAAAGCTATCTTTCACTTCTAAAGGAAAACAAAAATCAGTTCCCTGGCATAAGGGCCTCATTTGGGGCCTACCCCTATACTACGGGTGGGCCAAGAATAGTCTAGGAGTTATCATTTACCTCACCCTAAGGAAAGAATCAGCTATTCCACCCATAGCTATTGGATCCAATCCTGTCCTTGCCCCTCCCACACAGATAGAACCCCGGAAAAATGATTTTCCCCGAACAGACAGAGCCTAAGCAAAATGTCCCTGCCTCCCCGACTCCTTCCTTTGCTGATAAGCCTAGCCCCTCCTTAATTGAAGATGGGATTGATACATGCCATATTATTTTAGACCTTGTTAATCATACCTTTTTAGCCCTGAGTCATACATGCCCCGAGCTTACTGAGTCCTGTTGGCTTTGTTATGATTCTGTCCCTCCCTTTTATGAAGGCATTGCTGTCACTGAGGAAATCTTCTACTCCTCTGACCATTCTAAATACAGATGGTCACAACAGGCTGAGGCTAGATTGACGCTGACTTCTGTTTCTGGCCTTGGGTTATGCATAGGCAATAGTATTCCTCAGAAATACAGACATCTTTGTAATCTAACCATTACACCGTCAAGCCACCTTCCCAATTACATCCTCCCAGGTGACACTAGCTGGTGGACTTGCAGTGAGGGCCTTACTCCCTGTATATACACCCCTCACCTCAAAAGCAATCTTACTACCTTCTGTGTCCTTGTCCAATTAATTCTCTGCCTGACTTATTATTCTGGGGAAGATTTTGCCCGGTTTTGGGACCCCGTTAATGACCATGCATTGCTTAGAACAAAAAAAGAGAGGCCAGAACAGCTGTTACACTAACTGTCCTCCTCGGCCTCGGAGCTGTGGGTGCTGGGACGGGTATAACCTCTCTCATTCTCTCCAATAAGCATTACTCTGACCGTCACCGGACAATTGACAAGGATGTTGAGAGATTGGAGATTGGCATCACCAACTTGGAGAAATCCCTCGTCTCACTGTCTGAAGTTGTCCTACAAAATCGAAGAGGGCTAGACTTGCTTTTCCTCCAGCAAGGGGGACTCTGCGCTGCCATTAAGGAAGAGTGCTGCTTTTACACAGATTATACTGGGATTGTAAGGGACAGCATGGCTAAGGTTAGGGAAGGTTTAGGAGAGAGAAAGAGACAGAGAGAACAAGAGGAAAGTTGGTTTCATAATTGGTTTTCAACCTCTCCCTGGCTCACCACCCTCTTTCCTTCAATCGTGGGACCCTTGGTGGGTTTCCTTCTCCTCATATCTTTCGGCCCATGGGCCATTAAAAGACTTACTGGCTTTGTAAAACAGCAAATTGACTCCCTGGCATCTAAACCCATAGAAGTTTATTATCACAGACTTGATTTGGCTGACAGAGGCTTAGTTGAGCCCAAGGAAAACTGCTGATAGTCCATCACATGGGTCTTGACTGCTTGTGTTTGGCTCTCATGAGAACAGCATGAAACTCAGATAAGTGCTTTCCTGGGTACCTGTAATGGGGTACAAGCTGACATTGCAAGGGGAGGGCCCAATTGCCTGCTTCTGAGTCCCCTGAGAAGCAAACCTGATTGCATAGAGGTTGGTGTCTGATTACCCCTAACCACAACCTGCTGGGGATGCCCTCAGGTGTTGATGGGGTCTTCCTCTCCTCCCCAAAAAGGCACCCAAAAAGGCTGCAAAAAGAATTGGGAGGATCAGGTCACTACTTCCCCCCTCTGGTTAATGCCCACCATCTGCAAAAAACCTCATGTTCAAAACCTATCTGCTAGCCTCTTAAATTGTTTAGGAAGGGAGGAGATGCCGGGAGCCAAAGCTATTTACTGAAGCCAAAGTCAAATAGTGAGCCAAAGCTATTTAGTGGAGACAAAGCTATTTGGTGAAAGAATTACCTAGGACCCTAAGTCATGGGTGATAGACTTGTGAGGACATCTGTCTGTTAGTTTTAGAGCATCCGTGAGATATCTTAAGAAAACATCCTTACGGTATCTTGCAGGTACAACATTCAAGCCATGAAAGCACTCTTCCTATCTCCAGCAGCAGTAAATTAACCTTCCCCCTTTTCTGCCTTCTCCCTATAGAAGTTGGGTAAAAATTTCTAATAAACCAGGCTTTGATCAGACAAACAGACTTGGCTTCATTCCTTGCGTCTCTTATTCTCCCTCATTCTTTCCACCCCCCCTCTTTAGGAACCCGTTGAAGTCCCGCGGGTCGGGACACGGAGGGGAATAGTTATTTGACTTAGCTACTCCTTAGTATGTAAATATACAAAGAATGCTATCGTCAAACCACTTACTAAGCAGGTTTTGACTATCTGTAGAAATTAGGAAATTATCATAACATAGATGTGTTTCCGTAGTGTAGTGGTCATCACGCTTGCCTAACACGCAAGAGGTCCCCGGTTCGAAACCGGGCGGAAACAGCGGCTCAGTTCTTTTCTTTTCCTTCCCTTTCCCACGTGTTTTCCAGCTCTCCGCTCACTCCCTCCACCCTTGACCATTAGGAGACAGGAACCTCGACTTACCCTTTTGCCTGTGACTCCCATGCTTTCTTGAACCCTACCCGGAGCCCAGAACTGCGTGACGGACAGTGGACTCACTGGCCTGCAAAGGAAGTACAAGAAATTTGGACCCCCGTCGGGGGATTAGCTCAAATGGTAGAGCGCTCGCTTAGCATGCGAGAGGTAGTGGGATCGATGCCCACATCCTCCAATTATTATGTCGCCTTCGACTCCGATAGGTCGAGGACTCGAGATTACCCTCACGCGCCTTCTCCCTGTCACACAAGCTTCAGTGTTGAGCACACAGTCAGGCTTTTCCCCCCGCACCCTGCACGCAGGCCCCTGGGCATCCATTAACTGTTTTTGTCTCCTTTACTCGCTCCCTCCCTCGGCAGACGCGATCCGACGCGCCCTGATCCCACAACCGCGCTTAACCCTCGCGGAGCCGTGAGCTCTCCGCCCGCCTCTCGGGATCCTCCCTCCCCGTCCGTCTCTGCTCACCGCGCGGTCCTGACTCTGTGGGTCGCTCTGTGCTCGGCGGAGCCGCCCGCGGCCCGCCCCGCCCCCGCCAGCGCCGCCCGCACAGCCCTTCCCTGCCCCGACGGGGACCGTCCCCTCGCGGGAGCTCGCTCCCGCCCGCCGCAGGCCGCCACAGGCTCTCGCCTCTCCGCACGGTTTCCCGCTCGGCTCTGGCGGCGGTTCCTGAGGTTCCGTCCACTCGGCTCCTCGGGACTCCGGGCCGCCAGGACGCGATGTCCTTCCTGGACATTGTAAAATGACCGAACTGTTCCCGCAGGGTGTTTCCGTAGTGTAGTGGTTATCACGCTCGCCTCACACGCGAGAGGTCCCCGGTTCGAAACCGGGCGGGAACAACGTTGGCGGATGCTTTTGAACTTCTCATACTTTTCAACAGAATCACACCCCTCTAAAGGGACCCATGCTCTATCGGGTGCTCCCTTCTGGACCCCAGATTAGGCACCTACCCAAACACAAAGAGACAAGGTGGCTGCATGTGAAAACGGACAGAAGCCATAGCAAAAATAGCTTTGCAAGTGTTGTTTTTAAGAGGATAAAAGAGGAGATAAAGTTATGATTGGGTAGTTTAATTATTAGGTCTTCAATCTTGATGTTGGATCTTGACGTTCAGTCTCTGGAATGAGTCAGTGGCCAAATACGGGAATAGACCTTGCTGGCTTTAGGAATGTAATCTAACGGTTTAGCAAGGGGGAGGGAGGTGGGGTAGAGGGCAATAGACAAAACCTCTAGGCCATGGTCTGACCTGTTTGCCGTGGTCCAGCCCGCGAGGGCCTTTCACCGTCTTTCTTGACCTAAAGAAGCACGTGGCCCATTCTCTTCCCAAGAACAAGCAAAGGAGGCCACAGCGTCCCACCTACCAGGACTCTGTTGACTTTCCGCGTTTTCCCATGAGCACTGCCCTCTCAACGTTTTTCGTTTTCTCTTAGAGCAGTGGTTCTCAACCTTCCTAATGCTGAGACTCTTTAATACGGTTCCTCTTGTGACCCACAACCATAAACCTATTTTCATTGCTAATTCATGCCTGTGAGTTTCCTATTGTTATGAATCTTACTGTAAGAATGTTTTCTAGTTGTCTTAGGTGAACCCCGAGAAACGGTCGCTCATTTCCCCCACCCACAGGTTGAGAATCACCATCTTGGAGAGATGACATAGGTTCTACAAGCCTGAACAGCTTCTGGGCAGATTGCCTGTGAGTGCTCGGCTCTGCGCTTTGGGAATTGACAGTCATGCGGTCCTGGGGTAGGCGCACTGCAGATAAAAGGGATCCGAAGGTCCAGGGCACTGAGGGGTCAGCTGAGGTAGAGCACGCGACTGGCATGGAAGTAGCAGTGGGACAACCCATCCCCAGACGCTTTGTGACTTTTGAGTCTGGCTGCGCCTTTATTTGTTCCTTATTCCTCCCCTGTGTCGTTAGCTCACCTCTCGTGCACGGCGCTTATTCGTGGTTTGATTGCTTCCTTTGGTTGTTTCCCCTTTTCCCCCGTTAACCTAGATATGTAAGTTCTTGATGGCACCTTGGCAAGGATACAGTGTCTTGGATTGTGAAATAACAGAAGGTGTGAGGTTACTGTAAGGTGTTCCTGTGATGTAAAGGTCATCACACTTTCCTCACTCTACATGTCCTCCGGACAGAAACTCTAATGTTTCATGTACCCATTTTCAGAAGGAGGTGAGGAAAACCCGGGGGTTATCCTCCCTCCTACCTGTGGCTCTAACTAGAAACGCACACACCCAGTTTTCCTAATCTGAAAAACAACCGCCGAACCCACCAAGAACACTCTGGCTGCTGAGTTCCTACTGAGCCTCATATGTCTTGGTTAGACTATCTAACTTGGGACTTTTCCCAATGAACTACCCTACATCCGGACTAGTTTTCTTCAGTTCCTGAATCTGGAATTTGATATCCCTCAGCGGTTAAGAGCACAAGCTGCACTTCCACAGGAGCCAGGTTCAATTTCCAGCACATACACGGCAGCTTCACACCTGTCTGTAACTCCAGTTCCAGAGAATCCAACACGGTCACACAGACAGACAGACATGCCGGCAAAACACTAATGCAAAGAAAGGAAGGAAGGAAGGAAGGAAGGAAGAAAGGAAGGAAGGAAGGAAGGAATTTGATATTGGACAATTGTTTCTTTCTGGAAGAATGAAGCAATGGGCCACCTTGCCTGGGCTGTCAATAGAATAGCCCCACGAGCAGTGCCTCAGAGCTGAGGACCAGGTACCAGGACCTGGAACAGGGGGCCAAGGACAGTCACCCTTAGGCTACAGGTGGGGAGGAGAAAGGGAAGAAACCCAGGTTTGGGTTCAGAGACACAGTTTGCAGATTTGCTTCTGCACTTTGGCTCCTCAGGTGAGGAAGAAATGGCAGTGTGTGGACACTGAGCTCATTTGCACACTTCTGTGTCTGGTGAAGTGCTGGAACACATACATAGCCCAGTCCACAGAAGGGCCTGCTGACACAGGATCTGGAGCAGAACAATTTGATCTCTTGCCTCCAGAAGCTGTGAAAGCAAGAACATCCTCAGTTGCTCTTTCTCTGCAGAAGAATGTCCTCCTGCAGCCTGGGCCCAAATGCTAAACTGGTCTGGAACTGCCCTGGCAGAGTCCCAGAGCAACAGAGTCCCAGCCAGAGACTATTAGCAAGAGCCCAGTCTAAATTTGTGTCTGTAAAGGTTGAGAGATTAGATATTTGGAGTGTTGGCGAGTGAGTTATTACAGACACCAGTCGATGACGGGTGAGCTGGGGCAGAGGAAGAACTCATTATTTGATGCTCAGTGTCTGCATTTCAATTCAGGGCTTGCCACTTCTTCACTCTGAGACCTTGTGAAAAATATTCAGTTTACCCGAGCCTTTGTTGCCTCAGAAAGGGGCAGTTGTGGACAAGTCCTGAGATGTCCCTCCCCATATTCCCTTCTTACCCTTTTCTTCCCTCCAACTATTTCATCCTATTCCAGCTTTCTCTTTGTCCCTCTATAGCAACTGTATTCTATCTCCCTTTCCTTGAGATATCCTCTCCTGTACCCCAGTTCTTTACCGGGTACTAAACCTCTGTGGTTTTTCAGATTTTAGTGCACATACCAAAAGCTTAAAAGCAACAGCCGCATATAAGAGAGAACATAATATATTAGTCATTTGCATCTGGATTACCTCACTCTGAATTATTTTTTTTCTAGCTCCATCCACTTAGATGCAATTTTCATAACAGCTGAGTAATATTCCAGTGTATAAATGCACCACATTTTCATTATTCATTTGTCAGTTAATGGGCATCTAGGCTGTTTCTAATTTCTGAATATTATAAATACAGCAACAATGAACATGAATGAGCCGTAGCTCTGTAGTTGGATGTAGAGTCCTTTGGGTGTCTGCCTCAGAGCTGTGCAGATGGATCTCATTAGCTCGTTTGTGTTTGTTGCTTGCTTGAGGCAGCGTCTCTGTGCATAGCCTTGACTGTCCTGGAACTCACTATGTAGACCACAGTGCATGCCCTCAAACTCACTGAGCTTGTCCTGCCTATGCCTCCCAAGGTCTAGGATTTAAGGCATGCACCACAATGCCACTCTTAGCTGGATTTTAAGTAGATCAAGTCCCAGCTTACTGAGGAACCACCACGCCAGTTTCCATAGTGCCTGCCACGTTTTACTACTAGCAATGTCTCCTTTTCCCCACAGCCTCTCCAGCATGTGCTCTAATTGATCTTGGCCATTCTGACAGAGGTAAGAAGAAATCTCAAAGTAGTTTGATTTTCATGTCCCTGATGGCTGAAGATGTTGAGCATTTCTGCTTCACAGCCATTTGTATTTCATCCTTTGATAACTGTTTGGTTATATATGTCATTTTAAAATAGGGTTATTTGAAAGCAAAGGCAAATTAAAAGATAAACAAATAATAGAGTTATTTGCTTTCTTAAGGTCCAGTTTTTGTTTTGTTTTATTTAGTTCCTTGCATATTGTATATACTAACCCACTGTTAGATGTATAATTGGTAAAGAACTTCCCCCATTATACACCTTGCTAGTTTGTCCACATGATGGTGTCTTGTGCTGTATAGAGGCTTTAAGCTTCATGAGGTTCCATTTTATTAATCCTAGAGCCTGTACTGTCAGTGACCCATTCAGAAAGTCCTTTCCCAGATCAATTAATTCACCTGTTTTTCCTGCTTTGTCTTCTATCAGGTTTGGAATATCTAGTCTTATGTTGACATCATTGATCCACTCGGAGTTGAGTTTTGTGCAGGATGGTAGATGTGGATCTATTTTTATTCTTGTATATGCACCTGTCCTGTTTGACAAGCACTGTTGGCTGGGGATGCTGCCTTTTCTCCAGTTTGTATTTTTGGCTTCTTCCTCAACAGTCAGTTGTCTATAGGTTTGTGAACTTACGTGCGAGTCTTCAGTTGGATTCCACTGATCAACATGTCCAGTTTTATGTGGAAACCATGCTGTTTTATTGCCATGGCTCCATAATACACCTTGAAATCAGGGATGGTGATACTTTAGCAGTTGTTTTTATCATTCAGGATTATTTTAGCTGGGTTTTTGTATTTCCATATGAACTTGAAAGTATTTTTTTTCAATTTCTATGAAAAACTGTGCTGGAACTTTCATGGGGATTGCATTGGATCTGTAAATTGCTTTTGAGAAAATGCCCATTTTCACAATATTAATCTTGTAAACCCATGAGCATGAGAGATCATTCCATCTTCTGACTTCTTCAATTTCTTTTTTCAGTGTCTTAAATTTTTTTATTTGCACATCTTTCACTTCCTTGGATAGAGTTATCCCAGAAATTTTTTGAGAATATTGTGAAAGGTATTGTTTTCCTGGTTTCTTTCTGGCTTTTGTGTGATAATTTTGTCTTCTAAAAATTTGCTGAAACTTTTTTATCAGCTATAGATGCCTCCTGATGAAATGCTTAGGGTTTTTTTTTAATGTATAAAATAATGTCATCCACACAGGGTATATACTCACTCATAAGTGGATAGTAGACATATGATACAGGATAAACATACTAAAATCTGTACACCTACAGAAACTAATCAAGAAGGAGGACTCTGGCTAAGTTGCTCAATCCCCATTCAGAAAGGCAAAGGGGATGGACATCAGAAGAGGGAGAGAACAGGGAACAGGAAAGGAGCCTACCACAGAGGGCCTCTGAAAAACTACCCTGCAGGGTATCAGAGCAAAGGCTGAGACTTATAGTCAAACTTTGGGCATAGTGCAGGGAATCTTATGAAAGAAGGGGGAGATAGTAAGACCTGGAGAGGACAGGAGCTCCACAAGGAGAACAACAGAACCAAAAAATCTGGGCACCAGGTGTCTTTTCTGAGACTGATACTCCAACCAAGGACCATTCATGGAGATAACCTAGAACCCCTGCACAGATGTAGCCCATGGCAGTTCAGTGTCCAAGTGGGTTCCATAGTAATGGGAACAGGGACTGTCTCTGATATGAACTGATTGGCCTGCTTTTGTATCACCTCCTCCTGAGGGGGGAGCAGCCTTAACAGGTCACAGAGGAAGACAATGCAGCCACTCCTGATGAGACCTGATAGACTAGGATCAGAAGGAAGGAGAGGAGGGCCTCCCCAATCAGTGGACTTGGGGAGGGACATGGGTGGAGAAGGGGGAAGGAGGGTGGGGTTGGGAGGGGAGAAGGGAAGGAGCTATAGGAAGGATTCAAAGTGAATAAACTGTAATTAATTTTAAAAAATTAAAAAATACGATTTAAAAACAAAAAAACAATAATGTCATCTACAAATAAGACACTTTGCATCCACTTGATCTCCTTCAGTTTTCTTTATGTTCCCAATAGGACTTCAAATACCATATTGAACAGATATGGAAAGAGTAACATTCTTGTCTTGTTCCTGATATTAGTGGAAATGCTTCAAATATCTGTTTCTGTAGATATTTGGCTGTGAGCTTGCTGTAAATTGCATTATATTGAGGTATGTCTTTTTCATCCCTAGTCTCTCCAGGACTTTTATCATGAAAGGGTGTTGCATTTTCTGCATCTAATGAGATGATGATGTTTCTTGTCTTTCAATCTGCTTATGTGGTAGATTATGGTTATTGATTTACATATTGTACCACCACTACATTTCTGGGGTGAAATCAATTTGATCATGATAGATATCCTTTTTTATATGTTCCTGAATATTTCATTAAGAATTTTTTGTCTGTGTCCATAAATGCTATTGGTCTATACAGTTTTTGTTGGGTCTTTGCAAAGTTTTACAGGAATAATAGTAGCTTTGTGCTTAGAATTCAGACATGTTCCTTCAGTTGCTATTTTTTTTTAAAACAATTTGAGGAGTTTTGTTCATTCTTCTGCATGAAGAATGAAGAATTCTGCATTGAATCCATCTGGCCACCCCTTGCTTTTTGGGGTGCAGGGAGACTTCTATTTTACTAAAGGTTATGGGTATGTTTAAATTGCTTGTTTGACTTTGGCTTAAATTTGATAGGTGACACATATCAGGATTTTCATCCATTTCCTGTAGGCTTTCCCATTTGGTGGACGATAGCTTTTCAAAGTATGTCCTCATGAGTCTCTGAATTCCTTTAGTGTCTTTTTCAATGTTCTTTTCATTTCTCTTCTATTAATAAGGGTCACTTCTCTTTTTTTCTTTAATTTTGCTAAAAGTTTTTCAGTCTTGCTGATGTTCTCTCAAAGAACAAGCTCATTTTATTAAGTCTTTGTATTATTTTTGTATGTATGTTTGCTTGTTCCTATTTCATCGATTTCATCCTGGAATTTGATGATTTCTAGCTGTCTTCTCTTTGGGGTTGTCATGCCTTCTTGTTGTTCTAGAGCTTTCAGGTGTATTACTAAGTTGCTATTATGAAATCCCTTATATCAGTATATAAGTAGATATTTATCTCATATTTAAATATATAGTGGTGAGCATATAGCAATATATAAATGTGTAGAGAGAGACACTTAGTGCTATGAACTTGCCTCTTAGCATCACCTTCCTTATGTCCAATAGATGTATGCATGTTGTTCTTATCTTCATTCAGTTTTAAAAGTATTTAATTTATATCTTGATTTCTGTCTTGACCTGTTCTCTATCCAGTAGTGAATTGTCCAGTTAACAGGAGTTTGTACACTTTCCGTTGAGTTGATATCCAGGTTTAATCCTCGGGGGTCAGGTAGGAAGCGGAGCGTTATTTCAATTCTCTTACATCTGTCAAGACTTGCTTTGTGTCCTAGCATGTGGCCAATTCTTGAGCACGTTTCCATGAGCTGCTGAGAAGAAAGTGTATTCTTTAGTGCTTAGTTGGAATGTTCTGTAGATGTGCGCTAGGTCCATTTGACTTAGCAGCATTTCTCTGTGATATATATACAAAGAATGCCGCCGTCAACCCCTTAGCTAAGGAGGTTTATATGTAGGAATATATATGTAGAAACTAGGAAAGTGATCACTCATGGGTGAGTTTCCGTAGTGTAGTGGTCATCACGCTTGCCTAACACGCAAGAGGTCCCCGGTTCGAAACCGGGCGGAAACATCAATTTGGTTCCTTTGTTTTTCTTCGCTTTCCCATGTGTTTTTCAGCTCTCCGCTCACTCCCTCCACCCTTGACCAGTTAAGAGACAGGAATCTCGACTTACCCTTTTGCCTGTGACTCCCATGCTTTCTTGAACCCTACCCGGATCCCAGAACTGCGTGACGGACAGTGGACTCACTGGCCTGCAAATGAAGTACAAGAAATCCACACGCCCACCGGGGGATTAGCTCAAATGGTAGAGCGCTCGCTTAGCATGCGAGAGGTAGTGGGATCGATGCCCACATCCTCCAATTATTATGTCGCCTTCCAGACACAGCCTGACAGCTTCCACTGCTCTTGTAAACAATTACACTACATCAAAGACTCAAAACTGACAGGATTACACACACTGTCTTCCCGTCACACTCTAAACACAAACTTCAGTTCCCCTTTTAACAGTCACTTGCCCGTTCCTCACGCCCAAAGCACGCACCACTCATTTATTCGGTGAATTTAACAAATGTTCTAGGCGTCCGCACTTGTCTTTTGACCTGCCGGACACTGGGTCGGACCCTCTTTTGTGCAACCCGCCCTGGGGTTTTCCTCTAGACAGCGCCGAGCTGCGCCTTCCCCCCCGCCCCCTCCCCCCCCCCCCCCCCCGCCTCTCCGGAATCCGTCTTGGTTTGCTCTGCGCCTCCCGGGAGCTGCGCACCGCCCCGCGCGGCCGCCGACGGCCTCGCCCGGACCGGCCTCCCCTGGCCTGGGCGGGACGCGCCCCCCTCTCAACCTGCGCCAAGTCTCCAACTTGCGCTTTCGGGTCTGCGGGAACAGTCATTCCTTCGCGCGGTTCTGGGAGCGCGTGGACCTCCCTCCCGGTTCTCTCCAAAGCTCCAGCGTCCGCAGCGTTCCCCTCGAGTGTCCGGGCGATCGGCCTCCTCCCGCCTCCGCCGTCCTGAGTTCCACACGCTGGGACTCCCCTGCGGTGCTCCGCGGGGCCCCGGAGCGTGGATTCCTGCCCCGGTGCTCCCCCTTCGCGGGCTCTCCACGGCCGCGCCGTCCAGGGCCCACGTCTTCTCCTTCCCTGCCACGCCGGAGCCTCGCCGCTCCGCTGCGGTTTTGCTTTCTGGCTTGGGTACGTTTTTGGACAGTCTCCCCGTTGATGCGGACCTGTGGCTTTTGCGCGCCACTCTAGAAAGGAGGCAGGATGCATCTTGCTTTATAGAGAGAAGAAAAAGCCCAAAGAGCATCTTTCCGTATCGTTTCCGTAGTGTAGTGATTATCACGCTCGCCTCACACGCGAGAGGTTTTCTGTTCGAAACCGAGCGGAAACATTCCTCTTTTATGGCTGCATCTTCATAAGAGATTAAAAAGTCCGGCCTGGCGACTCTGACTGGAAATCCACTCCCTGACATTGACAATCTGAAAAAGGGCAGATCCCTGTGGACCCATAAGTCCTGGTCTTTCCCTGTGGGCCATCCGGACTCCAGACCAGCCTTCTTATGCCCTGGAATCTAAAGCCAGATCTTGGATACTTCTTTCTTTGTTTGTTCTTTTTCTTTGTTTTTCTTTTCTTTTTCCTGGAAGAATGAAGCAGTGTGGAAGCCTTGCCTGGCCCATCAGTAGAAGATTCATACTAGGTAGTAGTGCCTCTACGCTGAGGGCCAAATCCAAGGTCCTGAAAAGGGAACCAAAAAAAAAAAAAAGTATTCTTTAGGCTTCAGCTGGGTGAGGATGAGGAGAATAAATGCTGAGGCTACGGGGAGGTAGAGGCTGGGGTAGGGAGTGGGACAGACTCCCGGTTTAGGTTCAGTTTCACGTCTGCCTCTCATTTTCCCAGGAGAGGAATCTTCCAACCTCTACAAGTAAGAAGACAGCAGCGTCTGGACACAGGGCTCAGCCGTAGGCTTCTCTGCTGGGTGAAATGCTGGAACACACACAACCCTGTCCAGAGAAGGGACTGCCGGTGTTGGGTCTGGAGCTGAACAGGCAGTTTGCTCTCTTGCTTCCAGAAGCTGTAGTAGCAAGAAGATACCCAGTTGCTCTTTCTCTGCAGGAGAATTCCTCCTGGAGCCTGGGGCTGAATGCCGACCTGGCCTGGCGCTGCCCTGGCAGAGCCCCAGAGTGACAGAGCCCCGGCTGCGGGGCAGGAGATACTATTATTAGAAACCCAGTCTAAATTGGGAGATTCGGTATTTGGCCTGTCAGTGGGAGAGTTACTGTGGACCAGGCAGTGACAGGTGAGTTGGGGCAGGGGAAGAACACGTTATTTGATACCCAACCTCTGCTTTCCAATTCAGGCTCTGCCATTTCCCATCTCTGAGACCCTGTGAAAAATACTCAATTTACCAGTGAAAAATATTCAATTTATCTGAACGTCTATTGCATCTGGAAAGGACAAGTGTGCACAAGTCCTTTTGCTGCCAAATTCAACTGGACTATGTGTAATAAACTCAAAAAAATCTTTTAGAGTAGTTAAAGGCATATAAAACTAGAAACCACAGGATATTTTGTGGCTTATAGGGGGAATGTCTCCACTTGGGTAGTCTATTAGTCAGGATTCTCCGGAATAACAGAACTTATAGAATGAATCCATATAAGCAGAGAGAAAGCAGATATTAGAATGACTTGCAGACTGCCGTCCAGCCAATCCAACCATAGCTGCCTATGAATGGAACATCCAAGAATCTTGTAGTTGAATCCACGAGTCTGAGTGTCTCAGCTGGTCTGCAGTATATGCCAGAATCTCTGATGGTAGGCTCTGATGCCAGTGAAGCAATAGAATTGCTAGTGACGCAAGAGCAAGCAGGAAAAGAGCAATAACCTTCCTCTTCCATATCCTCTCTAGAGGGCCACAGGCAGCAGGAGGGGCCCGCATTAGAGGTTTTTCTTCCCACCTCAAAAGATCCGGATTAAAGGTGTTTTCCCACCTCAAAGACTCAGACCAGAAGTCTACTTCAAGTGATGTAACTAAACAAAATCTCTCCATTTTGCCAGCCAATTTTTGGGTTTTAGTTAATTCCAGATACAGTGACAGTGACAACTAAGAATAACCATAACAGGTAGACACAGATGGAAGCAGAGGATACAGAATAGTATAACAGAATAGAATTAACTCAAGAGAAAGACTTGAGGACTATTTTCCTGCTCATTCATTAAGTTAATGAATGAAGAACCTCCTGTATTTTATTTTCTTCAAAAACGAGCATGAAGGAAAGACTTCTGAGGAAAGAGAGTGTCAGTCCAATGAAACACAATCTGAAAAAGAGTGACAAAGGGAGGTTGTAATGGTTCCTTTTCCCTCAGCTCAGAGGGCGATTCAGAGAGGGAGAATCAGAGCTCAGATTCATCTTGTTTAGATGAATCCCAGAGGGAAGTGGACTCCATTGTTCTGGATGGAAATGCTTCAGATGCAGCACTAGCTGATATGGTGCAATTTCCAAGTAAGGCTATGTTCTTTAAAAGCTACAGGTAGGTGCAGAGTGCTTGGAGACTAGGACTCAACATTTCTAATGTGAAGTTGCTGATGGGAGAGGCTGTCTCGGTGCAGCTGCAGGTCTGTCAATCTCCTGCCAGAAGGCCTGAGGTCCAGCCTCAGAGAGGACAAGGAGGGGCTCCTTTTCTACCCAGGATCTATTCGTTGCTTGTGTGGTGGTTTGACAGGGGGTGACAAGGAAGGACTGGAGAGAATTTCAAGTCATATCTGAAAAACAAAATAACTGCTGATGGTCACTGATCACATTGAAACCACTTCCAAGTGCTTGGTGAGATGGGTAGTGAGGATATTTAGCCTACACTATACGCCACAAGTAAATAATTGAACTTCCTATCATGTGATGGAGGATGCAAGGCAGATGCTTTCTCAACCTGAAGATGCCTGGCTGCAGTTAAGACATGAAGAGGGGTGTGAAGTCATTCAGTCATTTACTTCTTTAACAAATGGATTCTTGCAATATCCATTGTGCAACAGTCTTAGAGTTGTAATATTTCCTTTCTTTCTGTTTTTATTTTATTTTTTTTTTAATTTTTGGTTTTTCAAGACAGGGTTTCTCCGTGTAGCCTTGGCTGTCCTGGACTCGTTCTGTAGTAGAGGCTGGCCTTGAACTCAGAGAGATAAACCTGCCTCTGCCTCTCCAAGTGCTGTGATTACACATGTGCCCCACCACACCTGGCTTACAATATTTCAAAAGTTTAAAAAAAAAATCAGGAATGTTGAGAGCTGGGCTGACCAACTGAGGCTTTCCCCAAGGCTGTGATTTGTGTATCTGAGGAGGAACATAGCTCCTTCTCAAAACCACCTTGACTTCTTCATGTTCATTGACAAAAGCAATTATCTTCAGCAATACGGCTTAACAATCGGATTGTGGGAGTAACTGGTAGTCTTGGCAACAGCCTGAGATGTTTGGAGGTTTCCATGGAGTCTCTTAGGCCAGTGTTTCAACAAGAAGCAACCCATTCCCGACCCTGGAGGGTTCACTTGGTGTGCTTAGAGGTCTACTTAGGGCGTTGTCTCATTATTATTGGTGGCTGCATTTAGATTCCTTCCACATATGTCCGTTTTTAGGAAGCTTTTGCAGTAGGTTTCCCTATGCTTGTTCAAATGGCCTTTACTCTTAGCTGTCCCTCTCCATATTCCCTCCTTCACCCTTCTCTTCCACTGAACAGAGTCCTTCTACTCTGTCTGTTCTCGTTTTCTTTTTGTTCCTCCATACACTATCTTCTATTTTCCCTTCCTCCAGAGATCTTCTCCTATGCTATATTCTTTTACATAACCCTCTGTGGTTATTCAGATTGTAGCACACCACTGAGCTGCAAATTTCAGAATATCATTTCTCTTAATGGCTAAATAATATTCCACTGTATAAATGTACCACAATTTCATTAATCGTTCATCTGTTAATGGAAATCTATGCTGTTTCTAATTTTGAGATATTATAGATAAAGCAGCAAAGGATATGAATGAGCTAGTATCTCTGTCTTAGGATGTAGATTTGTCTGAGTGTATGTCCCTGAGTGGTATGGTTGGATCTTATTAGCTTGTTTATTTGTTTGAGACAGGGTCTCTCTATATAGTCCTGACTATTCTGGAATTCACTATGTAGGCCACAAGGCTGTCCTCAAACTTACAAAGCTCTCTACCTCAATCTGCCTCTCAAGTTCTGGGATTAAAATGCCAGTTTTAGATTTTTCTTTTTCTTCTTTTCTTTCTTTTTTTCTTCCTTTTTTTTTTTTTTTGAGGTAGAACTATTCTCATCTATGAACTTGTCTCTTCGCACCACCTTCCTTGTGTACAATGGGTGTGGGTATGGTATGTTTTTATTTTAATTTACTTTTTTTTAAAAAAAGATCTATTTATTTATTATATATACAGTGTTCTGTTTGCATGTCAGAAGAGGCCACTAGGTCTCATTATTGATGGTTAGGAGTCACCATGTGGTTGCTAGGAATTGAACTTTGGATCTGTGGAAGGGCAGCCAGTGCTCTTAACCCCTGAGCCATCTCTCCAGCCCTTAATTCACTTTTTAAAGAATTTATTTCTTTAATTCTGTGGTGATCTGCTTATTCAGTAGTGAATTGCTCAGTTTACATGAGTTTGTAGACTTTCTGCTCCTGTTATCATCCAGCTTTAATCCACAGTGGCCAGATAGGAGGCAGAGCATTATGTCAATTTTCTTATACCTATCGAGACTTGTTTTGTGTCCTAGTATGTGGCCAATTTTGGAGCAAATCCCATGAGCTGCTGAAAAGAAAGTGTATTCCTTAGTGTTTAGTGTTTAGTTCTGTAGATGTCTGTGAGGTCCACATGGCTTATGATGTGATTCACCTGCAGCGTTTCTCTGTTTAGTTTTTGTCTTGATGACCTGTCATGGAGGAAAGTAGGGAATGGACGTCACCCCTGTCACTGTGTGAGGATAAATATATGATTGTGGCTGCACTGGTATTTCTCTTATGAACTTGAGTACTCTTGAGTTTGGTGCATAACTGCTTATAATTGCAATATTCTCTTGGTGATTTTTTCCTTTAAAGAACATGTAGTATCTCTATCTCCTGTGATCAGTTTTGATTAGAAGTCTATTTTGTCTGATATTAAAATAACTACACCTGCCTGCTTCTTGAGTCCATTTCCTTTGAATAAATACCCTTTGCCATCCTTTTGCCCTGATGTGATGTCTATCCTTGATGATGAGATTTATTTCTTAGATTCAGTTGAAAGATGGATTTTGTTTTCCAATCTAATATGTTATTCTGTTATCAATGTGTGTATTGATTTCTGTTATTTTCTTATGGTAGTGTGAGTTTTTTTTCCTCTTTTGATTTAGTGTTCTGGGAATATTTTTCTTTGTCTTTTTTTTTGGATGTAGCTAATCTCCTCAGACTGAAGTTTTCCTTGTAATGTTTTCTGTAAAACTGGATTGGATATAGAAATTATTTAAATTTGGTTTCATTGTGGCATGCTTTTCTTTCCTGGTTGATTGTGACTTACAGTTTTGCTGTGAATTGTAGGCTGGGCTGGCATCTGCAGTGTCTCTGAGATTGAGGAACATCTGTCCAGACCTAAAGGCTTTCAGAGTGTCCATTAAGAAGTCAGGTGGATACTAGACATAAAATATAGGATAAACCTACACAAATCTGTACACCTAAAGAAAACAAGCAAGAAGGAAGACCCTAGGTAGGACAATCAATCCTCACTCAAAAAGACAAGCAGGATAGACATTGGAAGAAGGAGAAAACAGGAAACGGGCCTCTTAAAGACTCTACCCAGCAGTGTATCAAAGCAGATGCTAAGACTCATAACTAAACTTTGGGCAGAGTGCAGAGAATCTTATGAAAGAAGGGGGAGATAGTAAGACCTGGAGAGGACACGAGCTCCATGAGGAGAGCAACAGAAATAATATATCTGGGTACAGGTTTTTTTTTTCTGAGACTGATACTCCAACCAAGGACCATTCATGGATATTACCTAGAACCCCTGCTCAGATGTAGTCCATGGCAGCTCAGTATCCAAGTGGGTACCCTAGTAAGGGGAACAGGGACTGTCTCTGACATGAACTCTGTGACTGGTTCTTTGGCCACCTCCCCCTGAAGGGGGAACAGCCTTGCCAGGCCACAGAGGAGGACAACATGGCCAGTCCTGATGAGACCTGATCAGCTAGGGTCAGATAGAAGGGGAGGAGGACCTCCCCTATCAGTGTACTTGGAGAGAGGCATGGGAGGAGAAGATGGAGGGAGGGTGGGGTTGAGAGGCAATGAGGGAGGGGCTACAGCTGGGATACAAAGCGAATAAACTGTAATTAATATTTTAAAAAGTGGGAAGCCTTTAAACACAAGGTATTTTTTTTGTTCAACTATATCATTTTTTTTAAAACTTAGTCAACTTGTGATTAAAAACTTTTGCCTCGATAAAAAAAAGTTAGGTATTATTCTAATAGGCATGCCTTTGTAAGACTGATATTTTTTCCTTGCAACTTTTAATATTATGTCTTTGCTTTATATATTTAGTGTTTTGAATATTATGTGTTATGGGAAATTTCTTTCCTGGTCCTGTCTGTTTGGTGTTCTGTGTTCTTCTTCTAATTGGACAGGTACCTCCTGCTTTAGATTAGAAAAATTTTCTTGTATGATTTTGTCTAAAAAATTTGTATGTCTTTGATTGGATTTTTCTGGATGTTTCGTAACTGGATGTTTTTAGATTTAACATTTTCTTTGACTGAGCTATCCATTTATTCTACCTCATCTTCAAATTTTCTCTTGAATGTCTTATAACCTATTGATGAGGCTTACTTCTGAGGTTTTTGATTGACATCCTATGTGTTTTATTTCCAGTTTCAGCTCAGTTTAGGTTTTTTAAGTGATTTTATTTCTACTTTCATGTCTTGAAATGTTTTCCTTTTTTTGTTGGTGGTTGTTCTGATGCCAGCCCTCAAGATCTGTGTAAACCTGTCCTTGTTGTATAAACCTGCCTAAGTCATTACATCAGATTGGTTGATTAAACAGCCTGTACCTGGGCAGGGCAGAATGAGGTAGGTGTGGCTTTGGGTTCAGGAGAATCACAGGAGACAGACAGACAAGAAGAGAGGAAGGAGGATGGGTTAGGTTGGAAAAGAAACCAGATGGGCTGGGAGGAAGGACTCCAATGATGGTGTGAAAAGACCCAGAAGAAGAGTACAAGCAAGTGCCATGGGATCATGGATGGACAGTGGACCAGATGATGAGGATTATGGTGAATGACATTGGATGGGGTCGGGGAGATGGATGGTGAGGTGATGCAGGCAGCATAGGTGAAATATCTGCCAGACCCAAGGTAAATAAGGCAATTCTAAAATCTAACAGGTGTCTGTGGCTTATTATTTGTGATAGCAGGTTAAGTAATACCGATGTGATCATCTTAAGGCAGCTGGACACTGGGGACAGCTTGGGGCTCTGAAGCCGGCATTCTCCAGTTCAGTGTCTCCAGTGAGCAGAAGGCAGGAAACAGAAGTGAAGAGGCAATGAGAGGCCAGGACTGGGTTTCTTCCAGGAGCATTCACCAGCCTTCTAATGCGCACAGCTTTGGAGGAAGTCAGCTGGTGGAGTCAGTGTGGCTGGGGAGGAGGGGCGCTACAGAAACTGTGTCATGGAGACAGGCCCAGGTTTTCAGTGTTGTTTCCCACACTTCCAGATGGGATTCCTTCTGGTTCTCTACTCCATCTGTGCTTTCAGGACCCTAAACCACAAAACAAAACCCCAACGAGATGGGATACTTTGAAGGTGTAGGCACGTCTGTCTCTTTTTAATATTTTTATGACAGGCCCGTTTATAAAAAGCAGGCTTTGCCATCTGGCCCGTACGGGGATCGAACCCGCGACCTTGGCGTTATTAGCACCACGCTCTAACCAACTGAGCTAACCGGCCAGTTGAAAATAAATATCCTATCACCCACACCAGATAGGTCAAAATGCAATTCATAATACAGAAAGATTTTTTTTTTCTCTTCGAAATTTAAAAATTTTTCTTCAACCTGGAAAAAGGTACGAACCTCGCTTTGTTCTAAGTAGAAAGTTTCTCTGACCAGAAAGAAAACCTTGTGCGTGAGCGACAAAGGTCATGCTGCAGTGTGTTGACTGCGGCTTATGGGCCCCAGACATACCGGCCCTGCCTAGCCCACCCGGTCAGAGGACGCACAAACTCCAAGCCGCCTACTAGCGGCGACCGAGTTCTGCCGCGCAGTTCTTCTGTTACCCACTAACGACCATTTGAAGTCTTCCCTATTTTGCTCGGTTTCGTACTCCGTTCGCCACAAACATTTGGTTAAGTCAGTGGGAGGCAGGCCTCGGCCAGATTCCGGCTGTATCGCGCTGCTGGAGCATCCTCCGCGGGGATTCCGGACCGGGATTCTCTTCTGGAATCTGAAAAGAAACGGACAGTCTTTCCTTCCTGGAAGAAAAAAGCGGCAGGCACGCCTTCCTGGCCCTCCGGAGGCCGGGGCTGAAATGCCAACCAGCTCTGGAATGGCCCTGGCAGGGTCCCCGAGTGCTGGAGCCCCAGCCTTGGGTCAGGAGGCTGTTACCAGGAGCCCCGTCTAAATTCAAGGCCGTGGACGTTGGGGGATGAGATGTTTGGTGTCTGAGCTGCCGGGAAAGCTGCGCTGTTGGCGGCCGGCGGTGCTGTCGCCGGTCCGCAGAGCCTCTGCCGACGACGGAGTCCGGGACCGGAGAGTCCTTGCCCGTCACAGAGCTCTCGGCGCGTCCGCGCTTGTCTTACGTCGGAGCGATGCCGAACTCCGCTCAGCGTGAGCGGGGACTCGCCGTCCGCCCCGGCCCGGTGGATGCTCCAGAAGTCTGGGGTGTTCCTGCGCTTCGCGGCGACTCCGGGCCGTTTCAGCGGGGACATCCCCAAAGGAGGGAGTGGGCTGTCCTGTCGGTGTGTGAATTCCAGCGTGGCCTCCCGGGTCCATTCCGTCCGCCTTTAAGGAAGCCCCAGAGGAGTCGAGAGCTTGAGATTTTGAAATGAGTATTTTCAGGTCGCCCGGGAACTGCTTACCTTGGGCGCTTTGGGTCTGGGTGTCTGCAGAGCCCTGGCGACAAGTGGGACAAACCCAAAGTGACACACACTGGCCAGAACGGAGGTGGCGCTGACCACTTACAGGACCTATGCTTGGAGTTCCCTCCTACCTGAGTGTTGGGATGGTTCGGCCTGAAGTCTCCCCATCTTGACGTCTGAGCCTGCCCTCTGCTTGCCGCGACCAGGAGCTTCGGTGACACCGAATGTCTGTGACTCCCAAGTCGCCCGCCACCTCCTGTAACTGACGGCGCCAAGGCCGGGCATCACCTCCCCCTTCCCAGTCGTTAGTTCTTCAGCGAACTATTGATGAAAAGACACGGCTGATCCTGTTCATCGGGGACCCTCAGAGCTCCAGTCCCTTCACTGGCGGCTGCTGCCGCAACAACCGCGGACAAAGGAGAATTCTTAGAAGCGCGACCCCTGACGCGTGGCGCGCATCTCCCAGCAACCGCAGCAGCCAGCGCTCCGCTTTGAATGCAAACTGCCCCACCATCAGGCTGTCAGGACCCTCGGGGCCAAGGTCCCGGCCGGCCGGTCCAGGAGCTCTGACGGCCCTGTCCCGGGTATCGATCCAGGTACTCTCCACGGTTAGAAGAGCTGTGCGCGCGCAGCTGATACTTTCTCTGGTTATCCCCAAAATTTCTTCCATCAAACCCGTGAATTGCGTTGTGGTTTCTTATCCACCGCCGTTTCAGAACTACTGAGCCTCTGCCGAGGTGTGGCTCTTGAGCACAGCTAGCTTAATCATGACATTTTACAAAGATAAGTTCCTTTGGGAAATGGGAGCAGAGTTCCACAAAAATGTTGAGCCTGGTCCTTTGGCTGGGAAGTTATGAATAAACACAATTTCCCATCCCGTTAAGTGGCAGATGACGTGAATCAGCTCTGTCTGACTACCTCCAAACCCATAGTAAGTTGACCGTCCAAAATACCTACCTGGTCAATTCTCCTTGAGCTGTTTAATTACCTGCTAAATCAGACCCTCAAGCAGGACTCCCGGTTCCTGTCTGGGAGTCTCAATCCAAGCCACTCTGGAGACCCCAGGTTGAGACTTGAGGGCTGCAGACCCCAGACAGTGAAGTCCTGCTGTACCCGCGGGGTGTGGGAGAAGGGACTGGACTACTCCGGGGCCCCTGCAGTGTTTGTAGCAGGGATTACCACAGCGAGCAGTATGAAAGAAATTAAGGAGACTGGGTTCTTCAGTCCAGTCATTTCTGAATGAAACATAAAGGGCTTTACCTGGTGATTTAACATTGCAAAGAGCAATTAGCAGACCTCAAGCCCCAAACAGAGAAGCCACACACACCAGGTTAAAGACAGAGCGAGCATGCAGGGCACCTGACCTGGCATATGTGATGCACTGCATTTCAACTCCAGCAACACAGAATGGTAAATAAAGGAGTGTTGGGAAAGCTAAAGCCTGCGGGGGATTCCTCAAAGGACAGAGCACTCAGTGGTCTAGAATGAGAGGGAAGGGATGGATGCCAGCATTCTCCTGCTTATGTCCTTCCCTCTCCAGATCTAGGCTTCCACTGCTCTGGAATCTGGTCACTTCAAAGGATTTACCTTTCTTTAGAACAGTGCCCTGGGGTGGGGCTGCATCATTTTTGCTAGGTTGAAAAAAGCAAACAAAAATTACACCCAGGCATGCGCACACACACATAGAGACATAGACAGAGAAACGGAGACAGAGAGAGAGAGATACAAACATGAAGAGAATAGTCTAAATGACATTTCTGTTCTTTGGGACATCAGTCAAAAACTAATATTTCTGTGGGAAAACAAGACTTCAGCCTATGATTACAAGGTGGGAAATGGATTAGAAAATGAGTCAAGAGGTCCCATTGAATAAATGTGCATGTCACAACTTTTTCTTTGATTCACATTCACAAGCTGTGCTCAGGGAGAATAGGAAAAGTCCTCTTCTATCGGATTGTCTGAGAGTGGGCCAGGCATTCAGAAGGAGGACCATCAGGAAATCAGCCTGGGGAGGGGGAGTGTGAGATTCAGCCTAGTAACTCCACTTGGCAGACACACTCTCACTTACAAACCCAAGTTTCATACAGAGAATATTTTTTTTTAAGTCCAAGCATGATAGCCTGTGTTTGTAATCCCTACTCTAGAGAGGCAGAGACAGGGACTCCCTGTACAGCTGGTCTAGCCTATTCAGAAAGTCACAGGCCAAAGAGAAACTATCTAAAAACAAAAATAATAAAACCTATACCACCAAATGGATGGATTAGGAGGGACAGGTTGTACTCTGAAATGTGCACACATTACACAATACATTAAAAATGTATTTTTATTTTTTATCAGGTTTTAAAAAGTAAATTTATGCTATGTGTGTGTGAGTGCATATGAATACAAATATCTAAGGAGGCCAGAAGAGGACATTGGGTTCCTTGGAGCTAGAGTTACAGGTCTTTGTGAGCTGCCTGACTGGGGGCTGGGAACTGATCTCTGTTCCTCTTTGTGAGAAGTGTGTGCTCTTAACTACCTCTATAATGAAGTTTGACAATTATAACCTCATTCTGTGTTCAAAGAAACTGTGAGAGTCTTACTAGCATGTGACTTAGCATACTTGTCCAGGGCACAGCCAGCGTGCTGCCCAGGCTCTTGGATCGTCATAAAGGCTGGCTGGCTTCAGGAACTTCTGCATGTCCCTGGCCCTGCCCTCAGCACCTGTATCTTTCCCATCCTGTCTCATGAATTGACCTGACTCTTCTCCACTGTGGAATCTGACTCATGTTAATTCTGCATCTACATGACGTTAATTCTGCATCTACACAATGCTCTCTATTCTTAGCAGGCATACTCATGAATTAGGGTCCTCAAGGTTGTTGCCCCATCCCCCTCCCTCAGTCACTTTCAGTTTCATGGAAGTCACCTGCTAATGTCTGTTCCCATCAGTCACTTTGAGGACAATGCCCTCCCACTAGTGACACTTCTTTCTTAGACAGCGGTTTTTCAGACACTGTCTCTGTCCACTCTTTCCTGAAACTGCACTTTCCTTAAGGGTTTCTAAGTTACCTGGCTAGCATTTCTTCATTCCACAGATCTTAGACAGAGCCCCTACCCTGAGGCTAGCTATGCTCAGAGAAATAGCCACATTTCAGTCTTAAACCAGCATTCTTTGCTTGCGTGAGAAATAGCTGTAGAACCCAGTGCAGCTCTGAGCTCTGCACCTCCTCCACTCCCATGTCACTTGAATGTCTACACAGACTTAGGCAGAGTGTGAGGCCCAGTAGATAAGCAGAAAGTGGGGACAAGGGAGGGTGAGAGTGAGGCAACTTGGAGAGATCAGTGCCCCTAGGTCAGGCAGTGTGGAGCTGCCATTTTTCTTTGCTCTGGAGGTCTCTTGGATCTATGTTGACACATTAAGTGTCACCTGCATGAGCTAATGAAACTGGGACAGAGATGTGTTGTCAGAGGCAGGAAAAGAGGGCTTGGGAGGATATGATGAAGAGATATTGTACACCGATATGAAAATTTTAGAGAAAAAAAAATAAAGTTGAGCCCTGATTTGTTTCCTGTCTGGCTTTGTCAATCACCAGCGTGTGACTAGTTCTCCCGAGCCCTGGGTTTATCAGTAAGATAGGAATAGAGATATACAGGCTATGGGGAAAATATAAGTTGAGTGAAATAATGTCAACAAGATAATTAATCGATTTTTGGGTTACAGAAAGGGAAAAGAAGAAACAAAATATACAACGGGGTCCCCTTGTAATACCATTGTGAGACATTTTGGGGAGACTATCCAAGACAACAAGGTTGGAGCTGCAGGTTTGCGTGGACTGCCCTTCAGACCTGTTTCCAAGGCCTGATGGGAGCTGTTCATTCTTCTGCGTATTCGTTCACAGGCGCTGTTCCTGCAGGGCGCTGTGCAGGGGTAAGGAGTGGGAGACACAGGGGAGGGAACAGAGACTCACAACAAAGGAAAGGAAGAGCAGAGACTCGGCTGTCCGTGTCCTTCCACACCATTGCTTCACCCTGTGAGGATCTTCAAAACACAGGGCGGGATGGGATAGACAAGTAGAAAGTAGTGAATCCTTCCTGTAATACATACTCAAATGCTCAACTGTCTTGCCCTCTTAGCGCAGTAGGCAGCGCGTCAGTCTCATAATCTGAAGGTCCTGAGTTCGAGCCTCAGAGAGGGCAGTTTTTGCTGCTTGGCTGATGATTTCCCTTCAACACGATCTTGAAGCTCTAATATATATTCATGCATAAATTAGGATTGCAGACGATTCTTAGAACTCCAGCTCTGGATACTAGCTGAGAACTGCCTACCCACATGTTCTTCTGTCCTAGACTTTATGAAGATGAGAGCCATGAAGGACGCAGGCGACTCTGGCGGCTCTGAGGCACTCGTTGAGCTGAGCCTCCCTTTCCCGGTGCTCAGTACTAACCTAGGGACCGGGAGTGAACTTTGTGTGTAGATAAGTGTCCAGGCTATATGAACGCTGGCCTGGGAGGCAGGGGAATCTGAGTGGAGAACTGCAAGATTCTGTCCTCCTAAGGAGGGCATGATGCCCGGGGGACTTGCAGGAGACCCGGGAAGGTCTATCTTTAAGGAGCTGCAAGCCTCCCTCTGAATTCTTCAAACTTTCAAGAGGAAATAAAATGAGTAGCCATGCTTCCACAATGACATCAGGATAATCTGTTATGAAAAAACGCTGAGGATCAAAACTGATAAGGGATTTAACATACCCGCGCCTTGCGGGGGTGGGGGCGGGGGTGTGTGTGTTTGCGACGACAAGGCTGCGACCAGTGTGGTGCTGTTGGGCCAGTTCCCATCCTACCCTCAGTCCATCTTCAGGAAAAAAATCTCTTGCTGAAGAATAGCTCCAACACAGCAGACAAAACAGTGTTCTGTTAAATCTCTACCTTTAAATAGTTACAATTCCTGTCTTCCGGATGTCCCTAGGTTGAGGCCTATGTTAGATTTTTCTTACAGTACAGCCAGTCGTTTGACCTGAATTGTACGTTTTTTTAGGTTGTATTGTAACATTTCCCTAAGTGTGACTTGAAATTTTGGAGATTTCTTTGTAAACACAATTTTTGAATTCTAACAAGACACCAGGAAGAAGGAAAATGGGAAAAGTATAATTTCCTCTTTTATACATTGTAAAGACCCTTCCCAAGATCCTCATGTTTGGATTCTTGGAACCACTGAGGAGTTGCCATGCATGACTTTGTAGATATGTTAAAGTCAAAATTGGGAGGAGAGTTTAATTTAGCTTCAGGTTTCAGAGGCCTAAGAAGCCAAAATAATGGGAGGCTGGCAGGCAAGCCTCTAGCATGGCTGCAAGAGCAGGAAGCTGAGCAATCACACCTCACCCACAAGAACTGGAGCTAGGGTGATTCTGTGAAGTCTCAAAGCTGACCCTGTGACACTTCTTGCAAAGCAAACCACATCTGCAAACAGCGCTGTCAACTGGGAACCAAGGCTTCAAAGTAGCTGAGCCTAAAGTGAGATATTTCTCACTCAAGTCAGCACAGAGAGATTTTCTGGATTTCCCCAGATCAGCTCAGTATTATCACATCAGTCAGTAAGAATGGAGAACTTCTCTGTGATATCATCCAAAGTAATTAGATGGCACGGGATTTAAAGAGATATGAGAAGTTACTGGCCCTACATTGCTGGCTTTGAAAATGTGGAAGATGGTTACACTGAAGGAAGAGATGAAATCTAGAAGCTGGACAGAGAATAAGTATTCTCCTGATGGAATAGGTACAGCCAACACTCCAGTTACTGCTGAGAGAAATTTGGACTCACATCTTGATCTATGTAACTGTGGGATGCAAAAAAAAAAAAAAAAAAAAAAAATCATCATCATTACTCTCATCACATTGTTTGACCCACGAACTTTGAAGATATGTGTCCTAGCAACAACAACAACTAAGCCATTGCCTTGGAGTACACAGAAGGTAGATCAGTCACATCTGTCTTGAGAACTGCTACTCCTCTCTTGTAAGGAATGTGAGGATAGAATTTCCCTCACAGGCATGGCTTCAGAGCAAGCGTCTGCTACATATTTACTAAATGACAAATTAAAACAGTGTGCCCCCAGAGTCCTAGATTTTTGGCGATATTGAATTTCTATTCAGTTTTCCTCTGGAAAAAAAATAAAAAAAAAGAAAACCCCAAATGTCTTATCCAATGTGTTTTCTTGCTTTTTAGAAGCTTTCTTTTTCCATCTGTTTCTCAAAGTTTCCACATTTTTTTTTTTTTGAGAGGTTCTTTTTGTCTTGGGCGAACAAAGCACTGTCGACTGATTACCTGGCAATTTAAAATGTTTTTCTTATTAAACATCTCTTTTATTGTTGCTTTACTGTTGTCCATTATGGACAACAGAGGGATGTGGGGAGGGAGGGAGAGAGACAGACAACACACGCACGTGCGCGCGCACACACACACAGAAACAGAGAGAGAGAGAAAGTGCATGACATCAGCAGCACTGTAGGCATTTCAGACTGTGTTGTCAAGCATAGGGGGACTGCAGGTCTGTGCATTTTGGCTTGTTTCATTTATTTTTATATTACCTGCATTTTTACATTTCTGTGATACTCTGAGTAACATTTGCAGTAGATTTTAATTTAAAAGCATAATAAAGAAACCAAGACATACCCTTTGATTTTCACTCCTACATTTATTTATCTTATGTGTTCTTGTGGAGGACAGAGGACAACTTTGGAGAGTCAGTTCACTCCTTCCATCTGTGGATTTAGGGGATCAAACCTAGGTCATCTGGGTTGTCAGTAAGTAGCCTTTACCTACTGAGCCAGCTCACCACTCAGATATTCTTTCTTAAAGGTACAGTTTTGGTGCCTGAAAATTCAGGAAACATGTTACAAAAGGGCACTGTTTGAATGAGAACTGTCTCCCCCAGGCTCCAGAATTCCACTCGGTCTCCAGTTGGTGGCACTGTTGGGAGGATTAGGAGGTTCAGTCTGATGCAGGAAGTATATCACTGAAACTGGACTTTGAGGTTAAAAAACACCATCTACTTCCTGCGTGTTCTCTCCGTCTCAGGTTCGTAGTTCAAGATGTGGACCTCAAGTGGTCTGTTCTTGCGGCCATACTTAAGCTTGTTGCTATCCCTCCTCTCTGCCGTCACAGACTCTTACTCTTCAGGAACTGCAAGCTAAAATCCTTTTTCAAAGTTGCCTCTGGTCGGTGCTTTATCACACCAAAAGAAAAGTAGCTAATATAGAAGATGCTATCAGAGAGAGGCTGCTGTGAAGAATCGATGAATGTGCAAAACGATAGGGCTTTTGACTAGAAAAACACTTGAGGATGTGATGCCTGGTGCCGTCTCTTCGCCTGCAGCCATGCTGTCCCTGTCATTATGGACTCTAACTCTCTAGAATGATAAGCCAAGATAAACTCTTTCTCCTGTGAGTTACCTTGGTCATGGTGTTTTACTACAGTGTCAGGAAAATAACTGATACAGGTGCTGTAAGAATTATCTTGGGGCTATGGTTCTCTGGTGGGGCGAGACCTCTAAACATACAACAAGACAAGACAACATGACTTGATATTGCTGACTTAACTATGTACTGTTCACGCTTTACAAAACAATTCAACTCTACATTATTATGAGAAAACTTAAGTGTTTTGATTTATTTGGAAGATTTGTAGCTAGGAATAAACCTTTCTTTGAGCTGGAGAAAATGCAATAATTGGGACTGAAGTGATGGCTCAGCAGTTAACAGTGCTTGCTGCTTTTGCAAAGGACTCCAGTGCTGTTCCAAGCACCTACGTCAGGTAACTCATCTGTAACTCCATCTCCCTAGGATCTGGTGTTCTTTTCTGAGTTCTATCTTATTTATTTATTATTTATTTATTTTTGGTTTCTTAAGACAGGGTTTCTCTGTGTTAACAGCCTGGACTGTCCAGAAACTCTTTGTAAACTCTCTTTGTGGCCTCAAACTCATAGGCATCCGCTTCCCTCTGCCTCCCATCCCACCATGCCTAGCTTCGTCTGCACGAACCCCATGTAGACATGCATACACATGTACACATAATTAAAAATTTTAAAAAGGGAAAAATAAATTTGTTTTCTTTAATTTTTGGTACTGAGGATCAAACCCACAGTCTCAAGCACTGTGGGCTAGCACTCTACCACTGAGCCTCATCACAAACATTTTTTTTGGCTGAATACTTTTCTTTCTTTCTTTCTTTTTGGCTGAGTTCTTGAGATTCTTATTTCTTACTAAGGATATTATCCATGTCCAATGAGTTTCAAAATAATTCTTAGTCTATACTTTTTATGTTCCATATTTTTTCCTAAAGTAAAGATTACACTCCATTGAGGGCGAGTCCATTAGAAATGCTGACATCCTCCTAATCAGATGTGGCCGGAACTTCTAAAAAAGGCAGAGTTTAGCTAGTGAGATAATTTTACGTTCTACACTTAGCTTTTGTTTACTGCTTAACTGATGACAGCCTCTTCCTTTATGACCATTCAAAAAAATCTTCCAAAAGTCTTTTATTTTTTTTTTAAAGTGTAGTTGCTAGACCTATATACCCTTAGGTGTATATGAAGCAACAGCAGTCCAACAAAACTAAACCAATATTATCTCCTCCTATATTATTTCCTATAGGGACACAAAGCACACATATTCACGTGCACACACAGCCTTTTTATACCCTGATAGTGAGCTTGCTGTTTCTGTATATCCTGCTTGTACACATCACCTGCTCTATAAGACCTTTGCCTTTTACCAAACAAGAAAAAAAAATACACAAAAATCATCCACCTCTAATCTGTAATGAAAAATGTGTTCCCATTTCTTTGGTGGGAGCCTATGGACATGCTGTATAAGGAATAGAGGTGAAGATAAGAATGCCTTTTGAAAAAGGGCAGTAATCAATCAGTAGTTGTGCTCTGACAGGTGATTTTGTCTATTTTCCTATAATGCATACAATATGCTTTTATATAATGCATGCGAGTGTGTATTTTTTTCCTTTGGGAGCCTTTTAAATGCTTACTGGTTTAGTCTCCATATCAGACCCACTTCATGATACATTAGTTCTAATTTTCTCTGTGCTAATTTGGCAACTTCAAAGCCTAGCTCTAGGTCACATGGTATTGAGTTTATTATGCTACAGTTGGGCCATCTTCCATTCAGATATGCACAACTCCTCAAATACCTCAAAGGCACATTTTTAGACTTTTTTTTGGTTGTTTTTTTTTTTTTTTTTTTTTTTTGCACTTATACCACACTTTGCTATGAGTTAGGTAAAAAACTATGGTGAAACATAGGATCACAGCAAAAACCACCCACTAGAATTCATGAAGGATGTGTTTTCTCTGTGCAAGCCGTAGTTAATAGCATAGGCGGAGACTAACCTCAATAGTAACCACAGAATGGTTTTGGAGATGAGTTTATGATTCAAAGGAAGTGTGTCTGTGTATGTCTGTCTGTCTGAGACGGGGCTTCACTATGTAGTCCTGGCTAGCCTACAGCTTGCTATGTAGAGAAAGCTGGCCTTGTAGTCACAGAGATCCCCTGCCTTTGCTTCCTGACTCCTGGAATTAAAGGCTGGTAATTTCAGCACTGGTGGAGGCAGCAGGATTGGGTTGAAGGACAGCCCAGGCCAATAGATAAAGTAAGTAAATGATTTTGACTACAGATAGTGCTGGGGGAAGAAAACAAAACAAAACAAAACAAAAAACCTGTATACTTAATTTTCTGGAGCCTGCTGGCAGAGTCGAACAGTTCTTGAGTCAGGAGGACTGAAAGAAAAATTAATAAACCCAACACATTACACATGGGATCTTCCCAAGAGGGCTCTAGAAAAACTAGTCACCCGGTTTATTCCAATAATCCCTTTTCAAGTAAGCTGTCGTCCTTCTATAACCTGTTGGCTGAAGATGAATACAAATCAATTTGCCACCTTCTTAAATCACCAGCTCTTAAACTCTCAAACACACAGACACACACACAAGATTCAATTCCTGTTTGCTCACTGGCCTCTTGGATGACAGGCAGCATCAGCCACAGTGTACTGGTTAGATATTTTAGCAGCTCAGGTAAGACAGCTTTGAACCTTACACTTCTCCCGCTCTTCAGGGTGTTTAAATCTGGGAAGCAGCATCTATCCTTGGGATGTCATTCCTGGCTTCAGGTTTGAAAGCGGTGGGGAAAAGAAAACAGAAGTCCAGAGCTGCAGTGGACTAGCTGCACCCTGGTTGGGGCATGTTTTCCGTCAGTCAGGGACTACAGAGCAGGCCCCCTCCTGGGTCTCACATTCCAGGGGTTAAAAGCTGGATTTGAGGGCCGGAAAGCGACAGGGCGCAGGCGCGCTCAGGCTCCGCCCGTTTCCGGAGGCTCGGTGCCTATTGGCCCAGAGCCCGGAAGCCCTGTGAGGAGTGGGCACGTGCCTGGGGGCGGGGGTACGCCGCTGTTTCCCTGCGGGTGAGGGCTCTCTGCTTCGGCGTCGTGGCGCGGGTGGACCCGCTTGCCTATTTGGTACCCTGTGAATGGCTTTCAGCCTCTCGGCTCCACCCTCCCTCCCTAACAGACGCTGGGACGGAACCCGCCGCCGCGGAGTGCGTGGTCCCGGAAGCCCCTGCTCGAGGGTCCCATCACCGGAAGTGCCACACCGGGCGGCCGGGTAAGCGAGCGGCCTTTGGCAGCGGTAGTGGTGGTGCTGGAGCTGAGCCACTGAGTTCACCATCAACGAAAAGTTGGGAGAAGAATCCGTAGGACTGTCCTGGAGGTAGTGTGGAGCCGGGCTCGAAGGCAGTCTGTAGCCTTCCTGAATGTGCGGAGAACCACGGTCCTTGGGTGGACCCTTCCCCAGCCTTAAGGCCTAAAGCTGCCGCGGAATCTGACTGCAGAATCAGTTTGCGTAAAGCGTTCCATGGTCGTTTATTTTTAGGGGCTCTCGTTCTATGTAACATTACATTCGTGTATCGTAATTCTGCAGATTTTAGTGCGCGAAAAATTAATCCTTGATCTTAGAAGTTGAAATAATAAATACGCCCATCGGTCACCTGAGCGTCTGGGAGGTGGAGGCTAGGGAACTCAAGGCCAGCCTCAGCCACATGAGACTCTTCCTGTCTTAACACCAAAATTGATACCAAAACAAGGAGCAGGAGAAAGACAAGGCGCAGGGCTTTGTTGGGAAGTTAAAAATCTCTCAGCTAGAAGAATTCTTGTTTTGTGTAGAGCAGGTCAGAAAGGAACTTCTTGAAAGAGTAATGGTATAAGCAAACATGCGAAGAAGCAAAATTTGGCTGAAGGATCATGTTTGGATTGCAGAGTGCATGGGACAAAACAGGGTTTCTCTGTGTAGTTTTGGCTGCCCTGGACTCACTTTGTAGACCAGGCTGGCCTCGAACTCACAGAGATTCGACTTCATCTGCCTCCCTGAATGCTAGGATTACAGGTGTGCACCACCGGTCCCAGCTCCGTGACAACATTAAATATGGGACAATATTTAAATAGCTTGCTGTAAAAAAAAAAAAAAATTGTAAGCTTGAAACCATGTTCAACATTGTTGCTTTTTCCTCTAGCAGAGGGAAGAGTTGAATATAATGAATAGCTCTGGATTAGAGAGACCTTGTGGAGCCAAAAGAAAAAGTCGTTGAGTTATTGTTACGGTAAGTGTCATGTGTCTGTTTCTATACAAAAGTGAATTTTGGAGTAGTGATGGGACAAGAGAGATGTAAAACATACTTGGGAAAAGGAAGATGGTCTTTTTGGTGCTAACATCGTGGCCCTTTCATAACAATTAAGTACACTTTCTACTTTTCCAGCAGACATGAATATTCACAGTAGATTTGCCCCTCTTTTGGTTTGCCATACAAAGAAGGCACTGTGTCCACCACTCAGGCAGGCTGTAGGATGGATCTTTAAACCCTGTCTCTGTTACCTACCTGTGAGTTCTTGGGTAGTTAGACAACGGCCATAAGCAACAGGTGTTCTATAGTAAAATGCAGACGTTTGTGTTAATATCAGATTTTAAAGTGTTCTTGGGAGAATTAGGTGTCCATAATCCATATAATCAATGAAAACTAAGAGAGGTGATCCCTAATCTAAGGCTATATAGCAAGTATGGTTTTTCAGCTGATACTTAAATATTTACTGTTTGATCATCCCATACATACTTTAATTGAAAAGATTCCTGAGTTCTGAAGTTGTGTTGCTCAGCCTGTTTGTTTGAACTTTGTCTGTTCTTTGCTTATGAAATGCAATCTGATCCTGATCCTGAAGAGATAAGTCCTCTCTTCCTAGGAGGGTTAAGAAAAGCATTTTAGAGACACCAGCCTGGAGCTAAGATTTGGAGGATGTGGTTGTGTTTGGCAGATGGAAACTTAGCTTGTTTTGTTGGAGACCCAAGGATAATGATACTCATTTTATATTCTGGTACTTGTTTACTTTTTAAAAAAATTGTTTAACATATATTTTAAATGTTACAGATACTGCAGTAACCAAAACACAATGTCCTAACCATAGTAGATGTTATGTTATAGTAAGAGAGACAAGCACAGGAACATACATAAAATACTTATCTTAAAGTTGGATAGTGATGTTGAGACAGAAGGTGATAGGAAGGGACATGAAGTCTTTTAGGTAAGGTAGTCAAGGTGTGGTGCTTTTTGAGGTATTAAATTTCCATCTTCTACTTGAATCAAGCAATGGAGAAAGCTACATGGAGGAACAGGGTGTAGGCAGAAGAATCTAAACTTTATGAGGTGCCTGTGAGGATGAAAATGGCAGAAATTCCATATTATGAAGGGCAGTAAAAAACCTTGGATTTTATTCTAAATGTGGTAAGAAACAGTATTTTAAACTTGGGAATTGTCATGGTCTGTTTTGAAGTTTGATAGCCAAACATTTTGTTGCCTAAGAAAATCGTTTCCTGGTTTTAAATTGGTTTTTGTTTATTCCTGTGCACCACACTTTCTTGACTATTGAGGGAAATTGTGATGCTTTGCACTGGTAGTTTAATGAAATAATCTGATCCATTTCCCAAGCTCTCAGCAAATTCAGTTAAAGAGTTAAAGCAGGGGAATTGTAAGCTACAAAGCTAGCTAGGCAACCTAGGGAGAACCTTTCTTAAAATGTAAAAAGGATAGGATATGTAGCTCAGTGATAGAGTGTGAAGTGTGTGCAGGCCTTGGGTTCAATCCCCGTCTCAAGACAATAAAAAACAACATACAGTGTTTTTGTTTGAGCAGTCTACAGTTTAGTTTAACAAAGATTTATTCTAGACTGCTTTGCAAACCATGTTATCTGTCATGTCTCCTGATTCCTTTCAGTGATGAATGGTATCTAGAGCCCAGAGTCTCAGTGTTCAGTAGTGGACATTACTCTGATTGCATTTCTCTGAGCTGACTGCTGACACTATTAGGATAAAAACACATTTTCATGTGTACACACGTCTGTTTTCCTCTATATAGTACAAACTGTGACCTAATTTTGGTACTGCCGTCTTAATTCCAGCTAACTGCAGTACAGCGTTCATTCTTTTCTATTTGTAACTTCCTTCTGTAACTGTGGGGAATATATGTTCCATTATCCAACTCTGATACACACAACAACCAGTATGTACTATGAGGAAAAGCCCCCTAACTAGGGTTCATGTATTGTATACAGTTTGGGAGGTTGTGTGTGCCTGTGATCTCAGTACTCTGGGATCTGAGGCAAGCAGATTAGAGTTCAATTCCTGCCTGAGCTACATAATGAGCCTGTTTCTCAAATAAAATAAAATACTAATTGTTTATTATTAATACTGCCTTTAGTTTGAATTTACATGGTCTCATTCTATATCAGAGTTATTATTTCCTTCTTTTGGGTGATCTTGTTATTTGTTTGGAACAAATTGTCTTTTGGTTTGTTTTGAAACGGCCTTACTTTGTAGGTCAGGCAGCTTGGTATTTTATAACAAAGGCTGGCCTCAAACTTGTGGCAGTTTTCCTCCTTATCTTCAAGTACTGAAATTATAGTTGTGGGCCACCACACTCAGCTGTCATTTGCTTTTGTGTCATTTTACAGCTCTCTTGCCTCCTTGGTAGAGGTAGAGGCCAGTGCTAATTTATTTTTGACCAAATAAATAAGTACAGTTTTAAAAATATTTTTAAAATGTAGTTTTAAATACAGTTTTTAAAAATTTCTACTTTCTTACATAAAATATAGCATTTATTTGTACTTTAAATTTTTTACAATTGGATGCTAGGAAGTGGTGGCATGTACCACTTTTAATCCTAGCACTGGGGAGACACAGGCAGGTGCATCTCTGAGTTTGAGGCCAGTCTGCTCTACAGAGATATTTCCGAGTCAGCAAGGGCTGTAACACAAACACCCATCCCAATTAAAAACATTTTAAAAGAGTCCCTTAACTGCTAAGTTATTTCTTCAGCCATCATTTCCTCTTATTAAGGGAAATGTTTAATCAATATTAAGTGTTTTATATATAGATGATCTAGTATAAAATTTATTTTGTACTTATATTTTATGGAAAGCTGTTTTTTAATTTTGATTTTCTCAAGACCAGAAAGTAAATGATGCTTTTCATCTGTCTAGATTACAGGTAAGCTAATTTTGTTTTGTTTGTTTGTTTTTGTCTTATAAAATAAATCATCTCTTTTTCAGATTGCACCACATCAGAGTTTCTTCCATCTTTTGTGGTGTCTTAGACCTTCTTGTTTATCAGGGTATGGGGAAAATATAATTTTTTAATTTTTATTTTACTATGTGTATTAGTGTTTTGCTTGCATGTAGGTCTATGCACCATGTAGGACTGGTGCCCGTGGGAGCCAGAAGAGAGTGTTGGATCCCCTGGAATTGGAGTGAGAAAAGGCTGTGAGCTGTCAAGTGGGTGCTGGGAATCAAACTTGGGTACTTGGGAAGAGCTGCCAGCGTTCTTAACTGCTGAGCCATCTCGAGCCCAAGAAAGCAGAATTTCTTTGAAAATTCACTTATGACAGCAAGTGCTTTTTAAACACCATATGTACATAGTACTACTCTACTAGGAAAGAACACTAAACTTTTTTACTATATTTTTAGCAGTGCACAGTAAGTTAATAAGTGAATTACGAAGTGTTTTATGATGTGATAAGTGCTGTAGAGAAGGATAAAACAGGAAAAGATGATAGGTAACATTGGCATTGGAGTTAATTTACAAATTAGAGTGGTCAGAAACAGTCTCATTAAGGGGTGATATATGAAAAAATAGTTATTGGGCTATTAAGAGAGCTATGCACATACCTGGAGAAAGAAAGCCAAGGACGGAAGAAAGAAAATGCAAAAATCCTGAGTAGAGTGTGTCTAGAAGAGAAACAGCTTGGGAAGCCATTGTGGCTGGACCCTGTAAGAAGAGTCAGGAAGAAGTTAAGAGAGACAGTGAAGATTTGAGTATGGTGGAGAAACAAAAACCCCAAAAACTATTGAAAAGAGCAGAAGTATGTAATTTAGCTTTCTGTTTACATGGGATTATTCTGCTGCAGGGTAGAAAGTGTAGATAGGGTAGCAATACAAGGATTAGCTTGTTTAGAATTGCTATTTAAAAAAAAAAAAGAAAAGAAAAAGAAAAAATACCGTACTCTGAGTGCTTCAGACAACCAACTTTTTTCCTGTACACTCTGAAGACTAGAAATCCAATATCAGAGTTTGTCTGGAGGTTGTCGTGGCTTACAATAGCTGCTTTCTCACCGTGTCCTCACATAGTCTTCACTTTCTGGTATGCTGCTTTGCCAACTCCGGGAACCCTAATCTCTTGTTAGAACGTTAGTCCAGTTGAATCAGGGCCATCCAGATGACCTCATTTAGTCATTCTTAGAAGCGTTAGTCATTCTTTAAAGATCATATGACCAAATAAATATATCACATTCTGAGTTGGTAGAGATTAGGAATGGCACATAGTTAGGCTTATAACAGATAAGAATCAGCTAAGAAGACAGAGTAGTTTGAACCAGATTGCTAGCAGCAGAAATTAATGAAAAGTTGTTGGATGTGGATTTATGAATTTTCAAATGATGCCAACAAAATTTTGGCACCTTAATTGTGAGGTATAAAACAACAGAGTGCAAAAGCGACCCTTGAAATTTTTGGATGAATTCAGAGCTTTCTGTCAGTGTAAAGAAGGCCATTTTTTACTTCCTTTGACTAGAAGGCAATTAGATTCCAGGGGCTCATTTCTGTAAACTTAGCCTCATATTTAGGGTTTGAGGGTTGATTTTGACAAGGACAAAGAATGCTCTTTGCTCAAGATGTTGTTAGCAATTTTTCTGATAACTGTTTCCTAAAAGGCCTCTGGTGAATAGATAAGCAAATCAGTGTTTGATATGGATTCCTTCCACAGGCAGTCCTTAGCACTCTGATACTCACCATGCATGAATCAACAAAGTGAACTCATTCACCATTTGGTAAGAAATGCATAGAGCAGTATCCGCTTATGTGATAAGGGTGGATATTTTACTGTTTAACAAGGAGTTACTTGATGAGTGTATTCATACTTCCTAGGATACTATCACATGAACAGAGAAAAGGGGCTTAGGATGTGAGGAGTTTCTCTGTGATGCCAAGAGACATCTGAATGATGGCTACTGCTGTGCAGAATGTTGAAAATATTGGACACAGTCACTATTTAGCACAACTGTGACTGCTTATATTTACATGTAATGTAGCTTACATTTCTCAAAAGACTGTTGGCCTTTTCTTATACTTGGTAGCCTTACAAGCACATTATTGTCTTACTTTGTCTATTTGCAGCACGGAGCTACATTTTCTACACATCTGTATGCTTTGCATTCAATTCTCATATCCTCCAAAGCTAAATTTTAAAGCTTTTCCAAGTGACTTTTGGAACACTGGTATCTGTTTATTGGTACTTCTTCTTTTGGTTAAATTTATCACTCACTGCGATAAGCAAGAGTAATGTCTGTGCCTTTCATAAGGAAATAATAAAAGGTGTTGAATGAAAATGAGAACGAAGGCAGGCATGATGGTGCATGCATGCCTTTAGTCCCAGCGCCATGGGAGGTAGAGTCAGTTGAATTGTTTTGAGTTTGAGGCCAGTCTGGTTTGCAAAGTGAGTCCAAGACAGCCAAGGTTAAACAGAGAAACCCTGTCATGAAAAAAGCCAAAAGGAAAAAAGAAAATTAGAAAACTGGAGGTAGTAGATTGATGAAATAAGTCATCTATTGTCGCTTTAGCAGGAGGTGCCTAGTATGCCTTTGAGATCCTTTTGAGCTGTTTTCTCTGAGTTGTGTTCCATTTTATTCGGTGAGCTTTTACATTCTCTAGCATGCCATTTTCAGTGAGTTTTGATATTTTCATTTACAAATTTATATGTAGGCTCCAGTCCAATATCTGTTCCTTGGATACTTGGCCTTTTTGATACATTGTGAATACTCTGCCTAGAAAAGTAGATGTATAGTGAGCAACAAATGATTCTTAGTTTATACAGAAGTCTCTAGATGCCAAATAAGAAGATATGTTGTAAGTTTGGGAACTTCATATGTACCAGGCATTGTCCTAGGTGTTAAACAACAGTGAACAAACTGAATAATAGTAATGGAAGTGTGTGTGGTGATTCTTGTCTATTAGGGCCCACATTCAGTGGAGAAAAATGAAATAGAAAGGATGGAAAGGGTGTTTGTGAGTTGGAATGGTGAATAAGGTGGTCAGAAAAGGCCCCACTGAGAATATCTAACAATTGAGCAAAGATTTAAATAGAGAGAGAAACTTTGAAGACATTTAGAAGAAAAGTCCTTAAGCAAGGGAGGGAGAGGGTGATGAAGGACATAAAGACCTTGAAATGGAAATAGTTCCTGCTTGCTTGAACCATGACAAAGACCAGATTAGGGGAAAAGCAAAGAATTGGCTCAAGCTGGGAGCAAGGAGTCAGGTTCCCTTGATGTTTGCAGGTTTCTAAAGGAATGCGGGTACAAGTTAGGGGTGCATGTCTAATTGGAATATGTTCCAGAAACCCTAGAAGACAAGAGGTGGAGACAGTTAACAGATTTTTGTTGTTTATTTGTTTTTATTAAGTTCTAATATAAAGGAGAACAGAATGGGAAAATTAGTTTGAGGCTGGGATGTTTGAGAGAATTTGCTTGTTGGTTGCATTGTTTGTTTGGTTTTTAATTTTATTTTTTAAAAAATTAAAAATTTTTTTAAAGAAGAGAAAGGATAGCCTGTTTACTAACTAGAAAGGTCCTGTAGAATGTAATAAGTTGATTGATAATGCAGGAGAGTGGCAGCAGAACTGTTATCAGAATGTAGTTGTGAAGAAAGCAGGTGGAATCTTACATAGATTATTGATTGAGCAGCAGCAGGTTGTCATCCTCTGTGAGAGAAGGAAGCAAGCTGTGCTTTAGCATGCACGAGGTTTGCTAGGTGCTGGCAGGAGCACAGGGAAGGTCTGTGTGGGTGTGCACTGATGGCTGTACTTTAATCTTGTTCTAGATAACAGTGTTGCTGTGTGAAAAGATTATACATGATAGTGTGAAGGACTGAGAAGATGCTCATCTTTGGTTTGTTTACTTCCTAAATGTGTGTTATGCCCAGTTCTTGAGACCCCAAAAAATTATCAGGAATCGACTCTGCTGTAAATACATGAGGGTTTAATGTGTACGTGTTCTAACATGGGACCCAAGTCTCCCTGACGCAGCAGTAGAGAAGGGGGACCCTGAGGCCTGGGTGAACGGGGTTTTTAAAGGGAAGAACCACAAGCTGGGGGGGGGTTTCATGCCTTGGCGTTACAGGATTGGGTAAAAGTCATAGGGGCGAGGTGACCCTTTTGCTGAAGCTTAACTTACAATGGCTATTCTTCTGAACTGCTTCTGGAATGTTGGGGAGAATTTTCCCACCCGATTCTGATTGGTTGTTGCCAGAGGAATTATCTCTATTTTCTACCAAGCGTTTAGTCTGTGATATTTCCTGGAAGCTGTTGCTAGGAGAGTTAACTCTGTTTTCTGCCAAGTACACATTCTGTGAGTCTTCCTGGTACCTGAGTTCAGCCCCTGGTAACAGGTGTGCACAGATGGCTTCTTATCTCAAAATGGAGTCATCCAAGCTAACTTAAGCTCTTCATGTGTACTGCTTATTAAACCTGTACTGACTTCACAGCTAAAGGAAGGCAAAAGAAGGGCCCAAATTTTATTGTTTGTTTATTTATTTATGTGTGTAAATGTGTGCACATGTGGAGGTCAGAAGGAAACCTATGGGAATCAATTTTCTCCTTTCACCATGTAAGTCCAGGGAATCATTAGGCCTCCTGGCTTTTCACTGAGCCATCTTGCTGGCCCAGTGCCCTGGTTTTCAAATTACCCAGGTTGATAAGATAATGAACTCCTATTGGTATTTTATTGTGTGTATTGTCTCTCAGGTTTGCAATAGCAGAGAAGAAAACCACAAATTGCATATTCCCTAATCCAAAAAATTTTTAAATTTTGATTGCCAGAAGTATGCTATGAAAATGTCAAATAACAAACTTTGTTTTAGTCACAAAATTATTAAAAAAAATAGATGAGGGCTGGTGAAATGATTCAGTGGGTAAAAATGCTTGCTATGGAAGACTGACAACCTAAATTCGACCTGACCCTTTCTTTCCTCCCCTCTCTTTTCCATGTCTCTCTCTCCCTCCCTTCCTTCACTTTCTTTGCATTTATTCAGTGTGTGTAAGGGGTTGGTGGGTGGGAGCCACGTAGCACCAGTGTGGATACTGGAGGACAGTCAGTTATCAACTTCTACCACGTAGATAGGTTGTAGGGGTAGAATTCAGGTCATCAGGTTTGGCAGCAAACACCTTAATCCGCTTAGCCATTTCTCCAGCCCCAATTAAGAGTTTCTATCAGTCTTTCCTGCAGTGAGTTTGGCCTTGAGACTTTTTAGTGACAGAAATATAAATAATATTTCTACTTTGTCTTATAGGTTCTGAGGTGCCAAGTAAGAAATTAATATAAATAATGCTGGAAAATTCTAAATGCAAACTGCTGATGAAGGAAAGGTTTGAAACAAATATGTTTTTGAAGTTGCCAATGAAATGACTATGAAAACGGGTCAAGAAGACCAATGGAAAACCACTTAGGAGGAAAACATAGAAAATGTACACTTCAGAAGAGAAATGTAACCAGAGAACTCAAAAAAATAAAAATATACCATGTATGCCCTCAGCAGGGGAGAAAGATTTATATTCATGTACATGAGATTACTCAAATAGATAATCAAATATATCAGTGCCTTGAATGTAAACAAAGCTTTTGTGAAAACTGAGAGATCATATACTGGAAGAAACCGTATAGATGTGATATGTGTGAAAAAACCTTCATCCAAAGTTCAGATCTTATTTCACACCAGAGGATCCATAATTATGAGAAACCTTATAAGTGTAGCAAATGTGAGAAGAGCTTTTGGCACCATTTAGCCCTTTCAGGACACCAGAGAACACATGCAGGTAAAAAGTTCTATACCTGTGACATCTGTGGCAAGAATTTTGGTCAGAGCTCTGATCTGCTTGTCCATCAGCGAAGCCATACAGGTGAGAAACCTTATCTGTGTAATGAGTGTGATAAATGCTTCAGTCGAAGCACAAATCTCATAAGGCACCGAAGAACTCACACAGGTGAGAAACCGTTTAAGTGTCTGGAATGTGAAAAAGCTTTTAGTGGAAAATCAGATCTTATTAGCCATCAAAGGACTCATACTGGTGAGAGGCCCTACAAATGCAACAAATGTGAGAAGAGTTATCGGCACCGTTCCGCCTTCATTGTCCATAAAAGAGTTCATACCGGGGAGAAGCCGTATAAGTGTGGTGCCTGTGAGAAGTGCTTTGGGCAGAAATCTGACCTTATTGTACACCAGAGAGTCCATACAGGTGAGAAACCGTATAAATGCTTGGAGTGTATGAGAAGTTTTACTCGGAGTGCCAACCTAATTAGGCATCAGGCAACTCACACTCATACTTTCAAATGCCTTGAATATGAGAAAAGTTTCAACTGTAGCTCAGACCTCATTGTACGTCAGAGAATTCACATGGAAGAAAAACCACATCAGTGGTCTATGTGTGAGAGTGGCTTCCTCTTAGGTATGGACTTCATTGCCCAGCAGAAAATGAGGACTCAAACAGAAGAGCTACATTATAAATACAGTGTTTGTGATAAAAGCTTTCATCATAGCTCAGCCCTTCTTCAACGTCAAACAATGCGCATTGATGAAGAGTACATCTGTAATGTAAGTGAAAAAGGTCTTGATCTCAGCTCTCATGCATCAGAAACCTCACGGATATCTTGACAAGAAGTCACATAACCTTTTAAAAATGTACGTATACATCAGAATTCATTAAGAGAAAGACTTCTAGGTGAATTTCAGATTTCTGTCAGATCTCAGGTGTCATTGGGGACCAGAGAGAGAGTCTACCATCTTAGGACACCTTTATTAGCCACACTTGTGAAGAGCTAAACAAATGCTCTGGGTTTTAGAAAATCTTCCTCAAAAGAAGAGTCATACAGGTAGGAAGCCTTACATGTGCAGTATGAGAGCTCTCCAGCAGTGTTAAGCCCTCATCTTTACAAGAGAATCACACCAGAGAACAACTGTTTAAATGCTTTGTGTCAGCAGTACTCCAAACAGTATGAACACCTTACTGGATATCAGAAAATTGACCCTGGGGAGAAGCCCCAGAAATGACAGGAAAAAGCTTCTAGAATTCTGACTTTCTTAACCCTCAGAGAAGCCATAGTGGTGTAAATGGATATTTGTCTTGAGTGTGGCAAAAACACTTGTTGGAGAGTCTTACTTGGGTTTGCATCCTCCTAAACAAAAATCAGAGGAATGATAACTGTCTAAATGAGAAAATCTTATTAATTTTCAGCTCTTGGGGCATATCAGGGAACTCACTTCAGTGAAAACCCATAAATGCTTTGTATCTGAGAAGCTAGCAGCTCTTACCTAGTTGGACCCCAGAGAACCAGTTCTATTGAGGAAAGTTGCTCCAGTGAGAGTTATAGCTGTGGGTGAAAATCTGTACATAACACTGTGTATAAGAAGAGCTGTCTCATAGTTGAACCACATTGTAAAAAAACTAAATAGAGTTGTATAGAAATACTGTCTTAGTGACCTAGAAGCTTGTTTTGGAGGAGCTGGGGCAAGTCAGCATGGATCTGGAGGGTAACTCAGGTAAAGATTCTTTTCTTTTGTCTGAACCACTTAATGATTGCTCTAGTTTTACTTCTAAAACATAAGGCCAATAAAGGAAACGACTGTAATCTTGTGTATAAGGTAGGATATGGGTTATTGTTGGAAGAAAGGAGTGCTTTGAATTTTGATTTCCATTTTCTTGTTTGATTTTTTTAAGAATCTCTTGGCTAGAATGGGAATGGTTGCTAAGAACCTAGGGAGTATTTAAGTTTGGGTTAAAAATCTCAGTAGTTTCCTGTTTGCATGATCAACCTCAGAAGAAAGCAGAATACTCAGCTGTTTACTTAGTAAGAGCTGCCCTCAAAATTGTCCTAAGTTGTCCAAAGTTGACCCTGAAGTATCTTTTTGAGTCATCACTGGTTTTTGAAATTTCACATTTATAGATCCATGTTTGTTTCAAATCAAAATAACAAATTCTAGGATACTGGTTATAATGGTGTCATAGTATCCAGGTTTTTGTGACTTGCCTCATCTCTTTGAGTGGTAGATACCATATCAGCCACTGTGCAGCAGAAGGAATTGGAGCAAGTTGTAAGGCAGAGAAAGCAGAAGAGAGACACAGTGAAGCATTCTTAATAGAGGAACAACAGGACACTGATTTTTGAGGGTCCTGACTCCAAATCTAATATATATATTTTTAAATTCTATTATCCTGATGCTTGCAGCAAATAAGCTTCATAATGACACAGTTCCTTTTCATTTATTTCAGTTCTGTCAAGGAAAGAAAAATACAGTTTAATCCCAGGGAAAGGATTGCAGTCAACACAATATAAGGTATATTCTTGGTTTGAAATGCAGGATTCTAAATGTTAGAGAAGTGGTTGGCAGATTTACCTAAAGTTTTAAGGATAAACATTGTGTCGGTACAGTAGGCTAATTGATTGTCTTTAACATTCTTTGGCTAGCTCATGACCCAAGCTTCTAAGTGACCATCTAATGGTCACTTCTCATTGTTTTTCTTTTTTTGGCTTAAAATATTTTTAATACAAATATTTTAAGTTCCTGCATAATTGAGACTAATTTTTTTATTGCTAATTACAGTCCTCTGGTTTTGTTGTAATTAATTTGGTGAACACCAGTACTCTAGGGGTTATTAGTGTTTGGAGTCATGAAATTGGTCTGATTCTACCTTACATGTGGCTGTAAGCTCTCAATGTGATTGTTGTTTGATAATCATAATCTTAAAGCCAATGAATTTAGCTCAGTAAGGAATCTGGTTCCAGTTCCTTTTAGAAAATAGGTTGTATCAGTTGTTTGTTTGGTTTGTGTGTGTGTGTGTGTGTGTGTGTTTTGCTGTGTAGCCCTGGCTGTCCTGGAACTAGCTCTAGACCAGGCTGGCATCAAACTTGAAGATTGTCCTGACTCTGATTCCCTAGTGCAGGGATTAAAGGCATGCACCCCCACTGCTTGGCTCTGTGTCAGTGTTTTTGATCTGACACATTCAGTAATTTTTTACAACTAACTTTAGTACTGTGAAAAAAATTTCCTATTGTGATAAACACAAAATATGTTTTTTTCTCTTTGGGAAAAATCATGCAATCATGCCTATCAACTGGCAGAAGTTTGATAATTATGAAATGTAACATAATACTGGGTGTATGGCAATGACAGTAAAAAAAAAAAGTCACTGTGGCTGCTTATTAGTCAGTAGAGAGAAAGACCATGGAGAAAGAGAGAAAGTTTAAAATATTAGTAGTTTGGTGACTTACCCTTTCTTCAGCCTGTCTCACTTGTAATTGTCTATAGTTTCTAATTAAATTAACAGTGGACCATTCCTCAAACAGAACTGTGAGGATGTAAAACAGGCCTGAGGCCTTTTAACTGTGGTGAGAAGGTGTTGGTATTATTTAGCATAACCTGAGGTTGGAGAGGATCACATGGGAGCCTGTAACCAAAGCTAGAAGGTAACTTTTGGGATGGATGGAGGTTCCCTTGAAGCAGTGCCAACCCAAATCTACCTCAGGTAAGTAGTTAGAGTAACTTTTTCAAGATTTCAGACCAAATAAGATAAATTATATTCCGTCCATGTACTCCTCTATGCTTCATGTTTTTGTTTACCTTTAATTCTTCAATAAACATTTGTTCTAAAAAACTATTGTTGTCTTCACTGAATGCTATGAGAAATTAACATGTCCCCTACATTTACATTGGGGCATTGTACTTGATGATGCAGTGTGTAAGCTTAATTTTAAAGTTTGGGCCCACACTTTCAGATGGAGCTGTAGTAATGCTCATCCAGAAAATTTGGGATTTTTCATTTGGTTTTTGTCTATATATGAAAATAAATCATAAACTTACTCTACTGATTTCCTAGGAAAAGCTTATGAATGGGCATTTCCCTTTCCCATCCTCATTTCTTTTAATTTTTCTTAACCTATCAAACTTAACAAAATGTATTTCTGCATCTCGCCTATAATTTTATTTACATCCTTGTCAGGTAGGAAGACTTACAAGTATTTCACGATTCTTGCTCTCTGATTTTTCTTTTATGAATCTCAGAACTGCCAGTGGCACTCACTGCCAGTGGCAATACCAGTACTTGGAAGGTGGACAGGTACCTGTGAGTTCAGAACCAGCCTTCTCCACATACTGCATTCCAGGCCAAGCCAGGGTTATATAGTGAGAAGGAGGAGAGGGAGGGAGAGAGTGTGGGAAGGAAGAAATAGAAGGTAGAATGGCTTTAGATACAGGGAAAAAAGCAACAGGGTTCTAGGAGCCTCTCTCTCATACACACACCTTCTCTCTTTCCTTTTCCTTCCTCAGATGAACATTTAAGATTAAATTTAGCCTCTCCCAAAATAATCTCCCTATCATGACCCTTAATTGAGTCACAACTACAAATGCTGTATATGGTAAAGTAGGTTCTAGGGATGCTGTGTCTTAGTAATGAGGAAGTCTTCTAAACTATATAAATACGATATTCTTAGAAATATTATAGAAAGTATAAGTGGATGAAGAACCAAGTTCATTTCCACATATCATTTTCCTCACACTGATCTGTGAATTAAAATGCAATCCCCATCAAGGCCGCAGGCAGATTTTCTGTGTAAAGTGACTACTGATTCAAAGGAGATGCAAATGGCCAAGAATAGCCATGCCGCTATGAAAAGAAAAGCAACGCAACTCTGGAGAATTACCATTGCCACATCTCACCCTGTCATATGTTTATGGTAATGGCATTTTATGGTACAGGGAAAAGAAGACAAGGACCTCAATGAAATACTAAGTGATTACTTGGTGGACAGATAGACACATAGTGTCACAATTTGCTTGAGGCCATTCATTGTAGGTGATGGAAGTGATCAGGTCATCTTCCCTTGTCCTAAACTAGGACATTTAAGTAAAAATGAGCTACTGAAAACAGTGAGTCACTGATGGCAAACCTCAGAAAGGCTGAAGACAGCACTGTTTCAACCTATTTAAAATTTAGCAGAATTGCCACTGTACTTGGTACTTGAGTCAAAATTTCAATCTTGATATTCTACCCTACAGACAAACTCACACCGTACAAAGCAGTATTGTACAGTGATGGTCCTTAACACTATTTCTCTAACAGAAAACACTTAGAGACAAACGTTTACCTTAACAAATGGTTAGAACTGTGTAGCAATACCATTATTATATGGTATACTGCTGTGGTCAAAAAGATTACAGAATACTAGAACATTCCTGTCTAGTGGCTGTAATTTTCACATTAAATTTATGTATCTGTATTTATAGGAAATACCTACAAAGGACATTGTTTTGTTTTCTCTACGAGATGTATCTTGACAAACTTCTAAATAGTTTTCATTAGCTGAAACCTTAATTTTCCAAAAATAATTGATGCAAAAACTAGTGTTACAGTATAAACATTTGTTATGTGATTTTTATGGTCAAATCAAGGTAATTAGCATTTGTCTTGATTTGTTTTTGGGGACAGGGTTTATCAGTATAGCTCTGACAATCCTGGAACTCACTTTGTAGACTAGGCTGGCCTTGAACTCACAGAGATCAGCCTGCCTCTGCCTCCTAAGTGCTGGAAGTAAAGGTATTCACCACCACACCTCACACACTTCTCTTTTAACCTTATCATTTCTTTGTGCTGGAAGTTCTCTCTTACAGTTCTCTATAAAATATGTAACATTATTAATGATAACCTTATGTTACACTTTTATTCTAGTTGCATGCCTCCTAATTCTTTTAATCCTCAGACAGTTCCATTCCCTGGTGACTAAGCATTCAAATATATGAGCTTTTGAGTAAGTCTTACTCAAACCACAACACTTGGCTTAATTGTTACAGATGTTTAGAGTCCATAATGACTGGCACCGCATGGCAGCAGGCCGTAAGCATGGGATCAGCACCACGAATTTCAGAGCTCACATCCTCAAGTGCTTTTCTATTCCACAGTACTAAAGTTTTCCACATTCTTCAAAACCACTGCCATCACATCAGGTTCTGTACAGCAGTAGCCAACTCTCTGATACCAACTAATATATTATTTAGTTTTTTGCTGCCGTTGACCACAACCAAAAGCAACTTGAGGAGAGGGTTGATTTTGGCTTACAGTCCAGAAGAAGAGTCTGTGCTGACACAGAAGAGACACGACAAGCTCAGGTATGAAGGCAAGAACAGACTGCTTGGAGTTTACATCTTGAACTGTGAACCTGAAACAGAGCATGTTGGAAGTAGATGGTGCTTTTTAACCTCAAATCCTACTCGCAGCAAGACTGAATCTCCTATTCCTCCCAACAGTGCCACCAACTGGAAAGCAAGTGGAGTTCTGGAGTCTAGGGGAGACAGTTCTCATTCAAACCACCACAGCCCTTTATTTATTTATTTATTTATTTATTTATTTATTTATTTATTTATTTTTGGCATAATCTTGGGAATTTTATTAAATTTACTTAAAATTACACCTTGTCCACCATTCCCCACCACTCCTGGCTAGGAATGCTTGGGCACATTCACTCACGCCTTGTCAACAAGGACACGGGATTTCTTTACGAAGACTCACTTTTCCCCAGCAATGTTTTGGCAGGTCCCCTGACTTCTGCACTCACTCTTGGAACTTTCCATGTCCTTTTAGAGGGAAAAGGGAAGGCTGGGCTGTCTACAGATAGCACATTCCCTGATTCCTACTGTGATCTACATGCAGGAATGACCCTCCCCCCCCCCCACTTGTGGGCAGTGCCCTATCTGGGTGGTTGGACTCTACATCCAGATAGAAAACTGAAGTGCAAGCCTTATCTTGACCCCCAAGAGGAGGATGAGCACACCAGCCATCCTTCTGTCATGGGCTTCATCCAAGGCACATGGAGTACTGAGCCTCCAGCTCCACCATCCACTTTGGACAAGAGAGGGAGGCACAAGTGGGGGTGGCAGTTTAGTGTACGACATCATCAAATACAAACCGGTGACACTTGGAGAGGAACCTAACAACCTCACAGAAACCTTCCTAACTTAATCCCCCAGGGCAGCCAGGCAACAGGTAAGTTTGTTGTGCATTCAACACCTTTCAGAATAACTGTGCATGCCTGCCATAAGGGGTCAGAAAGCGGTGATGGTGTTCACTCCCATGACACCCTCGACACAGTGGAGTCAGTGGATTGTCTCTTCCCGCCCTGGGATGGTGGCTCCATCCTGCCCTCCTCTGCTCCAAGCATTATTTATTCTAAAGTCCTTTCAAACATTGCCTCTAGAGAGCAGCAGAAGGAATTCAGGGAAAAAGTAACTAGTCAAACAGGAAAAGAAACAAAATCAAAAGCCACAAACCAAATCTGGTATATTATTTTGCAACAACAGAAAAAAACCCAAGTCCTAAACAATAATAAGACAACACAACCTAGAGGAGAGGGCATTCGGAGATTACAGGCAAGGCTAAATAAGTCCTTACAGCTGACTGCTGAACTTTGCTATGACGGTGACAAGAGCTGTTATATTCCTGCCCCAGGACCTCCTTACAGCAAAACAAGTAGGATGCTTTCTTATTTTCACACAAGAGCAGAAGGCCACTCCCAGGGTTCAAGAGCAGAGTAGAGGTGTGCCTGTTGGGTTCTGGTGGCCTCATTGACTTTTTTTTCCCCAAGCTGCTTATACTTAACCAACAACGTTCCATAATTTCTGAGTGAGATGGACACCTTCAAAGGCAAAGATATGGGCTTCAGGATCAGCTGCATTTCTGTGGGTGATGCCAGTAGCTAGCCCAAACCTAAGAGATCCTCCCTTTATGACTGGAGGCTCTTAGTTAAGATCTTGTTCCTGTGAACACATTTGAGGCACAGCATATTGTCTTCCAGGTGTGGGGGTGGAAAGGTACAAGCTGGGAGCAGGAAGAGGGCAGTCACTTTTCCTTTCTTATCAGGTACCCAGGCTTGTCCAGCATGGAAATGCAGGTGAACCCAGCCACACCACCACAGCACTTTTTCCAGCTTCTGTTCCACAGTGATATCTGAGCCCTTCAGGGAAGGGAATTAGGGGTATACATGTTCTCTTTAGGCATAGAAGTCACCAATTTTGCCACTGGGTCTTTTGTTGTTGGTCTCTGGTATTCGTGTGTAAATAAACTAAAAATAGAATTACCCTATAATAGGGCAACATTTTTGTCTTCTTGAGCACATATATTTTTTGTGCTGAATGTTTTGAATACCTCACTTCTAGTTACACATAGAATATGTAGCAAATTGTAAATAGTATCTACTCAAGTGTGCTATAGGCTTATGCTTTACTGCACCTGTAAGTTTCATTTGTACCATGTGGTAAGGGCCTCTGAGAGCCAGGGAAAAGAAAACTGAAAATAGCTACATAGACTGAGCAATGACCTTGAATTTATGTGAGTTACATTACATCCTCTCTGCATCCCTTTCTTAGGAAGCCTTTTCAGGGGCCTTGGGAAAAAGACAAGGAGACTACCATATGGTTTAGTCTCTGCCAAAATGCTTATGTGGCTTTGCTACACTCCTCTAGAAGCCCTTCCCTCCTCAATATATGAGTCATTTTCAGAATCCTATTCTATGAGCTTAAACTAACCAATAAAATGATATATTACCATGTATGGGAGACAGAAAAGCTAAAACCCTAGGTGGCTGTAGTGGCACACACCTTTAATTGCAGCACTCAGGAGGCAGAGACATGTAGACATTCTGATTTGAGGCCATCGCGGTCTATAGAGGGAGTTTCAGGACAGCAGAGCTACTGAAGAGAAAACTTGAAACAACAACAACAAAACAGTAAATATATGTTAGATTTTAGATAGATAAATGAAAAAATAAAAGAAGCAAAAACCCTACAAAAGGTTCTGCTTCACTGCTGGGTCCTCTGGAAAACCAGTATGAGCCATTTTTCCAATCCTGATTTGTTTTAAATTAGGAATTTGGGGTTGTCTAATTTGCTTGTTGAGTGCTCTGGTTTCTTCATATGTTGAGGGTAGTGATCAAAAGAATAATTTGTGGTTTTCTTCCATTCTGCAGGCTATCTCACTCTTAGTTTGACATAATACCATTTGTCTATTTTTGTTTTTGTTGCCTCTGCTTGTGGGGTCTTAAAAAATTAGTTGTCTATACCTATATTTTGAAGTGTTTCCACTGTTTTCTTCTAGTACTTTCAGAGTTTCAGGTCTTCCATTTAACTCTTGGATCTGTTTTGTGACTCTTTGTATTTGGTTACAGAGAGGGATCTAGTTTCATTCTTCTGCCTGTTAACATGCGGAATTGGTTCTTCCTAAATGGAGCAAAATCTGTTTCAAAGCTCTTCTGCTGGTTCCCCTTGGACTTCCTGCATGGCGCTGTCTATTGACACTGCTGGGCTACAGTAAGAACAGAAGATGTTGCCAGAAAGCTGGATCACAAAGTCCTGAAGGACTCCTGCTCCTCCTTTCCCTTTTAACTCTTCCATGTGGGTTTCACAATCTCCCTGCTCCCCAGTACCATAGGAAAGGATATAAAGCCCAATCACTTGGTACTCCAACATCTCCAGGCTCCTTTGAAAGCTTTGCTAGATATCTTCTTTGTTCTAATGTGTGTGTGTGTGTGTGTGTGTGTGTGTGTACAAGCATGCCACAGTGTAAATCAGAAGACAATTTGTAGGAGTTTGTTGTCTCCTTCCACCTTATGTGGACTGTGGACCAAACTCAGGTTGTCACCGTTAGCAACAAGTGCCTTTACTTGCTGAGCCATTTCACTGACCCATTTGCTAAATTTATTCTTGGTTGACATTTTTTCTCCTTTAATTCTTTTAAATATGGTATCTCTCTACCTTCTTGCCTCTGTCACTTCTGAGGAGAAATTGGCTATTAATCTCATTGGAAAATGTTTTACTAAATGAATTGCTTCTGTTTTGCTACTCTTAAAAAGCTCTCTTTGTACTTCCCCTTTGGTATTTGATTGTAATGAGTCTTTGTAGCTCTTTGAACTTATAATACTTAGAGTTTGTTGAGCTTATTGGATGTGAATATTCATGGGTTTTGTCAAGTTGGAGTTTTCAGCATTAGTTCTTCAAATAACATCCTTACCCAACCAACTCCTCAGAGTCTCTCATGAAGAATGTCTCACCTGACACTGTCCACAGACCATTTAGGCTTTGCTCACTAATCTTTAGAAATTTCTTTTTTTATATACCTTCTGCTTGTTTTTAAAGATTTCTGTCAAGAGAGAGGAACTTCGAGTCTCCTAATGTTCCATCTTACTCCTAAAGTTTCTCATAGAACAACTTAGACTCTTGCAGAGATATTTCTGTGTTGATTAAAAAAAATCAATATAATGGAAGAGTCTTTTCTCTTCTTCAGCTGAAGAACACCATCTTCAATTAAGACAAAATTCAAATTTCCAGGTAACCCGTCAACAGTGCATTGTTCATCTAAGACAAAACACCCTCAAAACCAAATGCAGAAACTTTAAGAGGTGAATGGAAAAAAAAAAAAAAAACAAAGAGAAAAGCAAGAAAACACATTGTATAAGACATTTTGTGGTCTTCATTTTGGAAAACAACTAAATAGAAACTCATCCAGCTTCAACTCTAGATGTAAAAACAATTTTATTCACACCCTTGGATACAATGAGAGTGCATGGTTTTAATTTCTCATTTAGTAAGTATGTAGCAGACACTTGCTCTGAAGCCATGCCTGTGAGAGAAATTGTGTCCTCACATTACTTACAAGAGAGAAGTAACAGTTCTCAAGACAGATGTGACTGTGTACTCCAAGGCAATGGTTTATTGCTTTTGTTGCTAGAACATATATCTTCAAATCTATGGGTCAATCAGTGTGATGACAATGATGATGATTTTGCTAACCCATAGTTCTATAGATGAAGACTCTAGCCCAAGTCTCTCAGTAGTAACTGGAGTGTTGACTGTACCTATTCCATCAGGAGAATTCTTCTCTTTCCAGCTTCTAGATTTCATCTCTTCTTCAGTGTAGTCCTCTTCCACTATTTTCAAAACCAGCAGTGAAGGGCCAGTAACATCTCTTTAAATCCCCTGCCATTAAATTATTTTGGATAATACCACAGAGAGGTTCTCCTTTCTTACTGACTAATGTGATAATACTGAGCTGACCTGGGTAAATCCAGACAGTCTCTCTGTGCTGACTTGAGTGAGAAATGTCCCATTTTAGTCTCTGTTACTTTGAAGACTTGGTTCCCAGTTGGCAGCGCTGTTTGCAGATGTGGTTTGCTTTGCAAGAAGTGTCACAGGGTCAGCTTTGAGACTTCACAGAATCACCCTAGCTCCAGTTCTTGTGGGTGAGGTGTGATTGCTCAGCTTCCTGCTCTTGCAGCCATGCTAGAGGCTTGCCTGCCAGCCTTCCACCATTTTGGCTTCTTAGCCCTCTGAAACCTGAAGCTAAATTAAACTCTTTTCCCAATTTTGACTTTAACATATCTACAAAGTCATGCATGGCAACTCCTCACTGGTTTGAAGAATCCAAACATGAGGATCTTGGGAAGGGTCTTTACAATGTATAAAACAGGAAATTATGCTTTTCTCATTTTTCTTCTTCCTAGATTAATGTCTTGGTAGAATTTGAAAACTGTTTCACAAGAAATTCCAGGAAGGTTAAGTAACACTAATGGAAACATTAAAATGCAGCCTGAAAAGTGTTCAATTTCAGGTCAAACAATGACTGTACTGTAAAAAAATCCTAAGTAGGTCCTCAAAGCATGGAAATCTGGAAGACAGAAATTGCAATTATTTAAAGGGTAGAGATTTAACAGAACACCTGTTTTGTCTGCTTTGTTGGAGCTATTCTTAAGTGAGAGACTATTTTTTTTCTGAAGATGGACTGAGGGTAGGATGGGTACTGGCTCAGCAGCACCACACCTGGTTGCTGTCTTGCTCCCCCTCCCAACTCCCCCTCCCCAATAACATTTCCCCAAGGCACAGGTGCTTTTATCCTTTATCATTTTGGGCTGTCAGAGTTTTTTCACGGTGGATTATCCTGCTGTCATTGTGGGAACGTGGCTAGTCATTTTGTTTCCTCTTGGAAGTTTGAAGAATTAGAGATTACAGCTGAAATAACTAGAAGTGCAATGCAAGGCATGCAACTCCTTGAAGACAAGGCTTCTGGGGTCGGACCTCTGTTGGACTTCTACAGGTCCCCCACACATCATGTCCTCCTTAGAAGAACAGAAGATTTGCAGTTCTCCACCCACACCCACCTGACCCTCAGGCCAACGTTCTTACAGCCTGGATTCTCCCAGTTCTTATCGAGGCTTAGGTTGTTTTTCAGTTAATTCCAGTACATCTCCCATTTTAGCTAGCCCAGTCTTCTAGCTAGTCTCAAAATTGACTTCCGGTTGCTGAGTACTGAGCACAAGTAGGAGGAGATTCTGGGATTTTCCAGCATTCCACCGCATTGCAACATATTCCTATCTCTCTTCTCTGCAGCACTGGCAGGTTTGTGGATCCACTGGGGGACAATTCCATTCACAACCGCCAAGACGCCTAGCTCTGAGCGCCATAAAGATTAGCACAGAAAGACATCTGGGCAGGCAGTTTTCAGTCATTAGGAGTCCTAAAAACTACTGTACTCTCCAATTGTGAGACTAGTACCAAGAATGTGTTGTTGACCAGGCTATAAACAAAGAAACTGCCTTCTCTGAGGCTCGAACTCAGGACCTTCAGATTATGAGACTGACGCGCTGCCTACTGCGCTAAGAAGGCTATCAGGCCTGGCTTCTCGTTATGGCATACAGGAAACATTTACTGGCTTCTGTTTGTCCCCTTCCTCACTCCTGCCACTGTGCTGCGAATTCCTGCATTTGTGTTTGTTTTGAGGCGGGGATATTTCCAAGATAGCCAACACAGACTGTCTTACTGCTGCACTCTTGAAGAGCCCCACAAGCCTTAAAACCATGATGCAGGGTTGAACAAGGGTGCCATCTTACATTTTTGCTCCATTGTGTGTCTTTTTTTTCCTCTTGGGCGTCACCTCTGCCCTGTTGCAACAGTGTCTATCACTGAATACTTAAAAGTATAAACAGCTCACACCTGGGAGAGGTGTGCAAGACAGTTGATGCAGATTTGCAGGTCCAACCGTATTGTTTTTAATATTATCCTCAAAATGTCTCACATTGATACTATCGTAGGGCCTTTGTTTGTTTGTTTAAGGTTTAGTTAATTTTTCATTTTTATGTATACAATGTGTGTTTGCATGCACACCTGTACACCAGAAGAGAGCACCAGATTTCTTTTTAGATCGTTGTGAGCCACCGTGTGGTTGGTGGGAATTGAGCTCATGAAGAGTAGCCAGCGCTCTTAACCTCTGAGCCATCTCTCCAGCCCCCATTTTTGTTTGTTTTGATTCTCTCCCCCCCCCCACTTCTGTGACCCTCAAACCTATTAAGGATCTTATTGACATTATTTCACTCAACCTATCCTTTTCTTCATAAGCCTGTATATCGTTATTCCTATCTTACTGATGAAGCCAGGACTCAGTAGAACAAATCACACACTGGTGATTGACAAAACCAGAAAAGAAGAGAAAAGAAAAGAAAAGAAAAGAAAAGAAATGGCTCAGCTTTAATTTCTTTTCTTTGGAAATTTCATGCAGGTTGTCCTAGTTAGGATTATTATTGCTGTGGCGAAACAGCATGAGCAAAGCAACTTTAAAGGAAAGGGTTTATTTGGCCTCTGCTTTCACATGACTATTCAGCATTAAAGGAAGCCAGGACAGGAACTCAAGTTGGTCAGGAACCTGGAGGCAGGAGCTGGTGCAGATCCATGGAGGCCTGCTGCTTACTAGCTCCACATGGCTTGGTTTCTTATAGAACCCAGGACCATCTGCCCAGAGGTGACCGCACCTACAATGGGCTGGGCCCTCCCCTATAGATCACTAATTAAGAAAAGGAGGTACAGGCTTGCCTTATGGAGACATTTCTCAATTGATGGTCTCCAAGGACTCTAGCATGTGTTAAATTGACACAAACCAGCCAGCCTATGTAGACTAGGCTGGCCTTGTCATTCCACAAATCTTAAGCAAAGCCCCTCCCTTCATGTTAGCTATGCTCAGAGAAAATGACCGTGTTTCAGTATTAAACCAGAATCCTGCTTGGTTGAGAAAGAGCTGTGGAACCTCCAATAGAAAGCTCTGCAAGGGCTCTAGCTTGAGTTAAACTGACATAAACCAGCCAGCATACAATGTATCTTCATCATATTCCCCGCCCATTCCTTTCTTATTCTCCTTACACGTTGCACCTTCCAGTTTCATGAGTTCATGCAGGTAACACTTCATAGTATTCATTTTCGAGAAGAAAAACATCTATTCATGGAACAGCACAGATCTAAAAGGCCACCCAGAGAATAAATGTCAGCTCCACACTGTCTGACCTAGAGGCACTTATCTCTCCAAGTAACCTCACCCTCACCCTGCCCTGTCCCCACTGTCTTCTCTTGGGAATACCCAAAAACAAGGGCTGGAGAGGGAAGGACATAAGCAGGAGAATGCTGGCATCCATCCCTTCCCTCTCATTCTAGACCACTGAGTGCTCTGTCCTTTGAGGAATCCCCCGCAGGCTTTAGCTTTCCCAACACTCCTTTATTTACCATTCTGTGTTGCTGGAGTTGAAATGCAGTGCATCACATATGCCAGGTCAGGTGCCCTGCATGCTCGCTCTGTCTTTAACCTGGTGTGTGTGGCTTCTCTGTTTGGGGCTTGAGGTCTGCTAATTGCTCTTTGTAATGTTAAATCACCAGGTAAAGCCCTTTATGTTTCATTCAGAAATGACTGGACTGAAGAACCCAGTCGCCTTAATTTCTTTCACACTGCTCGCTGTGGTAATCCCTGCTACAAACACTGCAGGGGCCCCGGAGTAGTCCAGTCCCTTCTCCCACGCCCCGAGGGTACAGCAGGACTTCACTGTCTGGGGTCTGCAGCCCTGAAGTCCGAACCTGAGGTCTCCAGAGTGGCTTGGATTGAGACTCCCAGAAAGGAACCGGGAGTCCCGCTTGAGGGTCTGATTTAGCAGGTAATTAAACAGCTCAAGGAGAATCGAGCAGGTAGGTATTTTGGACGGTCAACTTACTATGGGTTTGGAGGTAGCAGACAGAGCTGATTCCTATGATTTTTTTCATCTAACACGTATAACAACGGGATTGGAACTTCTATTTTTTCATAATTTCCCACTCTCGGGTACCAGAGTTAACACAGTGGAACTCCTACTCTCCTCTCCCCGATCCCCCATCTCCCAAAGAAATTAACTATCTTGTTAAAATGTAGTAATTGAGCTCGCTGTGCCCAAGAGCCACACCTCGGCAGAGGCTCAGTAGTTTTGATAATCGAGTCCAAGACGCAGTTTAAGGCTCTTGCGGGATGAAGCTTTCCTGGGACATCCTGAGAGAGTTCGTAAGGCCCGTGTCGGCTGCGCGCGCACAGCTCTTCTAACCGTGGAGAGTACCTGGATCGATACCCGGGACAGGGCCGTGTTGAGATGAAGACCCAGCAGAGCTCCTGGACCGGCTGGCCGGGACCGCGGCCCCGAGGGTCCTGACAGCCTGGCGGTGGGGCAGTTTGCGTTCAAAGCGGAGCGCTGGCTGCTGCGGTTGCTGGGAGATGCGCGCCACGCGTCAGGGGTCGCGCTTCTAATAATTCTCCTTTGTCCGCGGTTGTTGCGGCAGCAGCCGCCAGTGAAGGGACTGAAGCTCTGAGGGTCCCCGGTGAACAGGATCAGCCGTGTCTTTTCATCAATAGTTCGCTGAAGAACTAACGACTGGGAAGGGGGAGGCGATGCCCGGCCTTGGCGCCGTCAGTTACAGGAGGTGGCGGGCGACTTGGGAGTCACAGACTTTCGGTGTCACCGAAGCTCCTGGTGGCGGCAAGGAGAGGAACCAGGTGTCAGAATGAGGAGACTTCAGGCCGGACCATCCCAACAGCCAGGCCGGAGGGAACTCCAGGCATCCAGTCCTGCCGCGCAGTCTCTGTCTGAACCTGTCTGTGTCGCCTTGGGCTTGGCCGGTTGTCGCGGGGGCTCTGCAGACACCCAGACCCAAAGCGCCCAAGGTAAGTAGATTCTGGGTGACCTGAAAATACTCATTTCAAAATCTCAAGTTCTCGACTCCTCCACGACTTCGCTGAAGGAAGAAAATGAGCACAGGATAACCCACTGCATTACCCAGAAGGAATGGTAATTCAGTAAACTTGGGAAGGCTATCGGATAGCCATTTCGGGGCGACAGGGAGAACTGTGCAGCAGGAAAATTCTGTCGGGGCCAGAGGGCGGCCTGCCGTCTATGTGGGCTGTCTGGGGCCAGTGTCTCTGGGTTCCAAAAACTGTGGTCAGAGTTCACCGAATCGAGATATTTGTTGCTCTTACATAGAATTTTCTTTCTGCCGAGAGAAACTTTGTACTTAAAACAAAGCGAGGTTCGTAACTTATCCCGCTTTCAAGAAAACCTTGAATTATTGAATATCCCCCACTCTCCTCAATTGATTATTATATGTTCACACATCTGTCAGGCTTGGGAGATACCTGGCCGGTTAGCTCAGTTGGTTAGAGCGTGGTGCTAATAACGCCAAGGTCGCGGGTTCGATCCCCGTACGGGCCAAGTACGTTTTCCTTTTTTACTTCAATGGGTTTTGCGATAAAAAGGAACCAGGACGACTCAAACCTGACAAAGAGCAAAGACCGTGCTTTACAGCTAAAGCTCTCTAAGGCCCCTTCAAAGACCATCTAGCTAACCTACGGAGACCCCCCCCCCCATTCCACAACTGGGGCTACTTGCAGTCTGAGCAAGTGTCTTAACTGTGCTACTCCAGAGTCCTACAAAATGGGATCAAGAGTTACATCATTCCTCAAGCCATTCGCCAATGTCCAACTGCTTGGTGAGGTCCAAAGCATCTTCTGGCAGTTTTCTTAACCTAAGCTTTGTTCCTTCCACTGCTCCCGGTGAGCCCCGTCCCCAGTCTGTGTTGTGGCATTTCCGGGAACCTTTTGGTGACCTTCCCCATTACATTAGAGAAGGCAAACATCAAGATGTGTGTAATGCAATAATCAGATGTTCTCAGATATTTCTCCAAACTTCTCTAATTAAAGTCCTGGGAACCAATTTAGGGCTTTACACACTAGGCAAGCACCGTGCCGCTAAGCCACATCCCAGTCCTTACATACTTTAAAAAGTCTGTTCAGTGAATTTGTGCTCCAAAGTCTGTAGGAGGCACGCTTTCCTCAGAGAAAGCGTGTAAATGGCAACTCATGTCTCTGAGACCCCACGAAGCCCTGAGTGGTTGTAATGTTCCAAGATCAGGATGACAGGGAAGGGCAGAGTGTGGCAGATGAACACAGAGGCAGGGGGATTCTGGAAGGTTGAACTCAGTGGAGCTGAGCAATGGGAGAGAGGTGTCTTAAGAGATGGGAGTTTCCACTGCACTCATCTGAAGTGAATAAAACAGTGAGACAAATGTTTCTCAGACTCCAGTTGACTGGGTTAGCGATCCTCAGAAGTTACACGGTCAGAACAAGTTCTAGGGGATGATTCTAAGTCTACAGTTTATGAGATCTTAGCTCTTAGAAGAAACAAACTAAAAAATAGTCACAGCCTTGTACAATAGCAAAATGATGAAGGTTTCACACAAGAGAAATCTCAACATTCAGGACTCATCCTCCACTTGCTTCCCTGTGACACCTAGAGAAGTACCTGAGCATGGGGCAATAGGAATCTTTTTCTTCTTCTTCCTCTTCTTCTTCTCCTTCTTCTTCTTCTTTGTGACATTATAATGGAAAAAAAAATGGTTCTGGAGTGCTCTCTGTAAGATCTGCCTTGCCTAGCCTTGTCTCTACCAAGTCCTTTGCACAGATATATATTCAGTCCTCAGATTTTAAGTAAAGAAAAGAAAAATCCAATCATGTTCTCCAAATTTGTTTACTCCTTAAACATTGTGAGCAGAGCAGCACTTGCACAATGTGGGTGAGGATTCATTTGTCAGCTGAGTAGTGCATGACTTTCACCCCTTTTGCGTCTTAACTGCAGTCAGGCACCTTCAGAGCACCAGCCTTAGAAGGTAGCTGCCTTGCGTCCTCCATTCCCTGATAGGGAGTAAGAGCAAATATATACCTGCAGTCCCAGTGTGGCCTGCATCTCCTCTCTACACATCTCACCACACCAAAAGGAGCTTATTTCAATGTGATCAGTCGTCATCAGCACTTTTTTTTTTTAATGTGACTTGGAATTCTCCCAGTCATTCCTTGTCACCCACTGTCAAAATGCTACACAAGCAACTAATAAATCCTGGGTGGCAATGGAGCCCCTTCTTGTCCTCTCTGACGTTAGACCTCAGGGCCTTCTGGCAGGAGATTGACAGACCCATAGCTGCACTGAGACAGACTCTGACCTCAGCAACTATGCAGATCTCTCTTCCCTGAACCCCTCCCACTCACCTATTTTCTCCCCCCCCCCCCCCAGGAACAAGGCATCCCTCCCTATTCTCTTCATTGCTCAGCACTGACTGGTTGTTTAATTAACAATTACAGAGAACAAATAGTAGCATGTTTACACAAACTTCAGACAGGTGATGTTTAAGCATCACAATGCAATGTCCGGATTGAAACCAGATACTGGGGTAGATAATTCAGCATGTGAATGAACAAGGGTAAATTGTATAAATTCCACAAGAACTTCATGCTAACATTTTCCTCTTTAAGTCCAATAAAAGGAGGCTCCTTTTCTTTCAATACAATAATAATTATAAAACAGTTATGACAACTGTTAGGTAAGATTTACATGTGCAATGTCCAGTCCATGTGCATTTGGCAACTTAGGAGAAAGTACGTGATTATCTTATCTTGATAAGTTTAGAGTTCTATACCTAAATTAACTTTTATCTTTATTGGTATTACCTAAATGAAATAATTTTCTTAAATTCTAAACAACTTAAGTTCAATTGTGGAACTCTAACTATTTTGTCTTCAGCTCCACCAGAAACTTGAGAAGGAACAATATTTGTTACTGGAGTAAATGGGAAGTGCATGTTAGCAGCTTCCAAAAAATAAAAATTGACAGAGATAGTTTGCTGCCTGATCACCCAAAACTCTATATAATTTGGAGCGTCATCTTCAGCCTTCTGGCTCATGATATATATATGTGAAGCAGGAACTATTTAGGACTTGCTTACCCTGTCTTGGCAGAGTTTGGCAGTTGACTTGGCCTGCATTTACGCTTGCCCGTTTTAGGAGAATTCTGTCTGTTGTGAAACGAGGTCATTTTCATTTTGCCTGGATGGCTTGTTTGCCATATTTGAAGCCATCTCCATATGAAGGTTCTTTGACGCTCATCTTCTTCTTTGAGATAGTCTGGGTGCTGCTAGGAGATGACCTGTCTCATTGTCAAAAAATCTTTAAAATAAAATAATAAAGGCATTTAAAAATGCCATATTCTGTAGGTGTCTGAGATTTTTTAAGACTTCCCTATCTTTATATAATCATATCTATCTGTTAAACCTAGGATGTATACTCCTGTGATAAATTAGACTAGTGTCTGATATGACTATGAGTTAATTAACAATAAACTTGCATTACCCAATATCCTAACCTTATTTTCTCTCTGAATAAGATCATTAACAACTTATAACCATCTCCCAATGACAATAAACATTTATAGCCACGGAAAACAACCAAAAACCTACCCAACCCCCTTTAAAGCATATTGGATGTCGTTCTTATAAATTTTTTTTAGCTGATTTTTTTGGACATGCAGAAATCCTGTTAGGGGGCCCAAAGGAAATTGGGAAAAAATGGTTAATTAAGCAAGCATTAACATTTGTGGTCCAGTCTTTGAATGTTGAGAAATTTCAGGCTCAATAGAAGTCCTGTTTGGAACAATCTAAAATGCTGGACCAATTGAGATTAGTAGCTTTCTTCAAAGCTTTCTTGGGAGCAGGCTTTGATGAGAAACAGCAACTGAAGCAGTTGAGGCAGGAACAAACAGAATGCTGGAACATGCAACATGCTGGAACAGATGTATTAAAGTCTCAGCAGGATGAATTCTGTCCAGTTTGTTCCAGTGTCTCTGGTGTCCGGTCCTTTTGTTCTACAAACATACAATTTCTCACAAACATTATACCTAAAATTTGAAACTAAACTCTAAATCAGTTTTATCTATGGCAATTAAAAGAATGGCACAATGAATTTTGAAGATATTTTAGCCAAGGATTTATTGGAGCCATGTGTTGTTGAAGTTCTGGCTGGAGACGTCTCTCAGGTCTCAGTCAGTTTCACAGTTGTTCCCATGTGAAGGGATCAGCACTGTATGTTGCCTGTTCTATTTAGTCTTCTTGATTGCTCTCTTCTTGTGTGTGGCCAAGATCTTCAGGTGGTCTTCCTCTGTCATATCTGATTTTTATTAGTTTTGATAGAAGCCATAATTTCTCTTCTTTGTATGAATATAGGCAAAACCTCTTCCCCAGTGTAACACATTCCCTGCTCTCCATTGTGAGGTTTGAAAAATAGAGGCTGAACTAGTTTGGCAGTTTTTTCTATAGCCAGTGTCTCTGTAGCCATTGTTTGTTGTTCATTAACAGTTAAGACATTTAAGGTCAATAAAGCATTAGGTCATCTATCTCTGTGGGTCTTTAATACCCCTCTTTCTTTGTTAAGCTTGTCCCCTAAAGTACAACTGTATCTTTCAATGACTGCTTGACCAGTAGGATTGTGCTGTATACCTGTGATATGTTTTATCTTATAATATGTAAAAAAAAATTATTCCAATTTATTAGAGACATATGCTGTAGCAATATCAGTCTTAAATTCTTTAGGTATGCCCATAACTACCATCATTTCTAATAAACGCATAATAACCGAATCAGAACTTTCAGAACTTAAGGTTGTTGCCTGTTGAACCCCTGAATATGTGTCTGCAGTATGGTGCACATATTTCAGTTTACCAAACTCTGTAAAATAAAGCACGTCCATTTGCCAAATTCCATTTCTTTGGTTACCTTTAGGGTTACTTCCTGCAGGTAGTGGAGTCTGGCTATATAAAGAACAAGTGGGACATTTTCTCACAATTTCTTTAGCTTGTTGCCAAGTGATAGAAAACTCTTTTTAAACCTTTGCTGTTAACATGGTGTTTTTTATGAAATTGAGGCCTCTAACACACTTCCTATAAATAGTTGATCAATTTTGTCATTGCCTTGTGCTAGAGTGCCTGGCAGACCCATATGAGATCTGATACATGTTATATACAACAGATTATTTCTATTTCTAATTATTTGTTGTAATTGAAGAAACAGTGAAGTTAAGTCCAAACCATCCTAAATTCGATCAGCAGTTTCTATGTGCAGAACAACTGTTTCTGCATATTGAGAGTCAGTGACTATATCGAGAGTTCTTGAAAACCTGATAACACCAAGAGAATTGCATATAATCCTGATTTTTGAACTGAATCATAAGGATTCTCAACCACTTTACTCACATTTTCTGACTTATAATCTGCCCTTTTTGTTGTATTGGCATCAGTATAAAATGTGGGAGCTCCAGAAATTTTTACTATACGAGGGGGGGAGAATCCAATTAGTTCTTTTTATAAACTGAAGTCGCTTGCTTTTTGGGTATCTGTTGTTGATTTCTCCGAAAAATTCACTGCAAGCTCTTTGCCAGTATTCATTGTCTGCCCAAAATGAGGCAAACACAGCATTGGTAATGGGCACCACAATTTCAGCTGGATCTATTCCAGCTAATTGACGAAGTCTCATTTTTCCTTTTAGGATCAATTCAGACAGAAACGTTTTCTATACAAGTTTTTAATTTTGTTTGTGTGCCAAAAATGTCCATTCTAAGATATAATCCTCTCTCTGCATAAGAATTCCTGTGGGAGAATGCGTGGAGGGCAAGATAACCAAATTACAGGCCATCTTTGGATCGATACGGTCTATACATTCATCTTGTAATTTCCTTTCTACCAGAGTAAATTCATTTTCAGCTTCAGCTGATAATGTTCTTGGACTATCTAAGTCCTTATCACCCTGTAAGGTTTGAAATAAGTTAACTTAGCTCTTGAGCAGTTAAACCAATGGTAGGCTGTAGCCAGTTAATATGTCCCAGCAATTTTTGAAAATCATTAAAAGTTCTTAATTGGTTCTAATTTGTGCCTTTTGTGGTTGAATTTTCTGTAGAACTATTTTGTATTTTAGGTAATTTATAGAACCTCTTTTTTGTATTTTTTTCAGGAGCAATCTGTAATCCCCAACAGGGCAAAGTTCTATTTACTCCATCAAAAGTTTTTTCTAATGTTTTTGTATCGGAAACAGCCAATAAGATATCGTCCATATAGTGGTAAATTATGGATTGAAGAAATTGCTTACGAATTGTCTCCAACAGATGTTGTACAAAATATTGGCACAAATTAGGACTGTTTAACATCCCCTGTGGTAAGACCTTCCAGTGATATCTGTTTATTGGACAGCTTCTATTCAAAGCGGGTACTGAGAAAGCAAACCTTTCCCTATCATGTTCATTCCTTAGGTAACAAGGAAGGCAATGGGATTCCAGATTGTAAGGATCCCAGTGGCCGAATAATTTTGTTAATTGCTTTGAGATCTGTTAACATCCTCATTTGCTAGATTTCTTTTTGATGACAAATACAGGAGAATCCCAAGGGCTGTTGTATTCCTCTATATGTTGAGCCTCCAGCTATTCCAGGACTAGCTGTTCTGGTGCCAGTAATTTTTCTTTACTCATAGACCTTTGTTCAGTCCAAATAGGTTAGTCCTCCAGCCACCTTAGTGGTAAGGCTGTGGGGGTTTTATCAGCAGTGGCTTTTCAACATGAAGTTGAAAAGATGGCCCCTGCTGTATTTTGTTTATGGACAGCCTGTAACTGTTTTTGATGGCACTTTTTATAATAATAATAATTTTAACTTTTTTATCATTATTATTATATTATTATTATATTTTTTTTGGCTTGCCTCTGAAATTGGGGGAATGTTATTCTGCGTTTTCTATTGTTGTAACAGATCTCTTCACCTTAAGTTCATGGTTATCTCAGTCACATATGGTCTTAATTTTCCTGTTTGACCTTCTGATCATGTACATTTAAGCCACCTGACACTTTGTTTTACTTTAGATAAAGTTCCAACTTCTTGGAATTGGCTATCCACCTCTTGAAGTTGCCCATCTGAAGGCCATGACTTAGGAGTGATAACTGTGACATCAGCCCCAGGATCCACCATGCCTTCAATTTCAATATTATTTAAAATTATCTTTAACTTTGGCCTTTGATCACCTATTGAAGTTTGCCATCATATTTGTTTCTTGTTTCCTTCTTGGCTTTTGATTTATCTATAGAACTTGCTCTGAGCTCGCTGTCTGATTTTTGAATGTTTATTCTCAGAGCAGTGGTGTTTAATTTTCTTGTGTAGGAGTATATCTGTCCTGTAATGGGGTCTGTGAGAGGACCCCTTGGGCATTATTTGATAAAGGATTACCCCATTTATCTGTTATTGCTCTACCTTCACTAGGTCAGTGTCGACCTTTGCCACATCTGCTGCATATTCTGGGAAGCAGAGGCTCCCTTTAAATTATTAAATTTTAAATTATTCAATTATTTTGGTTTCCCTTGTAACTTCCCTTGTAGGAATCCTGGCCACACAATTAAGACATTTTGGCTTCTTAGCCCTCTGAAACCTGAAGCTAAATTAAACTCTCTTCCCGATTTTGACTTTAACATATCTACAAAGTCATGCATGGCAACTCCTCACTGGTTTGAAGAATCCAAACATGAGGATCTTGGGAAGGGTCTTTACAATGTATAAAACATTGTAAAAAATTATACTTTTCCCATTTTCTTTCTTCCTAGATTGGTGTCTTGGTAGTATTCGAAAACTGTGTTTCCCAAGAAATCCCCAAAAGGTCAAGTAACACTTAGGGAAACGTTACAATACAACCTAAAAAACGTACAATTCAGGTCAAACGACTGACTGTACTGTAAGAAAGATCTAACATAGGCCTCACCGCAGGGACATCGGAAAGACAGGAATTGTAACTATTTAAAGGTAGAGATTTAACAGAACACTGTTTTGTCTGCTGTGTTGGAGCTATTCTTCAGCAAGAGACTTTTTTCCTGAAGATGGACTGAGGGTAGGATGGGAACTGGCCCAGCAGCACCACACTGGTCGCAGCCTTGTCGTCGCAAACACACCCCACCCCCGCCCCCGCCCCCGCAAGGCGAGGGTAGTTTAAATCCCTTATCAGTTTTGATCCTCAGCGTTTTTTCATAACAGATTATCCTGATGTCATTGTGGAAACATGGCTACTCATTTTATTTCCTCTTGAAAGTTTGAAGAATTCAGAGGGAGGCTTGCAGCTCCTTAAAGATAGACCTTCCCGGGTCTCCTGCAAGTCGCCCGGGCATCATGCCCTCCTTAGGAGGACAGAATCTTGCAGTTCTCCACTCAGATTCCCCTGCCTCCCAGGCCAGCGTTCATATAGCCTGGACACTTATCTACACACAAAGTTCACTCCCGGTCCCTAGGTTAGTACTGAGCACCGGGAAAGGGAGGCTCAGCTCAACGAGTGCCTCAGAGCCGCCAGAGTCGCCTGCGTCCTTCATGGCTCTCATCTTCATAAAGCCTAGAACAGACGAACACGTGGGCAGGCAGTTCTCAGCTAGTATCCAGAGCTGGAGTTCTAAGAATCGTCTGCAATCCGAATTTATCCATGAATATATTAGAGCTTCAAGATCGTGTTGAAGGGAAATCATCATCCAATCAGCAAAAACTGCCCTCTCTGAGGCTCGAACTCAGGACCTTCAGATTATGAGACTGACGCGCTGCCTACTGCGCTAAGAGGGCAAGACAGTTGAGCATTTGGGTATGTATTACAGGAAGGATTCACTACTTTCTACTTGTCTATCCCATCCCGCCCTGTGTTTTGAAGATCCTCACAGAGTGAAGCAATGGTGTGGAAGGACACGGACAGCCGAGTCTCTGCTCTTCCTTTCCTTTGTTGTGAGTCTCTGTTCCCTCCCCTGTGTCTCCCACTCCTTACCCCTGCACAGCGCCCTGCAGGAACAGCGCCTGTGAACGAATACGCAGAAGAATGAACAGCTCCCATCAGGCCTTGGAGACAGGTCTGAAGGGCAGTCCACGCAAACCTGCAGCTCCAACCTTGTTGTCTTGGATAGTCTCCCCAAAATGTCTCACAATGGTATTACAAGGGGACCCCGTTGTATATTTTGTGTCTTGTTTCTTTTCCCTTTCCATAACCCAAAAATCGATTAATTATCTTGTTGACATTATTTCACTCAACTTATATTTTCCCCATAGCCTTATATCTCTATTCCTATCTTACTGATAAACCCAGGGCTCGGGAGAACTAGTCACACACTGGTGATTGACAAAGCCAGACAAGAAACAAATCAGGGCTCAGCTTTAATTTTGTTTTCTTTAAAAATTTCATATCGGTGTACAATATCTCTTCATCATATCCCCCCAAACCCTCCTGTCCTGCCTCTGACAACACATCTCTGCCCCAGTTTCATTAGCTCATGCAGGTGACTTTTTTCTTTTTTTTTTTTTTTTTTTACTTTTTTTTCTTATCCAACATTCTTTTCATTATTATTTTTTATTATTAATTACACTTTATTCATTTTGTATCCCCCCACAAGCCCCTCCCTCCTCCCCTCCCGATGCCACCCTTCCTCCCCTTTCTGCATGCATGCCCCTCCCCAAGTCCACTGATAGGGGAGGTCCTCCTCTCCTTCCTTCTGATCTTAGTCTATCAGATCACATCAGGAGTGGCTGCATTGTCATCTTCTAAGTGGCCTGATAAGGCTGCTCCCCTCTCAGGGGAAGGTGATCAAAGAGCAGGTCAATCAGATTATGTCAGAGGCAGTCCCTCTTCCCATTACTATGTAACCCACTAGGACATGGGCTACATCTGTGCAGGGGTTCTAGGTTAGAGTATGAGTCTCTGGGAAGCTCCCTGTGTTCAAATTTTCTTGTTCTGTTGCTCTCCTTGTGGAGTTCCTGTCCTCTCCAGCTCTTGCTATTTCCCACTTCTTACATAAAATTCCATTCACTCTGCCCGACAGTTGGCCATCAGGCTCAGCATCTGCTTTGATAGTCTGCACGGCAGAGGCTTTCAGAGGCCCTCTGTGGCAGGTTCCTAGGTTGTTTCCTGTTTTCTTCTTCTGATGTCCATCCTCTTTGCCTTTCAGGATGGGGATTGAGCATTTTAGTTAGGGTTCTCTCTTTTGCTTAGTTTGTTTAGATGTACAGATTTTAGTGGGTTTATCCTATGTTGCATGTATATACGTGTGTGTCTTTTTGCTTCTGGACAAATCACTCAGGATGATCCTTACCTGCAAAGTTCATGATTTCCTTATTTTCCATTGCTGAGTAATACTCCATTGTGTAGATGTACCACAACTTCTGCATGCATTCTTCAGTTGAGGGACATCTGGGCTGTTTCCAGCTTCTTGCTATTACAAATAAAGCTGCTACAAACATGGTTGAGCAAATGTCCTTTTTGTGTACTTGAGCCTCTTTTGGATACATGCCTAGGAGTGGTATGGCTGGATCTTGAGGAAGCACTATTCCTAGTTGTCTGAGAAAGCGCCAGATTGATTTCCAGAGTGGTTGTACAAGTTTACATTCCCACCAGCAGTGGAGAAGGGTTCCCCTTTCTCCACAACCTCTCCAGCATGTGTTGTCACTTGAGTTTTTGATCTTGGCCATTCTCATGGGTGTAAGGTGAAATCTCAGGGTTGTTTTGATTTGCATTTCCCTAATGGCTAATGAGGTTGAGCATTTTTTTTAGTGCTTCTCTGCCATTCGATATTCTTCTACAGAGAGTTCTCTGTTTAGCTCTTTTCCCCATTTTCTAAGTGGATTACTTGGTTTGCTGCTTTTCAGCTTCTTTAGTTCTTTATATATACTGGATATGAGTCCTCTGTCAGATAAAGGGTTGGTGAAGATTCTTTCCCAATCTGTAGGCAGTCGCTTTGTTTTGATGACAGTGTCCTTTGCTTTACAGAAGCTTTTCAATTTCATGAGGTCCCATTTATTGATTGTTGCTCTTAGAGCCTGTGCTGTTGGTGTTCTGTTCAGGAAGTATTTTCCTGTACCAATGAGTTCTAGGGTATTCCCCACTTTTTTTTTCTAGCCGATTTAGTGTGTCTGGTTTTATGTTGAGGTCTTTGATCCACTTGGACTTCTTTGTTTTGTGCAGGGTGATAAGTATGGATCTATTTTCATTTTTCTACATGTAGACAGCCAGTTGGACCAGCACCATTTGTTGAAGGTGCTATCTTTTCTCCATTGTATGGTTTTGGCATCTTTGTCAAAAATCAGGTGTCCATAAGTGTGTGGGTTTATTTCTGGGTCCTCTGTTCGGTTCCATTGATCCACCATTCTGTTTCTATGCCAGTACCATGCAGTTTTTATAACTGTTGCTCTATAGTACAGCTTGAGATCAGGGATGGAGATACCTCCAGAAGATCTTTTATTGTAGAGGATTGTTTTAGCAATTTTGGGTTTCTTGTTATTCCATATGAAGTTGAAAATTTTTCTTTCCAGGTCTGTAAAGAATTGTGTTGGCAATTTGATGGGAATTGCATTAAATCTGTAGCTTGCTTTTGGTGAGATGGCCAGTTTTACTATGCTAATCCTGCCAAGCCATGAGCATGGGAGATCTTTCCATCTTCTGATATCTTCTTCTAATTCTTTTTTCAGAGACTTGAAATTTTTTTTCATACAAGTCTTTGACTTGCTTGGTTAGGGTTACACCAAGGTACTTTATGTCATTTGTGGCTATTGTGAAGGGTGTTGTTTCCCTAATTTCTTTCTCAATCCTTTTGTCTTTTGTGTACAGGAGGGCTACTGATTTTTTTGAGTTAATTTTGTATCCGGCCACTTTGCTGAAGGTGTTTATCAGCTGTAAGAGTTCCCTGGTAGAGTTTTTGGGGTCACTCATGTATACTATCATATCATCTGCAAATAGTGATAATTTGACTTCTTCCTTTCCAATTTGTATCCCCTTGATCTCCTTCAACTGTCTTATTGCTCTAGCAAGGACTTCCAGCACTATGTTGAAGAGATATGGAGAGAGTGGGCAGCCTTGTCTTGTCCCTGACTTCAGTGGGATTGCTTTAAGTTTATCTCTGTTCAGTTTGATGTTGGCTATAGGCTTGCTGTATATCGCCTTTACTATGTTTAGATATGTGCCTTGTATCCCTGATCTCTCCAATACTTTAAACATGAATGGATGTTGGATTTTGTCAAATGCTTTTTCAGCATCTAGGGAGATTATAATGTGGTTTTTTTCTTTCAGTTTGTTAATATGGTGGATCACATTGATGGATTTCTGTATATTGAACCATCCCTGCATACCTGGGATGAAGCCTACTTGGTCATAGTGGATAATATCTTTGATGTGTTCTTGGATTCTGTTTGCAAGTATTTTGTTAAGTATTTTTGCATCAATGTTCATAAGGAAGATTGGCCTGAAATTCTCTTTCTTTGTTGAGGCAGGTGACTCTTAATGTTAATGTGTTAACATAGATCCAAGAGACCTCCCAGAGCAAAGAAAAATGGTAGCTCCACAGTGCCTGACCCAGGGGCACTGACCTCTCCAAGTTGCCTCACTTTCACCCTCCCTCGTCCCCACTTCCTGCTTACCTACTGGGCCTCACACTCTGCCTAAGTCTGTGTAGACATTCAAGTGACATGGGAGTGGAGGAGGTGCAGAGCTCAGAGCTGCACTGGGTTCTACCCACTGGTTTCTCACACAAGCAAAGGATGCTGTGCCCAAGAGCCACACCTCGGCAGAGGCTCAGTAGTTTTGATAATCGAGTCCAAGACGCAGTTTAAGGCTCTTGCGGGATGAAGCTTTCCTGGGACATCCTGAGAGAGAGTTTGTAAGGCCCGTGTCGGCTGCGCGCGCACAGGTCTTCTAACCGTGGAGAGTACCTGGATCGATACCCGGGACAGGGCCGTGTTGAGATGAAGGCCCGGCAGAGCTCCTGGACCGGCCGGCCGGGACCCCCCAGGGTCCTGACAGCCTGGCGGTGGGGCAGTTTGCATTCAAAGCGGAGCGCTGGCTGCTGCGGTTGCTGGGAGATGCGCGCCACGCGTCAGGGGTCGCGCTTCTAATAATTCTCCTTTGTCCGCGGTTGTTGCGGCAGCAGCCGCCAGTGAAGGGACTGGAGCTCTGAGGGTCCCCGGTGAACAGGATCAGCCGTGTCTTTTCATCAACAGTTCGCTGAAGGACTAACGACTGGGAAGGGGGAGGTGATGCCCGGCCTTGGCGCTGTCAGTTACAGACTCGGAGGTGGCGGGCGACTTGGTATTCACAGACATTCGGTGTCACCGAAGCTCCTGGTCGCGGCGATGAGGGACTGTTCCAGATGTCAGGAAGAGGAAACTTCAGGACGGACCTTCCCCAAAACCCAAGTAGGACGAAACCTCAGCATCAGGTCCTGCAGTGGCCAGCGCCGACCCTGTCCTGCGCCGTGGGCTTGTGCGGTTTGCGGCTAGGGCTCTGCGGACGCCCAGACCAGAAGCGACCACGGTATCATCTGGCAACCTGTAAATACCCCTTTCAGAATCTCAGGTCCCCGACTTTTCGACTTCATAAAAGGAGGGAAGGTTTGACACCGCGAGCCCTCCCCCGAACGCAGACACCGAGGACACGAAAGCCTTCTTGAGCCTCTTTGAGTTCGCGCGGAGACAGCTAGGAAACTCCGTGAGGCCAAGGCTTCCCCCCAAACTTCCGGAAGAGCCAGTAGTCTAAGGACGACGGTAAATCCTTGTTCAAGCTGAGCCGAACTGACATCCCTGCGCCCTAGGACTACGGTCGAAGAGGGGCGCCATCTGGCAGAGGCCTTCCTCCCACTGCGTTATCTAAACGTTTTGGGCGAATGGATTCTGAAATTGAGCAAAACTGGAAAGAGTACAAATTGTCACTGAGAGGCAAGAGGGATAGCTGCCCAGCAGGCGAACTCCATCGGGGATGGTAGGGGGCTTGCAGTTTGTGCGTCCGCTGAGCGAGAGGATTGGACTGGCTAGGGCCTTTATCTCTGGGTCCCACCAACCATGGTCGGGAACTCATTGCCAGGTGACATGTGTTAATCTTCTACAGCATTTTCCTTTTTCTCAGAGCTTTCTACTTAGAAAAAAAAAACGAGGTTCGTAAGTTTTTCATCTTGAAGAAAATCATAAAATTTCGAGAAAAAGCCCTTTCTCAATGACAATTTTATCCTCAATTACCTGTAGAGGTCATTGGGAAGGCTTGCACGTAGTTGGCCGGTTAGCTCAGTTGGTTAGAGCGTGGTGCTAATAACGCCAAGGTCGCGGGTTCGATCCCCGTACGGGCCACACGTATTTTAGTTTAGTGGACTTAGGCCTTAAAACGAGGAAGCAAACTTGCTATGAATGGACTCTGTGTGGCTGTCTAAGGCATATCACCTTCAAAGTGTCCCGTCTGGATTGACCTATGCCATCTATCTAGGTTCTTATTTTGTGGTTTAAGGTCCTGAAAGCACAGATGGAGTAGAGAACCAGAAGGAATCCCATCTGGAAGTGTGGGAAACAGCACTGAATACCTGGGCCTGTCTCCATGACACATTTTATGTAGCGCCCCTCCTCCCCAGCCACACTGACTCCACCAGCTGACTTCCTCCAAAGCTGTGCGCATTAGAAGGCTGGCTAATGCTCCTGGAAGAAACCCAGTCCTGGCCTCTCATTGCCTCTTCACTTCTGTTTCCTGCCTTCTGCTCACTGGAGACGCTGAACTGGAGAATGCCGGCTTCAGAGCCCCAAGCTGTCCCCAGTGTCCAGCTGCTTAGTGAGGTCCAAAGCATCTTCTGGCAGAGAGCTTTCCTGACAGTTTTCTGAACCTGAGTGTTGTCCCTTCCAGAGCTCCCAGAGAGCCCAGCACAGGTCTGTGTGTGACATTTACTTGAACCTTTTAGTGAGATCCCCATTACATTAGAGAAGGCAAACATCAAGATGTGTGTAATGCAATAAATCAGATGTTCTCAGATTTTTCTCCAAACTTCTCTAATTAAAGTCCTGGGAACCAATTTAGGGCTTTACACACTAGGCAAGCACCGTGCTGCTAAGCCACATCCCAGTCCTTACATATTTTAAAAAGTCTGTTCAGTGAATTTGTGCTCCAAAGTCTGTAGGAGGCACGCTTTCCTCAGAGAAAGCGTGTAAATGGCAACTCATGTCTCTGAGACCCCACGAAGCTCTGAGTGGTTGTAATGCTCCAAGATCAGGATGACAGGGAAGGGCAGAGTGTGGCAGATGAACACAGAGGCAGGGGGATTCTGGAAGGTTGAACTCAGTGGAGCTGAGCAATGGGAGAGAGGTGTCTTAAGAGATGGGAGTTTCCACTGCACTCATCTGAAGTGAATAAAACAGTGAGACAAATGTTTCTCAGACTCCAGTTGACTGGGTTAGCGATCCTCAGAAGTTACACGGTCAGAACAAGTTCTAGGGGATGATTCTAAGTCTATAGTTTATGAGATCTTAGCTCTTAGAAGAAACAAATTAAAAAACAGTCACAGCCTTGTACAATAGCGAAATGATGAAGGTTTCACACAAGAGAAGTTATTCAAGGAAAGCAGCTCAGGGTCCATTTGATTGCCAGCTCTATTCTCAACATTCAGGACTCATCTTCCACTTGCTTCCCTGTGATATCCCAGGGAGCAATGGGAATCTTTTCTTCTTTCTGTGACATTATATAATGGAGGAAAGTAGTTCTGGATTGCTCTCTGTTGGATCTTCCCTTGCACTGATATGTAATCAGTCTCTCAGATTGAGTGTGTGTGTGTGTGTGTGTGTGTGTGTATGAGAGAGAGACACACACACATACACACACACACAGAGTGAGAGGGGGGAGGAAAGAGAGAGAGAGAATTAGGTTCTCTGAATAAATGTGATTTGGAAATCTCTTTAGTTCTTCCTTGTTATCTACTGTGAACCTGCTTCATAAGGAACGTATAGATCCTGTGCAAAAAGCAGCCCTTACTCACTCTCTCTGAAGTTGGACTTTTCAGGGTTTTCTGGTCAGGAGATTGACAGACCTGCAGCTGCACTGAGACAGCCTCCCATCAGCATCTTCACATCAGAAATGTTGAGTCTTGGTCTCCAAGCACCCTGCATCTATCTGCAGCTTGTAATCAACATAGCCTCACTTGGAAATTGCACCATATCAGCTAGTACTGCATCTGAAGCATTTCATATCCAGAACGAAGGAGTCCACTCCCCTCTGGGATTCATCTAAACAAGACTCTCTGAGCTGAGGGAGCAGGTTCACTTACAACTGCCATTTGCTGTTCCCTTCCTTCTTGTTTCACACTCCTCTGCCTTTCTCTTCCCTCAGAAGCCTTAATGCTCTCCTTTGAAGAAAAGTAACACAGGAGGTTCTTTATTCATTGACTGAATGAGTGAATGAGCAAATAAATAGTCCTCAAGCTCCTTCTCTCTTCGTACTATTCTACTGCATCCTCTGCTTCCAGCTTACCTATGTGACTAGAGACAGTCCCCTTGCAATCCACAAATATCGTCTGGCTTTCAGTTCCATGTGTCCTTTTCTATTCTAAAAGATTTGTTGAGCTTATTCTACATAGTCCAGCTGAATTTGGCAGCAAAAGGACTTGTCCACATCTGCCCTTTTCGGATCCAATGAAGGCCCAGGTATTTTTCACAGGGTCTCAGAGCTGGGAAGTGGCAAGACTCAAATAGGAAAGCAGAGGTAATTATCAAATAATGAGTTCTTCATCTCCCCCAATTCACCTGTCACTACTCAGTCTCCACAGTAACTCATCCACTAACATGCCATATATCTAAGCTGCCAAGTTCCACAGCCTTGAATTTAGACTGGGCCCCTGGTAATAGTCTCCTGCCCTGGAGCTGGGACTCCATCTGTCTGGGACTCTGCCAGGGCAGTTCCAGACAAGTTTGGCGGTATTTAGGCCTAGTATGCAGATGGAATTCTCCTTTCAGAGAAAGAACGTGAGTGTGGTTTTGTTAATACAGCTTCTAGAGTGAAGAGCACTGAGTGTTCAGCTCCAGACCCTTCTCCAGACGGGGCTGTTTGTGTGTTTCCAGCACTTCACGTAGAGAAGCCTGCAAATGAGCCCTGTATGCAGACACTGCTGTTTTCTCACTTACATAGGTTAGAAGATTCTTCACCGGAGAATCCAACGTGCTGAGGTAAATCTGCAGAATGTGTCTCTGAACCTGAATGCAGAGCTTCTCTCATTCCCCCTCACTTAGCTGTGCCCTAATGGTCACTGTCCTTGGGCTCTTGTTCCTGAAAAGCAGGCCCCTGTTTCATTCTTCCAGGGGGAAAAAAAAAAAAAGACTGTCCACAATCTTATATTTCAGATTCCAGAACAGAAGAAAGTCTGTCCCAGATCTGGATGGTCTGTGGTCTATGTTCTGGGTTATGTAGTCTACTCAGAAGAGATGGCTCAAGAGTTTCCACTCAGGATTTCCCAGCTATCATTGTGTTCTTGGTAGGTTCATTTTTTTTTTTTTTTTTTTCAGACTAGGAATGTGATGAGGGAGCATTTGTAGTCAGAGCCTCTGGGAAGAAGCAGGGCAGAGTGTAGGGCATCCCACACTGCCTTCTGAAGGGAAGGATGAGAAGTGTCATCGCAGGGAAACGGTGCCTGTGCAAAACACAAGGAGGGAAGAAGGATGGAGGAGCTGGGACACTCAGAGACACCCCGAGGAGAATGTTGAAGATTCTGGAGAGCTTTTGAGGGAAACTGGGCAAGCGGCTCAAATGGTCATAGCAAAGTGATTCTCAGGTTTCCTCAGAGCTTAGAAATAAGAAACTTTGGCTAGCTGGGATGAGGGTCACGTCCCACTGGCTAAGCGGAGGACTGTCCGCAGGACGTCGTTGGTGGCGGTGCGCGGCGGTGGGAAGCTCCCTGCCTGTGAGGTGCAGAACGACCCCACTGTGGGAGAGCGAGCAAAGAGAAGGACGGGAGGAGGGCAGAGTGCTCCCAGCGCAGCATGATGTGTAGGGCTAGGGGAAAGTCCCAAACCTGGGAGAGAGGAGCTTCTGACCTGTGAGTGAAAGAACAAATGGAGACACTTAAAAAGGTTTGCCAAATGCTCAGACTAACGAGGACGTGATTGTGTTCAAGGGAGGACCAAAGTTTGTGCTTAGAATGTGACGGGAAGGAAGCTAATGAGGCTAATTTTGAGTTCTCAATGTAGTGGAGTCCAGTATATTTTCAAAGAGGTGGAAGAAGTAGATTGTCAGACTGTTGCTGGAAAGGCGACATAATAAATTGGAGGATGTGGGCATCGATCCCACTACCTCTCGCATGCTAAGCGAGCGCTCTACCATTTGAGCTAATCCCCCATGCTGGTGGGTTCCTTCTTTTCTTTCCTTTCTTTTATGGGCAATGAGTCCGCTGGTTGTCATAATTATGTGCGCTAGTTAGGGCCCAGGAAAGCATGATAGTCAAGGCCCAAAACTCAGAGCCGGGATTCTCATCGCCTAATTGCCCAAAAGTGTAAGGAGTGAACTAGGAGCCTGAGACGACAAGAGAAAGTCAGAAAAGTAAGCCTGTTTCTGTCGGTTTCGAATCGGGGAGCTCTGAGGGCCACTATGCTACGGACGGAAACACCCTTCAGTGCCAGTTCTAGACCCTCTAGCATTCAGGATAGACACCGCATCCCTCCTAAAGTGCTATGCAGAAGTTACAGACCCACACGAACAGAGAGAAGCGCGGGGAACGCAGCCAAACCGATGATAAAGGCCACAGTGGAGAGGAGAGACCCTGGCACAGGGGAAGACTCAGAGGTGTGGCTTCGGCGGCCCGGAAAGAGGACAGAGCTCAACGGAGGAAACAGCCTTGGTGTAGGAATCCCCGGGCGGAGACGCGGTGGTGCATCTCAGGGGAATCTGGAGTGTGTGAAACGCAGGGAGAGCAGGAGGATGAGGGAGCCCGATGACCATGAGACACAGTTAGGAGAACTTTGCAGATGCTGGAGAGCTCTTGAGCGCCCCTCGGCAGGTGGCTCAAATAGTCACAGCACCGCGTAACGGGAAGGTTCTCAGTTCCTCAGAGCTTAGAAATGGAAAATTGAGACCAGCAGGGATGGATGGGGTCAGGATCTACTCAGGCCGCACGGAGGTTTGCTTACGCCGCTTTCGGCAGCAGCGCAGGGCTGTTGAGTAGCTCCCTGCTGCGGCGACGAAGAAAAAAAAAAAAATCCCCACGACGGCGAAAAGATAGACAAACACAGGGAAATTCCCAGAGAGGCGGGCAAAGCAAGCTCAAGATGCGGAGGTTTAAGGGGAAAGTCCTAAATAAGGGCGCACAGAGAGGTCCCGACTCAACGTTTGCAAACGCTTTCAAACATTTGTGAAAGGCACAGAACAACACGCACGGTGCGAACGGGAGAACCCTCGGGAGACTGTGAGTGTGCAGAAAGTGTCTCCAAACACCGTAAGAAACATTAGTCTCTTTCTTGTGGATCACGTCAGCCTTCCCTCCGTTGGTGTCAGCCAATGACACACAGAAACCCTACTAGGGACTCCCTGTGGCCGACCATCCTCCCTACCCCACCCACATTCCCTGGGGACTTTGCCTTTCGGTGGGGATCCAGGTCCCCCTAGCTCTTTTCACTGCCCCTCAGAGCCTCTCCTCAGAGCCCATCTCTAATCCTTTGTGTCAGCTATTGATCAGAAACGCTTTCTAGCATGACCCTCCAGGAACCACACTGAGCGGGGACACAGGCAGGGAATTTCCACTGTCCTTCCTGCCCTCCATTCTGATCTCTCTAGATCTACTCTTAGTCCTCTAGCAGCTACCTGCAGGAGCCCCTCTTCCCACCTACCTCCACTCGGTGGGACCATGGTGCCGATCCTGGTCCCCTAGCTCTTTCCATTGACCCTCTGATACTTTCCTCATAGCCCATCTCTGCAACAAAGTTTTGACTTCTTTAAAAACTCAGTTATGGCATGTAAATACATTTTTATTTTAATCCCAAGAGTGGGATATGGGGCTGCCTCAGTTTATCCACAGCTGACAATTGCCTTGTGCAGCTCAGAAAGGGGTGTGGTTTTTGCCAGCTACAGTTAGTGGAATTCTGAGGACCCTGAGAAGGTATAAATACCAGAGCCAGGAGAGAGCCAAACAAACAAACAAACAAACAAACAAAAACAACTTGGAAAAATAATGCTGCTGCTGGTTCATCCTGCTGCTGCATTTGCTGTTTGCTGTTGTGCTGGACCGCTAGATATCCTGATGACTGAGATTGGTTTGCCCCAAAGGACCCAATGGCCCTAACCAGCCAGAGGTAGCTAAAGAGAACTCCACCCCCTCTCCCCACTAACCTTTCTCTCCTACCTAGTGTTGGGTGTTGGAAGTTATCAGGAATGATAATGGGGTGGAGAAGGAAGGTAAAGTCATAAAAAGATCCAATTAAAATAGATTTTAAAAATACACGCTACACATCTCCATTCCTTTGGTCATCCACCAACCTGCAGGAGCCCTCTCGAGCAGGAACCCACATCCACCACACTTGCCTAGGATCCAGAGTGGCCAACTGCAACTGAAAAATACCCAACAGAGACAAGATCAGATATCTACACCACGAAACATCTCAACTGTCACAACTCCACTGCTTATGTGGACAGGCAAGACAGTATGGCTCCTCAAGAAGACAGTACCCTATTGCATGAGGCCTGGAGAAATGCAATATAGCTGAAGCATAAAACAAGAGCTTCAAAAGAGTAATTATGAATGTGTTTATTAACGACTTTAAACCTATTGAAGTCCACCGATATTGAGACGTAACCAGACATGCCTAGGCCTTGCTATCTAACACAAAAACAGCTGTTTTGTCTTCCCTAGCTCAAAATTCAATACTTGCTGCTTAGAATAATGACAGAGATAAATGTATATTCTGCGCAAGCTATACCACAATAGCCTGCTATGTTCTTTTCTCACAGGTATGTAGGAAGCTGGAAGGTCCTCAAACTCCCAAGACAGGGAACAAGAAAGTTCCCAATTTCCCCTATCCCATATCCCAACCAATCTGCTTAAAGGTCAGCTGAAATGCTTTTTCTAGCTACCTAGCCATAATGTGCCTGAAATAGAATTGATTCTTCCAGATTGGTTGTGGTCTTTTCCTTTAAAAACTCACTCGGAGAATGACTTGACATCTCAGTCAACTGCCAAGTCTACTGTGTCCCTGATTATGATCAGTCTTGGGTGAGTGTTCAATAAACCATTCATCTCTGACTGAGATCTGTGTCTGAATGGTTTTGAGGCTATTCTTGGACTATAAGAAACCTTTAAAAAAGATATGAAAAACTAACAAACACTGCTGAATAAATGTTTAGTTTGAATGAAAGTAGCCTCCATAAACTCGTAGGAGTGGCACTATTTGAAAGGATTAGGACATGTGACCCTGTTGGAGTAGGTTTGGCCTTATTGGAGGAAGTGTGTCACTGGGCTGGACTTTGAGGTTTCAGAAGCTCAAGCTCACTCTCTCCTCCTGCTGCCTGCCTGTCCAAAAGTAGAACTCTCAGCTCCTCTCCAGCACTATGTCTGCCTGAGTGTTGCCATGCTTCCAGCCAAGATGATAATGAACTGATAATGAACTCTGAACTGTAACCCAGTCCCAACTAAATGCTTCCCTTCATGAGAGCTGACATGGTCATAGTGTCTCTTTACAGAAGTAGAAACCCCGAGACAATGAAATAAGAAAAACATTTCAAGACATGAAAGTAAATACAATCATTAAAGAAAACCTAAACTGAGCTGAAGCTGGAAATAACAAACTTAGGCTAAAGTAAGCCTCATCAATAGACTATAAGAGATTTAAGAGAGAATTTGAAGACAAGGTAGAATAAATGAATAGCTCAGTCAAAGAAACTGTTAAGTCTAAAAATGTCTAATCACAAAACATCCAGAAAGTCTGATCAAAGGCACACAAAAATATTTTTAAAGGAAGTCGGAAGAGAAATCTTCTCTAATCTAAAGAAGGAGGTACCTGTCCAAGTAGAAGAAGCACACAGAACACCAAAGAGGACCAGGAAAGAAATTATTTTTTTTAAGATTTATTTATTATTTATACAACATTCTGCCTGCACACCAGATCTTACTATAGATGGTTCTGAGCCACCATGTGGTTGCTGGGAATTGAACTCAGGACCCCTGAAAGAACAGCGAATGTTCTTAACCTCTGGGCCAGCTCTCCAGCCCAAGGAAAGAAATTCTTTCTCAGAGCACATAATACTCAAAGCAATAAATATATAGAGTAGAACAAAGAAACAATATATTAAAAGTTACAAGGGAAAAATATCAGTCATATAAAGGCATGCCCATTAGAATAACACCTGAGTTTTCAATGGACACTTTGACAACCACTAGTGCCTGGACAGATGTTCCACAATCTCAGAGAGAATACAGATGTCAACCCAGACTTCTACACACAGTAAAACTGTCAATCACAATCAACTGGGAAAGAAAAGCATTCCACAAGGAAACCAAATTTAAATAATTTCTATCTACCAACCCAGTGCTACAGAAAACATTAGAAGAAAAACTTCAGTCTGAGGAGATTGGCCCATCCAAAAAAGAGACAAGGAAAAATAATCCCAGAACAGTAAATCAAAAGAAGGGGAAAAACACACAACAACGACAAAATAACAGAAATCAACACACACTTCTCTTTGGTAACAGACTAAGAGGTTAAATTAGAAAACAGAACCCATCTCTCTACTGAATCTAAGAAATAAACCTCATCACCAAATATAGAGATCACCTCAGGGTAAAAACATGGAAAAAGACATTCTAAGCAAATGAACCCAAGAAGCAGGCAGGTGTAGTTATTTTAATGTCAGACAAAATAGACTTTAATCAAAACTGACCAGAGAAGAAAGAGGACACTTCATACTCTTTAAAGAAAAAATCCACCAGGAGAATATTACAATTTCAAACAGTTATGCATCAAACTCAAGAGTACTCAAGTTCATAAGAGAAATACGAGTACAGCTAAAATCACATATTTATCCTCACACAGCGACAGGGGTGACTTCCATTCCCTACTTTCCTCCATGACAGGTCATGAAGACAAAAACTAAACAGAGAAACACTGCAGTTAAATAACATCACAAGTCAAATGGACCTCACAGACATCTACAGAACTAAACACTAAACACTAAGGAATACACTTTCTTTTCAGCAGCTCATGAGACGTGCTCCAAAACTGGCCACATGCTAGGAGACAAAGCAGTTTTCGATAGATACAAGAAAATTGAAATTACCTCCTACCTCTTATCTGGATTAAAGCTGGATAGCAACAGCAGCTGAAAGTCTACAAACTCATGTAAACTGAGAAATTCACTACTGAATAAAGAACAGGTCACTACAGAATTCAAGAAACAAATTAAATCCTTTTAAAACTGAATTAAAGTAAACATACCTTACCCACACCTGTTGAACATAAGGAAAGTGGTACGAAGAGGCAAGTTCATAGCACTAAATGCCTACATCAAAAGCTACAGAGATCTCATAATGGTAACTTGGTTACATAAATGTTTTTTTTTTTTTGAAAGCTCTAGGCAATGACAAGAGGGAATAACAGCCCAACAGAGAAGACAGCCAGAAATAATCAAACTCAGAGCTGAAATCAGTGAGACAGAAACAAACAAATAAACATATTTTAAAAAATTCAAAGAATCAGTGCAATGAATTGCTTCTTTGAGAAAATCATCATAATTGTCAAAGTTTTATCAAAATTACATAAAATACAAAGAGAAGATCCATATTAACAAAAATAGAAAGGAAAGGGGAACATTACAGCAAATACTGAGGAAACTCAGACTATCAGAAGGACTTACTTTGAAAATTTATATTCCAGCAAATTGGAAAACCTACAAGAATTGATGAGCTTCTTGATATTCATTACCTATCAATGTTCAGATCAAATTAGAAATTAAACAAAGTTATAACTTCTAGTAAAATAAAAGTCCCCAACCCAAATGAATAAGTACACAAAAATAAGAAGCTCAGGGACAAATGGACTCAATTCATAATTCTACCAGACCTTCAAAGAAGAATGAAGAATAATACTACTCAAATTATCCCCAAAAAATAGTATCTGAGAGAACATTTTTAAAAAGCTAATATAATCCCAATACCAAAACCACAGAAAGACCCAACAAAAAAAAATAGACTAACATAACTTATAGACATACATGCAAAAATTCTCAATAAAATAACTGGAAACAGAATCCAAGAACACATCAGAAAGGTTATCTATCGTGATCAAATTGGTTTCACCTCAGAGATGCAGATGTGGTTCAATATATATAACTCAATAAACACAATCTACCATATAAACAGACAGAAAGGCAAACACCACCATCTTATTAGCTGTAGAAAGGACCCTTGAAAACATCCAACACACCTCTGTGGTAGAGGCCATGGAGAGGTTAGGACACACCTGAGTATAATAGTAGCAATTTACAGCAATTCCACAGCCAACATCAGCCTAAACATAGAAAAACCCAAAGCATTTCCACTACTATGTGTGGAACAAGATAGGATGACCACTCATTCCGGTCTACCTGATAGATCATTTGAAATCTTATCAAAAGCATTAACAAAACTGAAGATCAAGGGGAAGCAAATAGAAAATAGAGAAGTCAAAACATCTTCATTTGCAGATGACATTTTATACATAAAGGACCTTAAAAACTGCACCAAAAAATTTCTATAGCTGATAAATTATTTCAGCAAAATAGCAGGATACAAAATTAACACATAAAAATCAGTGACCCTCCTACATACAAATGACAAAGAAATCAGGAAAACAACACCTTTAACAATTTCCTCAAAATCTATACTGGCATAACTTTAACCAAACAAGTGAAACACATGTAAATAAAAAACTTTAAGAAACTGAAGAAACTTAAGAAGACATTAGAAAATCTTCCATGCTCACGGATTGATAGGATTAATATCGTAAAAATGGGCATCTTGCCAAAAGAAATATACAGATTCAATGTAATCCCCATCAAAATCCCAACACAATCCTTCATAAATATTAAAAAAAAAGAAACAACCTTCAAGTTAATATGAAAATACAAAACAAACAAACAAACAAACCTCAAGGTAGCTAAAATAATCCAGACCAATAAAAGAGCTGTTAAAGTATCACCTCCCAGCGTATTACGGAGTCATGGTTGTAAAAACAGCATGGCATACACGTGAAACCAGATATGTTGATCACTGAGATCGAATTGAAGACTCAGACATCTATGGACAACTGTTTGTTGACAAAGAAGCCTAAAATACAAACTGTAGTAAAGACAGCATCTCCAACAAATGGTGCTGGTCTAACTGAACAGCTGCATATGCAAAAATGAAACTAGATCCCCATCTGTCATCCTCAACAAAACTCAACTCCAAATGGTTTTATGCCAACATAAAACCAGATATACCGAATTTGGTAGAAGAAAAAGAAAGGAACAGGCTTGAATTCATTGGCACAAGAAAGGGCTTTCTGAACAGGGCACTGATAGCATGGACGCTAAAATTAATAAAATGGAATCTTATTAATCAATTAATTAATAATCTTATTAAAATTAATAAAATGGAAGCTAAAAAAACCCTCTGTACAAAAAAGGACAGTATCATTTGGCAAAAACAGCAGGCTCAAGAAAGGAGGAAATTCTTTGCAAATTATACATCGGATAGAGGGTTAATACCTAGTATCTATAAGAACTAAAAAAACTGAACATCAAGAGAACAACACGATTAAAAACGGCTACAGTACTAAGCAAAGAGTTCTCAAAAGATGAGATTCAAGTGGCCGAGAAACAAATGCTCATGAACCTTAGGTATCAAGGAAATGAAAATCAAAACTCCTTTAAGATTTCACCTTACCTCAGAAGAGCCAAGATTAGTAAAGCAAATGACAACACACGCTGATGAGCCTGTGAGAAGGGGAAACACTTACTCATGATTAGTGGGAGTCCAAACTTGTACAGGTACTATGGAGGTCCGTGTGGCGGTTCGTCAGGAAGCTGGGACTTGATCTACCTCAAAATCCAGTTAACGCTGGGCAGGGTGCTGCCTCAAATCTCAGAACATTTAGGGCAGAGGCAGGAGGATTTCTGTGAATACGAGGGTAGTGAGTTCCAGAGTAGCCAGGGCTATGCAGGGAGACCCTGTCTCAAGCAAACAAACAAACAAGCTAATAAGATCCAGCCATACCACTCTGTGGCATACACTATGGAGATACTAGCTCATTCATGTTCAATGGTGCTGTATTTGTAATATCCAGAAGTTAGAAACAGCCTAGATTTCCATTAACTGATGAATTCATAATGAAAATGTTTATACAATGGAACAGTATCCAGTTGTTAAAAGAAATGGTATTCTGAAATTTGCAGCAAATGGTGTGCTACAATCCGAATAAGCACAGAGGTATGTACCTAGAAAAGGAATAAGGTGCCTGAGGAACGGCAAATAGAATATAGTGTTATGGAGGAACAAAGATAAAACTAGAATAGAATGGGAGGGCTAAATAGGTAGTTTGATGGACGAGAAGGACAAAGGAGGGAATGTGGGGAGGGACAGCTAAGAGTAAAGGCCATTTGAAAAATCACAGGGAAACCTACAGCAAGCTTCCCCATAGGGATCTAAACGCAGCCACCATTAATAACGAGACAGCGCCCTAAGTAGACCTCCAAGCACACCAACTAAAACCTTCAGGGTCGGGAGTGGGTTGCTTCTTGTTGAAACATTGGCCTAAGAGACCCCATGGAAACCTCCAAATGTCGCAGGCTGTTGCCAAGGCTACCGGTTACTCCCCACAATCCAATTGTTAAGCCGTATTGCTGAAGATAATTGCTTTTGTCACTGAACATGGAGAAGTCAAGGCGGTTTTGAGAAGGGGCTATGTTCCTCCTCAGATACACAAATCACAGCCTTGGGGAAAGCCTCGGTTGATCAGCCCAGCTCTCAACATCCCTGATTTTTATTTTATTGTTATTATTATTATTATTATTATTATTATTTTACTTTTGAAATATTGCAGCCATAAGAGCTGTTGCACAACGGATATTGCAAGAATTCATTTGTTAGAGAAGTAAATGACTGAATGACTTCACACCTCTCTTTGTGTCTTAACTGCAGCCAGGCATCTTCAAGCTGAGAAAGCATCTGCCTTGCTTCCTCCATCACACGATAAGAAGTTCAATTATTTACTTGTGGCGTATAGTGTAGGCTAAATATCCTCACCAGCCATCTCACCAAGCAGTTGGAACTGGTTTCAATGTGATCAGTGACCATCAGCAGTTACTTTATTTTCAGATATGACTTGAAATTCTCTCCAGTCCTTCCTTATCACCCACTGTCAACCCACTGCATAAGCAACTAATAGATCCTGGGTAGAAAAGGAGCTCCTTCTTGTCCTCTCTGAGGCTGGATCTCAGGCCTTCTGGCAGGAGATTGACAGACCTGCAGCTGCACTGAGACAGCCTCTCACCTTAGCAACTTCACATTAGAAATGTTGAGTCCTAGTCTCCAAGCACCCTGCATCTATCCCTGTAGCTTTTAAAAAACATCATTTGGAAATTGCACATACTAGTTAGTACTGTGTCTGAAGCATTTCACATCCAGAACAATGGAGTCCACACCTTTCTGGGATGGATTTATCTAAACATGACCCCCTGAGCTGAGGGAGAAGGGGCCGTTACAATCTCCCTTTGTCACTCTCTTTCAGGTTGTGTTTCGTTGGACTGACACTCTCTTTCTTCAGAAGTCTTTCCTTCCTGATCTTTTTTGAAGAAAAGAAAATACAGAAGGTTCTTTATTCAATAACTTAATGAATGAGCAGGAAAATAGTCCTCAAGTCTTTCTCTTGAGTTAACTCTATTCTGTTATACTATTCTGTATGCTGTTATACTGTTATTCTGTATTACTGTATTCTGTATTGTACTGTTATTCTGTATACTGTTATACTATTCTGTTGTATCCTCTGCTTCCATCTGTGTCTACCTGTGATGGCTATTCTTAGTTGTCACTGTCACTGTATCTGGAATTAACTAAAACCCAAAAATTGGCTGGCAAAACGGAGAGATTTTTATTTGGTTACATCACTTGAAGTAGACTTCTGGTCTGAGTCTTTGAGGTGGGAAGAAAAACCTCTAATGCGGGCCCCACCTGCTGCCTGTGGTCCTCTAGAGAGGACATGGAAGAGGAAGGTTATTGCTCTTTTCCTGCTTGCTCTTGCGCCACTAGCAATTCTATTCCTTCACTGGCATCAGAGCCTACCCACCAGGGATTCTGGCATATACTGAAGATCAGCTGAGACACTCAGACTCGTGGATTCAACTACAAGATTCTTGGATGTTCCATTAATAGGCAGCTAAGGTTGGATTCGCTGGAGGGCAGTCTGCAAGTCATTCCAATATCTGCTTTCTCTCTGCTTATATGGATTCATTCTATAAGTTCTGTTATTCCGGAGAATACTGACTAATAGACTACCCAAGTGGAGACATTCCCCCTATAAGCCACAAAATATCCTGTGGTTTCTAGTTTTATATGCCTTTAACTACTCTAAATTTTTTTGAGTTTATTCCACATAGTTCAGTTGAATTTGGCAGCAAAAGGACCTGTGCACACCTGCCCTTTCCAGATGCAATAGACGTTCAGGTAAATTGAAAATTTTTCACTGGTAAATTGAGTATTTTTCACAGGGTCTCAGAGCTGAGAAATGGCAGAGCCTGAATTGGAAAGCAGAGGTTGGGTATCAAATAATGTCTTCTTCCTCTGCCCCAACTCACCTGTCACTGCCTGTTCCACAGTAACTCTCCCACTGACAGGCCAAATACCGAATCTCCCAATTTAGACTGGGTTTCTAATAATAGTCTCCTGCCCCGCAGCCGGGGCTCTGTCACTCTGGGGCTCTGCCAGAGCAGCTACAGGCCGCGGGGGGGGGGGTGGTGGCATTTAGCCCTAGGCTCCAGGAGGAATTCTCCTGCAGAGAAAGAGCAACTGGGTATGTTCTTGCTACTACAGCTTCTGGAAGCAAGAGAGCAAACTGCCTGTTCAGCTCCAGACCCAACACCGGCAGTCCCTTCTCTGGACTGGGTTGTGTGTGTTCCAGCATTTCACCCAGCAGAGAAGCCTGCGGCTGAGCCCTGTGTCCAGACGCTGCTGTCTTCTTACTTGTAGAGGTTGGAAGATTCCTCTCCTGGGAAAATGAGAGGCAGACATGAATCTGCAGACTGTTTCTGAACCTAAACCGGGAGTCTGTCCCACTCCCTACCCCAGCCTCTACCTCCCCGTAGCCTCAGCATTCATTCTCCTCATCCTCGTAGCCTACAGCGCGCCCCCCCCCCCCTTTTTTTGGTCCCCTTTTCAGGACCTTGGATTTGGCCCTCAGCGTAGAGGCACTGCTAACTAGTATGAATCTTCTACTGATGGGCCAGGAAAGGCTTCCACACTGCTTCATTCTTCCAGGAAAAAGAAAAGAAAGAAAAGAAAAACAAAAAAAAAGAACAAACAAAGAAAGAAGTGTCCAAGATCTGGCTTTAGATTCCAGGGCATAAGAAGGCTGGTCTGGAGTCCAGATGGCCCACAGGACATATGGGTCCACAGGGATCTGCCTTTTTTCAGACTGGCAATGACAGGGAGTAGATTTCCAGGTAGAGTCAGTAGGCCGGACTTTTTACTCTCTTATGAATTAAATGGAGCCATAAAACATAACTGTTTCCGCTCGGTTTCGAACCGAGGACCTCTCGCGTGTGAGGCGAGCGTGATAACCACTACACTAAGGAAACGATAGAGAAAGATGCTCTTTGGGCTTTTTCTTCTCTCTATAAAGCAAGATGCATCCTGCCTCCTTTCTAGAGTGGCGCGCAAAAGTCACAGATCCACATCAACGGGGAGACTGTCCAAGAACATGCCCAAGCCAGAAAGCAAAACCGCAGCGGAGCGGCGAGGCCCCGGCGTGCAGGGAAGGAGAAGACGTGCGCCTTGGACGGCGCAGTCTTGGAGAGCCCGCGAAGGGGGAGCACCGGGGCAGGAATCCACGCTCCGGGGCCCCGCGGAGCACCGCAGGGGAGTCCCAGCGAGTGAAACTCAGGGAGGCGGGAGGAGGCCGATCGCCCGGACACTCGAGGGGAACGCTGCGGACGCTGGAGCTTTGGAGAGAACCGGGAGGGAGGTCCACGCGCTCCCAGAACCGCGCCAAGGAATGACTGTTCCCGCAGACCCGAAAGCGCAAGTTGGAGACTTGGCGCGGGGGGGAGTGGGGGACGCGTCCCGCCCAGGCCAGGGGAAGCCGGTCCGGGCGAGGCCGTCGGCGGCCGCGCGGGGCGGTGCGCAGCTCCCCCGAGGCGCAGAGCAACCCTGCACGACCGCGGTGGAGCGAGCAAAGAGAAGGGAAAGATTCCGGAGAGGCGGGCGGGGAGGGCGCAGCTCGGCGCTGTCTAGAGGAAAACCCCAGGGCGGGTTGCACAGAAGAGGGTCCGACCCAGTGTCCGGCCTGTCAAAAGACAAGTGCGGACGCCTAGAACATCTGTTAAATTCACCGAATAAATGAGTGGTGCGTGCTATGGGCGTGAGGAACGGGCAGGTGACTGTTAAAAGGGGAACTGAAGTTTGTGTTTAGAGTGTGACGGGAAGACAGTGTGTGTAATCCTGTCAGTTTTGAGTCTTCAGTGTAGTGTAATAGTTTACAAGAGCAGTGGAAGCGGCAATTGTCAGGCTGTGTCAGGAAGGCGACATAATAATTGGAGGATGTGGGCATCGATCCCACTACCTCTCGCATGCTAAGCGAGCGCTCTACCATTTGAGCTAATCCCCCGGTGGGCGTGTGGATTTCTTGTACTTCCTTTGCAGGCCAGTGAGTTCACTGTCCGTCACGCAGTTCTGAGATCCGGGTAGGGTTCAAGAAAGCATGGGAGTCACAGGCAAAAGGGGTAAGCGGAGATTCCTATCTCCTAACTAAAAGTGTAGGGAGTGAGTTGAGGGCCTGAAAACACATGGGGGAGAGAAGAAAAACTAAACAAAGGAACCAAACTGATGTTTCCGCCCGGTTTCGAACCGGGGACCTCTTGCGTGTTAGGCAAGCGTGATGACCACTACACTACGGAAACACACCCATCAGCATCCGTTTTCCTAGTTTCTCCACATACGTTCAAAACCTCCTTAGCTAAGGGGTTGATGGTGGCTTTTCTTTCTATATGTATCACAGAGAAATGCTGCGTAAGTCAAATGGACCTAGCACACATCTACAGAACATTCCAACTAAGCACTAAAGAATACACTTTCTTCTCAGCAGCTCATGGAAACGTGCTCAAGAATTGGCCACATGCTAGGACACAAAGCAAGTCTTGACAGATGTAAGAGAATTGAAATAACGCTCCGCTTCCTACCTGACCCCCGAGGATTAAACCTGGATATCAACTCAACAGAAAGTGTACAAACTCCTGTTAACTGGACAATTCACTACTGGATAGAGAACAGGTCAAGACAGAAATCAAGATATAAATTAAATACTTTTAAAACTGAATGAAGAACAACATGCACATGGCTATTGGACATAAGGAAGGGGGTTCTGAGAGACAAATTCATAGCACTAAGTGTCTCTCTCTACACGTTTATATATTGCTATATGCTTACCATTATATATTTAAATATAAGAGATAAATATCTACTTATATACTGATATAAGGGATTTCATAATAGTAACTTAGTAATACACCTGAAAGTTCTAGAACAACAAGAAGGCATGACAACCCCAAAGAGGAGACAGCTAGAAATCATCAAATTCCAGGATGAAATCGATGAAATAGGAACAAGCAAACATACATACAAAAATAATACAAAGACTTAATAAAATGAGCTTGTTCTTTGAGAGAACATCAGCAAGACTGAAAAACTTTTAGCAAAATTAAAGAAAAAAAGAGAAGTGACCCTTATTAATAGAAGAGAAATGAAAAGAACATTGAAAAAGACACTAAAGGAATTCAGAGAATCATGAGAACATACTTTGAAAAGCTATCGTCCACCAAATTGGAAAGCCTACAGGAAATGGAGAAAATCCTGATATGTGTCACCTATCAAATTTAAGCCAAAGTCAAACAAGCAATTTAAACATACCCATAACTTCTAGTAAAATAGACGTCTCCCTGCACCCCAAAAAGCAAGGGGTGGCCAGATGGATTCAATGCAGAATTCTTCATTCTTCATGCAGAAGAATGAACAAAACTCCTCAAATTGTTTTAAAAAAAAATAGCAACTGAAGGAACATGTCTGAATTCTAAGCACAAAGCTTTTATTATTCCTGTAAAACTTTGCAAAGACCCAACAAAAAATGTATAGAGCAATAGCAATTATGGACATAGACAAAAAATTCTTCATGAAATACTTACAAACTGCATCCAGGAACATATAAAAAAGGATATCTATCATGACCAAATTGATTTCACCCCAGAAACGCAGGGGTGGTACAATATGTAAATCAATAACCATAATCTACCACATAAGCAGATTGAAAGACAAGAAACATCATCATCTCATTAGATGCAGAAAATGCAACACCCCTTCATGATAAAAGTCCTGGAGAGACTAGGGATGAAAAAGACATACCTCAATATAATGCAATTTACAGCAAGCTCACAGCCAACATCAACCTACAGAAACAGATATTTGAAGCATTTCCACTAATATCAGGAACAAGACAAGAATGTTACTCTTTCCATATCTGTTCAATATGGTATTTGAAGTCCTATTGGGAACATAAAGAAAACTGAAGGAGATCAAGTGGATGCAAAGTGTCTTATTTGTAGATGACATTATTATTTTTTTGTTTTTAAATCGTATTTTTTAATTTTTTTAAATTAATTACAGTTTATTCACTTTGAATTCTTCCTGTAGCTCCATCCCTTTTTCCCTCCCAATCCCACCCTCCTTCCCCCTTCTCCACCCATGACCCTTCCCAAGTCCACTGATTGGGGAGGCCCTCCTCTCTTTCCTTCTGATCTTAGTCTATTAGATCTCATCAAGAGTGGCTGCATTGTCTTCCTCTGTGGCCTGGTAAGGCTGCTCCCCCCTCAGGAGGAGTGATCCAAGAGCAGGCCAATCAGTTCATGTCAGAGACCGTCCCTGTTCCCATTACTATGGAACCCACTTGGACACTGAACTGCCATGGGCTACATCTGTGCAGGGGTTCTAGTTTATCTCCATGAATGGTCCTTGGTTGGAGTATCAGTCTTAGAAAAGACCCCTGTGGCCAGATTGTTTTGGTTCTGTTGCTCTCCTTGTGGAGCTCTTAGCTTCTCCAGGTCTTACTATCTCCCCCTTCTTTCATAAGATTCCCTGTACTCTGCCCAAAGTTTAGCTATAAGTCTCAGCATCTGCTCCTGCAAGGTAAAGTTTTTCAGAGGCCCTCTGTGGTAGGCTCCTGTCCTGTTCCCTGTTTTCTCCTTCTTCTGATGTCCATCCTGTTTGCCTTTCTGAATGGGGGTTGTGCAACTTAGCCAGAGTCCTCCTTCTTGATTAGTTTTTTTTTTCTTGTGACAGTATTTTAATGGATTTAAGGGAGATTATTATCAGCAATGTGTGGCATTTGGGCATTGCAACACTTCTGTTCCAAACATTATCAAATACTGTTAAATAATAGAATATGTTCAAACTTGGCAGTTTTCTTATGGTTTTCATTCTTTTTGTTTTCCTCAAACTGTTATGTAGGCATTTTTATATTGTCCCTTCAGTCATGCATTACTTGTCTGTGTGCTTTGCACCTAACTCCTAATTCCTCTTAGTATTTCATTGCTACACTAACTCCAGAAATCGTCTGTGTAGCATAAAAATGTGCTATGTAAGCATAAAATTATGCAAACAGATGAGGAGACACATTTTCTATGGGAATTAGCTCTCTGGAAGTCCCTAGCAAAAATACCCTATTGGAATAAGACGTGCTCTTATAATCCTGCTTTCTCAGATGCAAGACTGGAATTGATGAGCCCCCCCCCCTTTTTTTTTGCTGTTTCTCTATGATTCTTGAAACAGTACAATTAACTATTTAAGGAAACATTTCTAATAGATCACTAAAAGCTTTAGCAAATAAGAGTAGAAGGAAAATAAAATTTTAGGAGTGGTAATAAATCAGATTCAGCATCAGGAATTGCTTGTGGAAAAACCAAACATTGTAGGTAGTAAAAGGACAAGAGTTTTAGGGCTTTCTAAAGAAAATGTTTAATCAGGATCTGTTAGGATAAATGCTCTGGATATTCCCACTGCAGTAAAGCTACTACAAAACCATTACCTAACACAGGTATTTATGATGAGGCAGAAAGAAGATAGGCAAACATAGAAAGTCAGAGAGTTTTATATTATACTATAAGTTTTTTGGACAGTCTAGTTCAAACATCTTATCTCTAAGGAAAGATTGTACATCCTTAGCAAGACAAACAGGAGGAATTCCCCTCAATGCTTAGCTCTAGGGGGGTTGTAAATCTTTAGCCAACTTGGTTCGGAGGGCAATGACAGCCCCTGACCTTCCACTCACTAATTAGTAGCAGTAAACTGTGTAAACATCACTAGTTCTACGTTTCCTCTGCTTAAGAGGCTGTTAGGCCAAGATTTTTTGTAAACACTGCTTCTACCAGTGTTGGTGGTATAGTGTTGAGCATAGCTGCCTTCCAAGCAGTTGACCCAGGTTCTATTCCTGGCCAAAGCACGAATGTTAGGACCAAAGCACAAATGTTAGGACCAAAGCACCAGTGTTAGGAGACGTAGGAATGTAGAGAAACGTGCGCCTGAGGGGGGGGGGAGTAAGAGAGAGGAGGGGGGGGAGGGCTCCAGTTCTCTTATAGGGTGACCCAGGGCATGCGCAGGTAGTTCCAGGTGGTCAGCAGGTGGTCTGGGTGTCTTCACAAATGGTCTGTCAGGTCCCTTGGGGCTGCCTGTAGCCTGCTTCCTGATCCCAACAGTTACTCTTTCAGTTAAAATGTAAACTTTGTATTGTTGGTAAAAAGTCTGAATGCTCCAGGAAATATGTCAACTTCAGGTGATTCTTTATGTAATCACTATATAAGTGCTAGCTTGACTTCAGTAAATTGCAGAAGATCCAAACCAACTACCTGGTGTGGTCTCTGTCATTTCGCCTATCTGTGCCTTCCTGATATCCGAATTCTCTGATTTTCCCGTGGACACGGGGCACCCGATGGGGCGGTCCGCAGCATTTCATGGTCACATATTCAAGGTAATTTGATCTTTCTTTTTTTATTTTTATTATTAGTTACATTTTATTAACTCTGCATGATTAGTTTCTTTAGGTGTACCGATCTTAGTATGTTTATCCTGTATCATATGTCTACTATCCAATTATGAGTGTGTATATACCCTGTGTGGATGACCCTAAGGCTTGCATCAGGAGGCAAAAAAATTTCAGCAAATTATCACACAAAAGCCAGAAAGAAACCAGGAAAACAATACCCTTCACAATATTCTCAAAAAATTTCTGAGATAACTCTATCCAAGGAAGTGAAAGATGTGCAAATAAAAAAATTTAAGACACTGAAAAAAGAAATTGAAAAAGTCAGAAGATGGAATGATCTCTCATGCTCATGGGTTTACAAGATTAATATTGTGAAAATGGGCATTTTCTCAAAAGCAATTTACAGATCCAATGCAATCCCCATGAAAGTTCCAGCACAGTTTTTCATAGAAATTGAAAAAAAAATACTTTCAAGTTCATATGGAAATACAAAAACTCACCTAAAATAATCCTGAATGATAAAAACAACTGCTAAAGTGTCACCATCCCTGATTTCAAGATGTATTATGGAGCCATGGTAACAAAACAGCATGGTTTCCACATAAAACTGGACATGTTGATCAGTGGAATCCAACTGAAGACTCGCACGTAAGTTCACAAACCTATAGACAACTGACTGTTGACAAAGAAGCCAAAAATACAAACTGGAGAAAAGACAGCATCCCCAGCCAACAGTGCTTGTCAAACAGGACAGGTGCATATACAAGAATAAAAATAGATCCACATCTACCATCCTGCACAAAACTCAACTCCGAGTGGATCAATGATGTCAACATAAGACTAGATATTCCAAACCTGACAGAAGACAAAGCAGGAGATACAGTTGAATTCACTGGCATGGAAAAGGACTTTCTGAATGGGTCACTGACGGTACAGGCTCTAGGATTAATAAAATGGAACCTCATGAAGCTTAAAGCCTCTATACAGCACAAGACACCATCATGTGGACAAACTAGCAAGGTGTATAATGGGGGAAGTTCTTTACCAATTATACATCTAACAGTGGGTTAGTATATACAATATGCAAGGAACTAAATAAAACAAAACAAAAACTGGACCTTAAGAAAGCAAATATTTGTTTATTTATCTTTTAATTTGCCTTTGCTTTCAAATAACCCTATTTTAAAATGACATATATAACCAAACAGTTATCAAAGGATGAAATACAAATGGCTGTGAAGCAGAAATGCTCAACATCTTCAGCCATCAGGGACATGAAAATCAAAACTACTTTGAGATTTCTTCTTACCTCTGTCAGAATGGCCAAGATCAATTAGAGCACATGATAGCACATGCTGGAGAGGCTGTGGGGAAAAGGAGACATTGCTAGTAGTCAAACGTGGCAGGCACTATGGAAACTGGCGTGGTGGTTCCTCAGTAAGCTGGAACTTGATCTACTTAAAATCCAGCTAAGAGTGGCATTGTGGTGCATGCCTTAAATCCTAGACCTTGGGAGGCATAGGCAGGACAAGCTCAGTGAGTTTGAGGACATGCACTGTGGTCTACATAGTGAGTTCCAGGACAGTCAAGGCTATGCACAGAGACGCTGCCTCAAGCAAGCAACAAACACAAACGAGCTAATGAGATCCATCTGCACAGCTCTGAGGCAGACACCCAAAGGAGTCTACATCCAACTACAGAGCTACGGCTCGTTCATGCTCATTGTTGCTGTATTTATAATATTCAGAAATTAGAGACAGCCTAGAAACAGTTATTCATTAACTGACGAATGAATAATGAAAATGTGGTGCATTTATACACTGGGATATTACTCAGCTGTTAAGGAAATGATATTATGAAAATTGCAGCTAAGTGGATGGAGCTAGAAAAAAAAAATGACCCAGAGTGAGGTAATCCAGATGCAAATGACTAATGCATTATGTTCTCTCTTATATGCGGCTGTTGCTTTTAAGCTTTTGGTATGTGCACTAAAATCAGAGAGGTTTGGTACCCAGTAATGAACTGGGGTGCAGGAGAGGATCTCTCAAGGAAAGGGAGATAGAATACAGTTGTTATAGAGGGACAAAGAGAAAGCTGGAATAGGATGAAATAGTTGGAGGGAAGAAAAGGGTAAGAAGGGAATATGGGGAGGGACATCTCAGGACTTGTCCACAACTGCCCCTTTCTGAGGCAACAAAGGCTCGGGTAAACTGAATATTTTTCACAAGGTCTCAGAGTGGAGAAGTGGCAAGCCCTGAATTGAAATGCAGACACTGAGCATCAAATAATGAGTTCTTCCTCTGCCCCAGCTCACCCGTCATCGACTGGTGTCTGTAATAACTCACTCGCCAACACTCCAAATATCTAATCTCTCAACCTCTACAGACACGAATTTAGACTGGGCTCTTGCTAATAGTCTCTGGCTGGGACTCTGTTACTCTGGAACTCTGCCAGGGCAGTTCCAGACCAGTTTAGCATTTGGGCCCAGGCTGCAGGAGGACATTCTTCTGCAGAGAAAGAGCAACTGAGGATGTTCTTGCTTTCACAGCTTCTGGAGGCAAGAGATCAAATTGTTCTGCTCCAGATCCTGTGTCAGCAGGCCCTTCTGTGGACTGGGCTATGTATGTGTTCCAGCACTTCACCAGACACAGAAGTGTGCAAATGAGCTCAGTGTCCACACACTGCCATTTCTTCCTCACCTGAGGAGCCAAAGTGCAGAAGCAAATCTGCAAACTGTGTCTCTGAATCCAAACCTGGGTTTCTTCCCTTTCTCCTCCCCACCTGTAGCCTAAGGGTGACTGTCCTTGGCCCCCTGTTCCAGGTCCTGATACCTGGTCCTGAGCTCTGAGGCACTGCTCGTGGGGCTATTCTATTGACAGCCCAGGCAAGGCGGCCCATTGCTTCATTCTTCCAGAAAGAAACAATTGTCCAATATCAAATTCCTTCCTTCCTTCCTTCCTTCCTTCCTTCCTTCCTTCCTTCCTTCCTTCCTTCCTTTGCATTAGTGTTTTGCCAGCATGTCTGTCTGTCTGTGTGACGGTGTTGGATTCTCTGGAACTGGAGTTACAGACAGGTGTGAAGCTGCCGTGTATGTGCTGGGAATTGAACCTGGCTCCTGTGGAAGTGCAGCTTGTGCTCTTAACCGCTGAGGAATATCAAATTCCAGATTCAGGAACTGAAGAAAACTAGTCCGGATGTAGGGTAGTTCATTGGGAAAAGTCCCAAGTTAGATAGTCTAACCAAGACATATGAGGCTCAGTAGGAACTCAGCAGCCAGAGTGTTCTTGGTGGGTTCGGCGGTTGTTTTTCAGATTAGGAAAACTGGGTGTGTGCGTTTCTAGTTAGAGCCACAGGTAGGAGGGAGGATAATCCCCGGGTTTTCCTCACCTCCTTCTGAAAATGGGTACATGAAACATTAGAGTTTCTGTCCGGAGGACATGTAGAGTGAGGAAAGTGTGATGACCTTTACATCACAGGAACACCTTACAGTAACCTCACACCTTCTGTTATTTCACAATCCAAGACACTGTATCCTTGCCAAGGTGCCATCAAGAACTTACATATCTAGGTTAACGGGGGAAAAGGGGAAACAACCAAAGGAAGCAATCAAACCACGAATAAGCGCCGTGCACGAGAGGTGAGCTAACGACACAGGGGAGGAATAAGGAACAAATAAAGGCGCAGCCAGACTCAAAAGTCACAAAGCATCTGGGGGATGGGGTTGTCCCACTGCTACTTCCATGCCAGTCGCGTGCTCTACCTTAGCTGACCCCTCAGTGACCTGGACCTTCAGATCCCTTTTATCTGCAGTGGGCCTACCCCAGGACCGCATGACTGTCAATTCCCAAAGCGCAGAGCCGAGCACTCACAGGCAATCTGCCCAGAAGCTGTTCAGGCTTGTAGAACCTATGTCATCTCTCCAAGATGGTGGTTCTCAACCTGTGGGTGGGGGAAATGAGTGACCGTTTCTCGGGGTTCACCTAAGACAACTAGAAAACATTTACAGTAGGATTCATAACAATAGGAAACTCACAGGCATGAATTAGCAATGAAAATAGGTTTATGGCTGTGGGTCACAAGAGGAACCATATTAAAGAGTCTCAGCATTAGGAAGGTTGAGAACCACTGCTCTAAGAGAAAACGAAAAATGTTGAGAGGGCGGTGCTCATGGGAAAACGCGGAAAGTCAACAGAGTCCTGGTAGGTGGGACGCTGTGGCCTCCTTTGCCTGTTCTTGGAAAGAGGATGGGCCACATGCTCCTTTAGGTCAAGAAAGATGGTGAAAGGCCCTCGCGGGCTGGACCACGGCAAACAGGTCAGACCATGGCCTAGCGGTTTTGTCTATTGCCCTCTACCCCACCCCTCTCCCCCTTGCTAAACCATTAGATTACATTCCTAAAGCCAGCAAGGTCTATTCCCGTATTTGGCCACTGACTCATTCCTGAGACTGAACGTCAAGATCCAACATCAAAGGTCAAGATCAAAATTCATTATTTGACTAACCTAATTAAACTACCGAATCGTAACTTATTAACATGTCCTAGCTCATTCTAATACAGATCTTCCCTTTTATCCTCTTAAATTGACACTTGCCAACTAGGAATAACAATACCTCAAGATCCAGCTATACCACTCCTAGGCATATATCCAAAAGAGGCTCAAGTACACAACAAGGACATTTGCTCAACCATGTTTGTAGCAGCTTTATTTGTAATAGCCAGAAGCTGGAAACAACCCAGATGCCCCTGACGAGATCTGATAGAGTAGGATCAGAAGGAAGGAAAAGAAGACCTCCCCTATCAGTGGACTTGGGGAGAGGCATGCCTAGAGAAGTGGGAGGAAGGGAGGTATTGGGAGGGAAAAAGGGATGGAGCTACAGGGGGAATACAAAGTGAATAAAGTGTAATTAATAGAAAATTTAAAAAAATTAAAAAAATTGGAAACTTAAAAAAAAAGTTGACACTTGCAAAGCTATTTCTGCTACGGTTCCTGTCCTTTTCGATCTGAAAAGGCCACTTTGTCCCTTTGCCTTGGGTATGGATGGTTTGTGCACCTCACAGAACATGGGTTCCTTCGGTGTACTCTAATAAGCTCAAAAGTGTCAACCAACGCTGTTCCCGCCCGGTTTCGAACCGGGGACCTCTCGCGTGTGAGGCGAGCGTGATAACCACTACACTACGGAAACACCCTGCGGGAACAGTTCGGTCATTTTACAATGTCCAGGAAGGACATCGCGTCCTGGCGGCCCGGAGTCCTGAGGAGCCGAGTGGACGGAACCTCAGGAACCGCCGCCAGAGCCGAGAGAAACCGTGCGGAGAGGCGAGGGCCTGTGGCGGCCTGCGGCGGGCGAGAGCGAGCTCCCGCGAGGGGACGGTCCCCGTCGGGGCAGGGAAGGGCTGTGCGCGCGGCGCTGGCGGGGGCGGGGCGGGCCGCGGGCGGCTCCGCCGAGCACAGAGCGACCCACAGAGTCAGGATGGCGCGGTGAGCAGAGACGGACGGGGAGGGAGGATCCCGAGAGGCGGGCGGAGAGCTCACGGCTCCGCGAGGGTTAAGCGCGGTTGTGGGATCGGAGCGCGTGGGAGCGCGTCTGCCGAGGGAGGGAGCGAGTAAAGGAGACAAAAACAGCTAATGGATGCCCAGGGGCCTGCGTGCAGGGTGCGGGGGGAGAAGCCTGACTGTGTGCTCAACACTGAAGCTTGTGTGTGTGACAGGGAGAAGGCGCGTGAGGGTAATCTCGTGTCCTCGAAGTATCGGAGTCGAAGGCGACATAATAATTGGAGGATGTGGGCATCGATCCCACTACCTCTCGCATGCTAAGCGAGCGCTCTACCATTTGAGCTAATCCCCCGACGGGGGCCCGGATTTCTTGTACTTCCTTTGCAGGCCAGTGAGTCCACTGTCCGTCACGCAGTTCTGGGATCCGGGTAGGGTTCAAGAAAGCATGGGAGTCACAGGCAAAAGGGTAAGTCGAGGTTCCTGTCTCCTAATGGTCAAGGGTGGAGGGAGTGAGCGGAGAGCTGGAAAACACGTGGGAAAGGGAAGGAAAAGAAAAGAACTGAGCCGCTGTTTCCGCCCGGTTTCGAACCGGGGACCTCTTGCGTGTTAGGCAAGCGAGATGACCACTACACTACGGAAACACATTCACGCTTAGCTAATTTCCTAATTTCTCCAGATAGTCAAAACCCGCTTAGCAAACGGTTTGACGATAGCATTCTTTGCATATTCACACACCACGGAGTAGCTAAGTCAAATAACGGTTCCCCTCCGTGTTCAGCCCTCGGTGGCCCGCTCTCCTGCCGCCGCCTGGGCACCGAGCTTGCACACCGCCAGCCACGTCCTGTGGAATTGGTTCCTCTGTGGCTGGATTCCCTCACCTCAGACCACGCCCTCTGCTTCATGGGCTGCAAGTGACCGAGTCTCTTTGTAAAGGGACGAGAAGGCAATGTTCCTTGTGCATCCGTTGTGTTTTCACCGGTCCATTGGCGCACAGTAGCTCAGGTTCGTATCTTGGTTATTGTGAATATGAAGGCGCGAGTGCCCCAAAAATATTCTGACCCGTTACCGTGAATGTCTCAGAACAAAACGAGTGACTCGGAACGCCTTGATTCCACTGTTGTGGCCACGTGCCCACTAAGGGGAAGGTTCCGTGGCGCTCTCTTCAGTTTCTAAAGGAAATGCCCATCCAGAGCACTAAGCACCTTCAGGGCAGCTCATAAAACAGCTCAACTCAAGTGCTAGGGCATCTGTCACCCCCTTCTGGACACCTCGGACACTGCACTCAAACATCATACACAGACTCTTGTGGATCCTCTCAGACTTCTCTTTGTGTCAGCCAATGGTACACAGAAACCCATTTTGTCAGTGTCTTAGTTAGGGTGCTGTTGCTTTAGAGAGACCCCATTACCATGGAATTTTTTTTTTTTGTAAAGGAAAACATTTACTTGGAGCTGGCTTATAGTTTCAGAGATTTAGTTCATTATCTTCATGTCAGGAAGCATGACACTGTGTAGCCAGACATGGCACTGGAGAAGGAACTGAGAGTTCTACATCTTTTTTTTTTTTTAAAGTAAGCAGGTATTTTATTGAGTACTTTTGCATCTATGTTCACAAAGGAGGAATTGCTCTATAATTTTAAATTTTTTTTTAAAATATTGATTACAGTTTATTCACTTTGTACCCCAGCTGCAGTCCCACTCTCATTCCCTCCCAATCCCACCCCCCTCCCTCTTCTCCTCCCAAGCCCCAGAGTTCTGCATCTTGATCCACAGGCAGCAGGAAGAAGACTGTGTGCTACACTGAGCATAGAAGACCTCAAAGTCCACCCCCACAGCGACTTCCTCCAATAAGGCCACACCTCGCAAGAGCGCCACTTCCTGTGGATCAAACATTCAAACACGTGAGTCAAACTACCGCATTCCACTCCCCGGCCACCACAGGCTTGGAGCCATACCATAACGCAGAAATGCATTCAGTCCAACTTCAGAAGTCCCCATAGTCTAACCAGTCTCAAACTTGCTTAAAAGTTCAAAGTATCTTCTGAGATTCATGTAATCTCTTAAATGCAATCCCCTCTAAAAACAAAATGAAAACAAAACAAAACAAACCTCCATGTCTTATACTTCCTATATACAGGGGCACAGCATATACCTTATAGTTCTAAAAGGAAGCACAGTGAAGAAATACTGAACCAAAGCAAGACTGAAAGCCAGCTGGGCAAACTCCAAACTCTGCATCTCCATGTCGTGTCAAAGCGCCCTTCAGATCTCCAACTCCTTTCCTATTTGTTAAACGCAACATTCTCACGAGCTGGTTCCACTCCCTGTTAGCAGCTCTCCTAGGCAGGTATTCCGGGACTCTGCCATCTCCAACATCCTGGAGTCTCCAAAGCAAGCCAGGCTTCACCTTCACAGCTTCATGTCATGGCCTCTTTGGACCTCCACGCAGGGATGCTCTTGCCGTAGTTTTCCTTAGTAACAGAAGGAGATTCCACAACTCCATTCTTCTAGCCTTGACTCTAACGCCAGAACCCTGTGGCCAAAGTGGCCAAGTTCTGCTGTTTGCTGGGGCTGGAACATGGCCCCCTCCTTCAGCTACATCTTCATCAGCTTTCTGGTTTGGATGTTTTCCTTCACTGCCTAAGCCTGGTTGTCCTGAACCTTGCTCAGGCTGACCTTGAACTCAGAGATCTGTATGCCAACTGTTCTCTAATTCCTTTTCACAAGGGTGGGGTCTTGCCATAGTCCTGGTGTCTCTTTACAGCAATAGAAACTCTAGAACAATGGAATAGGGAAAACATTTCAAGACATAAAAGTAGAACTAGACTCACTAAAGAAAACCAAACTGAAGGAAAACTGGAAATAAAAAACTTAGGATGGCAATCAAAAACCTCAGAGGTAACCCTCATCAACAGATTAAAAGATAATCAAGAGAGAATTTGAAGACAAGGTAGCATAAATGGTATCTCAAAGAAAATGTTAAATCTAAAATCATCCAGTCACAAAACATCCAAAAAGTCTGATAAAAGCACACAAAATATTTTTAACAAAATTATAGAAGAAAATTTTCCTAATCTAAAGAAGGAGGCACCTGTCCAAATAGAAGCACACAGAACACCAAACAAACAGGACCAGAAAAGAAATTCTTCCCTAGAACACATAATATTCAAAACTCTAAATATATAGAACAAAGAAACAATATTAGAAATTGCAAGGGAAAAGGATCAATCTTGTAAAGGCATGCCATTAGAACAATACCTGACTTCTCAATGTGTGGACAGATGTTCCTCAATCTCAGAGAGACAGATCCCAGCCCAGACTACTTCACACAGCAAAACTGTCAATCACAATTAACTGGGAAAGAAAAGCACACCACAATGAAACCAAATTTAAATATTTTCTATCTACTAATCCAGCTCTACAGAAAACATTAGAAGGAAAACTTCAGTCTGGGGAGATTAGCTACATCCAAAAAGTCCCAAGGAAAAAAGAATCCCAGAACAGTAAATCAAAAAAGGGGAAAAAAAAAACTCACACCACTATAAGAAAAGAACAGAAATCAATACACACTGCTCATTGATAACAGAGTAAGAGGTTAGATTAGAAAAAAGAATCCATCTTTTTACTGAATCTAAGAAATAAACCTCATTATCAAGGATAGGCATCACCTCAGGGTCAAAGGATGGAAAAAGATATCCCAAGCAAATGGACCTAAGAAACAAGCAGGTGTGCTGATATTTTGTCTGAGTAGAAGAGATAGAGAAGGACAATATATACTCCTCAAAGGAAAAGTCCACCAAGAGAATACTGCAATTATAAACAGTTATGCACCAAACTCAAGAGTGCTCAAGTTCATAAGAGAAATACCAGTGCAGCTAAAATCACATATTTATCCTCACACAGCGACAGGGGTGACTTCCATTCCCCCCTTTCCTCCATGACAGGTCATCCAGACAAAAACTAAACAGAGAAACGCTGCAGTTGAATCACATCATAAGTCAAGTGGACCTCACAGACATCTACAGAACTAAACACTAAACACTAAGGAATACACTTTCTTTTCAGCAGCTCATGGAACTTGTTCCAAAATTTGCCACATGCTAGGACATAAAGCAAGTCTGGATAGATGTAAGAAAATTGAGATAACACTCTGCCTCCTCTCTGACTGCTGTGGATTAAACCTGCATATCAATAGCAATAAAAACTATGCAAACTTTTAGAAACTGAATAACTTACTACTTAATGAAAAATGGGTCAAGATGGAAATCAAGAAATGAATCCTTTTAAAATTGAATAAAGATAAAAACACAGCATACCCACATCTAGGAAAGTGATTCTAAGAGGCAACTTCATAGCACTAAGTATGTCTCTCTATGTATATCATACACACACATGCACATGGAGAGGTCTCATGGTAGTAACTTAGTGACGCCCCTGAAAGCTCTAGAACAACAAGAAGGAATAACACCCCAAAAGAGTAGACAGAAAGAAATAATAAAAGTTAGCCTGAAATCAATGAAATAGAAACATACAACCATATAGAAAACAATTCAAAGAATCAATAAAATAAATTGGTTCTTTGAGAAAACCAACATGACTGACAAACTTTTAACCAGGTTAAATAAAATAAAAGATCCATGCTAATGAAAATAGAAATGAAAAGAACATTGCAGCAGATACTGAGGAAACATCGTATTGCAAGAACATACTTTGAAAAATCTATATTCCACCAAATTGGAAAGCCTACAAAAAATGGATAAATTTCTTTTACATAAGTCACATCAAAGTTAAGTCAAGATCAAATAAATAATTTATACACACCTATAACCTAGAAGTCCCCAAATCCTGACAAAAATAAAAATAATAAAAAAAAGAAAACCCTGGGGCAGGTGGATTCAATGAAGAATCCTACCGAACCTTCAAAGAATAAAGAACAACGTTCCTCAAATCATTTCAAAAACACTTCTCAAATTATTTAAAAAACAGGAACTGAAGGACATTTCCTAATTCTTTTTATAAGGCTTCTATTATCTCAGTAAAATTATGCAAAGACCTAACAAAAAATTTATAGATCAGTATAATTTATGGACATAGACAAAAAAGTTTCAGTAAAATACTGGCAAACTGAATGCAAGAGCTTGTTAAAAAGGTCATCTATCATGATCACATTGGCTTCATCCCAGAGGTGCAGGGGTGGTTCAATATATGTAACTCAGTAAACATAATCTACTACTTAAACAGACTGAAAGACAGGAAACACCATCATCTCACTAGATGTATAAAGGGCCTTTGACAACATCCAACTCTCCTTCGTGATGAAAGTCCTAGAGAGCTTAGGGATGCAAAGGACATATCTCAATATGATAATGGAAATTTGCAGCAAGTTCATAGCTAACATCAGCCTAAACTGAAGCTCTAAGCATTTACACTAATATCAAGAGCAAGGCAAGAATGTCTTCTTTTTTCAGTCTATTGAATATAGTATTTGGAGTCTTATAAGAACATTGAGAAGACTAAAGGGGCTACAAATAGAAAAGGAATAAATCAAAGTTCCTAAGTGATGTTATTCACAAAAGACCCTAAAGATTGTACCAGGAAACTTCTATAGCTGATAAACTCTTTCAGCAGAATATCAGGATACAAAATTAACACATAAAAGTCAGTAGTCCTCCTACATCTAATGACAAACAATGGAGAAAGAAATCAGGGAAACAGTACCTTTTACAATATCCTCAAAAAATATCTTCAAAAAATTTCACAATATCTAGTCAAAGAATTGAAACATGTGCAATAAAAACTTTAAGACATTGAAGAAAGAAAATGTAAAAGATAATAGAAGATGGAAAGATCCTCCATGCTCATGGTATGATAGAACAAATATTGTGAAAAAGGGGCATTTACAAATTTGTACAAATTACAATTTACAAATTCAATGCAATTCCCACCCAAATTCCAGCACAATTCTTCCTAGAAACTGAAAAAAAATCTTCAGAATTGTTAAAACTCAGGATAGTTAAGACAATCCTGAATGATAAAAGAACTGCTGAAGATATTACCATTCCAGATTTCATGATGTGTTATAGAGCCATGATGATATCCATATAAAATCAGACATGTTGAGCAATCAAACTGAAGACCCACCTGTAAGTTAACACACCTATGGACAATTGATTGTTGACGAATAAGCCTAGAATACAAACTGGAGAAAAGACAGCTTCTCCCACAAATGGTGCTGGTCTAACTGGACGGCTGAGTATTCAAGAATAAAAATAGATACACATCTATAATCCTGAATAAAACTCAACTCCAAGTAAATAAAGGACATTAACATAAGACCAAATACCCTGAATCTGATTGGAACCTCGTGGAGCTGAAAAACCTCTACACATCAAAAGACACCACCATTCGGACAAAATGGGAGACTATAGGATAGGGAAAATTCTTTGCAAATTATACATCTGATAGAGAGTTAATATCTAATATATATAAAGAACTAAAAAAAACCCCTCAAACATCAAAAGAATAACACATTTAAAAATAGGCTACATTACTATGCAGAGAATTCCCAAAAGATGAAATACAAATGACCAAGAAACAAAGAAATGCTTAACGTCCTTAACCACCAGGGAAACACAAATCAAAACTACTTTGGGATTTCATCTTACTTGAGTCAGAATGGCCAAGATCAATACAGCAAATGACAGCACATGCTTTTAAGGATGTGGAGAAAGAAGAACATGAATTCATTTCCAGTGGGAATCCAAACTTATGCAGCCACTATGAAAACTGGCATGGTGGTTCCAGTAAGCTGGAAATGGATCTACCTCAAAATCCAGCCAAAATTGGAGTTTCAGTCTTAGAACTTGGGAGGCATCGGCAGGCAGAGAGCTCTGTGTGTTCGAAGGCAGTCCTGTGGTCTACATGAGTTCCAGGATAGCCAGACTATACAGAGAAAGCCCTCTCAAACAAACAAACAAACAAACAAACAAACAAAGCTAATAAGATACAGCCATTCCACTTGGGGACATACACTCAGAGGAATCTACATCCTAAGACCAAGATACTAGCTCATTCACATCCTTTGCTGCTTTATTTATAATAACCAAAAATTAGAAACAGCCTAGATTTCCATTAACTGATGAATGATTAATGAAAATGTGGTGCATTTATACGATGGAATATTATTCAGCTGTTTAGAGAAATGATATTCTGAAATTTGCAGGTCAGTGGTGTGCTACAACCTGAATAACCACAGAGGGTTATGTAAAGAATACAGCAGAGGAGATCATCTCCGGAGGAAGGGAAAATAGAAGATAGTGTATGGAGGGACAAAAAGAAAACGAGAACAGACAGAGTAGAAGAACTCTGTTCAGTGGAAGGGATGGGTGAAGGAGGGAATATGGAGAGGGACAGCTAAGAGTAAAGGCCATTTGAACAACCATAGGGAAACCTACTGTAGAAGCTTCCTAAAAACGTTCATATGTGAAAGGAATCTAAACGGAGTTACCAATAATAATGAGACAGCGCCCTGAGTAGACCTCTAAGCACACCAAGTGAAACCAAGGGTCAGGAGTGGGTTGCTTCTTGTTGAAACATTGGCCTAAGAGACTCCATGGAAACCTTCAAACATCTCAGGCTATTGCCAAGGCTACTGGTTACTCCCCACAGTCTGATAACCCTTTTGTCATTAAACACGGAGAAGGTGAGGTAGTTTTGAGAAGGAGCTATGCTCCTCCTCCACACATCACGGCATCAGGGAAAGCCTCAGTTGATCAGCCCAGCTCTCAACATTCCTAAGTTTTGTTTACTTTTGAAACATTACAACAGCTGTTGCACAATGGAGAGGCAAGAGGAGTAAATGAGTGAATGACTGCACATCCCTCTTTGTGCTTTAACGGCAGCCAGGCCCCCTCAGAGCACCAAGCTAAGAAGGAATTTGCCTTGGTTCCTCCATAACACGATAGGGAGTAAGAGCAAATATATACTTTTGGTGTCCAGTGTGGCCCGAATCTCCTCTTTATCCATCTCATCAAAACATTGGAAACTGAGTTCAGTGTGATCAGTAACCATCAACAGTTGTAATTTTTTTCTTTCAGATGTGACTTGGAATTCTCCTTAGCTCTTCCTTGTTATATCCACTGTCAATCTGATACACAAACAACTAATAGATCCTGGGTAAGGAGTCCCTCCTTCCTTGCCCTCTTTGAGGTTGGGCAGACCTGCAGCTGCACTGAGATGGCCTCTCCCATCAGCAAATTCACGTTAGAAATGTTGTCCCTTTGTCTCCAAGCCTGCATCCACCTGCAGACCGTAGAGTATAAAGAGCATCGCTTGGAAATTGCACCATATCAGCTGGTGCTGCATCTGAAGCATTTCACATCCAGGATGATGGCATCCACTCCCCTCTGGGATTCATCTAAACAAGACCCTCCAAGCTGAGGGAGCAGGTTCACTTACAACTGTTCTTTGCCACTGTTTTTCCTCTTGTTTCACACTCTGGCACTCTTGCTCAGAAGCCTTTCTGAGAACGCAGGAGGTTGTCCATTCCTTGAGTGTGTGAACAAGCAAATACATAGTCCTCAAGCTCATTTTCTGTCTATACTGTTCTTTTGTATCTTCTGCTTCCGTCTGAGTCTACATGAGATGGTTCATCTTTGTCTTCAACTTCACTGTATCTGAAAACAAAACAAAAACCAAACAAGTCAAACAAACAAAAAACCCTCAAATAACGGGGCTAACCTGAGAGACATTTTTGTTTAGTTAGATCATTTGAAGAGGACCTCTAATCTGGCTCTTTGAGTTATGCAGATCTTCTGAGGTGGGAAGACTCACCTCTAACCTGGGCCCACCTTCTGCTTGTGGCCTATATAAAGAACACGAAAGAAGGAAGTTTTGCTCTTTGCCTGCCTGCTCTTGCTTTGAGAGCATGTCTATTCCTTCCCTGGCACCAGAGCCCACATATCAGGCATTCTGGCATTTACCAAAGACCCAGCTGAGACATCCATCCTTGTGGACTCAACTACTGGATTCTTTGACCTTCCATTCATAGGCAGCCATGGTTGGATTAGCTGGACCACAGCCTGTAAGTCATTCTAATAAATCCACTTTCTATTTATACAGATTCATTCTATAAGTTCTGTTACTCTAGGAAACCCTGACTGATAGACTAAAGAAGTGGAGACGGCCCCCCATAATCCACAAACTATCCTGTGTTTTTTAGTTTTATATGTCTTTAACTACTCTAAAAGATTTGTTGAGTTTATTCCACACAGTTCAGTTGGATTTGGGAGCCAAAGCACCTGTGCACATCTGCCCTTTCCGGATGCAACAAAGGCTCAGGTAAATTGAATATTTTCCACAGGGTTTCAGAGTTGGGAAGTGGCAAAGCCTGAACTGGAAAGCAGAGGTTGAATATCAAATAATGAGTTCTTCCTCTGCCCCAACTCACCTGTCACTGCCTGTTCTCCACAATAACTCACCCATTAACACTCCAAATATCTAATCTCCCAAGGTCCAACGCCTTGAATATAGACTGGGCTCCTGGTAATAGTCCCTTGCCCCAGAGCTGGGCTCTGTCACTCAGGGACAGAGTGCAGAGAAAATGTAACTGAGTATGTTCTTGCTTTCACAGCTTCTGGAGGCCAGAAAGCAAATTTTTCAGCTACAGACCCAACATCAGCAGGCCCTTCCGTGGAATGGAGCATGTGTGTTCCAGCACTTCACCAGAGTGAAAATGCTCTGTGTTCAGATCCTTTTTTTTTTTTTTTTCCCTTACTTCTGTAGGTTGGAAGACTCCTCACCCGAGAGACTAAGGTGTCAAGATAAATCTGCAGATTGAATCTCAACCAGAACCTGGGGCTTCTCCCTCGTTGGCTGGCGTCTATTCTTCTCACCCAGCTACAGGTCACTGTCCTTAGTAGGCTCTTCTAGGGCCTTGGACCTGGCTCTCAGCTCCTAGGCTCTGCTAACTAGGGCTAGGCTTCTACCGAAGAGCCAGGCAGGGTTGCCTGCTGTTTCAACGTTCCGGGAAGGCACAACTGGCCAATCTCAACGTTTAGGTTCTGAAGCAGAGGAAAACTATTCCGAGATTTGGGTGCTTCACAGGGAACGTCCCGGGTTAGGTAGTCCTAACGCAAGACAAATGGGTTCAAGAGGGTCCACTTAGGATGTTCCAGCCGCCTTCAATGGCCGGTGCTTAGACTAGCAATGTCAGGGGAGAGAGAGAGCACGACAGCCACATGTGGCAGGAGGCAGGCAGAAAGCAGGGCTACTGTACAGTCTTTGGAGAGTGCAGACAAAAAAAACCTATGTTTCCGCCCGGTTTCGAACCGAGGACCTCTCGCGTGTGAGGCGAGCGTGATAACCACTACACTACGGAAACACCCACCTGCTCTCCTACTTGTCATTTTACAATCCAATCCAAACACTGTCCTTGCTCTATGTAGTCGCAAAGTTACAGATTCACATCAGCAGAGAGAATGCTAAGGAATGCATGCTACCAGACCAGAGATGAAAACCGTAACGGAAAGGAGAGATCCTGGCACAGGGAAGGAATGAGAGATGGGGCTTCGGCGGCGCAGCGGAGGGGAGAGTTCAGAGGAGGAAGCTCAGGGGAACTCCCGTGTTGAGAAGTAGCGGTTCATCGCAGGGGAGTCCCGCGCGTGTAGAACTCACGCAGGAGGTTGGAAGAGCCTGATCACCCCGAGGGGCCGGAGGAGAACGTTGTAGACGCTGGAGAGCTTCTGAGAGAACCCGGGGCAGGAGGCTCAGATTCTCCCAGGAACGCAGTGAGGAAAGGGTCTCAGCTTCTCAGTGCCTAGAAGTGGAAAACTGAGAATAGCGCGGAGGGAACCACATCCCGGCCAGGCCAGGGGAGGCCGGTCCGGGCGATGCTGTCGGCGGCCGCGCAGGGCGGTGCGCAGCTCCCGCGAGGAGCAGAGCAACCCTGCTCTGCCGCGGTGGAGCGAGCAAAGAGAGGGACGAAGAAAAGACAGACCTCAGAGAGGGGACGGAGTGCCTCCAGCGCAGCACGATGTGGAGGTTTAGGGGAGCGGTCCTGTACCTGCTTGCAAGGAAGAGGGTCTGACCAGGTGTCTGGAGAATGAAGGAAAAAAGAAACGTAGAGGCCTAGATGTATTTGTCAAACGTGTGGGCGGGAGAAGCTACCTGTGTGCTCAAGCTCATGCTTATGGCGTTACCGTTAGGAAGCATAAAGCTAACGTAGTGAAATTAATTTTGATTTTTAGTGAGGTGGAGTTTGTCAGTTTGCAGAAGCGGCGGTTTGTCAGGCTGCGTCTGGAAGGCGACATAATAATTGGAGGATGTGGGCATCGATCCCACTACCTCTCGCTTAGCATCTACCATTTGAGCTAATCCCCCGGTGAGAGCGTGACCTTCTTGTACTTCCTTTGCTGGCTATTTTGTCCACTGGTAGTCACAGTTACGGGCTCTGGGTAGAGCACAAGGAAGGATGAGAGTCACAGGCAAAAGGGGTAACCGAGATTCCTATCTCCTAACTGGTGAAAAGCGTAGGGAGTGAGCGGAGAGCCTGAAAACACATGGGGAAGGGAAGAAAAACAAAAGAACCAAATAGCTGTTTCCGCCCGGTTTCGAACCGGGGACCTCTTGCGTGTTAGGCAAGCGTGATGACCACTACACTACGGAAACGCCGCACAGAAGGATTGCTTCCTAGTTTCCCCCCATAAAATTAAAACCTGCTTAGTAAACGGTTTGATGATGGCATTTTTTATATTTAGGTATCACGGAGTAGCTAAGTCAAAGTAACTGCGGAGGCTGTTCCCAGCCCTTGGTGACCTCCCTCTACTATACCCCTCCGGGGGGCAGACCTCCCTTACACTGGTGATCCTCTCAATCCTCTCAAGGTGTGGCTCCCCGCCTAAGGTCAGGTCCAGAGAGTCCCCCCAATGATGGGATCGCGGAAAGCAGGCTCGGCGCGTGGGCATAGGAGAATAGTGGTGGGAAAGCCAAAGAAAAGTACAGCTCATCCTGTCAGGAACTCACACGGGGAGGCCCCAGACCTCAGGGACTACTGCAGTTCTGGAGTAGTGTTCACGCCTGTCTGACCAGATGCACCCCGCTTCCCTGCTAAAGCCGCTCTCCGTTGGCTATGACGCCATGGCAGCTGGTTTCTATGTGGACTGCAACAGTCGTTTATTAAAGAAAACTGGTGAGCTGCCCTTTTCGTGTTCACTCTCAGGAGGTTTAAAAAAAAGTGGCGTGGTTGGTTGGTGTAGGAGACGATGCTGGTGGACCAGGGCCAGTTTCTTTTTTCCTTCGGAAACTTTCTGCACCTCCCCGCAGACCTTCCCAGTGTAACTCAAGTTATAGCTGAGTTAAAAAAATAAGCTTTTCAGAAAAAAAGCTTTCTAAAGCTTTTCTTGCTGTGGGTGGATTACAGTTAGATACTTTCTCATGATCAACTCTCTTAATGTCGTTGACGTCTACTGGCCTTCCTGACATTCCTTTATCCTCCCGCTTCGCAGGTTAGCAGACGTGGACAGCCTTTTGCTTTTAATTCTTTTACATATATTTATGAGGTGGTAGGGGAGGAGTGGGTGCCAGCACTCCCGTGTGGAAATCAGGATTCAGGCAGGAGTTGGCTCTCTCCTTCTAGCACGTGGGTTCCAGAGAACAAACAGGTCATCAGGCTTCTCCCCAAGACTCTTACCTGCTGAGTCCTCTCACTGGTCCATTTCTCTGACAGATTCAAATCCTTAACTTCGCTAGGAAGAACCTGGAACTAGCTTAGTGAAAGATTGTTCTGCGTCTGATTTCCAAACAGGAACCCAGGAGTCTGAAATTGATAGGAACAATGTGCCTCAGCGCTTGGAGGTGAGACTGAGCGTTCATCCTCTCTAGGCAGGCACATGCCAGCCAGGCCTACATACGGAGGCCCTACTTTTTTTTTTTAAGTCTTTCTTTTTATTAATTACACTTTATTCACTTTGTATCCCCCCTGTGGTTCCCTCCCTCTTCCTGTCCCAATCCCTCCCTTCCTCCCTCCTCTGCACGAATGCCCCTCCCCAAGTCCACTGATAGGGGAGGACTTCTTTTCCTTCCTTCTGATCCTAGTCAATTAGGTCTCCTCAGGAGTGGCTGCATTGTCTTCTTCTGTGGCCTGGTAATGCTGCTTCCCCCTCAGAGGGAGGTAATTAAAGAGCAGGCCAATCAGTTCATGTCAGAGACAGTCCCTGTTCCTATTACAATGGAACCCACTTGAACACTGAGCTGCCATGGGCTACATCTGTGCAGGGGTTCTAGGTTATCTTCATGCATGGTCCTTGGTTGGAGTATCAGTCTCAGGAAAGACCCCTGTGCTCAAATTTTTTTGATTCTGTTACTCTCCTTGTGGAGTTCCTGTCCTCTCCAGATCTTACTGTTTCCCACTTCTTTCATAAGATTCCCTGCACTCTGCTCAAAGGTTGCCCATAAGTCTCAGTATCTACATTGATAGTCTGCAGGGCAGAGCTTTTCAGAGGTCCTCTTGGCAGGCTTCTGACTTGTTCCCTCTTTTCTCCTTCTTCTGATATCCATCCTCTTTGAGGCCCTACTTTTCAGTAAGGAGATAAGCAACAGAAAAACGCCTCAGTCTGATCGAATTCATTTCCATTTGGTGTGGTTCTGTCCTCCCTGTCCTTCTAGGGAGGACAGCAAATGTCTCAACTGTGATTCTTGCTCAGCTGCCTGCCCTCCTCCTGGTCCATTCCTTGGAGCAGCACCGCCAGTGTCTATAGTAACTCACCTCAGACTGGCATCTGCTTGCATGAGGAAAGGGCTGAAGCAAAAATGTTAGCACCAGGAAAAAGGTTAACTCACAGTCTGGGTAGCTCCCAGGCCGATGATCTTGCGCTCTCCCAAGCCAGGTGTTTAAATGGAAGAAGAGAGGGCAACTACACACTACAGTAATGTTTTCATTCCTCAAATAAGGCTTTGCTTTTCTCTCTGGCTATCCTGCTGCTTGCCACAAAATTTCCATTTTGACTTTTTACCTTCAGGGTGTTCTTTTCCTTTTAAGCAGCCTTTTATCTCTGGGGGTAGAGCTGGTGCTGGGCAAGTGTCAATTAAGAATAAGGGCGTTGACAGTCAAACAGGTCTGGGCTGCAGTCAGTAGAGAAGAATGTCCGGAACAATAGTGTGTGTGGGGGGGGGTGCTGGGGTGTCTTACTGACTCCCAGCATACAGACAGCCTGTCACTGACTTGAACTTTTCATCAGGTAGTAGTTAGAGGAATTGGGACATAAGGTTCCAATGCTGGGTTATGAGAGCTAGCCTAGGATGCTTTCAGCAGCAAAGGGCTTAAACAAATTGTGGGTGGATTTACTATCACACCCACAACCCTGGAGACAGAAATGACAGAGGTTACTGCAGGGTCTCCTGATGTCATTGGGATCTATGCTGCTCCTGAGGATCTGCGTTCCCAACACTCACATACGCAATCATTCACAGCTGTCGGCACCCGGGGATGTATGCCCTCTGTGCACAGACATACACGAAAGCAATCACCCATACACATAAAATAATTTTTGAAAAAAAGATCAATTAAAAAAATAAGAGCACTATTCCTTATGTTTAACCCACATCAGACTGTAACTAATATCCAGGGACAACCATCATGGAGGCAAGCTAACCCACAGCCCATAGTGCCAGTGCCATTCAGCAAGTATGGGCACAATGGCCTCAGCTGCAGGGACTCCACACTGCCTTACAAGTCAGATCAACCAGCTTTGGCTGTCAGTAACTCCACACTGCAGATCCTACAGCCAGTAACAAAGTGACATGGCACTTTCTGAACCTGAAACGTCCCAGGGGACATGAAGATCACAGCAGAGTCCTTAAGCCAGATGAAGGAGCAGGCTCCACTGGCTGCCACAGGGCAGGAACCTTAAACACTGACATCTGGAAACTGGTAATTTGTCTACAAGACAGAAAATGCTCGTTACTTCTCAGTATCTCTAGTAACATCTGATTCTTTCTTTTTCTCTTTTGTTTTGGTTTTTGAGACAGGCTCTTTTTTCTTACCCCTGGCTGTCCTGGAACTTGTGTTGATTGCCATGAAGCACCTCTAAGGACAGGGTGAGAGCTGAAGGAAGAAGCAGAGGGAAAGAATGATGATATTGAAAATAAATACTTGAAACCTTCAATGATTATTGGTTCTGTCAATCTGGCACAACCTACAATTATCTTGGAAGGAGAGCATAAGTGAGGGATTATCCAGATAAGATGAGCCTGTGGACTTCTCTGTGTGGGATTATCTTCTTGTTTTGTTTGTTCGTTTGTTTGTTTGAGACAGGGTCTCACTATGTAGCTCTTGTTGTCCTGGAACTCACTATGTAGACCAGACTGGCCCAAACTCACAAAGATCCACTTGTCTCTGCCTTCCAAGTGTTGGGGTTAAAGGTGTGCTTCATTACCACTGGCTGGGTAAAATCTTCAATAGATAAGAGCAAACTGAATTAAAAAAATATATATATATATACACTGACCAGGTATGACTTAGCCCTAAGATTTACAACTCATTTAACATATTCAAATTGATGTGATATGTTAACAGAATGAAAGAGAGATTCTATGATCATCGATGCTGAAAAGAATCATTTAACAAAGTTCAGTATCCATTCATGACTAAAATACTCTTAACAAAATATGGAAAAATTATCTCAATGCATTAAAGTGCTTTTATGAAAAGGCACTGCCAACATTATAACTAATGGAAAATGTTAAAGGATTTTCCTTAAGACTTGGTACAAGGTGAATGTTCGTTCTTGCCAGTTCTTTTTAATCTAACACTAGAAGTACTAGTAAGCATAATTAGAAAGAAGAAGTGGAAGGTGTCCAGATTTGGGTGTGGGGAGAAAGAAAAACAAACCTGTTCCCTGATTACAGGTAGAAATCTGTGAAGGCTCCACTACAAAGATGTATGAAGAAACAACTTTAATAAACTTTCAGGATGCAAAAATAAATATCTTTGAGTTTTTATAGCAATGTGACTTATCAGAACAAGAAGACAATCCCATTTAAATGATAGAAGGAGGAGCAGAAAAGCCAGCTAGCTACCGGGGAGAATCAGAGTGAAACAGTGTCTTCTGGATGAAGAACTGCCGCAGCCATGTACTCACAGCTCCTGTACACGATTGATCAAGCCAACCAATATTCTATGTGGATAACACTGTATTCAATACTGGAAATCTGCAGACAGAGAGATTTCAGGTAAGAGGACTTAATTCCACGGGCGCCAGCCAGGCCAATCAGAGTCACATAGCCTTCACGGCTACTAGCCAATCCCAATGTAAAGTCACATGGCACAGTAAAAATTTCCCTTTCTGGCTTTAAAAGGAATCGGCGAGCTCTTTTCATGGCCACCACCATCTTGTGAAGGTGGTGACCCCAGCATGCTGGGATTCTCCGCAAAATAAACACTCTTCGTTTGTGCATACCACCCGAGTCTGGGATCTTTCTTCAGCGATTCACAAACCCTAACACAGGCACTTTCACTCTGTAGATAAAATTATAACCATGAGAGGAGGTGGAGATTTAATTAGCTTGACTCTAGGGATCACTGAATGGTGTCTACTGTGCATCAAATGGCATTTTAACTGCATATCAAGTTTAAAGATAGATCATGTATAATCTTTATACCCATAATACCGGCATGGGGAAGGCTGAGACAGGAAGACTGGGAGTTGAAACCTGGTATAGGCTGCAGAACGTTACTAAACCAAAGCAAACCAAAGCAAACAAGCCAAACCAAACCAAAGAAGTAACTGCTTGCTCTCTGGTTCTTGCACGTTGCCTCACATGGCTTAAGAAATGCACAGAGTGTATGTAGAAAATAGGGTTTAAGACAGAATCACTCCCAAGGGAGGGAATGGGTACTGACCAAGGGGCCATTACACAGACTGGGTATTAGACAAGACTGGCAATTATTGACAGATGTAGCTGGATCAAGTTGAACGGGAAGAGAATAGCATTAAATGCTCTAGTTTGGGGGTGCTGATCCTCAGGCCAGAGGTTGAACTCAGATTTCTCCTCTGACCAGGAGTAAGAAGCGGTCCTCTAACCAGCCTCAGGAAAGACCTGGAACGTCCGCCTTTTTCATACAGAACTTTAAAAGAGGCAACTGTGAGACTTCCCTTTCAAGGAGGTACCGGAGAAATGAGAGGTGGGGATCCAAAGCAGGTCGTGGGAGGTATGGGTCCATCCCAATAACCTATAAGCACGTGCGTGAATGCCAGCCGAGCTACCTAACAGATCACCCATCAAGGCCCCACACTGTGTGTAAGGGGTCTAGAAGTACCCTTCCTTCTGTCTGCCTACAGCAAAACACGCCTTACCATGAGATCTCTAGCGCAGATGTTTCTCAAACATCTAGGTTAATTTTGCACGGAAATATGCAGAATTTCAGACACAGTTCTGGAGCGTTTTCCCTCGTTTCTGCGTCCACACAGTTGCCTGAGGAACACCGAGGGCTTTTTTTCCCCCACTAGACCACTGTGTGGCGTCGGCCCAACACAAGGCAAGGCCCCACGAAACTCCTTCACCTCTCTGGAACCAACTCCTTTGGTTTCTCCAGCCTTCGTTAGACCAGATCGAGGCAGAAAGGAAAGCAAAACCTCGGGGAATCGCTTTGTCAGAGCTCCGCGTCTTTCCATCCTTTGGCTTGAGAGCAAAACCAAGTGGGGGTCGGAAAAACGGCGTTGGGACCGCGCTGACAGCAACCGCCGGGTTGGGGTGTCAGGTCGCGAGCCGGGCGTGCACCCGCGCCGTGGTCTAGCAGTCTGTTCCGCGCAGGCCGTTTAAAGAATGACCGGAAATATGTCGTAGGTGCCCAAAAGGCGACGCGGATGCTCCAGTGGCGCAATCGGTTAGCGCGCGGTACTTATACGACAGTGTGTGCGCGTGAGCGATGCCGAGGTTGTGAGTTCGAGCCTCACCTGGAGCATTGTTTTCAAATTCGGAATAGAAACCTCTGAAAATCCTTCCCTTCCTGAAGTTTTTTGTTTGTTTGTTTGTTTGTTTTCTTCTTCACAAAGTAGGACCTTACCTTCACAACGTGTATTTCACTTAAATCTTGGCTCATGTTTTGTTTTTTTCCTAAATTTTGGACTTTCTTCACTCAATACATTTCTTATATTTCCATCTAATTTATCCTACAGTATTTTTTTACTACTTGTTGCTAGCTACTGTTTATTTTTATTTATTATAGTTTATTCACTTTGTGTCCCAGCTGTAGACCCTCTTTCTCCCCTCCCAATCCACCCCACCCCGTCTCTTCTTCTCTCATGCCCCTTCCCCTGTAGGTTTTTTAACGTGTTTAGAATCTGCTTCATTACATGCATCATTTTTATTTTAACCTTTTTAGAATTGACTTGGTTTTGTATAATTTTTAGAATCCAGAACGTATTTATTTTTATCCAGCTAATGACTGCAACAGACCTCTGCCTTCCCTGTCTTGCTCATGTTCTGCTTGCGGAAAAATACAGTAGGATTATGGTAGCAGCTTTGGCTTCACTGTTTTTTCCAGTGCAAATGAAAAATCACTTGACAGCGGTGGTGGAATGGGAAGATGGAGAGGATCTGTTTTCAAACTTCCTGGATATCCTGAACTAGTTTTTGGATCAGCTAGTAACAGGCTTCTTTCCCTCTTCCGTAAATATATTCATACACTTTTTGTGATACATTAGAACCGAAGGAGAGAGTGCGCTGTAGTTGTGCCCACCTAGCATTTGAAATGCTGAGGCAGGAGGATTGCCACTTCTAGATCAGCGCCAGTACATAGCAAAATCCTGTTCATTTTATTTTATTTTTTTAAATCACTGGAGCCAAGCAATTCCTGGTGTACACACTTTCAGGTCAGGCAGAACGAGGGTAGAACACAATGCCTGCACTGGATGTTCACTCCATCAGTTATTGACGGGTCATCTCTGCAGACCGGGATAACGGGTGGAGAGCAGCTAGCCATCCTCAGAACTTCTTTATCGACCAGCTTCAGTGGAGTCGCATACCAACGAGGAGCCTGTGTACGAGAGAATGAAATCTACCCAATAAAAGAAAAGAAACAGATCATAAGAATGAGAACAGTCTGTGTTGCTCTGACTTCTGGACAGGAATTGTTCACAAAACTGGAGCTGTGAAAAGGTTAAAAACTCAAGTGACAGAACATGCTGGAGAGGTTGTGGAGAATTGGGAAGCCTCCTCCATTGCTGGTGGGAATGTAAACTTGTACAACCACTTTGGAAATCAATCTGGTGCTTTTGGAGACAATTAGGAATAATGCTTTCTCAAGATCCAAGCACTCCTAGGCATATATCCAAAAGATGCTCAAGTACACAACAAGGACGTTTGTTTAACCATGTTTGTAGCAGCTTTATTCGTAATAGCCAGAACCTGGAAACAACCCAGACCCTCAACTGAGGAATAGATACAGAAATTGTGGTACATTTACACAATGGAATACTACTCAGCAATAAGAAACAAGGAAATCATGAAATTTGCAGGCAAATGGTGGGATCTAGAAAAGATCATCCTGAGTGAGGTATCCCAGGAGCAGAAAGACACACATGGTATATACTCACTTACATAGACCTATAAGATAGGATAAACATACTAAAATATGTGCACCTAAAGAAGATAAACAAGAAGGAGGACTCAGAGTAAGATGATCAATCCTCACTTAGAAAGACAAATGGGATGGACAGGGGAAGTAGGAGAAAACAAGTAACAGGACAGAAGCCTACCACAGAGGGCCTCTGAAAGACTCTACCTAGCAATGTATCAAAGCAGATGCAGAAACTCATAACCAAACCTTTGGCAGAGTGCATAGAATCATATGATAAAAAGGAGAGTTAATATGACCGGGAGAGGACAGTAGCTCCACAAGGACAAAATATATCAGGGCACAGGAGCCCTCTATGAGACTGTTTCTCCAAGGACAAGGACCAAGGACCATGTATGGATATAACCTAGAACACCTGCTCAGATGTAGCCCATGGTAGCTCAGTAACCAAGTGGGTTTCCCTAGTAACGGGAACAGGAACTATTTCTGACATGAACTCAACAACTGGCTCCTTTACCTCCCCCCCAACCCCCTGAGGGAGGAACAGTCTTGCTAGGCCACAGAGGAGGACATGGCAGCCAGTCCTGAAGATACCTGATAAGCTAGGGCCAGATGGAAGAGGAGGAAGACCTCCCCTAGCAGTGGACTTGGAAAGGGGCAGGAGATGAGGGAGGGAAGGTGGGATTAGGAGGGAATGAGAGAGGGGGCTATGGCTAGGATACAAAGTCAATAACCTGTGATTAATATAAAAAAATAAAAATTAAAAAAAATAAAAAAACTGGAGCTGTGACGTTATCGGGAGCACTTGCAGTGTTTATAAACATGGAGAGCCCTAGAACGGCTCCACCCTATGAAACTCTGGAAGATGACATTTCAGAGTCATGAGAGAGAGAGAAAGCATCCGTTTGATGATGTGTCTGTATGACAGCATGTGACAACACCCACTGTACACTTCAACTCCACATCTCCTCGTGGTTTGTGGCAAAGCCAGTCGGCACTTCGCAGAGCATCAAAGATACAAAACAAAACAAAAACCATACTTGCCATACAGTCTGTGGTTTGATCTTTCTCTCTAGGGTGGTCATGGGACTGACGGTGGCAGCCTGGACCACACAGAGGAGAGAGGTGGTGTGGAGGGACAGGCCCCGGGACATGTTTCTCAGAGAAACCACAGCTTTGCAGTTGATGTCACTGGTGGTTTGAATAAGAATGGCTGCCATAGGCTCATATATTTGAAAGTTGATGTCGGGTTTCAGACCTGGGACAAGACGCTGAGGTGCCCATTTAGCACAGCCAACTGAACCTGGCCTCCGTGTTCTCCCAGCACCCCTCACTCCCAATCTATTTCAAGGTATGGCAGGCATACCTCACCCTCTACCTTGAACTTTCCAGCCCAGGGGCTGGGCGTCCCCTCTCCCAGAGACTCTTCCCTCTATAATCCAGACATTTTGTTCTCTGTCTCTGTCTGTCTCTTTCTGCATTTCTCTCTCCTTGAATGTGCATATTCTTTCTCTGCTCTCCACTGTCTCCCTGTCTGCATGGCAATTTCCCTGATCTTGTTCTCTGAGACCAGTGAACCTGCCCGAGAGCAGTTCAAATAAAGCTGCTTTTATACTTTTAATTTGGCTTGAATTGGCTTATTTGAAAACCTATTAGTTTACTAACCCAGGAAATGTACTATTTGAAAGGCTTATAAGAATTAGGAGGTGTGGCCTTCTTGGAGGAAGTGTGTCAGCTGCGGTGGACTCTGATGTTTCAAAAGCCCATGTCAGGGCCAGAATTCTCTCTCTCTCTCTCTCTCTCTCTCTCTCTCTCTCTCTCTCTCTCTCTCCCTCCCTTTCTCTCTGGGGATTAGGGTGCAGCTCTCAGTGACTTCTCCAGCACCATCCCTGCATGTTACCATGCTTCCTGCCATGATGATCATGGACTAAACCTCGGAAACCGTGAGAAAATTCCCAATTCAATGCTTTCTCTTGCGTTGGTGTGGTATCGCTTTATAGCAATAGGAGAGTGACTAAGATAATAAATTACTTAGGAGGTTTCCGACGTAAAAACATTGTGGCTATAGCTCTGATTACTGGGCATCAGATAACAATCGTGTCAGAAAAGGCCAAGAGGGTGAGGCTAAGGTACATGGGCATTATTAGGTTCCCCAAACCAAAGTATATATGTGTTTCACAAGTATTTGGATAGTCACCACAACTTCAGGTCTACTAAGAGAAAGAATTAGTGTTTGTGTAATGTTATTCCACATCATCTTCTGATCTTATGAATAGTACTAGAAACACTTATGTAAGATTTTCTGTTTATTCCAAATAAAAGAATGGTGTCTAACATAAATGCTCATGGTTCTCTCCTAGAAGGTACCCGATCTTATTCTTTGCACTTTTTCTTCTTCTTGTTTTATTTCCCACTGACACCTCAGACATGGAGCTAATGATGAACAAAGTTTACCCACACATTTCTGAAATCCATGAATGCTCTTTTTCTAGACAAATAGGAAGGAGATGTTCTCTTAGAGATGACCCTGAGCACCATCCCAATGATCAGTTTTAGATACCTCCTCCCCTTTTCACTACTTGTATCTGCAACTGACCACTTGCTCTTAGAGCCTTGATGATCCCCTATAGCCTCTTTACAATGCTATAACCACCCTCTCCTCAAATGACTGTTTCTCAAAAAAAAAAAAAAAAAAAAAAAAAAAAAAATCAGCAGGTCTATGTTTTGGTTGCGTCTTTACAAGACTAGCATCTGGAAGATCATACTGAAGGTGATTTCTTTCTTTCTTTCTTTCTTTCTTTCTTTCTTTCTTTCTTTCTTTCCTTCCTTCCTTCCTTCCATTTTTTTCTTTCTTTCCCACATGGCTTGTTCTTAGTCTGACCTTTCACAATTCTACTCACTTAGAACATTAAGAGCACAAAGCTAATCACCACATTAGTCCCACATGGAAGACGTCTAACTGGACATTGTCAACTTTTCCATCTCTCTAACCTCTGGGTCATTTTTAGCCAAAGTGCTAAGGAGAGAAGGATGGCATATAACTTCCCCTAGGAAGCCATTCTATTTGACCAAGTCTCTGAGTTTGAAGCCAGTCTAGTCTACAAAGTGAGTTCCAGGACAGCTAGGGCTACACAGAGAAACCTTGTCTCGAAAAAAAAAAAGTCCTTGTGTGGACCTTACGAAGGTATAAATAGGAGCCAGTAGACAGAGATTGCTTTGCATCACAATGCTTTGCATTGCTTTGTTTCACTCCTAGAGAGAAAAGCCTCAGAGAACTTTTTGTGCCCCTTCTGCCGAATCATGCCATTTCTGCTGCTGGTGTTGCTAGGCCTTATTGCTGCTTTTGCTATTGCTGGATTGCTGGCTTATTGTTTGACTGGACTGCTTGTAATCTGATGATGAAGAATGGAGTCTCTCCAAGGAACTACTTCTAAAAATGTCCACACCCTCAGTCCCTATTAACCTTTTTTCTCTCCTACCTAGTGTTGGGGTGTTGGAAGGGACTGGGGTGGAAAAGGGAGAAAGAGACTTAAGGAAGCCCAAATAAAGTAAGTTTAAAAAAGTCAAAGCCTACAAGGCATTTTCTCACTTCAGGTTCCCTTCTTTCAGATAACTCTAGCTTGTGTCAAGTTGACATAAAACGAGCCAGCACATGGCCATTGGCCACTATGAAGCAGTGTCCATATGTCCCACAGAATATCTTTGGCTACAGACACAGCAATGAAGTAAGTGGATCAGTAGATTGGTAGCTTGCCCTTTGGTACTGGTGATGAGACAGTTACAGTCTCCTTGGGGGGGGGAGGGCTCTTGTTTTTACATCTTTACCTGAAATTTAGTTTCCATTTTTTTTTCTGCCATACCTGTATATTACGTTAGAGAATAAATAGGATTCTGGCATGAACAGATGCTTTTAATGCCTTCCTATGAGAAATCAGGGAAATTTTGAAACTGAAGGCTGGGAAACTCTGAGTAGCCACAGCTTCATGTTTATGGATATATGGAGGAAGCAGCCAGAGGCAGAGTTCACAATCAGAGGTAGTTATAGCAGATGGGGACAAATAAAAAGACCCATAGCCAGACATATTGCAGGGAATGATGGCCTTGGAACAGTCATCCCTAAATGGGATTCTTCATCAAATCCCTTTCCTCAGAGCTCAGGAAGCTCTGAACAATAAAAAAAAAAATAATAATAATAATTTAAGAGCCTGAAGGACAGAGGATAAGAGCACAAGGTCCTCTAAACCCACAGGAGCAAATCCTGCATGAACTCACTGAAGCTGCATGCACAAGGCCTGCACGGTTCTGCACCAGGTTTTCTGCCTTTATATTGCAGCTTCCAGTTTAGTGTTCCCATGGGATCCCTGAGAGTGTGACAAGTGGGTCTCTAGCTTTTGTGCCTTCTCTTGAGCTTTCCTCTCTACTGGTTTGTCTTGTCCAACTTTGTTGTATTTTTTTTGTTTCATCTTATTATATTTTATTTTATTTGGTTTGAAAAGAGACGAATGAATGAATGAATGAATGAGGACCTATCCATGAGAGTGAGGGTTAACAGCCAAACTGTCGTTTGTATCTGCTGGGAGAGGGAGTTTTGGTTTTCTTCAATGGGATGACCCAAGGCATGTCAGCCATTGCAAGATGGCTCTCATGTTTAAGGATGGTTGACCAAGGGATGATGGATTTCACAGTCTTTGTGGGCTTTTATTTAGCTATAGTTTGTTTGTTTAATTATTTGGAATGTTGAGTTTTGGTTTCTGGGTTTTGGGGAATTAGTTGTTATAATGGATTTTTGTCTTGTTTTTTGAGGAAGAACTTAAAGTTGGGTGGGTAGGTGAGGAACGAGCACCACTCCTTTTTGTTCCTGGGAATTTTCCTATGGAAAATTGGCTCAGGGCTGGTCTCATGAATTCCACCTGGGGTGGAGACAGTCAGCAATTAGGCTGTAATGTACATATGGATAAATCTTGGTTTAATTTGGCCATGATTTGAGTCTTGGTCTTTCTCTTCCCATTTGTGAGATTAACACAGGAGGAGAGAATCAGGAGGAACTGGAGCGAGTGGAAGATATGATCAAAGTCTTTTTAATTTGAGATTTGTTTTACACAATAAATAATAAAATTAAAACAAAATAAAAAAATATATTCAGGTAGTTCTGAGGGCTGTAGGCTGCATACCACACACTGATAGCTGATTTCTTTTTCTATTTAGCTTCCACTTATTAGCAAAAGCATGTGGTATTTGTTTACACAGCTGACTTATTTCATTTAATATAATGTCTCATAGGTCCATCCCAGTGACAATGTCTAGCAAAAAGTAATGATAATGTTTGAGGTGATGTTTATACTAATCCAATTGTCAAGTCTCTTGTGCATTCCTAAAGGACATAACTGAATCCCATTTCCAGGTTGTCTTTACTTTACTGTACTTAGAATTTTCATCATGTATTAAAGATTTTAATTCATGTTTTAACCAAGACTTTGCTTTAGTTTTCTTCTAATATACTTTGACTTTCAAAGAGAAGTTGAATAGAGTAAATTTATGTGCTACTTAGACTCCATGCCATCCTTGGTCATGTGGCATCAACAATTATATGTCTCCTGTCTACACTTAAAAAAATAAAAAAATAATTTTAGTTTATTTTGTGCGTCTCTGTGTGTATTCATATGTGTGTTTGCATGTGGAGGTCAGAGGATGGCATGTGGGAGTCAGTTTCCTTTTTCAGAGATAGATCAGGTTGCCTGGGCGTGAGCAGGAGCTTTTGCTCACTGATGTCTCCGAGTGTTTGATTTGTGTGATCCTTTATGTGAGATACTACATAAAATGGCTGCGAGACTAAGAGAAGCAATGGATGTTACCTACAGCAAATCACATTTACACCAGAAACACAAAGAGCTGGAGGGATGGTGCTCTTGCAGAGGACTCTGGTGCCTTATCCACTGCCCACAATAGAACTCACGACAGCCTGTAGGTCTAGATTCCAGGGACCCAATGGCCTGCGCAGGCACCTGTAAAAATGCCACATAACGTACACATAAATAAAATTAAACCTTTATAGCAGAAAAATAAGGTGTTTAAGAAGCTATATCATACTACAATCAATACACATCACTAACTTCAAAGTTTTGTGTATAAAGTGCAACCACTCAAAAAAGGAAATACCTAGTCATCATTGTAAAGTCGATCCATGATGCACACAAATGTTTACAGGGGCTCTAGTCTGATATGACAGAGAAATTTAAAAAAAACTAAAGCATAAACCTATGTCTATCCATACTACTATGTCAGTGTTTTATGTTCAATGATTATATCGATAAGCAGTTTTCAGAATGTGTCCATCAGGTTCTTAGAACCTTGTCAATATCTTGTCATATGGACCCAGTTTAAGAAACTAAGCAGCTAGTCTTGCATTTAAACGAATGTAGAATCGGATACTTTCTAGCTCTGTGGTGATAAAGAGCTGAATGATGCTGTGGAGAGCACGTGGGAACAAAGGGCAGCTGCACAGGACCCTCTGCCTGCTTCAGTCACACCCAAGTGATTCATCATCAACAGGCAAATTCACTTTTTTTCAATTGACACACAACTATAGACAAACTTTTTATTCCTGCAGGGAACTGTCATGAATAGAACAACAATGAAATGTTTCAGTGCATTTAAGTTCAGTAGCTGGTGCATTGGGCTCCTATCCACTGGGTATCCTACCCTTCTTGGATACTTCTGTAAAATCTTTTCTACTGATAGATACCTACAGACACTTTGAAGTAGTCTAAAATAGCCTCACAGTACTAATATTTAGCAAGCATGGTGTCAGGCACACCACGGTAAGGGCATTTTTGGACTAATATGATTACATTGGTATGAATTTTGATAAAATTTATGAAATTTATCTGCATGCTAAAAACACTTTTAAAAATCTTAATTAAAGTTACTTTCTCAGTCCTGGAGAGATAAAGCAGTTAAGAGCAATGGCTCTTCTTCCAAAGGACCCAGGTCTAATTTCTAGCAATCATATTTAGCTTTAGAGCCAGTCAGTCACAGGATGTTTGATGATCTCTCCCAGCAGCTACAGGCTCCAGGCATAAATTTGCTACACAGACATACATGCATGCAACCAATTCATGCACAACAACTGAACACAAATATAAAAACGTTAAAAAAATAAAGTCCCATCAAATGGGAGGCAATATGGAGAATAAAATTTCTATATCATTGCTAATTGCTAAAATTTTTATATCATTAAATTCAGTGTAAAGCTTGAGTCACCAGGAAGATATTCTGAGAATAAGCACATGCTTTAATGTGCTTTGTGAGATTTTGTCTTACTCACAATATTGCAGAACTGAATGTTCTTTCACACTTATTAAACAGATAAATGAGAGAGACATTTTCTCAGTTTCTCTCATCGAGCATGCCAACAATCAGGGAGAAGTTTATCCCTGTGAATCAACAGAAGGGGGCTGAGGACTGCATAACCAATGGTCAGAAACTCTTGGATACTTATCATCAAAGAACTGTGTCCCAAAGAGAGACTTAAAAATAGAGAGAGAGCACGATCTGTCCAGTAGAAGAAAACAAAACAGCATGAGAAGGAGGACACTTTGAGCAGCTCTCAGCTCAGGGGGAGTTCTGTAGAGCAGCTTGGAGTTCTGAAGGTAGAGAACATGCTGGTGGTGCTTGTGGAGAAGAAATATCATGTAGCCACTGGCCCCTCCCATGGCACCCTGGAACACTGCATCTCTCAGGACCATAAGAGGAAGAACAATCCATTTTATTTTCTGATTTTCTGGCATAAAATAACAATAGCTGTAGCTATTCTTAAGCTGTGATATATTCAGACATATGCTTTTGATGGAATGGATTAGGTTCATACTTATTAAAGCATTGAGTATCCAAAAGACTGAGAAGAATGGAAGGATGTGCCATGGAGACTTTGGTCTGAGCCTCCTCCACCCAGATGCTCTGGGACTGATGATGATGGCCTGGACCACAGCAAGGAGATGGTGCAGATGGAGAGGCCTCGGGCCATCCTTTCCAGGTAAACAATGATCTTACAGCCCATGTCATCTAGGAAGTTTCTCAACCCAAAAGCTGTCATTGTCTTTGGCAATCCTCTTGCGAAAAGGAATATGATGTTTGTAAAAGACAAGTGGATCAGAATTAGTTGTATGGGTTTCTTCTCAGAGCCTTCCAATAAACTGAACATATAATTCACAGAAACAGAATTATTCCCCAGGATGCCAACCATAGTCATAAAGAGAATAATTATTTCTTTAATAGACTTCAAAATCATTTTACTTCCTAGGTAGAAAAACTTGTTTCCAGGATGCAAGGATGCAAACACTTTTTCATGAAGTTATTAGTAATGGCAGACATGTATCTGAAAAACACATTTTTCATAATATCATTTTCTGTTGTTCAAGAGGCAGTGGTGGACACATGTATTGTTGCAGACTAGGTCCCTGAAACTTTTCCTTTGACCTACGGACTGTGAGCTAATGTGTGTGCTCTGACAGGTAAATTTGGTAAGTGCTATTCAATTCTGAAGTTTTAAAGAATACATTTTTTTTAGTTCTATACTAGAGAAATTGAATTTTTCCAAATGTGTGTGTATGTCTGTCTGTTTGTATGCATTGTCCTTCTTAATTGTCATCATAGTTGAATTAAACTCCAAGATGCCCAACCAAATTTTTCCCTCTGTTTCTCATTTTATTTCCTGATATTTCCCCACCCAATCCGCACAGCCCGAGGCTCCTGCTTAACCTGTCTGCCTTTCCCACAACACACACAGACTCTGGGAAATCCTGCTGAGCCAACACTCATAAGATCTCTTAGATTTAGTAATATCTTCCATACCTCCTCTCCTGTTCAATATTCCTTTTGTACTTGGATCTTAATTAAATTTATGGTATCTAAATTTGTATTTACCTTCAAAACTTTATAACTGCAGCTTCTGTATTTTTTTTTAAAGAGATTCATTTATATATGTATATGAGTGCTCTGTCTTCCTGTATGTATCCACATGACAGGAAAGGGCGTCAGATTCCATTAAAGGTAGTTCTGAGACAATGTGTGGTTGTTGGGAATTGAACTCAGGATTTCTGGAAGAGCAACTAGTGCTCTTAGCCACTGAGCCACCTCTCCAGTCCCAATTTCTATCTCTTAATGTTTTAAAACTTTTCACATTGACCATTTTGTGATTTTACTCCATACAAATGTTTGCCAGCTATTTCTTTTAAGGCAGTCCTCAGTGTGATGTCAAACTGTTCAGCTTTTTCAGATAGGGCCCTACAGTTAAAGCTGAATCATCAAAAGATAGGTTGAATAGTTTATGTTGCTTTCAGGTTGCAGGCAGGGAGGGTGTCTAGAGGAAGCCTGGGATGCATTCTAGGGGAGAAGTTGGTAGAGAGCTGTGATCCCAGTGGTATTCAGGGTATCTGTGACCCCAGTGAGTGATCGCTGGGCATCTAATTGACCATGGAACAGCTCTGAACAAGATGTTACTGGTGAGGTGGATGGGGGAAGGAGACTAATGAGGTGTTAGGTGCAGCCATGAGATGAATGCAGTTTCTGAGTTACAGGTTCTCTGTATGGCTACATCTAGCACAGTAGTTTGGGATATAGCATTGTGAGGAGGGATTCCCCCATCTAAGAGGCGATGGTAGCATTTGCTTCTGTGCAACCTTGTGAGAGGCAATCCTGTCACTCTGCTCTGCAGCCTGCTTCTCCTCCTCCTCCCTGTTTATCAGGCAGGCTGCTTTGTTCTACATCAGTCTGAGCTGATTCCAGAATTTAGACCTCCACAGGTAGTATTCATTTTCTCAGGCATTTACAGCAAGCTTTGTACATCTTTTCTGAAAGAAGGGAAATCTGGGTATTACAGTGGCTCTATGGGATTGTGTGTATTCTGAATACTTAGAATGCTTCTGTTGCCTTTGCTCCCTCCTGTAAAACTCATGGGATTTCTTTTGATCTTTGACCTGATGATCTCATGTATTACTCTCATGAACCTAGCTATATATGGATGCTATATATGGATCCAGTGAGTTCATGGGTTTAGACATGTCAGGTATTTCCTTTCAACTGCTCTTCTGACAAAGCAGTAATAAATTACTTGCATCAGCTCATCCTAGAATCACAATACCATCCTAAATGTCTGCACATGATGAAATATGCTCCAGACATTAATAACAAGCATATCAGCATTCATTAACATATTTAGTATAAACATTAAGTGTTTAGAGATAGGAATCTGTCAAAATCCTTATAATAGTTTACCCATCTCCTGATAGAAAATATCAACATTTTTCTGCTGGTTTAATATTTGCTTTTCTGGGATTTCCCCTTTTCTAGTCCTCTCTTCCATTTTCAAAACTTCAAGTCACATTTGAGAGCAGATTCTGACCTTTTAATCTGTGATTCCTCTCTACTGAAGTGGGTGCCAGAGGACAGAAAGGCAACTTAACCCCCACATTATCTTGGGAAATGCTATAGGAAATTAATTTAGAAAACAGGATGGCTCTTTGACTGCCTCCCCCAGATGGAGGAGCAGCCTTGCCAGGCCACAGAGGTGGACAATGCAGCCAGTTCTGATGAGACTGGATAAGCTAGGGTCAGATGGAAGGGGAGGAGGACCTCCCCTATCAGTGGACTTGAAGAGGGGCATGGGAGGAGATGAGGGAGGGAGGGAGGGTAGAATTGGGAGGGGAGGAGGAGAGAAGGTGCTACAGCTGGGATGCAAAGTTAATATAAAATTAATATAAAAATAAAATTTAATTCAAAAAGCAGGATGGACTTGTGTTTAGATAGATGAATGATGCCATGTTTTGGTCTAACCCTGAAGAGTCTTAAGCAGGCTGCATCCATTCATCCAGAGTTTCTAAAAAGCAAGCAAGCTGACAAGCAAACAAAAGACAAACAAAACCAAAATGAGATTATTCTTCTTTGCTGGGATAAAGTTACAGTGAGCTGTTTGGGGATGTGTTAGTTCACAGGCTGAAGGTTTTTAGCAGGATTTCCAAGGTGTTAACAGCAACTGTGACACTCAGTGTTTTATACTTCTTTCTCTCCACCAGGAATACAATGACGACAGTTGAGATAAACATGTATAATATTGTGTAATAGGATTGAGAGACTACAAGGATGGATATAAAAGGAAAACCTTCAAACTGAGAGTTATAATGCTATTGTAAAAGAGAACATGTGCCAATAGTTGAAAAGCAGAAATGCATCAAAAGCAAAAAAGGACAAACTTTACAAACACCATTGACACAGTTGAAGTCACAAAGCTGGTAAACATGGAGGCTGAAACAAGAGTTTTTGTTTGTTTTCTTTTGTTTTGTTATTTTTGAGAAAGAGATTTCTAATGAAAACCAGGGTAGCCTTGAACAACAATGATTTTTTTCTCAGTCTTTCTAATGCTGATGTCACAGGAGTTTATCATGGTTGTCTCCAGTGTTTGATCAACATCAGTCAATCTCCTATATCTTATTTATTCCTTTAAGAAAGGAAGGAGTAACCTTAGGCAAAGACACACCCAGAGCTCTTTCATGATACCCCAGCCTGAGATGGAGAGCAATGCCTCAACATATGTGTCCCATTTCTGTGTCTCTCAAAACTCACTTCCTTCTATGTTTTTGGACCCAGGACCTTGTCAGGGTCAGAATGAAAGTGGAGAACTCAAGGCTTATGTCCTCTCAACCACTCCCTGTCTTAGTCAGAAAGAGACTCCAGCTTTGATGAAACACTCCATGGCACAGCTGAGAACGATCTTACCTCCATGGACTCACCTGGACCTCTGTGGTGCAGACAGGCTCTGGAGCAGCTCTGGGAAGGTGACACTTGCCAGGTCATATTTGTACTGTCTTGATTTGTGAGGCTCTTGGCTGTCATCAGGTATTGTGGACATTAAGTTTCAATTTGTCACAGTGTCAGTGGGATGGAAGGCCTCTGCAGGGCCTCAGTCCCTGAAGTACAGCTTCCCTCTCTCCTCACAATTACTACATCTATTTTGCTCAGAAGTTATTTCAAGCTTAATTAGGGTTCAATTATTTGAGAGGAAGAATGTGAGGAGAGAAAATGAACATTAACCAAGTGTCTGAGCTTCCCCCATTTCCTGACTTGTTTTCACTTTCCTAAGTGCCAGCCTGTGGCCAAGGAGAATGGAAGTCTCTTCCTTCAATTTCATAAATCCTTTGTTAGGTAGGAGTAGAGGAAGTGATGCTGAGCACAGAGACTCTGCCTTTGAGCAAGTTCCAAACACAGACCAGGATAATTCTAGTGTTCCTTGTCTACGTGTGCCCATGGGTAGTCAAGGTCTTTGCTGTAACTGATTGCTTCATTCCTGCATATTAAACATCATATGAGACTTGGAATATGAATGTCTCCCCAACCTCAGCCTTATTCCAAAGGCAATCCTTACTTATTAGAAAACTTTTAAGGACACGTCCAGAACTTATATGTGCCCAAGAATGGTTCTTCCAGATACTCTTCATTTTAGTGCCTAAAGGCCATTCCTATCCCAGATGCAAACTGATGTAAATAAATAGGTGCGCAGGGCTGAGGTTAGAACTGATGGCATCATTGCTTTTTCTTATAGAGAAAGCCCAACAGGGTTTCCTTGGTAGATGAGTCAGTTACTGGTCTCCCTCTGTGTTCTGTGTGATGGTGTCTACACACATATGTGTCTAGCTAACACATGAAAGAATCTGAAAACGCTTCTTCTGTAAATGAAATTATAGCTTTTGAGGAAACCAGGATTTCCACACTCTCTCTTGAATGGGGAAATCTGAGTGCAGAGAAGCTAAGTTTTACATTACACAAGTCAAGTATTTAATTACCAATAAAGAAGGCATAGAAATTTAAACGGTAAAATAATTTTCTCTGGTCCTACAAGGATTATTTCCCCTGATTTTTCTTTTCTTTTCTTTCTTTCTTTCTTTCTTTCTTTCTTTCTTTCTTTCTTTCTTTCTTTCTTTCTTCTCTTTTTTTTCTTTCTTTTTCTTTTTTTTAAGCCGGGTTTTCTTTGGGAAGCCCTTGATGTGTCAGAATTCACTGTATATATCAGGCTGGCCTCAAACTCAAAAATCTGTTTGCTTCTTTTTCCTGAGTGGGATTAGCCCTGCCCAGGTCTCTAAGTCCTTGATGTTTTATGAGAAAACTTCTAAGTTCTTTTCTGTCCTTGAAATATAAAGAAAAAAGTAGGTTAAAGCTTGTAGTGCTCTGACTAGTTTATTCAATCAAAGATAAAGTATCAGAAAGAGAATCCTTCCCTTCATGCACCTTCCTTCTTGGAGGAATTCTGTAGAGAGAATTAGTCACCGCAAATAGAAGAGAAGCTGGAATCCCAGATGAACACCATTTTGTCTGCAAGCTGAGCTCCTCCAAAGGATATTCCCTGTAACCAGGTGGCACTTAGAGGAATAGACCCTGGCTGGGAAGATGGCTCGGTGGTTACAGTGCTCTGCTTCCAAGTGTGAGTGCCACCTCACTTCAGTGCCTGGAGGGGTGGCTGCTGGCCTGTAATTCCAGCCTCAGCAGCCTCTCCTTAGAGGAACTGGGAAGTGGGATGAGCCATTTGCTGTGCTCTGTGTATGGCGGACAGACACAGGCTGATGACCAAAGTCAGCCTCAGACTTACTCATGCAGATGAACACAGATGTGCATGTGTGTCAAATGTGCATTGTGCAACACACACACATGCACACACAGCCTGTGCTAGCCCACTGGAAGAGATGTGCACATTCAAAATACACACAGGGAAAATGGAAATCGCCAAGAGTTCATAGGGCACAGTTTTTTTTAAGGAAATAAACTAATTAAGCCAATGGATTTATTTGTTGTTTGGCAGAATCAGGGAGTGAAAGAATCATCTCTTCTCCCTGCTTCTCTCTAGCACTGTTCCTGAAGGTACCCATGTATGGCAGGCAGTTCCCCTCTGGATCCCAATTGGGCACAGACTTCACCCAAACACCAATGTTTAAGCCCACAGCAAACTCAAAGAGATCCTTTACAAAGGAGGGTGAAAGACAAAATGGCTGAATCTGAATGGGGCAGAAACAGCAGCAAATAGCTTTGCAAGTGTTAATTTTAAGAGGGAAAAGAGAGAGAGTTATATGTTAGAATGAGCTAGGATGTGTGGGTAAGGTTTGATTGTAGTTTTATTTTATTTTATTTTATTTTTCATTAGGATAGTCAAAATAATGAATATTGATGGCTGGACCTTGGTGTTTTGATAGTTGGGATCTCAGGAATGAGTCAGGTATAACAAACATTATTCCCAAAGAAGGGACTAAAACTTGGTGGCTCGCTTCAGGAGTGTAACCTAATGCTTTAGCAAGGGAGAGGGGAATGGAAAGGTCAAAACCTGCACTCTTTCTTAAACTCTACTTTATTTGGGGTGTTGAGGCCTCAACCTCCCTTCCAACCTCCCAAGCCTATGTAGGAGAGAGGTTAGTGAGGAGAGAGGGCCCCTTTACTTCCCCCGACTGTTTAGGACTGTTTGGGTTCTTTTTTTTATTTTATTATTTTATTTTTTTTTTGTTTGGGTTCTTTTAGCGATATACACCAATCTCTGTCAACTGCAGACACAGGCATTTTCCTCCAGGCCACTGCCCCCTGAAGCATTTCTCTTGTCTGTCTGTTCCAAAACACCACATCGTCCATCTCTTGGGTCTCTGTTAGACTGTTAGACGCCTCACAGCAACACCGCATACCACACTGCACACTCGCTCACTCCTTCTTGGCACTCATATTTATACTGTCAGAGTCCTAGACCACACCCCTCTTTGTTGGGCAAGAGCCACGCTCCACATGAGACAATTAACAGCTGTGGATCAACTATAGCACAACTAAAATCCCACATTTGGGATTAAAACAAAAACATATTTACAGAACATAACTGAGTTTAAAAGAAATGAAAACTTTCATTACACCTACAAGTGCCACGTTTGCCCTACTTGAGCCTGTGTTTGCAATGCTCAGGCCTGCTAGCGCCCTTCAGTCACACTTTTATGAGAGCAAGAAAATCCAGGAAAGGCGCAAGTGTCACCACATCTGTGTGAAACTTTGGTGGTTCCCTGGCTTCAGGCTTTCTCCTCCCCAAGACTGGGAATGACTCCTGAGCAAATGTTAATGCACTGGATTTATTGGATAAATACTCTGATAGTGAAATGGAGGGGACACATGTCTCTCTTTAGACTGTCTGCTCTCTTGTCAGGACAGCTACATCAGGACACCATTGTTCCTTTTGGTCTTATGTTCATGGTTCCTGGGATATTTCTTGTCAAAAAGGAAGTTCTGGGAACTTCCTTGACCTGATAACCATGGAATCTCATTGAGAAGATGTAGATACAAACACTCATTAGTTGTTCTTTCTTGATTTGTAGCTCTGTCTTCCTGACATTGGCATTATCTCTATTGTGTTTTTCCCAAGAGATGAAAAGCCACATGATGAGTACAATGGAGAGGGAGGTGGGTAAGAATCTATCTGCCAAGGACCGGCCCAGTCGGGCTCCCTGTGTCAATGGGAGAAGTCTTTGGACTGGAGGACATGGTTTCGGCGATGTATTAACAGAGACCAGTGAGGCTTTGGAATCTGCTGCTATTTTACTGAAGTCAAGCTGATAATTTTATAGTGATTTCACAAAAAGGCACCTTAAAGTTGGCATATTTCCCAGAACCTTTAGATTTTTACCAAGAATACAAAGTTTACATTTTAACATAGGGGAGTGCCCATAAGAAATCTTGGCCTGTAAACTTGTCTGCTTGATCAAAGCAGACAAAGGGAAAGAAACCTCAAATGCAGTTTCATTATTGCTAACCAATGAAGAGGAAAGTCAGGAGCTAAGTCAGATGCCTGCCAAAATCTTTCACTGTATCAAAATCTAATTACACCTTTGTTAACCATCCTCCCATATGTCTGTAAAAGATTTACGATCTTCCCTAGGAACAAGGCACCGAAGGGAGGGGAAACTCCCACTAGCTATACTTCTCATGCTAATTTTTCTTAAGAAGGAGCCTATTATTTTTTCACCCTTCTGATAATGCTCTTAATACTAAATCTAATTCATTCCTTCTTTTAAAACTGCTTTTCTTCTGCCCTATTCTTGTTAAAGCTTTTGATAATCCATCAAGAATATATTTTCTTGAATAGTTAATTGTGCTGTTTCAGGAATCATAAAGAAAGATCAAAAAACTCATTAATCCAGCCCCACAACCACAACCGAAAAAGCGTAGAAATCTCAGAACATGTCTCTTTGTGAGGCGGGGGTGGGGTGGGGGGAGGAGTCTGCCAGGGACCCCCAGAGAGCATAATCCCGAAGGACACATATCTCTTAGTCTGAGTAGTGCTATCTATTGATATGCTACACCAGATACTGGAGTGGGTGTGGCACTATCCTTCTGTGTATGAATGTACATATAATTTTTGTTCATGGAGGAATGGATGTAAATAGTAATTGATGCATTTGTCAGTGTACCTGTCACCACTTCGCAATACCAACATTCCCTTCATCAGGACAAAGGGGCAGAGAACAGCAGAGACAAGTTTTTGAAATATCTCATCATTTAGTGTTGAAGAAACCTGTATTGAGGTACTGAAATGTTTCAAGTGTAGGCTTAAAGGGAGACACTGAGGTGGATTTTCTTTTGAGGGTAAGGAGTTTATTAGAAGCGTTATTATCACTGGGCACAGACAGCAGCACACAGGGTTTCTGAAGAGAGATTAGGCCCACAGGGCACAGTGCTCTTTCTTCTTAGATTCTTCACAGGAAGATGGGTGGGAAGAAGCTTTTCTTTCTTTCTTTTTTTTTTTCTTCTGGTTCCAATTTTCTATTGTTAGGGTTAATCAGGGTTAGTGTTTACTTGAAGTCTGAAGACAAGGACACAAGAAAATAAAAAATAATTTGCTTTCTTTCTGGAACTTCACTGATGGGAATTGCCACAGTTTGACTAAAATGGAAGAGCTTTCCAAAATGGCCAATAGATAGAACCCATATGAAAGGATAAAATAAAACATACTTGATAAAAAAAAATAAGGAACCAGGTCATGAGAATGCGAACATTGTACCGCCCTGATTTTTGAACTGGAACTCTTTGCTAATCTACAGCTGTGAAGGTAGAGGACACACCTGTGATGTCTATACAGGTACCATTGACCTTTGTATGTACCATTATACAGTTTATAAGGTACCATTGATCCAATCCCGTGAGACCAGGAAGATTATGTCATAAAGAGGAGAGGAAGGAAGAAGAGGGTGAGAGAGGACAAAGGTTGAGGGGAAGGGGAAAGGGTGGAAAAGGAGAAAAAGGAGAGATAGAGGGAGACAGAGAGAGAGACATAGAGAGACAGAGAGAGAGAGAAGAAGAAACCCCTCAACTCGCTATCTGTGAGGACAGCACATAAGGCTGGGAGTTAGGTCCCTTACAGAGAGATGAAGGAACAAAATAAATAATAGAGAGAATACATCCAGGTCCAGAGTGAAAAGCCTAAGGCCTGGCAAGTTTGTTTCTCCTGTTAGGAGGGCCCCTTACCTGTGGAATGACCTCACAAGTTCAAGGCTGGATCAGAACATGTTAACACCACACTTTGCTAGCCTATCAGTCTCTTTTTCTTTGTTCAAACTGAACAAGCTTAAAGGAAGGGAAGAGGACCCCTCAAAGACCCTTAGCATACCCCATCCTCAAGCAAAAACTGGGCTTTGGCTTCCCAAGTCCCCCATTTTCTTTGCAGAGGGCCCTTCTCTGTGTGTGCCTTATTGTGTGAGTGTCCTCATCCCTAATAAAAGTCATTTTGATTTGTGTGCTGATTTTTAAATGGCCTCTAAATTTTTTTTTTTAACTGGCACAGAATATAAACTCGGTCAAGACTCTAGACAGTGATGTAATGACTAAAGAAACTACATTTTATGCTGAGTGTCCATCATGGTAACTTTTAGTATTTTTTCCTTTATTTTTCTGGCTTTAGTCCCTGGAAGATAAGTTCCCAGTTACCCTGACTCAGGGATTCCCCTTCTTCCCCAGCCAGAAGTGCACAGCTGTGACCATCTACTTGTTATGAAATGACTAACTGGCTTTTGGCTTCTGTAACCTGCTGATGCTATAGACATCCATGGACAGTTTGGAGGTCTCCTTGACTACCTAATCTTGGCAGAGCAGAACAGCTCTTGGCTTGCTTGTGCTGATGCTTATCTGTGAGATTACAGATTCCTATCAAAACTATATCTGTTGAAGGTTAATTATATTTTGTTTTTATTTTTTTATAATCCAAGAGAAATTACAGAAAATAAAATGGCTTTTGATAGAATTGTCAGGTGAGCTACTGACCTCTCCCTGGCACCCCATTGCCCTCTCCTTAACAAGGATAGAGGATATGGCATGTAAAGACACAAGAGGTCATTTGAGAGAGAGCCATCCTCCTCAGCCATACTCAAAATACTCAGGAAACGGTGGCTGTTTTTGGCAGGGTTCTCTAGAGGAACAGAACCAAGAGGATAAAAATACAGTATATAAATATATACTATATGTACATTGATATGATATAATATATTATGTGATTTATATGTGCACATATAACTGTAGAGTTTATTAAGTCAGCTTCACATTAGTAACAAGAGTTAAATCATACGGAAGATGGTGAGACCCAGTACCTTCCTCAGTCCTTGTCCGGTACCTCAGCAGTTCGAGTAGTCTCGCCATAGCTGTCTCTCACAGGGGCCACAACTGGCAGTTAGTCCAAACACAGGCACCTCAGTTGTCCCAATGTGGCTCCAGAAGCCTGGAGGTTTGCTAGTGAGCCCCTGGCTCTGCTCTCAGCAAGGGAATCAGCCCAGGCAGCAGAAACAGAGCACGTGTACTCAGATGCATGAAGGAAGGCCAAGCACTCATAAAAGAATGATTTTTCCTGACACACTCTTTTAACCTGAGCTCTTACCATTAGGAGTCACCAACAGTCAGGGTGCATCTTCCTGCATGAACCAGGTCAGAAGAACTCTTCAGGTGAGGCTCCTCATCAGGAGATTCAAATTTGTGACAAGATGAAATAGAAACTAACCACAATAGTGGACTTTAATATATTATAAAACATTAAGAATCTGATTTAACTCATCAAAGAGCAGTGTTACAGAGACCCACAGAGTGGTCAATGTCTTGCTTTCCTCTTTAGAGTCTCAGCTCTAGGACCAGGGAAGGAGCACAGGCAGCCTTGGCTCCCCTCCAGGCACAGTTCTCAGCTGCAGAGAGGGCAGTTCAACCAACTCCCTGCAAGAACTGTTGGGGTTTTTCTGCTTTTTCTGGGCATGAACTGCAGAGAGCTGATGAAGATCTTTCGTGAGCAGCCCTTCATGGTCCTTTGTCCCTTCAGGAGTGGCATTCACACAGGTCAGAGCAGGCAGGAGACAACTTCAGTGCATAGTGTCTTGAGGATGCTGGTTTTGATGCAATTTCTGGACTCTCTGGGTCCTCCTGCTCTGGAGGCTGTTGGGGTTCTAGTCAGCACCAATGTCCTGCTTCTTGGTAAGGCTGTGCCATTACATCTCCAGTGTTCTCTCAGCACTGTGATTCCCTTATCGGTGGGTCAACAGGTTGTACCTTCTTAGCATCAGGGAAGATGGAGTCTGGGGTTCAGGAGGCAAGGGGACCTAGCAAACACCATGATGTTCAGTACCGGTCATAGTGAGTGACCAGGAACCAGAGCTGGAAGCTTCAGTGTCAGTGTGGTATTTACATAGCTCTATGCCAGTGAGGCCTGACAGGAGCATGGTCTCCAGACTCATCATGGCATCATTTGAGAGAGTCTGTTTCCAGTGTCGTATCATGTTACTTTAAGGTCTAACTAGGCTATAATTGTCCCGCATCAAAATTAGTTTTCTTAGTCATTTAGGAACCGAGCTTTGTCCTTTAATTGTTGATCACATTTTCCTTGCTGTGGTGAGTTCCCTTGTCTCACTGTCATCTTCAGTCAGCTGTACAAGCTCAGCTCAGGTAAGGGTCACTCCCCACCTCCCCCTACCCTCTCTTGCTCCCATGTTTTAGCTTTGGGGGAAAAAATGAAATACTGGTTGGTGACAGTAGTGTTACCTACAGTGTCTTCCCCAGTGCTCCTGAGAACCTAAAAGTCACATGACCCGGACGATGGAATGGCAAAATGGGAAGAATCTGTAATCTACATTTCTAGAAACCGTGAACTTAAGATTCTGTGGTACCAGACTTCTTAAGACTTAGCTTAATATTGTGCTACACTAGAACATTAAGGCAAGTGGCAGTCTGTTGGAGCCACAGAGGAGGACAATGCAGCCAGTCCTGAAGGTACCTGATAAGCTAGGGTCAGATGGAAGGGGAGGAGGACCTCCCCTATCAGTGGACTGGAAAAGGGTAGGGAGTAGATGAGGGAGGGAGGAATGGACTGTAGGAAAAGAGGGAGCGTGTTACAGCTGGGATACAAAGTTAATAAACTAAGTAATTTTAAAAAAAGAAAAATAAAAAAATTTATATATTGAAAAAAAATCTTAATTAAAGCTACTTTCTCAGTGCTGGAGAGATATTTCAGCAGTTAAGAGCATGGATATTCTTCCAAAGGACCCAGGTTGAATTTCCAGCAGTAATATATTAATTTAGAGCCAGTCAGTCACAGGACATCCCAGCAGCTGCAGGCTCCAGGCATAAATTTTCTACATACACATGCATATAAGCAAACAAGTCATGCAGAACAACTGAACCTAAATAGAGGAAGGTAAAAAAAAAATAATGTCCCTTCAAATGGGCCACAATATTAAAAATAAAATTTCTATATCATTGCTAATTGCTAAAATTTTTATATCATTACATTTTGGCAAGGCTTGAGTCACCAGGAAGATTGTTCAGACAATCTTCTGAACAATCAATTGTTCAGAATAAGCACATGCTTTAATGTGCTTTGTGGAATTTTGTCTTACTCACAATATTGCAGAACTGAGTGTTCTTTCACACTTATTAAACAGATAAATGAGAGAGACGTTTTCTCAGTTTCTCTCATCGAGCATGCCAACAATCAGGGAGAAGTTTATCCCTGTGAATCAACAGAAGGGGGCTGAGGACTGCATAACCAATGGTCAGGAAATCTTGAATACTTATCATCAAAGAATTGTTTCCCAAAGAGAGACTTAAAAATAGAGAGAGAGCACAATCTGTCCAGTAGAAGAAAACAAAACAGAGCATGAGAAGGAGGACACTTTGAGCAGCTCTCAGCTCAGGGGGAGTTCTGTAGAGCAGCTTGGAGTTCTGAAGGTACAGGACATGCTGGTGGTGCTTGTGGAGACGAAATATCATGTAGCCACTGGCCCCTCCCATGGCACCCTGGAACACTGCATCTCTCAGGACCATGAGAGGAAGAACAATCCATTTTATTTTCTGACTTTCTGGCATAAAATAACAGTAGTTGTAGTCATCCTTAAGCTGTGATATATTCAGACATATGCTTTTGATGGAATGGATTAGGTTCATGCTTATTAACGCATTGAGTATCCAAAAGACTGAGAAGAATGGAAGGATGTGCCATGGAGACTTTGGTCTGAGCCTCCTCCACGCAGATGCTCTGGGACTGATGATGATGGCCTGGACCACAGTGAGGAGACTGCTGGTGCAGATGGAGAGGCCACGGGCCACCCTCTCCAGGTAAACAATGATCTTACAGCCCATGTCATCTAGAAAGTTTCTCAACCCAAAAGCTCTTATTGTCTTTGGCAATCCTCTTGCAAAAAGGAATATGATGTTTGTAAAAGTCAGGTGGATCAGAATAAGGTGTATGGGTTTCTTCTCAGAGCCTTCCAATAAACTGAACATATAATTCACAGAAACAGAATTATTCCCCAGGATGCCAACCATAGTCATAAAGAGAAAAATTATTTCTTTAATCAACATCAAAACTGTTTAACTTCCTAGGTAGAAAAACTTGTTTCCAGGATGCAAGGATGCAAACACTTTTTCATGAAGTCATTAGTAATGGCAGACATGTATCTGGAAAACACATTTTTCATAATATCATTTTCTGTTGTTCAAGAGCCAGAGGTAAACTCATAATATTGTAGATTAGGTACCTGAAACTCCCCCTTTTATTTGGACCCTGAGATAATGTGTGTGCTCTGAGAGGTGAGTTTGGTAAATGTTATTCAAATCTAATTTTTAAAGAATACACTAAACTCTACACTAGAAAAATTGAATTTTCTAAATCTCTCTCTCTCACTCTCTCTCTCACTCTCTATCTGTGTGTATGCATTGTACTTCTTAACTGTCATTATAGTTGAATTAAACTCCAAGATGCCCAACCAAAATTTCCCCCTCTGTTTATCATTTTATTTCCTGACATTTCCCCACCTAATCCCCAAAGCCTGAGGCTGCTGCTTAACCTGTCTGCCTTTCCCACAACACACACAGACTCTGGGAAATCCTGCTGAGCCAACACTCATAAGATCTCTTAAATTTAGTAATATCTTCCATAACTCCTCTCCTTCAATATTCCTTTCGTACTTGGATCTTAATTAAAATTATGGTATCTAAATTTGCATTTGCCTTCAAAACTTTATAACTGCAGCTTCTATATATTTGTAAAGCGATTTATTTATTTATGTATATGAGTGCTCTGCCTTCCTGTATGTATCTACAGGACTGAAAAGGGCATCAGATTTGATTTGATTAAAGGTAGTTATGAGACAATGTGTGGTTGTTGGGAATTGAACTCAGGACTTCTGGAAGAGCGAACAGTGCTCTTAATCACTGAGCCTTAACCGCCTCTCCAGTCCCAATTTCTATCTCTTAATGTTTTAAAACTTTTCACATTGACCATTTTGTGATTTTACTCCATACAAATGTTTGCCAGCTATTTCTTTTAAGGCAGTCCTCAATGTGATGTCAAACTATTCAGCTTTTCCAGATAGGGCCCTACAGTTAAAGCTGAACCATCAAAAGCTTTGTTGAATAGTTTATGTTGCTTTCAGGTTGCAGGCAGGGAGGGTGTCTAGAGGAAGTCTGGGATGCATTCTAGGGGAGAAGTTGGCAGAGAGCTGTGATCCCAGTGGTATTCAGGGTATCTGTGACCCCAGTGAGTGATCTCTGGGCATCTAATTGACCATGGAACAGCTCTGAACAAGATGCTACTGGTGAGGTGGATGGGGGAAGGGGACTAATGAGGTGTTAGGTGCAGCCATGAGATGAATGCAGTTTCTGAGTTACAGGTTCTCTGTATGGCTACATCTAGCACAGTAGTTTGGGGTACAGCATTGTGAGGAGGGATTCCCCCATCTAAGAGGCGATGGTAGCATTTGCTTCTGTGCGACCTTGTGAGAGGCAATCCTGTCAGTCTGCTCTGCAGCTTGCCTCTCCTTCTCTTATCCGTTTATCAGGCAGGCTGTTTCGTTCTACATCAGTTTGAGCTGATTCCAGAATTTAGACCTCTGCAGGTGGTATTCATTTTTTCAGGGATTACAGCAAGCTTTGAACATCTTTTCTAAAATAAGGGAAATCTGGGTATTACAGTGGCTCTATGGGATTGTGTGTATTCTGAATACTTAGAATGCTTCTGTTGCCTTTGCTCCCTCCTGTAAAACTCATGGGATTTCTTTTGATCTTTGACCTGATGATCTCATGTATTACTCTCATGAACCTAGGTATATATGGATGCTATATATGGATCCAGTGAGTTCATGGGTTTAGACATGTCAGGTATTTCCTTTCAACTGCTCTTCTGACAAAGCAGTAATAAATTACTTGCATCAGCTCATCCTAGAATCACAATACCATCCTAAATGTCTGCACATGATGAAATATGCTCCAGACATTAATAACAAGCATATCAGCATTCATTAACATATTTAGTATAAACATTAAGTGTTTAGAGATAGGAATCTGTCAAAATCCTTATAATAGTTTACCCATCTCCTGATAGAAAATATCAACATTTTTCTGCTGGTTTAATATTTGCTTTTCTGGGATTTCCCCTTTTCTAGTCCTCTCTTCCATTTTCAAAACTTCAAGTCACATTTGAGAGCAGATTCTGACCTTTTAATCTGTGATTCCTCTCTACTGAAGTGGGTGCCAGAGGACAGAAAGGCAACTTAACCCCCACATTATCTTGGGAAATGCTATAGGAAATTAATTTAGAAAACAGGATGGCTCTTTGACTGCCTCCCCCAGATGGAGGAGCAGCCTTGCCAGGCCACAGAGGTGGACAATGCAGCCAGTTCTGATGAGACTGGATAAGCTAGGGTCAGATGGAAGGGGAGGAGGACCTCCCCTATCAGTGGACTTGAAGAGGGGCATGGGAGGAGATGAGGGAGGGAGGGAGGGTAGAATTGGGAGGGGAGGAGGAGAGAAGGTGCTACAGCTGGGATGCAAAGTTAATATAAAATTAATATAAAAATAAAATTTAATTCAAAAAGCAGGATGGACTTGTGTTCAGATAGATGAATGATGCCATGTTTTGGTCTAACCCTGAAGAGTCTTAAGCAGGCTGCATCTATTCATCCAGAGTTTCTAAAAAGCAAGCAAGCTGACAAGCAAACAAAAGACAAACAAAACCAAAATGAGATTATTCTTCTTTGCTGGGATAAAGTTACAGTGAGCTCTTTGGGGATGTGTTAATTCGTAGGCTGAAGGTTTTTAGCAGGATTTCCAAGGTGTTAACAGCAACTGTGACACTCAGTGTTTTATACTTCTTTCTCTCCACCAGGAATACAATGACGACAGTTGAGATAAACATGTATAATATTGTGTAATAGGATTGAGAGACTACAAGGATGGATATAAAAGGAAAACCTTCAAACTGAGAGTTATAATGCTATTGTAAAAGAGAACATGTGCCAATAGTTGAAAAGCAGAAATGCATCAAAAGCAAAAAAGGACAAACTTTACAAACACCATTGACACAGTTGAAGTCACAAAGCTGGTAAACATGGAGGCTGAAACAAGAGTTTTTGTTTGTTTTCTTTTGTTTTGTTATTTTTGAGAAAGAGATTTCTAATGAAAACCAGGGTAGCCTTGAACAACAATGATTTTTTTCTCAGTCTTTCTAATGCTGATGTCACAGGAGTTTATCATGGTTGTCTCCAGTGTTTGATCAACATCAGTCAATCTCCTATATCTTATTTATTCCTTTAAGAAAGGAAGGAGTAACCTTAGGCAAAGACACACCCAGAGCTCTTTCATGATACCCCAGCCTGGGATGGAGAGCCATGCCTCAACATATGTGTCCCATTTCTGTGTCTCTCAAAACTCACTTCCTTCTATGTTTTTGGACCCAGGACCTTGTCAGGGTCAGAATGAAAGTGGAGAACTCAAGGCTTATGTCCTCTCAACCACTCCCTGTCTTAGTCAGAAAGAGACTCCAGCTTTGATGAAACACTCCATGGCACAGCTGAGAACGATCTTACCTCCATGGACTCACCTGGACCTCTGTGGTGCAGACAGGCTCTGGAGCAGCTCTGGGAAGGTGACACTTGCCAGGTCATATTTGTACTGTCTCGATTTGTGAGGCTCTTGGCTGTCATCAGGTATTGTGGACATTAAGTTTCAATTTGTCACAGTGTCAGTGGGATGGAAGGCCTCTGCAGGGCCTCAGTCCCTGAAGTACAGCTTCCCTCTCTCCTCACAATTACTACATCTATTTTGCTCAGAAGTTATTTCAAGCTTAATTAGGGTTCAATTATTTGAGAGGAAGAATGTGAGGAGAGAAAATGAACATTAACCAAGTGTCTGAGCTTCCCCCATTTCCTGACTTGTTTTCACTTTCCTAAGTGCCAGCCTGTGGCCAAGGAGAATGGAAGTCTCTTCCTTCAATTTCATAAATCCTTTGTTAGGTAGGAGTAGAGGAAGTGATGCTGAGCACAGAGACTCTGCCTTTGAGCAAGTTCCAAACACAGACCAGGATAATTCTAGTGTTCCTTGTCTACGTGTGCCCATGGGTAGTCAAGGTCTTTGCTGTAACTGATTGCTTCATTCCTGCATATTAAACATCATATGAGACTTGGAATATGAATGTCTCCCCAACCTCAGCCTTATTCCAAAGGCAATCCTTACTTATTAGAAAACTTTTAAGGACACGTCCAGAACTTATATGTGCCCAAGAATGGTTCTTCCAGATACTCTTCATTCTAATGCCTAAAGGCCATTCCTATCCCAGATGCAAACTGATGTAAATAAATAGGTGCGCAGGGCTGAGGTTAGAACTGATGGCATCATTGCTTTTTCTTATAGAGAAAGCCCAACAGGGTTTCCTTGGTAGATGAGTCAGTTACTGGTCTCCCTCTGTGTTCTGTGTGATGGTGTCTACACACATATGTGTCTAGCTAACACATGAAAGAATCTGAAAACGCTTCTTCTGTAAATGAAATTATAGCTTTTGAGGAAACCAGGATTTCCACACTCTCTCTTGAATGGGGAAATCTGAGTGCAGAGAAGCTAAGTTTTACATTACACAAGTCAAGTATTTAATTACCAATAAAGAAGTCATAGAAATTTAAACGGTAAAATAATTTTCTCTGGTCCTACAAGGATTATTTCCCCTGATTTTTCTTTTCTTTCTCTCTTTCTCTCTTTCTCTCTTTCTCTCTTTCTCTCTTTCTCTCTTTCTCTCTTTCTCTCTTTCTCTCTTTCTCTCTTTCTTTCTTTCTTTCTTTCTTTCTTTCTTTCTTTCTTTCTTTCTTTCTTCTCTTTTTTTCTTTCTTTTTCTTTTTTTTAAGCCGGGTTTTCTTTGGGAAGCCCTTGATGTGTCAGAATTCACTGTATATATCAGGCTGGCCTCAAACTCAAAAATCTGTTTGCTTCTTTTTCCTGAGTGGGATTAAAGGCCGAATTAGCCCTGCCCAGGTCTCTAAGTCTTTGATGTTTTATGAGAAAACTCCTAAGTTCTTTTCTGTCCTTGAAATATAAAGAAAAAAGTAGGTTAAAGCTTGTAGTGCTCTGACTAGTTTATTCAATCAAAGATAAAGTATCAGAAAGAGAATCCTTCCCTTCATGCACCTTCCTTCTTGGAGGAATTCTGTAGAGAGAATTAGTCACCGCAAATAGAAGAGAAGCTGGAGTCGCAGATGAACACCATTTTGTCTGCAAGCTGAGCTCCTCCAAAGGATATTCCCTGTAACCAGGTGGCACTTAGAGGAATAGACCCTGGCTGGGAAGATGGCTCGGTGGTTACAGTGCTCTGCTTCCAAGTGTGAGTGCCACCTCACTTCAGTGCCTGGAGGGGTGGCTGCTGGCCTGTAATTCCAGCCTCAGCAGCCTCTCCTTAGAGGAACTGGGAAGTGGGATGAGCCATTTGCTGTGCTCTGTGTATGGCGGACAGACACAGGCTGATGACCAAAGTCAGCCTCAGACTTACTCATGCAGATGAACACAGATGTGCATGTGTGTCAAATGTGCATTGTGCAACACACACACATGCACACACAGCCTGCGCCAGCCCACTGGAAGAGATGTGCACGTTCAAAATACACAGAGGGAAAATGGAAATCGCCAAGAGTTCATAGGGCACAGTTTTTTTAAGGAAATAAACTAATTAAGCCAATGGATTTATTTGTTGTTTGGCAGAATCAGGGAGTGAAAGAATCATCTCTTCTCCCTGCTTCTCTCTAGCACTGTTCCTGAAGGGACCCGTGTACTGTAGGCAGTTCCCCTCTGGATCCCAATTGGGCACAGACTTTACCCAAACACCAATGTTTAAGCCCACAGCAAACTCAAAGAGATCCTTTACAAAGGAGGGTGAAAGACAAAATGGCTGAATCTGAATGGGGCAGAAACAGCAGCAAATAGCTTTGCAAGTGTTAATTTTAAGAGGGAAAAGAGAGAGAGTTATATGTTAGAATGAGCTAGGATGTGTGGGTAAGGTTTGATTGTAGTTTTATTTTATTTTATTTTATTTTTTCATTAGGATAGTCAAAATAATGAATATTGATGGCTGGACCTTGGTGTTTTGATAGTTGGGATCTCAGGAATGAGTCAGGTATAACAAACATTATTCCCAAAGAAGGGACTAAAACTTGGTGGCTCGCTTCAGGAGTGTAACCTAATGCTTTAGCAAGGGAGAGGGGAATGGAAAGGTTAAAACCTGCACTCTTTCTTAAACTCTACTTTATTTGGGGTGTTGAGGCCTCAACCTCCCTTCCAACCTCCCAAGCCTATGTAGGAGAGAGGTTAGTGGGGAGAGAGGGTCCCTTTACTTCCCCCGACTGTATAGGACTGTTTGGGTTCTTTTAGGGCTCTACACCAATCTCTGTCAACTGCAGACACAGGCATTTTCTTCCAGGCCACTGCCCCCTGAACCATTTCTCTTGTCTGTCTGTTCCAAAACACCACATCGTCCATCTCTTGGGTCTCTGTTAGACTGTTAGACGCCTCACAGCAACACCGCATACCACACTGCACACTCGCTCACTCCTTCTTGGCACTCATATTTATACTGTCAGAGTCCTAGACCACACCCCTCTTTGTTGGGCAAGAGCCACGCTCCACATGAGACAATTAACAGCTGTGGATCAACTATAGCACAACTAAAATCCCACATTTGGGATTAAAACAAAACCATATTTACAGAACATAACTGAGTTCAAAAGAAACAAAAACTGTCATTACACACCCAAGTGCCATGTTCGCCACACTTGAGCCTGTGTTTGCAATGCTCAGGCCTGCTAGAGTCCTTCAGTCACAATTTTATGAGAGCAAGAAAATCCAGGAAAGGCCCAGGTGTCACCATATCTGTGTGAAACTTTCTCCTCTGGTGGTTCCCTGGCTTCAGGCTTTCTCCTCCCCAAGACTGGGAATGACTCCTGAGCAAATGTTAATGCACTGGATTTATTGGATAAATACTCTGATAGTGAAATGGAGGGGACACATGTCTCTCTTTAGCCTGTCTGCTCTCCTGTCAGGACAGCTACATCAGGACACCATTGTTCCTCTTGGTCTCATGCTCATGGCTCCTGGGATATTTCTTGTCAAAAAGGAAGTTCTGGGAACTTCCTTGACCTGATAACCATGGAAGCCCATTGAGAGGATGTAGACACAAACAATCATCAGTTCTTTCTTGATTTGTAGCTCTCCCTTCCTGACATTGCCATCATCTCCACTGTGTTTTTCCCAAGAGATGAAAAGCCACATGATGAGTACAGTGGAGAGGGAGGTGGGTAAGAATTTATCTGCCAAGGACCGGCCCAGTCGGTCTCCCTGCGCCCAAGGGAGAAGAAGTCTTTGGACTGGAAGACACGGTTTCGGCAATGAATTGACAGACATTGACCAGTGAGGCTTTGGAATCTGCTGCAATTTTACTGAAGTCAAGCTGATAATTTTATAGTGATTTCACAAAAAGGCACCTTAAAGTTGGCATATTTCCCAGAACCTTTAGATTTTTACCAAGAATACAAAGTTTACATTTTAACATAGGGGAGTGCCCAAAAGAAATCTTGGCCTGTAAACTTTTGATCAAAGCAGACAAAGGGAAAGAAACCTCAAATGCAGTTTCATTATTGCCAACCAATGAAGAGGAAAGTCAGGAGCTAAGTCAGATGCCTGCCAAAATCTTTCTCTGTATCAAAATCTAATTACACCTTTGTTAACCATCCTCCCATAAAGATTTACGATCTTCCCTAGAAACAAGGCACTGAAGGGAGGGGAAACTCCCACTAGCTATACTTCTCATGCTATTTTTTCTTAAGAAGGAGCCTATTATTTTTTCACCATTCTTATAATGCTCTTAATACTAAATCTAATTCATTCCTTCTTTTAAAACTACTTTTCTTCCGCCCTATTATTGTTAAAGCTTTTGATAATCCATCAAGAATATATTTCCTTGAATAGTTAATTGTGCTGTTTCAGGAACCATAAAGAAAGATCAAAAAACTCATTAATCCAGCCCCAAAACCGCAACCGAAAAAGCATAGAAATCTCAGAATGTGTCTCTTTGCCAGGCGGGGGGGGGGGGAGTGGGGGGTGCCAGGGACCCCCAGAGAGCATAATCCCGAAGGACACATATCTCTTAGTCTGAGTAGTTCTATCTATTGATATGCTACACCAGATACTGGAGTGGGTGTGGCACTATCCTTCTGTGTATGAATATACATATACTTTTTGTTCATGGAGGAATGGATGTAAATAGTAATTGATGCATTTGTCAGTGTACCTGTCACCACTTTGAAATACCAACATTCCCTTCATCAGGACAAAGGGGCAGAGAACAGCAGAGCTAAGTTTTTGAAATATCTTATCATTTAGTGTTGAAGAAGCCTGTATTGAGGTACTGAAATGTTTCAAGTGTAGGTTAAAGGGAGACACTGAGGTGGATTTTCTTTTGAGGGTAAGGAGTTTATTAGAAGCGTTATTATCACTGGGCACAGACAGCAGCACACAGGGTTTCTGAAGAGAGATTAGGCCCACAGGGCACAGTGCTCTTTCTTCTTAGATTCTTCACAGGAAGATGGGTGGGAAGAAGCTTTTCTTTTCTTTTTTCTTCTGGTTCCAATTTTCTATTGTTAGGGTTAATCAGGTTTAGTGTTTACTTGAGGTCTGAAGACAAGGACACAAGAAAATAAAAAATAATTTGCTTTATTTCTGGAGCTGCACTTATGGGAATTGCCACAGTTTGACTAAAATGGAAGAGCTTTCCAAAATGGCCAATAGATAGAACCCATATGAAAGGATAAAATAAAACATACTTGAAAATATGAAAAAAAAAAAAAAAAAAAGGAACCAGGTCATGAGAATGAGAACACTGTCCAGCCCTGATTTTTGAACTGGAACTCTCTGCTCATCTACAGCTGTGAAGGTAGAGGACACACCTGTGATGTCTATACACGTACCATTGACCTTTATAAGTACCATTGTACAGTTTATAAGGTACCATTGACCCAATCACATTAGACCAGGAAGATTATGTCATAAAGAGGAGAGGAAGGAAGAAGAGGGTGAGAGAGGACAAAGGTTGAGGGGAAGGGGAAAGGGTGGAAAAGGAGAAAAGGGAGAGATAGAGGGAGACAGAGAGAGAGACACACAGAGAGACAGAGAGAGAGAAGAAGAAACCCCTCAACTCGCTATCTGTGAGGACAGCACATAAGGCTGGGAGTTAGGTCCCTTACAGAGAGATGAAGGAACAAAATAAATAATAGAGAGAATACATCCAGGTCCAGAGTGAAAAGCCTAAGGCCTGGCAAGTTTGTTTCTCCTGTTAGGAGGGCCCCTTACCTGTGGAATGACCTCACAAGTTCAAGGCTGGATCAGAACATGTTTACACCACACTTTGCTAGCCTATCAGTCTCTTTTTCTTTGTTCAAACTGAACAAGCTTAAAGGAAGGGAAGAGGACCCCTCAAAGACCCTTAGCATACCCCATCCTCAAGCAAAAACTGGGCTTTGGCTTCCCAAGTCCCCCATTTTCTTTGCAGAGGGCCCTTCTCTGTGTTTGACTTAGTGTGTGAGTGTCCTCATCCCTAATAAAAGTCTTTTTTGTTTTGTTGGCTGATTTTTAAATTGCCTCTACATTTTTTTTTTTAACTGGCAGAGAATATAAACTTGGTCAAGACCCTAGACAGTGCTGTAATGACTAAAGAAACTCCATTTTATGCTGAGTGTCCATCATGGTAACTTTTAGTATTTTTTCCTCTTTTTTTCTGGCTTTAGTCCCTGGAAGATAAGTTCCCAGTTACCCTGACTCAGGGATCCTCCTTCTTCCTCAGCTGGAAGTGCACAGCTGTGACCATCTACTTGCTATGAAATAACAATAACTGGCTTTGGTATTCTGTAACCTGCTGATGGTATAGACAACCATGGACAGTTTGGAGGTCACCTTGACTACCTAATCTTGACAGAGCAGAACAGCTCTTGGCTTGCTTGTGCTGATGATTACCTGTGAGATTACAGATTCCTATCAAAAGTATATCTTTTGTTTTTATCTTTTTATAGTACAAGAGAAATTACAGAAAATAAAATAGCTTTTGATAGAATTGTCAGGTGAGCTACTGACCTCTCCTTGGCACCCCATTGCCCTCTCCTTAACAAGGATAGAGGATATGGCATGTAAAGACACAAGAGGTCATTTGAGAGAGAGCCATCCTCCTCAGCCATACTCAAAATACTCTGGAAACGGTGGCTGTTCTTGTCAGGGTTCTCTAGAGTAATAGAACCAAGAGGATAAAAATACAGTATATCAATATATACTATATGCAATATGATATGATGTATTATGTGATATATATGTGTATATAAATATATACATATATAATGCTAGAGTTTATTAAGTCAGCTTCACATTAGTAACAAAAGCTAAATCATACAGGAGATGGTGAGACCCAGTATCTTCCTCAGTCCTTGTGTTCAGTACCTCAGCAGTTGGAGTAGACTTGCCATAGCTGTCACTCACAGGGGCCACAACTGGCAGTTAGTCCAAACACAGGCACCTCAGTAGTCCCAATGTGGCTCAAGAAGCCTGGAAGTTTGCTGTTGAGCTCCTGTCTCTGCTCTCAGCAAGGGAATCAGCCCCAGCAGCAGAAACAGAGCACGTGTACTCAGATGCATGAGAGAAGGCCAAGCACTCATAAAAGAATGATTTTTTTGACACACTCTTTCAACCTGGGCTCTTACCATTAGGGGTCACCCACAGTCAGGGTGCATCTTCCTGCATGAACCAGGTCAGAAGAACTCTTCAGGTGAGGCTCCTCATCAGGAGATTCAAATTTGTGACAAGATGAAATAGAAACTAACCACAATAGTGGACTTTAATATATTACAAAACATCAAAAACTTGGTTTAACTCAACAAAGAACAGTGTTACAGAGACCCACAGAGTGGTCAATGTCTTGCTTTCCTCTTTAGAGTCTCAGCTCTAGGACCAGGGAAGGAACAAAGGCAGCCTTGGGTCCCCTCCAGGCACAGTTCTCAGCTGCAGAGTGGGCAGTTCAACCAACTCCCTGCAAGAACTGTTGGGGTTTTTCTCCTTATCCTGGGCAGGAACTGCAGAGAGCTGATGGAGATCTTTCGTGAGCAGCCCTTCATGGTCCTGTGTCCCTTCAGGAGTGGCATTCACACAGGTCAGAGCAGGCAGGAGCCTCCCTGAGGCAACTTCAGTGCATAGTGTCTTGAGGATGCTGGTTTTGATGCAATTTCTGGACTCTCTGGATCCTCTTGCTCTGGAGGCTGTTGGGGTTCTAGTCAGCACCAATGTCCTGCTTCTTGGTAAGGCTGTGCCATTACATCTCCAGTGTTCTCTCAGCACTGTGATTCCCTTGTCTGGGGGTCAACAAGTTGTACCTGCTTAGCATCAGGGAAGATGGAGTCTGGGGTTCAGGAGGCAAGGGGACCTAGCAAACACCATGATGTTCAGTACCAGTCATAGTGAGTGATCGGGAACCAGAGGTGGAAGCTTTAGTGTCAGTGGGGTATTTACATAGCTTTATGCCAGTGAGGCCTGACAGGAGCATGGTCTCCAGACTCATCATGGCATCATTTGAGAGAGTCTGTTTCCAGTGTCCTATCATGTTACTTTAAGGTCTAACTAGGCTATAATTGTCCTGCATCAAAACTAGTTTTCTTAGCCATTCAGGAACTGAATGGCTTTTGTCCTTTAATTGTTGATCAAATTTTCCTTGCTGTGGTGAGTTCGTTTGTCTCACTGTCATCTTCAGTCAGCAGTACAAGCTCAGCTCAGATAAGGGTCACCTCCTCACCCCCCCTTACCCTCTCTTGCTCCCATGTTTTAGCTTTGGGGAAAAAATTGAAAAACTGGTTGGTGACAGTAATGTTACCTACAGTGTCTTCCCCAGTGCCCCTGAGAACCTAAAAGTCACATGACCGGGATGATGGAATGGGAAATGTGAAGATTCTGCTCTCTACATTCCTAGTAACTGTGAACTTAAGATTCTGTGGTGCCAGACTTCTTAAGAAAATGGAATGTACTTTTATAACGTTTAACTTAAAATTGTGCTACACTAGAACATTAAGGCAAATGGCAGTCTCGTGGGGGAATGCCTGTAATTCCAGCATTTAGGGATCCGAGGCAGCTTAAGATCAGCCTGTGCTAATAATGAGTGCCAGGTCAGTCTATGCTACATGTCAAAAATTTTGTCCCCACACTTCAAAAATTCGTCATAACAAAGCAGTACATACCTTTAGCTCATAGAGAATAGCTGTGGCATGTAATTTCTATGCTTCTTAGTGAGCGTGCAAGACATTAGGAACACGTATATCTCTGCTGATTAGAATATAGGGACTGAAACTGGCATAACCAAGTTCTAAAAATGTCTTAATATTTAGTAAAATAGAATCATGTGTCACTGTGAAACCAGTGTAGAAGGAGAGAATAAAATCTAGCCAATAGAAGAAAAGGAAACAGATCATGAGAACGAGAACACTCCATGTAGCTCTGATTTCTGGAGGAGAGTTGTTTGCAAGCCTGGAGCTGTAGAGGTAGAGGACACGCTTGTGATGCTGATACAGATGGAGAGCCATGGAGCCACTGCTCCAGCCCATCAGACTCTGAAAGATGACATCACGAAGAGTCATGAGAGAGAGGAAAAGCCACTTGATGAAATGTCTTGATTGTAGCATATAGCAGTGGCCAGTGAACATTCCAGCTACAGACCTGTTCAATTCGCCAACTGATTTGATGTAGCAGAGCAAGTTGGAGCTTATGAGTAAATTAACAATCCAAAAGAGGAGGAGAAATGGAACAACTTGCCATGCTGTCTGTGGTTTGATTTTTGTCCAAATGGTGGTCCTGGGCCTGATCGTGAGTGCCTGGACCACGCTGAGGAGACAGGTGGTGCAGATGGAAAGGCCCCGAGCCATCCTTGCCAGATAAACCATAACTTTGCAACCAATATCTCCTAGGAAGTTTCTGAAATAAAACACTGTGGCTATATCTGTTATCCCTGTGCTACAAATAATGATCATATTAGAAAATGCCAAGTGGATGAGAATAAGATCCACAGGCTTTTTCTCAGTCCCCAAGGCAGACGTGTACACATATCTCACAAACACTAGAATATTTCCTACAATTCCAGGTCCAGCTAGAGAAAGGAAGACCATTGCCTGCGTAATGTTATTCCACTTCATCTTCTTACCGTATACACAGCACTAGGAAAAATCATCTGAGAAACACATGTAATGCTCTCTCTGCTTATTTTGATGAAAAGAATGTTCTCAACCGTGTGAAAACATATGGCTCTTTATAGTGCCTGATAATTGTGGTTCATGGTCTTTTTTTTTTTTTTCAGTTTGTCTTTTTACATTCCCATGGAGACAATGATAGGTAGAATCAATGCATACATTTGATAGTTTCCTGCCTTTCACAATGAGCCTTCGTCCTTCAATTTTATATAACCATTCTCTTTCCAGACAAAAGGTACATGCATGGCATCACGTTGGCAGTTTTCAAGCCAACACCTGAGTATTCACTTGACAGGCTCCTTCCTTTTCCCTGGTCTCACACAGTGTGACTGCAGGCTACTGCCCTGTGCTGTTGCTTCCTCCTGATCCTCTTCACTTCCCCATTAGTAACCATCACCCAAATGGTTGTGAAACTAATGAAAAGCTTGCAGCTTCTCAGAAAGTTGTGCTTGGTCAAGTGGATCAGTTTCTCAGGGGAGATGATTTGGTATTCTCCTCTTCCCAAGCCCTTTGACCGTAAATTATGCAGAGGTTAGTGACCTACTCAGGGTATGAACGTCTAGATCACTGGCCCCAATGCAGGACTAAGTGTAGTAAAAATTGTGTTCCCAATCTTATGGGTAGAATTATAATGAAAGTGGTTTTCTTTTGAATCCTATTTGCTATGTTTTCAGTCCTTTTTCTGGGAACACTTACCCCAACAAGACACCAGAAAGCTGTTCTTACGGAGTCTTTACAAAGGCAAGTCTTACTGATTGTTTAAGTTTGGTCCAGTCTAGTGATATTCTCAGTTAGAAATCCTTCAGCGTTCAAGCCCTCCCCCCATATCTCACACTGTGATTGACATCATTTATGAACAGTATTTTTTCCTTTCTCTATTGAGGTCAAAATGAGCTGTTGAAACAGAAACTTATTCCACTTGCTTCACCCCTCGAAAAACACAGAGTTTCACAAGATGAACTTAATTTTAATTTAATTTCCTCTACAATTTGGTGTCTTCTCCTCATCAAAATTGTTTCTGAATTATTTTGACCCCCCCGCCCTCTTACAAATGCAACATTGGAGCTTACCTTTCTGCAGGAATATGTGTGCTACCCGAGGCTGATGATCTTTGCCCAACTGCTGTGCCTTATAGCACCCTACTTAGAGTTTATCTCTTATTTCCCTGTCCTCAGACGGCTCTCTCATCTGAGGATGTGTTACTTTTATGGACTTGGCAGTGAACAGGCCTCAGAGACACTGGTTTGTATGTTTTATGTAAGTATTAGCATAATGCCTGTTCAAAAAGTTTTGGGGTTGCTCAAGGAAATTGTTGGTTTTAAAACTTCACGTTAATGACAGAGATGAACTACCGAACCAATTTTGAGAAATGTTTGAGGCGGGTTCTTTCCTAAAGACCAATAAAGCTCGTTATCCTGCAGCAGTCACTCCCTTCAGGTGGTGCATTTGGCGAGGATTTAACACTTCTTCACTTGTGTAATGGTGTGAGCTTCCACAATTCAACAAGTTTACTGAAGGGCATGGGCTGTCCTTCAAGAAATCCATCAGCAACTCTTTATTTTCTCTCAAAGTCCCTCTGTTTGATCTCCTTACAACTTTATCATATTTCAGTTATATCTCTGTGATCACTGAGATGCCAATAGCAAAACTTATAGCAATGAAATTGTCTGGTTTTCTAAACAGTGTGGTGTCTGAGTGCCACACGCACACACACACACACACACACACACACACACACACACACACACACACACAAGTCTATTCCAGGGTGACTGGGAAGAGATATTTATTTGTATACATACTCAAAATAAGCTTTCTCAACACTCACTCTTCTAATCTGAGGAATTACGAAGATCAGTCTGTGTGAAAGTAGTCAAGTTTGGGTGTTCTTTCTGAAATGGATCATAGATAGACTGTAGGGGCGGAGTGCCACATCCGGATGCAGGGGAGACAGAATCATTAACCTAGAGGTAGCTACGTTGTAAAATCAACAAGCTCAAGCTTTGCAACCTGCTATCCTATCTGTCTAACAACCGCCTTTTCTAACAACTCTGCCCCTGGCTTTGAACATTTCACTTGGTGTGCCTTTAAGACTCACTAATGGAAGGATAGTGTTTTGTACCATTTAGGTGTGTTGTGAGGATTCAATGGAGCAGAAACGCATAGTTCTTAGGACAGTGTCTGCTCTAGTAGCAATTGCTCTATGATTTATGACGTCAATTTCCCCCACAATTTTCTGTAATTGCACATCATGTTATGTTTTGAGTCTAGAGAGGAAAACTTGAAGAACAATACAACTATAACAAAGAAGGTCAATTTGCCCCATTCTGAGAAGGCTAAAGGCCACCACATATAAAATACTGTTAGTGTAGAACCTTTCACTCCTGTGAGGACAAACACACAAACTGGAGAAACTGCACAGAAGAAAAGCTTCCCACACTCAAGCTGAAATTTCAGCCCATGTCTCCTGTACCTGCCTGGGCTGTAATGAGCGTCTCTGGCCCAGTGCACCACACACAGCAGCATTCGGCTTCCTCATGGACATGGAACAAGTCTGGATGGCAGGTGGGAAATGAGAGACTGCTTTCTTGTCACCTTCCACTTACACAGTGATAGAGTAACCCACAGCCTTCTTTTCAATAACCTCTCCTAACGCTTTCTGCCTCACAGCATCTCTGCCCTGACAGAGATGCTGTGACATGAAGGAACACTCACCTGCGGGGTCCATGCAGGGCTCAGGTGGGCGTCCTCACAGCACAGCAGACACTCTTTATCATCCCTGAGCTCTGTACCCACAGCAACTGTCACTGCTGACAGGATGTCACCATCAGCAATTTGGCTTCTCCAGGGAAAAGGGCTCCTTCTGCACATCTCCATCCTGGACACCAGCTCTGCCCTCTCCCCAGGGCCCTTTCATTTGCTGAGCCAGAAACATTCTATTACTAATTACAGTGCCTGTGTGGTGATAAGGAGAGCTGTGAAGATGACAGCACCCTGAGTTTCTAGGCTCCTGGGACTCTCCCATCCTTTTTCCCCCAAAGCCAGGAACTGAACTGGGAAAAATTTCTGAGAAACTGAACTAGTTTCTCTCTAAACATTTTAAAGTTGAACAACACCTGAAGAGCTGGCTCAGTGGTTAAGTACTTGTTGCTCTTGCAGAAGACCCTGGTTCAATTCCAAGCACCTACATGGTGCTTTAGAACCATATATAACTCCAGGGGATCTCATACCCTCTTCTGACTGCCATGGGCATCAGGTGTACACATAGCACAACAATATATATGCAGGCAAAATATATACATTAAAATACATAAATAAAAGAAATAAGTCTAATAAAAATAAAGCTTATTTTATTATTTATTGTTTAAAAAAGCTCAGTACTCCAAGAACAGAATAAGCTCAAGGGCCAGAGTCAGTATCTGTGTCTTTGTCAGTGTCTTATGGTGGGTGTCCAGGCCAGAGCATCAGGGGGAGTTTTTAGAGGTTGTGTCTGTTTCTTGCTTTAAGTGCTGACTTTATGCAGAAGAAGTTCTGGCTGAGTTCTTCATTTCTCCCCTTTCTTTTTCTTCAAAATCTCTTTTTTTTTTTCCTGAATGTCTAATATGGCCTGCTGACCCACTGGAGCCTAGAAAATCACTGCAACCAGATGAATAAAATTTCTAAATTACAATGAAACAGCCAGCGTCACAAAGTGGGACACAGGGGAAGCTGAAGAAAAGTGAGTTTTCTTTTTTTTTTTTTCAATGCAGTTTATTCAGGAACCTTGAACAATCATCTGACCCTGGGGAAAGCCAGCCCACAGCTTAAATAGCCTCTGGGTAGCCAACCCAGGCGTGCCACGTGGGCAATACAGATAGGTCCACATACATGGAAGCAAGCCAGATCCTCAGCCTTAGCCAAATGTGGAATTGTTCGTGACAGAGAGCACTCACCATCGGGAAGGTGGAAGGCGGAAACCAGCTCCATCTTTAAGGCACAGCATTCCGCAGCTCTCTACAGTTCCCCCTTTTTGTTTTAGACGCATCAGGCAAGAGTAGAGGTCTGATCTCTGATATTAGAAATAAATTGGGACTTTGTACCGATGTTCATTTAGGTGTCATCCACCCAAAGAGCATCAGACCCGTCCGATACCTGATAGAGTTTCCGGATGAAGCACTGAGATGACCCCCTGTAAAGGCCACCGTGGAGCTCTGTGGTGAGAGGAGATTCTGAGCACAGGGACAGAGATGCTCACGACTGCTGGGGACATCTGTCAGTGGGACATTCAGCATTCTGTCCCCAGGCACACACCTTTCCATCTCAGGTAAGAAGGGAAGGTTCTAAGGCTCACCGTTCCCAGTTCTCTGACCATTCAAAGAGAGACCAACATTTGTGCTTCTGAGGGAAACTGACATATGTAAGTGAGTCAATGACCTATCAGGTCCACTCACCTCAATGGCTGTGGAACAGACAAGCTCTGGCTGAGTTCTTCTGGCATGTGACATTTGCTTGGCAGTATTTATTTCTTGGCCACTATAAAATTGTCGTAACTTAAATTTCTAAGGTTGTCACCATGTCAGGGGGAAGGAATCATTCTGTGGAATGTCAGTCCCTGATATGAAATTTCATCTCCATTCCTTCACAACACTTCATCAACCCTGAAGTTATCCTAAGCTTAATTGTGTACTTTTTACTGCACTGCTTTTATGTAAGTTTTACATTTCTTCGCAGATTATTTTTGTATTTTGTTTTTAGCTACATCTTGGCAAAGAGATGTACAGGTCTGAGCAGTGCGTCATATGATTTGGTACAGGAGTGTTCTGTGCAGAACACACTTGCCTATGTTTAGCTTGAAGTGTTTTACTTTCATTTATATCTTCAGAATTTGGGGCTTCACATTAAGGATGTTTAATAATCTTACGAATATTAAGGTAGAGAAAATTTATGTTTTAGCTATTTTACACACAGTGTCGGGGGGGCGTTTTGTTTACTCTTTGTCTTAGAATCAGATGGCCTTGTGACCCAGAATAAAGATTTGGAGGAAATTTTTAAATAAATACACTTGGGTATGGAGAAGACTGGACTAATAACCCAAGTCCAGAGCCAGCTTTTTAATAAAGTAGAACAGCATAGAACAATTGCCCCAGCCCAGTGGTGCTAGAGTTCCACAATCAAGCAACCAGGAGGAGCAGTCAGCCTTGAAGAAGTCTTGAAAATGTTACAGCATGCAACTCAGGGGAGATTTTCCTGTGCTTTCAGTCTGACTCAGTCTCTGAAACAAAAGTTGAAAACACGAATACAACAGACAACAGAGGACAACAGAGAGAGAGAGAGAGAGAGAGAGAGAGAGAGAGAGAGAGAGAGAGAGAGCATACAGCGGCATAATGAGGGAAAAGCAGATAAGCTCAGACATGTGGTGGCCACCTTCACCCATACACCAGAATCAGAAGTACAGTAGCTGTCCTCGAGACCGGGTCTACAACTGGGTCTGATAATGCCTTTGTCTCTCCAAATGTCAGGACTCCGAAACAGGACACAACTTATGGATTGGTCCAAGCTCCTAAGCACATTGATCGTCAAGTTTTAGTTTTATTTTGCTTTCTGTTTACAAGTTTAGGACAATCGCAGTCTGTATTCCCAGTGGCTTATCAAGTCCACTTCTGGGACCTATCCTGGACCTCTGGGCATGAGTCTGGGCTCTCAACTATAATGAAAAGATTTATTGATTAGTTGCTAACAGGATAAAAGCCTAGAAATGGGATCTCAAGCATGTTGTGAAGGAGTGGTATAGGGAAACTTTTTGTTTTAAGATGAAAAACATAAGCAGACCTTCAATCTCTACACAAGCAAGCAAAACTTATCTATGCTGCCAAGTGTAAGGGGTTAAGGTGACTCACAACAATATTTGAGTCTCTGCATAAACAAATTACAAAAGTCAAAATAGCAGTGAGTTATATCATAGCAAGTAGGTGGTCATGTTGTACATTTATGTACGGAGGTCACTAAGTCAAGGTAGCTGAGAACTTAAAATCCAGGGACTGATTTTAGTATGATTATCCTATATTATATGTCTAATATCCACTTATAAATGAGTATATACCATGTGTGTCTTTTTGTTTCTGGAATACCTCACTTAGGATGATCTTTTCTAGTTCTGTACACCTAAAGAAGCTAATCAAGAAGGAGGACCCTGGGTAAGATGATCAATCCTCATTCTGAAAGGCAAATGGGATGGACGTTAGAAGAGGGAGAAAACAGGGAACAGGACAGGAGCCTACCACAGAGGAACTCTGAAAGACTCTACCCTGCAGGATATCAGAGCAGAGGTTGAGACTCACATCCAAACTTTGGACAGAGTGCAGGGAATCTTATGAAAGAAGGGGGAGACAGAAAGACCTGGAGAGGACAGGAGCATCACAAGGAGAGAAAAAAAATCTGGGCACAGAGATCTTCTCTGAGACTGATACTCCGAACAAGGACCATGCATGGAGATAACCTAGAACCCCTGCACAGATGTAGCCCATGGCAGCTTAGTGTCCAAGTGGTTCTCTGGTATGGGAACAGGGACTGCCTCTGACATGAAATGATTGGCCTCCTCTTTGATCATCTCCCCCTGAAGGGGGAACAGCCTTACCAGGCCACAGAGGAAGACAATGCAGCCACTCCTGATGAGACCTGATAGACTAGGATCAGACGGAAGGAGAGGAAGACCTCCCCTATCAGTGGACTTGGGGTGGGACATGGATGAAGAAGAGGGAGGGAGGGTAGGGCTGGGAGGGGGTGAGGGAGGGGACTACAGTTGGGATACAAAGTGAATAAACTGTAATTAATAAAAAGATAACAAATTTTAAAAATCCAGGAACTGGAGCCAGAGAGAGCTACATGGCTAGTGGGGAGCAACATGGATGCCGAGCATAAAATGGAGTTTCTTTAGCCATCAGGATCACATGTCAATATCTTTAATGTGTTTGGAATTCATGTACAGTGTTTATTCTTACCTGTTCTCTAGTGCTTGGCATCCAGAAATGCCAAGCATTTACTAGTTGTAGTGAATTAGCTTCTTTCCCTGGTCATCTCTGCTTTTTAAGAAACCTTCAGATAAATCAGGCTTCCTTACATTCTTTTCTTGCCTGATCATTGGTTTAGGATAGCCTCTGCTTTGTAAATAAATAGAGGAGTCAGTGATCATGGAAATACGTTGGAAGGAACAAGAAGGCAGAAAAAATTTGGAGGTTCTTACAAAAGCAAAACTGTAGCATACAGAAAAATAAAATTCTGATTTTGGGCGACTGTACACCCTCTTGCATTTCTCTATGCAGCAAGCTAAACTTGGTGATAGGAATAGTGGGATAGTGAGAGTTTCTGCCCACTTCCTAGAGCCTGAAACAGTCTTCAATTTTCTAGCACTACCAGCTGTATGTAAAAAAAAAATTCTCAACCAATTTATTGTTGTGATGTATTAGAATGGCAAAGCAAAGCCATTCCAGTATATGAAGAACTGGGTGTGAAAAGAAATCTCTTATTTCTTGTGGACACAGCAGGGCTTAACAACAAGGACATATCTGAAGATCAGAATAAAGGGGCTGACACCAGCATAACTAAGTACTAAAAATGCTTTAATATTTAGTATTGTGAAATCATTTGTCACTGTGGAACCTGTGTAGAAGGAGAAAATAAAATCTGTCCAATAAAAGAAAAGAAAACAGGTCATGAGAGTGAGAACACTTTTGGTAGCTCTGATTTCTGGCCTGGAATTATTTGCAGACCTGGAGCTGTGAAGGTACAGACATGTATGTGATGTTTATACAGATGGAGAGCCATAGATCCACTGCTCCAGCCCATGAGACCCTGAAAAGTGACATCACGAAGAGCCATTAGGGAGAGGAAAAGCCACTTAACTGTGTGTCTGGATGGCAGCATATAGCAATACCCAGCATACATCCCAACTCCAGACCTGTTCATGCTACTGCCTGCTGTGATGTAGTGGAGCAAGTTGGAGCTTATCAGGGAATTAAAGATCCAAAAGAGAAGGAGAAAGACTAGAACATGCCATACAGTCTGTGGTTTTAGCTTTCTCCAAAGGCTGGTCCTGGGTTTGATGGTGACAGCCTGGACCACACTGAGGAGACAGGTGGTGCAGATGGAGAGGCCACGGGCAACCCTTTCTTGATAAATTGTAGTTTTACAGCCAACATCACCTAGGAAGTTTCTGATATAAAAAATTGTGCCTATGGTTCTGATCCCTATGCAATAAATAATTATCGTGTTTACAAAAGCCAAGTGGATGAGAATGACATCTATATTTTTGTTCTCAATACCCATGTTGAAAGTATATACATGTCTCACAAATAAGATGATGTTCCCCAAAACTCCAAATCCAGTAAGCGAAATGAAAATTATTCTCTGGGTGAGGTCTCTCCAAATAATTTTCATGTTCCAGAACTAGGAAAACCCTTTTGAGAAACAGAAGGAAGTAAACTTGGAATGGTTCATGCCTGTGGGTTTTCTATAGTGAAAAGAAAAGTGTGTTATGTAAATGAAGAAAGTTTTTGTTTGTTTTTTGTTTATGGATGCCTTATTTTTTTTTTTGCATTTTCTGTTCTTTTTTTCACTGACATGGCGAGATGATGATGACAGTTGGACATAAACATCATGCTGGTGCATTCACTGCTTTTACAGAAAGTAGTTCTTCCTCCATCTCTAAACTTTTCCATGAGAATATCCAAAGGACAGCATCACTCAATTTCCAAGCCATGATATTGAGCATAAGCTTAGATGCCTCTCTTCTCAGATCCTCTTTGCCATCCTGTACACACTCATCCCTTAAGAGTCACGTTGACAGAGAAAGCACAAGATTGATTTCCAGATTTGTTGTACAAGTTTACATTCCCACCAGCAGTGGAGAAGGGTTCCCCTTTCTCCACAACCTCTCCAGCATGTGTTGTCACTTGAGTTTTTGATCTTGGCCATTCTGATGGGTGTAAGGTGAAATCTCAGGGTTGTTTTGATTTGCATTTCCCTAATGGCTAATGAGGTTGAGGGCTATTCATGGAGATAACCTAGAACCCCTGCACGGATGTAGCCCATGGCAGTTCAGTGTCCAAGTGGGTTAATAGTAATGGGAAGAGGGACTGCCTCTGACATAATCTGATTGGCCTGCTGTTTGATCACCTCCCCCTGGGGGGGAGCAGCCTTACCAGGCCATAGTAGAGGACAATGCAGCCACTTCTGATGAGAACTGATAGACTAAGATCAGAAAGAAGGAGAGGAGGACTTCCCCTATCAGTGGACTTGGGGAGGAGCATGCATGCAGAAAGGGGAGAGGGTGAGATCGGGAGGGGAGGAGGGAGGGGCTTATGGGGGGGTACAAAATGAATAAAGTGTAATTAATAAAAGTTAAATAAAAAATTAAAAAAGGAATCACGTTGAACTAAGGAAAAAAAAAACTGTAGTGAATCCAAAGAAGTCTAACGCTTGCCCTAATGGTGTTTCTTCCCAGGAAAAGTCATGCAACTTTTCTTTGTCTCCAACTCTGAATTGACCTTGGCAACAAATAACACATAGATTAATTAGTTAGGGTAGTAGATAGCCTGTCCTCTCACTTTGAGTGAAATGGTGTGTTTAATTTTTGTTCCCTACCATCTCATGGGTGGGATCATATTAAATGTTCTGTATCCTTCTAGTTATGTGCTTTTCCTGACCATTCCATAACAACATTCTGCCAAGGTATCATCAATTCTTAGCTCTCAGCTTAAGCATTGTTCTTTTGGACTCCAAACAAAGGCACATCATATCATTTTGATTTCTAAGGTTCAGTGATTTTATCAACCAATAATGCTCTAACCTATAAAGGACAAGCAACTCAATACATCATACTGATTTGTGTATTTTTACACACAACAACCATTTTCTTCTAATTCTGTTTAAAGTTCAAATGAGGATTAAAAAAAGATCTATTAAAATTTCCAGTTTTATAAATCGTAAATAGTTTTATGTGGGTGACCTTAGGTACACTTGTATTCCACAGTTCGGTACTCCACACTCTTCACCCATTTATCTCTGAATTACTTTCAGCTTCTCCCAAGCATGTGAAATATTGGAACTTACCCTGTTACAAGGGTACATATAATGCCACAGTGGTACCTGTGATGTTCTGTTTGTGGTCCAATTCTATCCTCCATCCTACATAGCTAAGTCCTGACCACAGGCCACAAATGTGTCTCCTACAATTTCCCCAAACACTATGGACTGTGCTGTCTGTTTGCTTATATAAAATCCCTTCTTGCTGAGATGACCTGACTGATGCCTTGGTACATTAGTTAGCTTGTATTTATAAAGATGTACCTCCCCTTTTTTTTGGGGGGGAGGGGGACATCAATAACACATACTGAAATGAGGAAGCTGTCTTTGTTTCCTGTATAGTGTCACTCCTGGAATGCAAAAGTTATCCATTTACATCTATTCAGGAACCATCAGAGAGAAGTTTACATTTTATTTTATTTCTTTTTAATGCTGGTCATTTTTGTGTGTTTGCCTGTTTTGTCTACATATATGTCTAGGAAATACTTGTGTGCCTGGTGCCTGAAGAAGACAGAATAAGGCACTGGATTTCCTCAAGATGGAGTTGTACATGGTCGTTAGCTGCCATGTGGGTGCTGATAATTGAATCAGAGAACTCTGAAAGAGCAGTAAGTGCTCTTAATCACCGAGCCTGCTCTTCACTGTACATACGCACATTTTAATTAGTTTTCACAAGCTTCTTACTTCCACCACATTAGGATCAACCAGTTCAATCGGTGTGCATCGTTAAATGAGAGTTTTGGCATGGTGGAAGGTTATACATATTCTAGAAGCTTAAGGGAGACCAGAACTTTACATAGAAAGTTCAGGATTCACAAGAACATGCTTTGTGACAACTTGATGTTGATTAAAATTCTGGATTTTCTATTTTATATATTTACCACTTTGAGCATATATCTTGGTTTTTACAAAATGACTTTTAATATATAAATTATGCTATATAGGTGTATTTTAAGAGGCAACGAATTGACAGGCATAGTGCCTAGGGAAGCGTTCAGCATGCTCTAAAGATCCCTTTTAAAAAATCAGTTGCTACTGTCAGTCATGTCTGTTTTATTCACACTTCTCATATTCCATGGTTTACATTTGTTCTAGGAAAGAGTAAATTCACCATAAATAAAATCATGATAAAGAAAGAGTGCTCCATCCACATAGACTGAAGTCACCAGAAGTCATACAGCTCAGATCAAAGTTCTCAGTCTTTGGAGGGAAAATCACACAAAGATTGTGCAGAAGCTGAGTGAGCAAGAGCTTCCTACTCCAGCTGCACTGCAGCTGCCTCTGTTTCCTACCCTGGCCGGCCCTGGGGAAGGAGCAGCTCTGATCTCACACACTCTCCTTGTTTTTCCTGAAACAATTCTGGGTTGCAGTTTGGAAATGATAGTCCATCTTCTCCCTGAATCCTGTCACTTTCCTCTTCCAGAGTTACAGGGAGCCCACATCTTTCTCTCCGACACTTCAGCCCTCCACAGATTCTTCTGATATCAAATGCAGCCTCATCCACCATGACATGCAGCACTCACCTGTGCAGTCTGTGCAGGACTCAGTGTAGGTGTCCTCACAGCACCGGCCAGGCCCTTTTATCACCCCAACTCCCTGTGCTCAAGCAAGGTGTCAGGATGTCACACCCAGGAGTTTGGCTTATCAGGGGAAAAGGTTCCTTCTGTCCCCATCCCTGAGGCAGCCCTGCCTTCTCCCTGGTGCTCTATCATTTGCTGAACCCAAAAACTTTCTGATCGTAATTATAGTCCCTGTGAGTAAGGAGAAGGATGATGAACAGTACCCAAGGGGTTCTGGCTTTTTGGACTTCAGTCTTGCCCTTTCCTCTCCATCTACCCCCTAGACCAAGAACCACGCTGGAAGAGATTGCTGATAAATAAAAGGGATCACTTTATGAATAACTTTCAAGCATATTATTTAGTAATAATAAAAGATCATTAAGTACTACAGCCAAGGGCTGTCTTCAGTGTTTTATAGGATAGAGTAACAAGGAGAATATGGAATCTCCTGTACTCCTGGCACTATTTTGAGTGCCTGCTGTATGTGTCACAGTTGGTCTGGAATATTTTATTTTTTATGATGCTATTTAATTTTCCTTACTTAAAAATTTTTATACAATATATTTGGTAGTATAATTTCCTTCTGCATCCTGCACACCTCCCTAACTTCATGTTTGCTTTCTTGTGCTATTCTCCTCCCCAAACCAAGACAAAAACCTGAAGAAAAGAAAATCAAAAGAATCAAAGAAAAAAAACCACTGGGGAAAAATGCCCAAACAAAATAGAACAAAAAGCCCATAAAACAAAAACAAAAACATGTAGTTTATTTTGTGTTAGATAACTATTTCTGGACACAGGACCTACCCTAGGGTTTGGTTGAATTTTACTTAGTGACATTTCATTGTAGAAAAGTAATTGTCCATTGTCCATCAGTTATTAATCACAAACAGGTTCTTGGCTAGCGGTGGGACTTGATGTCCACTTCTCTCTCATAGTGCTGGCCCTGTCTAACCAGAATTGTGTAGGTCTTGTGTATGTTGCTATAATCTTTGTTAGCTCATTTGTTCATCAGTCCTGTTGTATTTGGAACGCACTGTTTCCTCATAGTGATCTGTGAGTGTTGTTCTTATTTTCTCAGGTGAGAGGACGAGATGTGAGCCCTACCCAAGCTGTGTGAATACACGGCTTGCGCTGAGCCCAGAGAATTTCTATCTCTGTTCTAATTATCTGAAGGCCTAGGCCTGGAAGCTTCTAGCTTCCATACAATTGGCAAGCCCAGGACTTGAAGGCTTCAGTTTCCAGCCTTCATCTGCTAACTTAGGCCTAGTTCCAGCCTCCAAAACTTACTGCTGAAGAAGCTCACTCTTTCTAGTTCTTTCTGAACTCTGTCTAGCTGGTTTAATTCAGTTGTTCTGGCTCAAAACTCTTCTTCAAGTTGACTGATCCAAACTGGCTTCTCTTGTTTCTCACTGAATTGTTCTGCTTTGAAAACTGCCTCTAAACTCCACAAATTGAACTGTACTGGCTGCACAAACTCGACTGTATTCAACTGAGCTGCACCAAACTCAACTCACCTTCTTTCCCTGAACTGCTCTTAAATATCCTTTGTTTCCCGCCTGTTCTCATGAGAGTTGGGCATATCCTAACTCTGAATGCTGGGATTACAGGCATGTGCCAGTAATCCAGGTTCCCTCTGTATTTTCTTTAATGATGAAATTTACAAATGCTTGAGGAGGTGATGATAAGAGGGTTAAAAAATACAGAATTGCTGAGAACCCAGTTAGCAGAAATGAATGCTCTAGGAAGGTAAAATATCTTTTGGCATTTATTCACTTCTGCATTCCGAGTCTCTAAAATGTTTCCTGTCACAAGGCAGGTGCTAATAACTATTTGTGAAATGAGTAAGTGACTGATGCAGAGATCAAGTCTTGGCTTCAGAAGGACAGGTTGTTTACAGTTGAATTCCTTCATCTGACACCTCTTCTGACCAACTATGTATCTCTAGAATTACTCTGTATTTAGATTGCTGCATCAGCACTTGAAGTTGTGTTTGCTAGCCAGGTGTACTTTTTTTTTTTTTTTTAAAAAAATTGTTAAAGACACACACACACACACACACACACATATATATATTGTGTGTGTGTATGCGTGTGTGTGTCTATGTGGGTGGTCATATGTTATGGTGTGTGTGGAGGCCAGTGGATAGTGTTCGGAAGTTAGTTTTCTTCTTCTACCATGTGTGTCCCAGGGATTGAACTCAGGTCCTCAGGCTTGGGAGCAGGTCCTTCTACCTCACAGCCAGCTTGTTGGCCCTCATGTCTCTTTTTATATTGAAACGATTATTGGTAATTATGTAAAAAACTGATAGTGCTGAATTTAAGTTAATAAAATAAGATGATATAAATGAGAAAAAGCTAATAAAATAAAATAAGATGATATTATATAAAATGAAAGACCTTGTATAAGGTATACAAGATAAAAATCTTAAAGTGAAATGGATTTCATTTTAAATTAGCCCCACTACTCCACAATCAACCTCACAGCAAGACCAAGGAAATATGACTGACAGATATTGATGATTATAAAACCTTTTCTCTGCAATTTGTCTAGTTACGAAGTTTTGCAGTAACCACTGCCCAATGCAAAGAGAAGATTCTGTGACTAAAGCCTACAGCAACACTAATACATGGGAATAAGTATAAGTTTTTAGAATTTATTTTGTAATTTGTCAGGTGCATAGCATCTCTTTAGAAAAACAAGAGCTGTGTCTTCTACACTGGGCTATGAACATCCCACCCCTACCATAAACCCCAGGTTTATGGTATCAGATGTGAGTTTCCTTCTGTATATTGGGTTTCAGATTCAATCACAAAGCACCTGGTTGCCCCACATCAGTCATGCCTTTATGGCAACACTGGGCATGTCTTGTGTGTCAGGTTGCTAGCCTAGCATGCTTGGTCCATAGATGAAGACAAATGGTGCCTTAGAAACTAGATCATCATGACACCTCTTTCCCTGTTGGTTGAATGCTCATTGCTCTTGGGAGAGCACAAGAAAGTGCTGGGTACATTGTTTTTTTTTAAACCAGATAACTATGGAAAATCATCGAGGGGATATAAATTTAGACAATCATTGGTTGTTTCTTCTTTATTTGTAGATCTAGTGTCCTGACAATGAGGTCATCTCCATGTAAGTAAATAAGAGATGCAGAGCCACATGATAGGCACAGTGGAGTGGGAAGTGGGTAATAATCTGTCCTTCCAGCTTTCTAGATTCCTTGAGCAGGTCTTAGATCACCTGGTGCTAATTTAAAAAAACGCAAAGCTATTTTTAAAAGCTTTGATTAATTTACTGATTTGAAATATTTGAACATTAGGGAACTGCAGCTTGTAAGTGTATCCTTCTAGTTCACATAGGAATTGGTATAAACAGCAACTGATGTATTTGTCAGTGTAACCTTATCACTTAGCAATACCAACATCTCTGCTGATCAGGACAAAGGGACTGAGAACAGCAGAGCCAGGTTTTAAAAATATTCTAGCGTTTAGTATTGTAGAACCATATATCATGGTAGCAAAACATTTCAGGTTTAGGACTCAAGGAAGACACTGAGGTAGATTATCACCTGAGGGTAAGAAATTCATTAGAAGTGTTATTAATACCGGGAACAGGCAGCAGACAAGCATTCAGGTGCTCTGAAGAGAGATCTGTCCCATAGTGCACAGTGTGGTCCCTTCTTAGATTTTTAACAGGAAGATGGGTGGGAAGGAGATTAAAAAGTTCCCTTTTTTTGTCTTTGGTTGGCTGTTATTAGGATAAGCCAAGTTGGTCATTACTGGGGTTCCAGATGTTTGGGAGGCACGAATCTAGAAAAACAGGTTACTTTACACCCAGAACTTTGCCTGTGGGAATTGTCACAGTTTGACCCAAATGGAAGAGTGTTACAAAATGGCATAGTCATGATTCACAGACCCAAAGCAGCTAAGTAACAAAGAGGAGTGTTGTAGGTGACTATTAATATTTACTATTGTTTTATCTTCTGGTAACGCTGCTGTTAATCCTCAGAGGCTGTATAACCAAATCACCACACGGAGACTGGGTTTTTAGTTAACCTAGAACACAATGCTGGGCAATATTTACTCCCTCCTAAACCTCCAAGCCCTCAGTTTCCTAACATTTAGATTTCCCACATTATACTTGCTTTTTGTGAAATCTTAGGTCTGGTTCATGCTCCGTGTCCTCCTAGCTCTCTCCTCCCGCGCTCTGCTCTCCTCCTGCTCTTCTCCTCGAGCTCCTCCTCCTTCTCGCCCCTTCCTGTTCTCTAGCTCCTCCCCTCTTTCCTGTCCTCTGGCTCCTCCCATTGCACAACATTGTATCTAGTTGCTTTATTTGTGTCCTGTTTACACAAGAGTTGAGACAGGATGCTTATAGTGAGTATCACAATGCAATATCCAGATTGAAACCAGAGAGTTGGGGGTGGGGAAATCAGCATTTGAATTAACAAGGGTAAGGCATATACATTTTAAAAGAACATTACACCAACAGAGGAGGATGCTTAATTCTCACTCAGAAGGGGGAAACAGAATAGACAGTGGAAGTGGATGAAAAGAGGGAACAGGGTAGGAGAGGGAGTGGGGAGGGAAATGAGGATGGGGATCAAATGTGGGGAGAATGGGGGTGGGAGAGCAGCGGGCTTAGAGAGAGAAAAGAAATCAAGGGCAAGGCATCTCTGAGATAAGCTGGAGCCCTACAATAGGATAGGCTCTTTAGAAGATATGGGGATGAGTTGAGCTCATATTCCTGGTAGTTGGGGTTGTAGAGATTGAAGAGGCCACCTTCTAGCCAGACATGACTTCTGGTCAAGGGAGGGGAACACCAACCCACAAAAGTTTGACCCAAAACTTAACCTGCTATAAGATGCACAGGAATAAAGATAGAGCAGAGATTAAGGGAGGTTGCAACCAATGCCTGGCCCAACCTGAGATGCACCCTATGTGAGAGAAGCAACCCCTGTCCCTATTAATAATGTTCTGCTATACTTGAAGATGGGAGCCTAGCAAAGCTACACTCTGAAAGGCTCCACCCAGCAGGGGATCCAATTAGATGCTGAGGCTCACATCCAAAACATTAGGTAGAATGTGGGGAGCCTTGTGGAAGGAGGTGGGAGAAGGATAGAAGGACCTGGAGGCTACAAGAACTGCACAAGAAGACAATAGAGTCAAACAACCTGGGCCCAGGGGGGACTTGCAGAGACTGAAGCATCAACCAAGGAACATGCATGAACTGGGCCTAGGCCCCCTACAAATGTGAAGCTGGTGGGCAGCTCAGTCTTCATGTGGATTGCCTAGTCAGGGGAGCAGGGACTTTCTCGGTCATGGACTCTCTTGCCTGCTTTCTGATCATGAACCCCTTGTGGGGCTGCCTTGCCTGGAATAGGATGTACTCAGGCCTGATGCAACTTTATGTGCTGTGGGGTGTTGCTGTGGGGAGGCTTTTCTTTTCTCAGGAGAAGGGGAGGGGAAATAGAGAGAAGAGGAGGAAGTATGGGACCGGAAAGAGATGATGGAGGTGGATGTAATCAGAATGTAAAGTGAATAAAAAAAAAAAGAAAGTTATGTAAAAAGTATAAAGTAAAACCTATTCAATAAATGATAAGAAAACAGGTTGTGAGAATAAGGACATTGTCCAGCTCTGATTTCTGAACTGGAACTGTTTTCTAATCTACAGCTGTGAAGGTAGAGGACACATCTGTAATGTCTATATAGGTACCAATTCCCTTTACATGTACCATTTTACAGTGCCATTGACCTACTCCCCCATCCCACGAGACTCTGAAGGATTATGTCACAAAAAGAAGCAGGGAGAGAAGCAACCACTGTCACTATTAATGATACTCAGCTATACTTGCAGATGGGAGCCTAGCAAAGCTACACTCTGAAAGGCTCCACCCAGCAGGATAGAGAGAGAAGAAGGGGAAAGGTTGAGGGAGAGAGAGCGAGAGAGGAAAGAGACAGAAGAAAGAGAAAGAAAAGTAAACAAAACCCCCCAGCTCACTGTATGTGAGGATGTCACAGAGGACAGGACGTTAGGTCCCTGATAGACAGACAGATGAAAGGCCAGTAATAGATAATGAATAAAGCAAACATCCAGGTACAGAATCAAAGGCCTAAAGGCCTGGTAGGCTTTTTCTCCTGCCAAGAGGGCCCTCTGTATGTATGTTGGTCCCACAAGTTCAAGGCTGTATCAGGACATGTTTACACCAGAGTTGTGGGCCATTCAGCCTTCTTTTCTTTGTTCAAAGTGAACAAGCTGAAATTAGGGCAGGAGGATCCCTCAAAGACCCTTGGAACACCCCACCCTTAAGCAGAAACTGGGCTTTGCTTCCCAAGTCCCCCATTTGTTCTACAGAGGGTCTTTCTCTGTGTGTGCCTCACTGTGTATGTGTCCTTATCCCTAATAAAAACCTTTCTTTATTCTGTATGCTGCTTTTCTCTTCTGTGTCTGAGGTTCTACCACCCACCCCCACCCTGCACCTCTTGATTTTTTTTTAACCAGCAGAGAAATTGAACCCAATCAAGACCCCTAGAAAGTAACTGCATCATATAACAACACTCAAAAATTTATTCCAACTGCAGATCTGGTCATGCTACTGACTACTGTGATATAGTGGAGAGATTTGGAGCTCATCAGAATTTAAAGATCCAAAAGAAAAGTAAATAGGCAAGAACTCGTCACATAGACTGTTGTTGAAGCCTTCTCCAAAGGTGGTCCTGGGACTGATGGTGACAGCCTGGACCACATTTAAGTAACAGGCAGAGCCCATGGAAAGGTTCAGAGACACCTGTTCTAGGTAAAACATTCTTTCACAAACATTGCCTACTAATTTCTGAAAGAAAATAAAAGACATGTAGTTATGCTTCTGACCCACTGAGTGCACAGAGAAGAGAGCAGAATTGTCCTTCTCTTAGACACAGAGGTGGAAACAGGTGAGCTGTTGGGCACAGGGACAAGGTTGCTCTCAGGTAGAGTAACTCCATGGATCTAGTGCACACAAGATGACTGTGACATATTCTGTAGTGCACACTGGGAAGTCACTGAGATTTTCCGGGCTTTCGCTTTACTCATCAAATGATAACAAAGGAATAGATTGGTATGTTAATTTAGCTTATTCTGTAAGATTTCAGATTTGTATCAAAAATATATCTACTGGAAATTAACAATTCTTTTATTTATAATAATACAAGAGAAATTACAGAAAATAAAATGGCTTTTGATAGAATTGTCAGGTGAGGTCTGGACCTATCCCTCTAACCCACATTGTCCACTTTATAAGAAAGACAGTGGATATGCCAGGTAAACACTCACAAGGTTTTTAGAGAGCCAACCCTCCTCCCCAACCATGCTTTCACTTCAGAATAAGCTGGAAAAGGTAACAGTTTTAGTTAGCATTCTCTAGAGGAGCAAAACAAAGCAGATACATATTATATATATATATATATATTATACACAATAAATATTACAATAAATAAAATAATGTCATATATATGTGCACACATAATGCTAGAATTTATTAAGTCAGCTTGAAAATAGTTGACAAGTGCTAAATTACACCTGGGCAGCTGAGAATGCAGTATTTTATTCCGTCTTTGAGCCTGTGAGCCTCACCTGTTGAAGCAGTTTTACCACAGTTGTCTCTTACTGGGGGCCATAACTAGTAGTTAGTCTACAGGCAGGTGTCTCAGTAGTCCTAATCTGGCTCCAGAAGCCCGGACATTTCCTAGAGAGCCATTAGTTCTGTTAACAGCAAAGGAATCAGCCCCAGTAGCAAAAGAGCAAAGCAACTCTGAGACAAGCTGAAAGGCCAAGAAATCATGAAGTAGGATGATCTCCTCTCTGATACACCCTTTTAACCTAGGTTCTTACCATTGCAGGACATCCAGTTGGGTGAGTCTTCCCATGTCAATCAAGACAGTACAACTGTTCAGATGAGGATCCCCGCTCAGGTGATTCAGATTTTTGAGAAGTTGATATAGAAACTAAACATACTACTGGTCTTTATATTATAAAACATTAAAAACCTAGTATATCTAAGCAAATAGCAGTATTTCAAAGACCCACAGCCTGGTCTATCTCTTGCTTTACCCTGGAAAGTTTCAGCTCTTGGACCAAGGAAGGAGTGCATGCAGCTTTAGTTCCACTCCAGGCACAGTACTCAGCTGTAGAGAGAACAGTTCAGCCAACTCCTTGCAAGAACTGTTTGGGCTTTTCTGCTTATCCTGGGGAGGAACTGCAGTGAGCTGATGGACAGCTTTGATGGACAGCCCTTCAAGGTTCTGCATGCCTTCAGGAGTGGGACTCACACAGCTCAGAGCAGGCAGTAGCCTCTAGGGGTGACTGTAGTGTTGTATTTTGAGGACCTGGACTCTGGGTCCTTCTGGGCCAAAGACTGTGGAGTTTGCAAGGTTCTCAGTGTTCTGATGGTTGGCATGGCCACGCCACCTGGATTACGCCAAGTGGACCCCTCCCCCCTCAGAACCTTGATATCCTTATCTTAAGTTCAACAGGGTGCACCTGCACAGTATTAGGGGAGATGGAGAATGGAATTCAAGGAAGCCTAGCAAACACTAGGATGCTCAGTGTAGACGGTAGTGAGTGACTGAGAGTGAGGGACTGAAGTTCCATTGTTAGAATCTATGATCAAGGTTTTAACACATCAATGTGCCAGTGAGGCCCTGGCCTGGAGTATGGTCTACAGACCCTTCATCATTTGAGATAGCCTGTTTGCCAGAGCTTCTTGTACTAACACTTCAGGTTCTAACCCAGTTATAGTTGGCCAGTAGCACTGACACTTTTTTTCCTCTGTTTTTGAACCTAGCAATGTCAAACAATTGCTAATCGAACCTTCTGTGCTGTGGTGACCTTCCCTGTGTCACTGTCACTTTCACTCTGCAGTAGAAGCTCACCTCATATCAGGGTCATATCTTCACTCCACCTAATCTGTTTTGTTTTCATGCTCTGGCTTTGGAGACAAAATGCAATAGTAATTTTCAAAAGAATCTTTACCTTCAGCATTTCTCCAGTGCAAATGAGAGGCTAAAAGTCACACGAGAGGGATGGTGAAATAGGAAGATGGTGAGAATTGCTTTCCATCTCCCTCAACATCTTGAACAGGTCTCAAGATTGTGCAATGGCAGACTTCTTAAGAACAGGAAATCTATTATTATAATATTTAATCTAGTTTTGAGACACTTTGTTGGGTAATGTTGTAATCCCAGCATTTGAGGTGCTGAGGCACCTCAAGATCAGCTTGTGCTACATACTGACTGCAGGTCAGACTATGCTACATAGCAAACATTATGTCTAAACCTCTAAAATTCACCATCGCAAAGCAGTTTACAATGTATATACCTTTAGTTCATAGAGAATGGATGTAGAATGTAATTTATATACTTCTCAGTGAGCATTTAAGATGTTAGGAATACGGACATTTCTACTGATCAGAACATAGGGGCTGAAACCAGCATAACCAAGTTCTAAAAATGTTTTAATATTTAGTGAAATAGAATCATGTGTCACTGTGAAACCTGTGTAGAAGGAGAGGATAAAATCTACCCAGTAGAAGAAAAGGAAGCAGGTCATGAGAATGAGAACACTCCATGTAGCTCTGATTTCTGGAGGAGAGTTGCTTGCAAGCCTGGAGCTGTAAAGGTAGAGGACACGCTTGTGATGCTTATACAGATGGAGAGCCATGGAGCCACTGCTCCAGCCCATCAGACTCTGAAAGATGACATCACGAAGAGTCATGAGAGAGAGGAAAAGCCACTTGATCATATGTCTGGATGGCAACATATAGCAATGCCCAATGAACAGTCTAGCTACAGACCTGTTCAAGCCATTGCCTCCTTTGATGTAGCAGAGTAAGTTGGAGCTTATGAGAATATTAACAATCCAGAAGAGGAGTAAAAAGGAAAGAACTTGCCATGCTGTCTGTGGTTTGATCTTTGTCCAAATGGTGGTTCTGGGACTGATGGTGACAGCCTGGACCACACTGAGGAGACAGGTGGTGCAGATGGAGAGGCCCCGTGCCATCCTTGCCAGATAAACCACAGCTTTACAGCCAACATCTCCTAGGAAGTTTCCAAAGTAAAACACTGTAGCTATATCTCTAATTCCTGTGCTACAAATAATGATCATATTAGAAAATGCCAAATGGATGAAAATAAGGTCTACAGGCTTTTTCTCAGTCCCCAAGGTAGACATGTATATATGTCTCACAAATATTAGGATATTTCCCACAAGTCCAGGTCCAATAAGAGAAAGAAAGATTATTGTGTGAATAATGTTATTCCAGTTCATCTTCTGACTTTCATGCACAACACTAGGAAAAATCTTTTAAGAAATACATGTAAGATTTTCTCTGCTTATTCTAATCAAAATAATGGTGTTAATGATGTAAATATATGTGCTTTTTTTCCTTGATGATGCCCGATCATATTCTTTGTCTTTCCGGTTTGTCTGTTTTCCATGCCCATGGAAGTGATGATAGATACAATCTGAGAATAAACTTGATAGTTTCCTGGCTTTCAAATTAATATAGGCATGCTCTTCTTAGACAAAAGCTAAATGCACAGCATCACGTTGACATTATTCAAGCCAACACAGTCCTGAGTATTCGCCTAACAGGCACCTTCCTTTTCCCTCATCTCACTCAATGTGTCTTGAAGCTACTGACTGGACAGTCTTGTTGCTTCATCCGTATCCTCTTCACTGCCTCATATGCAACCATCACTCAAATGGTTATTGAACTAATAAAAAACTTGCAGCTTCTCAGAAAGTCGTGCTTGGCCAAGTAGACCAGTTCTTGGAAAGATGATCTGGTATCTTCTCTTCACAAGCCTTTTGGTTATAAATTATTCAGAGGTTAGAGACTTAGTCAGGCTGTGAATGTCTAGATCACTGGCCTCAATGCAGGACTAAGTGTGGTAAAAATTGTATTCCCAATCTTCATGGGTAGACCAAACTGAAGGTGATTTCCTTTTTATGTCCATTAATCCTTAATGGACATTAATTTTATGTCCATTAATTTTTATTTTGGGAGCACGCCCCCCCAAAAAAAACCACTTAACAATGGTATGTCTTCCCAATTGTTTTAAGGTTGACTCAATGTAGTCATGTCCTCAGTCAGAAATCCCTCAGCCTTTGAGTTTTGCTCTATATCTTACACCATGAGTGTAATCATTCTAAAATGATTACATTTTTTCTGTTGCTTTACTTCGTTTATTCCAGTAAAGGATGGGCTTTCGAAGCAGAAGCTAGTTCCATTTGTTTCACCTCCACAAAACACGGGTATCTTCACATGACTGCCTTAATTTCCACCTGGCCTCCACAATTTGACATCTCATCCATGTCAAAATCAGTTAGGGATTACTTTGAACACTCCCAAGCAAATGATAAGATTGGTGCTCACCTCTCCACAGGTATATGTACTGTATCGAGGCCTGACTTTTGCCCAATTGCAATGCCACATAGCACCTTGCTTAGAGTATTGTCTCTTAAGCTTTCCCTACCCTCAGAAGACTATATTGCCTGTGTGTTGTCCTTTCCTTCACTGGACAGTGAGCAGGCCTCAGAGCCACGGCTTTGTGTCTTCTGTGTAAGTATTAGCATCCTGCTGCTCAAAAGATATAGATGCTCAATGAAACTGTTGGTTTTAAAACTGTACTTTAACCACAACAGATGAATTGACAAACCAATTTAGACAGACATTTGAGTTGGGCTTTTTCCTTAAGATTGATAAAGCTAAGTATCCTGGAGAAGCCAATTCTCTTTGGATGTCACTTTTGCTAAGTGATTAGCACTTCCCTACTTGCGCAATGATGTGAACTTTCAAACAATTTACTGAAAAGCATGGCATATCCTTTACAAACTTACCAAGAGTGCTTTATTTCCTCTCAGAATTCCTCTGTAGTGATCTGCTTATAATTTGGCACTTTTCAGATGTTCTTATGTGATCTCTGAGATGCCAACAGCAAAACTTATAACAATGAAATTGTCTTTGGTTTCCAACAAAGGTCGTAACTTACCTGGAAAAGGTACATACACACACACTACCGGATTATTGGGAAAATATATTTTTACGTATATTTAATAAGCTTTGTCAACCATCATTTCTCTAGCACATAAAAATAATAAAGGTCAATCTGTGTGAAACTAATCAAGTCAGGGTATTCTTTCAGACATGGGCAATAGATTTTAGGGGCAGAGTACAAGGTCAGATAAATGAGAGGGAGAAATCGGTAAACTAGAGGTTAAATTGCAAAAATGACAAGCTCAAGCTTTGAAACTAGCTATGCTGTATGTTAAATGCTGTCTTTCGTAATTGCTATGTGCAGGGCTTTGAACATTTTACTTGTCTCATGTAAGACTCACTAATATAGAGATGGTGCTTTGTAACATTCAGGTGTATTGTGAGAATTCAGTGGAGCAGAGGCGCATAGTGCTTAGGACAGTGTTAAAAGCCAAGTGTTAAACGTGCTCTAATAGCAGTGGTTCTTTGAGTTTGTGTCATGTCAGTTTTTGCCACAATTCTCTGTATTTTCACCCTGTGCTATATTTTGAGTCTGAAGAGGTAAACATCAGGAATTATAAAACCATAACAAAGAAGGGAAAAGTCCCCCATTCTGAGAAGGCTAAAGGGCACTAGATAAAAAAGATACTGTTTGTTGACCAGAACCTTTCACTCCTGTGAGGACAAACATACAACCTGGAGAAACTGCAGAGAAGAAAAGCTTCCCACACTCAAGCTGAAATTTCAGTCCATGTCTCCTGTACCTGCCTGGGCTGTAATGAGCATCTCTGGCCCAGTGCACCACACACACAGCACTTGGCTCCCTCATGGACATGGAAACAATTCTGGATGGCAGGTGGGAAATGAGAGACTGCTTTCTCCCTGCATCTTGTCACCTTCCTCTTTCACAGTGATAGAGAAACCCAGACCCTTCTCTTCAACTACCTCTCCTAACCCTTCCTACCTCACAGCATCTCTGTCAAGGTGAAAGGCAGCTTCAGTCCACTGTGACATGAAGAACACTCACCTGCGGAGTCTGTGCAGGGTTCAGGGTGGGCGTCCTCACAGCACAGCAGACACTCTTTATCATCCCTGAGTCCTGTACCCACAGCAGCTGTCACTGCTGACAGGATGTCACCATCAGGAGTTTGGCTTCTCCAGGGGAAATGGGCTCCTTCTGCACATCTCCATCCTGGACACCCGCGCTGTCCTCTCCCTGGGGTCCTGTCATTTGCTGAAACTTTCTGGTCCTAATTATAATTCCTGAGTTTCCTCACAGCTGGGACTTTTCTCTCCTTTAAGCCTCAAGACAGGAAATGAATTGGGAGAAACTTCTGAGAAACTGAAAAATTTGCATTCTGAACATTTCAAAGTTCAATAACACTGTGGCTGGAGAGATGGCTCATGTGGTTAAAAGCAACTGTTGCTCCTACAGAGGATGCACGTTTGAATCCTGGCACATATATTGTGTGGTTCAAATGTGTTGATTCAAAAACATATGTAACTCCATTTCCAGGGCATCCACTGTTTTATTATGACCCCTATGGACATCAAGCACACATGGTACAAAACATATATGCAGACAAAACCCATATAAGAGAAAATGAATCCATCTAATGAAAATAAAGGTTTAAAAGAAAAAAAAAAAGCTCAGTAGCACCTACAATAAAAGATGTTCAAGGCCCAGAGTCAGTGTCTGGTCCTACAGTGTGGCTGGTGTCTAGGGCAGAGCAGCAGGGGGACTTTTTGGAGGTTTTATCTATTTCTTGCTCTGACTGCTGATTTATGCAGAGGAGCCAACTACCCTCCTGGCTTATTCTTCATTTCTCCTCTTGTTTGTGTATAACTCTCTTTTTGATGTTCACTGTCAAACAATGCTTCTGTCTCTTAAAGATCAGGTTATTCAGTTATTGTTCAGATCAAGTGGAGAAGGTTTATGTATAGTTAAATCTAAGGACTACATATCAGTTCTGGGTCTCTAATACCAGTCTGAGCAATGAAGTCTTTAGTTCTCATTTTCCATTAGACAGCAGAAGAGACCCAAGAAGAACCCACTGGACTCAGCATGCACACAGCCAGCCATGCAGAGCCCCTTAGCTCACACTTCCCTACCCCCATTGCTCCTTTCCCTTCCCAGTGCCCTATCCACTTCCTGGTGTGAAGGAATGCACTGGAATCGTTGAATCTGAGAACTAGTATTCAGTAGACACTTTTTCTCAGATTTAAAACATCTGGGCTTCTTTCAGCTCAGGTGGATGAGTGATGGAGAGGAAGAGAAGAGGGCTCCCAGTCTTGCCCAGAGACCCTGTGATGTCTTAGCCTTTTGTCCCTCTTTCACTCTGCTAGAAGGGAGGCTCTGGCCCTTCTCTGCATCAGCATGTGTCTTACTGAAGACTTTCCCTCAGCACTGGACTGCCTGGGGCTGCCATACAGACATATTTTCTTAGTTTATTTTTCTTCAACCTTAGGGATAACTGTGAACATAGGTGCTCTCTCTAAAGTCAGGTGTGTGTGTGTGTGTGTGTGTGTGTGTGTACTTGTAAGATAGGATCACATTGTACAGTGTGTGCAGAGCTCATGTGGAGCTCCCCACTTTAGTCTGTGAGATATAAACGCTCCTAACCAGTGGTTTTCCTAGGTCTTCATCTTGATCATAAAGATTTCTTGATTTTTTTCTCCACTTGTGTTTGGTTGTAACGTTGGTCCCCTGGCTATCTAGCCTCTGGTTCTTGGCCATCCACACAGCATCAGGCATGGGCTCACTCTCAAGGCATGGGCCTCAGTTGGGCCAGTCACTGGTTGGCCAAATCCAGTGATTGTGCCACCATTACCCCAGCACAACTTTCAGGCAGCACAAATTGTAAGTTGGAGGTTTTCTGGCTGGGTTGATGTCTTAGCCCATTGCTGGGAGACTTGCCTGGTTAAGAAGTTGGCAGGTCAAAGCTTCATGTACCTCATTACTAGAAGTCCTAGCTAGGGTGACCTTAGTGGATCCCACAGTTTCCACTGCACTAGGATTCTACACCCTCCCTCAAGAGCCCCACAATTGCAGTCATCCCTCTCAGTACTTTCTCTCTCCACACTTGATCCCCTGGCCTGATCCTTTCTGTTTTTTTTTCCTCATGTAATATTAGCTTCATGTTTCTTTTTTAATTTTTTTATTATTAGTTACATTTTATTAACTCTGTGTCCCAGCTGTATCCCGCTCCCTCATTCCCTCCCAAACCCTCCCTCCCTCCCTCATCTCCTCCCTGCCCCTTTCCAAGTCCACTGATTGGGGAGGACCTCCTCCCCTTTCATCTGACCCTGTTTTATCAGGTATCTTCAGGACTGGCTGCAAAGTCCTCCTCTGAGGCCTAGCAGGACTGCTCCTCCCTTGGGGGAGGGGGAGAGGTCAAAGAGCCTGCTATTGAGTTCCTGTCAGAAATAGTCCCTGTTCCCCTTACTATGGGAAACCAATTGGTTACTGAGCTACCACGGGCTACATCCAAGCAGAGGTTCTAGGTTATAACCATACATGGTCCTTGGTGGAGTGTCAGTCTCAGAAAAGACCCCTGTGCCCAGATATATTTGGTCCTTGTGGAGCTCCTATCCTTTCCATGTCATACTAACTTCCCCATCTTATATGACTCCCTGCACTCTGCCGAAGGTCTGGTTATGAGTCTTAGTATCTGTTTTGATACACTGCTAGGTAGAGTCTTTCAGAGGCCCTCTGTGGTTGGCTTCTGTCCTGTTACTTGTTTTCTCCTACATCCAGTGCACATCCCATTTGTCTTTCTAAGTGAGGATTGATCATCTTATCCCAGGTCCTCTTTCTTGTTTATCTTCTTTAAGTGTATAGATTTCATCATGTTTATCATATCTTATAGGACTATATGAGTGAGTATATATCATGTGTGTCTTTCTCCATCTGGGATACCTCACTCAGAATGATCTCTAGATCCCACCATTTGCCTGCAAATTTCATGATTCCTCATTTTTGATTGCTGAGTAGTATTCCTTCTGTTTTTTTTTTATTTTTTTACTAATTCCTCTTTATTCACTTTGTATCCCCCCTGTAGCTCCCTCCCTTCTTCCCTCCCAACCCCTCCTTTCCTCTGCCTTCTCCACACATGCCCCTCCCCAAGTCCACTGATAGGGGAGGTCTTCTTTTCCTTCCTTCTGATCCTAGTCTATTAGGTCTCATCAGGACTGGCTGCATCTTCCTCTGTGGCCTGGTAAGTCTCTGACATGAACTGATTGGCCTGCCCTTTGATCACCTCCCCCTGAGCGGGGAGCAGCCCTACCAGATCCTTTCTGTTTTACATCTCTTGCCCCCGTTCCCCCCGTTCACCTGTGTGCCCAGGCTTATTGTAACTTGTTGTGCCATATTGGGTGGATATCCCTGAGAGGCCTGTTATTTTATGAAGGGGAACAGAGGGAGAATGCACTTGGGGGAGAGGCGGAATATAGGAGTGAGACTGGAGGTGTGGAGCGAGGCAACTGTTTATATTGCTAACTCAGTGTAGTGTTTCCTTAATCTTTAACTCGCTATTTGATATTATTCTTCTGCTTCATCTGTTATTTCATACTATCTCTCACAGCTTTTTATTGATTTATTGAGTTTTTCCATTTTTAATATTTTTTAAATTTAGTTTTATTTATTTTTTAGGTTTATTTATTTATTTATTTATTTATGTATTTTATGTATATGGGTACTTTGTCTGCATGTATATCTGTACACCAGAAGACAGCATCAGATTGTAAGCCGCCATGTGGGTGCTGGGAATTGAACTCAAGACCTTCAGAAGAACAGTTTAAGCACTGAGTCATCTCTCCAGCCCCCATTTCTAATATTTCTGTTTGTTTCTTTTTTTTCTTCAAAATCTCAATTTTCTTTCTGAATGTGTATTCTGCACTGTTGACTTTCTGGTCTTCATTGTGAATTAATCTCTTTCTTTCATCCTGAATTCTCTTTGAGATCACTGATCATTTGAAAAACATTTTTTTTTGTTTTGCATTTCAAACATTTCATTATTTTCATGTATCATATAATATGTATGAAGATAAGGGTATTATCAGGGTGGATTCAGAAAAAGAATACTGTCGTCGAACTAGGAGTCTTCAGCGGTGAGCAGCGCAGTTATGGCCAAGATTAAGGCTCAGGACCTGCGTGGCACGAAGGAGGAGCTGCTGCAGGGGGAGCTGCTGAAACAAAGATCTGAAAGTGGAGCTGTCTCAGCTTTGCGTCGTCGAGGTGACAAGAGGTGCCGCGTCCAAGCTGTCCAAGATACGAGTCGTCCGCAAATCCATTGCCGTGTCCTTATTGTCATTAATCAGACTCAAAAAGAAAACCTCAGGAAATTCTACAAGGGCAAGAAATACAAGCCTCTGGACCTGCGACCCAAGAAGACTATAGCCATGCGCCGCTGGCTCACCAAGCAAGAAGAGAAGCTGAAGACCAAGAAGCAGCAGCGGAAGGAGAGGTTATACCCGCTGCGCAAGTATGCAGTCAAGGCCTGAGGTGGCAAGGACAATAAAGTGCAACTGGCAAAAACAAAAAACAAAAACAAAAGCAAAACAAAACAAACAAATAAACAAACAAACAAAAACCAAAACAAAACAGGTGACTTATTGGATCCCAAAAGCTCACTGAAATCAGGTGAGTAGACTTTCCTAAACTATAATGATGCTACCAGCATCACAAATCAGGACACAGCAGAAGCTGAAGAAATGTGAGTTTTTTAAGAAACAGTTACCAGATGAAGCACTGAGATGGCCTCATGCAAAGGCCACCATGGAGCTCTGTGATGAGAAGAGAACACAGAACCTGAGCAGAGAGACAGAGATGCTCAAGGTCCTCAGGCTCATCCTTCCCAGTTTACTGATCATTCAAAGACAGACCAACATTCATGCTTCTGAGGAAAACTGACATATGCAAGTAAATCAATCATCTGTCATGTCCACTCACCACGATGGCTTGGAGCAGACAAGCTCTGGCTGAGTTCTTCTAGCTGGTGCAGTTGCTTGGCAATATTTATATCTCCAGGGTTTACAGAGTTCTTGGCTAGCATAAAATATTAGGGACTTCGGTTTCTAAAGTTGTCACCATGTCAGGGAGAAGCAAGTACTCTGTGCAATCTGAGGCCCTGAAATGTAACTTTCATCTCCTCCCCTCAACAATTATTTCATCTGACTCACAAGTAATCCTAGACTTAGGAAAGAGATGTGTAGATCTGAGCTATTCCCCTTACGATTTGACACAGGAGTGTTCTGTGGAGAACACATTTGGCTATGCCTACATCTTGAAATGTTTTCTCCGTGTTTCTATCCTATAGTCTCGGAATTTGGGGCTTCACATGAAGGTCTATGATTCATTTTTAACTGCCTTTCACACAAGACAACAAGTAAGGTCCAATTCATTCTTTACATGTTGATTTCTAATTCTTCTAGCAGTTGAAAGGGCTCGTCCCCAAAGCATTTCTGGTGTCTTTGGTAGAGAATCAGATGGCTGAGGGTGCGTGGATTCGAATGTTATTCCTCTACTTCACCTCACTGGTCTGCATCTCTTTGGCTTTGTGACATTTCCATGCTGTTATTTCACCATGGCTTTATGTTGTATTTAGAAGCTGCACAGTGTGACTCCTCCAGAATTATTCTTTTTACTCGATATTATTTTGGGATCTCTCATGTGTTCCTGTGGTTCGTACTGTTCAACTAAGGTTCCTAGCTCCAAATCTTCAGATGTGAGCCCACAACCTGGAATAACTGCAGAAGCCAGGAATGTAAAAAGGGACTATTGACATGCATGGTGGGATTGGGGAGGGTATTTGAGAAGGGCTATCAGGATGGATGTGACATGAAAGGGAAAATGGGGTGTAATTTTGGAGGGGAGTGTTGTCACTGCAGAAGCTAAAAAGAGGAGGAATAAATAACACTAAGGAGGTTTTGAGAAATCCATAGTGTTTTATTTAGGGTTTCTATTTCTGTGAAGAGACACTATGATCATGGCAACTCTTATAAAGGAAAACATTTAATTGGAGCTGGCTTACAGTTTCAGAGGTTTAGATCAGTATTGTCATAGCTAGAAACCTGGTGGCACGCAGGCAGACATGGTGCTGGAAAGATGGCTTAGAGTTCTACATCTAGATTCATAGGCTGCAGGATGAGATAGCCATAACTGTGTGAGGCTTTAACGTCTATGACTTCTAAGCCCACCCCCACTGACCACTTCCTCTAACAAAACTACAGCTACTCCCACAAGACCACACTGTCTAACAACGCCTATGGGACTGTGGAGGCCATTTTCCCAAACCACTACACGTAAGGAATCATATTATCTTACATTTAATTAAAATTACGCATCATGCATGCAAGTATATACATGGATTCAATAAAGTTGTGCCACTTGAGGAGATAGTGTTTCCTCAAGTTTATTTGTCAGAAACTCCAAGGTCAGGCAGGTAAAATCTCCTTTGGAGTTGTTGGTCATAGAAGTTCAAGAGACTTCCAAAATATTATGGGCTATTGCTGCCACACTTGGTTGCCTTCTGTAAGATGAAGGTAAGTTCAATTGCTAAAGATACTATACACTCTGACACACAAGACTTGGAAGATTCAAGTTGGAGCTGACCTGAAATCCTTTTCCCTAAGGAATATCTTTCATAGTACAAAACAAAACAAAACAAAACAAAACCCAATAAAACTAAAAACCCCCAAACAACAACCTCCTCCAAAATTCCCCAAAGCTCAAAACCAAAACCAAACAAAAAACTCAACCAAACAACAACAAAACAAAAACAAAAACAAAGCCAAAACAAAAGAAAAAAACCCAACAAACAAAACTAAACAACAAAGTACGCAGACCCCCCTAAAACAATCAAATAGAAAAGAAAAAAAATTTAAAAATGTATTTAACCTAATTTTATGAGTGTCATGCCTAAATATTATTTAATTCTTGTGTTTTCCTGAATATATGGATGTCTATCACCTGCGTGCCTGATGCACATGGGAACCTCTGAAGCTAGAGATCCAGGAGTTTGGGAACCACAGTGTGTGCTCATGGAGAATCTGCTGCTAGAGCTACAAGTGCTCTTACCTGCTAAACCACTTCCCCAGCCTCACTAGTGAGGATCGTTATCCTTAAGCATCCACATTTATCACCAGCATGGCTGAATAGAACTCCAAATTCCCACAAGCAGAATTCGTTCTGTGAATTTATTTTGTTTATAACACTTCCTCCATCCGGTGCTCATATTAAACCTGTTCATGTTCTCTGCATCCCATCTGGAGATGTGAGTAAAATTTTGTTGCGTTAGCCTTTTTAATACTTCTCAGATATAGCTTAGCTGTGGGATTTCATATTGCTTATCAAAACTACATACACACAAGGTTAATTATTATATGGAGTTTTTATTTTAATAACGTCAGAAAAACGCAGACAATAAACAGCTTTGGATAGGAATGCAAGGTGAGGCACTGACCTCTTGTTCATGTTCACTACCCACTTGTGAGAAAGACTGGATATCCTGTGTGAACACTCACAGGTCCCTGGAGGGACAGCCCTTCTGTCCAATGTGATCTTTAACCTAGTTGAACATCATTAAAATTTAGTCAAGAGACATTACTTTTTGAGAAACCCATCAGCAGGACTGTTGAATGTGTTCCTTTGGAGAGTTTCAACTCTTGACCCAGGAGAGGACGAGGGAAAAAGAGTGACCTTAGCACCCTGCCAGGCTCTGTTTGGCACTCTTTCAGTGACTGTTGAGATGTTTCCACTTCTCAGGTAGGAGCTGCACTGAGCTGATGGAGAGTTTTGGTGCACAGCACCTCTGCTCTCCAGGCTGTCCATACAGGGCATTGACAAGAGTCTCCCTGGGAAGCCTGCAGCATGAGGAACCTGGAGAACACAGGCTCAGGGCTCTTTCTTGTCCCTTCATGTCCTCCTGGCATGGAGGCATTGGAGTTCTTGGACCCCTAAAGTCCTGTTACCCAACAAGGCCACCGTGCATGGGCTTCAGCAAGCAGCTCCTTTCTGTACCCTCAGCATTGCAGTCCTTACATCAGTAGCTGAATCTCATGTGCCTTAGCTGCAATTGGGAGGATGGAGTGATTACAATCTAGATTCAGGGCTTATTCAGGGGGCCAGATCACCTCGCAAGTGCTACATGTTCTGTGTGAGGCCTAGTGAGTAAATGGAAGTGGGAGCCAGCTCCTGTGCTAAAATGTTCCCGAGCTGTTTACACAGCATTGCCCTGAGGAGTGAGGCTCTAACTTGGAGGTTGTTTTCCCAGGTGCAATAGCAGTCCCTGAAAGAAGACATTTCCCCTGCACGCTCCTGCATATTTTGTGCCCACACATCAATGTCTTCAATGTGTTTGGAACAGCCTTACAGCGTTTATGCTGACCCATTCTTTAGTGCTTGGTACATGGCAATGCCAAACATTTACTAGTTGTAGTGAATTAGCTTCTTTTCCTGGTCACCTCGACTTTGCAAGACACCTTCAGATAAAGGACGCTTCCCAACATCCTTATGCACTTAATTTCCTGCTCACTGGGTCAGAATAGTGTCTTGGACACAGTGTTTTGTAAATAAGTAGAGGGAGTCAGTGATCATGGAAGTACGTTAGCGTGAACAAGAAGGCAGGAAAAGTTTGTGGGTCCTCATAAGAGCTGCATAGCATTAGATCATAAAGAACTGGCTGTGAAAAGGAATTTCTTATTTCTCATGGGACACAGCAGGGCTTAGCAGCATGGATATTCCTAATGATCAGGACAAAGGGGCTGAGAGCTGCATAACTAAGTACTAAACATGCTTTAGTATTTGCTACTATGGAATCATGTGTCACTGTGGAACCTGTGTAGAAGGAGAAAATAAAATCTGCCCAATAAAAGAAAAGGAAACAGGTCATGAGAGTGAGAACACTTTTGGTAGCTCTGATTTCTGGCCTGGAATTATGTGCAGAGCTGGAGCTGTGAAGATACAGAACATGTATGTAATGTTTATACAGACGAAGAGCCATAGACCCACTGCTCCAGCCCATGAGACCCTGAAAAGTGACATCACGAAGAGCCATGAGGGAGAGGAAAAGCCACTTAACTGTGTGCCTGGATGGCAGCATATAGCAATAATCATTATACATCCCAACTTCAGACCTGTTCATGTTACTGCCTGCTGTGATGTAGTGTAGCAAGTTGAAGCTTATCAGGGAATTAAAGATCCAAAAGAGAAGAAGAAAGGCTAGAACATGCCATACAGTCTGTGGTTTTAGCCTTCTCCAAAGGCTGATCCTGGGATTGATGGTGACAGCCTGGACCACACTGAGGAGACAGGTGGTGCAGATGGAGAGGCCACGGGCAACCCTTTCTAGATAAATTACAGTTTTGCAACCAACATCATTTAGGAAGTTTCTGATATAGAAAACTGTGGCTATTTTTCTGACCCCTATGCAATAAATAATGATTGTGTTTACAAAAGCCAAGTGGATGAGAATAATATCTATATTCCTGTGTTCAGGATCCATGGTGAAAGTATATACGTGTCTCTCAAATAAGATGGTATTCCCTAAAACTCCAAGTCCTGTGAGTGAAATGAAAATCATTCTCTGGATGAGATCTCTCCAAATCATCTTCATGCCCAGAACTAAGAAAACCCTTTTGAGAAACACAAGGACATCAGCATGATATGGCTCATGCCTATGAGTTTTCTGTTTTCTAAAGTGAAAAGAACAGTATATTATGTAAATATGCTTGTAAATACCTGATTTTATTCTTGTGCCTTTTTTCTTGCTTCCACTGACACAGAGATGATGATGGCAACTGGACATGAGCACCATGCTGGTGCATCAGCTGTTTTTACAGAAGATAGTCCGTTACATTCTTTATCTCTAAACCTTTTTTCCATGGGAACTTCCAGACAAAGGATAGCATCACTTAATTTCCAGGCCATGATGTCTAACATCAACTCAGCTGCCTTCTCTCCCAGATCCGGTTTGCCATCCTGTGCACATTCATCTCTCAAGCATTCATTGCGCTGACAAAAAGTAGGAGTTTCTCCAAAGAGCTGCAATACTTGGCTAAATGGTGTTGCTTTGCAGGTAAGTACATGTGGCCTTTCTCTTTGTGAAATTCTGAATTGGCCTTGGTGATAAATAACACATAGATTGAATGAGATGGTGCGATTAATTTTTTTGTAGTATCTTATTTGTGTGATCACATTAAAAGTAACCCACCCCCTAATTTATGTGCTTTTCCTGACAATCTCAGCTCTCAGCTTAGGCATTGTTCCTCTGGACTTCAAAGGTACTCCTACAACTTTGATTTCTAAAGTCATCAAATCATTGATTTTGTCAGTCAGTAATGCTATGACACACACAACCTAATAGATTATACTGATTTGAGTAATTTTACACATGACATTTGTTTTCTGTATTATCATTCTGTATAAAATTAAAATGAGGATTAAAACATAAATGTATTCATTTTGATTCCATTTTTCACAAATCATAAATTGTTTTATGTGGAAACGTTAAGCGTATTTGTTTTCCACAAATTAGTTTTCTCTACTGTTCACCAAATTTATCTGTGGATTACTTTCAGCTTTTCTTCAGCAATTATAACACTGATACTCAATCCTTTGACAAGGCTACGTGCGATGTTCTCTTCCTGATTTGATTCCAGCCATGACCCTTCATAGCTAAGTGCTGCCCACAGGACTATGCTGTTTATTCATCCCTTCATACCAGCCCCTCTGTGCTGAGAAGACCTGAAAGATGCTCTTATGGAATGCTCTAAAAAACGGCTTATGCATAAACCGCTAACTGGGTTGCACTATAGGAAATAACCCACAGAGATGAACTGAAATGCTCTCCAGGAAAGATGTCCTGGTGGTTCTCTTTCCTTAAAGTTCTGCAGGATCAGTCCAATTTGTATTGCTCATGCAGTAATGTTTTCTGTGTTTCCTTGCATGCACAGGGGAGGGAAATTTCCAAGTTCCCACAGATCCACTGACTATTATGGACTATCTTTAAAGGCATGTATCAATGTGGCTAGTTTATAGTTGCATTATCTCTGTAATGATCTTTTTAGGACTGCATATTTTTACAAATGTACCTCATTGGTTCTTGGAGATACCAATTATATTTATTGAAATAAAGAAGTTTTCTTTGTTTTCTGAGTAGTGTCACACCTGTACTGAAAAATAACCTATTTACACCTACTCACAGAACCGTCAGAGAGACATTTATATTTTATTTCCTTTTATTTCTTTTTAATTATAGTTATATTTTTGTGTGTGCATATATGCCTGGGCATGACTATGTGCCTGCTGTCTTCAGACATAAGGCATTAGATTCCCTGGAGCTGGAATTGTAGCTGATGGTTTGCTGTCATGTGGTGCTGAAAGCTGAATAGGGAGCTCCGCATTAGAAGTAAGAGTCTTCAACCACCAAGCCAGCTCTTCAGTCCACATATGTACATTTTAACTAGCTTCCACAAGCCTCTTACATCCACCATGCTAGAATGAAACAGTTCAGTCCATGTTCATCCAATTGAAGGAGGAATTTTTGCCACAAGTGATGTGGTGGAGGGCTATAAATATTCCAGAAGCTCGGGTGATACCAAAACGTTAGAAAGTTCAGGATACAGAAGAAGATGCTCTGTGACCACCTTCTGTGTATGTAAATTCTGATTCCCTTATTCATCTATTTATCACGTTGTTTTTATTATTTGTTTTTTATAGAAACAATTTTTCATATGTAAGTTATGTATTATCCAATAGGTGTATTTTAGGGAGTCAGTGAGCTGACATACATAATACTTTTGAAAGTGCCCAGAAGTTCTAAATATCAATTCTCTAAAATCCATTGTTAGTGTTAGTATGTAACCTCATGTCCACTTTATATACAATTCTCATATTTATGGTTTGTACTGGGTCTAGGAAAGGAGAAATTTACAACAAACGGAATTGTAATAAAGCTAGAAATAGCTCTCCATCCACATAGACTGAAGTCACCAGAAGTCATACAGCTCAGATCAAAGTTCTCAGTCTTTGGAGGGAAAATCACACAAAGATTGTGCAGAAGCTGAGTGAGCAAGAGCTTCCTACTCCAGCTGTACTGCAGCTACCTCTGTCTCCTCCCCCTGCCTGCCCTGGGGAAGGAGCAGCTCTGGCCCTGTGACCACACACACTCTCCTTGTGGACACCCCAACAATTCAGGAATGCATTTTGGAAATTATAGATGACCTCCTCCCTGAATCTTGCCACTTTCCTCTTTCAGAGTGACAGGGAGCCCACATCCTTCTCTCCCACACTTCAGCCCTCCACAGATTTTCTGGTATCAAATGCAGCCTCATCCACCATGACATGCAGCACTCACCTGTGCAGTCTGTGCAGGACTCAGGGTAAGTGTCCTACAGCACCAGCCAGGCCCTTTTATCAACCACAAGTCCCTGTGCTCAAGCAAGGTGTCAGGATGTCACACCCAGGAGTTTGGCTTATCAGGGGAAAAGGATCCTCTGTCTCCATCCCTGAGGCCAGCCCTGCCTTCTCCCTGATGTTCTGTCATTTGCCGAACCCAAAAACTTTCTGATTGTAATTATAGTCTCTGTGAGTAAGGAGAAGGAAGGTGAGCAGTGTGCAAGTGGTTCTGGCAGTTTGGGCTTAACTCCAGTCTTGCAATTTTCCCTCTAGGGTTTCTACTCCCTAAACCGAGAATGGCCTTGGAAGGTATTTCTGATAATCCAAAGTGATCATTTAAAAAATATTTTTCAAGCGTGTTATTTATTAATAATAAAAAAATGAGTACCACATCCGAAGGTTGTTTAGGACACAGTAAGGCACTATGGACCTGCTCTGTTTCAGCACTGCTTTCAATGCCTGCTGCATGCTTTACAGTCGGTCCTGCGTATTTATTTATTTTTTTTCTGTTGTGTTTCATTTTTCTTATTTAATTTTTTCATTTAATACAGATTGATCATGTTATTCCCTTCATCCAGCACCTTCCACATCCCCTATACCATCCTATCCAGCTACCTTTACATTTGCTGTCTTATGCTCTTGTCCATAAATTAATAAAACAAGACAAATAAAAACGAGAAAGAAAAGAAATAACGAAAGGTATCAATCAAACAAACAAAAACAAAAGGAAAAGCAGCCCACAAAACAAAACAAAGCAGAACAAAAGTAAAAATCTGTGAGGAACTGTGCTGGAAATTTGAGGGTGAGATAGCATTGAGTCTGTAGTTTGCTTTAGGCAGCATGCCCACTTTTCACAACATTATTCCTGCATATCTATGGGTATGAGAGAGTCTTTCAATCTTATTTTGTCTTCTTCAATTTTTAATATTTTTGTTTCTTCAATGTCCTAAAGCTTTTTGTTATACAAATCTTTCTCTTACTTAGAGTTATTCCAAGACACTTTTTTTTTCCAAGACACTTTTTAAACTATTGTGAAGGGTACTGTTTCTCTGATTTCTTTCTCTGTATATTTGCCTTTTAGAAATGGGAAGGCTCCTTATTTTGTCACTTTTTTAAATTAAGTTGTTTATGTACTTTACAACCTGATTACAGCTTTCCCTGTCTCCTCTTCTTGTCCGTCCTTCTTCCCTCCCTTCTCTATCAAAATAACCAAACTTTGGGCAGAGAGCAGGGAATCTTATGAAAGAAGGGGAAGATAGTAAGACCTGGAGAGGACAGAAGCTCCACAAGGAGAGCATCAGAACCAAAATATCTGGGCACAGGGGTCTTTTCTGAGACTGATTCTCCAACCAAGGACCATTCATGGATATAACCTAAAACCCCTGCTCAGATGTAGTCCATGGCAGCTCAGTATCCAAGTGGTAAGGGGAACAGGGACTGTCTCTGACATGAACTCAGTGGCTGGCTCTTTGATGACCCCAGCCCACTGCTGGGGGAGCATCCTTGCCAGGCCACAGAGGAGGACATTGCAGCCAGTCCTGATGAGACCTGATAAGCTAGGGTCAGATGGAAGGGGAGGAGGAACTCCCTTATCAGTGGACTTGGAGAGGGGCATGGGAGGAGAAGAGGGAGGGAAGGTGGGATTGAGAGGGAATGAGGGAGAGGGCTACAGCTGGGATACAAAGTGAATAAACTGTAACTAATATAAAAATAAAAATTTAATTAAAAAACAAAAAACTCAAACAAACAAACAAACAAACAAAACCCCAAACAAATGAACAAACAAAAATACAAAATCCTTCCTTCCTCTTCTTCTCCTTAGAAAACAGGAGGCCTCTCATAGATATCAACCAGCCTTGGTATATCACGTTGTAGTAAGACTAGGTATATCTACTTTCCCCACTTAAGGAAAGGGGTCTAAAGACAAGCAAGGTAGTCAGAGACAGCCTCTTCTCCCTAAAAGGCTACTGATTTCTGTGTTAGGGTGTTTTGTTTGTTTGTTTTTGTTAGTTTTATACTACTACTTTGCTAAAAGTGTTGATCAGTTGTAGATGTTTCCTGGTGGAGACATATGGTCTTTTGTGTATAAAATCATATCATCTGCAGATAAATATACTTTGACTTCTTTTCCTTTTTGAATTCCCTTTATCTTCCACAGTTGTCTTATTATTCTACATTGAACTTCAAGTACTTTATTGAGTTGTTATAGAGAGTGGACATCCTTGTCTTCTTCCTGATTTTAGTGAAATTGCTTTGAGTTTCTCTCCATTTAGAATGATGTTGGCTGTGTGTTTGCTCTAAATTGCTTTTATCGTGTTTGAGGTATGTCCCTTGTCCTCCTACTCTCTCCAAGACTTGTCATGAAGGGAAGGCTAGATTTTTGTCAAAGGCCTTTTCTGCATCTAATCAGATGATCATGTTGTCTTGCAATTTGTTTATGTAGTAGATTGCATTTAATGTTTACATGAGTTAAAACATCTGTGCATCCCTTGAATGAAGGCAACATGATCATGATGTATATTATTTTTGAACGGTTCTTAAATTTGCAAGTATTTTATTAAAAATGTTTGTATCCAAGTTCATAAGAGATATTGATCTATAATTTCTTTTTTGGGGGGGGTTGGGTCTGTAATTGCCCCCAGACCTTAACAAAACTGAGTTCATGATGGAAGTATCATTCAGGTTGTAAAACTCAGCATGTAGACAGCGCCACCTGCCAAAACTTAAACAAAGGTCTACTCCAACAAACTCCATATAGCTCTGGGAAGGAATCAAAATGTACCAACCATGCTTTTTAGCATTGTAGTTCAGCTTCTGGATAACTGTTCTTGTTGATTGAAGTATGTCAACCCAAAATTTTGTGTGAGTGTGTGTGTGTGTGTGTGTGTGTGTGTGTGTGCTTAAAAACTCACTCTGAAGGCCCGGTGATACACTGGAATCCCAAACACTCAGTGTAGTCACTGGCTGACTACTGGCCTTGTGTGAGAAGTATTCTCTGGTGAACAGACCACACCAGGTGTTCGTATAGATTTGACACCAGAATAAAAGAGGCTTCATCAAAAGAATTAGGAAATGTTACTTTCAGTTTCTATTTTGTAGAATACTTCGAGGTACATGGGTTTTAATACTTTTTTGATAATGAGGAGAAATTCTGCGCTCAATTCATATGACCCTGGGCTCCTTTCTGGTTAGAAATATTTTAGTGACTATTTCTATTTGACATTATAGGCCTGTTTAAATTGTTTATTTGATGTTAATTTAATGTAGTTAAGTTGTAAATATCAAGACATTCATACACTTCTTTAATGTTCTCAAGTTTGGTGAAGTGCAGTCTTTTATAGTATATCCTTGTGATTGTCTGGATTTTGATGTTGTCTATTGTAATGTTGCTGTTTTTACTTGTAATTTTATTAATTTTCTTTTTATCTTTTGGTTAAACTAGCTGAGCGTGTCAATCTTGTTGATGTTTTGAAAAATCAACTCCTTGTTTAATTGATTCTTTGTATTTTTTGTTGTTGTTCCTGTTTTGTTTTGTTGTTTATTTCATTGATTTCAGCCTTGAATTTGATTATTTCTTGCTCTCTGCTCCTTTGGGCTGTTGTTTCTTGTTGCTCTAGAGCTTTCAGTTATGTTCGTTAGTAAATGAAGTCTCTCTACTTTTTTTGTTTGTACGACCCTAGTTCTGAGAGAGGAGTATTGAAGTCATCAACTATCATTGTGTGAGGAACAATGTATGATTTTAAGTGTATAAGTGTTTTTCTCATAAACATAGATGGCCTTTGTTTAGTTTATAAATGTTTAGAATTATAAAAGCCCATGGCCAATTTTTCTTTAATAAGAATGTGTTGTCCTTCTCTACCTTTTCTGATTAGTTTTGGTTCTATTTTGTAAGATATTAGAATATTTATGCTTGTTTTCTTTTTGGGTCAATGTGCTTGGAATACTGAAGACTTTAAGTTAGCTTGGGTATAGTTAGCCTGATTATAACTCCATTTTAAAATAAAGAGCCATCTTGACTGGGAGCTGAATTCAGGTACCAGGAAATATCACAGAATGTACACCTGGCAGAGAACAAAGTTAACTCTCCTAGCAACAGCCTCCAGGAAATAATACAGAATAAATGAGTCATAGAAAATAGAGACAAACTCCCTGGCAATAATCAATGGGAATCGGTTGAGAATCGGGTGGGAGAATTCTCCCCAATGTTTCAGATATGGTTTAGAAAAATAGCCATTATGATTATATGCCTTAGCCATTGTGATTGTGTGCCTCAGAAAAGGTCACCCCGCCCTGCTAAACTTCACCCAATTCTGTAATGCCAAGGCTTGTGCCCCCCTGCTTGCTGCCATGGAAACCCCCCGATCACAGACTTTCCCTTTAAAAATCCTGTTCACTCAGAGCTTGGGGTCCCACTTCTCTACTGCTGTGTTAGTGAGACTTGGGTCCCGAGTTCGATCGCTCTTGTAATGGAGCTCTCTTGCTCTTGCATTGAGTCGCCTCCTGGTGGTCTCTGAGGGTCCCATGAACCTGGCATTACAATACCCTTTCTTCTATCATATTACCCTTAGGTGATCTGGAAAAGCATGGCTTTTGAGGCTATTAAAGAGTTGGAGACTATCTTCTAATTGAATAGGACAAACCTGTGTCTCTTTATTAGTACTGTTAATATTGTTATTATCGAGAATGTGCATATATTTTTGCCATTTATTGCTTTGTAGTATTTTTTTTAAACTTCCTTTGATTAAATATTCTAGATCTCTTAGGTATGCTTAGCCATCTCTACAGACTTAAGCATTCCTTTCAGTATTTTCTGTATGGCTGGCTTAGTGCTTATGAATTAATTGAATTTGTTTTTGTTATGGAAAGTTTTCTTTTCTCCTTCAAATATGATTCATAGTTTTGTTGGGTATAGTTGTGTGGGATGGCATCTGTGTTTTTCAAAACTTGCATAACATTTGTTCAAATCCTTCTGAGTTTCATAGCCTCCATACGAAAGTCAGTTGCTGATTTGATGGGTCTGCCTTTATAAGTGACTTTATCTTTCTTTCTTGTGGTTTTCAGTATTTTTCTATGTCCCAAACTTTTGGTGTTTTGACTATTATATAACAGTCGTTATTTATTTTCTTGTGTAATTTGGTTAACTGTATGCTTACATCTTGGTAAGCATCTCTTTACTTAAACTATAGAAGTTTTCTTCTTCTACTTTTTTTTTAAAAAATATTTTCTATGCCTTTTGACTTAGGTCTTTTTTTTCTCCCTCTATAACTATGAACTGTATAGTGGTCTTTTCCTAGTGTCCCAGAATAGTGTTTTTTAATTTTTCTGATTTAACGTTTGGCTGAATTAATGCTACAACTTTTCTACCTTGTATATGACATCTGATATATATTTTTTGACATCTGATGTTCTATTTTTCACAAACAATGCCAGCAAAAAGAGTACAGGATACCTCAGACATAGCTGCCATAATACTGAAAACCACAGACCCGAGGGCTTAGTCAGGTTCCTAGAAGCCTGAACCCTGACTCCCATGAGGAACTGTCTCTAGCATCATGCATGTCCTGCAGGTATGTTCCTTGACAAGGATATAGAATTAGAGTTCCCTTCATCCTTTCATCAGGACCTATGAGAAAGACATGAGTAGGTCTGTATCCCCATACAGAAACTCAGAGGACTGGCCAGCCTGCCTTGGCTCCCTCAGCTTACTTCTTTATATAATGCAGGACTACATAGCCAGGTTGGGCAACACCCAGCATGGGCTTCACCCTCCCACATCAATCATTACTCAAGAAAGTGCCCTACTGACTTGTTTATAGGCCAATCTGATAGGGGCATTTTCTCACCGGAGGTTCCTCTTCCCAGATGATCCTAACGTGTGTCAGCTTGACCTGAAATGAAATAACACACTGACTTGGCCTGCCTAATTTGCAGACAGCTGTTCCATGAAAGGGGAAGAGTGTCTTCTCACCCAGCAAATGTTTACTAGTCATATGTCCCTGGGAAGAGGATCTTGTGAGAATTTTAAGTATGGTCAGCTTTCCAGGCTCTGAGTCTCCTTGCCCTGTCCAGTGGGGAATGAATCAGTCTGAAGGAAACAACTGTGCAGCAATGCCCCATGATGCAATCTGTTGCTGTAGGGTACTTACAGCAGTGTGTGCAAGGGTGATGGCTAGATTGTGAGTTTGAGCCTCATCTGGAGTATCTAACTCACCCAGCACCCTTTGAAGGAGAATATTACTCCTTGTACTTTTGTGACCATCATTCATGGTCTTTAATATGCTAGAAATTGTATTATTAACTTATTTATCCTTACAAGCTTCCTTTGCACTTCTGGAAACAGCAGCCTGTAATGACCAGAGCTGACCACTCTGCTGCTGGGAGTTAGCTACTCTCACTGGTCACCTCCACTCTGCCCTGTAAGTTGAACCCACATGACAGCCACCTTCCTCATTTTTCTCTTATGCGTGTTGTTTCTGGGGGAGGCTGAGACACAAACTATACAACCATTTTTTTTTTGAAGATTCAATGATATACATATTCTTTGTGTAAACCAGAAGCAGGTATTTGAGAATCATTGTCTAAAGGTAACAGTATTACTGTATGTCCTTAGGTCTGTTTTTTACTTAATTCTTTGTGATAATGCACTTTGTTACATTTTGGATGTAGGATAAGAAATAGAAGAAAAGAAGGAAGGAAGGAAATAAAGAAAGAAAGAAAGGAAGAAAGAAAAAAATAACAAAGAATCCAAGAGTGCTTTTCTTCATAAGGCTGAAAAGACCAGAAATAGTTTCGTAATTCATAATTTCATAGATAATTGAATAATACATTTAAGATCCTCACTGCGAAAGGGAAATGCTCAGATACAATTGGGGACTGCAGAGAGTAAGTGCACCCAAACACCCTGGTCTGGAGGTCATTTAGGGTCATGTGTCCTCTCCTCCCTGGCCTGGGTAAAAAGAACAGAGCTCAGGATAGTAGACCCAGTTCACTGCTGCACAGGACTCTTCATTGATTGAGGAGCAGGGTCCATGGATTTCGGAACCACAGGAGTGAGGACACTACTTGTGGTGAATTAAATGTTCAGATCATTAGTTCTCAACTGGGGGTGATTATGCCTGTACAAGAAATTTGGTAGTGCTTAGGGACATTTTTCCTCTTATTATTCTGGCTGTGGCAAGGGCTGGAGGGAGGCGTTCCTGCTGACACTAAGGAGGCAGAAGGCAGAGATCCAGTGAGGTATTCTGCAATGCATGGGGTGCTCCTGTATAAGAGAATATTCTAGCCCAAAAGGTCCATAGACTTGATGTTGCAATGTCATACAATTGACAATCACATTTTTTTTTTCTGAAAAGAGAATCATTTAAATTGGGTGATTATTTCATGAGAGTTCATTGCACAACTTTGACCCTATCTGCTTGTGTTTTAAGCTTTCTATGATAAGACTAAACAAATGGTCTCCTATGTAACCCCGACTGGCTTGGGTCTCAAATTCAGAGATCTAGCTGCATCTTCCTTCTAAGTGCTAGGATTAAGGGTGTGCCCGACCATGCATGGTGAACACAAAAGATTTTTAGGGTGGTTGTATGATGGTTGTATGTCATTATCCGTTTGTGTATGTACAAGCCTCTGTAGTGCACATCAGCTAGTATAGATAAAAAATAAATTAGCTCAGTAACTAACTGGGTTCCCTAGTAAGGGGAACAGGGACTATTTCTGACAGGAACTCAATGACTGGCTCTTTGACCTCCCCACCCCCCAAGAGAGGAGCAGTCCTGCTAGGCCACAGAGGAGGACTTTGCAGCCCGTCCTGAAGATACCTGATAAAACAGGGTCAGATGAAAGGGGAGGAGGTCCTCCCCTACAAGTGGACTTGGAAAGGGGCAGGGAGGAGATGAGGAAGGGAGGATGGGATTGGGAGGGAATGAGAGAGTGGGATACAGCTGGGATACAGAGTTAATAACATGTAACTAATATAAAAAATAAATCAGAAAAACAAAAACAAAAAACAAACAAACAAAAAACCCCCCATTACATTAGAAATGCTTTTCTGAACTTTGAACCCATCACTCTGGCATTGATCTCCTCTTGATTAGAAGTATGCTTTATGGCCTTGCACCATTGTTCACATCTGTGTTCCACCACTTGGGTTTCAGAGGCAAGAGGACTGCAACTTTGAAGCTCATCAGTTCCTACCTGTGAGATTTGTGGTTTTGTTTTTGTTTTTTAAAGAAAAAAAATAGCAATGTTTCCTTACACATGTATAAAATTTAAGCTCAGCACCATACTGTAGATCAAATATAACCTGTTTTGTGGCTGGGTCCATATGGATTTTCTTTTTAATTTTGTCCTCTCCTCCTGCTCCTCTTCTCTTTCTCTGTCCCTCCAACATATATGTCCTTCACTTGTCCCCACCCTCACTTCCAAGCAGGGTCTCACTCTGAAGCCCAGGCTGCCCCTAAACTCACTGTGTAAGCCAGGCTGGCCTTAAATTCATGGCAACCCTCATGACTCAGCCTCCCAAGTGTTATGTGTCTAAACCACCCTGACCATCTAGATGTTTTTATTGATTCTTTGTGAATTTCACATTATGTACCCCAATTTCACTCATCTCCCCATCCCTGCATATCTGCTCTTTCTGCTCTCACAACTTTCTCCCCCAAACAAACAAAACAAAACAAAACAAAACAAAACAAAGCAAAACAAAAAAAAATACAGATAAAAGAAGAAAGGAAAAAAGAAGGAAGAAAGAGAGAAAGAAAACATTTTGCTGTAAAGCTACAGCATGTCACTATGTGTCACAAACAGCTCTAGTTGCAAATGTTCATGCAATGCATCATTGGTCTGGTTCAAGGGCTCTGGCTTCTGCTACATCATCAGTACTGGATCCTCACCAGGGCTTCTCTCAGATGGCCTGTTGTGGCCCTGTGTCATGGGGATCCTGCAGGTTTGGATCTGCTAAACTTGTCCCTTTATGAGCTTCGCCAGTTCATAGATGGAGTGGATGTTGGGGTGGGTCAACACAGAGCCCTGGATCTGGGTCGAGTGGAAGCCAAGTTGGTCAGCCAACCAGCTCTCCTGATCCTATGCCGCCAGGGTCAGCAGTCTCATACTGCTGAGAAGAGCCAGGATAGCTCTCGTGCTCATGCCCCCAGGCTGGCTCACTGCCTCCTGAAGGTTCTGTGTATTGGGAGAGGGAGGGTAAAGGGGGTATTTCTCTCACACTCATGCCACCACATGGCAGACAAGAGGTTGGGCCAGCTCACCTGTGGCATTGCCACTGGAGCCAGCTCTACTGTGCTGCCCATAGAGGGGTGGGGCCAGCTCCCCAACTGCCTAAGAGGGGCAGGGCCAGCTCAGCTCTGGACAGTGCTCTGACATCTACATGGCCTCAGGCAGCAGCCCAGACCAGGGACATCAGCATGACCTTTGGTGGTAACATGGACCTTGGCTGCTGTAGGATCACAAACACAGACATGGTCCTTGGAAGCAGCATAGGCTGGGAAGTTAGCATGGCAGCACAGGCCACTAGGATCAGTATGTCTCTCGGAGGTAACATGGCCCTCATACATCCACATGGTATCAGCTGGTAGCCCAGGCCACGAACATCCATATAGCCTTCGGTGATAACTTGGGCCACGAACCTCCACAGAAACCGCAGCTGCAGCAGGACCACGGACCCAGACATCACCCTCAGCAGCAGCCTGGGCCATGACAGCCGTCTCAGCACCATGACCTGAGACTGCAGTACAGACCACCAGTACAGATCAGTTTAGCCTCCTGTGTCTGTACAGCCTTCAGCCATCAACATGGCCTCGGCAGCAGCCAGACTGCGTACATCCAGATGGCTTTTAGTGGCAACATGGGCCAGAGACATCAGTCCCAGCTGTGGTAGAGCCATAGACCCCCGTGGCAGTCCAGGCTCACACATCACCATGCCCCAGGCGGTTGCACAGGTTCCTCATACATGACTGTTCTTCCCCACTGTCGGGTCTTCAGACCCAGCTCTCTTCACAGTGCCTGAACCAAGCTTCGCTTTCTCTCCCATTTCTACAGTGTGTGCTCCATCTTTCCCTTCTCTCCATCACACATTTGCTCATCACAGTGGCACCTGCTTAGAGGATGAGGCTGCCACTGAGGTGTCTTTCTTTCCACCTCCCCGGCCTTGAGGTAGGAGCTTGGGTGTCTCTCTTCCAGCTACCCCGGAGCTGCCCCATCAAGTTTAAATTAAAAAACAACTCCATGCCATTACAGTTTATCTCATTTTAGTGAGATAAACTATTAAAGTGAACAGTGATAAAAATGAACACTGCCATGTACAGTTGTAATTCTCAAAAAACAAATATGTCTGTAGGATCGTTTTTTAGCAAAGGAAATCCAGGCGAAAAGACCAACAAATTCTTATCTTGATAAAATTTGCCAAGTGATTCCTGGTCCTTAATAAACAGTCCCCGAGATTTACAATTATATCACTTCATGAAAGCCTGAGTGGAGAATTATCTGTCCATGTTCCCTCTAACTGAATGTGAAAGCTAGGTCTGCTCAGAGCTTCAGTTTACCGTGACTGTTGCCTGAAAAAAATCTCACCTGCTTAAGCTACTGTGATGAGATTTTGTTTCGATCAGAACTCAGAGTTCTTTCAAACTGATTTGACGAAGAGACATTTTCTGTGTCTCCCAGTATGCATGATGAAATGAAAACTAGTACCCACTTCTGTGAAATCAGCACAAGACAGATGAGCATTGTATAATTAAGGCTCACAAACTCATGAATATATTATGAAGGAATTATTCTCTCACTAGAAATTTAAAAGGAAGCGAAAACCCACATTCTGTTTAATAAAAGAAGAGAAAACACATTAGGAGGACACTTTGAGTATCTCTCAGCTCAAGGAGAGTTTTGTTGGGAGTTGTGGAGTAGAGGACATGCTGGTGGTGCTTGTGGAGAAGAAATTCCATGTATACACTGACCCCAACCATAACTCTCTGAAACAGTGTATTTGAGAGTGAGGAAAGTCCATTTCACTCTCTGACTTTCTTGTACAAAGGAGAGGTACAGGACACTCTTTCTCAGTTGTGAGGTGCTTGTGCTGATTTTTATCTGATGAAGTGGAGGAGATTCATGCTGATCAAGGAACTGAGAATTCACAGCAAGGGAAGCACAGGCTGTGCAGACCTCAGTCCTAGCCTCCCCCACCTGGAGGCTCTGGAGCTTATGATCCTGTTCCTGTCAAGAAGACCTTTACAGGCTACATCATCAAAGAAGATTCTCAAACCAACAGCTACTTGTCTGGAGCAATGGTTTTGAAAGAAGCAGTATAATGTTGGTAAAAATCCAAATGACTAAGAATAAAAAGGAATCATTTCTTTTCAATACTTCCGGTCAAACATGTACATGTTATGAGAACAGACATGTCCCAAGTCCAGACAGAAAAATGTAGAGAACTTTCTTAGCAAGATTTAAATCCACTCCTTTTTTTTTTTAGTATGTTATTATTGTTTTGTGAAATGAAAATTGTCTTTCCATTTTCTTCTTTTGTGATTGGTCATTTTTTAAATTAAAATTTTTACATTAATAACAGTTTATTCACTTTGTATCCCAGCTGTAGCTCCCTTCCTTATTCCCTTCCAATACCACCTCCCTCCCTCATCTCCTACTATGCCCCTCCCCAAGTCCAATGATAGGGGAGGTCCTCCTCCCCTTCCATCTGACCCTAGTCTATCAGGTCTCATCAGGACTGGTTGCATTGTTTTCCACTATGGCCTGGCAAGGCTGCTCCCCCCTCAGGCGAAGGTGATCAAAGATCCAGCTATTGAGTTCATGGGCTATATCAGTGCAGGGGTTCTAGGTTATCTCCATGCATGGTCCTTGGATGGAGTATCAGTCTCAGAAAAGACCTCTGTGCTCAGATTTTTTGGTTCTGTTGCTCTCTTTGTGGAGCTCCTGTTCCCTCCAGGTCTTTCTATGTCCCCCTTCTTTCAGAAGCTTCTCTGCACTCTGCCCAAAGTTTGGCTATGAGCCTGAGCATCTGCTTTGATACCCTGCTGGGTAGAGATTTTTAGAGGCCCTCTGTGGTAGCCTCTTGACCTGTTTCCTGTTTTCTCCCTCTTCTGATGTCTGTCCAGTTTGCTTTTCTGAGTGAGGATTGATCATCTTACCCAGGGTCCTCCTTCTTGCTTAGCTTCTGTAGGTGAACAGATTTTAGTATGTTTATGCTATATTATATGTCTAATATCCACTTATAAGTGAGTATATACCATATATATCTTTCTGCTTCTGGGATGCCTCACTCAAGATGATCTTTTCTAGATCCCACCATTTGCTGGCAAATTTCATGTTTTCCTTGTTTTTAATTGCTGAATAGTATTCCATTATATAAATGTACCACAATTTCTATATCCATTCCTTCATTGAGAGACACCTGGGTTATTTCCAGTTTCTGGCTATAATGAATAAAGCTGCTAACAAGATGGCTGAGTAAATGTTCTTGTTGTTTATTTGAGCATATTTTGGATATATGCCTAGGAGTGGTATAGCTGGATCTTGAGGAAGCACTATCCCTAATTGTCTGAGAAAGCACCAGATTGATTTCCGAAGTGGTTGTACAAATTTACATTTCCCAGCGACAGAGGAGGGTTCCCCTTTCTCCACATCCTCTCCAGCATGTGTTGTCACTTGAGTTTTTGAACTTAGCCATTCTGATGAGTGTAAGGTGAAATCTCAGGGTATTTTTGTCTTGCATTTCGAATCCACTTCTTAACACAAAGAAACTCAAATGAAGCTAACAACCTTTTTAAGAAAACATCAGTAACACTAATGCATATCTGCAAAAGTACAACCAACCAAAACAAAACCAACCACTACCAATACTATCACCGCCACCGCCAACAAAACAAAAAATGTTTCCTTTCTTTTGTTTAAAGGACAGTTGTACTTTTGAAATTGCAGTTCACCCATCCCTCTAAGAACTGTGCACCTTTAATTTTTATGTTTACTTTATATATTTACTTTGCTTCCCAATCATAGCCCCTTCTTCCTCTCCTCTTGATTCCTCCTCCCACCCTCTTCCTCCTATCTCTTCTGCCCTTTACCTTAGAAAATGTGAGTCACCCCACCAATGCACTCCAGCACATCAAGTTGCATCAAGACTGAGCTCAGCCTCTTCCACTGAGGCCAGGCAAGGCAGCCTCGAGAGGGGGATGTGATCGAAAGCAGGCAAGAGAGACCATGACATTTTCATCAAAATCATAGAAGAAAATTTCCCCAGCCTAAAGAAAGAGATGCCTATAAAGAAAGAAAAAGCTTACAGAACACCAAATAGATTAGACCAAAAAAGAAAATCTTCCTGAGTCATAATAATCAAAACGCTAAATGTACAAAGCAAAGAAAAAAATATTAAAAGCTGCAAGGGGAAAAGGCCAAGTAACATATAAAGCCAAACCTATCAGAATCACACCTGACTTCTCAACAGACTCTAAAGGCCAGAAGGGCCTGGGCAGACATCTTGTAGACCCTAAGAACCCATAGATGTCAGTCCAGACTACTATACCCACCAAAACTTTCAATCACCGTAGATGAAAGAAACAAGATTTTCCATGGCAAATCCAAATGGTCTCTATGTATCTGTGGACTCAGAAGCCGAGGCAGGTAGCATTACTTCAGTGTTAACACTCTTTGGTTAAACCCAATGTGCAGCCAAATGCCAGTGTCTAATTGGACTGCAACTGGAATGCAGGTTCTGGGGCTGATTCCAGCTTAGGAACTTGGGCCTCTGAGAGGTCCAGCTGACTTGGATAATTGAGTAGCTGCTTTGCCTGTGGAGCTCCAGGGTTGGCCACAGCAGTTCTGCAGCAGCTGCATGGCCAGAAGTCAAATCCAGTGATCCAGTAATTAATTCTTCGGGGAGAAGGAGAGCCCTTCTTTCCTCCAGAATATACAATGAGTCTCAGATGATGTTTATTGAAATAGATAGTGTGATTTATTTCATGAACAGGGACATTATAAACCTTGGGCAGTGGGGAAGAGTTTTGAGGAATAATGCATTTGATTGGCTGGGGCTCAATTTGCATGGGGACAGCTTGCATGACTGACCACCTGTAGCCATGGGGAGTGGGGGTGGGGATGCTGTGTCACATGTTCCTGAGACAGGCAGGGAAACAAGGAAAGAGCTTTGTCCCACAACTTCCTTTCTCAGGATGAGACTTTAAATCTCAAGTTTAAGATTTCCTGGGTTTGAACATGTTCCAACTCTATCCCATGCCAATTCCCCTGGAGGCACAGTCCTCAAGAGACAGTCCTACAGAGACAGAGAGACACACACTGAGAGGCTTGCCAGGTGTGGGCTTTTGAAACACCCAGTCTCACCCTCAGTGACACACTTCCTCTAAAAAGGCCACAGCTTCTAACCCTCACTGCGCCACTCCCTCATAACTAAGCATTCAAATACATGAGCCTATAAAAGCTCTTTTTTATCCAAACCACCACATTACCACACAACAGATATCTCAGGTTTTTAAACACATTTATTGAGCCCCATGTTTTGAAAAACAAAGTGATTGAATCCTTGTTTATCCTGCTCATGGTCAATCTGAATTAAAACTATTTTTTTTTCTAATTTGTTCCTTTCTTATTTCATTTCATCATATTCCCATCACGCAATTCCAAACATCACGGCCTAAACTGGTGGAACTTACCTATGCCCATGAACAGGCATTTGCAACCGCATGAATCTCTTCTATTCCCTATGTGCACACACTTGGGAAATCCTTTGCTTCAGATTCCTTAATATCTAATTTTAAAGGTGTCTCAACTTCTACTGTGTCTCCACGTTTATATCTTTAAAACATGTAAGGTCATGTATGTGTGTATGTCTGGGCAAACACATGTACCATGGTGTGTGCATGGAAGTTAGAGGACAGTTCCTGGAATTGGTTTTGTATTTCAAGTTTGTGGTTCCAGGGATGGAACTCAAGTTGTGAGGTAGAAAGCAAGCACTTTTCCTTGAGGCAACCTCTCACTGGCCCATTATTTTGATTCAGTTTCTTTTCTGTCTTCCCCTTTGAAAACAAGATGACTTCTAGGGTGGCCTTTTTACTTCCAATTTGTGTGTCTTTGTTCTACAGGCTTAAAACTTGCTGGGGCATAGCTGAGTCCCAAACTATTCTAATCCAGCTGCACAGTTTTTCCATTCACAATCTAATAATTAATGATGATCCACCTAAAATGTTCAAAAGAATCTCCTGTTGACACATAATCAAATAATCTGCCAGGTGTAGGCAGTAGAGTGCCCTTGAGGAGCTGTGAGGTGGCCCTTGACCTTGAGGTCTGAGTTTCTGTTTCTGGCCTCTGAGAGAAGCCTGGATTTGTTCCATATGTGTAGATGGTAAAGCAGCTCTTATTCACCTGTTTCAAGTGTTGCTTTGGAGGCCTACTTCTCACCTCTCTTCTGCTCACCTAGGCCTAGCCCTGGAAGCTTCTAGCCTTCATAGGATCTAACCTAGGCCTAGGATGTTTTCAGCCTCTGAGACTTACTGCTGAATAAGCTCACGCTTTCCTGTTCTTACTGAGCTCTGGGTTGGCTGGTTGAATTCAGCTGTTCTGGCTCAAACTCCCCTCCTAGCTGATTTATTCAACCTGACTTCTTTCTTGACCTCGGAATTGTTCTGCTTGTCCTCAAACTAAATCCAGCAATCTTTTGTAATCTCCTGGCTTCTTCTCATTTTCTTTTTTTTTTTATTTTTATTAGTTACATTTTGTTCACTCTGTATCCCAGCTGTATCCCTCTCCCTCATTCCCTCCCCAATCCCACCCTCCCTCCCTCATCTTCTCCCTGCCCCTTTCCAAGTCCACTTGTAGGGGAGGACCTCCTCCCCTTTCATCTGTCCCTGTTTTATCAGGTATCTTCAAGACTGGCTGCAATGTTCTTTCTAACTTGTTCTGTATTCACCTGTGTCTATCTTGTTCTCTCATTCAACCTCTCTCTGTAAAACCCTCTCAGTAAAACTGCCTCTATCTCTCTTTCAGCATTGCTTCTTAAATAGCTTCCCTTTTCACTTTGGGCATATCCTATTCTATCAAGTCTTTCTCTGATTTGTCACTGTTTCAATACTCAATTAACCATCACTTTTAAAAATGAGGGCTTCCTTCTACAAACTAACTTTACCTTCATTGTTTGAGATTAAAGGCATATACCGATATGCCTGGACCTAAACTTTACTTTACCTGAGAAGGCTGGCCTTGAACTCAGATCTGCTTGCCTCTGTCTCCTGGATTAAAGGCAGCTGGATCACACATCTCTTCAAGATATTTGGATGTGATCTCTTCCTAGATGGGTCAGACAGACCTTGATGGTCTCTTGGACGTGATCTCTTGCCAGAACAGCCATGTTCTGAATTAAAATTCCCTTTACACCTGGATGCTTTCTAAGGTGCATTGCAGAAAGGAGAATAACTTGCTGCTGTGAATTGTCATGGGATCTGGGAAATCCATGAACACAGAATGTGTTGTAACAGCTTCCTTCAGCCAAGCAAATCGGTTATGGACTGAAATGAAATCACTCACGTCCTTGGTGTCATGGATACTGCTTCATTTCAGGAGTTCTGCAGTCAATTTTTAAGTTTTCTCATTTCTTTTTCCTCAGTCTGGTTAATAACTGTGTCACTGTGATCAAGTTGATTTTCTTATTTCTAGATTGTACATGGGTTTATTGTTTCTTATCCAAGAACTGTAACAACACATCTCCCATATAGCCATATTCATATAGAACAGGATGTTAGGTAAGGAAAACTGTTTGATGTTTGATCCCTGAGATTTGCATATATTCTAAAGAGTTGGAAAGCCAACCTTAGCTCTTTCTCTTCTACTTCCTAATTATGAATAAATGATTGCTTTAGAGTTTCCTTCTCTGCAGGTTTCTGGAAGCCTAAACTATGAGAACACTGGCTTGCACCTGGAGTTGGTAGCAGGTGGCATCTGACTTTAGTTATTGCCTTTAAACTTCTGTTTCCTTTCATTTTATATGGAGAGACTAGATTCATTCACTGCACTGAAGGAAGAAACATGAAGTCCTAGGCGTCTAATGTTTAATGAATTATGCTGTAATCTTCCATCACAAGCACAATAGTGTTCATTAATAAAGGGAGACCACTGAGTGTTTAATTATTGTCTCAGAGATCAGAAGCTTTTAAAAATGATTACTGTTAAACTAGGCATGGTGATGAACAACTTTATTCCCAGTATTTGGGAAACAGAGGCTGGCAACTACATGACATTGAATTTTGGGGCTAACATGATTAAATCTCTACAAATTTTGATAAGATTTACAAATTTCATTTTCATGCTTACAGTCACAGTAATGGGACCGTTTTACAAATCCTAATTAGAGCCATTTTTTTTTCAGTGCTGGAGAGATGGCTCAACACTTAAGAGCATTGTCTGGTCTTCCAGAGAAGGCAGGTTAATTTCTCCTAACCGTACACTGTTTCAGAACAATAAAACTCTAGTCAGTTACTCGATGATCTCTTCCAACTTCTACAGGTACCAGGGATGGACAAGCTACACAGTCATAAATGCAGGACAACTCTTCATACACAGTAAATTAGAAAAATTTTTAAAAATCCATTTAAAAGAATGACAACTTCAAAATGAGGTTTCTATGTCACTGTAATTTGGTAGGGTCTTCCTCTCTCAGCTCAAGGTTTTGAGTCGCTAGGAAAAGTGTTTGAGAATAAACACATGCTTAAATTGCTTTGTGAGATTGTTATTTTATCCACAATATTGCAGAACTATGAGCGCATTCACACTTATTAAACAGATAAATGAGAGAGACATTTTCTTAGTTTCTCCCGGCGAGTATGCCAACATCCAACTAGAAGTCCATCCCTGTGAATTAGCACAAGTGGGCTAAAAGTTGCATAACCAAGGGTCAGAAATTCTCGAATACTTACCATCAAAGAATTGTCCCTTGAAGAGATACTTACAAATAGAGAAAAGGTACAATCAGTCCAGTAGAAGAAAATAAAACAGAGCATCAGAAGGAGGACACTTTGAGCGGCTCTCAGCTCAGGGGGAGTTCTGTAGAGAAGCTTGGAGTTTTGAATGTAGAGGACATGCTGATGGTGCTTGTGGAGAAGAAATACCATGTAGCCACTGGCCCCTCCCATGGCACCCTGAAACACTGCATCTCTCAGGACCATGAGGGTGAGAAAAATCCATCTTGTGATCAAGCTTTCAGGCAGAAAATAGCAATAGTTGCCACTTTTTTTAACCTGTGTTAAGTTCACACTATTGGTATTTTTAATGTAATATGGTAAGTTCATACTGATCAAAGCATTGAGTATCCAAAAGAATGAGAGCAATGGAAGGATGTGCCATGAAGACTTTGGCCTGAGCCTCCTCCATCGAGATCCCTTGGGACTGATGATGATGGCCTGGACCACAGTGAGGAAACTGCTGGTGCAGATGGAGAGGCCACGAGCCACCCTCTCCAGGTAAACAATGATCTTACAGCCTATGTCATCTAGGAAGTTTCTCAACCCAAAACCTGCAATTATCTTTAGCAATCCTTTTGCAAGAAAGAGTATGATGTTTGTAAAACCCAAGTGGATGAGAATGAGGTGTATGGGTTTCTTCTCAGGGCCTCCCAATAAACTGGACAAATAATTAACAGAAACAAAAATATTCCCCAGAGTACCAACCACAGTGAGAAAGAGGAAAATTATTCCCTTAATATACTTCAAAACCATTTCTTCCTTCCTAGATAAAAAAAGTTGTATCTAGGATGAAAACGTGTTTTGAAGAAAGAATCAGAAATTCTAGACATGAATATTAGGAACATATTTTGCATAATAGCATTTCTGTGATGTTGCAGAGTAGGTTCCTGAGTTCCCCTCCTATTATTGATTGATTGATTGATTGATTGATTCCTGTGGATTCTGGGATGCTGTGTGTGCTCTGATGGATGAGCTTGGTAACTTGTATTCAAATCTAAAATTTTAAAGGAGACTTTATTGAGCTTTACACTACCAAAATAACTTGTTAAAGTATGTGTGTGTGTGTGTGTCTGTCTGTCTGTCTGTCTTTCTGTCAGTCTGTCTGCATGCACTGTCCTTGTTACACCTCAGCATAGTCAAATTGAACTCCAAGGTTCCCAACCAAAATTTCTTCCTCTGATTCTCATTCTATTTCCTCATATTTTCCTACCAATTCCCCAATTCCCAAAACCTGAGGCTCATTCTTAACCTGTCTGCCTTCCTTACGTCACATACAGACAGTAGGAAACCTTGCAGGTCAACACCTGTGACTTCTCTCATTTAGCAACGTTACAGTCCACACTGTCCCCTCTTTTGCTCAATAATTCTTTTGTATCTGCATCTTGAGTAGTACAACAATTTCTAGAATCACATTTGGCTTCAAAGCTTTATAACTTCAATTTTTACATCCTTTAATATTTTTTCTATTAATTAGTTCAATTTATATCCCCATTGTAGCCCCCTTTCTCATCTCCTCCTCGTCCTACTCTTCCTCCCTCTTTCCCTATATCTCAATCCCATAGTTCTCAGAAATGGGAGCCTTCCTCCCTTACCAATTGGCCCAGACTATCAAGTCTCTTCAGGACTGCCTGCATCCTCTTCCGCGGTGGCCTGGAAAGACCACATTGCCAGGTGGAAGTGATCAAAGGGCAGGCAACAGAGTGCATGTCAGAGAGAGCCCCTACTTCCCTATTTGCTCAAATATGTTCATAGTTGCTTTATTTGTAATAGCCAGAAACTAGAAACAACTCAGATGTCCCTCAACTAAAAAATGGATAAAACACACACACACACACACACACACACATACACACAACTGTGGCACATCTAACATAATGGAATACTACTCAGTTCTTAAAAACAAGGACATCAAATGTCCTTATTGTGTACTTGAACATATTTTGGATATCTGTCTAGGAGTGGTATAGCTGGATCTGGAGGAAGCACTATTCCTAATTGAAAGTGCCAGACTGATTTCCAAAGTGGTTGTAGAAGTTTACATTCCCACCAGCAATTTGGAGTGGGTTCTCCTTTTTCCACATCCTCTCCAGCATGTGTTGTCACTTGAGTTTTTGATCTTAGCCATTCTGATAGGTGTAAGGCAAAATTTCAGGGTCATTTTGATTTGCATCTTCCTGATGACTAAGGACATTGAGCATTTATTTAAGTGTTTCTCTGCCATTCTATATTCCTCTATGAGAATTCTGTAGTTCTGCACCCCATTTTTTAATTGGATTACTTGATTTGTTGCTTTGTAACTTTTTTAGTTCTTTATATATTCTGGATATTAGCCCTTCGTCAGATATAGGGTTGGTGAAGATCATTTCCCAGTCTGTAGGCTGTTGTTTTGTTAAAAGCAGATGCTGGGACTCATAACCAAACTTTGGGCAGAGTGCAGGGAATCTTATGAAATAAGGGGAAGATAGTATGACCTGGAGAGGACAGGAGCTCCACAAGGAGAGCAACAGAACCAAAATATCTGGGCACAGGGGTATTTTCTGAGGCTGATACTCCAACCAAGGACCATTCATGGATATAACCTAGAACCCCTGCTCAGATGTAGCCCATAGCAACTCAGTCTCAAGGTGGGTTGCCTAGTAAGGGGAACAGGGACTGTCTCTGACATGAACTCAGTGGCTGGCTCTTTGATGAGCCCAGCCCACTGCTGGGGGAGCATCCTTGCTAGGCTACCGAGGAGAACATTGCAGCCAGTCTTGAAGAGACCTGATAAGCTACGGTCAGATGGAAGGGGAGGAGGACCTCTCCTATCAATGGACTTGGAGAGGGGTATGGGAGGAGATGAGACAGGGAAGGTGGTAATGGGAGGGAATGAGGAAGAGGGCTACAGCTGGGATACAAAGTGAATAAACTGTAATTAATATAAAAATAAAAATTTAATTAAAAGAAAAACAAGGACATCATGAAATTTTCAGGCAAATGAATGGGTTTGGAAAAGACCATCCCGCGTATGGTAGACCAGTCCCAAAAAACTACACATGGTATATACTCACTCATAGGCAGATATTAGCAATACAATACAGTCTAATACACAGACCTTAGGAAGCTAAATAACAAGGAGGACCTAGGGAGGATGCTTAATTTTCATTCAGAAGGTCAAGTAGAATAGACCCAAGAAGCTGTTGAAGAGAGGGAACAGGACAGGAACAGGACATCTTCCATAGATGTCCTCTGAAACACTCCTACCAGCAGGGGATCAAAGCAGATGCTGAGACTCACAGCCAATTTCTACATTTTAATATGTTAAGATTTTTATGTTTATATCTTAATACAGTAACTTAATGTATTAAGTTTCTACAATTTCATGTTAAGTGACCATTATGAAAATTAACTCTGTATGATTATTTACTTTAAAGATATTTGTAAAAGGTTGTCCTCAGTGTCAAGTCAAACTGTATAACCTGTTTTAGATAAGGTCACATAACTAAAGCTGAATCAGCAAAACAGATCTTATAAAAGACTCTTGTGTGAAAAGTTCATGTAACTTCCAGGTTGTAGGCAGGGATTGAGTCTAGCAGAACCCTTAGAAAGAGGAAGAAAGGGGAAGGCTGAGGCCTGTGCTCTCAGTAGATGATTCAGGGCACCTGTGACCCCAAATAGGACCTCAGGGCATCTAAGGGTGCAAGGAGCAGCCAGGGACCAGCTCTTGCTGATGAAGGGGATGGAAGAAGAGGATTAAAGAGGAGTTAGGTGCTGGGAAGAGATGAGGGAAGGTTTTGAATCATGGTTCCTCAATATATAATTGAAAGACTCTAAAGACAGATAAAAAAGAAAATTCTTCAAGTTAGGAGGTATAATGTTACTGTAAAAGAAAACGTGCCAATATTTGAAATGTGAAAATGAATCAAAAGTGAAAAGTACAAACACTAGTGACACTGTTGAAGTCACAGTGCTGGCAAACACGAAGCCTCAAAATTTATCTTTGTTTTTGTTTTGTTTTGTTATTTTTGAGGCAGTGTCTCCCTGTATAAGCCAGGCTAGCCCTGAACAATTACCTTGCCTCAGTCTCTTTGGAGATAATATTATAGAAGTGTTTCATTATCGTCTCAAAATTTTATAGAAATCTGAAAATCTTCTATATCTTATTGATTCAATTACAGAAACAAGAAGGTAACCTCAGGCAAAGATTACCCAGAGCTCTGTCACGGTGCTCCGGCCTGAGGACTGATAGAGATGCCTCAGCATTTAGTTCCATTTCCATATCTCCAGGAACTCTTTCTTTTGAACATTCTGGAGCCAGGGACCAGCCTTGTCAGAGTCAGAAGGAAAGTGGAGGACCCAAAGCTCCCAGAGCCTCTCAACTACTCCCTGGCTTAGTCAGAGAGAGACTTCAGCTTTAGTGAAACTCTCCATGGCACAGCTGAGAATGATCTTACCTCCATGGACTCACCTGGACCTCTGTGGTGCAGACAGGCTCTGGAGCAGCTCTGGGAAAGTGACACTGGCCAGGTCATATTTGTACTTGTGGATCTGTGGGGCTCTTGGCTGCCATCAGGTACTGTGGACTTCAAGTGTCTTGTCACAGTGTCAGGGGAAGGAAGGCCTCTGCAGGGCCTCAGTCCCTGAAGAAAGCTTCCCTCTGTCCCCACAGTTACTACATCTGTTTTGCTCAGGAGTTATTTCATAATTGGGGTTTATTATTTTGAGAGGAAGGATGTGAGGTGAGTAAATGAACAACTCACCAACTTTCTGTCCACTGAGGTTCCCACCTCTCCAGAGGACCTCCTGTATAATCATTTAGGCCCTGTGCTTGCTGCTTCAGTCTCTGAGGGCTCATATGCACCTTGCTTAGTTGATTCCGAGGGACCTTTCCTCCTGGTGTTCTTCAGCCCCACTGGCTCTTACAGTCTATCACAGCCTATCTTCCCTTCAAACTTATCCTCCTGTTCCTGTCCTCTCATGCCCCAAGTCCATCCATAAACTCTATTCATCTAAAGGATTTATTTACTTATTTATTATGTATACACTGTTCTACCTGTATGTATACCCACACACCAGATCTCACTTTATGTGGTTTTGAGCCACCATGTGGTTGCTGGGTTTTGAACTCTGGACCTCTGAAAGAGCAGCCAGTGATCTTAATCTCTGAGCCCTCTCTCCAGCTTCTCAACGAATTTATTTTATTTGCGCCACCCAGGAAGATCCATTTGTCCTTCCCAGACCCCTCCTATTTTTCTAGCCTCTCTGGGTCTACAGGTTGTAACTTTGTTATCATTTACTTAAAGGTTAATGTCTACTTATAAGTGAATACATACCATACTTATCTTCCTGGGTCTGTGTTACCTCACTCAGGATGATTTTGCTTTTAGTTCTACCCATTTGCCTACAAATTTCATGATGGCATTTTTATTAACAGCTGAATAATATTCCATTGTATAAATGTACCACGTTTTCTTTATCCATTCTTCTGTGGAAGGACATCTGGGCTGTTTCCATCTTCTGGATATTATGAATAAAACCACAATGAACATGGTTGAGCAAGTAGCTCTGTGGTGTAGTGGAACAACCTTTGTGTATATACCCAAAAGTGGTATAGCTAGGTCTTGAGGTAGATCAATTCTCAAATGTCTGAGGAACTGCAATGTTAATTTCTATAGCGGCTCTACAAATTTGCACTTCCGCCAGCAATGGAAGAGAGTCCCCTTTGCTCCACATCTTAGCTAGCATGAGATGTCACTTGTTTTATTGATCTTAGTTATTCTGAGAGGAGTAAGATGGAATCTCTTAGCAGTAATTTTGATTTGCATTTCCCTGATGGTTAAGGATGTTGAATGTTTCTTTAAGTGTTTCTCAGTCATTTGATATTTCTGTATTGAGAATTCTATGTTTGGATCTATACCCATTTTAAAATTGGATTAATATTTTGTGACATCAAGTTTCTTGAGTTCTTTATATATTTTGTATATTAGTCCTCTATTGCATGTGGAATTGGCAAGAGTCATTTTTCCATTCTGGAAGATGCTTCTTTGTTTTATTGATTGTGTCCTTTGCATTACAGAAGCTTTTCAGTTTCCTGAGATTCCTTTTATTAATCTTAGTGCCTGTACTATCAGTGTTCTGTTCAGGAAGTTGTCTCCTTTGCCAGTGAATTCAAGGCTATTGCCCACTTTTTCTTCTCTCCTGTTCAGTGTATCTGGTCTAATGTTGTCAACGGTCCTGTGCCTGCACCACCAGAGCCAGCTCTCCTGCTTTGCCCAGGTGAGGGTAGGGACAGCTCTCCAGCACCCATGTCACCAGAGCCAGCTCTCCCACCCTTCCCAGGCAGGGGACAGCGCTCCTGAGTACTGCAACTGGCAAGAGGCAGGGCCAGATCACCTGTTCTCATGCTTTTGGGGATAGCTCTCCCAAACTGCTCAGACAAGGGGCAGGGCCAGCTGTCCCTTGATCACCCTCTAGGGCTGACCTACCGGTGCCCAAACCACCAGGGCCAGCTCTGCTGTTATGCCCAGTTGAGGTGCAGGGACACTCTCCCAGGTGATGCAGCCAGTGAGGAGCAAGGGCAGCTTTGCTCAGCCCCCAGACATCAAGCTGACCCCTGGTGACAGCCCAGAGTAGGGCTGTCTGCACGGTCTTTGGTAACATGGGCTATGGTCATTGACACAGGCTACTGCAGGGCCATAGACCCAGACATAACCTGTGGCAGCAGCATGAACCACGACATCACCACGGCCTCAGGTGGCAGCACAAGCTGGTCATATTGGGTTGTTCCTCACCATTCTCATGTTTCCAGTTTCTCCTCTCCTCGTAGTGCATAAGCTGGTCCACTTTGTTTCCCATCTCTTCACCACTTGCTCATTGTACTGTTGTCTCCTGAATTCTGACACATGACAGCCGGCATGCCTCTGTGTGTGTTGATTAATTTTGCAATTAGGTTCATAACAGAAATTGGTCTGTGCTTCTCTTTCTTTGTTGAGTCTTTATGTGGTTCAGGTATCAGGCTAACTGTGGCTTTATGATATGAGCCAATGTTCCTTCTCTTTCTACTTTGCAGAAAGTTGAGGAGTCAATACTAATTAACTCCTCTGTAAAAGCCTGGTAAAATTACGTGCTAAAGCCATCTAGCTTTGGGCTTTTTTTTTTTTTCAAGTAGGAGACCTTTTTATTTTCCATTTTTTTATTAATTTTTATTATTAGTTACATTTTTTAATTTTTTTATATTAATCACAAGTTATTTACTTTGTATCCCAGCCGTAGCCCCCTCGCTCATTTCCTCCCAATCCCACCCTCCTTCCCTCATCTTCTCCCTGCCCCTTTCCAAGTCCACTAACAGGGGAGGACCTCCTCCCCTTCCATCTGACCCTAGCTTATCAAGTCTCCTCAGGACTGGCTGCAATGTCCTCTTCTGTGGCCAAGGACAATGTATGGATATAACCTAGAACCCTTGCTTGGATATAGCCCATGGTAGCTCAGTGTTCAAATGGGTTCTCTAATAAGGGGAACAGGGACTATTTCTGACATGAACTCAACGGCGAGCTATTCCACTCCCCTCCCACGAGGGAAGAGCAGCCTGGCTAGGCCACAGAAGAGTAGGAGACCTTTAATGGTAGCTTATTTAAATTAATCTGTCTATTTAAATTGTTTACTCAATCTTGATTTAACTTTGGTAAGTGGTATCTATTAAGAAAAATATCCATTTCTTTTAGATTTTTTTTTTAATTTGGTGGAGTACAAGTTTTAAAAGTATGTCCTTATGATTCTCTGATTTCCTCAGTGTCTGTTATGCCCTCTTTCAATTTTTAATTTGAATACTCTCTCTCTACCCTTTCATTAGTTTGAATAAGGGTTTGTCTGTTTTGTTGATTTTCTCAAACCCAACTTTTTAGTTCATTGATTTTTTTTGTATTGTCTTTGTTTCTCTTTTCTTGATTTCAGCCTTCACTTTGATTATTTCTTACCATTTAGGTTTGACCCCTATCTTTCTCTTTTTCTCTCTCTCTTTATTTCAGTTATGCTCTTAAGTTACTAGCATGAGATCTCTCAATTTTTTATTATGTAGGCACTTAATGCTATGAAGTTTCCCATTAACACCACTTTTATAGGTTTAAATATGCTGTGTATTCATTTCATTAAATCCTAGAAAGTCATTAATGTTTTTACTTTTGTCTTGACCTACTTTTTTATTCAGTAGAGTTGTTTTGTTTAGATTAAATAAATAAATAAATAAATATTTTGTAAGCTTTCTCTTCTTTTTATTGTTTTTAATTAAATTTTTATTTTTATATTAGTTGACTTTTCATAGAAATGAAAAAATTAGATAACTTTTCATAGAAATGCCCTGTGAGGCACTGACCTCTCATTCTCACCCACACTGACCAATCCATAAGTAAGGCAATGAACACACCCTATAAATACTCAAAAGATTTATATAAAAACATCCCTCTTCCCCAGCCATGCCTCCATGCCAGAACACTCTGGAAATGGTAGCTGTTTTAGTTAGGGTTTTCTAGAGGAACAGTAACAAGGTGTAGAAAAGTATTAAATTTAATACAAAGTACTTGATCTGATATGATATAATATACATGTACATATGATGAGAGAATTTGTTAAGTCAGCCTTAACAAACAGCTAAATCACACTGGAGCAGCTGAGAACCCAGTATTTCACTTGGTCTGTGAACCTGTGAGCCTCACCAGTTGGAGTAGTCTCACCACAGTTGTCTCTAACTGGGGCCATGACTGGTACTTAGTCCACAGGGCAGGCACCTCAGAAGCCTCAATCTGGCTCCAGAGGCCTGGAAGTTTCTGAGAGCCTCTGGTTCTGTTAACAGCAAAGGAATCAGCCCTAGCAGCAGCAGCAGAGTAAATCAACTAGAAGGCAAAGAGGGAAGGCCAAGCAAGCACAAGGCAGGATGATCTTCCCTCTGATACACCCTTTTAACCTGGACACTTACCATCAGGGGCCACCCACAACTGGGGTGGGTCTTCCCACATCAACCACAACAGAAGAACTTGTAGAGTGATTTTAATCCAGCATTGTGGTTACCCCTTAGTACACACCTTTAATTCCTCTGGCTGAATAAAGTCAGTTTGTAGAAGTAAGTGGCTATGTTTGCCAAAGTGACCTCTAATTGAGGGGCAGACAAAGTGACAATATAGAGAAAGATTTGACAGAATGAGTCAGAGATAGGATACACTGAACTCTCATGAGAAGAGACAGGAAAGAGAGGCCACTAAAGAGAAGCCCAGAGAGAGTGCAATGGAGATCAGTTCAGTTCCTGGTAGTTTGTGCAGTTTCTTCCGTTCCTGCAGTCAGTGCATTTCAGTTCATGGAGTTCAGAAGCTGTTCTTCCAAGCAGAGCAAATCACTCAGAAGCCGAAAGAAGCCAATTATAATCAGTCAGTTTGGAGAGGAGCTTGAGCCAGAACAGCTGAGATGAAACAGCCATCCAGAGTTCAGAAAGAGCTAGAAAGGGTGAGTTCACTCAGCAGTAATTCTTAGAAGCTGAAACATTCTAGGTTAGCAGTGGAGGATAGAGGCTGAATACTTCACACTCTGTGCTTGCAGAAGATTAGATTGTAGGGAGGATACAAGCTTCCAGGCCTAGGCCTAGGAATACTTAGAACAGAGATAGAAATACTCTGGGCCCAGCCCAAGCCATGAGTTCCTAAAGCGTGGGTAAGGCTCTTATCTCATCACTTCTTCTGAGGAAATAAAAGCAACAATTCAAAAACTCCTCAAGGTGAGCCTCCTCCCTACTCAGGAGATTGATATAGACTCCAACCATAATAGTGGTATTTCATCCATCTTATCACAACATTAAGAACCTAGTATATCTTAGCAGAAAATCAATATTTCTAGAGACCCACAGCCTGGCCTAGATCTTGCTTTATTCTAGACAGTCTCAGCTCTTGGACCAGAGAAAGAGTACAGGCAGCCTCGGCTCTCCTCCAGCCACAGTACTCAGCTGCAGAGAAGGAGTTCAGCCTCACTCCCTGCAAGAACTGTTGGGTTATTTCTGTTTTTCTTGGAAAGGAACCGCAGTGAGCTGATGGACAGCTTTGGTCCTGCATTTATCAGGAGTGACATTCACACAGCTCAGAGCAGACAGGAGCCTCCCTGGGATGACTGCAGAGCAATATCTTGCTGAACTACACTTGGGATAATTCTTGACTCTTGAGATCTTCCTGGGCCAGAGACTGTGGATGTCAAAAGGCTCCCTTTGCTCTGCTACTTGGCATGGCCATGCGACCCTGCTTCCACCAAATAGATCCCTTATTGTTCCCTCAGAACCTTGATTTTCTTTTCTTCACCTCAGTGGCATGAACTAAACAGCATCATGGAAGATAGAGTCAGCTGTTCAGGGGGTAAGGAGGCTTAGCAAACATTGCAATGTTCAGTGTTAGTCATAGTGAGTGACCCAGAGTGAGCAGTTGAAGCTCCAGTGTTAAGATACTGCCATCATGGTTTAATACATCAGTGTGCCCTTGAGGTCCTTGCCAGGAGCATGGTCTCTTGACACATGATGACACTATTTGAGAAAACCTGGTTCCCAGTGTCCTATTGTGTTACTTTAAGGTCTAACCTCATTATAATTGTCACAGTTCTATTGCATCAAACCTAGTTTTCTTAGCAGTTTCTGAACCTAGCAATGTCAAACAATTATCTACCCAATGTCCCTTGCTGTGATGACTTCACATGTCTCACTGTCATCTTCCCTCTGCTCTGCAAGCACAGCTCAAATAAGGGTCATTTCCTCACCTTTACCTCCCCTATCTTGTTTTCCTACTCTGTCTTTAGGAGAAAATGAAATACTGACTTCTGGAATTAACTGGAAAGTTAATTCCATTATTTTCCCAGGGATAATGAGAAGCTTAAAGCCACGTGATAGAGATGGTAGCATGAGAAAATGCTTAGAATCCACTCTGTTCCTGCCCAGAAACCCTGAACCAGTCTTTAGAAAAGTGAGGAGTGCTGGACTTCTTTAAAACAGGACCTCTACCCTGTTAGATATAGGGTCAGTGAATATACTTTCCCAATCTGTAGGCAGTCGTTTTGTTCTGAAGACAGTGTCCTTTGCTTTACAGAAGCTTTTCAGTTTCATGAGGTCCCATTTATTGATTGTTGCTCTTAGAGCCTGTGCTGTTGGTGTTCTGTTCAGGAAGTTGTCTCCTGTGTCAATGAGTTCAAGGCTCTTCCCCACTTTTTCTTCTAACAGGTTTAGTGTATCTGGTTTTATGTTGAGGTCTTTGATCCACTTGGACTTCAGTTTTTGCATTTTCTATATGTAGATATGTAGTTAGACCAGCACCATTTGTGGAAGATGCTATCTCTTTTCCATTGTACAGTTTTGGCATCTTTGTCAAAAATCAGGTGTTCATAAATGTGTGGGTTTATTTCTCTGTCTTCTATTTGATTTCATTGATCCACTGTTCTGTTTCTATGCCAGTACCATGCAGTTTTTATAACTGTTGCTCTATAGTACAGCTTGAGATCAGGGATGGAGATACCTCTAGAAGATCTTTTATTGTAGAGGATTGTTTTAGCAATTCTGGGTTTCTTGTTATTCCATATGAAACTGAGAATTTTTCTTTCAAGGTATGTAAAGAATTGTGTTGGTAATTTGATGGGATTTGCATTGAATCTGTAGATTGCTTTTGGTAAGACAGCCATTTTTACTACGGTAATCCTGCCAAACCATGAGCCTGGGAGATCTTTCCATAATATCCAGAATATTTAAAGAGCTCAAGAAGTTAAAAAGCAACAAATCACGTAATCCAATTTAAAAATGGGGTACAGAGGTAAACAGAATTCTCAATAGAGGAATATCGAGTCACTTAGAAACACTTAAAAAATGTTCAATATCCTTAGAAATCAGGGAAATGCAAGTCAGGATGACCCTGAGATTTCACCTTTCACCCATCAGAATGGCTAAGATCAAAAACTCATGTGACAACACATTCTGGAGAGGATATGGAGAAAGGGGAACCCACTCCATATTGATGGTAGGAATGTAAACTTGTACACCACTTTGGAAATCAATCTCATGCTTTCTCAGACAATTAGAAATAGTGCTGTCTCATCATCCAGCTGAACCATATACATATATACATATACATATGTATACATATATACATATATATGGTTCAGCTGGATATGATATGTGTATATATATATATATATATATTTGAGCATATATCCAAAATATGCTCAAGTATACAAAAAAGACATTTGCTCAGCAGCTTTATTTGTAGTAGCCAGAATCTGGAAATAACCCAAATGTCCCTCAATTGAGGTATAGATAAAAAAAATTGTGGTACATCTACACAATGGAATACTACTCAGCAATTAAAACAAGGAAATTATGAAATTTGCAGGCAAATGGTAGGAACTAGAAAAGATCATCCTGAGTGAGATATCCCAGAAGCAAAAGATACACATGGTATATACTCACTTATGAGTGGATATTAGATATATAATATACGATAATCATACTAAAATGTGTGTACCTAAAGAAGCTAAGCGAGAACGAGGACCCTGGGTAAAATGCTTAATCCTCATTCAGAAAGGCAAATGGGACGGACATTGGAAGAGGGTGAAAACAAAGAACAAGACAGGAGCCCATTAAAAGACTCTACCCAGCAAGGTATTAAAGCAGATGCTGAGACTCCTAGCCAAACTTTGGACAGAGTGCAGGGCATCTTATGAAAGAAGGAGGAGATAGAAAGACCTGGAGGGAACTGGAGCTCCACAGGAGAGCAACAGAACCAAAATATGCAGGCAAAGGGGTCTTTTCTGAGACTGATACTCTAAACACAGAGTATGCATGGTGATAACCTAGAACCCTTGTGCAGATGTGGCCCATGGAAGCTCAGTCTCCAAAGTTGTTACCTAGTAATGGGAACAGGGGCTGTCTGTGACATGAACTCAGTGACTGGGCTCTTTGTTCTCCTCTCCCTGAGGTTGGGGGGCAGCTTTACCAGGCCAAGGAGGAAGACAATGCAGCCAGTCCTGATGAGACCTGAAAGACTAGGGTCAGATGGAAGGGGAGGAAGACCTCCCCTATCAGTGGACTGGGAAGGGGCATGGGAGGAGAAGAGGGAGGGGGGGTTGGGAGATGTGTGTATGTGGGGCTACAGTTGGGATACAAAGTGAATAAATTGTAATAAAGAAAAACAATTAAAAAAGGAGATCTATTATTTGTTGGTGCTATTTTTATACTCTATTTGGTGCTCCTATCCTCTACCTCCTCTATTTTGTGTGTTCATATGTATGTCTCAGCATGTGTGTGAGGTCAGAGGACAATGTGTGAGAGTCAGTTTTCTTCCTCAGAGTGTTGGTATAATATTCTTATGGAATGTATTCAATTTACCCTTGTTTATTCAAATGCTACCCCATTATCTGGTTTCAATCCAGACTTTGCATTGTGATGCTTATTCCAAGCATCACCTGTCTCAAGTTTGTGTAAACATGCCACTATTTGTTCTCTGTAATTGTCAATTAAACAACCAGCCAGTGCTGTGCAATGGAGGGAATAGGGTGGGACATCCTGGTCCGGAGGGGAGGGGAGGGAGGGAAGTGAGTGGGAGGAGGAGGAACAGAGAGCAGCAGGGCAGGACTTGGAACCAGGAGGAAAGATGAACTGGACCTAAGATATGATTAAAAGCAAGTACAATGTGTAATATCTGAATGGTTGGAAGCTATGCGGGCTTGGAGGTTCAGGATGGAGTAACTATTGCCCAGCATTGTGCTCTAGGTTAATTAAATAATTCCTAGTCTCTGTGTGGTGATTTGGGTATACAGCTAGTTTAGGAATAACTGCTGATTAAGTAAAAGATAAATCAATAATAAATATTAATAACCCACAACATCAGAGACAGAGCAGGTTGTCTGGGTGTCAGCAGATGCTTTTACTCTGAGTCATCTCTCTGGGTCCCGCCGATTCTTAATGTTGAACAACCTCTTCATCATTCAGATTAGACACATTTTTCTTCACTCCTTCTCCATGTTCTTACATCACTTCCTTTTAGGTCAAATGTCACAGACTGATTCAGAAAGTGCTTGATTTTTCTGCTTCTTTATGTGAGATACTAGAATAAGGCTTTGACAACTGAGCTGTAAGAATATCATGAGCAATGCTGTCACCTACAAACAAGCCAAACTTACATGAGAATGACATGGAGCTGAAGGGTTGGTGAAGGGACCTGCTCCTCTTAGAGAAGTCCCTGGTTCCTTACCCAGCACCCACATCATAGGACTCATGACAGGTTGTAGCTCTAGTTCCCTGTGACCTAGTGCACATTTCTGGCCTCTGTGGGCACCTGCACAAATATGGCATACACTAACACAGACATATGCACATAAATAAAACAAATCTTTGTAATATAAAAGCAGACTGTTTAATAAGCTATAGCATAATAGAGTACACATCACTTACCTAAAAGCTTTGTATATGTTGTCCTGGCTTGCTAAAAATAAGTATTCACATTGTAAAGTGATGCACCCAAAATGTTTACCAGAGGTCTAGTCAGATATAAATCAAGTACTTTTTTTTTAAGTAAGACATAAACTTACCTCTAACCATACTAAAATATGATGTTCCTTGATTGTATCAATATATTTTTTAGAATGTGCCCATTGAAATCTTAGAACCATGTCAATATCTTATTGTATAGATCCAATTCAAGAACTTAAATGATGAAACCTGTTTTTAAATGAATGTAGAATCAGATTCTTTTGCAGTTCTCTGGTGAGAAAAAGCTGGATGGTGCTGTGGAGAGCACCTGGGCATTAGCAAAGCTGCACACAAGCCTTGAGATGCTTCAGTCACACACAGTGATTCACCTTGAAAAAGACAAATACACATTTTTTTTTCTTTTGGTTTCTTGAGACAGGGTTTCTCTGTGTAGCTTTGGCTATCCTGGACCCAGTTTATAGACCAGGCTGTCCTTGAACTCATAGAGATGAGCCTGCCTCTGCCTACCAGAGTGCAGAGATCACAGTACCACTGCACCTGGCTACAATGCCACAGTTTTAAACCAACATAAAACTAGAGCTAGAAAAAAAGTGAAACTTTATGGTGTATTTGTTATCTGATTTATCTCATATCTACTGTCTTTATTCCTGCACAGAACTATCATGAATATAATAGCAATGAAACGTTTCAATGCATTTAAGTTCTCTGCCTGGTGCGTTGGGCTCCTATTTCTTTCATAATCTTGTAAAATCTTTTTCATGGATGGATACTTACAGACACTTTGAAATAGTTTAAAATAGCCCCATTTAGCACTAACATTTAGCAAGCAAAATGTCAGGTCAAAGATAAGGACATTTTTTGACTACTCTGATTACAGCAGTATGAGTTTTGATAAAATTTATAAACTTTATTTGTGTGCTTCCAGTCATGGTAACAGCAAATCCAGTTTTATATGTCCTAGTTAAAATTATTTTGTCAGTACTGGAGAAATGGCTCAGCTATAAGAACACTGGCTAAACTTCCAGTTTAAACTCAGGTTCAAATCACAGCAACTGCCTATTGGCTGAGAACCATCTGTCAAATCTAGTTAGTGACAAGGCATTTGAAGATCTCTTTCAGCCTCTTCAGGCCTCACGTTTGCATGTGATACACAGTCATAAATGCAGGCAAACTATTCATACACAGCAAATTAATGCAAAAATTAAAAAGTTAAGCAAATAAAGTCCTGCAAAAAAAGAATGGACAATGAAGAATGAGGTTTCTATATCATTGTAATTTGCTAAGATTACTCTCAGTGCAGGACTGAGTCACCAAAATTATTCCTTGAGAATAAACACATTCTTGAACTCTTGTGTGGCATTTTATCTTACTGACAATGTTGCAAATTGGGAAATTTTCTCACTCGTTGAACATATAAATGAGAGAGACAGTTTCTCAATTTCTCCCATGCCAACACTCAGCCAGAAGCCCATCCCTGTGAATCAGCACAAGTGGACTAAAAATTGCATAACCAAGGATCAGAAGTTCTCGAGTATTTATCATCAAGGTATTGTTCCCTGAGGAGAGAATTAAAAATAAAGAAAAGGCACAATCTGCCCAATAGAAGAAAAGAAAACAGAGCATGAGAAGGAGGACACTTTGAGCAGCTCTCAGCTCAGGGGGAGTTCTGTAGAGAAGCTTGGAGTTGTGAAGGTAGAGGACATGCTGGTGGTGCTTGTGGAGAAGAAATACCATGTAGCCACTGGCCCCTCTCATGGCACCCTGGAACACTGCATCTCTCAGGACCATGACAGGGAGAAAAATCCATTTTATTTCCTGACTTTCTGGCATAAAATAACAATAGTTGCCATCAGTCATAATCTGTGAAACATTCAGGTTTTTATTTGTGATGGAATGGATTAAGTTCAAACACATTAAACAATTCAGTATCCAAAAGACTGAGAAGAATGGAAGGATGTGCCATGCAGACTTTGGTCTGAGCCTCCTCCACCATGATGCTCTGGGACTGATGATGATGGCCTGGACCACAGCAAGGAGACTGCTGGTGCAGATGGAGAGGCCACGGGCCACCCTCTCCAGGTAAATGAGGATCTTACAGCCTAAGTCATCTAGGAAGTTTCTCAACCCAAAAGCTGTTATTGTCTTTGGCAATCCTTTTGCAAGAAGGATTATGATGTTTGTAAAAGCCAAGTGCATGAGAACAAGTTGTATGGGTTTCTTCTCAGAGCCTCCCCACCAACTGAACATGTAATGCACGGAAACAGACATGTTCCCCAGAATGCCAAGTACAGTCATGAGGAGAAAAATTAATGTCTTGATAAACTTCAAAGCCATTTCTTCCTTGCTTCTATACAGGATGCGAATACATTTTAAAGAAAGCATCAATAAAGATAGACATGGATCTGTACAGCACATTTTTCATAACAACATTTTCTAGTGTAAAAGAGGCAGTGGTGGACACATGCTATGTTGCAGACTAGATTCCTGAAACTCCCCCTTTTTCCTGTGGACTCTGGGTTACTGTGTGTGCTCTAACAGGTATTTGGTAACTGGTATGCAAATGTAAAATTTTAAAGAAATTTTTTTGGCTCTACACTAGCAAAACTGACTTTTTCAAATTTGTGTGTGTGTGCGTGTGTGTGTGTATGTATGCATTTATCCATTATCCTTGTTATCTTTCAGCATAATTAAATTCTACTCCAGCTTTCCCCACCCCAAATTTCTCCATCTAATTCACATTCTATTTTTTTACATTTCTCCATGCATTTCAAAAGCCTGAGGCTCATGCTGAACCTGTCTGCCATCTCCATATCACACACAGACAATGGGAGACCCTGTTGTTCAACACCCATGACATCTCTCAGAACTAGGAACTTTGCCTTCCACATCTCTCCTCCTCTGTTCAATATTCTTTTCTTACTTGCACCTTGAATAAAAATTTCTAGATTTGCATTTGGCTTCAAAGTTTTCTATCTTCAATTTCTACTTCTTAATATTTCAAAAGCAAATGTTCAGTAGATTTTTTTTAAATGTAGTTTTCAATGTCAAGTCAAACTGTGTAACCTTTCCAGACAGGGCCCAACAATTAAAGGAGAATCATCAAAAGATATACTAAAAAATTCATATAACCATCAGATTTCAGCCAACACGGGTATCCAGAGGAGCCTGGGGGTACTTCCTAGGAGAAGGGGTATCAGAGAACTGTGGTTCACAGAGAGCGACTTTAAGGCATGTGTGGCCCCAGTTAGTGACCTCAAAGCATCTAAGGGAAGATGGAGCAGCTCTGGACCAGGGAGTGATGATGTGTGTGCAAGGAGATTGAAGAGGTATTAGCTGCTGCCTTGAGATAAGAGCAGTTTCTGAGTTATGACCTCAGAATCAGCTGGATGCAGCACAGCAGTTTGGGGCACACTGCTGTGAGCACGGATTTTCTCATCTCAAAGGTCCTGGTAGCCTTTGCCTGTGTTTGACCTTGTGAGCAGCAGTTATGGCAGTTTGGTTTGCAGCCTGCTTCTCCTGTTTCTTTTCTTACCTGTCTGTCAGAAAGGCTGCTCTGTTCTGCATCATTCCAAGCTGATTCTAAGACCTAGACCTCAGCAGGATGTTGTTATTCATGTTCGGGAGCTCCATTCTCATTTTTCAGGGGTTTAGGGTAAGCTGTGGGCACCTTTTCTAGAAGAAAGGCAGTCTGGATGCTACCTAGGCTGCATGGGTTTGTGTGTGCTCTGAGTACTTGAAATGCCTCTGTCCACTGCTCTCCTGCTAAACTCACAGGACTATGTAAATGTCTATGTCTTGGTGACATCACATGTGACATTCTTGAACCTGAAATTTTTACTCAGGCTTGTGTCCAGGTGGCTTTATGACTACAAAAGTCAGTTATTCACTTCTATCTGTTCTCTACAGCATCCTAGAAGTCTTAATACAGTCGTAAATATCTGAACACAATGAATAATGCTCCAGACATTAATAGCAAGCACATCAGCATTCATTAACGTATTTACAATAAAACTTTATTGCTTTGTCAATTACTGGGCTCTGTAAAAGCCACTGCTATGAATTCATCCAAATCATGATGGAAAATATTAATTTTTTGTTTGTCTAATGCTTGCTTTCTTGAGTAGCACGTCTTTTTTAGTTATCTCTTCCCTTTTCCAAACTCTAAATCCTATTTGTGATCAGCTTCTACTTTTTAATAATAGATTTCTTCTACTGAAGTAGACTATCAGTGGAGGAAGAGGTGATTCATCTTCCACATTTTCTTCAGAGATGCTAGCAAATTAATTTAAAAGGTGAGATGGCCTTCTGTTTAAATACATGGATAATAATATGTTTGGGTCTAGCCCCCCAAGTCTTAGGAAGGTTACATCCATCCATCCTGATTTTCTAAAAAGAATCAGTCAACACCAAAAATAGTTTATTGCTTTTTGCTGCTTAGTGATGGGAGAAAGTTAAGATGAGCTGTTTCAGGATGTGCTGTTTCACAGCCCGAATCCTTTATAGCTGGAATTGTGAGGACTGTAATGGTACCTGTTACACTAAGCAGTTTATACCTTTCTCCACATGCACCAGGCATGTAATGACTGAAGATGAGTATGTACAATACTATTTGATATAATCAAGACACGGTAAGGATGGATACAAAATAAAAATCTTTCAGTTAGGCTTTTGTTAAAGAAAACATACACCAACATTTGAAATGGGGAAATGCATCAAAACAAAGAATAGAAATTTTAAAAACATTAAAATTTTTAATTTTAATGTTAACATTCTGTTGGAGTCAGAATGATGGCAAGCTTGGAGGCTAAAAAATAAGTGGTTTGTGTGTGTGTGTGTGTGTTGTTATTTTTGAGACAGAGTCTCTAGTGTAAACCAGGCTAGCCTTAAACAATTATATTGCCTCAGTCTCTAATTTTGAGAGGTATCTAAAAATCTTCTATATGTTACTGATTCCTTAATAATAATAATAATAATAATAATAATAATAATTAAAAAAGCCTAAGACATAACCTTAGGCAAAACCCACCCAGAGCTCTGTCCTGATACTGTAGCCTGAGGATAGATAGCAATGACTCAGCATTTCTGTTCCATTTCTGCATCTCCAAGAACTTGTCTCTGATCTCTCAGGAGGAGACAGGTACAAGCCTTGTCAGGGCCAACAGTAACCTGGAAGACCCAAGTCTCATAAAACCTCTCAACTACTCCCTGACTCAGTCAGAGAAAGACATCAGCTTTAATGAAACTATCCATGGCACAGCTGAGGGTATCAAGGATCTTACCTCATGTAATTTGCTGGACCTCTGTGGTACAGACAGGCTCTGGAGCAGCTCTGGGAACATTACACTTGCCAGCTCATATTTGTACTGTCTAAATTTGTGGAGCTCTTGGCTGCCATCAGGTATTGTGGACAAAAAGTTTCTTGTTGTCACATTGTCAGGGAGAAGAAAGGCCTCTGCAGGGCCTCAGTCCCTGAAGAAAGCTTCCTTCTTTTCCCACAGTTACTACATCTGTTTTGCTTGAAGTTATTTCAAGCTTAATTAGGGTTTAATTATTTTGAGAGGAAGGATGTGAGGAGAGAAAATGAGTATTAACCAAGTTTCTGTCTACTGAGCTTCCCCCATCTCCTGCCTTATTTTTACCTTCCCTAAGTGCCAAGCTGTAAGCTGGATGGAAAGGATGTCTCTTCCTTCTCTTTCTTAAACCCCTTGTTAGACAGAAGTAGAATAAATAATTTTCAGCACTCTGGGAATCTGCTTTCTAAGCAAGTCCCATCAGTAGTGAAAGTCTTTGCCATAACTGGAATTGTTTCATTCCTACACATTAAATATCATATGGGAATTGAATTATAAATGCCTTATTGACCAAAAAATCAATCCTTACATGTTTTAAAACTTCCAGAATGTTTCTCAATCTTATTGTGCTCAAGTGGTCTTTTTCACATACTTTTTAACTGTAGTTCCTAGGAGGCCTTTCCTATCTTGTCACAATATGATACAAATGAATGTATGTGTAGGCTGAAATTAGAAGTGACAATATCATGTTTTTGTATGTGAAAGCACCATTGGGTTGCCATAGGAGATGTGTTTGAAGTCACTTGTCTTTATGCCCTGCATGATGGTGTCACCATACATGAAGGTACAGCAGACACATAATAGAAGAAAAAAAATTATTCTTCTGTACATGAAGAGACAGCTTTTGAGGAAACTAGAATTTCCATGACAGCATCTAGACAATTGGGAAACCCAGGTACAAAGGAACTAAGTTCTACATTAAGCATGTCACAGTAGATAGAAATTTAAAAATAAGAGTTGTTGGCCAAAGGAGCACCATGGGAATTTCTGAACAACCCAGGCAGCTGCAATACTCTGCTCACCACAAAGGGAAAAATCTCCATTGGTGAAACAATTGATTAAACATGAAGTTTAGTTGTTCTTAAATAGAGTCCACACCCCTACATTCCAGACTCTTTGGTGTGGAAATAAAAAAGAAGCATGAACACCAAGCCAGAAACAAACCTTTTATCTACAATGGTGGCCTGCCTACAAAAGATGCTAGGGCAATGGTGGCACAAAGCTTGTGGGAACAACCAACCAATAGCTGATTTGACTTAAGGGCTACTCCACAAGACTGACTCCATACCCAACACTGCAAAATATTTTAAGCACTACAAAAAAAAAATCACAATGTGATTACACCCTATTTTTCTTTAAGTGAATGATTACAATGAGTATATGGAGAAATGAACACGTTCCCCAATACCTTTATGTGATCAAATGTCTTACATAATATGGGTGAACAAAATTGTTCCCATGAACCCACATATATTTTATTTTATTAAATAAAATTGATTTTATATTTTATATAATGGTTAACAATGATCTGACTATAACCCTATGTAACCCCAGGATAACATGGAACTGTAGTCCTTTGTCTCCCGTAAAAGAGCATAAGCAAACATTTTGCACTGAAGAATCTCCAGGCTTTTAAATGAAGAACAACATATTTTATAGGTTTTTTTGACATGATATATTGTAATAACTGCAGTTTTTGTTTAATTGGCTTAAACAGCATGGCTTGGTTTTACTTTGTAAATTTAATAAAATAAATACCAAGGTCTTTTGACCTCCCCCAAAGGGTTAAGAAACTGTTTTAAGTTTTTTGTTAGACTGTCCAAGGGTTATTATTTTAAAATACCATCAGTCAGATTTTAAAATATCGTCAGTCCAAGTCTAGAGATAAACACACACACACACACACACACACACACACACACACACACACGCACACTGACATACATAAGGAACATAGAACTCCGACATTGTCTCCTTGGAGTAACGAGAATACCCAATGCCAGGACTTGACCAGCTCCTACCGGACACAAGTCCCACAGATTCCAGAAGGAATCTTGGCCCTCTCCATAGCTTCCAGATGGAGAGCGGGCTCCAGCAACCCTCTTTTCACACAGAATAGGGTCCCAGCCCTAGCGACCCTCTCTCATGGTCCCAAAAGGAGTAGAGCCATTACAGGCCTCTTCCCCAGGAATTGGAGCATCCTCCAGATTCCTTCGACCAGATTGGAAACTTTCCAAATTTTTCCCAGACCTCGAGAGCAAACTGAAACCAGAAACCAAAACAGACAGCTGGTAGACAAAAACAAAAAAAAAGAGACAAAGACAAAAAACAACCACAGTACCTGCTTTTTAAACATTTAAATGTTTTTTAAAAGCTGTTTTTGTAATATACAAAGCATCCTCTTTAGGAGTGAAATCATAAAGCACATTTATAATTTTAAAAGTCAAGAAGTTGTCTCCTGTGCCAATGAGTTCTAGGCTGTTCCCCACTTTTTTTTCCAACTGATTTAGAGTATCTAGTTTTATGTTGAGGTCCTTGATCCACTTTGACTTTAGTTTTATGCAGGGTGATAAATATGGATCTATTTTCATTTTTCTGCATGTAGACATCCAGTTGGTCCAGCACCATTTGTTGAAGATGCTGTCTTTTTTTAATTGAATGGATTTGGCTTCTTTGTCAAAAATATTTTCAAGAAAATCATAGAAGAAAATTTTCCCAACTTAAAGAAAGAGATGTCCATAAATATACAAGAGGCCTACAGAACTCCAAATAGACTAGATGGGATGTGCATTTAAAGTATGACAGGAATCTACTGCAAAAGGCATTTGAAAGACTCTACCTAGCAGTGTTTCAAAGCAGACACTAAGACTCATAACCAAACCCTCGGCAGAGTGCAGGGAATCATATGAAAAAAGGGGAGTTAGTATGATATGGAAAGGATAGGAGCTCTACAAGGACCAAATATATCCAGGCACAGGGTCTTTTCTGAGACTGACACTCAACCAAGGACCATCTATGGATATAACCTAGAACTTCTGCTTGGATGTGGCCCATGGTAGCTCAGTAACCAAATAGTTTTCCAAAGTAAGGGGAACAAGGACCATTTCTAACAGGATCTCAAGGTCAGGCTCCTTGACTCCCCCCCACCCAGGGGAGGAGCAGTCCTGTTAGGTCACAGAGGAGGACTCTACAGCCAGCCCTGAAGATACCTGATAAAACAGGGTCAAATGAAAGGGGAGGAGGTCCTTCCCTATCAGTGGACTTGGAAAGGGGCAGGGAGGAGGCCAGGGAGGGAGTATGGGGTTGGGGAAGGAATGAGGGAGCGGGATACAGCGGGGACACAGAGTTAACAAAATGTAACTAAAAAGAAAAATAAAATTAAAAAAAAAGTCAAAAAAAAAGTCAAAACCAGACTTTAAAATTTACCAGTGCAAACAATCCAATTTTATATTATTATTATTATTTATTATTATTACTATTATTTTGTAATTCTCTAGTTCCCTTAATAACTGAACTTGTTCCCTTTCTAATTGGATTTTCTGTCAGAGAACAGTAATATCTTCCTGCAGTGATCCTGTGCCACCCACACATGTAGCAGGGAAAGCCACAGGGGCAGAGGGCACAGGAGGCCAGTCTGAATTATGAAAATTGGCAGTTTCTTCTTCTGACTCAGTTTTATCCTCATTATTTAGCTCCTAAATTATTTTCTGCTCTCAAATTACACAAATCTGTTTGAGCTCCTTTATGAACATTTGAAATAACCTTAGAACTACTTTATTTTCTGCCTGTTTGGCTGTTCTAATTTCCCCAAGTAACTCTTTAGCTTGTGAGATTCCTTTTCCCAAGTTTCCAGATTGACAGTACCTTCAACTGGGAACCAGGGACAAACTTCATTTACAAACTAAAGGGGATAAGGGCATTTCTCCCAATTCCTCATGTTTATTAACATTGACTTTAAAGTCCTCATTAACATCTCCCTGCTATTGCTCTGCCCCATGAATGTGCTGCCTGACCTCCATGCCATGGGTGGTCATCAGGAAGCACTTTTTTTCTTAGGCATCCGGTACTCCAAAAACCAGCGTTTCTCATGTTGCCCCTCGTTTTCAAGGTCCCTGTTTTTGCACCAACTGACCCCTCCCATGGGCTAGTCAAACAGGGTCTACCTGAAAGAGGGAGTGGAAATGGGGGAGACAGAGACACAAAGAATGGAGACCAAGACAGGCTTTCTGATCAAGGTCTCAATTTACTGAATGTGCAAACAACACTTATAAAGCAAACAGTACAAGCAAATTTTTTTCAGGGTAGCAACACATTTGCGCCACCTGGCAAGGCATGCAGGAATTCACTCAAGGTTACACAAAGTTTGCTGTCTGGTTCCCAGGGTTGCAGGGAGCTTGTTATCTACTTCTCAGGCTCAGAACATCCAGCTTGCAGAGACCACCAAGGACAGTCTCTGAGAAATGGAACTTAGATAAGACCCGCATCTGCCAAGGCCATGAGACAGAATTCCAATTACCAGACTCCTTCAGTGAGTGAAGAGCAGTATCCTTAAGATTCACTTTTAATGCTAATTCTGCCTCCTCCTGGCAGGCTTGGGTTGGTAAGAGTTCATTTATGCATTGAAAAAAAAAATGTTGTTGTCAGGTGTGTTGGCCAGCATGGACTAAACTAGATAAAAGATGGCAATGGGAGATTCACCGAGTTCTAGTATCCCCCTCAGTGTTGTATCAGGAGAAAGAATTCTATTTTAGAACTTATATCTGCCAGGGCTGCAGAGGAGATAAGGAATAGAAAGGGGAGGGAAGAGAAAGTCAGGCAATGGTGTTCAAGGGAATCTCACAGCTCTGACTAACTAGCAATCAGGTGCTTCTTTACTTATACAGGTTTCATAAAACAAAGACAGAGTAATGGTTATTCAAGAAGTACAGATTATGTGTTTGATTTAGAATTTCAGCCTGTTAGGTGGGATTTTGGGCCAAGGGTCTTGTCTTCTGAAACTGCTGAAAAAAGGACCATTGGCATCAGAGGCTGGGCAATGGGGCAGTCCTCAGAAGCATCTGGTTAGTTGATAAAACTGAAGAGATAGGGAGCAGTCATGTCAGGTTGCAGCAAGCCCAGATTTCAGCTTGCAGTCCGTAGCTGATACCAGAATAGTGTCAACCAGATAAAAATCTGATGAGACAAATTCAGACTAGAGACAGAAGTTAAATTTTGTCTACTAAATGGGAAAAGTGAATAATCCCAAGACCAGGGGAAAAACTCATCTGGGATCCGTTTGAGCTATGCCACATCCAGGTCTCATGATTTTTTGATTTCCTGAAACTCATATGAATTTTCAGTTTACAAAAGGAAATATATTTAAAAAAACCCAGAAATGTAACATATCAGCAAATCTAATAAAAACAACATTCTGAGAGTAGCAGGTAAAACTGCATCAAATGGAATGAGCATCAGTTCTTCTTAGCTGTTTGTTTTTCATCCTTTATCCATGGTCTGAAACTCTAATGCTTTAACTGCGGGCACAGATGTTGGTAATCAGCCACCAATGGAGCTTGGCCACTTTTCATACGCTCAGCATCTACTTTTAGCCCCCATCTCCATGTCACACTGGAAAGTTAGGCAGAAATACACCAGTGGCTTTACTGCTAAACCCTGGATGCTTGGGCTTTCCTTAACAAAGCAACGAGAAGGGATAGGTTTAAGATATTCCTAAATTCTGTGTCAAAGTCTACCTCAGAAATGGCAGATACTAAGAATACCATAGTAAAAGCTATGGCTTTTGGGTCAGATATACACATTAGACAGATGATTTTAGCATGATGTGAAGCACCTTTGAGTCTGTTTCCAGAGAGAACCAAAAGGCAATTAAAATCTCAAGCTTGTGACTGGTTAATAGGCAGTCAGTGCTGCATTAACTTATCAGAACTCTATTGATCAATGCCAAAACTCTGAACTTCTAAAATCTTCGTTACAACTCACGTTTACATATCTTAAAACACCTACTTAGACCCTCCAATCTGTCTTGCATTTATAACCCTGAAACATTTTCCCAGACACTCAAACAATACTCTCTAGGTTCTCATAACCTAAACTCCATTTTTCTATCCAGCTGTTTACCAGAAGACACAGGCAATTAACATGAAGCCTGTGAGCAAGGCAAACCTGTTTGCCTTTCTAAATAGAAGATCTAATACCTAGTTAGTTCTAACTAGCTAATAAACTGACCAATGAGCTAACAGCTGCATACCATAAGCTTACCATAAGCTTAGCCTAGCCGTCAATGTGAGCAGAGACCTGAGAAGGATAAATTATAAGCTAAATAAATGTACCAATCCATGTACCAATCAAAATAACAGAGATGACTAGTTTCTCCATCACCTAGGCAGTGTCCCTGGTTCCTGTGGTTTCATGGGATTCTGAGCAGAGGTGGTCTAGGCATCAGGCACAAAAGATGAGAAACTTTTTTTGTGTAAAAAGGAACATGAAAGATTGACCTGACCTCGTCTCCTGCAATGTGAAACAATGAGTCTCCAGGTGTCCAAAGCTTTGTCCACAGTTTAGGCTGGGCCCTAGCAGTGGGTCAGTTGGGGCAGTCTTGCCCAGTGGTTAACATACCACAACCCAGAGTTGCAGTCATCTGTCACTGTGCCCAAATCTTCTTGGAGACCTTGGGGGAGCTACTGCCAGGATTTTGGGACTCTCTGTCACAATAAGCTTACACATGTTAAATTGCCATATTCATCAGCTTTCTGACAAACTTGGGGGCCAGCATATCTAAGTTTCTCTTTGTCTATCTTTATCATCTGCTCTAAACTACATTCTATAAAATAGAATGCTATACTCTCTAATTCTGTCATATTCCTTAGATGTGTAATTTAGGACTATATTTCAAGTAGATCTACATAGGCAAACTTCATAGTTACCCATCCTAGGTTTAACCTTAAAAACAAACAAAAGAATAGGTAAAGCTCAACGTTGTAACAAACTGCAGTCTTTAGCATAACTTTAAATATCTTTCTGAACTAAAACGAAAGCAGAACTTTCAATTGGATACAGTTCGTAGAGGGGCTAGCAAATCTTGCTGATCTTACCACTTTGCATTAATATTAAATAGCAAAAAGCTTAAAGGACAAAAGTTGTACTTAGCACTAAATAGGGAACTGAACACAGCTGGTAGCCCTAAACAAAGATGGCGGCAAAACCATGGCTCTACCCTCTGTAATTCTGAACCAACATGGCAGCTAGCCACCTTTTGCCACAGGCTGTGGCTGACAATATAAAACATAGCCATTAGGTGTTGCTGATAGCATTGCTACCTCCCATGGTACAGCAATCTCTGTGGAACATTCACAATTTCCCATAACCAAAAGTTCTAACATTGTGATCAAATAAGGATCAAATAAGGTGATCAACTACATTACAGAACAGTACAGAACAATTTTAAACTGTATGAACTATTCTGGCCACACCAAACCTATCGGCCAGAATTCTTCCCCCTTTAAAGACCATAAGAAAATATTTTGCATTGAAGAATCACCAGCCTTTTAAATGAAGAACAACATATTTCACAGTTCTTTCTCAAATCATATTTTTAGGTATGAAGAAACAATAGAGTTCACATGCCTTCCGGCTTTCTGTAACATTCTATATACCTTCAGGTTAGCTTTTCCTAGCTCTGTTCTTCTGGTTTAACCAGACATTCTTACTTAAGACAAGCTATTTCTTTCTTTAATATCCCCGTCTCTTGCTTTTCAGACAACAGAAAAACTCCCATCAAAATCCTCTCCATTCTGACATGATACTGCCAGAGCCCGGCATGGGCTTATTCCACGGTTTGTTTTTTTATAGGCAAAGCAAAAACAAGTCACATCAATACAAAAAGAAGTTCTGGAACTGCCAAGCTCCTTTTCTAAGATTACTTCCCTGTAGCAGATATGGTTCAAGGTCACACAAAAAGCCTTAAGGAACTTAGAATAAGTTTTTTTTTAAATTAATTAATTAATTAATTAGTTAATTTATTTATCTTCTCAATGCAGTTTATTCAGGAACCTTGAACAATCCTCGGACCCTGGGGAAAGCCAGCCCACAGCTTGAATAGCCTCTGGGTAGCCAACCCCAGCGTGCCACGTGGGCAATGCAGATAGGCCCACATACATGGAAGCAAGCCAGATCCTCAGCCTTAGCCAAATATGAAGTTGTTTGTGACAGAGAGCACTCACCATCAGGAAGGTGGAAGGCGGAAACCAGCTCTATCTTTAAGGCATGGCATTACGCAGCTCTCTACAGTTCCCCCTTTTTGTTTTAGACACATCAGGCAAGAGTAGAGGTCTGATCTCTGATATTAGAAATAAATTGGGACTTTGTACTGATGTTCATTTAGGTGTCATCCACCCAAAGAGCATCAGACCCGTCCGATATACCTTTTTCTCAGAGGCGGGACCTGTATATAGGTGCTCTATCTGCATGTACACTGCACACCAGAAGAGGGCACCACCATATGGTTGCTGGGAATTGGACTCAGGACCTCTGGAAGAGCAGCCAGTGCTCTTAACCGTCAAGCCATCTCTCCAGCTCTGATACCAGATTTTGATCTTTTAATAAGTGATTCCTATCTCTGACATGGACGCTAGAAAGAGGGAGAGGCAACTCATCTCCTACATTATCATGGGAAATGCTATAGGAAATTAATTTAAAAGACAGGTTAGACTTGTGTATAGTTAGATTGATGATCACATGATGGGCCCAAGCCCCAAGAGGAGGCTTTATCTATCAATCCGGGATCCTTTACAGCAGGAATTCTCAAGATGATAACAGTAACTGTTACACTTAGTGGTTTATGCTTCTACACATCCGCCAAGCGTGCAATGACTGAAGTTGATATAGGTATGCATAATATCATCTGATAGAATTGAGAGATTAAAAAAATGGAGATAGAAAGAAAACTTTTAGTTTAGGAATTATAAAGTTATTGTAAAAGAAAACATGAAGCAATATTTGAAAAGTGGAAATATGTCGAAAGTGAAAAATACAAACGTCACAAATCCTAGTGACACTATTGAAGTCACGATGCTGACAAACATAGAGGCAAAGGAAAAAGCTTTTCTTTGTTTTGTCCTTTTTTAATTTTTAATTTAATTTTATTAATTACAATTTATTCATTTTGTATCTCAGATGTAGCCCCCTCCCCCATCCTCTTCCAATCCCACACTCCTTTCTTCTTCTTTTCCTATGCCCTTCCCCCAGTCCAATGACAGGGGAGATCCTCCTCCCCTTCCATCTGACCCTAGCCTATCAGTCTCATCAGGAGTGGCTGCATTGTCTTCCTCTGTGGACTGCTAAGGCTGCTCCCTGCTCAGGTGGAGGTGATCAAAGAGGCAGCCCCTGAGTTCATGTCAGAGACAGTACCTGTTCCTACTATTGGGGAACCCTCTTGGACTCTGAGCTGCCATGGGCTACTTCTGTGCAGGGGTTCTATCTCCATGCATGGTCCTTGTTTGGAGTATCAGTCTCAGGAAAGACCCCTGTGCCCAGATCTTTTGGTTCTATTGCTCTCTTTGTGGAGCTCCTGTTCCCACCAGCTCTTTTTGTCTCCCCCTTCTTTCATAAGATTTCCTGCACTCTTCCCATAATTTGTTTGGATAAGAGTCTCAGCCTCTGCTTCAGTAGAGTTTTTGTTTGTTTTTTTGGACATGTTAACAAGAGGTTTAGTAAAAAAAAAAAAAAAAAAAAAAAGTAGAGTCTTTCAGAGGCCATCTGTGGTAGTCTCCTGTCCTGTTACCTGTCTTCTTCTCCTGGTTCCAATGTCTATTGCATTTCTTTTTACTGTATTGTTTTTATGCAAGTTTGACATTTCTTTACACACACACACACACACACACACACACATTATTTTTGGCTATATCTTAGGAAAGAGCTGTGTAGATGCGAGCTCTTCTTCTAATGATTTGTTACAGAAAAATGTTCTGTGGAGAACACATTTGGCTCTGTCCACATCTTGAAGTGTTTAATCTGTGTTTCTATTCTGTAGTCTTAGAATTTGGGGCTTCATGTGAAGGTCCATGAGTCATTTTGAACTGCCTTTCACAAAAGACAAGAAATCAGGTTCAATTTACTCTTTACATGTTGATTTCCAATTTTCCCAGCAGTATATGTTTTTTTTTCATAGTTTAGATATAATTTTCTTATTGAATATATGATTTTTAAATATTTTCACAATTTCTGTTTTTTTCACATTTTTTTAATTTTTTATTATTATAAGTTACATTTTATTAACTCTGTAACCAAGCTGTATCCCACTCCCTTATTCCCTCCCAATTCCACCCTCCCTCCCTCAGCTTCTCCCTGCCCCTTTCCAAGTCCACGGATTGGGGAGGACCTCCTCCCCTTTCATCTGGCCCTGTTTTATCAGGTATCTTCAGGACTGGCTGCAAAGTCTTCCTCTGTGGCCTAGCAAGACTGCTTCTCCCTTGGGGTATGGGAAGGTCAAAGAGCCAGACACTGAGTTCATGTCAGAGATAGTCCCTGTTCCCCTTACTATGGGAAACCAATTGGTTATTGAGCTACCACGAGCTTCATCCGAGCAAAGGTTCTAGGTTATATCCATACGGTTCTTGGTTGGAGAAACAGATTCAGAAAAAACCCCTGTGCCCAGATATATTTGGCCAGCAGTATATGTTGAAGGAACTCTTTTCTTTAAAATATTGCCAGCCACTTTTGTACAAAATCAGATGGCTGAGGTGTGTGAATTCACATGTTGGTCCTCTGCTTCGTCTCACTGGTCTACACCTCTGACTTTGTGACATTTCCATGCTGTTCTCTCACCGTGACTTTACATTGTATTTAGAAGCTGCACAGTGTAACTCCTCCAGAGATATTCTTTTTATTTAGTATTTGGCTTTTTCATTTGCTCATGCAAATTTTAGGAATAATTTTCTCTTTACATGAAGGTCATTGGAACCTTTATGGAATTTTGGTGGAATCTGTACATCAGCTTTGGTAACATACCCATTCTTACAATATTAATGTTTCTGATGTGTTTTTTTTTTTCAAGACATTTGCATTCCTCCATGATTCTTTCTGATTTCTATATGGCAGTTTTCTGATTTTGCCTAGGACATGATAGAAGTTATGAATGGCTTGTGTTGAACATTTGGACTTTGCTGGTATTGACATTATAGTAACATTATCTTTTAATCTGTGGTATGAGCTATGTATTAGTTAGGGTTACAATTACCATGAACAAAAGTAAATTTTGAAGGAAAGAGTTTATCTGAATCTTGCTCTCATGTCAGTGTTCATCACTAATGCAGGTAGGGCAGAAACTCAAGCAGGACAGGAAACTGGAGGCAGGAGCTAATGGGGAGGTCATGAGGAGTACTGTATACTGATTTGCTCCTCATCGTTCAGCTTTCTTAGAGATCCCAAGACCACCACACGAGCCCAGGTGTAGCATCACCCACAGTTGGCTGGACCCCCCCCCCCCCCGCCATCAGTTATTTTTAAGGGTCTTACAGATTTGCCTTCAGGTCAGTCTTCAGAGTCACCTGAGAGGAGAGAACTTCACCTGCAAGAATACCTTTATAAGACTGAGAAATCTCCTTATTCTTCATAACTATTTTGATAGAATTGCTTTTCTTAATTGCCTTTTCAGAGTTTTCATTATTGGCGTACAGACACCCAGCTGATTCATACATATTGTTTTTGTATCTTAAAGTTTTGTAAAATTTGTTTCTTAGTCATAAGTAATTTGCTTTGAAATATTTATGTTCGTGAGCATACATGTTGTATTTCTTGCTTTCTGATTTGATGACTCATTTCTGGTTATTTTCTAATCACTCTAGTTGAGATGTCCAGTGATGAATTGTAGACTCTCTTCTCATGTTCTTACTCTTACAGAAGAAACGTTCAGTTCACATTTTATCATCAAGGATGGTGTTATCACCTCCTGGAAGGCAAGGAAACAGTCTGCAGAGAAACAGTGTGTGCCTGGCCCTCCCTGTGGCTCTCAGACTATTGAAACACAGATCTCAAATAATTATAACTTCCCCCAAATGGTATGTAATGAGAAAGGCTGCCACCCTGGCTCCAGGAGAGAAGGAAGTTTCCTCCCACTTAGGGATTTAATAAAGCACTGACAGTTTATGAAAACAACTTGCAAGGTAGAGTTAAATTGAGGCAGTAATAGATCAGGGTTGAGCAAGATTGCTTAAATGTATACACCGCTTATCCTCTGCTTAAAACTAAAACTCATAACATGACTTTGAAAATGGAGTTAGGGACATTGGTCTCTTTTATTGCTCCTTTCCCCAATGTGCTCAAAAATAAACCTCTCTGTGCTATTCAGCAACATTGCTCTCTTTTATTGATGATCTCTAATGCCTGTTGACAATCTATCTGTATATTGTTAAAGTTTATAATATCTTGTTCACATGGTAGTATGTCTTGATTTTTCCTGGCCCCAAAGAAGAGTTTAATCTATCTTTTACACTTCAGAAGATATTGTCATTTGAAAAGATAATGCAGAAGAGTCTTATGTATTTGCATTCATCAGACAGGGAAAACTTAATGTTGAGTCAATTATATATTCACAGTCAATTATATACACATATATATCATAAAGAGGCTCATTTATGGTCCAAGTGTTCTGTGCCTCCAAGGTTCACTCAATCCTCCCGTACAAAAATATTTATGTGGTATGAATTACATATAATTTTCCCTCAAGATTTTGCTATTTTTGTTACTTTTAACACACACCCACATTTATTTTATAAACTAACCACTTGGGGGAAATATTGATCTCTTTAGGGTCTATGTTTTTACCAATTAGTCATATTTTATCCTTCAGTATATCTTTGCAAGCAATTTTCATTCCAAAAATTACACACATCTATGGTTGCGATTTTTAACAAGAAATTCAACAAACAATCTAAACAAGGGGAAAAAGCCTCAAAGTTTTTGTCATGGAAACATAACATAATCCATGACAGCATACTTTTGTAAGTTGATTTTTTGCATAAATAAACAAAAAAAAATCTTAACAGAAAATATTGAAATAATCTTGGAGACAGTCTTCCCTCGAGGTATACGGTCATTCCTCATTTCATTAATGGTAGAGCCAAGCCACCTAGTTCCAAAAAATATCGAAAGTCTAAAATATAGTAACTCTGTTCAAAAAAGGGAAATCTGAGAAACACTGTTTAAAATAATGCTTAAAATCACTAGTGGTATGGCATATTAACAGGGTCTATCCCAGATGATGTCTCTTCCCTCAAGGCCAAATTCACCCAACTATCTCCCAAATGCAATTCTTCCAAGTAGCAGCCCAATGCAAGGTAGAATCCCAACATATAAACTGGGGGGTGGGGAGGCATCTGGTCTATAACAGAAGGGAGGAAAAGGACACTTCATCTCCCTGGCATTGTCTCCCTAAACTCATTTTTCCAGTTCATTCCTAACCAAAACAACAGACAATTCCTACATGAGAGACATTTGCAAAAGATTTGGCAGATTATTCAAAATGAACAATGCACAAAACACAGAATCACTTAAGAATGTTTTAGATTCACTGAAGCATTCACTCATCTATAGCTGATTGGTGAAGTCTTCTGTCTGTATTCACATGATTGGAGGAAGCACACAGAGAAGGTTGAGAGAGCTGTTTGGGTGGCTTCTTATCACCTTTGACCTCAAGAATGCTTTATCATTTTGTTTTCCAAGGTACCTGGCCTGCTACAAGTCCTAGAAGATGTTTCAGTTCCTAGGAAGTTTGAATGGTCTGGAAAAACCTTTTTTGCTTCAGGTTTCCCCAGCTTATGCCTGGAGGCTTCTATGTATTATTGAACAGGTGAAACATGTATCTCTAGAGAGCAGCATCATGTCCTAAGAGACCTGAGGATTTGCATTTCACCTTCAGTAGTTGCACTTTGAGGTTCTTTTTCAGGTTATCTATCTTATTGCTTTCTTACTCCACCTGAATGTTTTAAAGAAAACCCAATGCATCACTTTATTCCAGTGTTTACAACTTTAGGATAATAAAGAATAACAAAGCAAACAAGTCAGGGACATATGTAGTCTTGGATTTTTCACCAAACCTACTTTATTTAGGGTTCTTAGACACCTTTACCTCTTCCAAGCTCAACCCACCTCATACCCCTATATACACCTTAAACACATTATTAGGGCAAAGGGGTGTAGACCTCTTTTTATCTACTTCCTGCTGATTAGGGTTGATGAGTCTTTAGGGGATTACAAAACTCAGTCATCAGGATACCAGCAGTCCAATCTGAAGGCCAACACCAAGCATCAGCAGGATTCAGAAGATCGAGGAAAGTCTGTGAAAGCCACAAAACTCAGCTGGAAGGTCTCTGGAATGCTTCTCTCTGCGAAGCAAGTGTCAAAGCATGAGGATCAGTGCAGTGGTGTCACTCCAGAAGGCCGATGTCTCACTGTGTGGGCCTCTGTATATCTCCTCTCCTCAGAGTCCACCTGTGGATAGTCTCATCTGGTCAAAGTCAAGCCCCTCACGTGTGAGTGCTCACAGCAAAAAATCATGTTCTTTCTCTCAAGCCAACTTCCAGCAGAACATCACATGCCCAGCTTGTGACAAAACATCACATGACAAAACTGAGTCTTCAAGGAAACCAGAAAGTCCACCTCAGATACTCCCAATCCCACTGCTAGAGGTCCCACAAAACACCAAGCTAACAGAGAACCTGGAGCAGTCTCATGCAGGCCCTGTGCTTAATGCTTCAGTCTCTGCGAGTTCTCTTGATGTCCTCCATATCCTCTGGCTCAGCTGCTAAAATCTGTCCTCAGAGAGGAGAGAACCCATGTGCCTGAGCAGCAACCAGGAGAACAGAGTCATGAAATATGAGTGTGTGGCTGGAATGCAGGGGGCCAGGTGACCTAGTAAATGCCACCTGGTTTGTGTAAGCCCTAATGGATGAACAGACGTGAGAGCCAGTAGATGTGGCACAATGTTCCTAGCTATTCTTACACAGCATTTTGTCCTGGAGTGAGATTCTCGAGGAGAGCTTGTTTTCCAAACTGTGATGGCATACTGTAAAAGACAATGTTTCCCTCGTGTTTTCCTGTATATTTCATGACCACACATCAATATCTCGAATGTGTTTGGAATTGCCTCACACTCTCTAGTCTTAGCAGTTAATGTGTCCTGCACCTGTCCCCATCTGATGCTTGAGGAAGCCTCTCAGGACACCTAAACAGGCAGTGCAGTGTATGGGCCCCCTCTAGTGGCAGCGGCCTCATATTAAGCCACACATTAGCTGACTAATCCCACCACTGGCCCAGCACATCTGGCAAGCAGGACAGATTGTGGGTGGAGGGTTTTGCAGCCTTGCCTGGCTACAAGAGATGCAAGTTCATATCTATCCTCCATTACTGACTGCCCGCACTTGGGTCACCATCATGGATTGCAGAAAGTTTCCACCACAGTAGGTACACACCCTGCAAGGGGCCCCCAACTCCACCATCTCTATCCACACTCTCTTCCTCCACCCTTCTCCACACCAGATCCCTCTCAGGCCTTTCCCCAACCACCCCCAGTCTACCAGAAAAATATATTCTGTTTCCCCTTCTCAAGAAGATCAATCTGTCCACCCTAGAGCCCTCCTCTTTGCCCAGAGTCTCTGGGTGTATATATGGTAGCTTGATTAAAAATTACTTACCAGCTAATATCCACTTGTAAGTGAGTATATACCATGTTTGTCTTTCTGGGTCTGAGTTACCCGATTCAGAATTATCTTTACTAGTTGCCCCCATTTGCCTGTAAATTTCATGATGTCATTTTTTTTAAACAGCTGAGTAATGCTATATATTGTAAACATGACACATTTTCTTTATTTGTTCTTTAAGTGAGGTACATCTAGGTTGTATCCAGTTTCTGGGTATTAGGAATAAAGCTACTATGAACATAGTTGAGCAAGTTTCATTGTGGTAGAATGGAGTGTCCTTTGGGGTATATGCCCAAAACTATAGGTGGGTATACCTGGGTCTTGAAGTAGATTGATTCCTAATTTTCTAAGGAATGTCCATATTGATTTCTGTGGTGTCTGTAGAAGTTTGCACTCCCACCAGCAATGGAGGCGTGGTCCCCTCCTTGCTCCACATCCTTGCCAGGATGAGCTGTCCCTTCTGTTATTGGTCTTGCCATTCTGATAGGTGTACGATGGAATCTCAAAGTAGTTTTGATTAGCAATTCCCTGATGGCCAAGGATGTTGAACTCATTTTTTTATTAAGCAAATCTTTATTTTCACCCTTCATTATCATAGTTTTCTATTTTAAAAGTAATTATGACTACCTCTTAATGCTAGAATAAGTTTTCTTAAGGTATCCTGTAAAAATATGTGATACATCAATTAGAATGAGATTTTGTAACATATTTTATGTTGACACAGTGATAGCATAATATTTATATTTCTTTTTATTTTTTAAATTTTTATTAATTACACTATATACACTTTGAATCCCCCCTTTACCCTTTCCCTCCTTCCTTCCCAGTCTCACCCTCCCTCCTCCTTCTCTACGAATGCCCCTCCCCAAGTACACTGATAGGGGAGGTTCTCCTCTGCTTCCTTCTATTCCTAGTCTCTCAGGTCTCATCGGGACTGGCTGCATTGTCTTCCTCTGTGACCTGGTAAGGCTGCTCCCCACTCAGGGGGAGTTGATTAAAGAGTAGGCCAATCAGTTCATGTCAGAGACAGTCCCTGTTCCCATCACTATGTAACCCACTTGGACACTGAACTGTCATGGGCTACATCTGTGCAGGGGTTCTAGGTTATCTCCATCAATGGACCTTGGTTGGAGTATCAGTCTTAGAAAAGACTCCTCTGCCCGTATTTTTTGGCTCTGTTACTCTCCTTGAGGAGCTCCTGTCCTATCCAGGTCTTACTATTTCCCACTTCTTTCATAAGATTCCCTGCATTCTGCCCAAAGTTTGGCCATAAGTCTCAGCATCAGCTTTGATACCCTGCAGGGTAGAGCCTTTCAGAGAACCTTTGAGGCAGGCTCCTGTCCTGTTCCCTGTTTTCCCATTCTTCTGATGTCAATCCTCTTAGCCTTGCTGAATAGGGGTTGAGCAATTTAGCTAGAGTCCTCCCTCTTGATTTATTTCTTTAGGTGTACGGATTTTAGTAGGTTTATCCTCTATTATATGTCTAATATCCCTTATTAGACATTATTAGTATGGATCTATCCCTTATGAGTGAGCATATACCCTGTGTGTCTTTCTGCTTCTGGGATACCTCACTCAGGATGATATTTTCCTGTTCCCACTGTTTGCCTGCAAATTTCATGATTTCCTTGTTTCTTATTCCTGAGTAATATACCATTGAGTAGACGTACCATAATTTCTATATCTGTTCCTCAGTTGAGGGGCATCTGGGTTGTTTCTAGGTTCTGCCTATTATGAATAAAGCTGCTACAAACATGGTTGAGCAAATGTCCTTATTGTGTACTTGAACATCTTTTGGATATATGCCTAGGAGTGGTATAGCTGGATCTTGAGGAAGTGCTATTCCTAATTGTCTGGAGGAGGGTTCCCCTTTCTCCACACCTCTCCAGCATGTGTTGTCAGTTGAGCTCTTGATCTTAGCCATTCTGATGAGTGTAAGGTGAAATCTCAGGATGGTTTTGATTTGCATTTCCCTGGTGACTAAGAGCACTGAACATTTCTTTAAGTGTTTCTCTGCCATTCGAGATTCCTCTATTGATAATTCTCTGTTTAGCTCTGTACCCCATTTTTTTAAAGTATGTGAATTAGTTTATTTATTTTTTAATTTTACTTTATTTTATTAATTACACTTTATTCACTTTGTATCCCCTCATAAGCCCCTCCTTTCTCCCCTCCTGATTCCATCCTCTTCCCCCTTCTTCACAAATGCCCTTCCCCAAGTCCACTGATAAGGGAGGTCCTCCTCTCCTTCCTCATGATCTTAGTCTATCAGATCACATCAGGAGTGTGTGTACTGTCATCTTCTGTGGCCTGGTAAGGCTGTTCCCCCCTCAGGGGGAGGTGATCAAAGAGCAGGCCAATCAGATTATGTCAGAGGCAGTCCCTCTTCTCATTACTATGTAACCCTCTTGGACACTAAATTGCCATGGGCATGGAAATAACCTAGAACCCGTGCACAGATGTACCACATTTTTTAATTGGATTACTTGATTTGTTGCTGTTTAAATTCTTGAGTTCTTTATATATTCTGGATATTAGCTCTCTGTCAGAAAGTGGGCTGGTGAAGATCCTTTCCCAATCTGTAGGCAGTCGTTTTGTTTTGACAACAGTGTCCTTTGCTTTACAGAAGCTTTTCAGTTTTATGAGGTCCCATTTATTGATTGTTGCTCTTAGAGCCTGTGCTGTTGGTGTTCTGTTCAGGAAGTTGTCTCCTGTGCCAATGAGTTCAAGGCTCTTCCCACTTTTTCTTCTAAGCCATTTAGTGTGTCTGGTTTTATATTGAGCTCTTTGATACATTTGGAATTTAGTTTTGTGCAGGGTGATAAGTATGGATCTATTTGAACTTGTGTTTCTGGGCCATACCAGATTTCTTGAGTTCTTCATATATTTTGGATATTAGACCTTGATCAGACATGGAGTTGTTAAAAAAAAAAATCCATTCTGTGGGCCACCATTTTCTCCAATTGACAGTGACTTTTACGTTACAGAAGTTTTCAGTTTCATGTGGTCCCATTTATTAATTGTCCATTATCAGTTGTCTAAAGTGCCAAGGCCCTACTTTATTTTCTATCAGGTTCAGCATGTCTGGTTTGATGTTGTGGTCTTTAATCTACTTGGACTTGAGTTTTGTGCACGGTGGTAAATAAAGATTTATTTGCATTCATATATATGCAGCCATCCAGTTGAACCAGAATCATTTGTTGATGATTTTTTTTACATTTTGTAATTCTCTCATGTGTTCATACATGTAAGGAGTTATGCCTGTGTCTTCAGTTTGATCCCATTGATCAACATGTCTGTTTTTATGTCAATACCATATATATATATTTTAAATATATTAGCTCTGTAGCACAGCTTGAAATCAGGGAAGGTGATACCTCCAGCAACACTTTTATTGTTCAGGATTGTTTTAGCTCTCCTGGGTTTTTGTTTTTCTATTTGAAAGTGAGAATTGCCCTTTCATGGTCTGTAAGAAATTGTTTTGGAATTTTGATGGGAATTGCAGTGAAGCTAGAGATTGCTTTTGGTACGATGGCCATTTTTATTATGTAAATTTTTACAAACCATGAACATGGAGATCTTTTCATCTTCTGAAGCTTCCTCCATTTCTTTATTAAAGTCTTGAAGTTTTCATCATACAGGTTGCTCACATATTTGGAGAGTTACCCCCAAATATGTTCTATTGTTTGTGGCTACAGTGAAGGGTGCTATTGCAATGGTTTTTTTCAGTTCATTTGTCATTGTATATGGGAGGTCTACTTATTGTTTTAAGTAAGTCTTGTGTTCAGCCACTGTGGTGAAAGTGTTTTTCAGCTGGAGGAGTTGCCTGGTGAAATTTATAGAGCCACTTATGTATACTACCATATCATCTGCAAATAATGATACCATGCCAGATATATGAGAGCTGGTACAGCAATCACAAGCATGGAAGGGCAAATTACCATCAGGAAGCAACCCAAACAATGTGTCTGGGGCCTTGGCTCACCCATTGTAGAGTGTACAAAGTGTTCCATTTCCAGGAAGTTCATAAGCTTGTCTCAGGCCCTTTCTGCATGGCTCTTGGTATTGGAATATCCGGGGCCTGCTAAGTAAGGAGATAGGCTGTGCTGGAACCGTATTGCCCTGGATGCTATTAATTTTGATCTTAATCTGGCATCTAGTCATCTGGGTTTGGGGTGTTATAGGTCTAGGAGTTGTTGTGAGCTGATCCACAGGGTTTGTGTGGGAGAGATGGTCCTGCAACTGGTCTGCACACATGGATGAGGGGGAGTTGCCATCCCTCACCCTCACTCCTTGCCACCTGTGACAGGTACCTGGCCCCAGGGCCATGAGAGCGGGAGGGCCGGACCTGTCCCTCAGCTGCTGCAGCTCTCTACAAAGTGGGCCCTGAGCCTCACCTGAACAGCACAGTGCAACAGGCTCTGCTAACCTGCTGCATGGCCCCGAGGGCATGAGAGTGAGAGAGATGGTTCTGCCCCTGGTCTCCTGAGGCACTGGAGGAGCTGGTCCTGGTGGTACTGGACCCTGGACATGTGTATGCAGGAAAGCTGGAAGTCTGACCAGCTCACATACCTCCCAGGCCCAAATCCAGACTATGATCCAGAGCTTTGAGTTGGCCACTCCAACATCTACCCCATAGGACTGCTGGAGCACATGAAGGACCCAGTCCTTCTGATTCCTGAGATGGAATCTCAGCATCATTTTGATTTGCATTTTCCTGATGACTAAGGAAGCTGAGCATTTCTTTAAGTGCTTCTTGGCCATTTGAGACCCTTCTTGAGATTCCTCTGTTGAGAACTCTTTGTTTAGTTCTGTGCCCCAGAACTAAATGATTGGGTTATTTTATTTATTGGTGTTTGATTTCTTGAGTTCATTATAATTTTGGATACTAGCTCTTTATCGGCTGTAGGCTTGGTGAAATCTTTTCCCAACCTGTTACTGTTGCTTTGATCTATTGACAGTGCCTTTGCATTATGGAAGGTTTTCAGTTTCAAGAGGTCCTGTTTATTAATTGTTGATCTTAGAACCTGAGCTGTTGGTGTTCTGTTCAGGAAGTTGTCTCCTGTACCCATGAGTTTGAGGCTCTTCTCCAAATTTTCTTCTAATAAATTTAGTATATCTGATATTGAGGTCTTTGATCCACTTTGACTGGAGTTTTGTGCAGGAAGATAAACATGGATCTACTTACACATTTTTACATGTAGACATTCAGTTAGACCAGCACCATCTTTTGAAGATGCTGTCTTTTTTTTCCATTGTATGGGTTTGGCTCCTTTACAAAAAATCAAGTGACCATAGGTGTGTCGGTTTCTTTCTGGGTCTTCCATCGATCCCATTGATCAACCTGTCTATTTCTATTACAGTATAATGCACTTTCATCACTACGTCTCTGTAGTACAGCTTGAAGTCATGGATGAAGATTCTTCCAGAAGTTCTTTCGTTGTATAGGATTGTTTTTGCTATTCTGGAACAGCAAAAGTTACAATGTCCATGTTTCCTCTTCTATGTGGGTCTTAACTTTTAAACTTCCTCTGTGTGTGCTTCCATCCATATACCACAGAGGACAGGTATATAATGAGGGTCTAGGGTAGAGGAGGGAATTTCCTAAGGAAGGGGAGTTAGAACATAGTGTTATAAGGAGACTGAATGGATGAAATAGGGAGGGAAGTAGTGAAGGGTAAAGGAGGGAATATCGAGAAGGACAACTACTACTTAGGGCCTTTTGAAAAGCCATGTAGAAACCTACTGCTATAGAAGCTTCCTAAAATACATACATATGTGAAGTGAATTTAAATGGAGTCACCGTGTAATGGGAAAAAATATCCAAACTAGAAAATCTTATGCCACCAAATAAACACTTGTATTCCAGGAATGTACATCTTGTTGAGTCATTAGCCAAAGGTGTCCCATGGACCCTCTTGCTAACATCACAGGCTAACACAAAGGCTAGAGTTTGCTTTCCACAGCCTGATCCTACTGGTCCTATTGATCCTGATCCTGATTCTACTGCTGAGGGCAATGTTTATATCATCAAACAACAGGTGTCAAGCTGGTTTCCAACTAGAAGCTTCACTCCTGCTGACTAGCATTCATGGTACTGGAAGAGTCTGTATTCCACCAGGAGAAAGGAAATTTTCCAAACCATGCATCTATTGCACCCGAAAACAGTAACCTGCCCACAAAATAGACTGCTACAACAGTGACACAACTGTTACAGGAGGAACCAACAACTTCGACTTCAATTTAAGAGCCACTCCATGAAATAAAACCATACCAGATACTGCTAAAATCACCAACACTTTAGACTAGGTAGGTCATGGGTGTAAGGGAAAATATTCTGTGGGCCTCAAATGACATTTTTCTTTCTTTTTTTTTTAAATTTTATTTTTCTTTTTAGTTACATTTTGTTAATTCTGTGTCCCAGCTGTATACTGCTCCCTCATTCCCTCCCCAACCCCACACTCCCTCCCTGGTCTCCTCCCTGCCCCTTTCCAAGTCCACTGATAGGGGAGGACCTCCTCCCCTTTCATTTGACCCTGTTTTATCAGGTATCTTCAAGGCTGGCTGCAAAGTCCTCCTCTGTGGCCAAACAGGACTGCGCATCCCCTGGGGGGGGGGGGGGGTCAAAGAGCCTGCCCTTGAGATCCTGTTAGAAATAGTCCTTGTTCCCCTTACTTTGGAAAACTACTTGGTTACTGAGCTACCATGGGCCACATCCGAGCAGAAGTTCTAGGTTATATCCATAGATGGTCCTTGGTTGAGTGTCAGTCTCAGAAAAGACCCTGTGCCTGGATATATTTGGACCTTGTAGAGCTACTATCCTTTCAATATCATACTAATTCCCCTTCTTTCATATGATTCCCTGCACTCTGCCGAGGGTTTGGTTATGAGTCTTAGTGTCTCCTTTGAAACACTGCTAGGTGGAGTCTTTCTATATCCATAGATCAGCGTATTTTTCAATCTTCATCAGAGAAGCTTCTTTCAGTTCATGAAAATTAAAACAGAGACCCTCAAGTGGACAATGTACTGAGAGTGAGAAATATTGAAGAACTTGGTTTTAAAATGGAATGTTTCTATCAACTCATTCCGCTCAAGGTTCGAGGACATATTTGGAAGAGGAAGCAGAAAGACTGGAAGAGCCAGAGGTGACAGAGGACTCTAAGGAACCAGTTCTTCCAAATCAAACAGAAATGATGCACAGAAGAGCTCATAGACATAGTGACAACACATACAAGAGCTGCACAGGTTCATGGTCAGTGAGGTCCCAGCACCGAGAGGGAGGTGGACATGGAGTTGTAACACAAACCAAGAAACTATTCTCAATTAATACCTGCTGTAAATACAACAATGGGTTTTCTGCAATGAATGCCACTGGGTGACCTCAGCCATACCCCAGAGCAAACCCATGTTTTGGTGTTGTTGGCCTTTTGCTTTGCTTGGGCTTTGTGTTGTTGTTGTTTTGATATCCTTTTCTTCAGACCTTTGTTTTGCTGTGTTTGGGGGTAGGAAATCACAAGAGAACAAATATAAAGTTGGTTGTGTAGAGGGTGTGGAGGATGCAGGAGGTGTTAGGGGAAGGGAATGACATGATCGAAATCTATTGTATGAAAAAATAAAACCTAAGGAAAAAAAAGAAAAAAAGCATCAGAAAATCAAAATACTCAGGGAGATCTGTAAAGCAGCAGCAGGCACTCTAAGTAGTGCCAAGAGCACAGAGTCTACCAGAATTTCCTCATCTCTTTGTCCCAAATATGACACGCAGACAGCTCTTGCTGTAGTAGTTACTGATCTTTTAATATTAATAAAGAATGTGCTTGAAAATTATTCAAAAAGTGATCACTTTGTGTTGTCAGAATTTCTTTTCAAAACAGTTCTCGGTTTAGGGGGTAAATTGAGGCAAAAATCCAGAATGGAATTATGTCCAAAGAACCAGTAACCCTTGGGCTGGGACTACAATTACAATCAGAAAGTTTTTGGGTTCGGTAAATGACAGAGCACCAGGGAGAAGGCAGGGCTGCCTCAGGGATGGAGAGGGAAGGAACCTTTTCCCCTGATAAGCCAAACTCCTGAGTGTGACATCCTGACACCTTGCTTGAGCACAGGGACTTGTGGTTGATAAAAGGGCCTGGCTGGTGCTGTGAGGACACCTACCCTGAGTCCTGCACAGACTTCACAGGTGAGTTCTGCATGTCATGGTGGATGAGGCTGCATTTGATGTCAGAAAAATCTGTGGAGGGCTGAAGTGTGGGAGAGAAGGATGTGGGCTCCCTGTCACTCTGGAAATGGAAAGTGGCAGGATTCAGGGAGAAGATGGACTATCATTTCCAAACTGCAATCCAGAATTGTGTCAGTGTCCACAAGGAGTGTGTGGGTGGTCAGAGCTGCTCCTTCCCTAGGGCAGGCAGGGGTAGGAGACAGAGGCAGCTGCAGTGCAGCTGGAGTAGGAAGCTCTTGCTCACTCAGCTTCTGCACAATCTTTGTGTGATTTTCCCTGCAAAGCCTGAGAACTTTGATCTGAGCTGTATGACTCTCGTGACTTCAGTCTTTCAGAGATGAAGCATTCTTTCTTTACCCAATGTAAACCATGTAAACCATGAAATATGAGAATTGTACATAAAACAGACACGGGGGTATACACTAACACTAACAACTGATTGAAAAAATGAATCTTTAGTGCATGATGGGAATATGATTCATGCCAGGTCTTTGCCTTACTAAAATACACCTAAATTGCACAAAACATAATTTACATATTAAATACTGTTTAAAGAAGCCAAATAAATACACTCAAAAATTATATATATATATATATATATATATATATATATATATATGAATTTTAAAAGCCAGAATTTTGATTCACACTAGGTGGTCACAAACATGTTCTGTGACTCCTGAACTGTATATCTCCAAAGTTTTCCTTTCAGTCATGTGTCTAAAATATGTGTAACACAGACTGAGTTGATTGATTCTAAGTGGTGGAAATAAGAAGCTCGTGAAAGCTAATTAAAATGCTCATATATCTTCAAAGAACAGTGGTAAAGAGCACTCACTGCTCTTCTAGATTTCCCTTATTCAACTATCAGCACTCACATGGCAGCTAACAATCATGTGCAAGTCTTGTTTCAGGAATCCAGTGCCTTATTCTGGCGTCTGCAAGCACCAGGCACACAGCAGTGCCTACAACTGCAGGCAGGTGAAACACCCACACACAACAATGACTATTTAAAATAAATAAAATGACATACAAATGTCTCTCTGACAGCTTCTTGAATTGATGTAAATGAATATTTTTTCGAGTCCAGAAGTGACACTACTCATAAAACAGAGACAGCTTCCTTATTTCAATATGTGTTATATTATCTCAAAGAACCAAGAAGTGTTTATTTAATAATGCACAGGCATAAAGATCATTATAGACGTAAAGCAAATAAAACTTATATACATTGATAAATGTATTAAAGATAGTTCATTATAATCAATGGATCTCTGGGAGCTTGGAAATTTAACTGTGCATTCAAGAACTCATTCAGTGAATTAGTATTCAAAACTGGATTGGCCTCCCAAAACTTTAAGGAAAGAAAACAACCAAATCATCTTTCCTGAAAAGCCTTTTAGTTCATCTCTGTGGTTTACATAGGATAGTACAACCATGCCCCTCAGTTAATGGCTTATGCATAAGCCATTTTATATCACCCCATAACAGGCTGTATGCAAGGCAACTAATGCACACTTCTCAGCACAGAGGGGTTCATATAAACAGTCAGACAGACAACATAGACCTTAGGGTTCAGCGAAATTGTAGGAGACATATTTGTGGCCTGTGGGCAGCACTTAGCTATGAAGCATCATGGCTGGAATCAGATCAGGAAGAGAACATGATGTGTTCCCTTGTGGCAGGGTGAGCGCCACTGTTACATTTGCTCAGGAGAAGCTGAAAACAATTCACAGATAAATTTGGTGAGCAGCAGAGAAAACTAAATTGTGGAAGACAAATAGACCTAGGGTTCTCACATAAAACTATTTTATGATTTATGAAAAAGGAGTCAAAATGAATACATTCAGATTGTAAGCCTCATTTTAGCTCTAAACAGAATGAGAAAACAGAAAAGGGGTTCAATGTGTAAAATTACACAAATCAGTGTGAGGTGTTAGGTTACTTGTCATATATAGCAGATAGCAGTACTGACTGACAAAATCAACATTTGATGAACCTTGGAAATCAAAGAGAATGTTCCTTTGTTTGATGTCCAAAAGAACAATGCCTAAGCTGAGAGCTGAAATTTTATGTTTCCTTGGGACAATGTTCTTAGAGAATTGTCATAAAAAGCACAAAAGTCAAGGGGTGAGTTGTCTTTAATACAATTCCACACATGAGATGATAGGGAATAGGAGTTATATACACCATCCTGCTCAAGGCAATAAGATGGACACACTGCTGTCCTACCTAATTAATCTATGTGTTATTCGTTGCCAAGGTCAATTCAGAGTTGGAGACAAAGAAAAGCCACACGACTTTCTTGGAAAGCAACCCCATCTGGGCAAGTATTTCACTTCTTTGAAGAGCTACAATTTTCTATTAGCTCAATACTTTCTTTACAGATGAGTGTGTACATGAAGGCAAAGTGGATCTGAGAAGAGAGATATCTAAACTGATACTCAATATCTTGGCTTAGAAACTGAGTGATGCTCTAATTTGTGTAGACGTTCTCGTGGGAAAGATTTAGGGATGAAGAACATAAAGAACACTCTTCTGGAAAGGCAGTGAAGGCATCTGCATGGTGCTCATGTCCAGTTGTCATCCTTGTGTCCATGTCAGTCAAAGTAAGAACAGAAGGTTCAAGAACAAAATGAGGCATCTCTAAACAATGAACTCATTGCATTATATACTATGCTGCACAGGTCACTAAAGAAAACAGAAAACCCACAGGCATGAACTATACCATCTTTATTCCCTTATGTTTCTCAGAAGGTTTTTCCTAGATTGAGCCATGAAGATAATTTGGAGTGACCTCATACAAAGAATTATTTTCATTTCACTTACAGGACTTGGAGTTTTAGGGAACATCTTTATATTTGTGAGACATGTGTATGTTTTCATGGGTCCTGAGAGAAAAAATATAGATATAATTCTAATCAACTTGACTTTTGTAAACACAATCATTATTTGTTGCATTGGAGTCAGAGACATAGCCACAGTTTTTTATATCAGAAACTTCCTAGGTGATGTCGGCTGTAAAACTATAGTTTATCTAGAAAGGGTTGCCCGTGGCCTCTCCATCTGCACCACCTGTCTCCTCAGTGTGGTCCAGGCTGTCACCATCAGTCCCAGGACAAGCCTTTCGAGAAAGCTCAAACCACAGACTGCATGGCATGTTCTAGTCTTTCTCCTTCTCTTTTGGATCTTTAATTCCCTGATAAGCTCCAACTTGCTTCACTACATCACAGCAGGCAGTAGCATGAACAGATCTGGAGTTGGGATGTATACTGTGTATTGCTATATGCTGCCATCCAGACACACAGTTAAGTGGCTTTTCCTCTCTCTCATGACTCTTCGGGATGTCACTTTTCAGGGTCTCATGGGCTGGAGCAGTGGGTCTATGGCTCTCCATCTCTATAAACATTACATACATGTCCTTTACCTTCACAGCTCCAGGTCTGCACATAATTCCAGGCCAGAAATCAGAGCTACATGTAGTGTTCTCACTCTCATGACCTGCTTCCTTTTCTTTTATTGGACAGATTTTATTTTCTCTCTCTACTTAGGTACCATAGTGACACATGATTCCACAATACAAATTATTGAAGCATTTTTAGTCCTTAGTTATGCTGCTCTCAGTTCCTTTGTCCTGATCGTCAGGGATGTTCGTCTTGTTAAGCCCTGTTGTGTCTCCTGAGAAATAATAAATTCCTTTTAATATGAATTTTTTTATCTAAAGCTATATACACTGAAATGGCTTTGCCTCACCATTTTAATTATCACAACAATAAATTGATTGAAAGAATAGATTATTTCTTTTACAGTCAGCTTGTCTTAGATAAATCAACAATGGTTCATACTATAGAAAGTTGGAAGGGATTCTTATTATCCCACCATTCCACCATTTCTCTCATGCAGTTTAGCTTTCTGCATCCATCATGAGGAAATGCAGGAGGGCATGCAGTCACCCCAAATTAGAATTTCATTTTCCTCATGCCAGAGTTTAACTTTTACAAGGACTTGCAAACTTTTTCTACCTTCCTGTTTCTTCTAATGTACTTTTGATTCCTCACCTTTTTTACACAGGGGCTGTCTCTGACATGGTCTTTTGCCTGCTCTTTGATCACTTCCCCCTGGTGAGGTGGTCTTGATAGAGGAAGAAGATACAGGCAGTCTTGATGAGACTTGAGAGGCTCGAGTCATTTGGTATGAGAAAAGGATCCCTCTTTCTGAGGACTAGAGGAATGAAAGAGGGAGGAAAAGAGACAGAGTGTGGGGCCAGGAGGGGACAAGAGAAAGGTCTACAATCAGGATGTAAAGTGAATAAATTACAATAAGTGAATTTAAATAAATAAATAAGAACAACCCCTCCCACAACCAAAGCACTTACTCTAGACAAGAGGCTACTCTAAACCAATGAACAGGAGAGTAAGTGAATAAGAAGGATGTTGGAAAATATTCTTTATCTGAAGGTCTTTTGCAAAGTGGAGAAGACCAGGGAAAGAAACTATTTCACCACAGCTAGTAAAAGCTGCCAGCAAAAGCACTAAAGAATGGCTAAGAATAAATACTGTAAGGCAATTCCAAATAATGTAAGAAATTGATATGTGGTCCCAAAATAAGTAAGAACTCTCAGGGGAAATGTCATCTTTCAGAGATTCTCATCAAGGTTTGGAAGATAAGCTCCACAGGAGAACCTCACTCTTGTGCACAGTGCTGTGTGAAAATATATCAGGAACATTGTTCCACAGCTACTGGCTCTCGCTTCTGTTCACTCACTAGGGCTTACACAGAACATGTGTCATTTGCTAGGTCACCTGGCTCTTGCATGCCAGCCATGCACTCAGAGGTTAGGGCTCCACATAGGGTGCAGCTGTAATCACAGGGACAGCAGTCCTGAAGGCACAGAGGGGAGCTGCCTGCTGAAGCTCATACAGTTTTTCCTTGTATGGCAACAGGACATTGGGCCTCTGAGGACTGCATACCCTCCATTCCAGGCATATACTGAGGGCCCAGATATAACTTCATCCATACATCATCTAGTATACCTGTCCTGCAGGCTTCCGAGGGAGGCTCCTGACAGTGCCCTGTGTGCACTGACTGCTGTACTGTGGTGTAGCAAAGGGCATTTGACCAAAGCTGTCCACTTGCAATTTGCAAGAAATGGAAAAACCTCAACAGTCACTAAGAAGTACAAAATAGCACCTGGCTGGGTGCCAAGACCACACTCGTTTACTGGTCAAACGTTGATCTCTCCAAAAGAACACATGAAACAGTCTTGGCTTGAGGTTTTTGAAATTTTAATGTCTACGTAGATTAAAAACCACCTTGTGGAGAATGGCTGCCTAATACTTATGAAGCGTGTATACACTTCCACCTTTAAGACTGAGAAAAGCATGTAGAAATTGTTGTCATCCTCTTGGCATTTTCTAATATGATCATTAATTGTAGCATAGGAATTAAAGACATAGCCACAATGTTTTATTTCAGAGCCATCCTAAGAGATATTGGTTGTAAAGCTCTGGATTATCTGGCAAGGATGGCTTTGGGTCCTCCTGTCTGCAGCACCTCCTCAGCAGGGTCCAGGCTGTCATTATCTGTCCCAGAACTACTCTTTGGACAAAGCTCAAACCACAGACAGCATGGCAAGTTCTTCTCCTCTTGCTCCTCTTTTGGACTGTTAATATTCTCATAAGCGATAACTTACTCTGCCACATCAAAGCAGGCAATGTCTTGAACAGGTCTATACCTAGAATGTTCATTGGCCACTGCTATATGCTGCCATCCAGACACATCACCGAGTGGCTTTTCCTCTCTCTCATGAGTCTTTGTGATGTCATCTTTCAGAGTCTGATGTTCTGGAGAAGTGGGACCATGGCTCTCCATTTGTATAGTCACCCCAAGCGTGTCCTCTACCTTTACAGCTCCAGGTTTGCCAACAATTCCCCCCTAGAAATCAGAGCTCCCTGGAATGTTCTCATTCTTATGACCTGCTTCCTTTTCTTCTAATGGGTAGATTTTATGTTCTCTATCTACATAGGTTTCACAGTGACATATGATTCATTTTTACTAAATATTAAACCATTTTTAGAACTTGATTATGTTGTTTTCAGCCCCTATGTTCTGATTAGCAGAGATTTCCATATTTTTAATGTTTTGTATGCTGACTGAGAAGTGTAGAAATTATATTCTGTCTATTCTGCATGAACTATAAATATGTACATTGTGAACTGCTTTGCCCTGATGAATTTTAGTTGTGGGGACATAACATTTCCTTTATAGCTTAGGCTGACCTGGCTGTAAGCACAGACTGATCTTGAGCTGCCTCAGCATCCCAAACACTTGATTACAGCCATTCCTCACCAAAATGCTGTTTGTCTTAGTGTTGTAATGTACAATAATGATAAATTAAATATTATAATAATATATTTTTCTTTTTAATATGTATTTATTTATTCCTGATTGTAGCCCCCTCCCACCTCTCCTCCCATCTCACCCTCCTTTTGTTTTCCCTGTATCCCCCTCAACTGCCCCTCAGATAACTGGGACCACCCACTGCCACCTTCCCATCCCATCAAATCCTATCAGGATTGAGTGCATCCTTTAACACAATGGCCTGGCAGGCAGCCCCATCAGGGGGAAGTGATTAAAAGGCGTGCAAAAGAGTCCTTGTCAGAGATAGCCCTTGCTCCCCTTGCTAGGAGACTCACATGAAGACCAAGTAGTCCATCGTTTATATAGGTCCAGTCTATACGTAGTCCTCAAACTAACTCCAGCAATCTTTTCTAAACTTCTGGCACCTTCAAATTCTCTGACTTGTTCTGTCTTCACCCTTGTCTAGCTTATTCTCTCATTCAACCTCTCTTTGTAAAACTCTCCCAGTAAAACGGCCTCTATCTCTCTTTCTGCATTGCCCCTTAAATGGCTTCCCTTTTTGCCTTGGGCATATTCTATTCTATCAAGTCTTTCTCTGATTTGTCACTGTTTTGGCCACTTAATTAGCCATCAGTTTCAAACATGCATGCCTCCTTCTATAAACTAACTTTACCTTCATTGTTTGGGATAAAAGGTGTGTACCACCATTCCTGGACCTAAACTTTTCTTTACCTGACAGCTATATACAAAGCTGGCCTTGAACTCAGATTTACTTGCCTCTGTCTCCTGGACTATAGGTGTGTTTGTATTCTAGCCAGATCACACTTACCTACAAGATCTTTGGATGTGGTCTCTTGGCAGGACAGCCTCTAAATTAAAATCCTTTTACATGTTGATGTTTTCCAAGGTAGATTGTAGGTGCTTTGCCTAGATCATGAGATCCCCAAGAGACCACTAGGAACACGAGTCCAGTGCAAACACACAAAGGTTTTTATTGAAGTTCAAGCTTGGGCTATCGATTGTCTCTAATGCATCAGTTCAGAAAGAGCAGCCCTGAGCTTAGGGAGGGGTTTTTTTTTTTTTTTGGAATTGCAAGAGAGCTTTATTATGAGAGTGTTCGTACTTGGGACGCAAGTCTCATTGGTGCAGCAGTAGGACACTGAGCTCTGGGTGAACAGGATTTTTTTATTAATTACACTTTATTCACTTTGTATCTCCCCACAAGCCCCTCCCTCCTCGTCTCCTGATCCCACCCTCCCAATCCCTTCTTCACGCATGCCCCTCCCCAAGTCCACTGATAATGGAGGTCCTCCTCTCCTTCCTTTTGATCTTAGTCTATCAGATCACATCAGGAGTGGCTGCATTGTCATCTTCTGTGGCCTGGTAAGGCTGCTCCTCCCTCAGGCAGAGGTGATCAAAGAACAGGCCAATCAGTTCATGTCAGAAGCAGTCCCTCTTCCCATTACTATGTAACCCTACTTGGATACTAAACTGCCATGGGCTACATCTGTGCAGGGGTTCTAGTTTATCTCCATACATGGTACTTGGTTGGAGTATGAGTCTCTGGGAAGATCCCTGTGTTCCTGACAGGAACTCCACAAGGAAAGCAACAGAACCGGAAATTTGAACACAGGGAGGGTAAATTTTTAAAGAGAAAAACAGCAAGTGGGAAATTCTATGCCTTGGGGTTACAGGACTGGGTAAGAGGGGAGTGGGCAGATTGAGGTAAATTGAACTTTAAGCTTATTGTTTCAGGCCAGTTGGCCAAACCTTAAGGGGAAAACAGGCTATTGAAAAAGGAACACCTTGACCTAGGCAAGACCCAGAACTCTGTATGTACTTTTATGTCACTGGTTGGCTCCAGATGCGGGGCCTAACTCATCTTGTCAAGGTCTTCCAGTGGGCCTATTTGCTCTTGCCAAGTTTCTCCTGTGAGTTTTCACTTGCCAGTTTCCTTCTGTGGGTATCTGTATTTGCTGATTTCCTGGTGGAGGAACCTGCATCAACTAAAGGACATGGCCATTCAAAATGGTGTCTGAAAGACAAGATGGAGTTATTTCTGCTCTTGAACTTTCACAGGAAGGAGAATAACTTGCTGCAGTCTACTGCCATGGGATCAGGGAAATCTGTGAACATGGACTGGGTAATAACAGCTTCCTTCAACAAAGCAAGTTGGTCATGGACTGAAATGAAAACACATCCTGGGTGTAATGGATACTGTCTCATTTCAGCAGTTCTGAAGTCAAATTAGAATTTTCCTCTGGTTTTCCCATTTCTTTTTCCTCAATCTTGTTAATAACTGTGTCAGTGTGATCAAGTTGATTTTCTTATTTCTAGAGTGTACAGGAGTTTACTATTTCTTATCTAAGAACCCTAACAACACATCTCCCATATAGCCATATTCATATATAATACAATGTTAGGGTAAGGAAAACTGTGATGTTCGATCCCTGAGATTTGCATATATTCTAAAGAGCTGTAAAGCCAACTTTAGCTCTTTCTCTTCTACTTCCTAGTTATTAATATATGATTGCTTTAGAGTTTCCTTCTCTGCAGTTTTCTGTAAACCTAAACCATGAGAACACTGGCTTGCACCTAGAGTTGGTAGCAGGTAACATCTGACTTTAGTTTTTGCCTTTAAACTTCTGTTTCATCTCATTTTATATGGAGGAGGGATTAGATTCCATCACTGCACTAAAAGAAGAGTCATGAAGTCCTGAGTGTCTAATGTTTAATGAATTATGCAATACTCTTCCATCATGAGCATTGTAGTATTCATTAATCAAGGAGGACTACTGAGTACTTAATTTTTTTGTCAGAGTTCACAAGCTCTTTAAAATGATTACTCTTCCACAGAGGAAGACAATGCAGCCTGTCTTGCTGAGACCTGATAGGCTAGAGTCAGATGGTAGGAGAGGAGGACCTCCCCTATCAGTGTACTTGGGGAGGGGCATGGGAGGAAATGAGGGATGGAGGGTGGGATTAGGAGGGGATGTGAGAGGGAGCTACAGCAGAGATACAAAGTGAATAAACTGTAATTTATAAAAATGTAAAAAATAATTTGACTTAAAAAAAAAAAAAAGATGACTCTTAAGCCAGGCTTGGTGTTGAACATCTTTAATCCCAGTATTTGGGAAGCAAAGTCTGGCAGGTCAATGTGAGTTCCAGTCCGTGTTGGCCCACATAGCCAGTTCTATCCAAGCAATGGTGACATAGTGAGACTCTGACACAAGAACAAACAAACAATCCTCAAAAAAAAAACCAAGCAATTAACCAAGCCAAATAAACAAACAAACTCCCACATAACAAAAAAAGCAGCTCTTCCCCAAACAAACTTAAAGTTTGCCAAAAAATGACCACCTTGCCTTGTATGGTAGTGCAAGCCTGTAATCTCAGGATTTCTCTCTGTAGTCTTGTGTGTCCTGAAACTTCCTGTAAAAACTAGGTTGGCCTCAAATTCAGATATCTACCTAGGTCAGCTTCCCAAGTTCTTGGGATTAAAAGCATGGGACACCAGGCCAGGCTTCCAGAAGTTTTCTTAATATACTGAAAGGTGCTTCCATCTTCTTTTCAAAATGTAAGATTAAAATCTCAGGGGAAAGCCACCCCAGGACTGTCTGATGCTGAACACAGGGACAGACATGCTTCAGTATTTGTGAGGTGAGAGCCAGCTGACTGGTCCTCAATCTTTCTGGTATTATAGAAGTTGAGATTTTAAGTCCCAAAGCCCCTCTGGACCTCTGTTGCTTAGTGAAAGAGATTAAAATGATTCCTTGTAAAGAAATATTTTGTACCTTCAAGTGAACTAAAGGCCCTCGTTGAGGGCGTGTGCTGAAGGTTATTGGCCAGGCCTGCCAGGGTATGACTTCTCAGTTTGTATTTGTACTTTGGGATGCCTGTGGTTCTTTGCTTCAAGAAAACCTGGCAAAGACTTCATTTGTCAATGACACCTTGTCAGAATATTCTGCAATTTTTGTTCCTAAAGTATAGCTTCCTTCTTCCTCCACAGTCATTACATCTGTTTGCCTCACACATTACTCTAGCAGTCATCAGGGTTTAACTTTTCAAAAGGAAGATGTTAACTGGCAGTAAAAACAAACAAAACACCAACTGCATAAAAGCCCAACTAGTTTCTTTAACTAGCCTGCAGTTTCCCCAGACCTGTTTTCCTCTGTCTACATTTCACAGCTATGAACCACCTCAGGGATGCACTTGAGCCTGGGATTCAGCATCTGAAGATATTAGGAGAGCAGATTGGAAGGAGTGAAGAGAATGCATGGACCAGACAAGCCAAGCAGTTTTGTAGTGGAGCTATTTCCTTCAAGTGTGAGATGCCGTTGGCCTTCATGAAGCAGAGCGACTATGTGTCCCACAGAAAACATTTGTGTTTAGCCATAGCAATGAAATCAGCAGAATGGTAGAGTGGTATCTTGCCCTGTGGCACTGGTAATGAAATAGTTAAAGTGTGTGTGTGTGTGTTGTGTGTAATGGAAGGGATTGCAGCCTATTTTCACATCTGCACCTGAGATTCCAGTCTCCCCTTCTTCCTGTTTAGCTTCCTGTTGTTTTATAGAATAATGTTGGAAAAAAAGCTTGATTGACAGTTGGGATCTTTTTTTGTACAGCTTTTTTCTGGGTTGTCACCCATATTGGATCCAGATGTTCTGATAATGCAGTTGTGTTTGTACCTTCCATGTACACAGGTGATCCAAGTAAACTGGTTCATTCAGCTCAACAGAACCATTTCTTTGTATGTTTTTTTTTTTTTTTTTTTTTTTTTTTTTGCCATATGTGAGGAGAACGGATGTTTAATAACATCTTCCTAGGAAAAGTCACAGGGAAATTTTGAGTGTTAAGTCTGGCAAGCTCTGACTAGCCATGCTTCCTATTTCGGATTATATGAAGAACCAGCCACTAGCAGGGTTTACACATGGAGGCAGTTTCTGAGGGCTGTAGGCTGCCTTCCACACACTGAAGGATCTATTCTGATCTTTATTTAGATTCCACAAATTAGCAAAGTAATTGTGATTCATTAAATATTTGTCTGCACACAGCTTTATTTCAATTGGTATAACGTTCCAATACTCCATCCTAGTGACAAGCAATGTGTCCAGACTAAAGAAATGATAAACTTTGAGGTGATGTTTTTATTAATCTAGTTGCCAAATCTCTGGTGAGGCATCTGAAAGTATAGGTTAATTCCACTTCCAGGTAGCCTTCACTATCTTCTACGTATTAGATTTCTGACTACCTTTTATCATGTATTAAATTTTTAAAATTATGTTCTGATTAATATTTTAGTTTATTTTTTGCCAATCTGCTCTTTTAGAGATAAAATAAAAATACCAACTCTATTTGACACTCAGAGTCCAGGCTATCCTTGGTGATGCTTTGTCAAAAATCATACCTCTCCTATCATATTTTTAATTCTTAAATTACATTTTAAAGTTTATTTTGTATGTTCCTCTGTATGCTCATATGTGTGTCTCAGCATGCATGTGAAGATTAGAGGACAGCATGTCGGAGTCAGTTTTCCTCTTCAGAGACAGATCAGTCTGTCTGAGTGTTGGCAGGTGCTTTTACTCACTGAGTTATGTCTCCAGGGCCCTGTCAATTCTTAACGTTGAGCAACTCTGTCATCATGCAGATTAAACACAAATTTTTCACTCTTTCTTCATGTTATTACATCACCTCCCTTTGAGTCAAATTACATAGGCTAATTTAAAAGTTGATTTGTCTGGTTCTTTGGATCAGATACTTAAAAAATGCTTTAACAAAGAGTTGTAAAAACAATACAAGCAATGGATGTTATCTACAAACAAGTCACATTTAGATGATAAAGACAAGGAACTGGAGGGATGGTGAAGAGACCTGCTTCTCTTGCAGAGGTCCCTGGTTCCTTACCCAACATTCACATCATAAAACTCATGACAACCCGTAGCTCTAATTCCCTGGGACCCAATGCTATCTTCTGGCCTGTGTGGGCACCTGAAAGTGAAATGTACTCACACAGATGCACACACATAAATAAAAACCAAATCTTTAATTAGAAAACAAGGTAATTATGATCTATAGCACAATAAAATACACACCAGTTACTTAAATGTTTTGTGTATACAGTGTAACCAAACAAAGTATAACTACTTCTTCATCATTGCTAAGTAGATCCATGATGCACCCAAGTGTTCACAGAAGTTACAAATCTAGTCACATATGACAGGTAAGGTTTTAAAAATAAGAAAGAATAATACCTCTAATGATTCAACAATTTCAGGTTCAATATCAAGAAGTATTTTCAGAATGTGTCCATTAGGTTTTTAGAACCATGTCAATATCTTATTGTAGGGACCCAATTTAAGAAGCTAAGGTGTAAATCTCTCATTTACATGAACGTAGAATCAGATACTGCGGCAGGTCTTTGGTGAGAAAGAGCTGGAAGGTACTGTGGCAAGCACCCGGGCATTAGCAAAGGGCAGCTGAAAAAGCCTCAATCTGCTTCAGTCACATTTATTGATGCATTTTGAAAAAAAATTACATTTTAAAATTAACTTCGTACTATAAACAGTTATATAATGAAATTTTACTGTGTATTCTTTATCTAGTTTATACCAAATCTTCAGTTTTTGCTTTTGCAGAGACCTTCAAGAATATACCACTGAGTGAAATGTTTCTGTCAATTTAAGATCTGTGACTGATATACATTGGGCTTCTGTTGACTATATTCACAGTAAATATCATTCATTCTTAATTGCATGAAAATGTTTTCTATGGATGAATACTGATAGAGACCTTGAAGTTGTTCAAAATAGCCTGTGCTACTAACATTTAGAAAGCATGGCATCAAGTACAAGGTATCGAATTTCTTGGACTAACATGATTAAATCACTATGAATTTTGAGAAGATTTACAAATTTAATTTTCATGCCCACAGTTATGGTAGTTGCAAACCAGTTTTATAAATCCTAATTAGAGCCATTTTTTTTTTCAATGCTGAAGTGATGGCTCAGCACATAAGAGCATTGTCTGGTCTTCCAGAGAAGACAGGCTAAATTTCTCATAAGTACACACTGTTTCAGAATCATCTAACTCCAGTTGGTTAGTGGTTGTTGATGTTCTTCTCCAACCTCCACAGGTACCAGGCATGCACATCCTACACAGTCATAACTGTAGGCATAGTATTCATTACACTAAATTAGTACAAATACAGAAAAGTTTTTTTTTTTAAAAAAATGCATTTAAAAGAGGGGAAAGCAGAGAATGAGTTTCTATATCATTGTAATTTGCTAGGATCTTCCTCTCCCTCTGTCTCTCAGCACAACGTTTTGAGTCACTAAGAAATGTGTTTGAGAATAAACACATGCCTAAACTCTTTTGTGAGATTTTGTCTTATTCACAATATTGCAGAACTGCAAGTTCATTCATGCTTATTAAACAGGTAAAGGAGAGAAATATTTTCTCAGTTTCTTCCAGTGAGCATGCCAACATCCAACCAGAAGTCCATCCCTGTGAATCAGCACAACTGAACTAAAAGTTGCATAACCAAGGGTCAGAAATTCTCTAATATTTACCATCAAAGAATTGTCCCTTGAAGAGATACTTATAATTAAAGAAAAGGCACAATCAGCCCAGTAGAAGAAAACAAAACAGAGCATGAGAAGGAGGACGCTTTGAGCAGCTCTCAGCTCAGGGGGAGTTCTGTAGAGCTCCTTGGAGTTCTGAAGGTAGAGGACATGCTGGTGGTGCTTGTGGAGAAGAAATACCATGTAGCCACTGGCCCCTCCCATGGCACCCTGAAACACTGCATCTCTCAGGACCATGAAAGGCAGAAACATCCACTTCATTTTCTGACTTTCTGGCATAAAATAACAATAATTGTAGTCATTCTTAAGCTGTGATATATTCAGACTAATGCTTTTAATGCAATATATTAGGTTCATACTTATTAAAGCATTGAGTATCCAAAAGAATGAGAAGAGTGGAAGGATGTGCCATGGAGACTTTGGACTGAACCTCCTCCACCCAGATGCTCTGGGACTGATGATGATGGCCTGGACCACAGTGAGGAGACTGCTGGTGCAGATGGAGAGGCCACGGGCCACCCTCTCCAGGTAAACAATTATCTTACAGCCTATGTCATCTAGGAAGTTTCTCAAACCAAAAGCTGCAACTGTCTTTGGTAATCCTTTTGCAAGAAGGAGTATGATGTTTGTAAAAACCAAGTGCATGAGAATAAGATGTATTGGTTTCTTCTCAGAGCCTCTCATATAATTCACAGAAACAGACATGTTCCCCAGAATGCCAACCACAGTGATTAAAAGGACAATTATTCCCTTAGTATACTTTAAAACCATTTCTTCCTCCTAAATAGAAAAACATGTATCCAGGATAAAAATACGTTTGAAGAAAGAATCAGAAATTCTAGACATGGATTTTTTTAATAATTTATTTAATTTCATTTTATGTTCATTAATTTCATTAGGTTCATAGTATGAAGATGTCAGATCTCTTGAAATTGTCGGTACAGACTGCTATGAGCTGCCATGTGGGTGCTGGGAATTGAACCCAGATCCTTTGGAAGAGCAGGTAGTGCTCTTAACCATTGAGCCATCTCTCCAGCCCTAGACATGAATCTTAAGAGCACATTTTTCTTAATAGCATTTCTGTGATGTTGCGGATTAGGTCTCTGAATTTCCCGCCCCCGTTTTTTTTTTTCTCCTGTGGATTCTGGAATGCTATGTTCAATTCTAAAAACTTAAAGGAGATTTTTTTTAAGCTTTATACTAGCAAAATTGATTTGTTCAAGTGTGTGTGTGTCTGTGTGTGTGTGAGTCTTTTGGTCAATCTGTCAGCATGCATGCATTATCCTTGTTACCTCTCAGCAAAGCCAAATTGAAAATCCAAGGTCCCCAACCAAAATTTCTTCCTCTGATTCTCATTCTATTTCATGATATTTCCCCAACCAACCCCTCAATTCCCCAAACCTAAAGCTCATTCTTAACCAGTCTGCCTTCCTTAAGCCACACAGTAGGAAACCTTGCAGGTCAACACCTGTGACATCTCTTACAGTACACACTGTCTCCTCTTTTGCTCGATAATTTGTTTGTGTCTGCATCTTGAATATTACAACAATTTTTAGAATTGTATTTGGCTTCAAAGCTTTATAAATTCAGTATTTGCATATTTCAAAAATTTTTTTTATGAATTAATCTACTTTACATCCATATTGTAGCCCCTCCCTTGTCTCCTCCTGGTCCTACCCTCCTTCCCTCTTTCCCCTCACCCAATCCCATAGTCCTTAGAAAGGGGGAACATTCCTCCCTTACCAACTGACCCAGACTATCAAGTCTCTTCACATTCTTCCTATGTAGCCTGGCAAGATGTGATCAAAGAGCAGGCAACAGAGTTCATGTCAGATACAGCTGAACCTGATTCCCTAACAAGGAACCCACATGAAGACAGCTGCCAATGGCTACATCTGAGCAGGGAGCCTAGGTCCTTTCCATGCATGGTCCACAGTTGGTCTATCAGTTTACACAGTCCCCACCTGGGCCCAGATTTGTTGGCTTGTTGGTCTTCTTGTGGAGCTCCTGTTGCCTCCACGTCCTTTTATCCCCACACTGTTCCTTAAGATTCCCTGTGCTCTGCCCAAAGTTTGGCTGTGAGTCTCAAGACCCTAGGTGTATCCTGAAAAGATGTTTCACCATACAACAAGGACATTTGCTCATGTATGGTCAAAGTGGCTTTAATTGTAATAACCAGAAACTAGAAACAACCTAGATGTCCCTCAATCAAAGAATGGATGAAGAAACTGTGGTACATCTAACACACTGGAACACTATTCAGCTATTAAAAACAAGGGCATCATGAAATTGTCAGGCAAATGGATAGACCTGGAAAAGACTATCTTGAGTAAGGTAGCCCAGTCCCCCAAAAACACACATGGTATATACTCACTTATATGTGGATAGTAGCAATTCAATACAGGATAATCATATTACAATCCACACACCTTAAGAAACTAAGTAACAAGGAGGACCCTAGGGAGGATGCTTAATTGTCATTCATAGGGGCAAGTAGTATATACACCAGAAGCTGTTGAAGAGAGGGAACAGGGCAGGAACAGGACATCTTCCATAGATGTCCTCTGAAAGACTCCAACCAGCAGGGCATCAAAGCAGATGCTGAGACTCACAGCCAATTTCTACATCTTAAAACATTAAGTTTTTTATATGTTTATATCTCAATATGTTAACTTAATGTATTAAGTTTCAACAACTTTGTATATTAAGTGATCATTATGTGAATTCACTCTGTATGAATGCTTACTTTAAAGATATCTTTAAAAGGTAGTCCATGTCTTACCCTGGGTCCTCCTCCTTGCATAGCTTCTTTAGTTGTATAGATTTTAGTATGTTTATCCTGTATTATATGTACTTTATTATATGTCTGTTTCTGCTGTTCTGAGACTGATACTCCAACAAAGGACCATGCACGAAAATAACCTAGAACCCCTGCACAGATGTAGCCCATGATAGCTCATTTTACCAGTGGGTTCTCTAGTAAGCAGAACAGGAACTGTCTCTGATTTGAACTCAGTGGCTGGCTCTTTGATCACCTCCCCTTGAGGGGGAAGCAGCCTTACCAGGCCACAGAGGAATGCATTGCAGCCAGTCCTGCTGAGATCTGATAGGCTAGGGTCAGAGGAAGGGGAGGAGGACCTCTCCATCAGTGGACTTGGTAAGTGGTATGGGAGGAGATGAGAGATGGAGGATGGCATTGGGAGGGGAAGAGGGAGAGGGCTGCAGCTGGGATACAAAGTGAATAAACTGTAATTAATAAAAATAAATTAATTAAAAAGAAAATGTGTTAATTCAAAATAAAAGAAAATGGATATAAAAGAAAAACCTTTAAATTAGGAGTTACAACGTTACTGTAAAAGAAAATATGTGCCAATATTTGAAAGTGAAAATGACTCAAAAGTAAAAAGTACAAATTTCACAAACACTAGTAAAAGCATTGAAATCACAGCGCTGGCAAACATGAACCCTCAAATTTTATTTTTGTTTGTTTTTGTTTTGTCTTGTTATTTTTTGAGGCAGTGTCTCCCTGTGTAAACCAGGCTAGCCCTGAACAATTACCTTGCCTCAGACTCTTTAGTAATAATATTACGGACATAATATTGAAATAGTTTCATAATATTATGAGAAAATTTCATTATTGTCTCAAATTTTTGATAGACCTCTGAATATCTTCCATATCTTATTGAGTTTTTTAGAAAAACAAGAAGGTAACTTTAGGCAAAGATCCACCCAGAGCTCTGCCATGGTATATCAGCCTGAGTCCAGACAGAGATGCCTCAGCATTTAGTTCCATTTCCATATCTCCAAGACTTGTCTTTTTTGAACATTCTGGAGCCAGGGACCAGCCTTGTCAGAGTCAGAAGGAAAGTAGAGGGCCCAAAGCTCAGAGCGCCTCCAAGCTACTCTCTGGCTTAGTCAGAGAAAGACTTTAGCTTTAGTGAAACTCTCCATAGCACAGCTGAGAATGATCTTACCTCCATGGACTCACCTGGACCTCTGTTGTGCAGAACGACTCTGGAGCAGCTCTGGGAAAGTGACACTGGCCAGCTCATATTTGTACTGTCTGGATCTGTGGGGCTCTTGGCTTCCATCAGGTGTTGTGGACTTCAAGTGTCTTGTTGTCACAGTGTCAGGGGAAGGAAGGTCTCTGCAGAGCCTCAGTCCCTGAAGAAAGCTTCCCTCTGTCCCCACGGTTACTACATCTGTTTTTCTCAGAAGTTATTTCATAATTGGGGTTTATTACTTTGAGAGAAAGAATGTGGGGTGAGGAAATGAACAACTAACCAACTTTCTGTCCACTGAGGTTCCCACCTCTCCAGAGGACCTCCTGTATACTCATTTAGGCCCTGTGCTTGAGGCTTCAGTCGCTGAGGGCTCATATGCACCTTGCTTAGTTGATTCTGAGGGCCCTTTTCCCTGGTGACTTTCATTTCTTCTGGCTCTTACAGTCTTTCTACCTCCTCTTCCAATTGAGCCCCTGTGCTCTGCAGGGAAGGATTTGATTGAGACCTCCCAGATAGACTCCCTTTCTGCTTATTATGGGTCTCTGCATCTGTTCCTATGTGGTACTAGAGGAAGCCTGTCTGATGATGACTGGATAACACACTGATCTGAGTACAGAAGAATATCATTAGGGGTCATTTTACTGATTTTTTTTTAAGCAGTAGTGTTGGGTTTTACCCTAGCTCTGTGGACTATCCAGTCTCTGGTTTTGGTCACATAAGCAGTGTTTGGTATGACTTCCTTCTCATGGAGTAGACCTTAAATATTAGGAGACATTGGTTGACTAGTCCCATAACTTCTATGCCACTATTGCCCTGGCACATTTTCAGGCATGACAGATTGTAGGTCAAAGGTTTATGGCTGTGTTGGTGACTATGATTCTCTTTCTGAAGCCTGCAAGAGTACCTTCTCATATCAAAGAGTTTAGAATTTATGGGTGAAGGCTCCATGTAGGCATCATCCCAACTTCTCTATGTACAAGTTATTCTGTAGATGTCCTCAGCAATGGAGCCCAGCATTCAGTTGTCAGAGAACAAACTTTATCTTAGCAACAACCTCGGATATTTGGGAAATTTTGTGGAACACTCTTGACAAACAACTCAGCTGAATGCAGCTTAGTCCAACCACTGGAAGCCTCACCTGGCCCCAAGAGATGGCCAGTTTAGACTCCATAATCCTCATTACTAGGAGTCCTTGTTAGGACTCATAGAGTCATTCCAGGAAGTTACCTCTGCACTGGATTTCCACATCACCATCCAAATAATCCCCAAATTCTAGAGAGCTATCCCTCCACCCTAGCTTCCTCTCGACCCTATCCTCCTGTTCCTGTCCTCTTATGACCCAAGTCCATCCATAAAAATCTATTATTTTTAAGGATTTATTTATTATACATGTTCTGCCGGTATATATGCCCACACACCAGATCTCATTTTAGGTGGTTTTGAGCCACCATGTGGTTGCTGAGATTTGAACTCTGGACCTCTGAAAGAGCAGCCAGTGGTCTTAACCCTGAGCCATCTCTTCAGCTTCTCAAAGAATCTATTTTATTTGCCCCACCCAGGGAGATCCATGTGTCCTTCCCAGACCCCTCCTATTTTTCTAGCCTCTCTGGACCTATAGGTAGCAGCTTTGTTATCATTTACTTAAAGGTTAATGTCTACTTATAAGTGAATACATACCATACTTATCTTTCTGGGTCTGTGTTACCTCACTCAGGATGATTTTGCTTTTAGTTCTACCCATTTGCCTGCAAATATCATGATGGCAGTTTTATTAACAGCTGAATAATATTCCATTGTATAAATGTACCACGTTTTCTTTATCCATTCTTCTGTGGAAGGACATCTGGGCTGTTTCCATCTTCTGGATATTATGAATAAAACCACAATGAACATGGTTGAGCAAGTAGCTCTGTGGTGTAGTGGAAAATCCTTTGTGTATATGCCCAAAAGTGGTATAGCTAGAGCTTGAGGTAGATCAATTCTCAAATGTCTGAGGAACTGCAATGTTAATTTCCATAATGACTCTAAAGTTTGCACTCCTGCCAGAAATGGAAGAGAGTCCCTTTTGCTTCACTTCATTGCCAACATGAGATGTCACTTGTTTATTAATCTTAGCTATTCTGATAGGAGTAAGATGGACTCTCTTACTAGTACTTACTAGTAGTTTTCATTTCCCTGATGGTTAAGGATGTTGAATGTTTCTTTAAGTGTTTCTCAGTCATTTGATATTTCTGTATTAAGAATTCTATGTTTGGATCTATACCCATTTTAAAATTGGATTAATTTTTTTGTGACATCAAGTTTCTTCAGTTCTTTATATATTTTGTATATTAGTCCTCTATTGCATGTGGAATTGGCAAGAGTCATTTTTCATTCTGAAAGATGGTTCTTTGTTTTATTGATTGTGTCCTCTGCATTACAGAAGCTTTTCAGTTTCCTGAGATCCCGTTTATTAATCTTAGTGCCTGTACTATCAGTGTTCTGTTCAGGAAGTTGTCTCCTTTGCCAGTGTATTCAAGGCTATTGCCCACTTTTTCTTCTCTCCTGTTCAGTGTATCTGGTCTAATGTTGTCAACGGTCCTGTGCCTGCACCACCAGAGCCAGCTCTCCTGCTTTGCCCAGGTGAGGGTAGGGACAGCTCTCCAGCATCCATGTCACCAGAGCCAGCTCTCCCACCCTTCCCAGGCAGGGGACAGCGCTCCTGAGTACTGCAACTGGCAAGAGGCAGGGCCAGATCACCTGTTCTCATGCTTTTGGGGATAGCTCATGATCAAACTGGCAGAGTACAGGGAATCATAAGAAAGAAAGGGAGTTAGTCTGATGGGGAAAGGATAGGAGCTCCACAAGGACCAAATATATCTGGGCACAGGGTCTTTTCTGAGACTGACATTCAACCAAGGACCACGTTTGGATATAACCTAGAACCTCCACTCAGATGTAGCCTGTGGTAGCTCAGTAACCAACTGGTTTCCCAAAGTGAGGGGAACAAGGACTATTTCTAACAGGAACTCAATGACTGGATCTTCGGTCTCCCCACCCCCGAAGGGAGGGAAAGTCCTGTTAGGCCACAGAGGAGGGCTTTGCAGCCAGTCCTGAAGATACCTGATAAAACAGGATCAGATGAATGGGGAGGAGGTCCCTCCCTATCAGTGGACTTGGAGAGGGGCACGGTGGAGATGAGGGAGGGAGGGAGGGACTGGGAGGGAATGAGGGATCGGGACACGGCTGGGATACAGAGTTAATAAAATGTAACTGATAAAAAAATAATAAAATAAAAATAAATAAATAAATAAATAAATAAAAGAATTAAAATGTTATTTGGTGGGTTTATCCTTTGATGAGTATGAAGTGTCTTTCCTTATTTCTTTTCATTAATTTTGGTTTTAAATCTATTTTGCTAGATATTAAAATGGATACTCCTTAACTTGCTTCTTAGGGCCGTTTCTTAGGATTATCTTTCTCCAATCTTTTACTCTGAGGTAGTATCTAACCTTGGTGATAAGGTATGTTTCTTGGACACAGCAGAAGGATGGATCCTGTTTTGACATCCGTTCTGTTAGTCTGCAGTTTTATTGGAAAATTGAGACCATTGATATCAAGAGATATCAATGACCAATAATTGTTGATTCCAGTTATTTTGTTGTTGGTACGTGTGAATGTATATGTGTGTGTGTGTGTGTGTTCTTCCCTTCTTTGGATTTTGCTAGTGTGAGACCATTTACATCTTGTGTTTTTATGGGTGTAGTTAACCTACTTAGGTTGACCTTTTTTTTTAGAAGATAGATATTGTTGAAATTTTACTTTATCACGGAATATCCTGTTTTCTCCATCTATAGTGACTGAGAGTTTTGCAGGGTATAGTAGTTTGGGCTGGCGTCTGTGGTCTCATAGAGTCTGCAGCTCATCTTTCAAAGCCCCTCTGGCTCTCAGAGTCTTCACTGGGAAGCCGAGTGTAATTCTAATAGGTCTGATGTAATATGTTACTGGAATCTTTTTCCTTGCAGCTTTTAACGTTGTCTTAATTTTCACATATTGAAAAGTTTCATTCATTTCCTTCCACTGTCTGTGTTTTCTTGAATTCTTTAAAGGATTTATCTACTTCTCCCATTTTTTCTGTGTTTTCTTAGATTTCTTTAAGGGATTTATTCATTTCCTCTTTAAGTCTCTCCATCATTTTTATATGGGTGGTTTTAAGTTCTTTGCTTCAGCTGTGTTGGAATATTCAGGACCTGCTATGGTAGAATAGCTAGACTATAGTGGAAACATATTGCCCTGAGAGAGTCTGAGGCCTGTTTGTCACCTGTTTACCTGGCCTGCTCAGCTGGTATATTCACAGAGATTGCCTGCTGGTGTTGGGAGGCTGGGATACCAGGATGAGTTGGGGGAAGGAAGGTTAGAGGAGAAAGTATTTGTTATCCCTTGGTGATAGTATTAGAGATGAAAGAGAGATCACACTAGTTTTTCTGCTATAAAACTGAGAATAGCCTGGAAGGAATTTGATCTCGGGAGCTATAGAAGAAGTGTGAGTCTACCTTCAGCCTTCTTGCTGCTCTGCGGAAACAGCTATTGGATGAGCAGTGGTTCCTGGTAGAGATGGGGTCTGGGACAATGATACATAATTGGGGGAGGAAGGTTAGACAGGAAATATCTGAGAGATGCACAGAATATGGGAGTGGTGGGACAAGGAACGCTGCCATGTGTAGAGCAGCTACAGAGCTGAGGATGAGAATATGGCATTAGCTGGGTTATTAGAGAGAGGAAAGCAGCTTTCCTGATTTTCTTCAAACCAATTTTTAAATGCTTTGATTAACTTAATGATTTGACATATTAGAACACTGGGATATTTCAGCTTGTAATATATATAGGAGCAAATGTTATTTCTTCGGATTTATTTTATCAATATTCTATTAGTGGAAAGGAGAGGACAGATATCTCTCTTCTCCTGCAAGGACAGTTACATCATGACACCTCTTTTCCTGTTGGTCTCATAATTTTGACCTCTGGGAGAAGCCATGACAAATAGGAAGTTCTGGGAACTTCTGTGACACAATGCCCCTGGAAGCCCTATATAAACATAGATGGTCAATAGTTGTTCCATCTTTATTTATAGCTTTAACTTCCATATAATGAGGTCATCTCCATTATATTTCTCAATAAGCAAGAGACCCAAAGCCACATGATGGGCACAGTGGAGTTGGAGATGTGTAGGGATTTCTCTTTTAAGGTTTATAGACTCCTTGGGCAACTCTTCCATTGCCTAGCACCAATTCTGTAAAAACAACACAAAGTTATCTTTAAAAGCCATGATTAACTTAATGATTTGATGTATAAGAACATTATGGCACAGCACTTTTTAATATTTGTGTATATATATATATATACACACACACACAAATACACACATATTTATATGTATATAAATACACTTTAAATACACAGAGAAATCAGTGTAAACAATAAGTAATGCATGTGTCAGTGTGCCACTTGTCATTTAGCAGTATCTGCATTCCTGCTGATTGGGGAAAGGGCACAGAGTACAGCCTGGACAAGCTTTAGAAATATTTTGACATCTACTGTTGTAGAAGCATGTATCATGTTAGTGGTTAGTGAAACATTTCAACTTAGGGCTCAAGGGTGACACTGAGGTGGATCATCACTTGAAGATTAGAAGTTTGTTAGGAGTGTTATCAACACCAGGGACAGATAGCAGCATGCAGGGACTCTGAAGAGAGATCTGGTCACTGGGTACAATGCTGACCCTTCTTAGATTTTTTTCACATGAAGTGGTTTGGGGAGTAGATTGAAAAGTTTTCTTTTATGGTCTGTGGCTAGATTTTGTTAATGGTAAGCATGGTTAGCCATTACTAAAGGTCCATAAGGTGAGGATACAAGAATCTAGAAAACAGAAATTACTTCTAGAACTTCATTCATGGGAATTGTCACAGTTTCATCAAAATGGAAGAGTTTTACCAAACAGCATAGCCATGGCCAATACTTAGAACACATGTAAGAAGATAAAATTAAACTTACTTGTTGTAGGGGATGATTAAAATTTACTAATTTTTTATCTTCTGGTAATGCTGCTGTTAATCCTCAGCAGCTGTATAACCAAATCACCACACAGAGACTGGGTTTTTAGTTAACCTACAACACAATGCTGGGCAATATTTACTGCCTCCTAAACCTTCAAGCCCTCAGTTTCCTAACATTTAGATTTCCCACATTATACTTGCTTTTTGTGAAATCTTAGGTCTGGTTCATGCTCCAAGTCCTCCAAGCTCTCTCCTCCAGCTCTGCTCTCTTCCTGCTCTCCTCTCCTCGAGCTCCTCCTCCTTCTCCTCCCACCCTTTCCTGTTTTCTAGCTCCTCCTTTCTTTCCTGTCCTCTTGCTCCTCCCATTGCACAACATTGTATCTAGTTGCTTTATTTGTGTCCTGTTTCCACAAGAGTTGAGACAGGATGCTTATAGTGAGTATCACAATGCAATATCCAGATTGAAACCAGAGAGTTGGGGGTGGGGAAATCAGCATTTGAATTAACAAGGGTCAGGCATATACATCTTAAAAGAACATTATACCAACACTTAATAAAAATTAAGGACACAGGTCATGAAGATAAAAACACTCTGTGCATCTCTGGTTTCAGAACTGGAACTGTTTGCTAATCTGTAGCTGTGAAGGTAGAGGACACATCTGTGATGTTTATACAAGTAGAGTACCATTGGCCCACTGCTAAAATCCATAAGACTCTGAAAGATTACATGACAAAAAGTGGAGGAAAGGGAGGATAAGAGAGAATATGTATACATATATATGTGTGTGTGTGTGTGTGTGTGTGTATACATATGTATAGAGGCAGAGAGAAGAGAAGAGAAGAGAAGAGAAGAGAAGAGAAGAGAAGAGAAAAATCCCTTCATTTCATTGTTAGGATCGTGCTGAGGAAAAGGAGTTAGGTCCTCACTGTGTGTATATCCTCATCCCTAATGAAAAAAACCCTTTTCTCCTTCTGTCTGCTAATTTTCTCTTCTATGTCTGAGATTTCCCCCTGCTTCTTAAGTTTTGAATTGTCAGAGAAAATGAATCCAGTAAAGACTTCTAGACAGTATCTGTATCAAACAGCAACACCCCCAAATACATTTTAGCTCCAGATCTGTTCATGCTTCTGACTGTGGAGAGATTTGAAGCTCAACAGAAAATTAAAGATCCCAAAGGGATTTAAATAGGCAAGAGCTTGTCACTTAGTCTGTGGTTTAACCTTTAATAACAGGTGTTCCTCCAACTGATGGTGTTATCCTGGACCACAGTGAGTAATAGGGAGAAAAGATATCCATGTTAAGAGAACTGTTATATGTAATTCATGCTTTTACAAACATTACTTAGGAATTTCTCAAGGAAAAAAAAACTGTAGGAACTCTGAGTATCAGAAACAACAGAGGTAGAGAGCACAATTCTGCTTCTCTAAGACAGGGAGGTAGAAAGTAGGTGAGCTGTTGGTCACAGGAGCAAGGTTGTTCTCAGGTAGAGTAATTTCATGGAGATAGTGAAAGCATGGTGATTTTGGTGCATATTTCAGTATACGGTGAGAATTCAGTGAGATTTCAGGGACTTTCACTTTAGCCACCAAAGACAACTAAGGAGATGTGATAATTTAGCTCATCTGAGGTTTAAAAATTGTATCAAAATTGCATTGATTCAACATTAATTACATGCCACTTTTATTTTTAGTAACAAATGAAAAAATACAGAAAATTAAATGACTTTTCATAGAAATGCCCTGTGAGGCACTGACATCTCATTCTCACCCGCACTGACCAATCTACAAGAAAGGCAGTGAATACACCCTTTAAATATTCACAAGATCTTTGTAGAAACAGCCCTCTTCCCAAGCCATGCCTCTATGCCAGAACACTTTGGAAATGGTAGCTGTTTTAGTTAGGGTTCTCTAGAGGAACACTAACATGGCATAGAAAAGTATTATACATAATACAAAATAAATGATCTGATCTGATATAATAAACATGTACATATGATGCCAGAATTTATTAAGTCAGCATTAAAACAATAAAAACAGCTAAATCACACTGGAGCAGCTGAGAACTCAGTATTGCACTTGGTCTGTGAACCTGTGAGCCTCACCAGTTGGAGTAGTCTCACCACAGTTGTCTCTAACTGGGGCCATGACTGGTACTTAGTCCACAGGGCAGGCACCTCAGCAACCTCAATCTGCCTCCAGAGGCCTGGAAGTGTCTGAAAGTCTCTGGTTCTGTTAAGAGCAAAGGAATCAGCCCTAGCAGCAGCAGCAGAGCAAATCAACTACAAGGCAAAGAGGGAAGGCCAAGCAAGCACAAGGCAGGATGATCTTCCCTCTGACACATCCTTTAATCTGGACACTTACCATTAGGATCCACACACAACTGGGGTGGGTCTTCCCACATCAATCACGATACAAGAACTTCTAGAGTAATCTTAATCCAGCATTGTGGTTGCCCCTTAGTATATATCTTTAATTCTCTGGCTGGAAGAAATTTAGTTTGTAGCAGTAAGTGGCCATGTTTGAGGAATATCTAAAGGCAGAGAAACACTTAAAGAAATGCTCAACCTCATTAGCCATTAGGGAAATGCAAATCAAAACGACCCAGAGATTTCATCTTACACCCATCAGGATGGCCAAGATGAAAAACTCAAGTGACAACACATGCTGGAGAGGTTGTGGAGAAAGGGGAACCCTCCTCCACTGCTGGTGGGAATGTAAACTGGTACAATCACTCTGGAAAGCTATCTGGCGCTTTCTAAGACAATTAGGAATAGTGCTTCCTCAAGACCCAGCTATACCACTGCTAGGTATATACCCAAAGTTCGTTCAAGTACACAAAAGGGATACTTGCTCAACCATGTTTATAGCAACTTTATTTGTAATAGCCAGAACCTGGAAACAGCCCAGATGCCCCTCAACTGAAGAATGGATGCAGAAATTGTGGTACATCTACACAATGGAATATTACTCAGCAATGAAAAATAAGGAAATAATGAAATTTGCAGGTAAATGGTGGGACCTTGAAAGGACCAATCTGAGTGAGCTGTCCCAGAAGCAGAAAGACACATAAGGCATATACTCACTCATATAGACATATAACATAGGATAAACCTACTAAAATCTGTACATCTAAAGAAACTAATCAAGAGAGTGGACTCGGACTGAAACGGTCAATCCCCATCCTGAAAGGCAAAGAGGATGGACATCAGAAGAAGAAGAAAACAGGAAACAACCTAGGAACCTGACACAGAGGGCCTCTGAAAGGCTGTGCCCTGCAGACTATCAAAGCAGATGCTGAGACTTATGGCCAAGTGTCGGACAGAGTGCAGGAAATCTTATGTAAGAAGTGGGAAATAGTAAGATCTGGAGTGGACAGGAACCCCACAAGGACAGCAACAGAACCTGAAATTTGAACACAGGGGTCTTCCCAGAGACTCATACTCCAACCAAGTACCAGGCCTGGAGATAACCTAGAACTCCTGCACAGATGTAGCCCATGGAAGTATAGTGACCAAGTGGGTTACATAGTAATGGGAAGAGAGACTGCCTCTGACATGATCTGATTGGCCTGCTCTTTGATCACTTCCCCCTGAGCGGGGAGCAGCCTTACCAGGCCACAGAAGAAGACAATGCAGCCATTCCTGATGTGATCTGATAGACTAAGATAAGAAGGAAGGAGAGGAGGACCTCCCCTACCAGTGGACTTGGGGAGGGGCATTCGTGAAGAAGGGGGAGAAGGGTAGGACTGGGAGTGGAGGAGGGAGGGGCTTATGCGGGGATAAAAAGTGAATAAAGTGTAATTAATAAAATAAAAAATAATAATAAAGAAAGTGACCTCTAATTGAGGGGTAGACAAAGTGACAAATCAGAGGAAGATTTGACAGAATGAGTCAGAGATAGGATACACTGAACTCTCATGAGAACAGCCAGGAAAGAGAGGCCACTAAAGAGAAGCCCAGAGAGAGTGCAATGGAGATCAGTTCAGTTCCTGGCAGTTTGTGCAGTTTCTTCAGTTCCTGCAGCCAGTCCATTTCAGTTCATGGAGTTCAGAAGCTGTTCTTCCAAGCAGAGCAAATCACTCAGAAGCCAAAAGAAGCCAATTATAATCAGTCAGTTTGGAGAGGAGCTTGAGCCAGAACAGTTGAGATGAAACAGCCATCCAGAGTTCAGAAAGAACTAGAAGGGGTGAGTTCATCTAGCAGTAATTCTTGGAAGCTGAAACATTCTAGGTTAGCAGTGGAGGATAGAGGCTGAATATTTCACGCTCTGTGTTTGCAGAGATTAGATTGTAGGAGGCTACAAGCTTCCAGGCCTAGGCCTAGGAATACTTAGAAGAGAGATAGAAACACTCTGGGCTCAGCCCAAGCCATGAGTTCCTAAAGTGTGGGTAAGGCTCTTATCTCATTGCTTCCTCTGAGGAAATAAAAGCAACAATTCAAAAACTCCTCAGGGTGAGCCTCCCTACTCAGGAGATTGACTCCATCCATAATAGTGGTATTTCATCTATATTACCAAAACTTTAAGAACCTAGTATAACTTAGCAAAAACATAATATTTCAGAGACCCACAGCCTGGCCTTGCTCTTGCTTTCTTCTAGGCATTCTTTGGTCTTGGACCAGAAAGTATACAGGCAGCCTCAGCTCTCCTCCAGCCGCAGTACTCAACTGCAGAGAAAGAGTTCAGCCCCACTCCCTGCAAGAATTGTTGGGATATTTCTGCTTATCTTGGAAAGGAACCACAGTGAGCTGATGGGCAGCTTTGGTCCTGCATTTATCAGGAGTGACATTCACACAGCTCAGAGCAGATAGGAACCTCCCTGGAATGACTGCAGAGCAATATCTTGCTCACCTACACTTGGGACAATTCTTGACTCTTGAGGTCTTCCTGGGCCAGAAACTGTGGATGTCAAAAGGCTCCCTTTGCCCTGCCACTTGGAATGGCCATGCGACCCTGTTTCCACTAAAGAGATCTTTTATTGAGCCCTCAGAACCTTGATTTTCTTTTCTTCAGCTCAGCGGCATGAACTAAACAGCATCATGGAAGATAGAGTCAGCTGCTCAGGGGGTAAGGAGGCCTAGCAAACATTGCAATGTTCACTGTCAGTCATAGTGAGTGACCCAGAGTAAGCAGTTGAAGCTCCAGCGTTCATCCACTGTCATCATAGTTTAATAGATCAGTGTGCCCTTGAGGTCCTGGCTAAGAGCACAGTCTCTTGACTCATGATAACACTATTTGAGAAAACCTGGTTCCCAGTGTCCTATTGTGTTTCTTTAAGGTCTAACCTCATTATAATTGTCATTGTCATAGTCCTATTGCATCGAACCTAGTTTTCTTAGCAGTTTCTGAACCTAGCATTGTCAAACAATTATCAACCCAATGTCCCTTGCTGTGATGACTTCACTTGTCTCTCTGTCATTTTCACTCTGCTTTGTAAGCAAAGCTCACATATGGGTCACCTCCTCACCTTCACCTCCTCTATCTTGTTTTCCTACTCTGTCTTTAGGGGAAAATAAAATATATGCTTCTGATAGAAGCTTAATTCCAGTATTTTCCCAGGGATAATGAGAGGCTTAAAGCCACATGATAGAGATGGTAGCATGAGAAAATGCTTAGGATCCACTGTCCTCCTGCCCAGAAACCCTGAACCAGTCTTTAGAAAAGTGAGAAGTGCTAGACTTCTTAAGAAAAGCAACTCTAACCTTCTACCAGACAGGGTTGGTGAAGACATTTTCCCAATCTGTAGGCTGTTGTTTTGTTCTTAAAACGGTGTCCTTAGTTTTACAGAAGCTATTAATTTTCATGAGGTCCTATTTATTGATTGTTGATCTTAGAGCCTGTGCTGTTGGTGTTCTGTTCAGGAAGTTGTCTCTTGTTCAATGAGTTCAAGGCTCTTCCCCACTTTTTCATCTAACCGGTTTAGTGTGTCTGGTTTTATGTTGAGGTCTTTGATCCACTTGAACTTTAGTTTTGTGCAGGGTGATAAGTATGGATCTATTTTCCTTTTTCTACATGTAGACATCCAGTTAGACTAGCACCATTTGTTGAAGATGCTGTCTTTTTTTTTCTATTGAATGGTTTTGGCATCTTTGTCAAAAATCAGGTGTCCATAAGTGTATGGATTTATGTCAGGGTCTTCTATTTTATTCCATTGCGAGATTGGCATGGGTTGTGGGAGGGGGCTATGGCTGAGATACAAAGTGAATAAATGGTAATAAATAAAACTTTTTAAAATGGAAATCTCTTGTTTGTTGGTGCTATTTTTATACTCTACTTTATTTGGAACTCCTAAATGCCTCTACCTCTCCTCCAACCCCCAACCCTAGGTAGGATAGAAAGAAGTTTGGAATGAAAAGGGGCCATAGACCTCTTTATTTCTTCTGGCTGGGTAGGACCATTGGGTTCTTTCTGGGGCAATACCAATATCAGCACTCAGGGTATCCAGCAGTCCAGGTAACTAGCAAACCACTAAACCTGCAAACCAGCAAACACTGAAAGCGATCTTCTGTCCATCTTCTTCAAGACATTGCACCTTTTCTCTGTCTGGAATCTCATATTTATACCCTTCCGAGTCTGCAGAAGTCAGCTAACTCCAGCTGGCAAAGATAATGCCCCTGCATGAGGCAATTACCTGCGGTGGACAAACTAAAGGACAAACTAAAACCCCATACTTGGGATAAAAATAAAAACATGTTCACGCACCATAAACTGAGTTTTTAAGGAAGCCAAAACTTTCTTTTCAATTACTGTAATATTTAATTTAACGTATGCACCTTACAACATTTAGGCAAACAATGGCTTACTGGATAAGGCCTATAATCACAGATGCAAAGGCACCTCAAGGTCAGCCCATGCTACATAGTAAATATTATAGTTCTATCTCTAGTATTTATCATGACACAAAGTAAAACCTTTAGCTCATAGAAAATAGATGTGCCATGTAATATCTATCCTTCTCAGTGAGCATGCAAGACAAAAAGAACAGGGATATCACCTGTGTACCCTTTCCTTAGTTTTTAAAATTTATTTTGTTTGTTCATATGCATGTCTCAGCATGTGTGTGAGGTCAGAGGACAATGTGTGAGAGTCAGCTTTCTTCCTCAGAGTGTTGGTATAATATTCCTGTGGAGTGTATTCAATTTACCCTTGTTTATTCAAATGCTGATTTCTCTACCCCATTATCTGGTTTCAATCTGGATATTGCATTGTGATGCTTATTCTAAGCATCACCTGTCTCAAGTTTGTGTAAACATGCTACCATTTGTTCGCTGTAATTGTCAATTAAACAACCAGCCAGTGCTGTGCAATGGAGACAATAGGGTGGGATATCCTGGCCCAGAGGGAAGGGAAATGAAGAGTGGGAGGAGGAGGAACAGAGATCAGCAGGGCAGGACTTGGAACCAGGAGGAAAGATGAACTGGACCTAAGATATGATTAAAAGCAAGTACAATGTGTAATATCTGAATGGTAGGAAGCTATGTGGAATGGAGTGTTGGTATAATGTTCTTTTAAAATGTATATGCCTTACCCTTGTTAATTCAAATGCTGATTTCCCCACCCCCAACTCTCTGGTTTCAATCTGGATATTGCATTGTGATACTCACTATAAGCATCCTGTCTCAACTCTTGTGTAAACAGGACACAAATAAAGCAACTAGATACAATGTTGTGCAATGGGAGGAGCAAGAGGACAGGAAAGAGGGGAGGAGCTAGAAAACAGGAAAGGGTGGGAGGAGAAGGAGGAGGAGCTCGAGGAGAGGAGAGCAGGAAGAGAGCAGAGCTGGAGGAGAGAGCTTAGAGGACTTGGAGCATGAACCAGACCTAAGATTTCACAAAAAGCAAGTATAATGTGGGAAATCTAAATGTTAGGAAACTGAGGGCTTGAAGGTTTAGGTGGCAGTAAATATTGCCCAGCATTGTGTTCTAGGTTAACTAAAAACCCAGTCTCTGTGTGGTGATTTGGTTATACAGCTGCTGAGGATTAACAGCAGCATTACCAGAAGATAAACCAGTAGTAAATATTAATATTCTACTACAACACTGGAGATTTAGGATGGAGTAACTATTGCCCAGCATTGTGCTCTAGGTTAATTAAATAATTCCTAGTCTCTGTGGTGATTTGGGTATACAGCTAGTTTAGGAATAACTGCTGATTAAGTAAAAGATAAATCAATAATAAATATTAATAACCCACAACATCAGAGACAGAGCAGGTTGTCTGGGTGTCAGCAGATGCTTTTACTCTGAGTCATCTCTCTGGGTCCCGCCGATTCTTAATGTTGAACAACCTCTTCATCATTCAGATTAGACACATCTTTCTTCACTCCTTCTCCATGTTCTTACATCACTTCCTTTTAGGTCAAATGTCACAGACTGATTCAGAAGGTGCTTGATTTGTCTGCTTCTTTATGTCAGATATTAGAAAAAGGCTTTAAGAACTGAGCTGTAAGACTGTCATGAGCAATGCTGTCACCTACAAACAAGTCAAACTTACATGAGAATGACATGGAGCTGAAGGGTTGGTGAAGGGACCTGTTCCTCTTAGAGAAGTCCCTGGTTCCTTACCCAGCACCCACATTATAGGACTCATGACAGGCTGTAGCTCTAGTTTCCTGTGACCCAGTGCACTCTTCTGGCCCATGTGGGCACCTGCACAAATGTGGCATACATTAATATAGACATATGCACATGAATAAAACAAATCTTTGTATTATAAAAGCAGACTGTTTAATAAGCTATAGCATAATACAGTACATATCACTTGCCTAAAAGCTTTGTATATGTTGTCCAGGCTTGCTAAAAATAAGTATTCACATTGTAAAGTAGATCCATGATGCACCCAAAATGTTTACAAGGGGTCTAGTCAGATATAAATCAAGTACTTTTTTTTTAAGTAAGACATAAACTTACCTCTAACCATACTAAAATATGATGTTCATGGATTGTATCAGTGTATTTTTTAGAATGTGTCCATTGAAATCTTAGAACCATGTCAATATCTTATTGTATAGATCAAATTTAAGAAATTAAGTGGCGAATCCTGTATTTAAATGAATGTAGAATCAGATCCTTTTGCAATTCTCTGGTGAGAAAAAACTGAATGGGGCTGTGGAGAGCACCTGGGCATTAACAAAGATGCACACAAGCCTTGTGCTGCTTCAGTCACACACAGTAATTTTCAAATCCACTTTTTTAAAATTTTGGTTTCTTGAGACCGGGTTTCTCTGTGTAGCTTTGGCTGTACTGGACCCACTTTGTAGACCAGGTTGGCTCTCATAGAGATCAGCCTGCCTCTGCCTACCAGAGTGCTGGAATTATAGCACTACTGCACCTGGCTACAAATGCAGAGTTTTAAACCAACCTAAAACTAGAACTAGATAAAAAGGGAAACTTTATGGTGTATTTGTTATCTGCTTCATCTTGTATCTACAGTCTTTATTCCTATACAGAACTATCATGAATATAATAGCAATGAAATGTTTAAGTGTGTTCAAGTCGGCTGCCTGGTGCATTGGGCTACTACTTCTTTCATAATCTTGTAAAATATTATCCATGGATGGATACTTACAGAAACTTTGAAAAAGCCTAAAATAGCCCCATTTAGCACCATTTAAGTAGCACTAAAATAGCCCCATTTAGTTCTAACATTTAGCAAACACAATGTCAATGTAAAAGAAAAGGAAATTTTTTGACTACTGTGATTACAGCAGTATGTGTTTTGATAAAATTTATGAACTTTATCTATGTGCTTCTAGTCATTGTAATATAAAATCCAGTTTTATATGTCCTACTTAAAATTATTTTGTCAGTTCTGGAGAAATGGCTCAGCTATAAGAACTCTGGCTAAACTTCCAGTTTGAAATCAGGTTCAAATCACAGCAACTACCTATTGGCTGAGAACCATCTGTCAAATCTTGTTAGTCACAAGGCATTTGAGGAACTCTTTCAGCCTCTACAGGTCGCATGTTTCCATGTGATACACAGCCATAAATGCAGGCAAGTTATTCATACACAACAAATTAATGCAAAAATTAAAATTTAAGCAAATAAAGTCCTGTAATAAAAAGGAATGGGCAATGAAGAATGAGGTTTCTATATCATTGTAATTTGCTCGGATTACTCTCAGTGCAGGACTGAGTCACCAATATTATTTCTTGAGAATAAACACAGGCTTAAACTGACATTTTGTATTACTGACAGTGTTGCAGAACTGGAAATTTTTTCTCACTCGTTGAACATATAAATGAGAGAGACAGTTTCTCAATTTCTCCCATGCCACCACTCAGCCAGAAGCCCATCCCTGTGAATCAGCACAAGTGGACTAAAAGTTGCATAACCAAGGGTCAGAAGTCCTTGAGTATTTACCATCAAGGTGTTGTCCCCTGAAGAGAGACTTAAAAACGAAGAAAAGGCACAATCTGTCCAATAGAAGAAAAGAAAACAGAGCATGAGAAGGAGGACACTTTGAGCAGCTCTCAGCTCAGGGGGAGTTCTGTAGAGAAGCTTGGAGTTCTGAAGGTAGAGGACATGCTGGTGGTGCTTGGGGAGAAGAAATACCATGTAGCCACTGGCCCCTCCCATGACACCCTGAAACACTGCATCTCTCAGGACCATGACAGGGAGAAAAATCCATCTTATTTTCTGACTTGGTAGCATAAAATAACAATAGTTGTCATCAGACTTAATCTGTGATACATTCAGTCTTGAATTTGTGGTGGAATAGATTAAGTTCTATTAAACATTGAGTATCCAAAAGACTGAGAAGAATGGAAGGATGTGCCATGCAGACTTTGGCCTGAGCCTCCTCCACCCAGATTCTCTGGGACTGATGATGATGGCATGGACCACAGTGAGGAGACTGCTGGTGCAGACGGAGAGACTACGGGCCACCCTCTCCAGGTAAACAATGATCTTACAGCCTATGTCATCTAGGAAGTTTCTCAACCCGAAAGTTGCTATTGTCTTTGGCAATCCTTTTGCAAGAAGGGTTATGATGTTTGTAAAAGCCAAGTGCATGAGAATAAGGTGTATGGGTTTCTTCTCAGAGCCTCCCCACCAACTGAACATGTAATTCACGGAAACAGACATGTTCCCCAGAATGCCAAGCACAGTCGTGAAGAGAAAAATTATTGTCTTAATAAACTTCAAAACCATTTCTTCTTTCCTAGAGTACAGGATGCAAATACACTTTAAAGAAAGGATCAGTAATGCTAGACATGGATCTGAACAGCACATTTTGCCTAATAGCATTTTCTGGTGTTAAAGAGGCAATGGTGGACACATGCTATGTTGCAGACTAGATTCCTGAAACTCCCCCTTTTTCCTGTGGACTCTGGGTTATTGTGTGTGCTCTAACAGGTATTTGGTAACTGGTATGCAAATGTAAAGTTTTAAAGAAATTTTTTTGGCTCTATACTAGCAAAACTGACTTTTTCAAATTTGTGTGTGTGTGTGTATGTGTGTGTGTCTGCATTTATCCATTATCCTTGTTATCTCTCGGCATAATTAAATTCTACTCCAGCTCTCACCACCCCAAATTTCTCCATCTAATTCACATTCTATTTTATCACATTTCTCCATGCATTTCTAAAGCCTGAGGCTCATGCTGAACCTGTCTGCCATCTCCACATCACACACAGACAATGGGAGACCCTGTTGTTCAACACCTGTGACATCTCTCAGAACTAGAAACTTTACCTTCCACATCTCTCCTCCTCTGTTCAAAATTCTTTTCTTACTTGCACCTTGAATAAAAATCTAGTTTTGCATTTGGCTTCAAAGTTTTTTATCTTCAATTTCTACTTCTTAATATTTCAAAAGCAAATGTTCAGTAGATTTTTTTAGATGTAGTTTTCAATGTGAAGTCAAACTGTGTAACCTTTCCAGACAGGGCCCAGCAATCAAAGGAGAATCATCTAAATATATCCTAAAAAATCATATAACCATCAGATTTCAGCCAACAAGGGTATCCAGGGGAGCCTGGGGGTACTTCCTAGGAGAAGGGATATCAGAGAGCTGTGGTTCCCAGGGAAGGACTTTAAGGCATCTGTGGCCCCAGTTAGTGACCTCAAAGCATCTAAGGGAAGATGGAGCAGCTCTGGACCAGGGAGTGATGATGTGTGTGCAAGGAGACTGAAGAGGTGTTAGCTGCTGCCCTGAGATAAGAGCAGTTTCTGAGTTATGACCTCAGAATCAGCTGGATGCAGCACAGTAGTTTGGGGCACACTGCTGTGAGCATGGATTTTCTCATCTCAAAGGTCCTGGTAGCCTTTGTCTGTGTTTGACCTTGTGAGCAGCAGTTATGGCAGTTTGGGTTGCAGCCTGCTTCTTCTGTTTCTTTTCCAACCTGTTTGTCAGGCAGGCTGCTCTGTTCTGCATCACTCCAAGCTGATTCTAAGACATAGACCTTAGCAGGATGTTTTTATTCATGTTAGGGAGCTCCATTCTCATTTTTCAGGGATTTAGGGTAAGCTGGGGGTACCTTTTCTAGAAGAAAGGCAGTCTGGATGCTTTTTTGGCTACACAGTTTTTTGCTCTGAGTACTTGAAATGCCTCTGTTCACTGCTCTCCTTCTGCTAAACTCACAGGATTATGTAATTGTCTGTCTTGCTGACCTCACATGTGACATTCCTGAACCTGAATTTTTTTTCTCAGGCTTGTGTCCAGGTGGATTTATGACTCCAAAAGTCAATTATTCACTTTTATCTGTTCTCTACAGCATCCTAGAAATCATAATACAATATTAAATATCTGAACACAATGAATAATGCTCCAGACATGAATAGCAAGCACATTAGCATTCATTAACATATTTACAATAAAAGTGTATTGATTTGTCAAATATTGGGATCTGTAAAAGCCACTGCTATGAATTCATCCAAATCATGATGGAAAATATTAATTTTTATTTGTCCAATGCTTGCTTTCCTGAACAGCACATCTTTTGTAGTCATCTCTTCCCTTTTCCAAACTCTAAATCATATTTGAGATCAGCTTCTAATTTTTAATAATAGATTCCTTCTACTGAAGTGGACTACCAGCAGAGGAAGAGGTGATTCATCTTCCACATTTTCTTCAGAGATGTTAGCAAATTAAAATAAAAGGTGAGATGGCATTGTGTTTAAATACATGGATAATAATATATTTGGGTCTAACCCCCAAGTTTAGGGAGGTTACATCCATCCATTCTGGTTTTCTAAAAAGAATCAATCAAAACCAAAAATAGTTTATTGCTTTTTGCTGCTTAGTGATGGGAGAAAGTTAAGATGAGCTGTTTCAGGATGTGCTATTTCACAGCATGAATCCTTTATAGCTGGATTTGTTAAAATTGTAATGGTACCTGTTACAGTTAGTGGTTTATACCTTTCTCCACATGCACCAGGTATGTAATGACTGAAGTTAAGGTAAGTATGTACAATACTATTTGATAGACTCAAGTCACGGTAAGGATGGATAGAAAAGAAAAATATTTAAAGTAGGTTTTTGTTACAGAAAACATATGCCAACATGTAAAATGGGGACATGCATGAAAACTAAACCCACAAATTTTACAAATAACAGTGACACTGTTGGAGTCTGAAAACTAGCAAGAGTGAAGGCTTAAAAATAAGAAGGTTTTTGTTTGTTTGTTTTGTTTTGTTTTGTGTGTGTGTGTGTGTGTGTGTGTGTGTGTGTCTTGTTATTTTTGAGACAGAGTCTCTGGTGTAAACCAGGCTAGTCTTAAACAATTCTTTTTCCTCAGTTTCTAATTTTGAGAGATATCTAAAAACTTCTATATGTTACTGATTCCTTAAAAAAAAAAACAAAAAACAAAACAAACAAACAAAAAAACCCCCAACAACCTAGGAGGTAACCTTAGGCAAAACCGACCCAGAGCTCTGTCCTGATACTGTAGCCTGAGGATGGATAGCAGTGACTCAGCATTTCTGTTCCATTTCTGCATCTCCAAGAACAACAGGTACAAGCCTTGTCAGGGCCAACAGGAACCTGGAAGACCCAAGTCTCATAAAGCCTTTCAACTGCTCCCTGGCTCAGTCAGAGAAAGACATCAGCTTTAATGAAACTCTCCATGGCACAGCTGAGCGTATCAAGGATCTTACCTCCATGTAATCTGCTGGACCACTGTGGTGCAGACAGGCTCTGGAGTAGCTCTGGGAACATTACACTTGCCAGCTCATATTTGTACTATCTCAATTTGTGGGGCTCTTGACTGCCATCAGGTATTGTGGTCAAAAAGTTTCTTGTTGTCACATTGTCAGGGAGAAGAAAGGCCTCTGCAGGGCCTCAGTCCCTGAAGAAAGCTTCCTTTTCCCACAGTTACTATATCTGTTTTACTCACAAGTTATTTCAAGCTTAATTAGGGTTTAATTATTTTGAGAGGAAGGATGTGAGGAGAGAAAATGAACACTAACCAAGTTTCTGTCTATAGAGCTTCCCCCATTTCCTTACTCATTTTTACCTTCCCTAAGTGCCATGCTGTAACCTGGATGGAAAGGATGTCTCTTCCTTCTCTTTCTTAAACCCCTTGTTAGACAGAAGTAGAATAAATAATTTTCAGCACTCTGGGATTTTGCTTTCTAAGCAAGTCCCATCAGTAGTGAAAGTCTTTGCCATAACTGGAATTGTTTCATTCCTACACATTAAATATCATGTGGGAATTGAACTAAAAATGCCTTATTGACCTTATTCCAAAAATCAGTCCTTACATGTTTTAACTTCAAGAATATTTCTCAATCTTATTGTGCTCAAGAGTAGTCTTTTCACATACTTTTTAATTGTAGGTTCTAGGCTTTTCTTATTTTGTTACAATATGATAGAAATGAATGTGTGTACAGACTGAAATTAGGAATGACAATATCATGTTGTTTTTGTATGTGACAGCACCATTGGGCTGCCATAGGAGATGTGTTTGAGGTCATTCATCTTTCTCTGCGCCTTGCATGATGGTGTCACGATACATGAAGGTGTAGGAAACACATAATAGAAAGAAAAAAAATTCTTCTTCTGTACATGAAAGGAAAGCTTTTGAGGAAACTACACCATCTATTCAATGGGGGAACCAAAGTACAAAGAACTAAGTTGTACATTAAGCATGTCACGGTAGATAGAAATTTAAAAATAAGAGTTGTTGGCCAAAGGATCACCATGGGAATTTATGAACAACCCAGGCTGCTGCAATACTCTGCTCACCACAAATGGAACAAGTCCCCATTGATGAAACAATTGATTAAACATGAAGAAGTTTAGTTGTTCTTAAATAGAGTCCACACCCCTACTGAGAGACCAAAAGATTAAAATCAGCAGCTATTATTAATATTTAAGGCCTGAACTAGGTGGATGGAGAAATCCAGCAATGCCCTGAGGGGAAGAACCTGCCTTATTTCATTCTTTCCCCACTCACTAGAGACACAGTTTGTAGGAAACTGGCCCATCCCCCTAGGGAGGGACACTAGATCATTAATGGTTTGAGGACCTTCCTATAGCCGCTCAATTCAAAATGCAGCATTTTGACCAATAGATGTTTGCCAGGCAGGAATCACCCCTGCCTTGGACATGTTGGCAGGGACCAGAATCTTTAAATCACCCAACTAACTTGAGCACTGGGCTCTTGGCTGTCACTGCTTCTGCAGTGGGGGGTGTGAGTGCAAGCTGCAGCTTGTAATGATTTATAATTAAAAGATCCTCAGGTGGTTTGGAACGGACTCGGCTCCTGGTGATGGTCTTTTTGGGTATCGCAATTGAGGCACAATATAATTTGAAGGCTCTCTGGGATCCCCAAGTCCTCACAGGACTCCTGAGCTGGAGAATCAGAAGCCCGAGTAAGTGAATTTTTCTTAGCCAAGTTCTGTGTCTCTGTTCTGTCATTCTGTGTATTTTTGAGATCTCAAGGTAGTATACAATGAATGGCCAGGGATCAGTCATGTACACAGGGCTGATGAGCCGGCAGACGGAGGCCATGGGGATCTCGGGAGACGTCCCAGATCCCATTGGGGCAGTGCTCACCAAAAGCACTGTGAGGGACATGGGGTCCCAAATCTTTTTGAAAGGCCTAGAACGTGGGTCACTCCCACGGAGAGAGGAAATACTGGCGGAATCCGCTGTTTTGTCTGTGTGTTTCTGGCTGTCTATCTGCTGCTGAGTGAAAAAAAAAGTGCTTAAAAAGAAAGTGCTGGAGGAAGTACAGTTTTGTCTTTCTGTTTAAATGTATGTATGGCCATCATGTTTGTTTTTGACTAATCTTATGCTCTGCAGTTCATGGTTAATGTGATCAAAAATAATTGTGAATGTTTAAAGGTTAAATTCAAACTTGTTTAAAAATGTATATATGTGCTTATGAGGTCTATGAACACATATGTTTAAATAACAACAATATTGGTTGCCACGTGGTATGTGGTGTGCCTCATCGCCATCTTGAGGTTGCCATGTGGGCTATAATGTGACCGCCATCTTGAGATTACCCGGTGAACTGTAATGTGACCTGTGACCACCGTCTTGATAGCCACATGGTATGGGTACAGAAAACAACAACAACAAAAACAAACGTTCATCAAATAATTTTCTTTTTGTTCTAGATGAATGAGTTCTTTTAAATTGATATTGGTTTTAAAATTTAATTGTTTGCACTGGTAAATTCTGGCTTTAAAATCTAGTTGTGACTTTTAAAATTTGACTTCTAGTTTTGGTTATGCTTTATGACTTCTCTCCTACAAAAGGGGTACTTCATTTTGATATTGCAAAAACAAGTTTTAGAGAATGTTTAAATGTTTAAGGCTAAAGTTTATCAGGCATTTTAAACAATGATCTTGGGTAGTCTAACAAGAAATTTAAAACAGTTTCTTGATCCTTTGGGGGGAGAACAAAAAAGACTTTGGTTTTATTTTATTTATCTTATTAAATAAAACCAAGCTATATGGATTGAGCTAATTGAAAAAAATTGCAATTTTAACAGTGTTTCATGAAGAGAGCTGTTTGTTTGTTAAACTGCTTTGTTTATGGAAAAACATGTTTCCACCTTGGTCTTCACCTTGAGACAAAGAAAAGAGGAAGTTTCACCAAGTTCCTTAAAACTTGTTCTAAGTTCCTTAGAGTTAGTTTATGTGACCTTGGAACATATCTGCTACAGGGAAGTAACTTTAGAAAAAGTTTAGCAGTTTCAGAACTTCTTTTTGTATTAATATGACTTGTTTTTGCTTTGCCCATAAAAAGCAAATCATGGACGCTGGGCTCCAGCAGGATCATGTCAGGATGGAAAGGATTTTGATGGGAGTTTTTATGTTGTCTGAAAAGCAAGAGAGAGAGCAAGAGATATTAAAAAAAAATAAGAATGTCTGGTTAAGCCGGAAGAACAAAGCTAGAAACCTGAAGGTACATAGAATGTTGCAAAAGGTTAGAGTATGTATGTTTAAAAAGCCAGAGAGTTAATATGATTTGAGAAAGAATTGTATATAAAAATACGTTGTACTTCATTTAAAGGGCTCGTGATTCTTCTTTGCAAAATGTTTTCTTATGCTCTTTTAAGGGGAAAGAATTCTGGCTGATAGGTTTGGGATGGCCAGAATAGTTTGTACAGTTTAAAATTGTTCTGTACTGTTCTGTTATCAATTGGTTCTAGAACTTATTTGATCACAATGTTAGAACTTTTGGTTACAGAAAAATTGTAAATGTTTCACAGAACTTGTTGTATCTTGGGAGGTAACAATGCCATCAGCAACACCTAATGGCTATGTTTGGTATTGTCAGTCACAACCTGTGCTAACACATGGCTAGCTGCCATAATGTTCAGGGATAGAGAGAAAGGAGCTGTAGTTTTACTGCCATCTTTGTGTGGGTCTAACAGTTATGTTTAGGCCTCTGATTAGTGTTAAGTGCAAAGCTTTTTGCTATTCAGTTTTAATGCAAGTGGTAGGATCAGCAAGATTTGCTAGCCTCTCTATGAAGTGTATCTTATTAAAAGGTTTGCTTTGATTTTAGTTCAGTAAGAGCAGATTTAAAGCTTTGGTAACAACTGCAGTTGGTTAAGCTGTTGAGATTTACCTACTTTCTTTGTTTAATTTTTTTTTAAGGTTAAGCCTAGGGTGGGTAACTATAAAGCTTACCTATGTAGATCTACTTAAAATGTAGTTCTAAAACATGCATTTTAGGAATATGCCAGAATTAGAGAGTATAACATTCAGTTTTATAGGATGCAGCTTAGAGCAGATAATAAAAATAGACAGAGTAACACACATGCTGGCCCTCAAGCTTGTCAGAGATCTGATGAATATGGCATTTTAACTGTGTAAGCTTATTGTGACAGGGTCCCAAAATCCTGGCAGTAGCTCCCCAAGGTCTCGGAGAAGATTTGGGCACAAGGACAAATGACTGCAACTCAGGATTGCAGTATGCTAGCCACTGAGCAATACCACCCCAAATGGCCCACTGCTAGGGCCCCACCTAAATTGTGGACAAAGCTGTGGACACCTGGAGAGCTATTGTTTCACATTGCGAGAGGCAAGGTGAGGTCAATCTCTCATGTTCTCTTTCCACAGAAGCGGTCTCTTATCTCTGTTTGGCTGGACTGCCTCTGCTCATGATGCCATGAGATCACAGGAGCTAGGGATGCTCCCTAGGTGATGGACTAACTAGTTATCTCTGTCGTTTTGATTGGCACATGAATTGGTATATTTATTTAGCTTATACTTTATCCTTATCAGGTCTCTGATCACCTTGATGGCTATGCTAAGCTAATGGTAGCTTTACAGCTAGAGAGTAGAGAATTAGATCCACTATTAGCTCATCGGCCAGTTCATTAGTTAGTTAGAACTACTAGGTACTAGCTCTCTTATTTAGAAAGAAAAACAGGTTTGCCTTGCTCATAGGATTCATATTAGTTGCCTGTGTCTTATGGTAAATAGCTAAATAAAAAAGATAATGTAGTTTACGTAGGGTCTAAAAATATAGGAGTTTAGGTTACAAAAATCTAGAGTGTTATTTGGTCTAGGAGAATGTTTCAGGGATAATAAATGCAAAAAAGATTAGAGAGTCTTAAGTAAATATTTTAAGGTATATAAATATGAGTTATAATGATATAAAATGTTTTAAAGCATATTAAAAATGGGAGGTACTTTAGATTTCTTTTCCCTCTTTGCTACTGTTGTGCTTATAAGATTTCAGAACTTCAGAGTTTTGGCATTGATCAAAAGAGTTCTGATAAGTTGATGGAGCACTAACTACTTATTATTTAGTCACCAGCTTGAGATTTTAATTTCCTTTGGTTGTTTTCTAAACATAGATTTAAAGATGCTTCTCATTATGTTAAAAACATCTGTTTAATTTTTAAAGCCATAGCCTTTATTATAGTATTCTTAATATCTGCCATCTCTGAGGTATACAGGATTTAGGAATATCTTAAACATATTCCTTCTAGTTGCTTTGTCAAAAAAAAAAAAAAAAGTCCAAGCATCCAGGGTTTAACAGTAAAGCCAGTAATGTATTTCTGTCTAACTTTCCAGTGTGACATGGAGATGGGGAATAAAAAAAAGTAGATGCTGAGTGTATGGAAAATGGCCAAGCTCTATTGGTGGCTGGTTATCAACAGCTGTGCCCACAGAGGAAGTGTAAGAGTTCCAGACCGTGGACACACTTAAGTTGTTTATAAAGGTTATAAAACAAACAGCTAACTGATACTCATTCAGTGGAATGCAGTTTTACCTGTTACTCTCAGAATGTCGTTATATTAGTTTTGCTGATATGTTACTTTTCTGAGTTTTTTAAAAAATATATATTTTCTTTCATGTACCAAAAAGTTCAAGAGTTTTAGGAAATCAAAAAGTTATGTGACCTGGATCGGGCATAGCTGAAACGGATCCCAGAGGAGTTTTTCCCTGGTCTTGGGATACCTCACTTTTCCCATGTAATAGACAAAATTTAACTTCTGTCTCCAGTCTAAATTTGTCTCAGTAGATTTTCACCTGTTTGACTCTGTTCCAGGATCAGATGTGGACTGCAAGCTGAAATTTGGACTTTCTGGAAGCTGAAATGATTGCTCCCTGCCTCTTAAGGTGGATCAACTAACCAAACGCTTCTGAGGACTGCCCCTTTGCCCAGCCTTTGACTGGCATTTTAGGCTCCCTAGCCCCTGATGCCAACGGTCCTATTGTCAGTCCTGAAGCAATTTCAGAAGATGAGACCCTCCACCCAAAATCTCACCTAGAAGGCTGAAATGCTAAGTCAAAAGGGGGTCCTTGACATTAGCTATTATCTTGGGCATCTGCTTAGCTGAAATGGGAACTAATATTGCAGCAACTGGGCTAAAAGCCTATAGAGGAACGATAATAGTTCTCCTGGGCTTACTACTCCTATATCTACCCTGAAGGGACCCATACTCATTTTGATTTTTATTTTTGGACCTTGTATTTTAAATTGCTTGATGGCTCTCATAAAAAAAAGTTTGGGAGCAATACGCTAATGGTACCCAGATCCCACTGTAAAAAGTTAAATCTATAAAATAAAAGAGGTCATATCTGGAAGACCCAAGATTGCATCTTCAAATGATCATGGGAAGGGGGAATGAGAGACCAAAAGATTAAAAACCAGCAGCTATTATTAATACTTAAGCCCTGAAATAGGTGGGTATAGAAGTCCAACAATGCCCTGAGGGGAAGAACCCACCTTACTGCATTCTTTCCCCACTCACTAGAGACACAGTTGTTAGGAAACTGGCCCATCCCCGTAGGGAGGGACACCAGATCATTAATGGTTTGAGGACCTTCCTATAGCCAATCAATTCAAACTGCAGCATTTTGACCAGTAGATGTTTGCCAGGTAGGAATTGCCTCTGCCTTAGGCATGCTGGGAGGGACCAGAATCTTTAAATCACCCAACTAACCAGATCACGGGGCTCTCGGCTCTCACCATTTCTGTAGTGGGGGGTGTGAGCCCAAGCTGCAGCTTGTAATAATTTATAATAAAAAGATCCTCATGTAGTTTGCAGCAGACTTGGCTCCTGGTGGTGGTCTTTGGGGTATTGCAATTCTGGCACAACACTACATTCCAGAGTCTTTGGTATGGTATGAAAATATACACTGTTTTATCTTAAAAGAGAAACATAAACACTAAGCCAGAAACAAACCTTTTATCTACAATGGTGTCCTGTCTACAAAACATGCTAGGGCAATGGTCATACAAAGCTTGTGGGAATAACCAACCAATAGCTGATTTGACTTAAGGGCTAATCCACAAGATTGTCCCCATACCCAACAATGCAAAATGTTTCAAGTAGTACAAAAAAAATCACAATGTGATTATATCTTATTTTTCTTTAAGTGAATGATTACAATGAGTAGAAATAAACATGTTTCCTAATACTCTTACATGATCAAATGTCTTACATGATATGGGTGAAAAAAATTGTTCCCAAAAACACATATATTTATAACTAATCAACTTGCTATAGATTAATAAAGTTTAAGCCAGAAAAGTAATTTTCACAGACAATTTTTCCTTACTGGAATGCTGCATATTGTGGTTACAAAGAAAGAATTGATCATTTTGTTATTTATCTTAAAAAATAATCTTACACCCATCAGAATGGCTAAGATCAAAAACTCAAGAGACAACACATGCTGGAGAGGTTGTGGAGAAAGGGGAAACCTCCTCCACTGCTGGTGGGAATGTAAACTTGTACAACCACTCTGGAAAGTTCATAACACTAAGTGCCTTCAAGAAGAAATTCGAGACAGCTCATGCAAGCAACTTAATGGCTCAACTGAAAACCCCAGAAAAAGAAGAAGCAGACACACCAAGAAGGAGCAGACTGCTGGAAATAATCAAACTCAGGGCTGAAATCAATTAGAAACATATAAAATAATTCAAAGAATCAATGAAACAAAGAGCTGGTTGTTTGAGAAAATCAACAAGATAGACAAACCCTTAGCCAATCTAACTAAAAGGCAGAGAGAAATCATCCAAAAGCATTTGACAAAATCCAACATCCATTTATGTTTAAAGTATTGGCGAGATCAGAGATACAAGGCACCTATCTGAACATAGTAAAGGCGATATACAGCAAGCTTATAGCCAACATCAAACTAAATGGAGAGGAACTTAAAGAAATCCCACTGAAATCAGGGACAAGGCAAGGCTGCCTACTCTCTCCATATCTCTTCAACATAGTTCTGGAAGCCCTTGCTAGAGCAATAAGACAGTTGAAGGAGATCACGGGGATACAAATTAGAAAGGAAGAAGTCAAATTATCACTATTTGCAGATGATATGATAGTATACCTGAGTGACTCCAAAAATTCTACCAGGGACCTCCTACAACTGACAAACACCTTCAGCAAAGTGACTGGATACAAAATTAACTCAAAAAAAAATCAGTAGCCCTACTGTATACAAAAGACAAAAGGGCAGAGAAAAAAATTAGGGAAACCTCACCCTTCACAATAGCCACAAATGACATAAAGTACGTTGGTGTAACCCTAACCAAGCAAGACAAAGACTTGTATGAAAAAAAATTTCAAGTCTCTGAAGAAAGAATTAGAAGAAGACATCGGAAGATGGAAAAATCTCCCATGTTCATGGCTTGGAAGAATTAACCTAGTAAAAATGGCCATCTTACCAAAAGCAATCTACAGATTCAATGCAATTCCCATCAAATTACCAACACAATTCTTTACAGACCTGGAAAGAAAAATTCTCAGCTTAATATGGAATAACAAGAAACCCAGAATTGCTAAAACAATCCTCTACAATAAAAGATATTCTGGAGGTTTCTCCATCCCTGATCTTAAGCTGTACTATAGAGCAACAGTAATAAAAATTGCATGTTACTGGCATAGAAACAGAATGGTGGATCAATGGAACCAAAGAGAAGACCCAGAAATAAACCCACACACTTATGGACACCTGATTTTTGACAAAGATGCCAAAACCATGCAATGGAGAAAAAATAGCATCATCAAAAAATGGTGCTTGTCTAACTGGATGTCTACATGTAGAAAAATGCAAATAGATCCATACTTATCACCCTGCACAAAACTAAAGTCCAAGTGGATTAAAGACCTCAACATAAAAGCAGACACATTAAATCGGTAGAAGAAAAAGTGGGGGATACCCTAGAACTCATTGGTACAGGAGACAACTTCCTGAACAGAACACCAACAGCACAGGCTCTAAGAGCAACAATCAATAAATGGGACCTCATGAAACTGAAAAGCTTCTGTAAAGCAAAGGACACTGTCATTAGAACAAAACGACTGCCTGCAGATTGGGAAAGAATCTTCACCAACCCTCTGTCTGACAGAGGGCCAATATCCAGTATATGTAAAGAACTAAAGAAGCTGAAAAGCAGCAAACCAAGTAATCCACTTAAAAAATGGGGAACAGAGCTAAACAGAGAATTCTCGACAGAGGAATATAGAATGACAGAGAAACATTTAACGAAATGTTCAACATCATTAGCCATCAGGGAAATGCAAATCAAAATGACCCTGAGATTTCACCTTACACCCATCAGAATGGCCAAGATCAAAAACTGGAGTGACAACACATGCTGGAGAGGTTGTGGAGAAAGGGGAACCCTTCTCTACTGCTGGTGGGAATGTAAACTTGTACAACCACTCTGGAAATCAATTTGGTGCTTTCTCAGACCACTAGGAATAGTGCTTCCTCAAGATCCAGCCATACCACTCCTAGGCATATATCCAAAAGAGGATCAAGTACACAAGAAGGACATTTTCTCAACCACATTTGTATCCCCTTTACTTGTAATAGCCAGAAACTGGAAACAGCCCGGTTGCCCCTCAACTGAAGAATGGATGTAGAAGTTGTGGTACATCTACACAATGGAAAATTACTCAGCATTGAAAAATAAGGGAAGCATGAAATTTGCAGGTAAATGGTGGGACCTGGAAAAGATCATCCTGAGTGAGCTGTCCCAGAAGCAGAAAGACACACAGGGTATATACTCACTCATATAGACATGTAATATAGGATAATCCTACTAAAATCTGTACATCTTAAACTAATCAAGAGAGAGTACCTGACTAAAATGCTCAATCCCCATCCTGAAAGGCAAAGAGGAAGGACATCAGAAGAAGAAGAAAACAGGAAACAAGGTAGAAACCCACCATGGAGGGCTCTGAAACGGTCTGCCCTACAGACTATCAAAGCAGATTCTGAGACTTATGGCCAACTGTTGGGCAATGTGCATGGAATCTTATGTAAGAAGTGGGAAACAGTAAGATCTGGAGTGGACAGGAACTCCTCAAGGAGAGCAACAGAACCAGAAATTTGAACACAGGGGTCTTCCCAGAGACTCATACTCCAATCAAGTACCTGGCATGGAGATAACATAGAACCCCTGCGCAGATGTAGTCCATGGAAGTTTAGTGTCCAAGTGGGTTAGATAGTAATGGGAAGAGGGAATGCCTCTGACATAATCTGACTGGCCTGTTCTTTGATCACCTCCCCCTGAGGGGAGAGCAGCCTTTCCAGGCCACAGAAAATGACAATGCAGCCATTCCTGAAGAAAGAATTCGAAGAAGATATCAGATGATGGAAAGATCTCCCATGCTCATGGCTTGGCAGGATTAACATAGTAAAAATGGACATCTTACCAAAAGCAATCTACAGACTCAATGCAATTTCCATCAAATTACCAACACAGTTCTTTACCGATCTTGAAAGAATAAGTCTCAACTTTATATGGAAAAACAAGAAACACAGAATCACTAAAACAATTCTCTACAATAAAGTATCCCTGATCTCAAGCTCTACTATAGAGCAACAGTAGTAAAAACTGCATGGTATTGGCATAGAAACCAGCTAGTGGATCAATGGAATACAGTAGAAGACTCAGAAATGAACCCACACATTTATGGACAACTGATTTTTGAGAAAGATGCCAAAACCATACAATGGAAAAAAGACAACATCTTTTGGTGCTGGTATAACTGGATAGTTACATGTAGAAAAATGTAAATAGATCCATACTTATCACCCTGCACAAAACTAAAGTCCAAGTGGATCAAAGACCTCAGCATAAAACCAGAGACACTAAAACTGTCAGAAAAACAAGTAGGGAAGAGCCTGGAACTCACTGGCACAGAGACAACTTCCTGAACAGAACACCAGCAGCACAGGCTCTAAGAGCAACAATCAGTAAATAGGACCTCATGAAACTGGAAAGCCTCTGTAAAGCAAAGGACTCCGTCTTCAGAACAAAACAAATGGTGGGAACTAGAAAAGATCATCCTGAGTGAGGTATCCCAGAAGCAGAAAGACACTCATAGTATATACTCACTTATAAACGGTTATTATCCATATAATATAGGATAATCATACTAAAATCTGTACACCTAAAGAAGCTAATCAAGGAGGACCCTGGGTAAGAGGATCAATCCTACACAGTCTCCAAGATGGTATTTCCAGTCATGCTTACCACTGCTCAGGATCCTCTTTTGACCCTGTCTTTTCTGGGCCCCAGTCCAACCCACCCCCATTAGTCCAACCATACTAATTTGGCAGTTTCTGAGGGCTGGAGGCATATACCACACTCTTAAGGCTCTATTCTCTTCTTTATTCATGTTCAACTTACTAGTAAAGTCATGAGATTTTCTAAAGATTTGTCTTCATGCAGCTAACTTATTTCATTTACAGTAATATTCATTAGTCCATCCTAGTGACAAGCAATGTGTCCAACCTAAAGAAATGACAAAGTTTGAGGTGATGTTTGTACTAATTTTAACTTGTAGTTAGTCAAGAGGCATAACTGAATCCATTTGCTAGTTGCTGTCACATCCTTTACTTATTTGGCTTTGTAAGTATTTTCATCAATTTGATCAATATTTTTAGTTTTTTTTTTTTTCCAATCTGCTCTAGACGTTAATGGCAAGCTCATTTACCATAAATGTTAGGTTTTTAGTCAAAGGTTAGAAGCTTTCAAAATCCCTGATATCAATTCACTCTAAACCCCGATGAAAAATATTAACATTTCTGATTGTTTAATGCTTGCTTTCCTGGGGATTTCTACTTTTCTAGCCCTACCTTCCTATTTTGAAACTACAGCATATTTGACATCAGATTTTGTTTTTCTAAGATTTTAAAAATGTATTTTATGTATATAGATGCTCTATCTGCGCACACACCTGCTTGTACAGAGGAGGGCACCAGACCTCATTATAGATGGTTATGAGCCACCACGTGGTTGCTGGGAATTGAAATCAGGATCTCTGGAAGAGCAGCCAGTGCTCTTAACCACTGAGCCATTGCTCCAGCTCTGACTGATTTTCATCTTTTAATAAGTGATTGCTGTCTCACTGACACAAATTGTAGAATGAGGGAGAGGTAACTCATCTCTTACATTATCCTGGGAAATGCTATAAGAAATTAATTTAAAAGACAGATTGACTTGTGTATATGCATGATCACAAGATGGGCCTAAGCCCCAAGAGCAGGCTTTACCCATCTATCCTGTTTTCTAACAACAAATGAAGAAAATCAAAACAGGCTATTGTTCTTTGCTGCTTACTGCTGAGATAAAGTTAAGATGAGATGTTTCAGGATGTACTAGTTCACAGCCTGGATCCTATATAGCAGGGGTTCTCAAGATGATAACAGGAACTGTTACACTTGGTTTATAGTTTGATGCATCATCCAAGCATGCAATGACTGAAGTTGATATAGGTATGTAAATATCATCTGACAGAACCGAGAGGTTTTAAAAATGGAGATAGAAAGAAAACTTTCAATTTAGGAGTTATAAAGTTATTGTAAAAGAAAACATGTACTAATATTTGAAAAGTGGAAATGTGTCGAAAGTGAAAAGTACAAACTTCATAAATCCTTGTGACACTATTGAAGTCACTATGCTGACAAACATAGAGGCAAAGAAAAAAGGGTGTTTTTGTCTTTTTGTAGTTGTTGTTCAGAAAGCATCTCCCCATGGAAGCCAGGTACCTTTGAACATAATTATTTTGTCTCTTTCTCTCTAGTGCTAATGTTAGCAGAGTGTTTCATTATTGTCTGAAATCTTTGATAGTCATTTGAAAATCTTTATCTCATTGATTCCTTTATTCTCATTGATTCCTTAGGGAAAATCCACCCGGAGCTCTTTTGTGGTCCTCCAGCCTTGTAGCAACGCCTCAGCACTTCTGTTCTATTTTTATATGTCCAGGAAACACCTCTCTGATATTTCTGGAGCAAAGGACCAATCTTGTCAGTGTCTGAAGGAAAGTGGAAGATCCAATGCTCATGTAGCCTCTCACCTACTCTCAGGCTTAGTCCGAGAGACTTCAGGTTTAATGAAAGTCTCCATGGCACAGCTAAGGATCTCTGATTCTAGTGTCCTCTCATTTCCTTCCATTAGTTTGTCTTGTCCAACATGGATGTGATAGTTTTTGTTTTATATTAGTGTATTTGATTTTGTTTATTTCTGAATGAATGCTTGAATGAAAATTGAACTGTCACTTATATCTGCTGAGACAGGGAAAACCAGTTTTCTGTAAGAATGACATTTGGTATATAGAGCACTCCAGAGCAGGCCTCATGTTCAAGGGTAGTTGACAAGCATATAACTGGACTCCATAGTTTTTTTTTTTTTGTGGGGGGGTGTTATTTGATCACAGTTCTGTGATTTTCTTTTTTATGCGTGTGGTGTTTGTTTTCTGTTGTTGGGTTTTTTGTTTGTTTCTTTGTTTTCCTGTTGGTTAGAATCTTCTTTTTTGATTCTTTGAGAGTTTGACATCATGCACCCCTGTCCTACTCATCTCCACATCCCCTTATGAGCACCCTTTGCCCTTGTAACCTCCTCCCAAAATAAAACACATACAGACACACAAACACCAACATAAACAAAGCATAGAAAACACCTCATCATGGAAGCTGAAGAGACCTGCAAACTGTCATTCCACACACAGACCTGCCCTCCAGTGCATGGCACAGGCAGGCCATAGACAGCAGCTCGCCTACATGCATTGCAGCATAGATGAAGAATGTCACCCAGGGTCATCTCCATTATGATGTAGAAGTGCCTCTACATCATAATGTGTCCCACAGTATGTCCCTCTGTTCCCACATCTTCACTTGAAAATGTTCATTGCAATCAGTCAGTGGTCTGCTCCAAGAGCTTTGGTTTCTTTGACACCATCAATATTGCATCCTCATCAGGACTTCTCCCAGTTATCCTGTTGTAGTCCCGTGTCATGGAGGTCCTGAAGCTTTGGAACTGTAGGCCTGGACCTTTCAAACACTGCAATCATTCACAGGTGATAGAGACTTTTGGAGTGGGCCATGTCAGAGCCCTGGATCTGGGCCTGGATGGTAGCTGAGCTGGTAAGCCCACCAGTTCTCCCTTATTCTCATCATCAGGGAAAGCTCACCAGCACTGCTCCAGTTAGGCCACCTAATGCTGCCACTGGCAGGAGGCAGGGTCAGCTTTCTTGCCCTCATGCCCTCAGGGCTGGCTCACCCACACCCACACCTCTAGAGCCAGTTTCATTATACTGCCAGGCAAGGTGCAGAGCCTGCTGCAGTCAGTGAAGGGCAGGGCCAGCTCACTATGACCCAGAGAGAGTTCTCCAGACTAATGCAAGTGTCGAGGGCCACAAGAATGGTGGGTGGGCTCCCATGCAACTTCAGCTACCTCAAGGCAGTCCAGTGGTGGGGCCAGCTTTCTTGCACTCTCACCCTCAGGGCTGGCTCAGCCCCCAACCCCTCTCCCATTCACCACTGCTTGCTCTACTGTGGTCCCTAGAAAAGGTGCAGGGCCCACTCTGCAGAGAGAGTGAAAGATGGGTCAGTGCTCCAGAGCACCATATCCAGTTAGGGGCTGGGCCACTTAAGCCCCTGGACAGTCACATGGTCCCCAGAAGCTGTCCCAAACATGGACATCCCCATGCTCTCTAATGGTAATATGAGCCACAGACATTAAAACCACAGACATTAAAAACCACCTGACCGGGACCCCTGCCACTGCATAGTCACAGACTCAGACGTGGCCCTCAGTGGTAGCCCGGGCTAGGACCTTACCCTCTCCCTCGGTGGCAGAACTAGCCACTAACAAGAAGCTACTCCTCTCCTCCCTTGAGTCTCCAGTTCCATCTCTCTTCATAGTGGTCAAGCTGCTCTACTTCTCATTGTCTCCAATCTGCCCACCAAAACCTTGCACACTAAAGTGTATCTCATTGCAAGCTGGCCACACAGCTGGCAGGACCTTGGGTGACATTCTTCATCTATGCTGCAATGCATGTAGGTGAGCTGCTGTCTATGGCCTGCCTATTCCATGCACTGCAGGGCAGGTCTGTGTGTGAATTACAGTTTGCAGGTCTCTGTCTTCTTCCTCCCACGATGGGCTTCCAGGATTTGATAGGATTTGATTTTTATGAGTCCTATCATGGGACAGATTTGGCCACCAAGTCAGGCATCAAGCTAGGATGAACCAAAGACTGACCTCTGCTCTGCCCCTGCCTTAGAAGGTTGTCCACCTGCAGACAGAACACGCTGAGGTGTTCCTGCTGGCCTCCTATTTGTTCCCAAAGCTGAGCTCATCTAAAGGATATTACCGGTAACAGGGTGGGACTTAGATGACTAGACCTGGCCGGGAAGATGGCTTGGTGGTTACAGTTCTTAGCTTCCAAGTGTGAGTGCCACCTCACTTCAGTGCCTGGAGGGGTGGCTGCTGGTCTGTAATTCCAGCCTGAGAAAAACAAGGATAGGCTCTCCCCAGAAGTCTGGTAGTGAGATTAGTCATTTGGTGTGCTCTTTGTTTGAAAGATCCTGACTCAAAATTGTAGAACATGGAGAAATCCTGACCTGTACTTCAGTCTTATTCATGCAGATGAGCATACATTTAAATGTGTGCCACCTCACATACATGTGTGCCCACCTACTCCCAAACATGCACATACACATTCAAATCCCACACACACAGGAAAAACTTCAAAAAGTTTCGTAAAACTGTTTCCCTAAGAAAATTAGGAAACAAGCTGACAAAGCAAATGGATTTATTTATGGTTTGACAAAACCAGAAAGAAAAAGATTCTTTCTCTCTCCCTTCCCTGCAGCAATGTTACAATTTATAACAAAGACAATAAAAGTAAAATGTATGTGTCATCAGAACTGTGTGAACCCGCTCTGGGAAGGCAATTTTCCCCTCTGTCAGCTTCAGTCTTTCCCCTCCCCAAGGGTAGGACTGACTTCTGGGCAAATGTTTGGGTTTATTGCATCAGTATGGTGTCAGTGAAAAGGATCCATGTATCTCTGAAGAACATCTGCTCTCCTGCCAGGACAATTACATTATGACATCCCATGTTCTCCGATGGTCTCATGCTCAGTGCTCCTGGGAGAGCTGGTGAAAATAGGATGTACTTCCTATTAGGGAAACTTCATCACCTGATAACTATGGAGGTCCATTGAGAGGGTTTAAATGTGGACAATCATGAGCTGTTCCTCCTTTATTTGTAGCTCTAGCTTCCTAACAATGGGGTCATCTCCACTGTTTTCCCCAAGTAAGCAAGAGATGCAAAACTACGGGATGGACACAGTGGAGTGGGAGATAGACAACAATCTGTCCTTCCAGCTTTCTGTTAACTTTGAGTAAGTCTTAGATCACCTAGCACCACTTAAAAAAGATGAAAAGCTATTTTTTGTTTTTTTATTATTATATTTTGTTTTTATTAATTATAATTTATTCCCTTTGTTTTCTAGCTGTAGCTCCATCCCTCTTCCCCTCCCATTCCCACTCTTCCTCCCTCTTCTCCACTCATGCCCCTCCCCCAGCCACTGATAGGGGAAGTTCTCCTCCCCTACCATCTGATCCTCGTCTATCAGAGCTCATCAGGAGTGCCTGCATTGTCATTCTCTGTGGCCTGGTAAGACTGCACCTTCATGAAGGGGAGGTGATCAAAGAGCAGGCCACTGAGTTGATGTCACAGATAATCCCTATTCCCATTACTAGGGAACCTACTTGGACACTGAGCTGCCACATGTTACATGTGTGTAGGGGTTCTGGGTTATCTCCATAAATGGCCCATGGTTGATCAGTCTCAGAAAACACCCCAGATTTTTTGGTTCTGTTGCTCTCCTTGTGGAGCTCCTGCCCTCTCCAGTCTGTTTATCTCCCCCTTCTTTAATAAGAGTCCCTGCACTTTGCCCAAAGTTTGGCTGTGAGTCTCAGCATCTGCTTTGATACTCTGCAGGGTAGGATCTTTCAGAGGCCCTCTGTGGTAGGCTCTTGTCCTGTTCCCGTTTTCTGTACACCCAAAGAAGCTAATCAAGAAGGAGGACTCTGGGTTAGATGCTCATACTTCCTTCATAAAGGGAAAGGGGATGGATATCAGAAGAGGGGGGAAACATGGAAAAGCTATTTTTAAAAGCCTTGATTAACTTAAACACTTGCTATATTAGATCATTAGGACAAAGCAATTTGTAATATATACTTCTAATTCACAGAGGAATATGAGCAAACAGTAACTGATGCATGTGTCAGGGAACCCCTCATCATTTAGCAATACCAATATAACTGCTGATTAGGACAAAGGGGCTGAGAACAGCAGAGCTAAGTTTTAGAAATGGTCTAACATTTAATGATGTAGAAGAATGTATGAAGGTAGCAAATGGTTTCAGGTTTAGGACTCAAGGGTGACACTGAGATGGATTTTTTTCCTCAGAGTAAGAAGTTTATTAGAAGTATTGTTAACCCCAGGGACAGAGAACCACATGCAGAGGCCCTGAAGAAAGATTCGGCTTGCAGGGCACAATGAGGCTCCCTTGATAGAGTCTTCATAGAAAGAACAATGATAAGGAGATGAAAATATTTTTCTTCCTTCTGGGTTACAGAGATAAACAGAGAATGCTCTGTAGAGGAATGTAAAATGGAAGAGAAACACTTAAAGAAATGCTCAGTGTCCTTAGTCATCAAGGAGATTCAAATCAAAACGATCCTGAGATTTCACCTTACACCTATCAGAATGGCTAAGATGAAAAATTCAAGTGTCAATACATTCTGAAGAGGTTTTGTAGGAAGGGGAACCCTCCCCCAATGCTGGTGAGAATGTAAACTTCTCCAATCTGTTTAGAAAGCCATCTGGTGCTTTCTCAGGTAATTAGGAATAGCACTTCCTCAAAACCCAGCTGTATTACTCCTAGGCATATATCGAAAATATGCTCAAGTACACAACAAGGACATTTCTTCAACCATGTTTATAGCATCTTTATTCGTAATAGCCATAACCTGGAAATAACCCAGATGTCCCTCAATTGAGGAATGGATTCAGAAATTGTGGTACATTTACACAATGGAATACTACTCAGCAATTAAAACAAAGAAATCATGAAATTTGCAGGCAAATGGTGGGAACTAGATAAGATCATCCTGAGTGAGGTATCTCAGAAGAAGAAAGACACACATGGTATATATTCACTTATGAGTGGATATTAAATATGCAATATACGATAATCATACTAAAATCTGTATACCTAAAGAAGCTAAGGAAGAATGAGGACCCTGGGTAAGACGATTAGCCCTTACTCAGATGTGATGGACATTGGAAGAAGGAGAAAACAGGAAAGAGGACAGAAGCCTACCACAGAGGGCCCCTGAAAGACTCTACCCAGCAGTGTATAAAAGCAGATGCTGAGACTCCTAACCAAACTTTGAGCATAGTGCAGGGAATCTTATGAAAGAAGGGGAAGGTAGTAAGACCTGGAGAGGACAGGAGCTCCACAAGGAGAGAAAGAGAACCAAAAAATCTGGGCACAGGGGTCTTTTCTGAGACTGATACTCCAACCAAGGACCATTCATGGATATAACCTAGAACCCCTGCTCAGATGTAGCCAATAGCAGCTCAGTATCCAAGTGGGTTCCTAGTAAGGGGAACAGGGACTGTCTCTGACATGAACTCAATGGCTGGTTTTTGGTCACCTCCCCCCCCCAGAGGAACAGCCTTACCAGGCCACAGAGGAGGACATTTCAGCCAGTCCTGATGAGACCTGAAAGGCTAGGGTCAGATGGAATGGGAGGAGAACCTCTCCTATCAGTGGACTTGGAGACTGACATGGGAGGAGATGAGACATGGAGGGTAGAATTGGGAGGGAATGAGGAAGGGGGATACAGCTGAGATACAAAGTGAGTAAACTTCAAATAATACAAATATAAAGGTTTAATTAAAAAAGATAGAAGACATACCTGTGATGTCTATACAGGTATCATTGACCTTTATATGTACCATTGTAGAGTATCATTGACTTACTACTCAAACTCATGAAACTGAAACATTACATCACAAAGAGAATGAGGAAGAAGAGATAGGGGATGGCAATGGGTTATGGGAAAGAGGAAAGAGTGGGAGGACAAAGAGGGAGTAAGAGGAGAAGAGAAAACCTCTTACTTCATTATCTGTCTAGATGCCACTCACCCTCCTTCACTTCCCAGAGCAATCTCAAGTTTTTCAGAGATAGTTGTCCTGCTAGCACCTTTAATACATCTGTCTAAATGATATTCACCCTCCTTGTCTTCCAGGGCAATCTCAAGTTTGTCTCAGAGACAGTTGCCTTGCTAGGCGCTTTAAGACATTATAGTCCGGACAGATGACAATAGTGGAGAACTCCCCCTTTGAATAGACTAGGGAAAGGTGATAAAGGGAAGAGGGAGGGAGGGTGGTACTGGGGGAGTTGAGGGAGGGGGCTTCAATTAGAATATATAATGAATAAATTGTGATGAAAAAAATTATAATCCGTACTAAATCTGTGACCTTATCACAAACTGTGCACAACAATGACAGTAGGTTAGTACAATACCCATAATGCATTGCCATGCCAGATCTGACCATATGACAGACTTCTGGATACATTGGAGAGATTTGTAGCTCATCAGAAGGTTAAAGAGAAGTAAGGAGGCAAGAAGTTGTTGTGTAATCTGTGGTTGAAATATTCTCCAAGGGATGGTCCTGGGACTGATGGTGACAGGCTGGACCACAAGGAAGAGAAAGAGCAGGTGGAAAAGTCCAGAGACATGTTTTTCCAGGTAAACCTGCTTTCACAAACCAGGCTAGGGATACATGAAAAAACAAAAACCTGTACTCATACCCACTGAGGGCACAGAAGTAAAACGCAGATTTGTGCTTCTCTTGGACAGGAAGCTGATGGGCACATGTGCCAGGCTGTCCTCAGGTGGAGTAATTCTGTGGATCTAGTGCACACATGGTAATGTGGGGTATATTGCCCTGTACCCTGGGGATTCACTGAGATTTAGGGAGCTGTCACCTTACATCAACTGATAACAAAGGAGCTGGTGGATATGCTGATTTAGCTTATCTGCGAGATTTCAGATTCCTAAAGAAGGCTAATTATCCACCACTTTTATTTTTAATAATACAAGAGAAATTGCAAAGATTAAAATGTCTTTGAATAGAGCTGTCAGGTGAGGTACTGAAGTCTCTTTTTCACCACATCGTCCACTCCATAAGGAAGACTGTGGGCATGCTGTGTGAAAACAAACATGAGGTCATTTGAGAGACAGCCCTTCTCCCCAGCCCTGCATCTACCTCAACACTCTGGGCAGGTGGCTGTTTTAGCCAGGGTTCTCTACAGGAACAGAATCAAGAGGATGAAAAATAGTCATATGTATTTGTAATATAATATATGGTATATATACCCAAATAATGCTAAAATGTATTCAGTCAGCTTTAAATTAGTAACAAGAGATAAATCACACAGGAGACGATGAGACCCAGTATTTTACTTGGTCCTTCTGGGTAGGTACCTCAACAGTCAGACTAGTTTCTCCACAGCTGTCACACCGTGGGGGCCATGACTGCTCATTACTCTACAGGTCATGTGCTCAGTGGTCCCATTGTGGCTCCAGAAGCCTGGAAGTTTCCTAGAGAGCCACTGCTTCTGCTCTCAGCAAAGGAATCAGCCCCAGCCCCAGCCACAGAGCAAACTAACCTAGAGATGTAAGGGAAGGCCAAGCAGCACAAGGCAGAATGTCCTTCCCTCTGACACACACTTTTAACCTGGATTCTTACCTTCAGGGGCCACCCACAATCGGGGTGGGTCTCCCGACATCAGTCAAGATAGAACAATTCTTCAGGTGAGCCTCCCTACTCAGGCCATTGATATAGGATCTAACTATAATAATGGCCTTTAATGTATATTATAAAACATTAAGATCTGACTTTATTTTAGGAGGATTTCAGACATCCATAGTCTGGTTTATCTCTTGCAATCCTCTGGAGAGTCTCAGCTCTTGGCCCAGGGAAGGAACACAGGCCGCTTGGCTCCCCTCCAGGCACAGTACTTAGCTGCAGAGAGAGTAGTTCAACCCCACTCCCTGCAAGAAAGGTTTGGGCTTTTCTTTTTATCTTGGGGAGGAACTGCAGGGAGCTGATGGACAGCTTTGATGAACATCCCCTAATGCTCCTGTATCCCTTCAGGAGAGGCACTCCATAGCTCAGAGCAGCCAGGAGACAACTTGAATGCATAGTGTCTTGAGAACTCCCAGTCAATGCAATTCCTGGACTTCCTGGGTCCTCCTGCATTGGATGTGGTGGGGTTCTAGGCACCAATGTCCTGCTGCTGGGCGAATCTGTGTCACCTTGGCTTCACCAAGCATATCTAGACTCACAGCATGAGTGAAGGTGGAGTCTGGGATTCAGAGGACAAAGTGACCTAGCAGACACTGTGATATTCAGTACCAGCCACAGTGAGTGACTGGGACCCAGTGTAAACCATCTGTCAGCAATGTATTTATATTTAAGTGTGTCAGTGAGGTCTGGCAAGGAGCGTGGTCTCCAGACCTCATCCTTTGACATCCTTTGAGAGCGTCTGTTTTCCAGTGTCCTATCGTGTTACTTTATGGTCTAACCTGATTATAATTGTCCCACTGCATCAACACTAGCTTTCTTAGCAGTTCTGGAATCTAGTTAGCTCATATACTTGTTGACTCAAACTGCCTTGCTGTGGTGAGTTCACTTGTCTCACTGTCCTCTTCACTCATCTGGACAAGCTCAGCTCAGATAATGGTCACTGCCTCACTTCCTCCTACACTCTTTTGCTCTCATACTTTAGCTTTTGCGGAGAAAATAAAATACTAATTGCTGACAGTAGTGTTACCTAAGGATTTTCCCCAGTAACAATGAGAAGAGAAAAGTTACATAACAGGAATGGCTGAATAGGAAAATTGTAAGAATCTGCTGTCCACATTTCAGGAAACACTAAACTTAAGATTGTGTAACGACAGACTTCTTAAGAAAATGAAATATATTTTTATAAAGTTTAATTTAATGATGTAATATATATTATGGCAAATGGCAGTTTGGTGAGGAATACCTGTAATTCCAGCATTTGATATCCCAAGGCACCTCAAGATCAGCCTGTGCTACATACAGACTGCCAGGTCAGCCTATGCCACAAACATTAGGACCCCACTTCTAAAAGTCATCATAACAAAATAGTTTACAGTGTACTTCTCTTTAGCTTATATAGATGTGGAATATAATGTCAACACTTCTCAGTGAGCACGGAAGACATTAGGAACACGGATATCTCTGCTGATCAGAACATAGGGGCTGAAACTAGCATAACCAAGTTCTAACAATGTTTTAATACTTAGTACAAGAGAATCATGTGTCACTGTGAAACCTGTGTAGAAGGAGATAATAAAATCTGCCCAATAGAAGAAAAGGAAACAGGTCATAAGAATCAGAACACTCCATGTAGCTCTGATTTCTGGAGGAGAGTTCTTTCTGGAGGAGGGCTGTCTGGAACTGTAGAGGTAGAGGACATGCTTGTGATGCTTATACAGATGGAAAGCCATGAACCCACTGCTCCAGCCCATCAGGCTCTGAAAGATGACATCACGAAGAGTCATGAGAGAGAGGAAAAGCCACTTAACTATGTTCCTGGAGGGTAGCATATAGCAATGTCCAGTGAATGTTTCAGCTTCAGACATGTTCAAGCCGTTGCCTGATTTGATGTAGCAGAGCAAATTAGAGCTTATGAGAATATTAACAGCCCAAAAGAGGAGGAGACAGGGAAAAACTTGCCATGCTGTCTCCGGTTTGAGTTTTGTCCAAATGGTGGTCCTGGGACTGATGGTGACAGCCTGGATCACACTGAGGAGACAGGTGGTGCAGATGGAGAGGCCCCGTGCCATCCTTGCCAGATAAACCACAGCTTTACAGCCAACATCTCCTAGGAAGTTTCTAAAATAAAACACTGTGGCTATATCTCTGATCACTGTGCTACAAATAATCATTATATTACAAAACGCCAAGTGTGTGAGAATAAGGTCTACAGGCTTTTTCTCAATCCCCCAAACATAAGTATACATATGTCTCACAATTACCAAGACATTTCCTACAATTCCAGGTCCAAAAAGAGAAAAGAAGACTATTGCCTGGGTAATGTTATTCAACTTCATCTTCTGACTTGATACACAGCACTAGGAAAACATCTTCTGAGAAATAAATGTAGTATTATCTCTGCTTACTCATATAAAAGAATGGCCTCAACTATATAAACAGATATGGTTCTTTACTTTATGATGCCTGATCACTGTGTCTGATGTCCTTTTTGATTTTTTTTTGTTTTCTTCTTATCCTTTCCTTCTCATAGAAATTATGAAACCTACCATCAGTGCATAAACTTGATAGTGTCCTGCCTTTCATGACAGTACTTCATCCCTCAAGATCATATGATCATAGTCTTCCCAGACAGAAGCTAAATGCATGGCATCACTCTGTCAGTTTTCCAGTCAATGCAGTCCTAAATATTAGCCTAACAGGCTCCTCAATTTTTCCTCCTCTCCCCCAGTATGACATCATGCCTCTGGGATGTGATTGTGCTTAATCCTGATCCTCTTCATTGCCCCATATGCAACCATCACCCAAATAGTTCTTAAAATAATAAAAAAAACTTGCAGCTTCTCACAAAGGTGAACTTGGTCAAGTGGACAAGTTTCTCAATGGAGATGATATGGTATTCTCCTCTTCTCAAGCCCTTTGACCATAAATTATGTAGAGGTTAGAGACTTAGTCAGGGTATGAACTGCTAGATCACTGTTCTCTATATGGGACTAAGTCTGGTAAAAATTGTGTTCCCCAACTTTATGGGTAGAATCTCCATTTGTTTCACCTCTCACAAAACAAATAACAACCTTGATTTTCATCTGAAATTCAACCTTGAATTTCATCGAATTGTGGACAATTCGACATCTCATCCATAATAAAAATCAGGTCTAAATTAGTTTGAACATTTTACAAAAACAAACAAACAAACAAAAAGGTTAAAAGTTGTGCTTACCTTTCCACATGTATCTATGCTGTATACAATGCTGATTTTGCCCAAGTACCATGTCTTATAGCACCTGCTAAGAATTTTAGCACTTAAGTTTCTGACCTCAGAATGCTATGTTGCCTGTTTATCTTCTCCCTTCCTTCACTGGGCAGTGAGAAGGCCTCAGAGACCCTTGTTTGTATATACTTTGTATTAGCATAGTGCCTGCTCAAAAGGTTATAGGTAGCCTATGGCGGTTCAGTATCCAATTGGCCTCCATGGTGATGGGGAAAGGAACTGTCTCTGACATGAACTGATTAGCCTTCTCTCTGATCACTTCCCCCTGAGAGGGGAGCAGCCTTGCCAGGCCACTGAAGAAGACAGTGCAGCCACTCTTGATGGGACCTGATGGACCAGAATCAGAGGGAAGGGGAGGAAGATCTCCCTTACCAGTGGACTGGAATAGGGATTCATTTTGAGAAGAGAGAGGGTGCAACTGAGAGGGGAGGAAAGAGGAAGGTGCGTGGGGGGTGGGATACAAAGTGAATAAACTGTAATTAATAAAAATAATAATAAAAAAGATTGTAGAGTGCTCAATGAAACTGTTGGTTTTAAAACTGCACTTTAATTTCAGAGACGAAGTGATAAAGTAATTTGAACAGTCATTTGATTGGGATTTTTCCTGAAGATTGAAAAAGCTCAGTATCCTGGAGAAGTCAATTTACTCTGGATGGCTCATTTGATAAGGATTTAGCATGTCCTCACTTGTGCAATGATGTGGGCGTCTACCCTTCAACCAAGTTAGTGATGGACATGGGCTGTCCTTCAAGAAACTTAGCAGCAATTCTTTATTTTCTCTTGAAATCCATCTATATTGATCTGCTTATAATTTGTTAGCTTTTCAGATGTACCTACGTGACCTCTGAGATGTCAATAGAAAAATTTATAGTGATAGATAAAATTGTCTTTGATTTCCAACAGTATAATAACTTAGTTGGAAAAACTACAATCACACACACACACACACACACACACAGCCATGTGTGTATGTTATTGGGAATAGTTATTTATACATATATTTAATAAGGGTCCTTAATCTCCTCCAGTATGTAAGAAATAAAAAAGAACAATTTGTGTGAAACTAAGCAAGTCAGGGTTTCCTTTCAGAAATGGGTCATGGAACAAGTGGACAGAATGCAAGGTCCAGATACAAGAGAAGGAGAAATCAGTAAACTAGAGAAGATACATTGTAAATTGACCAGCTCAAGCTTTGTAATCAGCTGTCCTGTCTGTCAAAACCTGCTGTTCTCAACTGCTATAGGCTGGGCTTTGAACATTTCACTTGGTCTCTTTAAGACTCACTGATGTATAGATAGTGCTTTGTAGCATTCAAGTGTATTGTGAGGATTCAGTGGAGGAAAGGCACGTGAAGCTTAGGATAATGCCTGCCCCGTGTTAAACATGCCCTAATAGCAATTGTTCTGTGATTTTTGTCTCATGTCAGTTTCCCCCACAATTATCTGTAATTGCACCCTGTGGTATGTTTTGAGTCCAAGAATGAAACTTCAGGAACTCTAAACCATAACAAAGAAGGGCAATGTCCCACATTCTGAGAAGGATAAGACAAGAGATACTGTTGAGCAAAACCTTTCACACTCGTGAGGACAAACACACAACCTGGAGAAACTGCAGCGAAGAAAAGCTTCCCACACTCAAGCTGAAATTTCAGCCCATGTCTCCTGTACCTGCCTGGGCTGTAAGGAGCATCTCTGGCCCAGGGCACCACATACAGCTGTACTTGGCTCCTTCATGGATATGGAACAAATTCTGGATGGCTGGTGTAAAAGAAGAGACTCCTTTCTCCCTGGCATCTTGTCACCTTCCTCTTTCACAGTGGCAGAGGAACCCAGACCCTTCTCTTCAACTACCTCTCCTAACCCTTCCTACCTCACAGCATCCCTGTTAAGGTGAAAGGCAGCTTCAGTCCACTGTGACATGAAGGAACACTCACCTGCGGAGTCTGTGCAGGGCTCAGGGTGGGCGTCCTCGCAGCACAGCAGACACTCTTTATCATCCCTGAGCCCTGTGCCCACAGCAGCTGTCACTACTGACATGATGTCACCATCAGGAGTTTGGCTTCTCCAGGGGAAAAGGGCTCCTTCTGCACATCTCCATCCTGGACACCTGCTCTGTGCTCTCCCTGGGGCCCTGTTATTTGTTGAGCCAGAAATTTTCTGGTCCTAATTACAGTGCCTGAGTTTCCAGGATCCTGGGAATTTTCTCTTCTTTTACCCCAAGCCAGGAAATGAATTGGGAGAAACTTCTGAGAAACTGAAAAGTTTGTTTTCTGAACATTTTGAATTTCAATAACACTATGTAGGGCTGGAGAGATGTGCAGTGGTCAAGAGCAGTTGCTGCCCCTGCTAAGATCCATGTTCAATTTCTGGCACCCACATGGTAGATTACAAAGATCTGTCACTCCAGTTCTAGGACATCCAATGCCATTATGACCTCCATGGGCATCAAGCACAGATGAAACACATATGCAAAGAAAATGCATATAACATAAAATGAATCAATCCAATAAAAATGTAGGTTTAATAAAAAGCTCAGTAATCCTAGAACAAAAGTTGTTCAAGGGACAGAGTCAGTATCTGGTCTTACACTGTGGTGTTCAGGGCAGAGCAACAGGAGGACATTTTTTAGAGGTTTTGTTTCTTGTTCTGACTTTATGCAGAGAAACCAACTTGCCTCATGTCTGAGTTCTTCATTCCTCCTATTGTTTGAATATAGCTCTTTTTGATGTCCACTGTCAAACAATGCTTCTGTCTCTTAAAGATGAGAGTTCAGATGTTGACAAGATGAAGTGGAAAAGAATTATATATAGTTAACTCTAAGGACCACACATCAGTTCTGGGTCTCTGTCACCAGTTTGAGAAATGAAGTCTTTAGTTCTCATTTGTAATTACATAGCACAAGAGACCCAGAGAGAACCCACTGGACTCAGGATCCACACAGCCAGCCATGCAGTGCCACTTAGCTCACATTTTCCTACCCCCACTGATCCTTTCCCTTCTCAGGGCCCTATCCACTTCCTGGTGTGAAGGAATGTACTGGAATGGTTGTATCTGAGAACTAGTAACCAATAGACACTTTTTCCCTTCTCCAAGAACATCTGGGCTTCTGTCAGCCAAGGTGGATGGGGAGGAAGAGAAGAGGGCTCCCGTCTTGCCCAGAGACACCCTGTGATGTCTTAGTCTTCGGTCTGTCTTTCATGCTCGTAACAAAGAGGCTCTGTTCTCTCTCCTTCATTAGCACGTGTGTTACTGAAGACTTTCCCTCAGCTCTCTACTGCCTGGTGTTGCTGTACAGACACATTTTCTTTATTTTCCTTCAAACTTATGAGTAAGTGTGACTTAGGGACACTCTGAGAAATCAGGTGTGTGTGTGTGTGTGTGTGTGTGTGTGTGTGTGTGTAAGACACAATCACATTGTACAGTGTGTGCAGAAGTCAAGTGTAGCTTCCCCTTTTGTGTGTAGGATATGAACTCTCCTAACCAGTGGCTTCTTAAGTCCTCAGTCTTGATGGCAATGAGTTCATGACCTTTGTTTCTTTGTTTGTCTCTTGGGTTTGGTTCTATCCTATGTCTCTTGGCTATCTAGCTTCTGGTTCCTGGCAATCCAGGCAGTGTCAGGCATGGGGTGGCTTCCTCACAATGCTTGGGGCTTTAAGTTGGACCAATGTTTGGTTGGTTACTCACAAAAGTTTTGTGCTACCATCTTTGTATAAGGTGGTCAGTTGAGGCTATGTATGCCCTATAATTAGGAGTTTTCTCTAGGGTCACCCTTGTCATTTCCACTGCACTAGGGTTCCCCACATTCCCAAGTTCCATTAAGCTGTCTTAGTACTTTCTCCACACCCTTGTCTGATCTTTCCTGTTTTACATCTCCACTTGCCCCCAGTCCACCTTTGTGCCTAGTCTTTTTCTCAATTGTTATGCCATGTTGGGTTGACCTCCCTAGGAGGCCTGCTCTTTTCTGAAGACAAATAGAGGGGGAGTAGCTCTAGAAGATAGGGGGAATGCGAGGGTGAGACTGGGAGGTGTGGAGGGAGGAAAGTGCTTTCAACATGGAATGGTCACTCATTTTTATATTGTGATTCATCGTGGTGCTTACTCAATCTTTAATTCAATCCCTGATATTTTTCTTTTGCTTGATCTGTTGTTTTTTTTCCTGAGAGCCTTTTGTTTGATTTACTGAGCTTTTTCCATTTCTAGAGTTTCTGTTTGTTTCTTTTTCTTTTTTCTTCAATATCTCAATTTTCTTGTTGAATTTCTAATCTGCACTGCCAACTTTCTGGTTTTTCTTTTATTTATTTATTTATTTATTTATTTTTAATTTTTCATCAATTACACTTTATTCATTCTGCATCCCCCCATAAGCCCCTCACTCCTCCCCTCCCGATCCCACCCTCCCTCCTCCCTCTGCATGCATGCCACTTCCCAAGTCCACTGATAGGGGAGGTTCTCCTCTCCTTTCTGATCTTAGTCTATCAGTTCACATAAGAAGTGGCTGCATTGTCCTTTACTATGGCCTGGTAAGGCTGCTCCCCCCCAGGGGGAGGTGATCAAAAGCAGGCCAATCAGATTATGTCAGAGGCAGTCCCTCTTCACATTACTATGTAACCCAATTGGACTCTGAACTGCCCTGGGCTACATCTGTGCAGAGGTTCTGGGTTATCTCTATGAATAGTCCTTGGTTGGAGTATGTATCTCTGGGAAGTACCCTGTGTTCAAATTTTCTGGTTCTGTTGCTCTCCTTGTGGAGACCCTGTCCCCTCCAGCTCTTACTATTTCCCAGTTCTTATATAAAATTCCCTTCACTCTGCCCAACAGTTGCCCTTCAGGCTCAGCATCTGCATTAATAGTCTGTAGGGCAGAGGCTTTCAGAGGCCCTATGTGGTAGGTTCCTAGGTTGTTTCCTGTTTTCTTCTTCTTCTGATGTCCATCCTCTTTGCCTTTCCGGATGGGGATTGGACATTTTAGTTAGGGTCCTCTCTCTTTCTTAGTTTCTTTAGATGCACAGGTTTAGTGGGTTTGTCCTATGTTGTATGTCTATATGAGTGAGTATATACCATGTGTGTCTTTTTGCTTCTGGGACAACTCACTCAGGATGATCCTTTCCAGATCCCACCATTTACCTGCAAATTTCATGATTTCCTTATTTTTCATTGCTGAGTAATATTCCATTGTGCAGATGTACCAAAATTTCTGCATCCATTCTTTATTTGAGGGGCATCTGGGTTGTTTCCAGCTTCTGGCTATTACAAATAAAGCTGCTACAAACATGTTTGAGCAAATGTCCTTTTTGTGTCCTTGAGCCTCTTTTGGATATATGCCCAGGAGTGGTATGGCTGGATCTTGAGGAAGCGCTATTCCTAGTTGTCTAAGAAAGCGCCAGATTGCTTTCCAGAGTGGTTGTACAAGTTTACATTCCCACCAGCAGTGGAGAAGTGTTCCCCTTTCTCCACAACCTCTCCAGCATTTGTAGTAACTTGAGTTTTTGATCTTGGCCATTCCCATGGGTATAAGGTAAAATCTCAGGGTTGTTTTGATTTGCATTTCCTTAATGGCTAGTGAGGTTGAGCATTTCTTTAAGGGCTTCTCTGCCATTCGGTATTCCTCTACAGAGAATTCTCTGTTTAGCTCTGTTCCCCATTTTTTAAGTGGATTACTTGGTTTGCTGCTTTTCAGCTTCTTTAGTTCTTTATATATACTGGATATGAGTCCTCTGTCAGATAAAGGATTGGTGAAGATTCTTTCCCAATCTGTAGGCGGTTGCTTTGTTTTGATGACGGTGTCCTTTGCTTTGCAGAAGCTCTTCAGTTTCATGAGGTCCCATTTATTGATTGTTGCTCTTAGAGCCTGTGCTGTTGGTGTTCTGTTCAGGAAGTTTCTCCTGTACCAATGAGTTTTAGGGTATTTCCCACTTTTTTTTTTCAAGCCGATTTAATGTGTCTGGTTTTATGTTGAGGTCTTTGTTCCACTTGGACTTCAGTTTTGTGCAGGGTGATAAGTATGGATCTATTTTCATTTTTCTACATGTAGACATCCAGTTGGACCAGCACCATTTGTTGAAGATGCTATCTTTTTTCCATTGAATGGTTTTGGCGTCTTTGTCAAAGATCAGGTGTCCATAAGTGTGTGGGTTTATTTCTGGGTCCTCTGTTCAGTTCCATTGATCCACCCTTCTGTTTCTATGCCAGTACCATGCAGTTTTTAAAACTGTTGCTCTATAGTACAGCTAAAGATCAGGGATGGAGATGCCTCCAGAAGATCTTTTATTGTAGAGGATTGTTTTAGCAATTCTGGGTTTCTTGTTATTCCATAGGAAGTTGAGAATTTTTCTTTCCAGGTCTGTAAAGAATTGTGTTGGTAATTTGATGGGAATTACATTGAATCTGTAGATTGCTTTTGGTAAAATGGCCATTTTTCCTATGTTAATCCTGCCAAGCCATGAGCATGGGAGATCTTTTCATCTTCTCATATCTTCTTATAATTCTTTCTTCAGAGACTTGAAATTTTTTTCATATAAGTCTTTGACTTCCTTGGTTAGGGTTGCTCTGAGGTACCTTATGTCATTTGTGGCTATTGTGAAGGGTGTTGTTTCCCTAATTTCTTTCTCAGCCCTTTTGTCTTTTGTATACAGGAGGGCTACTGATTTTTTTGAGTTAATTTTGTATCCCGCCACTTTGCTGAAGGTGTTTATCAGCTGTAGGAGTTCCCTGGTAGCATTTTTGGGGTCATTCACGTATACTATCATATCATCTGCAAATAGTGATAATTTGACTTCTTCCTTTCCAATTTGTATCCCCTTGATCTCCTTCAACTGTCTTATTGCTCTAGCAAGGACTTCTAGCACTATGTTGAAGAGATATGGAGAGAGTGGGCAGCCTTGTCTTGTCCCTGATTTTAGTGGGATTGCTTAAGTTTCTCTCCGTTCAGTTTGATGTTGGCTATAGGCTTGCTGTATATCGCCTTTACTATGTTTAGATATGTGCCTTGTATCCCTGATCTCTCCAATACTTTAAACATGAATGGATGTTGGATTTTGTCAAATGTTTTTTCAGCATCTAGGGAGATTATCATGTGGTTTTTTTCTTTCAGTTTGTTAATATGGTGGATCACATTGATGGATATCCGTATATTGAACCACCCCTGCATACCTGGGATGAAGCCTACATGGTCATAGTGGATGATATCTTTGATGTGTTCTTGGATTCGGTTTGCAAGTATTTTATTAAGTATTTTTGCATCAATGTTCATAAGGAAGATTGGCCTGAAATTCTCTTTCTTTGTTGAGTCTTTGTGAGGTTTAGGTACCAAAGTGACTGTGGCTTCATAGAATGAGTTTGGTAATGTTCCTTCTGTTTCCATTTTGTGGAATAGTTTGAAGAGAATTGGTGTTAGCTCTTCTTTGAAGGTCTGGTAGAATTCTGCGCTGAAGCCATCTGGTCCTGGGCTTTTTTTGGATGGGAGACTTTTGATGACTGCTTCTATTTCTTTGGGGGATATAGGTCTATTTAGTTGATTTACCTGGTCCTGATTCAGCTTTGGTAAGTCAAATCAATCAAGAAAATTGTCCATTTCATTTAGATTTTCAAATTTTGTGGCATATAGACTTTTGAAGTAAGTCCTAATGATTGTTTGGATTTCCTCAGTGTCTGTAGTTATGTCCCCCTTTTCATTTCTGATTTTGTTGATTTGGGTGGTGTCTCTCTGCCTTTTAGTTAGCTTGGCTAAGGGTTTGTCTATCTTGTTGATTTTCTCAAAGAACCAGCTCTTGGTTTCATTGATTCTTTGAATTGTTTTATTTGTTTCCAATTGATTGATTTCAGCCCTGAGTTTGATTATTTCCAGCCATATACTCCTTCTTGGTGTCTCTGCTTCTTCTTTTTCTAGGGTTTTTAAGTGAGCCATTAAGTTGTTGCTTGAATGAGCTGTCTCGAATTTCTTCTTGAAGGCACTTAGTGCTATGAACTTTCCTCTTAGCACTGCTTTCATTGTGTCCCACAAGTTTGGGTATGTTGTGTCTTCATTTTCATTGATTTCTAGAAAGACTTTAATTTCTTTCTTTATTTCTTGCCTGACCCAGCTGTCATTTAGTAACAAGTTGTTCAGTTTCCATGTGTGTGTAGGCTTTTTGCTATTTCTGTTATTGTTGGGGTCCAGCTTTATTCCATGGTGATCAGACAAGATACAAGGGATTATTTCAATCTTCTTGTATCTGTTGAGGCTTGCTTTGTGACCCACTATATGGTCTATTTTGGAGAAGGTTCCATGAGGTGCTGAGAAGAAGGTAAATTCTTTTGTGTTTGGGTGTAAAGTTCTGTAAATGTCTGTTAGGTCCATTTGACTCATGACCTCTGTCAGAGACATTGTTTCTTTGTTTAATTTCTGTTTTGTTGACCTGTCCTTTGTTGAGAGTGGGGTGTTGAAGTCTCCCACTATTAATGTGTGGGGATCTATATGTGCTTTAAATTTTATCAATGTTTCTTTAACAAATGTGGGTGCTCTTGTATTTGGGGCATAGATGTTCAGGATTGTTATGTCTTCTTGGTGGAATTTTCCTTTGATGAGTATGAAGTGTCCGTCTCCGTCTTTTTTTTTTTATTAATTTTGGTTTAAAGTCTATTTTATCAGATATTAGAATGGCTACTCCTGCTTGCTTCTTGGGTCCATTTGCTTGGAAAGTCGTCTTCCAACCCTTTACCATCAGGTAATGTCTATCTTTGTGTCTTAGGTGTGTTTCTTGTATGCAACAGATTGCTGGGTTTTGTTTACGTATCCATTCTGTTAATCTGTGTCTTTTTATTGGAGAGTTGAGTCCATTGATGTTGAGAGAGATTAATGACCAGAGGCTGTTAGATCCCTTGATTTTGATGTTGGCTGTGGTCATAAGGTTGTGTGCTTGGTTGCTTTTTGTTTTACTGTAGTAAGGTTAATTATTTCCTGTGTTTTCTTAAAAGAAGCTAATTTTTTGGGGTTGTATTTTCTCTTACAGTGTCTTCTGTAATGCTGGATTTGTGTGTAGGTATTGTTGAAATTTGTTTTTGTCATTGAATATCTTGTTTTCTCCGTCTATGAGGACTGAGAGCTTTGCAGGGTATAGTAGCCTGGGCTGACATCTGTGTTCTCTTAGGGTCTGCATGATATCCGTCCAGGCCCTTCTGGCTTTCATAGTCTCTGTTGAAAAGTCAGGTGTGATTCTAATGGGTTTGCCATTATATGTTACTTGGCCTTTTTCCCTTGCAGCTTTTAGTATTTTTTTCTTTGTTCTGTATACTTAGGGTTTTGATTATTATGTGGCGGGAGGACTTTCTTTTCTGGTCTAATTTATTGGGTGTTCTGTAGGCCTCTTGTATTCTTATTGGTCTCTCCTTTAAGTTGGGAAAATTTTCTTCAATGATTTTGTTGAAAATATTTTCTGGGCCTTGGAGAAGGGAGTCTTCTTTTTCCTCTATACCTATTATTCTTAGGTTTTGTCTTTTCATATTGTCTTGGATTTCTTGGACAGTCTGTGTCAGGAATTTTTCGGATTTAACATTTTCTCTGACAGATACATCGATTTCTTCCATTGTATCTTCTACACCTGAGATTCTTTCTTCCATCTCTTGTAGTCTGTTGGTTATGCTTACCTCTGTAGTTCCTGTTTTCTTCCCTAGATTCTTCCTCCCCATTATTTCCTCCATTTGTGTTTTCTTTAATTTTTCCAATTCTATCTTCAGGTCTTGAGTTGTTTTGTTTACTTCCTTCACCTGTCTGATTGTACTTTCCTGTTTTTCTTTTAGTTCCTTCAACTCTGTTTCTTTTATTTCATTCAGTGCTTTAAGCATTTCCTTTCTAAAGGCCATAAACTGTTTGGCTGCAGCTTCCTCTATTTCTTTACAGATGGCAATCTTCTGTTTGAGTTTATCTTACTCTATGTCTTTACGTATCTTATTTGTTTCCTCTGTTATCATCTTCATGAGCATAGTTGTTAGGTCATCTTCTTGGATTTCAGTTATGCTGGGGTGTCCAGGGCTACTTGCCCCTGGGTAACTGGGTTCTGGAGATGCCATATTGCTCTGTCTTTTGTTGCTTGAGCTTTTATGCTGGCCTCTACCCATTGTGCTATCTGCTATTTTAGGTGTTTGGGGTTATTTTCTGATGGTTCCTGGGGATCCTGTGGTGGAGAGAATCCCCTTTGCAGAAAGCTGGTTTTTCCTGAAGGATGTCTTCTCAGCTTTTTGGGTATAGTCCCTGGATGGCTGGTGTTTTTTCAGGAGTTACTCACCTCAGGGATATAGACCTGAGTGGTAACTGTGGTCTTTGTTAGTCGAGAGGGTTCTCCTCTCACCCAGGGAAGTCCTGAGGGCAGCTGCCCTGTTTCTGGGTTTCTTGTTGTAAATTTAATGATCAGCTGCTGTGACCCAGTTGGACATCTGGCGTGCAGCAACTGTTTGTGCCTGTGTCTGGAGCACAGCTGAGTGATGGCGGCTCGGTCCTGCCTGTCTGCAAGAGTTTTTCCAGGGAAGGATTGGGTGATTTAAGTCAGTACAGTTTTCTTCCTTCCCTGTGGATTCTCTGGAGACAGGGACTCCCAGTCTCTTTTTTTGCCCTGGTGCACACTGCTCAGTGTCCGCCAGCTGGCTGGCCGCAGAAAATGCCTGTGCCTGGAGCACAGCTGAGTGATGGCTGCTCAGTCTCTGCCAGCTGTCTGTTGCACAGAAACTGCCTGTGTCTGCCTTTCCGGCCTTTGGGAGCCTGGGTGCCTCCCTAAGCTGGGTAATTTTCCGGGGACCTTTTCAGGCTGGGGGTGTCGGCTGAGTGCTCTGAGATCAGATCAGCCGTTTCCCTCCCTGTGTATTTGCACTGGACAGTGAAACTCATTCGCTGGTGCCCTGGTGCCCACAGTTCTATCTCAGGCGGCGAATCAGGTATATAGGCAGGCAGAGTTCTGTGGTGCCAGAGCCTGGGTCCCCGGGGCTCTGGCTCCGGGATGGCTCCTGGGGTGCCTGTGGAACCTGAGTCTTTTCCAGCGGATGTCTGGGTGACCTAAGGCTGGTCCCAATTATTTTCTGTACCCTGGGGTTATCTCTAGACTGAAAATTCCAGTCTCTGATAGTGTGGTGCACATGGTTCAGTCTGGAACCGTGACCAGAGACACTGGCTTGTAGCTCTGGGTTGGGGCTGGGGCTGGCGGCCAGCAGCCAAGCGTCTGGCGGAACTGGGATCTCTTCTGCGGTTTAGCCGGGTGAGTTAAAAGCTGATTGAATCCCCCACCGTGGGGTATCCTCTCACCTGGGAAACACAATGACTGTGTTTTATGGCCGTGAGTTCTGATTACTGGTCACTGTGCTGATCCTGCTGCTGCTGCTCAGAATGAGAGTCCTCCAGGCACCACCATCTTGCCCCTCCCCCCTTCCTTTCTTTTTTTAAATTTATTTTTTATTTACTATAATTTATTCACTTTGTATCCCAGCTTTAGCTCTCTCCCTTGTCCCCTCCTAACCCCAGTCTCCCTCTTCTCCTCCCATACCTCTCCCCTAGTCCATTGATAGGGAGGTCCACCTCCCCTTCCATCTGACTCTAGCCTATCATGTCTCATCAGGACTGAATGCATTGTCTTCTTCTGTGGACTAGTAAGGCTGCACCCCATCAGAGGGAGGTGATCAAAGAACCAGCCACTGAGTTCATGCCAGAGACAGCCCCTGTTCTCCTTACTAGGAAATTCCACTTGGAGACTGAGCTGCTGTGGGCTACACTTGTGCAGGCGTTCTAGGTCATCTGCATGCATGGTCCTTGGTTGGAGCATCAGTCTCAGAAAAGACTCCTGGGCCCAGATTCTTTGATTCTGTGCTCTCCTTGTGGAGTTCCTCTACCCTCCAGGCCTTTACCTCTCTCTTTCATTCTGTTTTCTGAATCCTCTTTCAGATAACCAATCATTTGAAAAACATTTTTTGTTCTGCATTTCCAGCATTTTATTATTTTCATGCATTGTATAGCATGTATGAAGATATTGTTATTTTCAGGGTAGATTAAAAAACGATTGTTGTCTTTCAAATCCAATCCATATGAGACAAAGCAATACAACTAAAAAAAAAAAAAGCAGAAGCTGACCTATTGGAACCTAGAAATTCAACAAAATCAGGTAAATTAACTTTTCTAAAACATGTTGATGCTGCCATAATCATAAAGCAGGACACAGAAGAAGCTGAAGAAAGTGAGTTGGCTAGGAATCCTTGATAAAGTTTCTAGCTGTAGCACTCACTGAGGTAGCCTCCTGCAAAGGCCACCACAAAGCTCTGTGATGAGAGCAGATCCTGAACACAGGGACAAAGATGTTCAAAGCCCTAGGGCTCACCTACCAGAATCCAGCTCCTGTGGATTCAAAGACCCTGAGGACAGAGATGTGGCCTCAGCAAAATGAAGGAGATGACCATCAAATTCCTGTTAAGAAGATGGTCCCTAGTAGCTCAAGTCTCTCTGTATTTTTTTCAGTTAAAATCATAAAGCATACATTTTCCATTTTGTTTCCTCAGATATGTTCCAAAAACACTAGACAAAGGAGAGGCAGGGCAAGATGGCAGCACCAGTCGAACTCTCATTCTGACCAGCACCACAGCAGGATCAGCACAGTGACCAGCAATCAGAACTCACGGCCATAAAACACAGTGATTGTGTTTCCTAGGTGAGAGGATACCCCACGGTGGGGGATTCAACCAGCTTTTAACTCACCCGGCTAAACCGTGGAAGAGATCCCAGTTCCACCAGACGCTTGGCCGTCAGCCCCAGCCAAAACTACACCCCAGTGTCTCTGGTCACTATCCCAGACTGAACCGTGCGCACAACTCTATCAGAGACTGGAATTTTCAGTCGAGAGATAACCCCACGGTGCGGGAAAATATTGGGACCGACCTTAGATCACCCAGACATCCCCTGGAAAAGACTCAGGTTCCACGGGCGCCTCAGGAGCCATCCCGGAGCCAGAGCCCCGGGGACCCAGGCTCTGGCACAGAGCCCTGCCTGTGCGCCTGATTCGCCGCCTCAGATAGAACTGTGGGCACCAGGGCACCAGCAAATTAGTTTCACTGTCTGGTGTAAACCCACAGGGAGGGAAACGGCTGGTCTTATCTCAGAGCACTGAGCCAACACCCCCACCTCGAAAAGGTATCGGGAAAATTACCCAGTTTAGGCTGACAACCAGGCTCCCAAAGGCCAGAAAGGCAAACACAGGCAGTTTCTGTGCGCCAGCCAGCTGGTGGAGACTGAGCGTGCGTCCCAGGGCAAAAAAGAGACTGGGAGTCCCTGTCTCCAGAGAATCCACAGGGAAAGAAGAAAACTGTACTGACTTAAATCACCCAATCCTTCCCTGGAAAAACTCTTGCAGACAGGCAGGACCGAGCCGCCATCACTCAGCTGTGCTCCAGACACAGGCACAAACAGTTGCTGCACGCCAGATGTCCAACTGGGTCACAGCAGCTGATCATTAAATTTACAACAAGAAACCCAGAAACAGGGCAGCTGCCCTCAGGACTTCCCTGGGTGAGAGGAGAACCCTCTCGACTAACAAAGACCACAGTTACCACTCAGGTCTATATCCCTGAGGTGAGTAACTCCTGAAAAAACACCAGCCATCCAGGGACTATACTATAGAAACAGAATGGTGGATCAATGGAACTGAACAGAAGACCCAGAAATAAACCCACACACTTATGGACACCTGACTTTTGACAAAGATGCCAAAACTATACAATGGAAAAAAGATAGCATCTTCAACAAATGGTGCTGGTCCAACTGGATGTCTACATGTAGAAAAATGCAAATAGATCCATACTTATCACCCTGCACAAAACTGAAGTCCAAGTGGATCAAAGACCTCAACATAAAACCAGACACTTTAAATCGGGTAGAATAAAGCAAGCCTATAGCCAACATCAAACTAAACGGAGAGAAACTTAAAGCAATTCCACTGAAATCAGGGACAAGACAAGGCTGCCCACTCTTTCCATATCTCTTCAACATAGAGGTGGAAGTCCTTGCTAGAGCAATAAGACAGTTGAAGGAGATCAAGGGGAATACCTTGGAATTAAATAGGTAAATTAAATTCCCACAGAAGTGGGGAATACCCTAGAACTCATTGGTACAGGATAGAACTTCCTGAACAGAACACCAACAGCACAGGCTCTGAGAGCAACAATCAATAAATGGGACCTCATGAAACTGAAAAGCTTCTGTAAAGCAAAGGATACTGTCATCAAAACAAAGCGACTGCCTACAGATTGGGAAAGAATCTTCACCAACCCTTTATCTGACAGAGGACTCATATCCAGTATATATAAAGAACTAAAGAAGCTGAAAAGCAGCAAACCAAGTAATCCACTTAAAAAATGGGGAACAGAGCTAAACAGAGAATTCTCTGTAGAGCAATATCGAATGGCAGAGAAGCATTTAAAGAAATGCTCAACCTCATTAGCCTTTAGGGAAATGCAAATCAAAACAACCCTGAGATTTCACCTTACACCCATCAGAATGGTCATGATCAAAGACTCAAGTAACAACACATGCTGGAGAGGTTGTGGAGAAAGGGGAACCCTTCTCTACTGTGGTGGGAATGTAAACTTGTACAACCACTCTGGAAATCAATCTGGTGCTTTCTCAGACAACTAGGAATAGCACTTCCTCAAGATCCAGCCATACCACTCCTAGGCATATATCCAAAAGAGGCTCAAGTACCCAAAAAGGACATTTGCTCAGCCATGTTTGTAGCAGCTTTATTTGTAATAGCCAGAAGCTGGAAACAGCCCAGATGCCCCTCAACTGAAGAATGCATGCAGAAGTTGTGGTACATGTACACAATGGAGTATTACTCAGCAATGAAAAATAAGGAAATCATGAAATTTGCAGGTAAATGGTGGGACCTGGAAAGGATCATCCTGAGTGAGTTGTCCCAGAAGCAAAAAAGACACACATGGCATATACTCACTCATATAAACATACAACATAGGATAAACCCACTAAAATTTGTACATCTAAACAAACTAAGCAAAAGAGAGGACCCTAACTAAAACGGTCAATCCCCATCCTGAAAGGCAAGGAGGATGGAAATCAGAAGAAGAAAACAGGAAACAACCTAAGAACCTGCCACAGAGGGCCTCTGAAAGCCTCTGCCCTGCAGACTATCAAAGCAGATGTTCAGCCTGATGGCCAACTGTCGGGCAGAGTGAATGGAATTTTATGTAATAAGTGGGAAATAGCAAGAGCTGGAGAGGACAGGAACTCCACAGCGAGAGCAACAGAACAAGAAAATTTGAACACAGGGAACTTCCCAGAGATTCATACTCCAACCAAGGACTATTCATGGAGATAACCTAGAACCCCTGCACAGATGTAGCCCATGGCAGTTCAGTGTCTAAGCGGGTTACACAGTAATGTGAAGAGGGACTGCCTCTGACACAATCTGATTGGCTTGCTCTTTGATCACTTCCCCTGAGGGGGGAGCAACCTTACCAGGCCACAGAAGAAGACAATGCAGCCATTCCTGATGTGATCTGATAGACTAAGATAAGAAGGAAGGAGAGGAGGACCTTCCCTGTCAGTGGACTTGGGGAGGGGCATGCATGCAGAAAGAGAAGGAAGGGTGGGTCGGGAGGGGAGGAGGGAGGGACTTATGGGGGGGATACAAAATGAATAAAGTATAATTAATAATAAAAAAAACTAGACAAAGATTATCTGAATGTTTTTTTCATAAGTTTCTTTCTCATATGCTTTATTTTTACAATCTTGTTTTTTACAAGTAATATGTCTGAGAAAAAGAAGTCTTTCCCCAAGTGAAAAAACTTGCCTCAAGTTTACTTGTTGTGTACCTAGGTTCAGTGTGCTGTAAGGAAGGTGTGATAACAGGAAGGAGATAACATCTGTTCAAAGAAATTGTTCAAACTGTGTCACACCTAAAACCCATGTCTGTTTGTTGCTTATTTAATTTGTGCTATAGTTCAAGCTAATTTTCTTTGGCACTTGTAACTTGTTAGCTTGCTCTTACCTGCTTAGCAACAAATACCATGTAAGGGAATACGGAGTGCTTTGGTGGGTGCACATCCTCTCCATAGACAAGTGCTGCCTGGCCATAATAAAGTTTTCAGCACTGTCATCAGCAGGTTCTGGGGATTTTTCTTCTCAGTGTTGACTGACGATCTTATTGGGCTATAACATAAGACTTTCCAGCACAGAAATTTATCCTCTAGATATAATTTTCACCATTACAATATAGATTTTAGAGCTGATGCACAACAACAAAGATTTATTTGGGGGTGGTGGTGGTGACACACTCCTTTAATCCCAGCCCTCAGGAAGCAGAGGTATTTGATCTCTGTAAGTCTGAGGCCACCTAGGTCCTGTTCACAGCTCTCTCTCTCTCTCTCTCTCTCTCTCTCTCTCTCTCTCTCTCTCTCTCCTGAATTCAATTTTGAGCAACCACATGGTGGATCACAACCATCTATAATGAGGTATGGTGCCCTCTTCTGGCCTGCAGGTATACATGCAGGCAGAACACTGTATACATAATAAATAAATAAATCTTAAAAAGAGAGAGAGAAAAAAAAATCTAAAAAGAGAGAGAGAGAAGAAAAAAGACTTGTTTTGAAAGGCAAGTAGATGCGTTAGCATGGGGTTTGTGTCTAAAATATCACCATCATCACCCTTGTCATTGAAAATAAGAAAGTTAAAAGAATAAAAGCAAAGAATGCAATCAGGTGCCTGCTAGAAAACAATCATGTCCGTTTTCATGATTCTGAAACTTCCCGTTGAATACACAGACAATCCATGGAGATGATGTCAGCTTCACTCATCTGTGTTTCTCAACATGCACGTCCCTAGTTCTCACCATGAAGTCAAAAGATGGTTTGGAGTGACCTCATCCACAGAATAATCTTCCTTTTGCTTATTGGACTTGGAATTTTTGGAAACATCTTTACATTTGCAATACATGTGCACACATTTATCATGGGTTCTGAGAAAAAAACTTATAGACCTTATCTTCACTCATCTGGCCCTTTCAAATGCAATCATTATTTGTACCTCAGGGGTCAGACATGTAGCCACAGAACTTCATTTCAAAAACCTTCTAGGTGATGCGGGTTGTAAAACTGTGGTTTATCTGGCAAGAGTGGCCCGGGGCCTTTCCATCTGCACCACCTGTCTCCTTAGCATGTTCCAAGCTGCCACTATCAGTCCCAGGACCTCCTTGTGGAGAAAGCACAAACCACAGGCTGCATGGAAAGTTCTTCCCTGAACTCCACAGAAAGCCTCCGTCTGTCTTTCAGTTTCCTATGGTCCCCACACAGTTCCTGACCTCTCAGGGATTCTGATCTCAACCAGCAATCTTTTCTCTGTGCAGAAGCTTCAATTTTTTCTCCTCTTCCCTGCTTCAGATTCTTTAATGGACCCATGAGTGCTCTCTGATCTACAGTGGTTTGTGAACACAGTTCTTTATTGGAGGCATGTTATTGTACTATGTAAAGATTCAAATGCTGATTTCTGTGCTCCCCATATCTGGTTGTAATCCTTGTTCTGAAAAAAATCTCATGCCTAGACTTTGCTCCACAACTGTTCTCTGATATGTCAGTAAAGAGGCTTGACAGCTGATGACGGAGTAGGAAGAGAAAAGGCCAGACTTCCTGCCAGCCAGGGGAGGAGGAGAGAAGAAGTGGGGATTCAGCCATGAGGAGAGGTCCAGGAGAGAGCTGCTGGAGCAGAGAAAGCCTTAAAAGCAAGTATCTCAGGATTTCAGCTGGGAGGAAGCAAGATTACCTTAGAGGGTTAAAATAGATAAATACTACTCAGGTCTTATGTCATAAAGCTTGTCAAATAAATATGATAGTCCAGTCTCAATTATTTGGGTGCTTACAGGGATAAGAGAGAAACTGCAACACAATTTTAAAACAACCACTAACACCTCATGTATTGCTCCACGCCCAACAGCCTGCAGAGGCGCTCACTTATTCCTTCTAAACTCTTCAGTGTTGACTTACAAAAATTAAACATCCCCTTACATAAACCACAAAAGAGCTGAAAGGGTCAGGAAATTAAGTGTTGATCTCCATACTGTTATTCACTAAGCAGAACATACTCAGACCTCAGCAGTTGTCCCAATGGTGGTCTTATGGGGAACAGCTCCAATGTTGATATCTCTCTGAGCTTCTGGACATGTCCTGAGTTTCTGACAGGACAAGAGGCTGCAGGCTCACCTTGATCCTCACCTTGCTCACTTCGTCTACAGCAGCCCTGGAATAAATCCAAAGAGCCTTGGTTCAGAGCACGCGAGCATGGCACTTGGAACTGTGATCTGCCACCAGATTTGGCCATAACAAACCATTCTGGACTGTCAAGCTGTAACCTTCTGCTTCACAACAACCCTGTGGCATGCCTTAGATTCTTTGCCGTTTCTCGTAAGACATAAAATAGCAGAAATCCATAAAACAAACAAACAAACAAACAAAAAAACACCTCAGTATCAAGTAAGGGGCACATTATTTTGTAAAGCACAATTTATCCTAAATTCAATTGGTAATTTGGCTCTCTGTGTAAATTCCCTGTCTCCACCAATAAATCAGTCAATAACTTTCTCATATCTACAGACAGTTGTTGTAGGACAGGATTAGTCTTTTACATAAGTTCCATTGAGCCTGGGGGTTCGGCTGCTGTTTAATGGACAAAAAAGGAAACAATCTCTTTCAGAGACCTTGAACCATCAATGTGCCTACAGCAAGGAGAACTTCTCTCTCCTAACTGACTGAGACTTGCTCAGAATGTGGAATCTCCAGAGATGGATGGTTTTGTCATCCTTGGTGGATAAAACAGGTCAAGGGAAAGAACAGGACATTGCTTTTTCTGTGCCTACACTGTGGGTCCCCTTCTGATTCACAGCTGTGGGATTCAGTGAAGGCAAAGAGAGGACTGGAGACAGGCAACTGGATGCACAGAACCTGGCTGCTGTGCACACCCTAAGTGCACATCCTTCTGTTAACTAATTAAACTCAAGACTGTGGCTCCAAGGATCATTTCTACAGTTTGTTACCTAAGTCATTAAATTCTAATTAAGTCTGAAACAGCTTCTGGAACAAACTTATGTAGTAATTGTGGAGGGAGAGAGTTGTACCTCAAGGATTAAGATTCAACAGAGGACTTTTTTTTCTCCCTCACACACTGAGAACTGTTAAAACTGAAGCCCAGTGACAGATTATTGAAAACAAGAACTCTCCAAACCCAAAAGGTTCAAATACAACCCTGAAGGCTCACCTTGCCAGGGACTAACCCAGAGCTTCTCTTCACTGCAGCTGCTGCCCTGAGCACACCTGACTACTCTTCCATGTTCCTCCGTGGGGCTGTGAAATTTCCCTCAGAAGCACCTTTGCTGGTGTTTGCTTGTGAGGCTTAGGGCTTGCTGAGCCTGATCTCCAAAGGTATGTTCCACAGGCTGGAGACATGGCTAAGCACCAGGCTTCCGTGCTCAGGAGCCAGTGCCTTTGCAGTGCTCAGGAGGCTCTTTGCATGTGTTTTCTCTCCTTTTTGGGGAGAATAAGAATGATGAAAGAACTTTTTTGCTTTCTAGGGGGAAACAAACCCCAAACCTCTCTTCTCTAAGCCTCTGCTTTCACCGTATCATGATTGACACCATTATCACTTTTCACAAAATCTTCACTGCATATTTGTCTCTTATATGTGGGCAAACTTTGTCTTTATCCATTATGCTTCTAAATCCTCAAATTCCCCCCTCATTTGTCTATCTGTCTCTCTCTCATTCTCTTTCTCTATCTCTCCCTCACCCTCTACCCTCTCTTTTTCCCTTCTACATGTGTTTAGGTTTTTCTTCACTCATTCTCAGCTGATTCCTAATTATATATAAAACACATCTATCTCAGTCAGCTTCAAAATTATAGACTAGATCAATGGAGAAAACTATTCACAGTTAGTATTAAAATTTGTTAGCTTTTTGGCCAGGTTGTACATTAATATAATCCACTGAAAATCAGATTGTTTTATGATGCATCAAGCACTGCTCTAATGTTTTAGTTGAGAAAACTATCTCTGAAATGGGCACAGTTGCCAGCCTGAGTTGTTACATAGCTCAATGTAAAACTCCTTTTAAGGAGTTTCCAATAATGATTAGAAAGCTATTTAGGAAGATGGTTTCCTTCTTCCTCTGCTAACATTCAAAATTTTCAGTCAAAAACTAATGGAAGCATTGTAAGAGGTGTTTTAATTCTGATTTGGGGCATTGGGCCTTTTCTAACATTAGGGCAGAGAACCAAGGGAGAGGGTTCTGACTTAGATCCAAGTCAGAAAAATATAAAAGTGTTCGTTAATGACATGACCGTATTGGGAATATTCTGAACATTCATTCTTTTAAAACAGATTCTCAATCTCAGATTAAATTTTTAATCAACTCTTATTTAAATAGATTAGTTACAGTTGTTTTTACTGATATACCTGGTGCTTTATTGCACTGTGGGCTGTGAATTTCAGATCACAGCATGCTTTCTTTAGTGCATAGGCAAAGATTATAATCTCTTATTTTGCAGTCAAGGAAACTGAGGCTGAAAGGCAGTACCTGGTGTTCCTATTCAAGGTGCCTCATGTTCAGACATATTTCTCTTCCAGTGATCTTGAAGATAAAAAAGCAAAACCAGGCATACTAGCACACACCTGTATTCCACATCCTTCTGCTCCAGAAGTACAAGCTGGAGGATCAGGGCTTCAAAGCAGGGCTTCAACTTCAAAGACTGCTTGAGGTCAGCCTCCATTACAGGAGACCCTGGTGCAAAACAAACCAAAATGAAACAAACAAGAAAGGGCAAAGATAAAGTTAGCACACCCCTGATGACTGATAGGAGGAAGGGATAGAAGATAGATAGAGGAAGGGTAGAGGAAGGGAGGGGGGTGTAAAGCTTTCCAAGCACGTTCAACCTGGGCCAGCCCTGCTGTCCTGGTTCTGGGGAATTGTGTGCACAAGTTAATCTTCACTGTCAACCTGAGTGGGTTCAGGTTGAAGAGGTCTGTCTCAGGAAGAGACAGACCTCTGGGTGTTTCAGTGAGAGTTTCCAGTGAGTTTTAACTGAGGTGGGAGGACCTGGCCTGGATAGCAGGATCCTGTGGCCTGGGCCCAGGATCCTAGGAAAAGGTGGCTGAGCATCAGCGTTGTCTCTGCTTCCTGTCTGCTGAGGAATGGGACCAACTGTCCCACTCTCCTGCTACCATGCTCCCTGCCCAGCTGGACTTCAAGCTGTGAGCCAGACAAGCCCTTTCTCCCTCCAACTGCTTCTTGTCAGAGGCTTAGTGCAACAATGAAAAGTAATTATAAACAGACTCTAGTTTGATATATGTCCTACAGGTGAGAACTGAGAATGGAGAGGTTAGCTGTGAAAGTGTAAAATCTTATCCATGCCTAAAAGTGTGAAAACCGATTACCCAAAGGTAAAACTCTGAAAGCTGATGGCTGGGGAACAGCTCTCCCTCTCCTGTAAATGTTGGGTGAAGAACTTAAGATAGCCTGAACATAACTCCATTTTGAAATAAAGATCTTGACTGGGAACTGAATTCAGGTACCAGGAAATATCACAGAATGTACACCTGGCAGAAAACAAAGTTAACTCTCCTACCAACAGCCTCCAGGAAATATAACAAAATAAATGCTTCATAGAAAATAGAGACAAACTCTCTGGCAACAATCAATGGGAATCGGTTGAGAATCGGGTGGGAGAATTCTCCCCAATGTTTCAGATATGGTTTAGAAAAATAGCCATTGTGATTATATGCCTTAGCCATTGTGATTGTGTGCCTCAGAAAAAGTCACCCTGCCCTGCTAAACTTCACCCAATTCTGTAACGCCAAGGCTTGCACCCACTGCTTGCTGCCATGGAAACTCCTGGCTCATAGACTTTCCTTTTAAAAATTCTGCTCATGCAGAGCTTGGGGTCCCACTTCTCTACTGCTGTGCCAGTGAGACTTGGGTCCCGAGTTTGATTACTCTGTAATAAAGCTCTCTTGCTATTTCATAGAGTCATCTCCTTGTGGTCTCTGAGGGTCCTGTGAACCTGGCATAACATTGGGAAATCAGCAAGTGCCCAAAGATAGTCTTAGAAAAGTCAGACCTAATGTCCTTCAGCATAGCACACAACAGCCATTCGTGGTAATAGGACACACTGGGTGAAGAGCTTAAAGAAGGAGCTCAGAGCCTTCTAAGAAGGTAAAATGGTGACAACAGTGGTCTCCTCACCAAGACCAAGTAGCAGTAACTACTCTAATTTGATCAGTAAAAAATGTTCGTGTGTTAACATATCACACTGCATTCCACAAATGTGTCATCATTGCACATTAATGGAAACTTTGGAATCATTATCACTACTGATAACAAATACAAAAAGATAAGACAGAAAATCAAGTCAGTCTGATAGACATCGAAGCAACCCTATTGTATTAACAGTCTGAGAGAACAGACATGGGTAAATGTAGCCATCGCAATAAGGAATATGGCTACATAGAGCTGCAATTCCATAACGGCTGGTGTGAGGGTGAACATTTGACTTAGCCTTGGAGCCACAAATCATCTGTAGGCATTACTAGGGATTCCTAACTCACAAACTGCCTTCACCCCATAGCGTCACACACCAGTATGTCTTTTCTCTACATGATCAATAGCAGCTTGACCATATCTAGTCCAGGTTCCCTCAGGGAAAGCAGCCCTCTCCTGAACCCTTCTCGGGAGCACCCCACGGTTGCTCTCGGGCACAGTCTGATGGCATCCAGTTGATGTACTGCTTTTCCAGACCACAGGCTCCACTCCCTCAGCATTATCAGTTGCACCAATGGTGAAGTGCTGTGCTGCTGGATTTGGTGGGAAGGTATAAAATTAATCTTGGGAAATTTGTCCACAGTGAAATTAACAGGAAAAAAATAAAACAAAACAACAACAACAACAAAAACCAACACAAAACCTTAGTTTTAAAATGACAAATCTGGAGTATAAAGATAAATAAATCAAATATATAGTAACTAGAGACAGGACACAAAGTGGGTCCTTGCTATATTTATTGTAAAATCAAAATCACATAGCAACAAAACAAAAGGCATCACAGAAGAAGAAAGGTTTCTTGTAAAAGAAACTTTTATTCGCCTAATCCAGCTGTTTTCTCAGAGGCTTACTGCCTGTCTGCTAACCTCTGCCTTGTCCCAGAAGCTTCTAGCTTCCATATAGACTTACTGAGGTCTAAAATATTTTCTGCCTCTGAAATTTACTGCTTAATAAGCTCACCCTTTCTTGTTCTGACTGAGTTCTGGGTTGGCTAGTTCAACTTAGCTGTTCTGACTCAAACTCTTCTCCAAGTTGACACATTCAATCTCGCTTTTCTCTTAGCCTCTGAATTACTATGCTTGGCCAAAAATTAATTCCAGCGATCTTTTCTAATCTTCTGACTCCTTCTCTTTTTCTGGCTTCTTCCATCTTCACCTGTGTTCTTTCTCTGCAACCTGTCTCTCTATTGCTGTTCCAGTAAAACGGCCTCTCTTCTCTGACACTTCTTTCAGTTATCCTTTCCTTCTGCAATGTTTGTGATTTTCTTTTTCAATGAGGTTGGGTGTTCTGACCAACCACATTGAGTGCCATAGGGAAAAGAAAGTTTTATTCATCTAATTCGATTGTTATCTTGGAGGGTTAATAAGAGGCAAATAAAAGTTCCTCTTATACTCTTGCTCTGAAAGATGCTGATGTTGATGCAATAAGATAGGATAGTTCCTTTTAGTATTGAATTTGTTTTGTTTTGTGAGTACTTGGGGTAGGTTCAGACAAGGTCTTGTTAAATGACCGTGGCTGACTTGAAACTCACTATGGATCCCAGGCTGTATTGAATTTACAGTGTTCCTCCTGCCTTGCCCTTCTTCCAGTGCTGGTATGACAAGTGTGAAGCACTATTCTTGAGACAATTTATTAAAATAATTGTCTGCATACTAGGAATTCAAGTGGGGGAAAGGCGAAGGAAGGTGCAGGACTGAGGGCCTGACTGATAGGAATGTTAACAGAATCAAAAAGAAAATGCAAGGAAATATTTGAGTTAGTAAACTTTTCAATTTATTTCAACACATACTGGCATACATACATATATATATATATATATATATATACACATATATATATGAATATGTAATCTAATTTTACTCATATTGAAGTCAAGTAATTTAATCTCTTTGGTAATTTTAAATATATTTTTTATTTTTTCCCACAGTTATTACTTAAGGTACAAGATGTCCCATAAAGACAAGAAGAAAATGAGAATTCTTTAGATTAAAAAAGAATCTGTTCCATTCCACCTGTCAAAGCTGTCTTTTGTATACCAGAAACACACTATGATGTGAAATGTTTTTTTACAGGTACATATCAATTCTGTTACTTTATCCAAACTCTGCTTGTGAGATCCCAAATTTTCCACCCAAGAAGATAGAAATGGTTTTGAATATTAGCAACATAACAATATTCCTTCTTCTAACTGGACTCGGCACTGTGGCAAATATTTCTATTTTTGTGAGGTATATATGCACTTTTGTGGACTCTGGGAAGAAAGCTGTACACCTTATCCTCATCCACTTGGCTCTGACAAATTCTATACTGCTTTTTTCCAAGGGAATAGCCATGACAATGGCAGCTTTAGGTATGAGGCACTTCTTTGGTGAACTGGGCTGTCACATTACTGTTTATCTAGACAGGGTTTCACGGGGCCTCTCCATCTGCACCAGCAGTCTCCTCACAGTGGTCCAGATCATCATCATGAGCCCCAGAGCCTCCTGTTGGGGGAGGCTCAGACTGAGGTCTACAGGACATGTGCTTCTCTCACTGCTCTTCTTTTGGATTCTCAATTCCGTGATCAGCATGAACCTTCTCCTTTCCTTCAGAGACAAAGGTACAAACACATTACCACTGCTTAAGAATAGTGAATATTGTTATTTCAAAAGAGAAAATCAGAAAATAAACAATGTTTTTCTCACCCTTATGGTCCTGAGAGATGCAGTGTTTCAGGGTGCCATGGGAGGGGCCAGTGGCTACATGGTACTTCTTCTCCACAAACACCACCAGCATGTCCTCTACACTCAGAACTCCAAGCTCTACAGAGTTCCCCCTGAACTGAGAGCTGCTCAAAGTGTCCTCCTTCTGATGCTCTGTTTTCTTTTCTTTTATTGGACTGATTGTGTTGTTTCTTTATATTTATCTTCCTCTTTAAAGAATGACTCCTTAACAATTCAGTTTCAAGAATTTCTGACCCTTGGTTATGCATTTCTCAGCCCATTTTTGATGATTCACAGGGATGGACACGTGACTGAATGTTGTCATGCTCAATAATATTTGAAAAGCCATGCTGCTTTGATCTCTTCAGAAAAGGAGGTTTGAAATGGCTGTTAGTATTTTAGATGCCCTGTATATATTTTTTAATCAAAGTAAGAAAAGTTTGAGCAGGTAAAGATAGGTTCTCACACAGCACAGCTGGTGACAAGCTGCCTACATCTGACACATGCTGGCAAGTTTGAGGCCCAGGTCTCTTCTCATTTTCTATCCCATCATCCTTGAACATTTGTTGTGAACTGTGTCCATAGTTGGTGGATTTTCTCCACTGAGCATCAGGAAGTGAAGATGAGCAGAGCAATCTGTCAACATCTATACAAACTATTAATGTGAATCCCTTTCACTCTGGAACCCCATTTCTAGGAACAAATCCTTCACTGAAGAAATACAATTAAAAACAGTATCCATCATTCCAAACACATTGCCTGAACACAAAACAAGGTGGAAATTTGTTAGCTATTTGAAAATACTCAAAGATGGGATGTAACTCAGCATCAGAATGACTTCCTCTATGGCTAAGAAGATGCAGGCTCCATCATCAGAAGCAAGATAAAGAGAAAAACAGAGAACAAACCTCATCCCCAAGTATGCACACATAAAACAGAATTTCATGGCATGTAGGACTGGTGAAGTGGCTCAAAAGAAAGACACTTAGCACCAAGCCTGACAACCTGAGCTTGGTCTTCAGGACCCACATGGCAGAAGAAGAAAACTGACTCTTGTAAGTTGACCTCTGCCCTCTACATTTGTGCCATGGTACATACATGCCCCCTCCCATAAATAAATGTAATTTAAAAGTTTTTAAAGATTTTCATGTGGTATTTATGAACAAGTGAGTGAGCTCAAAATGTATTGATATGGGATAATGTCCAAGGGTGATTTAATTTAATAAAATAAAAATGTGAAAATAATGGAAGAATATAGTAACATTACCAATAATTTTTTTCTTCATCAATTCCAAAAATTAAAAATAAATGAAAGACCTGTGTTTGAAAGAATTTAGGTGAACACAAGTTCAACAATTACTCCCGTTTACCTCTCTTACTTCTTCTTCATCTTTTTTTTTTTTTAAGAAATATTGGGAAGCTGAACAGATTGTCCAGCAGTAAAGAACAAATACAGCTCTTGGAAAGGACCCATGTTTGATTCCCTGTACATCAAGTGATTCACAAAGGCTTATAACTCCAGGTCAAAGGGGATCTGATTCCTTTGGTCTTCTGCAGTACCTACCCCCAATTGTATAAACACAAACAAATAATTAAAAATAAAAATAAACATTTTGGCTATTGAAGGTTTCTTTTTTTTCCTATTTGTTTTTGATACACAGCCGCGTGTAACCCATATTGGCCTCAAACTTACTTTAAGGCAGAGGCTGGCCTTGGACTCCTGATCTTCCTCTTCCTACCTACCAACTGCTGTGATTAGCGCTATGTGCCATTCTGCCTGGCTCAAATTTATTTTCATGGCTGCGATGAAGATCTGAGAGATGTAGAAATGGTTCTGGCCATTGCTTTTTAGGACAAAGATAGCATGTCAAACAGACAGAAGGTGGAGAAGAGCCAGGGCAGCGTCCTTCTGGAGAGGAAATTCCTCTGCTTTGTTGAGGAGGTAACTGGAGAGGCACATGGGACAGGCTTCTGGTTTGCTGTAAGCATTTGGGTGTAGGTTTGTAGATATGTACTGTATCTAAGAGTCACTGACTATATTAAGATTAAGTGTAGCTTTTTTCTTTATGGTCCAATTATCTAACTGGTATATACATCCAAAGGAAATGAAATCAGAATTTAGGGACATTGCAATTCCATTTTTAATCACAGAAGCATTCACTAGTCACGTGGATTCAACCTAAGTGTCTGCCAATAGATCAATTAACAAACTGTCAAGGTTTCAAAGTCAAGATGGAGGTCTGAGCTTGAGCTCATAAACTTGAACTTCTTTGATAATAAAAAGATGTAAGGGAAAGATAAGTTCAATGGTTGAGTGTAAGAATGAGGAGGGAGAGAAGGGAAAATAGAGATAAAGACAAAGATACAGCAAAAAAGCAATTAATTAGTGAGACAAGAGGAATGCATTCAAGACACCAGTTAAGCAACAAGGCAGATGTGATTACTATTGGTGATAGTGGTATGTACTATATGTTTTTATATTATGTACTGTATTTTATTCTGTGCGATGGACTATGTATCTTTATGTGTATGATCATTTTAGAGCAAGTATGATGTTATTCATATGCATGTCTGTTGCCCATAGAGATCAGAAGAGGGCACTGGGTCCATGGAATTGGTTGAGAGCTGCCACATGGATGGTTATTATTGTTTAAAGAGTATTCTATTTAAACCTGGGAGCTCATTGCTCTATCAGCATGATACCAGGTTCACATCCAAGATGAATCCAGTCTGGGGTAAAAAAAAAAAATAAATAAACATTTTGCCAAATGTCTACACTTCCCAGATTCCTTCCCTTACCTTCTGAAAGAGCAAGGCTTCCCAGAGCAGAGCGCACGCATGCACCACTGGGTTTTCCTGTGTGTGTATGTGTGTGCTGGCAGTGAGTTGAGAGTGGTGTCCTCTCAGATAAAAGACATCTCTTCATCTCTACCTCCTTATTTTGCTCTCGAAAAAGTAAACCTGGCATGGTGACACATTACTTTTAATCCCAGCACTCGGGAGACAGAGGTAGGCAGGAAATGACCCATCTATCATGTTGCAAAGGCACCCACTCCCTTTTTCTCTGATGCTTTGTTGTTGATGTTGCTGTGTGAAACAATGAGTAGCATTATGACAGTTTCTTCCGTATGTCACTGTATATTTATATATTTTTACCTACTGCCCTCTCTTCTCCTTTCCCCTCCCACTGGTCCTCCCTACAAAACCTATTTTTAAAACTACTTATGTGATACTTTTGCCATGAGGTCAATGCAGAAACCCACAGACAAAGCAGAGTTTGCAGAGCCCCTGAAAGAGGAGGAGGAGGGAGTGTGGGAGACAGAGGGGTCAAGGACACCAGGAGAACACAGCTCCCAGAATCTACTGAGCAGGGCTCATAGGGGCTCACAGAATTCTGAAGCACCAGTGACAGAGCCTGCAAGGGTCTGTGCTAGGTCCTCTGCATACATTCTGTGGTTGTTTAGCTTGTGGTTTTGTGGGACTCCCAACAATGGGAGTTGGAGTATCTCTGACTCTTGTGCCTGGGCTTGGGACCTCATTTCTTCTACTAGTTTGTCTCATCCAGCCTTGATATGAGGATTTGTGCCTAGTCTTATTGTAACCTGTTATGCTGTAGTCAGTTGATATCTCTGGGAGGCCTGCTCTTCAGAGGGAGGGAAAGAGAGAAAGGTGGATCTCAGGGGGAGGATAGTTGGGGTGGTCCTGGAAGGAGCTGAGGGAGAGAGAAGCTTGTGGTCAGAATGTATTGTAATGAGAGAAGAAGAAGAAAAAAATAGGAAAAAAAACCCCCTACTTTCCTAAAGGACTTTTAAGAATCTGTAATATGCCTTTCTCCTCTGACAATATCAATTTCAGTCAGAAAAAAGAGACATCACTCATTAATTGTCCCAAAATTGATCATTGAAGTTTATGAAAAGGAACAGAGGGCTGAAAAGAGCTAGGCAGTTCAGACCAGACAGACAGACAGAAAAGCTTTGGATAGGATTGACAAGTCCATCTGTACATTGAGATGTATTTTTAGTATGTTCTAATCCCTGACTTGATAACTTTTTTATTCTACTTTTGTTCATTTATAGTGTGAATGATTTTGCTGTAATTGTCATAGAAGCTGCTGCCTGTTTCATTATGTGCTAATAATTTACAGTAGTGTTCTCTCTAAAATATAATGGAAGTTTTGTTTAAAAAAAAAAAAACAACAAAACTCAGGCTTTGTTTGTCCAAAGCTGATACTTGTCACTTGCAGGGCTTGGCCTTTGACAGCTGGTAAAGGCTTGCCCAGTGCAGCACAGAGAGGGGCGTGGTCTAGGCTACAACTAGGAGAGCCAAGAAAGAGAAAGTGTGATGTGCAGTGGTGACATGTGGTAAAGAGACCAGAGACTGTTGCTGTGGTAGTTTGGATCAGACAGATGGAGAGAGATTCTTCGGGGCGCAGTGGCTTGGAGGAGACTGCTAGCTGCGTTTGTTGTTGACAGAGGTTGGTATAGCCCTGAAAGAACACAGTGACCATGTACCATAAATAGGTCTGTGCCCCCACTTCTCACTAACCTTCTCTCTTGTGCTTAGGGGTCGAAGGTTGGAAGGGAAAGGCTTTAAGAAACCCCACCAAAAATAGAGTTTAAAAAAGAGCCCTGTAATGCTATGGCTCAAATATAAACCCCCTCCCCCCATCTTGGGGGTGGGAATGGAAGGCAAAACTGATATTCCTGGAGCATTGAGGCTGCCTGCTGACTACCTGGGTGCAAGTCTAGTCTAAGCAGTTCACGTTGTCAGAGAACTCCAGGACAAAAGTCTACAGCAACCTTTTAATTTTTTTAACTTATTTTATTTTTAAAAATACCTATGTATGTATGTATGTATGTATGTATGTATGTATGTATGTATGCATTTGTGGGTTTTGGTTTTTGGAGACAGAGTTTATCTGCCTAGCTGTCCTGGCTGTCTTGGAACTAGCTCTGTGAACCAGGCTGGCCTCAAACTCAGCAAGATTCCTCAGCTTCTGCCTCCTGGATTCAACTGGCACTACCATTGCCAATTTGTGTCACCACTGCCCAGCTTGCAAACTTTAATAATTAGTGTGAATGAAAGGAAGGCTTGTGGAGTTGTATTTTAAGAATATAAAACATGGCAGCTCCGTATCCAAGGGGGTTCTCTAGTAAGGAGAACAAGGACTGTCTCTATCATGAACTTAATGGCTGGCTCTTGACCCCTCCACTACTGAGGGAGGAGCAGCCTTGCCAGGCCACAGAGGAGGACAGTGCAGCCCTGAAGAGACCTGATAGGCTAGGGTCAGATAAAAGGGGAGGAGGACCTCCCTTATCAGTGGACTTTGAGAGGGGCATGGGAGGAGATGAGGGAGGGAGGGTGGGATTGGGAGAGAATGAAGGAGGGGGCTACAGCTGGGATTAAAAGCAAATAAAATGTAATCTATGTAAAAAAATAAAAATTTAATTAAAAATATAAAACATATATGAATCCCAACGTTTGAACAAGCATCCTGATCTTTTTGCTCTGTAGATAGAGCACATAGTATGACATGAATTCCTAGTTAAGGAGACTGAAGCTCCTAGAGTTAGAGGAGAGATCTTATCCCAGCCTGAACTCAAAATAGTGTGACATGCTCACAGCCTGGCCACTCTAATGTTGCCTGTGCTGGGGAAAGGCAGGGATGAAACAGCTACAAAGTCACCTGAAAACACTGTTGCCCTGGAGGACATGACATCACATAGAAGCTGAAAAGTGCCCCTCGACCCTCCCTGTGAATGATCAATTCATACGAGGGATGTGACAACCAATGATTTTTAAACTATTTATTTTATTTAAAAAAATCTCTGTGTTCTTTGCCTGCCAAGTAAGTGCCCAGCTTTCATGACTTGTGCCCACAGTGACCAGTGGTTATGCAGTTTTCAGCCCCTTCATGTTGATTCTCAGAGATGGACATCTGAGTAAATGTTGTCATACTCAGTTAGAGAGATCAGGCCCTGATAATACTTCTGTTTAGTACACATAATACAAGATCTACGAAGAGTGTTTCAAGCCCATACAGGTGGACCTCACTCACCAAATGATGACAGTGCTTAACTAATAATGAAGTTGAGGAAAGTTCAAAGTCTCAACTGTCTGTCTCTTCCTCCATCTTGCCACCTTTCATGAAATACTTGATATTATCTTGTGTCTATACAGGGTCATTAAGGATCATCACTTCTGGTAGCAGAAAGAATTATGGAAGCAGACCATCAGCACGTGATAGAGGCAGTGTAAACCCCATTGAATTATACAGTTACCAAGTTAACAATTACTATGAAAATAAACGTCACATTCACTTTTGAGAAACAAACAACTTAGAAATTCTGCATAATTGCTTTCAGAGTCTCACTTTGACATAAAAATTTCAGTTCTATGTTCTAGCTTGCAGACGTAATTGCTTATGTTTATTTTGTTTCAGTCTTAGTTTGAGCGTATGAGATAGAGTCTTCATATGTCATTCTGGCTGCCTTGGGATTTACTTTTTGAAAAAGTTGATCTTGGCCACAGGGTTCCTCCTGCCTTTACCTCTCAAACTATGTATATCAGACATAAGCAAAATCCTTCACATACTGCAACATTATCTTCACAACCAGATATTTAGAAACAGTTTCTTTTGCTTGTCATTTAAAAACAGGTAAACAAATCCATGCAGATTCTTCTTGTTGAACATATGAAAGAATTAGACAAGTTAAATCTGTTACATTATAACACCTAAGGTGTGCTTATAATTCATTTTAAGATCTATGATAATTCTGTCTAAATACAATATGACAACATTTAATCACACATTACCCACAATGCAATCCATAAAAAGAATGTGAAAGAAAGGAAAGAGTATTTGCCTCATTTGAGAGAATGTAAGTTAGTGGAAGCACATGAGGATGAATTTCATATTTTCCTCTCAGTGCTCTCTGCATTTTTAATACAGTCACATGAGTTTTGTAAATAAACAAAATGCTGACTTTGAAAACAACTTGTTTTTCTTTTTGAGGAATTGTTTTTGCCTTGAACTATAAGTTTGTTGTTTCCAGCCTCTGCCTCAGAGACCCAGAAAAGATCCTGGCTCCCAAATAAATGATTTGCTTTTGACTTTTCTCAAATAGAACAAAAAATATATTTGCGGTATAATACATAGTTTTGACAATAAGGTATTTGATCAAGCTCCCTTGAAAATTTATGATACGTTTACTGATTTTACATGTTTAAGAACACACTGGGATTGATGTAGAGAGATTTACACTCCTCTTGTTTCTCTCTTCTCTTACTGTATATACTTGGGTTTTTCAGTTCTGTGTAAAACAGTGATGAATATTTTCCTTGATTTGCTCAGTGTAATTTCCTATACATAATAGGACCACTTGCTTAGATGTCCTTTCCAGGTCGGCTCCTTTGCTAGTGGGAATGTAAGGTTGTACAACCACTTTGGAAATCATTCTGGTGCTTTCTCAAAAAATTAGGAATAGTGCTACCTCAAGATCCAGCTATACCACTCCTGGGCATATATCTGAAAGATGCTCAACCATACAACGAGAACATTTGTTTAACAATGTTCATAGAAGCTTTATTCATAATACTCAGAATTTGGAAACAATCTAGATGTCCCTCAACCAAGGAATAGATACAGAAATTGTGGTACATTTACACAATGGAATACTACTCAACCATTAAAAACAAGAAAATTCATGAAATTTGAAGACAAGTGATGGAGCTAGAAAAGATCATCCTGAGTGAGGTAACCCAGAATCAGGAAGATATATACTCACTTATAAGTGGATATTAGCCATATAGCATAGGATGAACATTCTTGAATCTGTAGTCCTAAAGAAGCTAAACAACAAGGAGGACCCTAAGGAGGATGCTTAATCCTCATTCCAAAAGGCAAATGGGACAAATATTAGAAGTGGGAGAAGACAGAGAACAGGACACCCTAAATGACTTGACTCTGTGTCAAGTGGAAATAAAACCAGGCAGCACAGGACTGTTATTTTATGACAGGTGTATTATAAGTCTGTATACTGGGGCAGGTACAGCTCTAGCTAACAGAAGAGGCTTTTAAACAGGAGACTCACTCCCCGACTACATCAGCACAGTTTTCACTTCTAGAAAACATGATCATCTTCTTACCTGTCCTCTAAGCCCTAGGACCCACATCATTTACATTCCTTTACTAAAAGGATTAGAAATATCCTCTCTGGCATTTAGGATGAGTAATAGAAGCAGCTTGTGGAGAAGACATGAAATACAGGAGTGATGAAAGCTTTTGTGATAAAAATTTTAAAAGGGTGTTTCTACTAATTTTTAAATCTGAAATATCTTTTCACTTATTTAATTAATTTATCAGCACTGGTAATTTATACCCACTACTTAAAATATGCTCATTTTCTGGCACTGGTGATCAAATTCAGTGCCTTGAATATGCTAGGCAAGTACTTACTGAGCTATCTCTCCAGGCCTCATCTGTTTATAAATTACAATTGTTGTTGAATAAGCGAGGAATAAAATTATGCTATTTTACTGTACATAGACAGAGCAAGGTGAATGCCAATCTGTCCAAGTTCATTGTTGACACTTAATTAAAGAGCAGTATCCTAAGTGCTGACCATTGTATGTGATATTCTTGGGTAGAGGGTGACAGATGGAAGATAAGGAAGTGGCTTCTGGTTACTGATCCTGTCCTGGTTGGAGCCTCCTGGTCCCTGTCCTGGCCTAGGACTGTTTACTGTCACTGTTTACTCCTGTGTTTCAGATGGGAATCAACCACCTTACTAAGTGATACACTTTCCAAAAAGAAAAAAAAAATCTCTTGGGCCATAAACAAAAGAATGAAAAACTCTGAGGATGTGCTGTCATACTCTCCAAGTAAATGTGAATAGGGTTTGGGATTCAGTTTCTAAAGATAATAAGATATAAAACATTTTGGAAAGAATGGAAAGAATGTATGAGCCAGTAATTGTAGTTTTCCTTCAGGAGGGACATCGTCTGTGTAGCTTAGGCTTCTTTCTTCTTTCCTTTCCTTCTTTCCTTCTTTCTTTCTTTCTTTCTTTCTTTCTTTCTTTCTTTCTTTCTTTCTTTCTTGATTTATTTATTATGTACACAATTTATGTTCTTCTGCCTGCATGTATGCCTGTGTGCCAGAAGAGGGCACCACGCCTTGTTAAAGATGGTTATGAGCCACCATGTAGGTGCTGGGAATTGAACTCAGGACCTCTGGAAGAGCATTCAGTGCTCTGAACCTCTGAACCATCTCTATTGCTGTGATAAAACACCATGACCAAAACAACTTTGGAGGAAAGCGTTTATTTGGTTACATTTCTACACCAAAGGAAATCAGGACAGTAACTAAAGCAGATCAGGAATCTGGAGGCTATTGCAGAGACCATGGAAGGGTCCTTCTTACTGGCTTGCTCATCATGGTTGCTCATTCTGCTTCCTTGTAGACCTCAGGACCATCTGCCCAAGGATGGTACCACCCACAAGAGGCTGGCTCTTCCTCTATCAATCACTAATTTAGAAAGTACCCTATGGCCAAATCTTATGAAAGCATTTTCTTAATTCAGGTTTCTTCTTTCAGATAACTATAGCTCATGTGAAGCTAATATAAAACTAGCCAGCACATGGCCGTTGGCCACCATGAAGCCATGTCTATATGTCCCATAGAATACCTTTGGCTACAGTCACAGCAATGAAGTAAGGTGGATCAGCAGATGGGTAGCTTTCTCTATGGTGCTGGTAATGAGACAGTAAAAGCCTCCTGAGGGAGGGGGAAGATTATTTTTACAGCTTCCTGAAATTCTGTCTCCACTTCTTCCTGCCATAGCTGTATATTACTTTGCAGAGTACATAGGAGGTAGAATCTTGACTGAGAGTTTTACCCTATCTGGGGTGAGGAGATGTTTTTAATGTCTTCTTATGAAAGGTCAGGGAAATTTGAAACTGAATGCTGGCAAGCTCTAAGTAGCCACAGCTTCATATTTATGATTAAATACGGGAATGAGCCATATTCAGAGTTCACAAATGGAGGTGATTACAGCTGACAGGAACAAATAAAAAGATCCACACCCAGACATAATGAACAGAATGTTAAAACCTGAACAGTCTGCCCTAAATGGGTTGTCTCCATCAAATTCCTTCTCTCAGAGAACCCCAAGGAATAGGAGGCAGAAAGAACCTAAGAGTCTGAAGGTAGAGAGGACAAGACTCCAAGGCCTTCTAAATCCACATGAGCAAAGTTTACATGAACTCACAGAGACTGAAGCAGCATGCATCGGGTGTGCACAGTTCTGTACCAAGTCTTCTGCCTTTATAGTATAACTTCCAGTTTATTGCTTTTATGGGATTCCCAAGAGTGTGAACAAGTTGGTCTCTGACTCTTGTGCCCTTTCTTGGGCTGTTTTCTTTCTCTTGGTTTGTCTTTTTCTTTGATGTGAGGGGTTTTGCTTCATCTTATTATATTATACTTTATCATATAATAAAAGGAATGAATGAATGAATAAATGGATGAATGAGATTCTAGTCACAAGGGTGAGGCCTAACAGCCAAACTGTCATTTGTACCTGCTGTGTGAGAGGATTGGTTTTCTTCAATGGGATGACAGGGCAAGTCAGCCATTCCAAGGCAGCTCTTGTGTTCAGGAGTGGTTGACTAAGAGATGATAGATTCCAGTTTGTATGCTTTTATTAGGCTGCAGTTTCTGTGTTTATTTATTTGAGATGTTGTATATAACAACCAATTTGTTGTTATATTGGTTTTTGTTTTGTTTTGTTTTTCTGTTTTTTTTTTTTTGAGAAAGAACTTAAAAGTTGGATGTGTAGATGAAGAACCAATAGAACTCCTTTTTGTTCCTTTCAGCTATTTTAAGTCTGTAGCTAATTTTAGTTTCTGCTGACAGTGAAACAGTCTTTTTCTCTCATAGCTGGACTGTGCTCCATCCCATAACCATGAAATGTAACAAACTTTCCAGGAAGATTTCCTTAACTGCTTTGTCACATTCTAACTGCCTGGTTTGGCTTCTGCCACCACACTTGCTTGAAAAGATCTCCAAACTTGTGGTTTTGCCATATAAAAGAGGTATGGAAAATGGGCTCAGGGCTGGTCTCATGAACCCCACTTTAGCGGAAGATAGCCGCCAACTCTGCTCTGATGTGTAGACAAAGAAAGCTTGGTTTAATTTGACCATGATTTGTGTCAATGGATCCAATTTAAGAAACTAAGCGGCGAATCTTGCATTGAAATGAATGTATAATCCGTTCCTGCTGCAGCGCTCTGGTGATAGAGAGCCGGATGGGGCTGTGGAGAGCACCTGGGTCTTAACAGAGGGCAGCTGCACACAAGCCTCGGTCTGCTTCAGTCATCTCAGTGATTCATCCACGAATCGACATTTTTTTTTTTATCAACATAGAACTATAGGCAAATATAAAGTGAAACTGTACTGTGTATTAGTTATCTATTTTATCCTATATATCCAAGAGAACAGCTAAGAATTTAACACTAGGGGCTGCCAGGCCTTCCGCCCCACGTGTCTTTACCGCAATGCCCAAATCTAAGTGAGACAAGAAAGTTTCCCTAACAAAAACTGCCAAGAAAGGCTTGGAACTGAAGCAGAACCTGATAGAAGAGCTTTGGAAATGCGTGGACACCTACAAATACCTCTTCATCCTCTCTGTGGCCAACAGGAGGAACAGCAAGCTGAAGGACATCAAAATGCCTGGATGCACAGCCAGATGTTCTTTGGCAAAAACAAGGTGATGATGGTGGTCTGGGGTAGAAGCCATCTGATGACTATGAAGACAACCTGCATCAGGTCAGCAAGAAGTTGAGAGGCGAAGTTGGCCTCCGTTTTACCAACTGCACGAACGAGGAGGTAAATGAGTTTTTGACCAAGTGAGTACACAGAAATGGATTTTGCTCCAGCGAGAAATGAAGCAACTTAACTGTGAGCTGGGATCCAGGGCCCCTGAAGCAGTTCCCTCATTCCATGGAGCCACAGCAGATGCAGCTGGGCCTGCCCACTGCCCTCAAGAAAGGTGTGATGACCCTGATATCTGAGTATGAAATATGCAAGAAGGGTGATGTGCCGACCCCGGAGCAGGCCCGTGTCCTGAGGCTTTTTGGGTATGAGATAGCTGAATTCAGAGTCACTATCAAATACATGTGGGATGCCCAGACCAGAAGATTGCAGCAAAAGGACCTGCCTGAGAGTGCGCCTGAGTCTGAGGGAGAGTTGGAGGAGGATGGCAGCTGACTTTAGGACGTAGACCTAAGGCCTTCTTCATGTCCACTGGACCACCAGGACTGCTGTTATCCCTCTGCAGAGAGCAGCTATTTGTTGTGGTATGGATAAAGACAAGGGAGGATGCTAAGGAGTGACTTTGTTCCTATAAAGAATAAAATTTTGTGCACAGGATGTTCCCTGCAGACATCGGGAGAAAAAAAAAAAAAAAAGAACTTAACACTATATAAATGCACCGAAATGTTTCAGTTAATTTAATTCAGTGCTATTAAGTTCTGTGACTGGTGCACGGGTCTCTACTGAATGATTGCACAGAACATGTCCTTCTTTCATAATTCTGTAAAATCTTTTCTACTGATGGACACTTACAGACACTATGACGTTGCCTAAAATAGCCCCTTGGTACTAACAGCCAATGCAGTGTCAGGAACAAGAAGAGGAATGGACAGACATGATTTAATCACTAAGAGTTTTGCTTCAATCTGACAAATTCACCTGCATGCTTACAGTCATGATAAGAGTAAAACCAGTTTTCAAAATCCCAGCTACTTTCTCAGTGCTGGAGAGAGAACTCAGCAGCTAAGAGCAATGGCTGTTCTTCCAGAGAACCCAGGCTCAATTTCCACCAATCATATTTTGCCTCAGAGCCATCTGTTTAACTCCAGTCAGTCACAGGACATTTAATGCTGCCTTCTAGCAGCTCCAGGCACCACTTATGGATGTACCACGCAGACATAATTTGGGTAAACTTTTCATACACAACAAATGAACACAAATACAGAAAAATGAAAAAAAAAAAAAGCCCAAGTACCTTCAACAGAATGGCAAGAATGAGAGAAATGAAGAGTGAAATTTCTGCTTCACTGTAATTGGCTGAGATTGCTTTCAGTGCAAGGCTTGAGTCATCAAGAAGAGTATCTGAGAATAAACACATTCTGAAAGTGTTTTGTGGAATTTTGTCTTACCCACAGTATTGCAGAACTGAGTGTTCTTTCACACTTAGTGAACAAATACACGATGGAAACATTTTCTCAGTTTCTCTCACTGAGCATATCAACAATCAGGGAGAAGTTTATCCCTGTGAATCAACACGAGGGGACTAAAAGTTGCATAACCAAGAGCCAGAAATTCTTGAATATTTTCCATCAAAGAATTTTCTCCCAAAGAGAGAATTAAAATTAAAGAAAAGGCACAATCTGTCCAATGGAAGAGAACAAAACAGAGCATGAGAAGGAGGATACTTTGAGCAGCTCTCAGCTCAGGGGGAGTTCTGTAGAGAAGCTTGGAGTTCTGAAGGTAGAGGACATGCTGGTGGTGCTTGTGGAGAAGAAATACCATGTAGCCAGTGGCCCCTCTCATGGCACCCTGAAACACTGCATCTCTCAGGACCATGAGGGTGAGGAAAATCCATTTTATTTTCTGACTTCCTAGCATAAAAGAACAATAATTGTAGCTATCCTTAAACTGAGATATATTCAGATTTGTACTTTTCATGGAAGGGATTAGGTTCATACTTATTAAAGCATTGAGTATCCAAAAGACTGAGAAGAATGGAAGGATGTTTCATACAGATTTTAGATTGAGCCTCCCCCACCCAGATGCTCTGGGACTGATGATGATGGCCTGGACCACAGTGAGGAGACTGCTGGTGCAGATGGAGAGGCCATGGGCCACCCTCTCCAGGTAAACGAGGATCTTACAGCCTATGTCCTACAGTGGAGAGCTCTGACCCTGAGAACTAGACAATAAAATTTGTGCAACCACGGTAACCAGACAGCAAACTCTGTGTAACGTTGACTGAATCCTTGTACACTCTGCCAAGTAAGGCTGCTGCAGCGAGAAACTGCTTATAATTTCCTGCTATTTAAGTGCTGACCTTGCGTTCAGTAAATGACACCTCGGTCAGAACCTAGACTTGATGTCCTCTTTGTGTCACCCTGCTCTCTGTCCCCCAGCCCTCACTTAGGTGCTATTCAGGTGTCACTGCAGGTCGGTGACAAGATGTGACAGGACGAGAGCCTATCATAGACGTTCCCTGAAAGACTCCACCCAGCAGATTCAGCTCATGTTTTAGGAGTATTTCAAGTGATAGAAACTGCTTTAATTTTGTCTTCACATCCTGCTATGCTTCCATTACTACAGGAACCACAACATCTGGTGAAAACATGCACACATCCTTTGATTCCTACCCATGTTCATGCACACTGTAGCCTCCCTGTTTTTATTACACATGGAAACAAGCAAGGCAATGCATTAACCGGCCCTATTTTCACTTCTCTAGAAAGGGAGCATCAACACAACACATGCGTGTTAATAAACTTCATCTCACTTAGAAAAGCAAGACAATGTCTGCAAGGATGTCCTATTTGTGTGTCAAAGTCATATAGCTGCGGTTAATCATGAAGATTAAAAAACTAATAAGTTATAGCAAATGGATGTAGCTCACTTTGCTCTTGTTCCTTGGATGCTGTCCTTGAACATCTGCATTAATACGTACTCTGAATTTCTTTCAGCTGTACTTCAGTCCTCAGAGGATGCTTCTGCAGTGTGTTCTTCTCATAAGCAAACTTTGGGAGTACCTGCTTCACTAAAAAACTGACAACAGAACAGCCTGGAATAGCAAAAACAAACAAACAAAATAAAAAGTCTGTAAAGAATGAAATATTAATCACATTACAGGTATTCCTTATAACCTTCAAGGCAAGAGCATAATTGAAAGAGCACCTAGAACACTACAATAGTTATTAAGAGATAAAAAGTGGGAGCACCAAAAGATATTATTGTACTTTCCTTACATACTGTTAATTTTTTACATTTGCCTCAAGGTGGTGTATGTTCAAGAGCTTGAAAATGTTTCTCTACAAAGCATTCTTAACCGAAATTAGCTAGGCTTCTGTGGAATAAATAACTAGAGACTTGGAAGCTCCAATGGCTGAAGAAAATTAAGAAAGGATTGTATAAATAACTTGTATTCACCTAAGAAATTGTTCTGTTAGAGACTTACTGCCTCTGTCTGCTAACCTAGGTCTAGTCCTGGAGGCTTCTAGCCTCCCTATAATCCAATCCAGCCCTAGAATGTTTATAACCTCTGAGACTTATAGCTGGATAAGCTCACCCTTTCTAGTTCTTTCTGAACTCTGTCTGCCTGGTTTAACTCAGATGTGTGGTTCAAAACTCCTCTTGAATCTGAGTGATTCAAATTGGCTCCTCTCACTTCTGTCTGAATTTCTCTGCTTGGCCTTATCCTAACTTTGGCAAAATGTTCTAATCTTCTGAATCCTTCTCATTCTCTGGCTTGTTCTGTCTTCACTATGTCTAGCTAGTTCTCTCTTCGACCTGTCTCTGTAAAATTCTCTCAGTAAAAACTGTCTTGAATTTCACAAACTGAACTGCCACAAACTCATCTCCTCTGCATTGCCTCCAACTCAGTGACTCAATGGAATTGCCTGAACAGAACTGACTAGTAGTCAGAGATTTGTATGGATCTTTCTCTTTACTGCTGTGATTAAAGGGTTATACTACCCTGCCTGGACCTAAGCTTTTCTTTATCTGAAAATTGTTCTATTTCAGGCTAGCCTTGAACTCAGAGATCTGCTTGCCTCTGTCTCCTGGGATTAAAGGCCTGTCTGTATTCTGGCCTAATCACCTATGCCTTGAATGTTTTTGGATGTGATCTGTTGGCAGAGTAACAATGGTCTGAATTAAGATTTCTTTACAATGGTCCTATTTGCCATATTCCCACCTTAGCAGACCTTTTTCATTCCTGATGAAAAGGACTGTAAGTAATTGTGGGCACAGAGCTAAGAGTGGAGATGAGAGGAGCACCCTAGTCAAGAAACGAGAGCAGTTTTGGGCTGGCTTGAGAAGTGGCTGCTGGTTACTGGTCCTGTCCTGGGTGGAGCCTCCTGGTCCCTATCTTGGCTAGGATACTGCTTACTGTCACAGTTTACTCCCGTGTTTCCTATGAGAATCAACTATATCACTGAGGAAGGAGAGCCAAAAACTGTTGTGCCATAAACAAAAGAATTAAGAACTCTGATGATCTTCAGTTATGTAAGTGACAAGTAAATGTGAGCTGGGCTTGGGAATCAGCATCCGAAGATATTAAGAAAACATTTTGAAAAGAGTGACGAGAATGTATGAACCAGAGGAATAATGTAGTTTTGTAGTTGATATATTTCCTTCAGGAGTGACATTGTCTGTGTAGGTTAAGGTTTCTATTGCTGCCATGAAACACTATGACCAAAGCATCTTTGGAGGAAAGTGTTCTATTTGGCTTACACTTCCACATGAAAGGAAATCAGGACAGTAACTGAAGCATGTCAGGAACCTGGAGGCAGGAGCTGTTGCAGAGGCCACAGACGGGTTCTGCTTTTTGGCTTGCTCATCATAGTTGCTCACTCTGCTTTCTTATAGAACCCAGGACCATTTACCCAAGGATGGTGCCAACCACAGTGGGCTGGACCTTCCCCTCTGGATCACTAATTAGGAGAGTTCCTTTGTGGCCAGATCTTATGAAAGCACTTTGTCAAGTCAGGTTCCTTTCTTTCAGATAACTCTAGCTTGTATCAAAAAACAAAAACTACTCAGCACATGGCCATTGGCCACCATGAAGCAGTGATTGTCCCATAGAATACCTTTGGCTACAGTCACAGCAATGAAGTAAGTAGATCAGTAGATTGGTAGCTTGCCTTATGGTACCGGTGGAAGGCAGGGGTGGGGGGAGAAACTTGTGTTTACAGCTTCACCTGAGATTCCAAGTGTCTCCTTCTCCTTCTTCCTGCCATTGCTGTATGTTACTTTAGAGAGTACATATGAGGTAGAATCATGACTGAGGGTTTTACCCTAGTTGGAGTGAACAGGTGTTTTTAATGTCTTCCTATGAAAAGTCAGGGAAATTTTGAAGGCTAGCAAACTCTGAGGAGCCACAGCTACCTTTTATGCTTATATGGAGGAACCAGCTACAGGCAGAGTTCACAAATAGAGGAAGTTACAGCAGATGGGAATAAAAAATAAAAAAAAAAACCCCACAGCCAGACATAATGCACAGAATGATAGGCCCTGGAGCAGTCAGCCCTAAATGGGATTTCTCTATCAATTCCATGCCCTCAGAGCTCATGGAAAGCCAAAGAATAGGAGGCAAAAAGAATGTCAGAGCCCAAGGAAACGAGGGACAAGAATACAAGATTTCTACATCCACATGAGCAAAGCTCACATGAACTAACAATGACTGAAGCACAGGGACTGCATGGTTCTGAACCAGGTCTTCTGCCTTTATGCCATAGCTTTTCGTTCAGAGTTTTCATGGAATTCTTGAATGTGAACAAGTGAGTCTCTGACTCTTGTGCCTTCACTTGGGCTTTTTTCTTTCTGTTGGTTTGTCTTGTCCAAATTTGATGTGAGGGTTTTTGATTTGATATTTATCTTATGTTGTATTTTATTATATTTTAAAATGAATGAATGAATGAATGAATGAATGAGGGTCTGGTCGGAAGGGTGAGGGTTACCAGCCAAACTGTCATTTCTCCCTATTGAGATAGGGAGGATTGGTTTTCTTCAATGCGATGACACAGGGTATGTCAGCCACTCCAAGACAGCTCTCATGTTCAAGAGTGGTTGACCAAAGGGTGGTGTACTCCACAGTTCTGTGTGTGTGCTTTTATTTAGGTGTAGTTTGTGTCTTGATTTATTGGGATATTGTGTTTTGGTTTCTTGGTTTGGGAGATATGTTGTTACACTGGGTTTTTGTTTTGTTTTTTGAGAAAGAACTTAAAGTTGGGTGGGTAGGCAGGAAACCAGCGGAACTCCTTTTTGTTCCTGGGAATCATTTTAACTGTGTAGCTAAGTTTAGTCTCTGTGACTGTGAAACGTGAGTTTCTTTTTCTCATAGCTGGACTGTACTCCACCCCATAACCATGAAATGTTCTGTAACAAACGTTCCAGGAAGATTTCCTTAACTGCTTTGTAAAATTCTAACTGCCTGGTTTCGCATCTGCAACCACACTTGTTCTAAAGGATCTCCCTCCCGTATATAAAAGAGGTACGGAACATTGGCTCACAGCTGGTCTAATGAATCCCACCTCAGGGTAATACAGCTGCCAATTCTGCTCTGATGTATACACTACTAAAGCTTGTTTTAATTTGGATATAATTTGGGTCAAAGGATCCACCTTATGAAATTAAGCAGCAAATCCTATATTCAAATGAATGATGAATCAGATCTTTCTGCTGGTCTTTGATGATAAAGGGATGGATGGTGCTGGGAGAGCATTTGTGTCAAAGGGCAAACAAACCTTAATCTACTTTAATTACACTCATTGATTTATCTTGGAAAAGACATATTTTAAAATCAACATAGACACTATAGACATATAAAACCAAACATTACTGTATATTTCTTATCTAGTTTGCCTAGTTTATTTTCTATGTAGTTATCCCTTATCTCCAGCATTTATTCCTATAGAGAACCTTCAAGAATATAACACTGTTGAAATATTTCAGTGGGTTTAAGGTCTGTAAGTGATGCATTGGGCTCTTATTGAATGCATGCACAGTACATGCTGTTCTTTCACAAATATGTAAAATATTTTCTATAGATGGATACTTACAAACATTTTGAAGGTGCCTCAAATAGCCTCACTGTACTAACATTTAACAAGTAAAATGTCAGGTAAAATATAAGGAATGGAAAAATGTGATTTAATTGTGAATTTAAATGTGAATTTTTAAAAAATCTACAAAATCCACATGCATGCTTCCATTAATAGCAGGAGTAAAATTGGGTTTTAAAATCCTATTTAAAGCTTCTCTCTAAGTACTGGAGACATAACCCAGCAGTTCAGAGCTATATTTGTGTCCAGGTGCCTCATGAGTTTAGAACCCAGGCTCAATTTCTAGTAATTATGTTTTGTTCCAGAGTCATCTGTTTAACTCCAGTCAGCCAACTCCCATCTGTCACAGGACACTTGATGGTCTCTTCAGCAGCTTCAGGCTCCAGGTATGTGCACGCTACACAGACATAATTTAGGCAAATTATTCATACAAAACAAGTGAACACAAATACAGAAAAGTTAAAAAAAAAGTCTCTTCAAAATGTGACAATAAGAAGAAAAAAATTTCTATATCATTGCGATTGGCTAAAGTTATGTTCAGTGCAAGTCTCCACTCACCAGGAAGAGGGTATGAGAATAAATACCTGTTTAAACTGCTTTGTGGGATTTTGTCTTACAATATTGCAGAAACGAGAGTTCTTTCACTTCTTAAACAGATGAATGGGAGGGATTTTTTCTCAGTTTCTCTCACTGACCATGCCAACATTTAGCCTGAAGTCTATCTCTGTGAATCAGCACAAGGGGGCTGAAAATTGCATAACCAAGGGTAAGAAATTCTTGAATATTTATCACCAAAGAATAGTCCCCTAAAGAAAGACTTAAAAATAGAGAAAAGGCACAATCGGTCCAGTAAAAGAAAACAAAACAGAGCATCAAAACGAGGACACTTTGAGCAGCTCTCAGCTCAGGGGGAGTTCTGTAGAGAAGCTTGGAGTTCTGAAGGTAGAGGACATGCTGGTGGTGCTTGTGGAGAAGAAATACCATGTAGCCACTGGCCCCTCCCATGGCACCTTGGAACACTGCATCTCTCAGGACCATGAGAGGGAGAAAAATCCATTTCATTTTCTGACTTTCTGGCATAAAATAGCAATAATTGTAGCCATCCTTAATCTGTGACATATTCAGAGTTGTACTTCTAAGAGAACTGATTAGGTTCAGACTTATTAAAGCATTGAGTATCCAAAAGCATGAGAAGAATGGAAGGATGTGCCATGCAGACTTTGGCCTGAACCTCCTCCACCCAGATGCTCTGGGACTGATGATGATGGCCTGGACCACAGTGAGGAGACTGCTGGTGCAGATGGAGAGGCCACGGGCCACCCTCTCCAGGTAAACAATGATCTTACAGCCCATGTCATCTAGGAAGTTTCTCAAACCAAAAGCTGCTATTGTCTTTTGCAATCCTCTTGAAAGAAGGATTATGATGTTGGTAAAAGCCAAGTGGATGAGAATCAGGTGTACGGGCTTCTTCTCAGGACCTCCCCACCACCTGAACATATAATCCATGGAAACAGACACGTTCCCAAGGGTGCCAAACATAGTCATAAAGAGAAAAATTATTTCCTTAATAAACTTCAAAACCATGTTTACTTCCTAGGTGGAAATATTGTTTCCAGGATGCAAACGCTTTTTCAAGAAAGCGTTAGCAACGATAGGCATGTATCTGAAAAACACATTACACATAAGAGCATTTTCTGATGTGCAAGAAGCAGTGGTGGACACATGTAATGTTGCAGAGTAGGTTTCTGAATCTGCTGCTTCAACTGTGTGCTCTCAGATATTGTATGTGCCCTAACAGGTCAGTTTGGTAACTGCTATTCAAATCTGAAGTTTTAAAGAAGGCTTTTTATTTTTTCATTTTACACTAGCAAAATGGATTTGTTCAAATATGTAACTACATGTGTGTGTTGGGGGGGCTCTCTTTTGTGTGTGTTTGCATTGTCCTTGTTAACCGTAAGCATAGTTTAATTGAACTCCAAGTTTCACCACCCAAAAGTTTTCCTCTCCTTCTCATTCTATTTTCATTGTATTTCCCCACACAGCTCCTAAAGCCTGAGGCTGCTGCTTAACCCCTGTGCCTTTCTTACAAAATGTCAGACAGTAGGAAATCTTGCTGCATCAACACCTCTAACGTCTCTTAGATTTAGCAATATCTTCCACACTGCCTCCTCTTTTGTTCAATATTCTTGTCTTACTTGCATCGTGATTAGTATAACAATTTTTAACTTTCATTTAGCTTCAAAACTTTATAATTTAATTTTCTGTATCTTAATACTTTAAAGATTCTATATTGACCATTCCATGATTTCACTCCATATAAATATTTAACAGTTATTTTTTTTAAGGCAGTCCTCAATGTCAAGTCAAGGTGTTTAATCTTTGCAGATAGGGCCTTACAGTTAAAGCTAAATCTTCAAAAGATATGCTGAAACATTCTTGTAACCTCCAGGTTGCAGGCAGGGAGGGTGTCTCTAGGAACCTTGTGGTGCTTCCTAGGAGAGAGGTCGGCAGAGAGCTGTGATCCCAGTGGATGATTCAGGGCATCTGTGACCCCAGTGAGTGACCTCTGGGCATCTAAGGGAGCATGGAACAGCTCTGGACAAGATGATACTGATGGGGTGTTTGGAGAAAGGGGATTAATGAGGTGTTAGTTACAGCCATGAGATGAACGCAGTCTCTGAGTTACAGGTTTTCTATATGGCTGCATCTAGCACAGTAGTTTGGGGTATAGCACTGTGAGGGATTCCCCCATCTAAGAGGCGATGGGGTCATTTGTTTCTGTGGGGGCTTGTGAGCAGCAATTGTGTCACTTGGCTTTGCACCTCTTACCTGTTTACCATGCAGGCTGCTTTGTTTACATCAGTTTGAGCTGATTTAAGAACTTAGACCTGGGTGGGTATTAATCATGTTCGAGAGCTCCTTTCTCCTTTCTCAGGGATTTATGGTAAGCTTTGGGCATCTTTTCTGGAATAATAGAAATCTGTGTATTTTAGTGGGTCCATGGGTTTGTGCGTATTCTGAGTAGTTGGAATGTCTCTGTTACCTTTGATCCCCCTGTTAAACTTATGGGGTTGCTTTTATGTCCTGATGATCTAATGCATGACTCTCATGAACCCTGGCTGATGCTGTGCTTGTGTCCAGGTGCCTCATGAGTTTAGAATTTATCATATACTGCCTTTCAACTACTCCTCTGATAAAGAAGTAATTATCACTCATATCACTGCATCCTAGAAAGCACAATATCGTCCTAAATATCTGCATATAATTAAATATGATCCAGACATTAACAGCAAGCACACAAAAATTCTTCAACATACTTAGTGTAAATATTAAGTGTTTAGTCAGAGATTAGAATCTCTCAGAATCCCTGTAATAATTCACCCCTAATCCTGATAAAAATATTAACATTTTTCTCCTGGCTTAATGTTTGATTTCCTTGCAGTTCCCCCTTTTTTAGTTCTCTCTTCCCTTTTCCAAACTTGAAATATTTAAGAGCAGATTCTGATTTTCTAATACATGATTCCTCACTCCTGAAGTGGACTGTCAGAGGAAGAAAATGCAACTCACCTTTCCCCACCACCCACACATTACACTGTCTTGGGAAATGGTATAGAAAATTAATTTAAAAGATAAGATGGACTTGTATGAACATAGATGAATGATCCCATGTTTGCATCTAATCTGAAAGAGCCTTAGGCCAGCTATATTATTCATCATGGTTTTCTAAGAAGAAGGAAGCAAGCAAGCAAACAAACAATCAAGCTGAAAAGAGATTTTTGGTCTTTCCTAATTTGTGTTGGAATAGAGTTACAATGAGCAGTTTCAGCATGTGCTAGTTCACAGCCTGGATCCTTTAAAACAAGAATTCTCAAGATGACAATGATAACTTTTTATACACTATATCCACCAGGTGTGCAATGACTACAGTTGGGATAAGTATGTAAAATATTATGTGGTGTAGCTGAGACACTTTAAGGATAGATCTGAAAGGAAAACCTTCAAATTGTGAGTCATAACATTATTGTAAAAGAAAACATGTGCTAATATTTGAAAGTGGAAATGCATCAAAAGTAAAAATGACAAACTTTACAAACACAAGTCACACAGTTGAAGTCACAATGCTGGTAAACATAGAGGCTGAAACAAGAGCTTTTGTTTTCTTTCATCTTGTTTTTTTCGAGAACAAGTTTTCCTATGAAAACTAGTGTAGCTTTGACTCACATTTATTTTGCCTCAGTCTCTCTATTACTGACGTTACAGAAGTGTATCATAGTTGTCTCATAGTGTTTCATAGACAGCTGAAAATCTTCTATATCTTATTCCTTTAAGAAAGCAAGGGGATAACTTTAAGCAAACACCTACCCAGAGCTTTCATGATACTCAGTGATGCCTCAGCATTTCTGGTCCATTTCTGTATCTCCAGGAACTCATCTCCTTTGATCTTTCTGGAGCTAGAAAAAGCTTTGTCAGAAGGAAGGCAAAGACCCAAGGCTTACAGCCTCTCAGCTACTCCCTGGCTTAGTGAGAGAGAGACTTTAATGACATGGCACCGCTGATGGAATCGAAGATCTTACCTTCATGGACTCACCTGGACCTCTGAGGATCACACATCTTCTGGAGCCACTTTGGAAAGGTGACACTTGCAGGGTCATATTTGTACTATCTGCACCTCTGGAGCTCTTGGCTTACAAGTATTCAAATTTAGTGTTGTCACAGTGTCAAGAAAAAGAAAGGCCTCTGCAGGGCCCCAGTCCCTCAAGTACAGCTTTCCTCTCTTCCCAGCTATTACATCTGTTTTGTTCAGGATTACATCTGTTTTATTTCAAGGTTAATTAGGCTTTAATTATTCTGAGAAGAAGGGTATGGGGTGAGAGAATAAACAGCTAACCAAGTTTCTGTGTACTGAGCTTCCTGCATCTCCAGACTTTTATCATCTCCAAGTTCCAGCCTGTGAACTGTCAAGGAACTGACTTCTGATACAATGACTCAGTCTCTTCCTTCCCTATTTAAAATCTGCTGTTAGACAGGAGTAGAAAAAAAATGATGCTCTGAATGGGATTCGGCTTCCTGAGCAAGTTACAAGGGCCCAAGAAAGGTTCTTCCAGATATTTTTCATTCTAGTGCGTAGGAGGCCATTCCTATCCTGGATTTTACTTGTTTGCAAAATGGTGTAAATAAATGTGTGTGCAGAGTTAAAGTTAGAAGTGATGATAACACTATTTTGTTCTTGAAGAGAAGGCACCACTGATTTTTTTTGGGGGTGGTGGTGGGGTTTTTTTTGGCTTTGGAGAGGGGAGAGTTTGAAGTCCCTGGTCATCTTCTGTGTCCTGCATGATGGTGTCTCCCAACATGTATGTTCAGCCAACACATGGTGGAATCTAAAAATTCCTCTTCTGTAAGTGAAATGACAGCTTTTGTGGAGAGCATAATTCCTATACTCTCTACTGATTGAGAAATCCAAGCGCAGAGACACTAACATATGGAGCATCACATGTGTCAGAGTAGATAGTCACTGGAAAAATAAAATGATTTTCTCTGGTCCAATAAGGACTACTACCCTCTGAAGTCTTTGTTGTTGTTGTTGTTGTTGTTGTTTTTGTTTTTTTTTTTAACATGTTTTCTCTGGGTAGCACTTGCTGTCCTGGAACTCACTATGTAGATTAGGTTGGTCTCCACCTCAGAGATCTGCATGCATCTGTCTCTTGTGTGGGATTAGAGGCCATATTACCACCTAGGTCTCTGATGTTTTTGTGATTTTGTATAGAAAACTTCTAAGTCTATTCTTTGTCTTTTAAGTATAAAAAAAAATAGGTTAAAACTTGCAGTGCTCCAACTAGTTTATTCAATCAAAGATAAGATATCAGAAAGAGCATACCTCAGGTATCTTTCATCTTGGAAGAGTTCTGTAGAGAAAACTGGCCACCTACAGACAGAGGACATGCTGCGGGCCACTGGTGACCTCCATTATCCTCTGTAAGCTGATCTAATATAAAAGATATTCCTGCCAGGGGCCAACTTTGGCAGTTGACAGGGATGTCAAGAGGAGATAAGGAGTTGGCAAGGGAGGACTGAGTCAGGTGAGGTGACCAGAGAATCTTGAAGCTCTGACTGACTAGCAATCAGGTTGCTTCTTCATTTATACAGACCTTACAGGACAAATTCGAACTAACAGTTACCCAAGAAGTACAGGTTATATCATTTTGTCATCACGTATGTGTTTGATATTTTTTATTCCATGTCCTGGGTTACAACAATTTGAGTCACAATTAGAAAGTACAAATAGAACAAATTTTATTTTTGTTATCAGCCCTGTAACTCCAATTCAAAAAATTTTAGGAATGCTTCTGCCAAAGCTAACACATTTATTACATGACAGCTGTTTTTAGGTTGCTAGTATTTGTAGTTTTAAAGCACCCAGGACAAAGAGAATGTGTCTGAACCAGTCCTTTTATAAATAGCAAATACTGATACTTGACTTCTTTAATTTATATCCTTTAAGAATTTATACTATTAAGTACAAAACAGTTATTTTAGTCAATCTGTCTTATTTACTGAGTTCTATTTCTACAGGGCTGTATGGTTACCTATCTTTAAACTGAATTTTCAGAGAGATCTAAGTATATTGTAAAAAGAGACCTTGAACCTGTTACCAATTCGTCTTGCCAGAGTTTGTCAAATATCTCTAAGTTTACCCTGTTCCAATTATACTGTTTGAGTTTGCTTAGAGGTGGATACCCCAAGAACATTCCTGGAGTCATAGCATCATAAAGAAATTTCTAGCATCTTAGTACTTGTCTATGCTTATCCCAATCTCCAGAGCATAAGGAAGACTTCAAAATAGGACCAGATAAAGTTATTCACCTAAAAGCAAAAGGGATGGTATGTTTGGGACTTTCCTAAAGACACTCAGATACAATTTTCTAAGGAGAGACATAAAATGAAGTATAGTGCAGAAAGTTCCCAAGAATGCAACACACAGAGACCAAAACCTAAAAGTGAGAGACAGAATGACAGTAATTGCAGCATTTTGCTCAGCGTTGCTGAAACTGTCTCAAACAGCTGTGCTGGCTTCATGACTTTCACTGTTTCCAGTGGATATGGCTGTGCCATATTCCCTTGTAACAAGGTGGCACTTAAGATGAATAGACCCTGGCTGGGGAGAGGACTCAGTTGTTAAAATACCTTGCTTCCGATTGTGACTGCCACCTCACTTCACTGCCTGGTGGGGTGACAGCTTACCTATAATTCCAGTCTCAAAGGCCAGGGACAGGCTCTCCCGAGAGGAACTGGAAAGTGGGATGAGCCTTTTGCTGTGCTCTGTGTATGACTGAAAAATCCTGACTCAGCAAAGTGGAAGGTGGGGATGAGGTCTGATGTCAACCTCAATCTCATGCATGTAGATGAGCACAAATGGGTATTTGTACCACCTCTCATACATGTGTGCCCACCTACTCAAAAATATAACACATGTTCAAAATACACATGTAATACACATAGACAAAATAGAAATTGCAAAATTTCATGAAGCTGCTGCTTCCTTAAGAAAATTAGGAAATAAACAGATAAAGGAAATGGATTTATTTATGGTTTGGAAAAACAAGGGAGAGAAAGAATTTTCCTTTCTTTCCTCCTTTTCTATAGCAATGGCACTAAAGGGATCTGCCTACTTTGGAGTCTCCAGTCTGGACCCCAGTTAAGCAGACTCCACTCAAACACCATTTTTCAAACACAAAAACATTCTTTACTAAGCAAGGCAAGGCAAGGTTGTGAAATATGAGTTTGGCAGAAAGAGCGAGAAATATCTTGGCAAGTGTTAATTTTAAGAGGGAGTAGGAAAGGTCTGTGTTAGAATGAGCTAGGATGGATTGGTAAATTCTGATTGGGTTTTTAATTAAGTTACTCAAAATAATGAATTTTCACTGCTGGACCTTGATGTTTTGATACTTACGACTTGGTGATGAGTCTGAGGAATAAGTCAGTGGCCAAAGAAAGTAATATATCTAGGTGGCTAACTTCAGGAATATAATCTAACAGTTCAGCAAGGGAAAAGGAAAGAGAAAGACCAGAACTTACCATTGCCATGTTTGCCAGACTAGCACCTGTTAGAGCCTTCAGTTAGAATTATGTAACAGAAAGAAAACCCAGGAAATGTACATGTGTCATGAGAACTGTGGGAAGCCTATTTGGGAAGGCAAATTTTTTCTTTTGGTAGTTCCAGGGCTTCAGCATTTTCTCTACACAAAGGAGACTGACTCCTGTTCAAATGTCAATTCTTTGGGTTTATTGCATCAATATCATGATGCCATATTATATTCATTTGTCAGTGGGACCTTTATCATTTAGCAACACCAGCTTCCCTGATCAGGACAAAGGGGTTGAGAACAGCAAAGCTATGTTTTAAAAATATTCTAACATTTAGTGTTGTAGAAGAATGTATTGGATAGGGAGTGGTTTCAGGTTTAGGGTTCAAGGGTGACACTGAGGTGTATTATCTTTTAAGTGTATAAACTTCATTAAAAGCATTATTAACACTAGGACACACCTCAGCAGGAGCACTGAAGAGTGCTTTAGGCCACAGGTCACAGTGTGGTCCCTTTTAGATTTTTCACAGGAAACGGGGGTGGGGGAAGAAATGCAGATTGAAAGGTTTTCTTTTTTGTTGCAATTGGCTGTTGTTAGGCTGAAATAGGTTTAGTCATTACTAGGGGTTCACAGAGAGGGGACTTGAGAACCTAGAAAAACGAAGTACTTTATTTTTAGAACTTCCCTCATGGGAATTGTCACAGTTTGACCAAAATGGAAGCACTTTCCAAAATGGCACAACTATGGCCAACAGTTAGAACCCACACAAAAGGATAAATTGAAACTTAATTGGTAAAAAGTTAGGAAACGGGTCATGAGAATGCGAAGACTGTGCAATTCTGATTTCTGAACTAGAACTGTTTTCTAATCCACAGCTCTGTAGGTAGAGGACACATCTGTGATATCTACACATGTAGAGTACCATTTTTAACGGCTTAAACTCATGAAACTCTGAAAGATTACATCTCAAAGAGAACAGAGAGAAAGAGAGAAACAGAAGACAGAGGGCAAAGGCTGGGGGGAGGAGGAAAGGATGGAAGGAAAGAGAGAGTGGAAGAAAGAGAGAGAAAAGAAAAAACCTGACCTCACTATCTGTTGGTATGGTACTGAAGACAAGAGGTTAGGGGGGAAGATGAGGAGCCACAAACAGATAATAAAATGGCAACCATCCAGTCACAGAGACAAATGCCTAAAGCTCTAGCATTTTTTTTTCTCCTGCCAGGAGGACCCCCTGCCTGTGTACTGATCTCACAAGTTCAAGGCTGGATCAGGACATGTTTACACAACAGTTGCATGACTATAGTGCCCCCCTTCTTTGTTAAAACTGACCAAACTTAAAGAAGGAGGATCCCTCAAAGACCCTTAGCACACCCCACCCTCAAGTGGAAACTGGGCTTCTGCTTCTAAAGTCTCCAATTTGCTTCACAGTGGGGCCTCCTCTGTGCATCACTGTGTGTGTGTGTGTTCTCATTCCTAATAAAAGCCTTTTTTTTCATTCTGTGTGCTCATTCTTTCTTCTGTGTCTGTTCTCTGCCTCACTGCCTTTTAATTTTTTAAATGGTAGAGAAATAAACTCAATTCAGACCCCTAGACAGTAATTTGAGGATAAAAATAAAATAAAACAACTCCATTTTATGCTGAGCATCCATCTTGGTAAACATCAGCAGTTTGTCTCTGACTTCAGTACCTTGAAGATAAGTTCCCAGGAAGCCTGACTCAGAGGCCCCACCCAGAAATGTACAGCCACGACTATCTACTTGGTATGACTAGCTGCTTTTGGTTTCTGTAACCTGTTCATGCAGACATTCAAGGACTATTTTGAGGTCATTGTGACTAAATAATCTCAGAAAAGCAAATCATCTCCTGACTTGTTTGTGCAGAAGCTCATGATCTTTTTATGGTTTTACCCTTAAATATTTTCCCTCACCTTTTTCCATATGGCAGTTTCAAATTTGTCTTAAAGATTGTTGTCCTGGCGACAGCATTAATAAATTATAGCCTGTACTGAGTCTGCATAGACTGTTGGGGTTTAGACAAAAATTTTGGGACCTTCTACCAATGCCAAGGAGTATCCTTGGCCAAAAGTGGTCAGTTGTATTTTTTCAATGTGCCAGAATCCAACATGACAATGCTAAAAGAAAAACAAAGAAGAAAAAGATCAACTGACAGCCCTCAGCCTGGGGAGGCTTGGGGCCTTTGGAGGCCAGGGTCCCTCACCTGTCCCATGTTCACTTAAGATTCTGTTATGTCCATGTTTAGGACCAGTTGCCGCCTGGCTCCTCATAGATGTGTAAAAAATTCTAGATGGCAGGTGGAAATGAGAGAGTCTCTCCCTGCATCTGTCACCTTCCTCTTTCACAGTGACAGAGGATCCATATCTGTCTCTTCAACCACCTCTCCTACCCATTCCTACCTCACAGCATCCCTGTCAAGGTGAAAGGCAGCTTCAGTCCACAGTGACATGAAGGAACACTCACCTGTGGAGTCTGTGCAGAGTTCAGGGTGGGCGTCCTCACAGCACAGTAGACACTCTTTATCATCCCCAAGCCCTGTGCCCACAGCAGCTGTCACTGCTGATAGGATGTCACCATCAGGAGTTTGGCTTCTCCAGGGGAAAAGGTCTCCTTCTGCACATCTCCATCCTGGACACCAGTTATGCCCTCTCCCTGGGGCCCTGCCATTTGCTGAGCCAAAAACTTTCTGGTCCTAATTACAGTGCCTGAGTTTCCTGGATCCTAGGAATTTTCCCTCCTTTTCCCCCCAAGCCAGGAAATGAATTGGGAAAACCTTCTGAGAAACTGAAGTTTGCTCTCTGTACATTTCAAAGTTCAATGACACTTTGGGTAGAGAGATGGCTCAGTGGTTAAGAGTAATTGTTGCTCCTGCTGAGATCCTTGTTCGATTCCTGGCATCTACATGGTGGTTCACAAATATCTGTAAGTCTAGTTCCAGGGCATTGATGCTTTATTATGACCTCCATGGGCATCAATTACCCATGGTAAACATACATACATGTAATCACACATAAGATAAAATGAATCAATCTAATAAAAATAAAGGTTTAAAGAAAAAAAATGCAGTGACACCAAAACAGAACGTTTCCAAGGGACAGAGCCAGTGTCTGGTCTTAGTCTGTGGTGTCCAGGGCACAGCAGCAGGGGGACTTTTTGGAGGTTTTGTCTGTTTCTTGCTCTGACCATTGACTTTATGCAGAGGAATCAACTTCCCTCCTGGCTCAGTTCTTCATTTTTCCTCTTGTTTGTTCTCTTCTGTCTCTTAAAGATGAGATTATTCAGTTATTGCCCAGATCAAGTGGAGAAGTTAACTCTAAGGACCACACATCAGTTCTGGGTCTCTGTCACCAGTTTGAGCGATGAAGTCTTTAGTTCTCATTTTCTATTAGACAGCAGAGGAGACCCAGGAAGAACCCACTGGGCTCAGCATTCACACAGCCAGCCATTCAGAGGCACTTAGCTCACACTTCCCTATCCCCACTTCTCCTGTCCCTTCCCAGGGCCCTATCCACTTCCTGGTGTGAAGGAATGCATTAGAATGTTTGAATCTGAGAACTAGTATTCAGTAGACACTTTTTCTCAGATTTAAAAACATCTGGGCTTCTGTCAGCTCAGGTGGATGAGTGATGGGGAGGAAGAGAAGAGGGCTCCCAGTCTTGCCCAGAGACCTCTGATGTCTTAGCCCTTTGTCCCTCTTTCACTCTGCTAGAAGGGAGGCTCTGTCCTCTCTCTGCATCAGCATGTGTCTGACTTTCTCTCAGCCCTCCACTGCCATACAGACACATTTTCTTACTTAATTTTTCTTCAACCTTAGGGATAAATGTGATCATTGGAGCTCTCTCTAAAGTCGTATGTGTGTGTGTGTTTGTGTTTGTGTGTGTATGTGTGTGTGTACTTGTAATACACAATCACATTGTACAGTGTGTGCAGAGCTCATGTGGAGCTCCCCACTTTAGTATATGGGATATAAACTCTCCTAACCAGTGGCTTTCCTAGGTCTTCAATCTTGATCATAAAGATTTCTTGATTTTTTTTCCACTTGTGTTTGTTTGTAATGTTGGTCCCTGGCTATCCAGTCTCTGGTTCTTGGCAATCCACACAGCGTCAGGCATGGGCTCACTCTCAAGGCATGGGTCGCAGTTGGGCCAGTCACTGGTTGGCCAAATCCAGTGATTGTGCCACCATTACCCCAGCACATCTTTCAAGCAGCACAAATTGTAAGTTGGAGGTTTTCTGGCTGGGTTGATGTCTCAGCTCATTGCTGGGAGACTTGCCTGGTGAAGAAGTTGGCAGGTCAAAGCTCCATGTACCTCATTTCTAGAAGTCCTTGGTGGATTTCACAGTTTCCATTGCATTAGGATTCTACCCTCCCTCCAGAGCCCCACAATTGCAGTCATCCCTCTCAGTACTTTCTCTCTCCACACCTGATCCCCTGGCCTGATCCTTTCTGTTTTACATCTCCTCTTGCCCCCCGTCCACCTGTGTGCCCAGGCTTATTGTAACTTGTTGTGCCATATTGGGTTGATATCACTGAGAGGCCTGTTATTTTATGAAGGGGAACAGAGGGAGAGTGCATCTGGGGGATAGGGGGAACATTGTGGTGGGACTGGAGGTGTGGAGGAAGGAAACTGTCTTCAGTGTGTAATGTGTGTTTGTTTTTATATTGCTAACTGTTTCCTAATCCTTAAAGCAATATTTGATGTTTTTCTTCTGCTTTATCTACTCTTTCATAATATCTCTCACAGCTTTTTGTTTGATTTATTGATTTTTTCCATTTCTAATGTATCTGTTTGTTTTTCTTCAAAATCTCTCTTTTTTTTTTTTTTGGCTGAATGTGTATTTTACACCATTGACTTTCTGGTCTGCATCATGAATTTAACCTCTTTCTTCCATACTGTTTTCTGAATTCTCTTTGAGATCACTGATTATCTGAAAAACATATTTTTCATTCTTCATTGCAAGCATTTTATTATTTTCATGTATCATATAATATGTATGAATATGGATATTATCATGGTTTATTCAGAAAAAGAATATTGTCAATTAAATCCAATCCACGTGGTAAGAAACAATCAACAAAAAATGAATGTGACTCATTGGATCCCAGAAACTCACTGAAATCAGACAAGTAGATTTTCCTAAACTTATAATAAAACAGCCAGCATCACAAAGCAGAACATAGTGGAAACTGAAGAAAGTTTATTCTCTAAGAAATCTTGATAATATTTCTAGATGAAGCCTAATGGAAAGGCTACCATGGAGCTCTGTGATGAGAGCAGATCCTGAAGACAGAGACAGAAATCCTCAAGGTCCTTGAACTCATGATTCCCAGTTCCCTGATCATTCAAAGACAGATCAATATTTGTGCTTCTCAGGGAAACTGACATATGCGAGTAAATCAATGGTCTACCAGATTCACTCGCCACAATGGCTGTAGAGCAGACAAGCTCTGGCTGAGGTCTCCTAGTAGGTTATCTCTGCTTGGGTATATTTACATCTCCAGGGCTTGCAGAATTTTCAGCTACCATAAAATATCAGGAAAACTTTAGTCTCCAACATTGTCACCATGTCAGGGAGAAGCAAGCCTTCTGTGAAACCGCAGTCCCTTATAGGCAACTTTCATCCACACCAATCCATAATTACTTCATTTGACTCACAAGTTAGTCTAGGTTAATTAATTTTCACTGTATTACCTTTATGCAAGTTTGACCTTTCTTTACATACATTTTTATATTTCATTTTTAGCAAGATATTGGGAAAAAGACATATAAATTTGAGCTACTTTCCTTATGATTTGTCACAGGAGTGTTCTATGCAGAACACATTTGCCTAGGTCTACATATGGAAGTGTTTCCTCTGTGTTTCTATTCTGTAGTCTCAGATTTTGGGCTTCATATGAAGGTCCGTGATTCATTTTGAACTGCCTTTCACACAAGACAAGAAATCAGGTTCAATTCATTCTTTACATGATGATTTCTAATTGTCCTAACAGTATTGTTGAATGGGATCATCTTCCCACCCAAAGCATTTCTGGCTTCTTTTCTAGAGAATCAGATGGCTGAGAGTTTGTGTATTTGCATGTTAGTCCTCTACTTCATTTCATTGGTCTACATCTTTATGTTGTATGTAGAAGCTGCACACTGTAACTCCTCCAGAATCATTCTTTTTACTCAATATTATTTTGGACATTTGGGATCTTTCATGTGTTCCTGTGGTTCCTAGTGTTCAGCTATGTTTCCTAGCTCCAAATCTTCCTATGTGAGCCCATAACCTGGAATAACTGCAGAAGCCAGGAATGTAAAAAGGGGCTATTGACATGCATGGTGGGGTTGGGGAGGGGCATTTGAGAGAGGGCTAGCAGGATGTATATGATATGAAAGGGAAAATGGTGTGTAATTTTGAAGGGGATTGAGATCAATGCAGAAGGCAAGAAGAGTGCGGAAGAACAAACAACACTAAGGAGGTTTGAAAAATCCATAGTGTTTTACTTAGGGTTTCTATTGCTATGAAGAAACTGTATGGCCATGGCAAGTCTTATAAAGAAAAACATTTAATTGGAGCTGGCTCTTTTTTTTTCCTTTATTAATTACACTTTATTCAGTTTGTATCCCCCATGTGGTTTCCTCCCTCCTCCCATCACAACCTCTCCCTTCCTTCCCCCTCTGCATGCATGCCCCTCCCCAAGTCCACTGATAGGGGAGGTCTTCTTTTCCTTCCTTCTGATCCTAGTCAATTAGGTCTCATCAGGAGTGGCTGCATTGTCTTCTTCTGTGGCCTGGTAATACTGCTTCCCCCTCAGGGGAGTAATTAAAGAGCAGGCCAATCAGTTCATGTCAGAGACAGTCCCTGTTCCTATTACAATGGATCCCACTTGGATACTGAACTGCCATGGGCTACATCTGTGCAGGGGTCTTAGGTTATCTCCATGCATAGTCCTTGATTGGAGTATCAGTCTCAGGAAAGACCCCTGTGCTCAGACTTTTTGGTTCTGTTGCTCTCCTTTTGCAGTTCCTGTCCTCTTCAGATCTTACTTTCCTCCAGAATAAACAATGAGTATCAGATGATGTTTGATGAAATAGATAGTGTGATTTATTTTATGAACAGGGACGTTATAAACCTTTGGCAGTGGGGGGGGGGGTTGAGGATGAATGCATTTGATTGGCTGGGGCTAGAATGCCGGTGATGCTCAATTTGCATGGGGACAGCCTGCAGCCATGGGGAGTGGGGGTGGGGATGCTGTGTCACATGCTACTGAGACCGGCACAGAAACAAGGAAACAGCTTTGTCCCACAACTTCCTTTCTCAGGATGAGACTTTAAATCTCAAGTTTAAGATTTCCAGGGTTTGAACATGTTCCAACTCCATCGCATGCTAATTCTCCTGAAGGCACAGTCCTCAAGCCCTACAGAGACAGTGTGACAGAGAGAGAGAGAGAGAGAGAGAGAGAGAGAGAGAGAGAGAGAGAGAGAAAAGAGACAGAGACAGACACATAGCCAGAGATGCAGAGACTAGACACTGAGAAACTAGACAGGTGTGGGCTTTTGAAACCCCCAATCTCTCCCTCAGACACACTTCCTCTAATAAGGCCACAGCATCTAACCCTCACTGAGCCACTCCCTCATAACTAAGCATTCAAATACATGAACCTAAGGAAGCTCTGTTTATCCAAACCACCACATTACCACACAACAAACATCTAAGGCTTTTAGCTACCTTTATTGAGCCCCATAAAATCAAAACTCTTTGAATCCTTGTTTATCCTGCTCATGGTCAATCTGAATTGAAACTAATTTTTTTTTTAACTTGTCCCTTTCTCACTTCATTCTGTCATATTTCCATCATGCAATTCCAAACATCAGGGGCTAAACTGATGCAATTTACCTATGCCCATGAACAGCCATTTGCAACCTCGTGAGTCTTATCTATTTCCCATGTACATACACTTGGGAAATCCTTTGCTTCAGATTCTTTAATCTCTAACTTTAAAGGTGTCTCCACTTCTACTGTGTCTCCACGTTTATAACTTTAAAACATGTAAGGTCATGTATGTGTATATGTCTGGGCTTACACATATACCATGGTGTGTACATGGAAGTTAGAGGACAGTTCCTGGAATTGGTTCTGTATTTCAACTTTGTGGTTCTAGGGATGGAACCCAAGCTGTCAGCCTAGAAAGCAAGCACTTTTCTTTGTGGCGACCTCTCACAGTTTCTTTTCTGTCTTCCCCTTTGAAAGCAAGATGACTTCTAGGATGGCCTTTTTACTTCCAATTTGCGTGCCCTTTTTCCACAGGCTTAAAATTTCCTGGGACTTATTTGAGCCCCAAACTAATTCTATGCTTTAATATTAAGTGTAATTTTTTTTTAAATCAAGCTTCACAGTTTTTCCATTTACTATCTAATAATTAATGATGATCTACCCAAAATGTTCAAAAGAATCTCCTGTTGACACATAATCAAATTGTCTACCAGGTGTAGGCGGTAGAGAGCCCTTGAGGAGCTGTGAGGTGGCACTTGACCTTGAGGTCTGAGTTTCTGTTTCTGGCCTCTGAGGGAAGCCTGGATTTGTTCTATATGTGTGGATGGAAAAGCAACTTTTATTTACCTGTTTCAAGTGTTGTCTTGTTGTCCTTCTGCTAACCTAGGCCTAATCCTGGAAGCTTCTGGGCTCTGTACAATCTAACCTTGGCCTAGGATGTTTTCAGCCTCTGAGACTTACTGCCAAACAAGCTCACTCTTTCCTGTTCTTCCTGAGCTCTGGGCTGCCTGACTTAATTCAGCTGTTCTGGCTCAAACTCCTCTCCCAGCTAACTTATTCAACCTGGCTCTCTCTCTTGGTCCTGAAATTGTTCTGTTTGGCCTCAAACTAACTCCAGCAATCTTTTCTAACCTGCTGGCTCCTTTTCATTCTCTGACTTGTTCTGTCTTCACCTGTGTCTAGCTTGTTCTCTCATTCAACCTTTCTCTGTAAAACTCTCCCAGTAAAACTGCCTCTGTCTCTCTTTCTGCATTGTCTCTTAAGTAGCTTCCCTTTTCTTTCCTTGTGAGAGTTGGGCATATCTTATTCTGTCAGGTCTTTCTCTGATTTGTGACTTAATTGTTTCAGCCACTCAATTAACCACTACTTTCAAATATGGGTGCTTCCTTCTACAAACTAACTTTATCTTCATTGTTTTGGATTAAAGGTGTGTACCAACATGTCTGGACCTAAGCTTTTCTTTACCTGAAACTGGCTCTATACCAGGCTGGCCTTGAACTCAGATCTGATTGCCTCTGTTTCATGAATTAAAGGAGTGTTTTTTTTTTGTTTGTTTTTGTTTTTGTTTGTTTGTTTTTTTTTTCTGGCCAGATCAAACAGAGCTACAAGATATTTGGATGTAATCTCTTGCCTGCTGGGTCATAGAGACCTTGAGGGTCTTTGGATATGATCTCTTGCCATAAAAGCCACGTTCTGAATTAAAATTCCCTTTATACCTGGATACTTTCTAAGGTGCATTGCAGGAAGGAGAATAACTTGCTGCTGTGAATTGTCATGGGATCTGGGAAATCCATGAACACAGAATGTGTTATAACAGCTTCCTTCAGCCAAGCAAATCGGTTATGTAATGAAATGAAATCACTCACGTCCTGGGTGTCATGGATACTGCTTCATTTCAGGAGTTCTGCAGTCAATTTTTAAGTTTCCTCCGGTTTACCCATTTCTTTTTCCTCAGTCTTGTTAATAACTGTGTCACAGTGATTTTGATTTTATTTCTAGATGTACATGAGTTTATTGTTTCTCATCCAGGAACTGTAACAACACATCTCCCATATAGCTGTATTCATATGAAACAGGATGCTAGGGTAAGGAACATTGCAATGTTTGATCCCTGAGATTTGCATATATTCTAAATAGTTAGAAAGCCAACCTTAGCTCTTTCTCTTCTACTTCCTAGTTATTAATATATGATTGCTTTAGAGTTTCCTTCTCTGCAGGTTTCTGGAGCCTAAACCATGAGAACACTGGCTTGCACCTGTAGTTGGTGGCAGGTAGCACCTGACTTTAGTTATTGCCTTTAAACTTCTGTTTCATCTCATTTTATATGGGGGAGGGACTAGATTCCATCATTGCACTGAAGGAAGAAGTATGAAGTCCTAGGTGTCTAATGTTTAATGAATTATGCTGAAATTTTCCATCACAAGCACAATAGTGTTCATTAATAAAGGGAGACTACTGAATGCTTAATTATTGTGTCAGAGATCAGAAGCTTTTGAAAGTAATTACTCTTAAACCAGGCATGCTGGTGAACAACTTTAATCTTAGTCCTTGGGAATCAGAGGTTGGCAAGTATATGATATCAAATTTATTGGACTAACATGATTAAATCACTATGAATTTTGATAAGGTTTACAAATTTCATTTTCATATTCACAGTTCCAGTAGTGGCAAAGCCAGTTTTACAAATCTTCATTAGATCTATTTTTTTTTTCAATGCTGGAGAGATGGTTCAACACTTAAAAGCATTGTTCCAGAGAAGGCAGGTTAAATTTTTAAGAACTATATACTGTTTCAAAACAATATATATCTAGTCACTTACTGGATGTATGATGATCTTTTCTTTACACTTATTAAACAGATAAATGAGAGAGACATTTTCTTAGTTTCTCCCAGTGAGCATGCCAACATCCAACCAAAAGTCCATCACTGTGAATCAGCACAAGCGGGCTAAAAGTTGCATAACCAAGGGTCAGAAATTCTCGAATATTTACAATCAAAGAATTGTGTCTTGAAGAGATACTTATAAATAGAGTAAAGGTACAATCAGCCCAATAGAAGAAAACAAAACAGAGCATGAGAAGGAGGACACTTTGAGCAGCTCTCAGCTCAGGAGGAGTTCTGTAGAGAAGCTTGGAGTTCTGAAGGTAGAGGACATGCTGGTGGTGCTTGTGGAGAAGAAATACCATGTAGCCACTGGCCCCTCCCATGGCACATTGAAACACAGCATCCCTCAGGACCATGAGGATGAGAAAAATCCATCTTGTGATCAAACTTTCAGGCAGAAAATAGCAATAGTTGCCACTTTTTTTGACTTGTGTTAGGTTCACACTATTGGTACTTTTAATATAATATAGTAAGTTCATACTTATCAAAGAATTGAATATCCAAAAGCATGAGAAGAATGGAAGGATGTGCCATGCAGACTTTGGCCTCAGCCTCCTCCACCCAGATGTTCTGGGACTGATGATGATGGTCTGGACCACAGTGAGGAGACTGCTGGTGCAGATGGAGAGGCCACGGGCCACCCTCTCCAGGTAAACAATGATCTTACAGCCTATGTCATCTAGGAAGTTTCTCAAACCAAAAGCTTCTAAGTTTAGCAACCCTTTTGCAAGAATAGATATAATGTTTGTAAAAGCCAAGTGGATGAGAATAAAGTGTATGGGTTTCTTCTCATGGCCTTCCAATAAACTGAACAAATACTTCACAGAAACAAAAATATTCCCCAGAGTGCCAACCACAGTGAGAAAGAGGAAAATTACTCCCTTAATATACTTCAAAACCATTTCTTCCTTCCTAGATAAAAAATCTTGTATCCAGGATGCAAACATGTTTTGGAGAAAGCATTAGAAATTCTAAACATGGAAATTAAGAGCTTATTTTGCATAATAGCATTTATGTGATGTTGGGGATTAGGTGCCTGAATTTCCCTCCTTTTTTCACCCCCCTGTGGATTCTGGGATGCTGTGTGTGCTCTGACGGATGAATTTGGTAACTTGCATTCAAATCTAAAATTTTAAAGGAGATATTTTTTTTTAGATTTACACTAGAAAAATAGATTTTTTTCAAGTGTGTGTGCTTTTGTGTGTCTGTCTGTCTTTCTGTCAGTCTGTCTACTGGCACGAATTGTCCTTGTAACCTCTCAGCTTGGTCAAATTGAACTCCAAGGACCCCAACCAAAATTTCTTCTCCTGATTCTCAATCTGTTCCATCATATTTCCCAACCCAATTGCCCATTTCCCAAAACCTGAAGCTCATTCTTAAGCTGTCTTCCTTCCTTACATCACACACACACACACAGGAGGTTAAAGCCTGAGACATTGCTTATTTAGTAATTTTACATTCCACACTGTCTCCTCTTTTGCTTGATAATTCTTTTGTATCTGCATCTTGAGTAGTGGAACAATTTTTAGAATTGCATTTGGCATGAATTTTTATATCTTTTAAATTTTTCTATTAATTAGTTCATTTTATATCCCAATTGTAGTGCCCTCCCTCATCTTCTTCTGGTCCTACCTTCCCTTTCTTTTTCCCTGTATCCCAATCCTATAGTCCTCAGAAAGGGAGAGCCTTCCTTCCTCACTAACTAATGTAGACTATCAAGTCTCTTCAGGACTGCCAGCATCTTCTTCCTCTGTGGCCTGGCAAGGCCACCTCGTTAGGTGGATGTGATCAAAGAGCAGGTAACAGAGTTCATGTCAGAGACAGCCACTGGTCCCCTTACCAGGAACCCACATGAAAACTGAGCTGCCAATTGGCTACATCTGAACAGGGGCCCTAGGTCCTCTCCACACACGATTCTTGGATGGTATATCAGTTTACACAGACCCACCTGGGCCCAGATTTGTTGTCTTGTTGGTCTTGTTGTGGAGCTCCTGTTCCCTCCATGTTTTCCTGTCCTCCCACTGTTCCATAAGACACCCTATGCTCTGCCCAAAGTTTGGCTGTGAGTCTCAAGACCCAGATATACCACTTCTGGGAATATGCCAAAAAGATGTTCTGCCATACAACAAGGGCATTTGCTTAAATATGTTCATAGTGGATTTATTTGTAATAAGCAGAAACTAGAAACAACCCAGATGTCCCTCAACCAAAGAATGGATGAAGAAACTGTGGTACATCTAACACAGTGGAACACTACTACTCTGCTATTAAAAACAAGGACATGATGAAATTTTCAGGCAATGAATGGATCTGGAAAATACCATACCGAGTATGGTAGCCCATTCTCCAAAAACACATATGGTATATACTCACTTATAAGCAGATATTAGCAATACAGTACGATACAGGATAATCATACTACAGTCCACAGAGTTAAGAAGCTGAGTAACAAGGAGGACCTAGGGAGGATGCTTAATTTTCATTCAGAAGGGCAAGTAGAAAAAACACCAGAAGCTGTTGAAGAGAGGAAATAGGGCAGGCACAGGACATCTTCCATAGATATCCTCTGAAAGACTCCTACCAGCAGGGGATCAAAGCAGATGCTGAGACTCACAGCCAATTTCTACATCTTAATACGTTGTTTTTTAATATGTTTATATCTTAATACGGTAACTTAATGTATTACGTTTCTACAACTTCATTTATTAAGTGACCGTTCTCTGTATGAATGTTTACTTTAAAGATTATCTTTAAAAGATAATCCTCATTGTCAAGTCAAATTGTTTTAAACAGACATGTTTTAGATAAAGTCACATAGCTAAAGCTGAATCACCAAAAGAGATCTTGAAAAAAGACTCTGTGAGAAAAATTCACGTAACTTCCAGGTTGCAGGCAGGGACTGTGTTGGGTGTTCTTAAGAAAGACAGTAGCAGAGGCTTGTGCTCTCTGCAGATGATTCAGGGCATCTGTGGCCTCAATTGGGGACCTCAGGGCGACTAAGGGAGCAAGGAGCAGACAGGGACCAGCTCTTGCTGATGAAGGGGATGGAAGAAGGGAATTAATGTGGAGTTAGGTGCTGGGAAGAGATGAGGGAAAGTTTTGAATCATGATTCCTCAATATATAATTGAGAGAATTTAAAGGTGGATATAAAATGAAAAACCTTCAAGCTAGGAGTTATAATGTTGCTCTAAAAGAAAACATGTGCCAGTATTTGAAAACTGAAAATCAAAAGTGAAAAGTATAAATTTCACAAACACTAGTGACACTGTTGAAGTCACAGTGCTGGCAAACACGAAATGTCAACATTTATTTTGGCTTGTTTTTTGTTTTGTCTTGTTATTTTGAGGCAGGGTCTCCCTGTGTAAACCAGGCTAGCCCTGAACAATTACCTTGCTTCAGTCTCTTTAGAGTTAATATTATGTAAGTGTTTCATTATTGTCTCAAATTTTTATAGACATCTGAAAATCTTCTATATATTATTGATTCAATTACAGAAATAAGAAGGTAACCTTAGGCAAAGATCTACCCATAGCTCTGCCATGGTACTCCAGCCTGAGGACAGACAGCGATGCCTCAGCATTCTTATTCTATTTCCTTATTTCCAGAAACTCATCCTTTTTGAACATTCTGGACCCAGGGACCAGCCTTGTCAGAGTAGAAGGAAAGTGCAAAACCCAAAGCTCCCAGAGCCTCTCAACTACTCCCTGGCTTAGTCAGAGAGAGACTTCAGCTTTAGTTAAACTCCTCATGGCAGAGCTGAGAATGATCTTACCTCCATGGACTCACCTGGACCTCTGTGGTGCAGACAGGCTCTGGAGCAGCTCTGGGAAGGTGACATTTGCCAGGTCATATTTGTACAGTCTGGATCTGTGGGGCTTTTGGCTGCCATCAGGTATTGTGGACGTCAAGTTTCTTGTCACAGTGTCAGGGGAAGGAAGGCCTCTGCAGGGCCTCAGTCCCTGAAAAACAGTTTCCTTCTGTCCCCACAGTTACTACATCTGTTTTTCTCAGAAATTATTTCATAATTGGGATTTATTATTTTGAGAGGAAGAATGTGAGGTGAGTAAATGAACAACTCACCAACTTTCTGTCCACTGAGGTTCCCACATCTCCAAAGGACCTCTTGTATACTCATTTAGGCCCTGTGCTTGCGGCTTCAGTCTCTGAGGGCTCATATGCACCTTGCTTAGTTGATTCTGAGGGCCCTTTTCCCTGGGGTCATTAATTTCCTCTGGCTCTTACAGTCTTTCTACCTCCTCTTCCAATTGACCCCTTGTGCTCTGCAGGGAGGGATTTGACTGAGACCTCCCAGATAGACTCCCTTTTTGCATAATAATTGGCTGTGAGTCTCTGCATCTGTTCCTATGTGGTACTGGAGGAAGCCTGTCTGATGATGACTGGATAACACACTGATCTATGTGTACAGAAGAATATCATTAGGGGTCATTTTACTCATAATTTTTTTTAAGACCAATAGTATTTGGTTTTACTCTAGGTCTGTGGACTATCTAGTGTCTGGTTTTGGTCACATAAGCAGTGTTGGGTATGAGTTCCTTCTCATGGAGTAGGCCTTGAATATAATGAGACATTGGTTGTCTAGTTCCATAAGTTATCTGTCACTATTGCCCTGGCATATTTTTCATGCATGACAGATTGTAGGTCAAAGGTTTTATGGCTGGGTTGGTGAACATGCTTCTCTTTCTGAAGCTTGCAAGAGTACCTTTTTAGAATGTAAGGGTGAAGGCTCCATGTAGGCATGAGCTCAACTTCTCTATGTTCAATTAGTTGTGTGGATGTTGTCTTCAGCAATGGGGCTCTAAAGTCAGTTTTCAGAGAAAAACACTTTGTCTTAGCAACAGCCTCAGTTATTTGGGGAATTCTGTGGAACACCCTTGGCAAACAACTCAACTGAATGCAGCTTAGTCCAACCACTGGAAGCCTCACCTATCTCTAAGAGACGGCCAGTTTAGACTCCATAATCCCCATTACTAGGAGTCCTTATTAGGGTCACCTTTATAGACTCATTCCAGGAAGTTACCACTGCTCTTGGTAAGCATCTCTTTTCTTAAACTATAGAAGTTTTCTTCTATGTTTTTTTTTCATGTTCAAGGGAGTCTTTAATTAATATTTGGCAGAATTCATTTAGGTTCAATCAACGGAGTTTCTAACGGTCCCATTACACATAAATTCCTTCAGAAATTTAATAGCACAGGCATTTAAGAAACTTGACTAAAAACAAGCAAACCATCCCATATGTTGAAATCTGAATTACCATAATACATTACACAAAATGACTAAGTTCTCAGCAACATTCCATTATTTTGTCATCAATGGTAAAATATAAAATACTTCCCAACTAAAATCTACAAATCTAAAAATTGATTAGTCATTTACTCTTTAGGCCAACATTACACATTGCATAGGTCATTATGTTAAAACACTTCACACAAAACAAGTAAGTTTTAATGAATAAAATAAAACAGCTCCTGAGCTGGGTGTGATAGTGCACAGCTTTAGTACCAGTGCTTAGAAGGCAGAGGTATGTGGATCTCTGTGAGGCCAGTCTAGTCTACAGAGGGAGCTCCAGGACAGCCATGGCTACAGAGAGAGACCCTGTCCCAAAATACCCAAACAAAAACGAACTCTTGAAATAATTGTATTGAGGACTGTGGGATATGCTTCCTAAGCCTTTTAAGGATTTGTAATCACTGTAAATTTTACACAGGAGCTGCAATATTCTCAAATCTAAGGGAGTGAGTAATTAGGACCCTCAGCAGGCCAAGCAAGACAGGAATGATAAGGAACTCAAGCTTTGGGAGGTGAGTGTTAAAAGAGAAATAAATGGATAGCTGTGTTAAGAATTAAGTGAATAATGACCAGGAAATGCTCCGGAGTGGCACAGGCAACAGCAGCTACAGTTTCCAATAGAATCACAACTACTAGTGTAAACTCCCTGCATTCCTAACATTTATTTAAATAGTTTTATGTAAGTAAATCAGCCTTCTCAACCTAAAAGCACAGGCTGTCGTTTTTCACTAATGTTGTAACTACTCAAAGACGCAGACTCTGGTTTCTCATAAGCCACTGCACTTCAGCTCACTAAAAGGACACTTGCCCCATTGCTGAGTAGGTGTCCACACTAGAACATTCTGGATGTATCCCTCCTTCTTCTGCTTTAAGGAAACCTAAATCTATAAAACTGAGATCATGAGGCAGACACTCATTACAATATCTTGTCTCAAGGAATCCTTCAGCTCAAGATGCTGTCACCAGACACATTAACCTAGGTGGGGTCACTGTTTGGTTTTCCAGCTGTCACCTGGGAAATGCCAAGAACAAACTGGAACAAGGGAACTTCCTTTACTGTACTCAGTGGCCTCAGGTACTGTCTGTCCCTCTTGGCGGTATCTTTGAAGTCCTTAGTCCCATGTTCTCATCAGCTGCTTGCGGGCTGTCTTCCAAGTGTGGTAGATTACTGAGTTTTGCCCCTCTAAGCATATTTCGGGTGAGATAAGTCTGTTTTGTTTCCTACAAATTGTGCTCTCCATCAGTGTCTTCTTTGGTTCTGCCTGTCTCTGCTGATCAGAACAAAACCTAGAGAGATCTGACTGAACCAGACTCCCCTTCTCTCAGTCTGCTACCTTCTTCCATCTTCACATTGTTTCTGGTCCGTGACAGGAGATGGCCTTTCCCTCAGCCTGTGAATATGTTTGCAGTGTGTCTTGTATGTGGTGCCCTCTATATTTATTCTCTATCTGTACTCACAGTTCTTTTTCTCTGTTCTCAATTTTGTGGGTCAGAACCTCAAACCACAGCAATTTGCTTTACAAATTTGTGTTTTTGAAAGTCCATTATAAATCATATTTTTTATAAAGTGATTCTTCTTGGCTTTCTGAAGTGTGCCAATTCCTGATGGACAGACTTTGGCCTGTACACTGATTTCGCAGCTGGTCCTTCCCTACATTCCTTCAGTGACCCCTCTGAGGTTAAGGTGTCTGCTTTTTATTTTAATTTTTCTTGTTGTTGTTGAAAATGTTTTCTATGCCTTTTGACTTAGGTCTCTTTTTCTTCCTCTGTAACTATGAACTGTAGGCTAGTCTTTTTATAGTGTCCCAGAATAGTGTTCTTTAATTTTTCTGATTTAACATTTGGTTGACTTAATGCTCCCAATTCTCTACCTTGTATTTGACATCTAATATTCTCTATTTCACAGACAATGCTGGCACAAAGAACACAGGATACCTCAGACATAGCTGCCATAGTACTGATAACCACAGGCCAGGGGGCCGAGTCAGGTTCCTAGAAGCCTGAACCCTGACTCCCATGAAGAACTGGCTCTAGCATCATATTGGTCCTGCAGGTATGTTCCTGGACAAGGATATAAAACTAGAGTTCCCTTAATCCTTTCATCAGGACCTATGAGAAAGACATGAGTAGGTCTGTATCCCTACACAGAAATTCAGAGGAATGGCCAGCCTGCCTTGGCTCCCTCAGCTTGCTTCTTTATATAATGCAGGACAAGACAGATGAGCATAGTATAATTAAGGCTCACAAACTCATGAATGTATCATCAAGGAATTATTCTTTAAATAGAAACTTAAAAGGTAAGGAAAACCCACATTCTGTTTAATAAAAGAAGAAAAAACAAAACGTTAGGAGGACACTTTGAGCATCTCTCAGCTCAAGGGGAGTTTTCTTGGGAGTCTTGGAGTTCTGAAGGTAGAGGACGTGCTGTTGGTGCTTGTAAAGAAGAAATTTCATGTATCCATTGATCCCAACCATACCTCCCTGAAACAGTGTATTTGAGAGTAAGGAAAGTCCATTTCACTTTCTGACTTTCTTGTACAAAGGAGAGGTACAGGACACTCTTCCTCAGTTTTGATGTATTTATGTTGATTTTTATCTGATGAAATGGAGGAGATTCATGCTGATCAAGGAACTGAGAATCCACAGCAAGGGAAGCACATGCTGTGCAGACCTCAGTCCTAGCCTCCCCCACCTGGACGCTCTGGAGCTTATGATCCTGTTCCTGTCAACAAGACCTTTTCAGACTAACAAACTAAGAAGATTCTCGAACCAATGGCTGCTTGTCTGGAGCAATGCTTTGAAAGACGCATTATAATGTTGGTGAAAAGCCAAATGACGAAGAATAAGACAGAATGATTTCTTTTCAATATCTCCTGCCAAACATGTACATGTTATGAGAACAGACATGTACCAAATCCAGTCAGAAAAATGTAGATAATTTTCATATATATATATATATACATACAATACATATATATGTACAGTACAAGAACACTAACACAACAAAGAAAAAAGTGATGTTTGTTCCCCAAGACTTGCATATATTCTAAATAGTTGGGAAGCCAACTTGAGCCCTTCTTTTACATGTTATTTATTATTACATGATTGCTTTAGAATATTCTTCCCTGCAGGTTTCTGAGATTTGCATATATTCTAAATAGTTAGAAAGCCAACCTTAGCTCCTCTTCTATTTCCTAGTTATTAATATATGATTGCGTTGGAGTTTTCTTCTCTGCAGGTTTCTGGAAACCTAAACTATGAGAACACTGGTTTGCACCTGGAGTTGGTAGGAGGTAGCACCTGACTTTGGTTATGGCCTTTAAACTTCTGTTTCCTTTCATTTTATATGGGGGAGGGACTAGATTCCACCAATGCACTAAAGGAAGCAGTATTAAATTCTGTCTAATGTTTAATGAATTATGCTGTAGGCTTCCATCATAAGCACAGTAGTGTTCATGAATAAAGGCAGACTACTGAGTGCTTAATTATTGTGTCAGAGATCAAAAGCTCTTAAAAAGATTGTCCTTAAGCCAGGCCTGGTGGTGAATACCTTCAATAACAGTACTTTGGAGGAAGAGGCTGGCAGATCACTGTGAGTTCAAGTCCAGGTTGGTCCATATAGTCAGTTCTATCCCAGTTGTGGTGACATAGTAGATTCTGACTCAAAAACAAACAAACAAACAAACAAACAAACAAACGTCCTCCCAAAAAAACAACAACAAAAAACAAGCAACAAACCAAGCTAACCAACCAATCAAACCCTCCACATAACAACAAAAAACAACCAACCCCTCCCCAAACAAACTTAAAGCTTGCCAAAAATGACCCCCTTGCGTTGTATGGCAGTGGAAGCCTGTGGCCTCAAACTCCGAATCTGTCTGGGTCAGCATTACAAGTTCTGGGATTAAAAGCATGAGACTAGGCCAGGCTTCCAGAAGTCGTCTTTGTTTCTTCGTTTCTTTCTCTCTCTGTCTGTTTTCTCTCTCGTTCTTCACTTGACATCCTGACTGCAGCCCATTCCCTCATCTCCTCCAGGACTGATCCTCCCTCCCTCTTCTCCCTATCCCCCTCCTCTACTCCTCAGAAAAGGGAAATGTCTGCCCCTCTAGCAACTCAAATCATATCAGAACTGAGTATATCTTCTTCTCCTGTGGCCTGGCAAAGCAGCCCTGCCAAGGAGAAGTGACCAAAAAGCAGACAAGAGTCCAGGTCAGAGACAGCTCCTGTTCCCCTTACTAGGTATCCACACGAAGACCTAGCTGCCCAGTGGCTACATCTGTGTAGGGGTCCTAGGTCTAGTCCATGTATGGTTGGTGCTTTAGTCTCTGCAAGCCCTCGATGGGCCCTGGTTAGTTAGTTCTCTTGCTCTTCTTGTGGAGCTCTTGTCCCCTCCAAGTCCTTCTATCTGTTCCATGACTCTTCCACAAAACTCTATATGCTCCAAACCATACAATGGAAAAAAAAAAAAAAAAGCATCTTCAATAAATGATGCTGGTCTGACTGGATACCTACATGTAAAAAAATGCAAATAGATCTGTATTTATTTCCCTGCACAAAACTCAAGTCCAAGTGGATCAAAGACCTCAACATAAAGTGAGAAAAACTAAATCTATTAGAAGAGAAAGTGGAGATCAGCCATAAACTCATTGGCACAGGAGACAACTTCCTGAACAGAACACCAAGAGGTCAGACTTGAAGATCAGCAATTAATAAATGGGACCTCATGAAACTAAAAACCTTCTGTAAGACAAAGGACACTGTTAGTAGAACAGAATGGCGGCCTACAGACTGGGAAAAAAATCTTTACCACCCTACATCCAAGAAAGGGCTAATACCTAAAATATACAAAGAACTCAAGAAATTAAACACCATCAAACCAAATAATCTAATTAAAAACTGGGTACAGAGCCAAAAGAATTCTCAACAGAGGAATCTCTAGTGGCCGAGAAGAAATGCTCAACATTCTTAGCCATGAGGGCAATGCAAATCAAAATACTCAAAGATTCCATCTTATTCCTATCAGAGTGGCTAAGATCAAAAGCTCTAGTGACAGCACATGCTGGCATGGATGTGTGGAAGTTTTCTTAATACACTGAAAAGAACTTCATCTTCTAAGCTTTTTCAAAATGTAAGATGTAGACCTCAGTGAAAACCCAATCCAGAGTTGTCTGTTGCTGAACATAGAGACAGAGATGCTTCAGTATTTGTGACATGAGAGCCGGGAGACTGGTCTCCAATTTTTCTGCTGTTAGAGGAGTTGAGATTCTAAGACTCAAAGCCCCTCTGAACCTCCATTGCTTGGTGAAAGCAAACTAAATGCAGCCTTGTAAAGAAACCTTGTAGTATCTGCAAGTGAACCAAAGGACTGTGAGTTCTCCTCACCCTGGAGCCTGTGCTGAAGGTGAGTGCTGGGTTAGGCCTGCCAAGGCCAAGCTTCTCAGTTTGTACTTATAGGCTGTGCACCACACACTGAAGGCTCTTTTTTCTTCTTTATTTAGATTCTAGTTACTAGGAGAATCCTGTGATTTCCTGAAGATTTGTCTTCATGTAGCTGTCTTATTCCATTTAGTATAATATTCCACTAGTCTGTTCTAGTAACAATATGTTCAGCATAAAGAAATGATAATATTTAAGGTGATGTTCATATTGACCTAACTGCCAAATCTCTGGTGAGGTATCCGAAGAGCATAGTTTAATTCAATCTCCAGGTTGCTTTCACTATCTTCTATGTATTTAGATTTGTAACTACTTTTTTATCATGTATTAAAATTTTAATTTATGTTCTGATCAAGATTTTATTTTATTTTTTTCCCTAATCTACTCTGACTTTTAGAGATAAATTAAAAATAACAACTCTATATGCCACTCAGAGCCCAGGCCAGCCTTGGTATGTGAGGTCAGAGGACAGCATGAGAGACTCAGCTTTCTTCAGAGCCCGATCAGGCTGTCTGCATGTCAGGTGCTTTTACTCACTGAGTCATCTCTCCAGCCCCTGTCTGTTCTTAATGTGGAGCAACCTCATCATCATTCAGATTAAACACATCTTTCCACAGTCCTTCTCCATGTTCTTACATCACTTCCGTTTGAGTCCAATACACAGACTGATTTAAAAGGTGCTTGACTTGTCTGGTTCTTTATGTCAGACACTAGAAAAAGGCTTTAACAATTGAGCTGTAAGAATAACATGAGCAATGATGTCACATTCACAGGAAACATTACAAATCACATTTACATGAGAAAGAGAAGGAGCTGGAGGAATGTTGAAGAGACCTGCTCCTCTTGCAGAGGACCTTGTTCCACCCATATTATAGAACTCATGACAGCCTGTAGCTCTAGTGTTCTGGGACCCAGTGCACTCTTCTGGCCTGTGTGGGCACCTGTACAAATGTGGCATACACTCACACAGACATATACACAGAAATAAAATAACTATTTGTGATATAATCACAGGCTAATTAATAAGCTATAGCAAAATACAATACACACCACTTACTTAAAAGTTTTGTATATACTGCGCAAACGTGCCAGAAATAAATACATATTCATATTGTACAGTAGATCCACGGATGCACTCAAAGTGTTTACAAGGGTTCTAGTTAGATATGCCAGGTAATTTTTAAAAACAGTTTATATGTTTACCTCTAACCATACTACAGCTTAATGTTCAATGATTCTAACAATAAGACACATTTTTTCAGAATGTGTCTGTTAGGTTCTTAGAACCATGTCAATACCTTATTGTATGGATCCTATTTAAGAAATTAAGCAGTGAATCCTGCATTTAGATGAGTGTAGAATCAGATTCTTCTGCAGCTCTTTGGTGATAGAGAGTTAGATGGTGCTGAGTAGCACTCCCAGGGTTTAACAAGGGGCAGCTGCACACAAACCTCCGGTCTGCTTCAGTCACACTCAGTGATTCATCATGGCAATTTGCCAATCAACATAGAACTATAGACAGACATAAAAAGAAACTTTACTGAATATTAGTTATTTAGTTTATTCCTTATGTACAGTCTTTATTCATGCAGAGAACTGTCAAGGATATAACAACAATGAAATGTTTCAGTGCATTAAAAATTCTGTGACTGGTGTATTTGGCTCCTATTGACTGAATGCACAGTACATTTCATAATTTTCTAAAATCCTTGCTTTGGGTGGATACGTACAGACACTTTGAAGTAGCTTAAAATAGTTCTGTGGTATGAACATCTAGCAAGTACAGTGTCAGGTAAAAGATATGAAAATTTTTGGAGTAATATGATAACATCAATATGAATTTTGATAAAATTTATGAAATTTATCTGTGTGCCTCCAATGATAGTGGTAGCCAAATCAGTTTTACAAACCCTGGTTAACAAAACTTTCTCAGTGATGGAGGGATGGCTCAGATATTAAGAGCACTGGCTGTACTTCCAGAGGACCCAGGGTCAATTCCTAGCAACTACATGTTGTTTCAGAACCATCTGTCAAATCAAGTTAGCCACAAGGCATTTGATGATCTCTTCCAGCATCTATAGGCCTCATGTGTGCACGTGCTATACAGACTTAAATGCAGGCAAACTATTCACACACAGTAAATTAATATAAAAGTAAAAATGTACACAAATAAAGTTCTGTAAAAAGAATAGACAGTGGAGAATGAAGTTTCTATATCACTGTAATTTGCAAAGACCATTCTCAATGCAAGGCTTGAATCATCAAGATTATTGTTTGAGAATAAACACATGCTTAAACTGCTGTGTGGAATTTTGTCTTACCGACAATATTGCAGAAGTGAAAGCATCTTCCCACTTGTTGAACATATAAATGAGAGAGACATTTTCTCAATTTCTCCCATGCCAACACTCAACCAGAAGCCTATTCCTGTGAATCAAAACAAGGGGGCTAAAAGTTGAATAACCAAGGGTCAGAATTTCTCGGACAGTATTTGCCATCAAAGTATTGTTCCCTGAAGAGAGACTTAAAAATAGAGAAAGAGCACAATCTGTCCAATAGAAGAAAACAAAACAGAGCATCAGAAGGAGGACACTTTGAGCAGCTCTCAGCTCAGGGGGAGTTCTGCAGAGCTCCTTGGAGTTCTGAAGGTAGAGGACATTCTGATGGTGCTTGTGGAGAAGAAATATAATGGAGCCACTGGCCCCTCCCATAGCACCCTGAAACACTGCATCTCTCAGGACCATGAGAGGGAGAAAAATCCATTTCCTTTTCTGACTTGGTAGCATAAAATAACAATAGCTGTCATCACTCAGAAGCTGTGATGCATTCATTTTTACATTTGTGGTAGAATGGATTAGGTTTACACTTATTAAACAATTGAGTATCCAAAAGACTGAGAAGACTGGAAGGATGTGCCAGGCAGACTTTGGCCTGAGCCTCCTCCACCCAGATGCTCTGGGACTGATGATGATGGCTTGGACCACAGTGAGGAGACTGCTGGTGCAGATGGAGAGGCCACGGGCCATCCTTTCCAGGTAAATGAGGATCTTACAGCCTATGTCATCTAGGAAGTTTATCAATCCAAAAGCTGCAATTGTCCTTGGCAATCCTTTTGCAAGAAGAGTTATGATGTTTGTAAAAGCCAAGTGGATAAGAATAAGGTGCATGGGTTTCTTCTCAGGGGCTCCCCACCAACTGAACATGTAATTCAGGGAAACAGACATGTTCCCCAGAATGCCAAGCACAGTCATGAAGAGAAAAATTGTTTTCTTAATAAACTTCAAAACCATTTCTTCTTTCCTGGTATATAAGATCAGATGCAAATAAATTTTAAAGAAAGCATCAATAACGCTAGACATGGATCTGAACAGCACACTTTTTCATAATAGCTTTTTCTGGTGTTCAACAGTGGCAGACACATGTCCTGTTGCAGATTAGGTTCCTGAAATCCCCTCTCCCCTTTTTTTCCTGTGGGCACTGGGTTATTATGTCTGATCTGACAGGTGTTTGATAACTGCTATTCAAATATAAAGATTTAAAGAAGATTTTATTTTTTTAGCTCCACACTAGAAAAACTGACTCAGCATTGTGGATGTGTGTTTGTCAGCCTGTCTCTCAGGTTGCATTGTTGCATTTATTCCTGTTACCTCTCAGCATACTGGAATTGAACTCCAAGTTCCTTAACCAAAATTTCTCCCTCAGTTTCTCATTCTATTTTATTGTATTTCCTCACCCAATTCCCAAAGTCTGAGGTTCTTGACGAATCTTTCTGGCTTCCTCACATCACACAGTTACTGAGAAACACTCCTGGTTAACACCTGTGATATCTCTGAGATCTAGTAACTTTATCTTCCATATTAGTCCTTCTTTGTTTGATGTTTTTTTCTAAATTGCATCTTTATTAACATAACAATTTATTTACTTGCATTTGACTTCAATGTTTTGTATCTTCAATTTCTACATCTTCATATTTAAAGATTTAAAGTTTTTGTATTTATTGTTCTGTGATTTTACTCCATATAAATATTCACTAGATATTTTTAAGGTAGACCTCAATATCAAGTCAAACTGGATAAAAATTTCTAGACAGTTAAATATGAATCACCAAAAGATATGCTGAAATTTTCACTTAGACATCAGGTCAATTTTTGTTTGTTTCTCTTTTGCCTTGTTATTTTTGAGACAGTCTCTAACATACATAAGGCTGGTCTTGAACAATTTTATTGTCTCAGTCTCTCTACTGCTGATGTTACAAGAGTGTATCTATGCTTGTCAAAAATTTTTGAGACAAAATCTTCTATATTTCAAAAAATCCTTTGAAAAAGGTAAAAAGTCAACCACACGCAAAGACCTACCTGGAGCTCTGTCATGGTACTTGAGCCGGGAGGAAGGATAGCGATGCCTCAGCATTTCTACTCCATTTCCATATCTCCAGGAACTAGTTTCTGATCTCATTGGAGCCAGATACAAGCCTTGTCAGTGTCAGAAGGAGGAACCAAGCGGAGGACCCAAAGCTCACAGAGCCTCTCAACCACTCCTGGGCTCAGTCAGAGAGAGATTGGAGCATTAACAGAACTCTCCATGGCACAGCTGAGAATGATCTTACCTCCATGGACTCACCTGGACCTCTCTGGTGCCGACTGGCTCTGGAGCAGCTCTAGGAAGGTGACACTTGCCAGGTCATATTTGTACATCTGGACTTGTGGGTCCCTTGGCTGCCATTAGGTATTGTGGACTTCAAGTTTCATGTTGTCACAGTGTCAGGGGAAGGAAGGCCTCTGCAGGGCATCAGTCCCTGAAGTACAGCTTCCCTCTGTCCCCACAGTTACTACATCTGTTTTGATCAGAAGTTATTTCAAGCTTAATTAGGATCTACTTATTTGAGAGGAAGGATATGAGGTGAGAAAATGAACACTAACAAAGTTTCTGAATATTGAGCTTCCCTGTTTCCTGACTTATTTGACTTTCCCAAAGTGCCAGCCTGTGTGACTGATGGGAACCAAGACTCTTCCTTCTCTTTCTTAAATCTCCTTTTAGACAACAGTAGAATAAAGATGCTCAGCACAGACGATTCTGATTTCTGAGCAAGTCCCATCAATAGTGAAAGCCTTTGCCATTATTGGAATTGTTTCATTCCTGCACATGAAATATCGTATGGGAACTGAACTATAAATGCCTTATTGGCCTTATTCTGAAAGCAATCCTTACATGCTGTAAAACTTCAAGAACTTCTCAATCTTACTGTGCCCAGGAGTGGTCTTTCCACATACACTTTATATAGTTCCTAGGAGGCCCTTCCTACCTGGATACAGTTTGATATAAACAAGTGAGTGAGTAGGGCTGATATTAGAAGTGATAATATCATCATTTTTTTGGTATGTACAAGCACTATTGGGTTGTCATAGGAGATGAGTTCGAGGTCACTTGTCTTTTTGTTCACCCTGTGTGATGGTGTCTCCATACATGTAGGTGCAGTTGACACATAAGAATTTAATGCTTCTTCTGTGTATGAAAGGACAGATTTTTGAGGAAACTATAATTTCCATAACTCTCTACCGAATGGGGAAATCCCAGTGCAGAGAAACTAAGCCGTACAGTACACGTGTCAGGGTAGATAGAAATTAAAAAATAAGAGTTGTTGGCCAAAGAAGCCCGTAGGAGTTCCCAAACAACCCAAGATATTGCAAGCCTTTGCTCCCCACAAATGGGCAGGAAGTCTCCATTGCTGAAGACAACATCTACACAACTGATTAAAGATGGAGAAGTTATGTTGTGGCTACATAAAGCATTCACCTCTAGGTTCCAGTATCCTCGGTACAGGAATGTACTCTGCATGCTATCAAAAGAGAAACATAACCTCAAGCCAGCATCAAACCCTTTACCTGCAATGGTGTCCTGCTTACAAAATGTGCTAGGGCAATGGTGGCACTATATGGTGGGAACAACCAACCGATAGCTGATTTGACTTGAAACCCACTCCAGGAGATTGAACTCATATTCAACATTGCTTGGATGACCAAGAACTTGGAACTAGATAGCTCGGGGATCTAGAGTGAAACCAGTTAGTTTGGCTAAGGGTTTGTCTATCTTATTGATTTTCTCAAAGAACCAGCTCTTGGTTTCATTGATTCTTTGTTTCTAAGGTATTGATTTCAGTCCTGAGTTGGGATATTTCCAGCTGTCTACTCCTCTTGGGTGTGTCTGCTTCTTTTTCTTTCTTTCTTTTCTTTTTTTTTTTTTTTTCTGCTTTCAGGTGTGCCATTAAGTTGCTTGTATGAGATCCCTCAAATTTCTTTATGAATGCACTTAGTGCTATGAACTTTCCTCTTAGCACTGCTTTCATTGTGTTCCATAAGTTAGGGCAAGTTGTACCTTCATTTTCATAAAGTTCTAGGAAGTCTTTAATTTCTTTATTTATTTCCTCCCTAATCCAGTTGTTATTGAGTAGAGAATTGTTCAGTTTCCATGTGTGTGCAGGCTTTTTGTTATTTATGTTATATTGTTGAGGTCTAGTTTTATACCATGATGGTCTGATGTGATAAAAGGGATTATGTCAATCTTCTTGTATCTGTTGAGGCTTGCTTTGTGCCTGATTATATGGTCAATTTTGGTGAAGGATCCATGAGGTGCTGAGAACAAGGTGTAGTCTTTTGTATTTGGGTGAAAGGTTCTGTAGACATTCATTATGTCCATTTAATTTAAGACCTCTGTACGTGTCAGTATTTCTCTGTTGAGCTTCTGTCTCAATGTCTGTCCCTTGGTGAGAGTGGGATGTTGAAGTCTCCCTCTATTGAGGTGTTTAGAACAATGCGTGATTTAAGCTTTAATAATGTTTCTTTGACAAATTCATGAGCCCTTTTGCTTGGTGCATAGATATTCAGTATTGTTATGTCTTCCTGGTGGATTTTCACTTTGATGAGTATGAAGTGTCTGTCTCCATCTCTTTTGATTAATTTTGGTTGAAAGTCTATTTTATTAGATATTAGGATGGCTACTCCAACTTGCTTCTTGTGTCCATTTGCTTGGAAAACCTTTTTTTTTCAGCCCTTTACTCTGAAGTAGTGTCTATCTTTGTTGCAGATGTGTGTTTCTTAAATGCAGCAGAATGTTGGATCCTGTTTCCACAGCCAATCTGTTAGTCTGTGTCTTTTTATTGGAAAGTTGAGACCATAATGTTGATAGATATTAATGGCCAATGATTCTTAGTTCCTTTTATTGTGGAGTTGGTGGTGACTGTGTGTTTGTGTGCTTGTTTTCTTTTGCTTTTTTATTGTGAAGTTATCTTTATCCTGTGTTTTCTTGATTGTAGTTGATCTCCTTGGATTAGAGTTTTCCTTCTAATATCTTTTGTTGGGCTGGATTTCTGTGTTTATATTGTTTAAATTTATTTATGTCTTGGGATATTCTGTTTTCTCCATCTATGTTGATTGAAAATTTTGCTGGGTATGGTAGTCTGGTTCACCACATTTGAGGAACTGTATTAAAGGGTTGAAGCATTAGTAAGATTGAGAACCAATGCTTTAAATCAGCATAATTATAACTTTAGTTGTCAAAGCTCATATGAATTCACAGAGACTTAAGCAACATGCATGGGGACTGCACGATTAAGCACTGAGTCTTCTGCAAAATGCTATGGCTTTCAGTTTAGTGTTGAATCCAATCAGTGAATCCAATCAGATTGGATTCCTGACTGTGTAATTGAGTGGGTCTCTGATTCTTTTGCCTTCTTTTAGGCTCCGTTCCTTCTTGGCTTGCCTTGTCCAACTTTGATGTGATAGTTTTAGTTTTATCTTATATTTTATTTTGTTATATTTGAAAAATGAAAGAAAACCTAGCCAACAGGGTAAAGGTTAACAATTAGATTATATCTGCTGGGAGAGAGAAAATCAGTTTTGTCCAATAGAGTGACAACATGTATACCAACCTCTCCAGGATAAGCCTCATGTTTTGGAAAAGTTGACCAACATATCATTGGACTCCAGAGTTTTGTTTTGTCTTGGTGTGTGTGTGTGTGTGTGTGTGTGCGCGCGCGCGCGCCTGTGCGCATACACACACGTTTGCTTTTATTGGGTTCCAGTCTCGGGGGGGGTGTTCTTTGGTTCCTTTTCATTTTGGATATGGTTTTATTTCGTTTTCTTTGTTTTGGGTGATTTTGTTGTTTATTAGGGTTTTGTTTATTTTCGGAGAAAGAACTTAAAGTTAAGGGGATAGGGAGGGTAAAGGATAAAGAAGACCTTAAGGGATGGAAAAAATTGTATCAAAATATATTTACATTTAAAATTGTTCCAAATAATTAAAATATAGAAATAATTAGAAGGAAATTTAAAAATCAAATAATCATCTCTCATCCAACAAGGAGCACTTCCTTCTTTCGTCCTTGTTATTTTGTTTACAGAACTTTTTTTTTTTTTGCTTAAAGAAAATGTTGGTGTGTCACTGACCTTTTTGTAGCACTAAGAAATATCTTCTTCCTTTGGAATATAAAGACAGCTAGAACAATTTAAAGCAATAAAAACAGGAAATATCAGAAGGACAGAACTCTTCATGCAGCTTCCACTCAGGAGTTCTGTAGAGAAAATTGGTCACCACAGATAGACGACACACTGGGGGTCACTGGTGAGCTCCATTATGTCCTCAGGCTGAGCTCACATAAAGGATATTCCCTGTAACCAGGTGGCACTTAGAGGAATAGACCCTGGCTGGGGAGATGGCTCAGTGGTGAAAGTGCTCTGCTTCCAAGTGTGAGTGTCACCTCACTTCAGTGCCTGGTGGATTTAAGCTTGTCTCACTACCCTAGAGGAAGCTGAGGAGTGAGATTAACCATTTTGATGTGGTCTGTGTGTGACTGTAGGAAAGAAACCCAGCATTACCACAAGATATGAAATTCTTGAGCTACACTCTCAGCTGTTGTTCTTTTTAAAAATATCATTTAAAAACTATCTTAAGTACAGAATTATAGAATTTCACAGTTATGAAAGATGAAGGTCAATGAATTTGATATAAAGTAACAGAGTACTACTGAATCAGAATACAGACATACACAATACAGAAACAGAATAGCACAACTAACCCCGAAGCTCACTATTTGTCTGTTTGTACAATCTCACATCAGCATCTTTCCTGTAAGTTATGAAGGACAAGATGCTTATTTTCATGATTTGTGAGAATCCTGTACATTAACAGATATTTTAAGAATGACTTCTCTATTTTCTGCTGGTGACAGGTTTCAGATTTAACTCTTCCATATGGACACCCTGAAACCACAAATTATGTAATTAATTTATAAACTTTCTCAGGGGTTAGGGGTGGAGCATGCCCCTGCAAGTTCACAAACAATGCTATTACGAAGTAAACACACATGTCATATAATTATTTGCAGACTCTCTGAGATGACAGGGAGAAATGGGTTCCTAGATAGAGACTGGTTCATAAGTACGTGCATATGTCACTAGCACTGTAACTGAGAAGAACCTTCCAAGGTTAGACCATTTTGACTCCCACCAATAGAGGATGAGAATCTCAGGTAATTTACTTTCCTTTCTACAATATGATTTTTCTAGAGTTTCCAATTTTTAACTACATGTTATCTGAAAATAGTTTTAAATTGCTAAAATTGAGTTTGGGCAAATTTTCATAGAATTGTCCAAACTGATGTATTTGTATCTTGAGTTTGGTGTTCAAGTCTCTCCACATTTCTGTGTTTGCTGGTGGGTGACAGCATTAATGTTATCATATTTATAGCCTCCCTTTCATTGTTCAAACAAAACAGGCTGAAATTAGGGCAGGAAGACCCCTTAAAAGCCCTTAGTGCACTTCCTGTGTCAGGTAGAAACTGGGCTTTGGGTTCCCAAGTGTCCAGTTTGCTTTGCAGAGAGTCTCTTCTGTGTGTGTCTACTGTGTGTGTCCTCATCCCTAATAAAACCCTTCATCACACCTACTGATTCTGGCTGCTATGTCTGATATTCTTTTCCCTGCTTCTACATTTTTTTTCTTTTTTCTTTTTCTTTTTTCTTTTTTATTTTTTTTATCAGTTACATTTTATTAACTCTGTATCCCAGCTGTGTCCCGATCCCTCATTCCCTCCCAGTCCCTCCCTCCCTCCCTCATCTCCACCGTACCCCTTTCCAAGTCCACTGATAGGGGGGACCTCCTCCCCATTCATCTGATCCTGTTTTATCAGGTATCTTCAGGACTGGCTGCAAAGCCCTCCTCTGTGGCCTAACAGGACTGCTCCTCCCTTTGGGGGTGGGGAGACCAAAGAGCCAGTCATTGAGTTCCTGTTAGAAATAGTCCCTGTTCCCCTCACTTTGGGAAACCAATTGGTTACTGAGCTACCACAGGTTACATCTGAGTGGAGGTTCTAGGTTATATCCATACATGGTCCTTGGTTGAATGTCAGTCTCAGAAAAGACCCTGTGCCCAGATATATTTGGTCCTTGTGGAGCTCCTATCCTTTCCCCATCAGACTAACTCCCCTTCTTTCTTATGATTCCCTGTACTCTGCCAAAGGTTTGGTCATGAGTCTTTGCTTTGAAAACACTGCTAGTTAGATTTTTTTTTTTTAACTGGCAGAGAAATTAACTCAATCAATAGACAGTAATGTGATGACTAAAGAAACTCCATTTTGTGCTGGGCATCCATCATGCTAACCATTAGCTGTTTTTGTTTATTTTGATTTCTGACTTCAGTCCCTGGAAGATACGTTCCCAATAATACTAACATAGGCATTCTCCCCACCCATAAATGCCCAACTGTGACCACATACTTGTGATGAAATTAGTAACTGCCTTTTGTCTTCTGTAACCTGCTTATGATATAGACATTCAAAGACTCTTTTGAATTTTCTTTGACTGTGTAATCCTGCCAGAACAGAACATCTCTTGGCTTGTGCAGGTGCTCAAGGTCTTCTTGTGTTTTTACCTTTAAATATCCTTCCCTCACCTATGCACAGCAATCTTAAGTCTGGCTCAGTGATTTCAGTCCTATTAGCAGCTTCAATAAATTTTAGTCCATATGGGTCTGTGGCCTTTTCACAAACTGTATATAACTGTAACAGCAGCATAGTGTAATCAATGCCCATAATACATGCAGTTCCGGATATGACTATGCTACTGATTTCTGTGATTTAATAGATACATTTGGAGCTCATCAGAAAGTTAAAAGATCCAAAAGAGAAATAAGTAGGCAAGAACTTGACATGTAGTCTGTGGTTGAAGCTTTCTCCGAGGGGTGGTCCTGGGACTGATGGTGACAGCCTGGACCACAGTATAGTGACAGGCAGAGCAAGTGGAACCAAGGGCATGAAAAATTATATATACTGTAGAATAAAAGATATAAGGTATGTATATAAGATGCCAGAATTTACTCGATCAGATTTAAAATAGTAACAGGAACTGAATCACAGGGTGCATCTGAGAACCCAGCAGGTCACTCTGTCCTTGAGTGTTTGAGCTTCACCAGTTGGAGTAGTTCCACCATAGCTGTCTCTCCCTGGGGGCCATATCTGGTAGTGGCAAGCACTTCCATGATCCCAGTAAGCTCCAGAGGCCCAGAAATTTTCTAGAGAGCTGCTAGTTCTGCTCTCAGCAAAGGACCCAGCCCCAGCAGCCACAACAGCTCAAATCGACTCAGAGACAAGAGGGAAGGCAAAGCAAGCACAGGGCAGGACGATCTTTTCTCTGACATAGCCTTTTAACCTGGGCTCTTACCGTTAGGGGTCTTGCTCAGTTGGGATGGATCTTCCCACATCAATCAAGCTAGAACAACTTATAGAGGAATTTTAATCCTGCATCACGTCTGCCTTTAGTACACACCTTTAATCCCTCTGGCTGGAATAAGGTTAGTTTGTAAAGGAAGCAGCATGTATGAAAGTGACCTCTAGTATGATGAATCAGAGAAAGATTTGACAGAGTGAGTCAGAGAAAAGACATGCGCAGCTCTCATGAGAACAGATGTGAAAGAGAAGCTACTTGACAGTATCATGGAGAGAGTGCAGTGGAGCACAGTTCAGTTAGTTGGCACTTCCTGAAGTTCCTTCAGTTCATGCAGTCAGTACGCTTTGGTTTGTGGAGTTCAGAGGCAGTTCTCCCGAGCAGAGCAACTGTGTCAGAAGCCAAGTGGAGCCAGTTTGAATTAGTCAGTTTGGAAAGGATTTTGAGTCAGAACAGCTGTTTTGAAATACCATAGTTCAGAAAGAGCTAGAAAGGAAGAGTAAGTCTCAGAAGTTGAAACATTCTAGGCCAAGGTTAGCAGAGGGAGGCTAAAAACTGAAACATTCAAGGTCTGAGCTTGCAGAGGACTAGATTGTAAGGAGGCTGGAAGTTTCCAGGACTAGGTCCGTGGACAGTCAGAACTGGGATAGAAATGCTCTGGGCTCAGTCCAAGCCATGTATTTGGAAAGCTTGAGGACAGCTCTTATCACTTCATCTGAAGAAATGAAAACAATATTTACAAGAACTCTTCAGGCAATTTTAATTAATGACAGGTTGACAAAGAAACTCAGCCCAATATTGACCTTTAATCTATTTTATCAAAACATTAAGAACCTAGTTTACGTCCTCAAAGAGCAGTATTACAGAGATTCACAGCCTGGCCTATCTCTTGCTTTGCTCTGGAGAGCTTCAGCTCTTGGCCAAGGGAAGGAGCTCAGGCAGCCTTGGCTTCCCTCCAGGCACAGTACTCAGCTGCAGAGAACAGTTCAACCCACTCTGCAAAAACTTTTTGGGGTTTTCTGTTTATCCTGGGGAGGAATGTAGGGAGCTGTCTGGCAGCTTTGGTGGTCCTGTGTCCTTCATGGTCCTGTGTCCCTTCAGGAGTGGCACTCACACAACTCAGAGCAAACAAGAACCTCCCTGAGACAATTTCAGTGCATAGTGCATTAAGGATGTCCTTGGGATAATATCTAGACTCTTTTGGAACTCCTCGACCAGAGGCTATGGTGATCAAAGGCCCCCAGTGTCTTGCCACTTAACATGGCCATGTGATCCTGGTTCCAACAAGTAGATCGTTCTACACCCTCAGAACTTTGGTTTCCTTGCCCTAGCTGGACAGGATACACCTGCACAGCATCAAGGAAGATGGAGTCAGGGAGCAAGGAATTCTAGCAAACACCGCGATGTTCACTGTAGGCCATAGTGAGTGGCCTAGAGCAAGCAGAGGAAGCTCCAGTGTTAACAATCTGTCATCATGCTTTTAAGACATAAATGTGCCTATGAGATCCTTGTCAGAAGCATAGTCTCCTGATTTGAGAGGACCTGTTTCCCATTGTCTTATCATGTTACTTTAAGGTCTAACCTCATTATAATTGTCCCATTGAATCAACACTACTTTTCTTAGAAGTTTTGGAACCTACCAATATCAAACAATTATTGACCCAATGTGCCTTGTTGTGGTGATTTCATTTGTCTTACTGTTGCTCTTCAAGCTCAACTAAGATAAAAGTCACCTCCCCGCTTCTACCTACCCTATCTTGTTTTTCTATTCTGTTTTTGGGGGAAATTGAAATACCAACTTTTGTCAGAAGTTTAATTCTAGTATTTTTGTCAGTGATAATGAGAAGCTTACAGTCACATGATAGAGATAGTAGCATGGGAGGACGCTATGAATCTACTTTCCACCTCCTCAAAATCCCGCAAGAAGATTGAGTGGTGCCAGACTTATTAAGAAAAGGAACTCTATTATTATAATATTTACTTTACTATGTGTGTATTACAACATTTAGGCAAATGGTAGCTTGTTGGGGAATGTCTGTCATCACAGAATTTGGGATGCAGAAGCAGCTCAAGATTAGCCTGTGCTGAATACTGACTGCTAAGTCAACCTTAGCTACAAAGCAAATATTATGTTCCCATCTCTAATATTTATCATGGCAAACCAGTTTACAAAGTACATCTCTTTAGCTCATAGAGAATAGAAGTGCAATGTAATTTCTACTCTTCTCTGTGAGCATGCAAGACATTAGGAACAGGTATATCTTTGCAATCAAAACAGAGCAGGCAAAACCAGCATAGCCAAGTTCTAAAAATGTTTTAATATTTAGTGAAATAGAATAATATGTCACTGTAAAACCTGTGTAGGACGAGAGAATAAAACCTACCCATTAGAAGAAGAGGAAGCAGGCTTTAGAATGAGAACAGTCCATACAGCTCTGATTTCTGTAGAGGAACTGTTTACAAATCTGGAGTTGTAATGGAGAGGACATGCTTGGGATGATTATACAGGTGAAGAGCCATGGACTTGTCTTGGTTTGGGTTTTAGTGCTGTGAAGAGATACCCTGACCATAGCGCCTATTATAAAGGACACCATTTGATTGGAGCTGGCTTACAGATTCAGAGGCTTAGTTCATTCACGGTGACACACATGGAGGCATGCAGACAGACATGGTGCTGGAGCAGGAGCTGAGAGTTCAACATCTTGATCCACAGGCAGCAAAAGGAGACTGTGTGCCACACTTGGCCTAGCTTGAGTGTAGGAAGCCCACACCCACAGAGACACATTTCCTCAAATGAGGCCACACATTCTAACAGTGCCTCTCCCTATTGGCCACACATCTAAACACACGATTCTATTGGGGCCATACCTATTCAAATCACCACAGATATACATACTGCTTCAGCTCATCAGACTCTGAAAGATGATATCACTAAGAGTCATGAAAGAGAGAAAATCCACTTGGTAATGTGTCTGGTTGGCAGCATATAGCAATGGCCACTGAATGTTCTAGCTACAGACTTGTTCAATCCATTGCCTGATTGGTGTAGCAGAGCCAGTTGAACATTAACAGTCCAAAAGGAAAGGAGAAAAGGAAGAACTTGCCATGCTTTCTGTCATTTGAACTTTGTCTAAATGGTAGTCCTGAAACTAATGGTGGCGGCCTAGATCATGCTGAAGAATCAGGTGGTACAGATGAAAAAGGTCCCATGACTTTCTTGCCAGATCAACCCGAGCTATATAGCCAACATCTCTTAGTAAATTTCTGATATAAAACACTGTGGCTACAGCTCTGAATAGTGCTACAAACAATGATCAGATTAGAAAATGCCAACTGGATGAGAATAAAGCCTTTTTCTCAGTCCAAGGAAGAAGTATACATGCTTCTCACAAACATTAGGATATTCCTCTCAATTTCAGGTCCATTAAGAGAAACATTGTCTGGATAATGTTTTCCATTGTATCTACTGACTTTACACACAACACTAGAAAAAATGATTTGAGAAACACATGTAAGATTTTCTGTTTCTTTTGATGAAAAGATAGGTATCTTTTACGTGTTTCTTTGATATTGCCTGCTCATGTTATTTATTTTTCTGGTTTGTCTGTTTTCCGTTCCTTTGGAAGTGATGATAGCTATATTCAGGGCATAAACTTCAGATTTTCTGCCTTTCACAAAGATCTTTTTTTTTTTTTTGTACTCTTTGTGTATCAAGTTCACATGAGCATGACTTTTCCAGACAAAGCCAGGTATCACTTTGGCATTTTCAAGTCAACACAGTGTTATCATAGCAGGCTCCTTCCTTTTCTCTCATCTCACCCAGTATGACATCAGGCTAAGGACTAAATTGCTTCATCTGGATCCTCTTCACTGCCCCATCACTCAGATGGTTGTTGAACTAATGACAAGCTTGCAGCTTCTCAGAAAGTTGTGTTTGGACAAGTGGACCAGTTCTTAGGGGAGATGATGTATTCTCCTCTTCCCCAACCCTTTGTTTATAAATTATACAGAGGCTAGTGACTTGGTTAGGGTGTGAATGTCTATGTCACTGGCCTCAATGTGAGACTAACTGTGATAAAAACTGTGTTCCCAATCTTCAAGGGTTGAATCTTACTAAAGGAGATTAACATTTTGCTCCTACTTATTCTGTTCTTACGCTTTCTTCTGACAATATTTCTCCAAGCAAAATACCAGAAAACTCTTCTTTTAGAGTCTTAAAAAAGGCATGCCTTGCCAACTGTTTTAAGGTTGGTTTGGTCTGGTGATACCCTCAGTCAGAAACTCCTCAGCCTGCCAGTCCTTCCCAAAAATCTCAGACTGTGAATGTAATCATTTTAGGAGTGTTATTTTTTCCTCTTTTCCTTTGCTTTCTATATTTCAGTAAATATGGACCTTTGAAACAGAAACTTATTCCCTTTGTTTTATCCTTCACAAAGCCCATAGAGCTCCACATGAGAACCTTCATTTCCATTTGCCCTCCACAATTTGGCATCTCATCCAGATCAAAATTATTTTTTAATTACTATCAATGCCCCATAAGAAAAATAACATTGGTGCTTCCCTTTCCACAGGAATTCGTGTGCTATCAAAAGTTGAATTTACCCAGCCAACATGGTTCATGTGCCCTGCTTATATTTTCATCTCTTCTACTTTCAGTGCCTTCAAAAGGCTTTGTTGCCTATGTGTGCTGCCTTCCCACACTGGGCAGTGAGCAGGCCTCAAAAACACTGGTTTTAAATATAGTTTGTAAGTATTAACATAGTGACTGCTGAATAAACTTTACATGTTGCTCAATAAAACTGTTGGTTTTTTATATATTTTTAACATTTATTAATTACACTTTATTCACTTTGTATCCCCCAATAAACCCCTCCCTCCTCCCCTCCCAATCCCACCTTCCCTTCCCCTTCTTCATGCATGCCCCTCCCCAAGTCCACTCTTAGGGGAGGTCCTCCTCTCCTTCCTTCTGATCTTAGTCTATCAGTTCTCATCAGGAGTGGCTGCATTGTCATCTACTGTGGTCTGGTAAGGCTGCTCCCCCCTCAGGGGGAGGTGATCAAAAAGCAGGCCAATCAGATTATGTCAGAGGCAGTTCCTCTTCCCATTACTATGGAACCCACTTGGACACTGAACTGGCATGGGCTACATTTGTGCAGGGGTTTTAGGTTATCTCCATGCATGGAACTTGGTTGGAGTATGAGTCTCTGGGAAGACCCCTGTGTTCAAATTTTCTGATTCTGTTGCTCTCCTTGTGGAGTTCCTCTCCTCTCCAGATCTCAATATTTCCCACTTCTTACATAAGATTACATGCACTCTGCACAACAGTTGGCCATAAGTCTCAGCATCTGCTTTGATAGTCTGCAGGGCAGAGGCTTTCAGAGGCCCTCTGTGGCAGGTTCCTAACTTGTTTCCTGTTTTCTTCTTCCTCTGATGTCCATCCTCTTTTGCATTTCGGGATGGGGATTGAGCATTTTAGTCAGGGTCCTCCCTCTTGATTAGTTTTTTAGATGTATAGATTTTAGTAGGTTTATCCTATATTGTATGTCTGTATGAGTGAGTATATATCCTGTATGTCTTTCTGCTTCTGGGACAGCTCACTCAGGATGATCCTTTCCAGGTCCCACCATTTACCTGCAAATTTCATGATTTCCTTATTTTTCATTGCTGAGTAACATTCCATTGTATAGATGTACCACAATTTCTGCATCCATTCCTCAAGATCTATCCATACCAGTGCTAGGCATATATCCAAAAGAAGCTCAAGTACACAATAAGGACATTTGCTCAACCATGTTTGTAGCATCTTTATTTGTAATAGCCAGAAGCTGGAAACATCCCAGATGCCCCTCAACTGAAACTGTTGGTTTTAAAGCTGCACTTTACTCACTAAGATTAACTAACAGAGCAATTTTGAGAATTATTTGAATTGGATTCTTCCCTGAAGATTGATAAAGCTAAATATTCTGGAAAAGTCAGTGCAGTTTTAATGGCTTATTTGGTAATTATTCATCACTTCCTCATTTCTACAGGATGTGAACTTCCACGCTCTGACCAATTTTGTGATGGGCATGGGCTATCTGTCATGAAATCAATCTGCTTAAAATGTGATAGCTTTTCTAAAGTTCCTATGTGATCAGTGAGATGATAATCACAAAACTTATGAAGGTGAAATTATCTTTGATTTCCTAAACAGTGGGACAACTAAGTCAGAAAACTACACACATACACACACACACACACACACCCCTATTCTAGAATGATTGGGAAGAGAGATTTATACAAATATTTAATAATTGTTCTCAACCCTCACTTCTCTAGCATGGGAAAAATAGCAAAGAGCAGTTTGAAACTAATTACATCAGGGTTTACTTTCTGAAATGGATTGTGAGCTGTAAGGGACAGAATGCAATATCCACATGCATTGAAAGAGCAAAATCAGTAAACGAGAGAAGGATGAAGTGCAAAATTGACAGTCTCAAGCTTTGTAACCATCTATCCTATGATTCAAATACTGCCTTTCCTAATGGTTGTATTTCTGGCTTTGAACGTTTTACTTGGACACTTTAAGACTCACTAACTAATACCATGTGTGTCTTTCTGCTTCTGGGTTACCATCTCAGGATGATCTTTTCTAGTTCCATCCATTTGCCTGAAAATGTCATGATTTCCACATGGTACATACTCACTTATAAGTAGATTTTAGACAAATAATACGGCATAATCATACTAAAATCGGTACTCCTAAAGAAGCTAAACAAGAAAGAGGATCCTAGGGAAGATGCTCAGTCCTCATTCAGAAGGGCAAGTGGAGATAGGCATTGGAAGCAGGAAAAGAAAGGGAACAGGACAGGAGCCTACCACAGAGGGCCTCTAAAAGGCTCTACCTAATAGGGTATCAAAGCAGATGCTGAGAGTCATAGCCAAACTTTGGGCAGTGTGCAGGTAATCTTACAAAAGAGGAGGAAACAGAAAACCCTTGAGGGGACAGAAGCTCCACAAGGAGACCAAAAGCCAAAATTTTGGGCATAGGGGGCCCTGCAGAGAGCAATACCCCAACCAAGGACCATGCATGGTGAGGACCTAGAACCACTACTCATAAGTAGCCCATAGGGAGCTTAGTCTCCAAGTAGGTTCTCTAGTAAGGGGAGCAGGGGTTGTCTCTGGCAAGTACTCAGAGGGGAGCTCTTTGATCACCTCCCCTTGAGGGGTAAGCAGCTTTACCAGGCCACAAAGGAAGACAATGCCAAGTTTTTTAAGAATTGATAATTTGCTGAAATCATTGTTTTAAAAACAGTATCGGCAAAAAGACAAATAGCATTTTTCCTCTCACCTATGGTTCCCAGCTCCAAATTTTTCAGATGTGAGTCCATAACCTGTAATAACTGCCAAAATCAAGAAAGGAAAATAGAGTCATGGATTAGCCTGGTGTGGCAGGACAGAGGTAAAAGAGAAGAGAATAGCAGGATTTAAGTATGCAAAAGGGAAAATTGAAAGATGGGAGGAAAATCATGGAGGGGTGTGATATCAGTGCAGAAGACAAGAAGAGCAAGAAGGAATAAGAACACTAAGAAAGTTTGAAAAATCAATATTTATGTTTACTTAAAGTTATCTATCCTGCATTTAAGCCTATAGATAGTTCCAGTGAAGTTATACCATTTGAGGAGATAGTGTTCTCTCAAGAGCCATAGTCTGTCAGAAACTCCAGTGTCAAACATGAAAAATCTTTGAAATTTCTGGTCATAGACATGCAACAGACTCCTAAAATATTATATGCTGTGTGGACTCATTTGGTTACCTCCCAGAAGTTGAAGATAAGTTCTAATTACCAAAGACGCTGTGTGCTTGTGATACAAAACCTGCAAAATGTGAGCTGGATCTGCCCTGAAATTGTCCTTGGCAATGACTAGTTTTCATAGGAAAAAAAAAGCTATTTATTTTATTTTTATTTCTCCTTTTCCTTCTCCTTCTCCTTCTCCTTCTCCTTCTCCTTCTCCTTCTCCTTCTCCTTCCTTCTCCTTCTCCTTCTCCTTCTCCTTCTCCTTCTCCTTCACCTTCTCCTTCTCCTTCTCCTTCTCCTTCTCCTTCTTCTTCTTCTTCTTCTTCTTCTTCTTCTTCTTCTTCTTCTTCTTCTTCTTCTTCTCCTCCTCCTCCTCCTCCTCCTCCTCCTCTTCCTCCTCCTCCTCCTCTTCCTCCTCCTCTTCCTCCTCCTCCTCCTCCTCCACCTCCTCTCCTTCTCCTTCTCCTTTCTCTTTTTTTATTTGTTCTTCTTTTTTGGTGTCACTCTTGTGGGCTCTTTTATTAAACTCAAATATCTATCTATGTCATGGTTCTATACAAGTCAAACCATCATACTATCTATACAATGCTTTTAAAAACACACTTTTTTTTTACACTATTTTACATATGCTTTGCCTGGGAATACATATTTGCACCAAAAGGGTGTCCTATGGATAAATGCTGGAAGGAAGCGTCCTAACCTATGAAACTATAGTTACAGGAGGTTATGAACCAACATCTGGGTGCTGAGGACCCAATATGAGTCTTCTGCCTTATTATCAAGTGCTCTTAACTGCTAAACCAATTCTGCAACTCCACTTTAACAAGGACTATTATCCTTCCCATCTACATTGATCAACAACATGGCTGACTAGAACCCCAAGTTCCCACAAGCAGAATTTGTTCTGTGAATTTGTTTCATAGCATTTCTCTCATCTGGTGCTCATATTGAACGTGTTCCTTTTCTCCACACCCAGTCTGGATATGCCAGTAAAATTTTGTTGCTTTAGTCTCTTTAATACCTTTCAGATACAGCTTGTATGTGAGATTTCATACTTTATATCAATATTATGCTCATAAAATTGATTATATATATATATTTTATTTTTTAAATGTAAGAGAAAATGTATACAATACACATTCTGGACAGAAATGTCAGGTGATGTACTGACCCTTTATTCTTGTCTTTACCTGCTAGTGACAAAGACTGGAAACTGTGAACACTCTTGAGGTCTCTGGAAAAACAGTACTTCTCCGGAAGGATGCCTTTAACCAAGTTGAAGGTTATTAAAATGTTTCAAAGAGACATAAGTATTTTGAAAACCCGCAGCAAGGGCTGTTGCATGCATTCCTTTTAGAAATTTTAACTCCGTTTTTAATGACAATTTTTAAATTATTTATTCTTTTATTAATTACAATTTATTCACTTTTTAGCCCAGCTGTAGTTCCCCTCCCTCATCTCCTCCTAATACAACCCTTCCCCCTTTTCCACATCCATCTAACGCTAGCTTATTAGGTCTCATCAGGACTGTCTGCATTGTCTTCCTCTGTGGCCTGCTAAGGCTCTTGACCAGGGAACTAATGTGGCCTTGGCTCACCAGCAGGCACTGTTTGGCACTCCTTCAGTGACTGTTGAGATCTTCCCATTTCTCCTCAGGTGGTAAAGGCAGTGAGTTGTTGGTTGGCTTTGTGGAGCTGTATTTTGTCACGTCTTGTGCCCCAGAACAGTGCACTAACAGCAATGACAGGTGCCTCCCTGGGACTTCCGGAGCAAAGGAAGACAGGAATGTGTGGGTTGGTGTGCTTTTGGACCCTCCATTATGTCCTGGGCCAGAGGCTGTAGAGTTCCCCAGAAGTCCAATGTTCTGTCCAATGACAAGGTTGTACTACATGGACTTTAGCAAGCAGCTCTTGTCCGTGTCTCCAGCTTCTGGTCCCTATGCCTGTATGTGAATACCATGTGCCTGAACAGCAACCTTGAGGATGGAGCCCTACACTCATGAAGCAGGGCTGGCAGGGGAAGCTGAACTAATGAATGTCACATATTCTGTGTAGGTGCTAATGACTGAATAGAAGTGAGAGCTGCTGTGGGACAAAGTTCCTGAGCTATTTTACAGGAATAGCTCAGTGTTCATTTGCAGTGTTGTTTACAAAGCAGTGAGCTCAGGACTGTGGCTCTCAATTGGAGTGTATTTTCCAAACCTCCATGGCAATCCATGAAAGATGACATTCCCCCTGGGCTTTCTGACTTATTTAGTGACCACATATCAATGTCTTGAATGAGTTTGGAATTGTGTTATAGTGTTTATTCTTAACTCTTTAGTGAGTGATACCTTGCAATGCCAAGCATTTACTAGCTGTAGTGAATTAACTTTTCTCCCTGGTCATCTCCAGTTTGCAAGAGACCTTCAGATAAACAATGCTTTCCAACATCATTCTTATTCACTAACTCTGCTGTTCATTGGTTTAGAATAGCCTCTGGGACATAGTAAGTGTTTCATAAATAAGTAGAAGAGTTTGTTTTTGTGAGAGTACATTAAAAGGAACAAGAACGCAGGGAATATTTGGAAGTTTTTAAAGGGTAAAACTCCAATTTGTGAAAAAATAAAATTCCAATCTCAGATGATTGCATACCCTTCTGCATATCCTTCTGATGAAGAATATAGCAAACTAAACTGCATGGTAGGAATGGTGGAATGGTGGGAGCCTCAACAAGCTTTCAGTTACCCAGTTCCAATTATATGCAAAAACTGTAACTTATTATTTTAAGAATTTCACTGCTGTGATAAATTAGAATGGTAAAAACAAAGGCATTCCAGTGAAAATAGCATTAGATCATAATGAACTTGATGTGAAAAGAAATCTCTTATTTCTCAGCAGACACAGCAGGGCTTAGCAATCTGGACATCTCTGATGATTAGGACAAAGGGGCTGAGACCAGCATAACTAAGTACTAAAAATGCTTTAATATTTAGGACTGTAGAATCATGTGTCACTGTGGAACCCGTGTAGCAGGAGAAAATAAAATCTGCCAAGTAAAAGAAAAGGAAACAGGTCATGAGCGTTAGAACTCTTTGTGTAGCTCTGATTTCTGGCCTGGAATTACATTCAGACCTGGATCTGTGAAGGTAGAGCATGCGTGTGTAATGTTTGTACAGATGGAGAGCCATAGACCCACTGCTCCAGCCCATGAGACCCTGAAAAATGACATCCCGAAGAGCCATGAGGGAGAGGAAAAGCCACTTTACTGTGTGCCTGGATGGCAGCATATAGCAATACCCAGCAGACATCCCAACTACAGACCTGTTCATGCTACTGCTTGCTGTGATGTAGTGGAGCAAGTTGGAGCTTATCAGGGAATTGAAGATCCAAATGAGCAGGAGAAAGGCAAGAACATTTGATGCAGTCTGTGGTTTTAGCCTTCTCCAAAGGCTGGTCCTGGGACTGATGGTGACAGCCTGGACCACACTGAGGAGACAGGTAGTGCAGATGGAGAGGCCACGGGCAACCCTTTCTAGATATATTGTAGTTTTGCAGCCAACATCACCTAGGAAATTTCTGATATAGAAAATTGTGGCTATGGTTCTGACTCCTATGCAATAAATAATTATCGTATTTACAAAAGCCAAGTGGATGAGAATGACATCTGTATTTTTGTGCTCAGGACCCATGATGAAAGGATATAGATGTCTCACAAATAAGATGATGTTTCCTAAACCTCCGAGTCCAATAAGTGAAACGAAAATCATTCTCTGGATGAGGTCTCTAAAAATCATCTTCAAGCCCAGAACAGAACTAGGAAAAAATCCTTTGAGAAACACAAGCAAGTCAATGTGATGTAGTTAACACCTGTGGGTTTTCTGCTTTCTTTAGAGAAAATCCAGCCTAATGTGGAATGCGCCGAATGCTTTGCCAGTAAATACCTGATTTTGTTCTTGTGCATTGTTTTCCTTGCTTCCACTGACATGGGGAAGATGATGACCACTGGACTTAAACACCATGCTGATGTTTACAGAAGAGAGTTACTGCCTTTACAGAAGAAAGTTGTTTATATCCGTCGTCTCTAAACTTGTTTATGAGAATGTCTAAACAAAAGCCAGCATAACTCACTGTCTAAGCTGTGATATTGACCATCAACGTAGATGCTTTTCTTCTCAGAAGCTGTTTGCCATCCTGTACATGCTCACGCTTCAAGTAACTATTGAGCTAGTAAAATCTGTAACTCCTCAAAGATGTCTAATACTTGCCCAAATGGCATTGCTTCTCAGGGTACACTCCTGTGGCTTTTCTTTCTTTCCAACTCTGAATTGAATTGGCAATAAATAAAACAATTTGATAAGGTAGTACAGTAGATATTCTATCCCTTTGCCTTGAGTGGGATGCTGTGATTAATTTTTGTTTCCTAGCATGTCTTGCACGGGGTCATAGTAAAGTGTTCCCTGCCCCCCATACTGTACTGCTATCCTGCTGCTGCTACTATTACTACTACTATGTGCTTTTACTGACTTTTCAATAACAATATTCTCCCAAAGAAAACTGTCTCAGTCTCAACTTAGATTCCAAACAAGGCACACTCTACCATTCCTTAGGTTCCACACAACAGTGATTTTATCAGTCAGTATAAAGAACAAGCATCCAAACACCATCACATTGATTTGTGTAAATTTACAGATGGCATTCAGTTTCTGTTTTCTCACTCTGTTTAAAGTTAAAAAGAGGATTAAAACATAAATTATTCATTTTGCTTCTTTTTTACAAATCACAAGTAATTTTATGTGGAGATCTTAAGTCTACTTTTCTACCACTTCTTAGTGTTTACTGCTGCTCACCAAATTTATCTGCGAATTGCCTTCAGCTTCTCCTGTGCAAACATAACACTGACAATCACCCAGCATCAATGAATTTATCTGTGAATTGCTTCAGGTTTCTCCTGAACAAAGGTAACAGTGGCAATCACTCTGTGACAAGGGAACACGTGATGTTCTCTTCCTGATATGATTCCAGCCCTGATCCTTCATAGCTAAATGCTGCCCACAGGTAGCAAATGTGTCTCCTACAACTTTTCTGAACCCCCAGGACTGTCAGTCTGTTAGTATTCTTCTATCAACCCCTCTGTGCTGAGCAAACCTGAGAGATGCTTGAGTGCATCAGTTACCGGTATACATCCTGATGCTGTAAAAATTGCTAATGCATAAATCATTAACTGAGTTCAAGGTCGTATAATCCTATGCAAATCACAGAAGTGAACTGAAAAAAAAGTGTTATGCTTGTTCTCTTTCCTTAAGGTTATGGGAGGTCAGTCCAATTAGGAACTCTCATTCAGTAATGTAGTCTGTTTTCTTGCATGTACAGTGGAGGTAAACTTGAAAGCTCCCAGTGATATAGTAGATATTATGAACTATCTTGAAAGATAGTCATCAACGTGACTAATTTTCAGTTGTGTTGTCCACATAGAGATTTTTTTTATGACTATATATTGTTAAGATATACCTCTTGGCTTTTTCAGATCCCAATAATATGTACTGAAATAAGGAAGCTCTCTTTGTTTCTTGAGTGGTGCAATTTTTGGACTGGACTATTATCCATTTATGTCTATTCTAGAAACTCTGATATAGTTATATTTTATTTTATTTCTTTTTAATTGTATTCAATTTTACGTTTATGTGTATTTTGTCTGCATATATGTCTGGGCACCACTTGTGTGCCTACAGAAGCAAGAATAAAGCATTGGATCCCCTAAACCTGGAGCTGCACGTAGTTGTTAGCTGCCATTTGGGTGCTGATAGTTAAATCATAGAATCTGCAAGAGCAATAAGTGCTCTCAACCACTGAGGCAGCTCTTCAGCTCACCTTTGTACATTTTAATTAATTTCCCCAAGAATCTTACTTCCAGCTTGTTAGAGTGAATCAATTCATCTTTGTTCATTGTTAAATGAGGTTTTTGACATGGTAGAAGCTTAAGGGATCCCAGAACTTAAGAAAGGAAGTTCAGGATTCACAAGAACATGCTTTGTGACAACTCTATATGGATCAAAGTTCTGAAATTCCCAATGTTTACATTTATCATCTTCGGCATATTATTTATTGGCTGCTTTCAACTCTATTTTCATATGTAAATTATATTTAGTGCAATATAGGTGTATTCTGTGGAGTCAAATTGCTGACACACATAGTGCCTAGGGAAGCAGACATCATACTCTAAAAATCCATTTTCTAAAATCAGTTGTTTATGTTATTATATAGCCTCATTTCTGTTTTATCCAGAATTCTCATATTCCATGGTTTACATTGGGTCTAGGAAGGGGGAAATTCACAATAAATGAAACCATGATAAAGAGAGAGTGCTCCATCCACATAGACTGAAGTCACCAGAAGTCATACAGCTCATATCAAAGTTCTCAATCTTTAGAGAAAAAAAAAATCACAAAAACATTGTGCAGAAGCTGTAGAAGCAAGAGCTTCCTATTCTAGGCTGCAGTGCAGCTGCCTCTGTCTCTTACCTCTTCTGCCCTGTATAAGGAGCAGTCCTGGCCCTGTGTCTACACAGACTCTCCTTGTGGACACTGAAACAATTCTGGAATGCAAATATGGAAGAATAGACCCTCTTCTCCCTGAATCCTGCCACTTTTCTTTCCCAGAATGATGGGGAGTCTACATCCTTCTCTCCAATACTTCAGCTCTCCACAGATTTTTCTGACATCAAATGCAGCCTCATCCACCATGACATGCAGCACTCACCTGTGAAGTCTGTGCAGGACTCAGGGTAGGTGTCCTCACAACACCAGCCAGGCCCTTTTATCAGCCTCAAGTCCCTGTGCTCAAGCAAGGTGTCAGGATGTCACACCCAGGAGTTTGGTGTCATGAGGGAAGAGGCCCCTTCTGTCTCCATCCCTGAGGCCAGCTTTGCCTTCTCCCTGGTGCTTTGTCTTTCACCAAGCTCAGAAATGTTATGATCTTAATTCCAATGTCTCGGAGTAAACAGTAGAGTGCTTAGCAGTGACATTGGGGTCCTAGGATTTGAAGTTAACTCCAGTCTTCCTCTTTTCCCTCCCAACCACCCAAACCAAGAACTTCTTTGGAATCAATTTCTGATAATCCAAAGTGGTCACTTTCTGAATAATTTTCAGTAATCTATCATTAAGTACTGAAGGCCAGGGCTATCTCCAGTGCCATATTTAAAATACAGTCACCAAGAGACTATGGGATGAATTGTGTTCTCGGTATTACTTTAAATGTCTTCTGTGAGCTTTACAGTCCATCCTGAGTGGATCATATTTTTTCTGATGCTTTTTTAACTTATTTTTTCATATAATAAATTTTGATCATGTTATCCCCCTCCTCCAACACCCCTCACATCTTCCACAGCCCTCTACCTACCCAGCTTTATGCTCCCTTACTTATATTTTTTGTCCCCATAACAAAAGAAGCAAAAAAAAAAAAAACCTGAAGAAAATTAAAAGAAACGAAGAAACAAAACCCGATAAAATGAAAAATACCCAAAACAAAACAAAAAAGCCCACAAAAAAACATAAATTTGTTTTATGTTAAATAACTATTCCTGGGCATGAGTCCTGCCTGCCTTGAAGTATGGTGACATTTCATTGCAAAAATTGACTGTCTCCTTTCCTACTGTCATTAATTGCAAATAGCTTCTTGATTAGGGTTGAGAGTCCTGGTCTGATTTCTTTTCTCAGTGCTGGGACCCCATTTGACTTGAAACCCTGCAGGTCTTCTGTGTGCTGTCACAGTCTCTGTGAGTTTATATGCGCACTGGTCACATTGTGTTTGGAAGATACCATTTCTTTGGAGTTATCTATCATCTCTGGCCCTTACAATGTTTCTGCTTCCACTTCCAAATAGATCCCTTAGTTTTGACTGGAGGGGTGAGTAAAAACATCCCATTTAGGATCAACTGCTTCAAAGTCTCTCACTCTCTGCACCTTGTCTCCTTGTGGGTCTCTGTTTTGATCTCATCAACTGAAAGAAGCTCTCTGATGGGGTTGAGTGAGACACTGATCTATGAGCATAACAGCATTGCTCTGGTGGTGTTGTATTGCTATTTTTTCTTTAGCACAATGACAGTAGTAGATTTTTCTCTTAGGGTCATAACCTATCTAGTCTCAAGTTCTTGGCCACTTTAGTAGTGTCAGATGGGTTTCAGCTCATGGAGTGGACACTAAGTTCCAATGAAAGGTGGTTGGACACTTCCGTAATATTTGTGTCCCTACTGAAGAAATGCATACTGCAAGCAAGTCACTGCTGTGGGTTAGGGTTTGTAGCTGTGGGATGTTGATGATTAGTGTTTCCTCTCATGGTGGTAACGCTGAATGATTTCCAGCATCATCAGTGCTAGTCAGTAGGGGTAGAGCTTATGAGTGAGAACAAGCTTTAGCTCTTTTGAGTGATGACATAAATGTTGTCAGCAATAAGGCCTTACCATCAAGCTGTGGAGACACTCTTCAATAGCCTGTGGTGTTTGAAGGAGGGTGTATGGGACATACTTTTGTTCAATGATTCAACAATTTGTAACCCAAACTTGGTGGCATAAGACGCCTGGTTGAGGCAATTTCTTCTTCCTTTACATTGTGACTCCATTTAAATTCTTCCATATATGTATAAATTTTAGGAAGCTTCTTTACTAGTAGGTTTTTACATGCCTTTTCAAAAGGCCTTTAGTGTTATTCCTCTCTATATTCCCTCCTTTACCCTTCACGCCCACCTCCCTCATCCTTTAAGTCTTTAATTTTCCTTATAACACTGTTTCAAATTCCCCTTCCCTGGAAAACCCCCTCTTTCTTCCTGGTCACTTCTTAGATGTGTAACCTCTGTGGTATTTAATACCAGATTGTATCTAACACCACAGAGGTATCTAATACAACGTGGTGGCATTCTGTTGCTATTTTTCTCTTACAGTCATGACCTATGTATTCTCAAACTCTTTGAGGAAACTTCAGAGTTATTTCCGTGGTGGCTGTACAATGTTTGGGCTTGTCCATCAAAACAATGATGTACAACTGTTTCCCTTTCCCTGCACCCTTGCAAACATGTTTTGTTATTTGTTTCATTGATCTTGGTCATTTTGACTAGAGTAAGATGAAATCTCAAATTAATTTTAATCTTTATTTCAATTATGGCTGCAGGGGTTGAACATGTATATATCTTTATGTGTTTCTCAGCCAGCTGTGTTTCATCTCTTGAGAACTCTCTGTAGTTATATATCCAATTTTTAAAGTTGGTTATTTGTTTTTTTTGTGTAGCGTTTTTATACTTTATATATTCTACATTGTAATCCACTGCCAGATATATAATTGGTAAGTACCTTTTTCCATTCTATAGCCTGCCGCTTACCTGAATGATAGTGTCCTCTGTTATACAGAGCCTTTTAGCTTCATGGGTTCCACTTATGAATTGTTGGTCTTCATGTATTTAGAAAGTCCATTCCTGTTCCAATGAGTTCAAGCCTATTTCTTACATTCTTTCCTATCAGGTTCAGAAAATCAGGTCTTATGTTGAGGCCCTTGATCCATTTGGAGTTGAGTTTTTGCATGGTGATATATGTGGATCTATTTCATTCTTCTACGTGCAGCTATACAGTTTGACCAGCACCACTTGTTGAAAATGCTGCCTTTTCTTAAGTTCGTAATTTCAGCTTCTTTATCAAAAAGCAGTTGTCCATTAACATATAGACTGATATCTGATTCTTAAATTCCATTCCAATGCTCAGTATATTTTTATGCAAATGCCATTGATGTTTTAGTACTACAGCTTGGCAATACAACTTAAAAACTGTGATGGTGATATCTTCATCTATTCTTTTATTATTCAGTATTATTTTTTGCCAACCTGTTTTTTTTTTATGTATGTGTGTTTCCATTTGAATTAGAATTTTTTTCTCACTTTCTGTGAAGAATTGCAATGGAAGTTTCAGAGGGATTGCATTGAATCTGATGATTGTTTGGGGCAGGATGACCAGCTTTTCACAATCAATCCTGTATATCCAAGAGTATGAGAGAGCCTTCTCACCTCCTGGTATGTTCTTTAATTTCTTTCTTCAATGTCTTAAACTTTTATTATAAATGTCTTTTACTTACTTAGAGTTATCCTAAGAAAGTTGTAGGCTTTTATGAAAGGTACTGTTTCCCTGATTTCTTTCTCTGTATGCTTGCCTTTAAGAAAGCTACTAATTTTGTGTGTTAGTTTTGTATCCTGTTAGAGTACCGAATGTATTCAACAACTGTGGAAGTTTTCTTGTAGAGTCTTTATGTATCATTAACTTTAACATTTTACTTCCCTATTTGTATCCCCTTTGTCTCCTCAGTTGTGTTATTACTCTGGCTATGACTTCAATTATTATATTGAATAGTCAAGGAAAGATTGGAAACCTTGTTTTGTTTCTAATTACAGTGTAATTACTTTGTGTTTTTCTCCATTCAGGATGCTGTTATCTCTGTGTTTGCTGTAAATTACTGTTGTTATTTTGAGGAATACCCCTGTCTTCCTGGTCTCTCCAAGGCTTTTCCTAGGAAGAGGATGCTAAATTTTGTCAAAGACCTTTTCTGCATTTGAGATAGTCATGAGTTTATTTTTGTCTCTCTGTCTGTGAATCATCAGCTAGTATGGACTGGATCTTCCCATATCAATCATTAACAACAACAAAATCCCACTACCTTGTCTATAGGTCAATTTGATAAAAGCATTTTCTCAATTGGCCTTCCTCTTCCTAGATGACTTCAGCATGTGTTAACTTAACAGGAGACTACACAGCACACTGGTATACCCATATCAATGTGCAGACAGCTGTTGCATGAAAGAGAAAAAGACTCTTCTCACCCCAGAAGATATCAATCACTTATATCTCCCTGGGAAGAGGGTCTTGTGACTTTTTAAGTTTGTTTATTTGTTTGTTTATTTTCAGTTTGGTGAACTTCCCTAGGCTTGTGAGTCTCCTTGCTCTGTTCAGGATGGAATAATTCAATCAGAAGGAAACAGCTATACAGCAATGTCAATGAGGCAGTCTGTCATTGTGGAGCAATTCCACAACACTATGTCAAGAGTGATGGGTAGATTGTGACTTTAAGCGTCACATGTGTCGCTGTCTTGCAGTGACACTTGAATACCACATGAGTGAAGGACTGGGGGGAAAGAGACAGGTTGACACAAAGAAGGACACCAAGTCTAGGCTCTGATATAGGTGTCAATTTAATAATAGTAAAACCAACACTTATATAGCACAAAAGTACAAGCAGTTTCTCACTGAGGCAATTCTACTTAGCCAAAACATACAAAGGCTCATTCAAGGTTACAGAGCCTGCTGTCTGGTTGCCATGGTTGCATGGAGATTCTCAGGGTCAGAGCCCTCTGCTGTAGAATTGCCAGGGTCAGTCTCTGAGACAGCAAACTTTAGATTATAGCCAGGGCCAAGAGGCCGAATTCCACTGTTGAGATGTGCATTCCAATTTGCCATTAACTTCAAGTAGGCTGCCACACACGTGAAGTATCAAATATTCACAGCATCCTTTGAAGGAGAACCTTATCCTTGTACTTTCTATGTACTTTGTGACTATCATTCATCATCTTTAATGTGTGAAATTGTATTATTAACTTACTTATCCTTATAAGCTTCCTTAGCACTTTCTGGAAACATCACCATGTAATGACCAGAGGAGACCACTCTGCTGCTGGGAGTTAGCTACTATCACTGGTCACTTCCATTATGCCTTGTAAGCTGAACCCACATGACACCCACCGTCCTCATCGTCCCTATGTAAACTGTTCCCCAGGAACACATCGTAATCAGGCTCCTTTGCAGATACATACTCTTTTTAAAAAGAAATGTATTTGTGTCAGGAACAACTCCACATTTGGCTAAGGCCGAGGATCTGGCTTGCTTCCATGTATGTGGACCTATCTGCATTGCCCCCGTGGCACGCCTGGGTTGGCTACCCAGAGGCTATTTAAGCTGTGGGCTGGCTTTCCCCGGGGTCCGAGGATTGTTCAATGTTCCTGAATAAACTGCATTGAAAAAAAAAAAAAAAGAAATGTATTTGTTTAATTATTTTACATCCTGGCCACAGCCCCCGCCCTCCTTTCTCCCCAGTCCCACTCTCCCATCACTCTTCCTCTTCCTTTGTTCTCCTCAGAAAAAGGGAACACCTCTCATAAACTCATCATGGCTCATTGAATTATATCAGGACTAACCCCTCTTTTGTTGAGGCCAGACAAGGGAGACCAGCAAGGGGAGAGTGATCCACATGCAGGCAACTAAGTCCATATTAGATATGACCCACTCTCTTCTTATTGCTAGGAGACCCACATGAAGACCAAGTTGCCCATCTGTGTAGTGGGCCTTGGTCCAGTCCATGCATGCTCTGTGGTTGGTGCCTCAGTCTTTTAAAGCTCCTATGGACCCAGCTAGTTGACACTGTTGTTCTTCTTTAGGACCTTCTATCTTTCCCCACATTCCTCCACAAGACTCCCCTAGTCATGTGTCTCCAGCTAGTCTCAGATATCCTCCTCCTGTGTTTTCCCTTCTCTCTCCCTGCCCTTTGGCTCCCACTCTCCGTCCCCACCTTCATTCTACTCCCCGCACTCTCTCCCATCCAGTTCCCTCTCTTCATCCAATTTGACATCCATTATATTTCTGCTTCTGGGTGGGATTCAAGAAGATACATACTGTTGTTGAAGGTTAAAATTTAACATTGATTTATCTTTTAGTTATTTAGTGGTTATTCCTAATCCAGCTGTATATACACATCACCACAGGAAGACTAAGATTTATTTAATTAACCTAGAGCACAATGCTGGGGCAATAGTTACTCCACCTTAAACCTTCAAGCCTGTAGAGTTTCCTTCCATTCAGAATCGCACATTATATTTGCTTTTAGTCATATCTTAGGTCCAGTTCATCTCTCCTGATGGTTCCAAGTCCTTTCCTGTTGATCTCTCCTCTCCAACTCCTCCCACTTGCTTCTTTCTCCTCCCCTCCAGACCAGGATGTTCCACACTTTTCTCTCCATTGCACAGCATTGGCTGGTTGTTTTATTGAAAATATAGAGAAGAAATTGTGGCATGTTACACAAACTTGAGACAGGTGATGCTTAGATGAAGCATTGCAATGCAATGTCCAGATTGAAACCAGATAGTGCAGTAGAGAAATTAGCATTTGAATGAACAATGAACATTTCACAAAAATGTTATACCAACAACATACTCTTTATGAATAACGAGTAGCAGATATTTACGAATCATTCTCCAAAAGTAAATATTAGTATTATTTTGTGTCTCCTTGTCTGTTTTACACTCAGTTTTCTGTGATAATGGTATTATGTTTTAGGTATTTCGTGCTTTAATAAGTATGAGCCTAGTCACTTCCATCAACAGTACGGTTCTCAATATATCATAGATTAAGAATGGCTACAAGTATTGTTATTTTATGCTAAAAGTTAAAAAAAAAGGTAATGGATTTCTCTCCCTCTCATGTTCCTGAGAGATGCTGTGTTATAGGATGCCATGTGTACATGTTGGCACAAACATATTTAATGTTATATGTGTTGAAATTGGAGGAGAATTCCTAGGAATTGGTCTGTCTATCTATTGTATGGTTCTAGGATGAAACTCAGATTGTCAGGCTAGACAGCATGGAGTTTCCTTGCTGACCCATCTCATTAGATTGAGTTTTCCCTTATGTCTTCCCATTTGGAAAATGAAATGGTGTCTAGGGTTACCTTGTCTCTTCTAATTTGTGTGTCTTTGTTCCACAGCCTTAAAGTTTTCTGGGGTATATTTGAACCCCAAACTGATTCTGTGTTTTAATATTAAATGGCATTTTAGGCTTCAATATTACGTTAAGCTACATAGTTTTTCCAGTGTTTATGGTCCAATACTTAAAGCTGAGCCACCCAAAGACATCCAAAAGCTTCTCTTGTTGAAACACAATCAAGTAGTCTACAGGGTATAGCCAGGAGAAAGCATTTGATGGGCTGTAAGGTGATATTTGAGTGAGAGGTCTCAGTTTTGATTCCTGAGTGAATGTGAACTGAGACTGCAAAACAGGAGCAGCAGCAGCAGCAGCAACAACAACAACAACATCCCTACAGCAACAACAACATCCCTAAGATACTATCAGGTATCTGCAACTAATTTCCAGTTTCCCCCTACACATCCTTGCTACATTTTAATTGTATGAACCAGCTCACGGACCCACTTGGGCTTGAGATTTAGTATCTAAGTATTTTAAGAGAGCATTTTAGAAGGTGTGGACTAAGAAATTCCTTAAGTGATTTAAAGAAGCATTTTAGAAGGTGTAATGTCTAGAGGAGTAATGGACCTTTGTGGTGGATCTATTTCTTTCAAGAGTGACATGCGCATTGGCCACCATGAAGCACAGTGACTGTCCATCCCACAGAATACATTTCCTTATAGTCAGAACTATGAAACACACTGAATGATGTAGTGGTAGCTTACCTTATGGTACTGGTAATGAGGCAGGTAACAGTTCATTGAGGGGTGCCATGCAGTTTCTCATTTTCCTTCTTTCTGCCACAGCTGCATAGTACGTTGGGAAGTATATTATAGGGGGAAGCTTCCTTGAGGACTGGGATCTTTTTTGTACATCTTTTTTGGGGGGTTGTCTCCCATATTGGAGACTGACATTCTAGATTCAGGTATGTTTGTGTTTTCCGCTATCTTTTACATAATAATGTACCCATATGATCCAAGTAAACGGAAACACTCAGCTCAAGTTGGATAGAACCAATTCTATACACACTTTTTATACTATTTGGTGTGAGCAGATTTTTTTAAAATATCTTCGTAGAAAAATATCATCTGACAAGGAGAATTTCAGAGTGAAGGCTGGCAAACTCTTGAGTAGCCACAGCTTTGTATATCTGAATATATGGAGGCCCCAGCCAAAAGCAAGGTCCTCAAAGGGAGGAGTCTCTGAGGGGTGTAGGTTGCATACCACATAGAGGAGGCTCTAGTCTCTTTTGTATTTACATTACACCTATTAGTAAAATCACGTGGCATTTGTCGACAAATAGCTGATTCATTTCATTTAGCATGAAGTTCTACAGGTTCGACTAGTGAAATGGAGTGTGTCCATCATAAAGAAATGATAAAATTTGAGGTGATGCATAAATTAATCCAATTGTCAAATATCTTGTGTTTCCTGAGAGCATAATTGTCCCCTTTCCTGGGTTCATTCACTGTCATTTACATATGTAGCTTCTGACTATTTCCGTTATCTATTGAAATTTGCATTTATGTTCTAATCTGACTTCTAAAGAGAAATTTTAAATTAGCAACTCTGTGCCACTCTGAGTCTAGGCCATCCTTATTCATACTATATCAAAAATTATACATCTCCTGTCTACCATTTTTAAGACTTTTTAAAATTAAATTTAAAGCTTATTTTTGTGTTCCTGTCTATTTTCAATGTGTGCCTTAGCACCCATGTGAGATTGGAGGACAGCATGAGGGAGTCAGCATCCTTCTTCAGAGACAGATCAGGTTGTGTGGGTATCAACAGTTGCTTTTACTTATGAAGTCATTTCTATAGCCCCCTGTCTGTTCTTAAGTTTGAACAACCTCATCATCATCAGTCAGATTAATCACATCTTTCTTCACTCCTTCTCCATGTTCTTAAATCATTTCCTTTTGAGCCCAGTTACACAGACTGATTTAGAAGGTGCTTGATTTGTCTGGTTCTTTATGTCAGATACTTAGAAAAAATGTTTTAATATAAGAGCTGTAAGATTAACAGGAGCCATGGTGTCACCTACAAATAAGTCGCATTTACATGAGGAAGACAAGAAGCTGGAGGGATGGTGAAGAGACCTTCTCCTCTTGCACAGGACCCTGGTTCCTTACCCAACACCCACATCATAGGACACATGACAGACTGTAGCTCTAGTTCCCTGGGAACCAATGACCTCTTCTGCCCTGTGTGAGCATCTACACAAATGTGGCACTGACTCACACAAACACATACAGATAAATAAAATAGATAATAGAAACAGACTATTTACTAACAATACCACAATACAATACACATCACTTACTTAAGTTTTGCATAGACTGTGCAGGCTTGCAAGAAATTAACACATATTCATATTCTCAAGTAGATCCATGATGCACCCAAAATGTTTACAAGGGTACTAGTTAGATATAACAGGTAATTTTAAATAATAAGACATAAACCTACTTCTAACTATATTACAATTTCATGTTCAATGAATATATAAATAAATATTTTTCAGAATGTGTTCATCAACTTTTTATATATGGACCCAATTTAAGAAACTAAGCAGTGAATCCTGCATTTAAATGAATGTAGAATCAGATCCTTCTGCAGCTCTTTGGTGATAAAGTGCTGGACGGTGCTGTGAAGAGCACCCGGGCATTAACAAAGGGCAGGTGCACACGAGCTTTAGTCTGCTTCAGTCACACTCAGTGATTCATGTTGGAAAAAGACAAATTTTTCAGTCATCATGGAAATATAGACAAATATAAAAAGAAATTCTATTGTGAATTCTTTACCTGGTTTATCTCATATCTACAGTCTTTGTTCCTGCAAAGAACCATCAAGAATATAACAGTAATGAAGTATTTCAATGCAATTAAGTTCTGTTACTGGTGCATTGGGCTCCTATTGACTGAATGCATGGTACATGTTATTCTTTCATAATTATGTAAAATCTTTTCATAGATGGATACTTATAGATACGTTGAAGTGCCTAAAATAGCCCCATGGTACTAATATTTAGCAAGAACAAAGTCAGGTAAAGGATAACTAAATTTTTGGAATAATATAATTACATTGGTATGAATTTTGATGAAATTTATGAATTTTAACTGCATGCTTCCAGTCATTGTAGTAGCAAAACCAGTTTTACAAATTCTAGTTAAAGTGAATTTCTCAGTGCTAGAGAAATGGCTCAACTGTTAAGAGCACTTGATGGTCTTCCAGAGGACTCAGGTTCAATTCAGAGCAACTACATATTGCTTGAGAACCATCTGTCAAATCCAATTAGTCACACAAGGCATTTGAGAATCTCTTCAGGCTACTACAGGCTCCATGTTTATATGTGCTACATCATCATAAGGGCAGGCAAATTATTTATACAAAATAAATTAATAGATAAATTAAAAAGTTAAATAAAGTCATGTAAAAAGAGTAGATGGTGGAGAATGAGGTTTCTCTATCATTGTAATTTGCTAAGATTACTTTCAGTGCAAGACTTGAGTCACCAAGATAATTGTTTGAGAATAAACATGTTTAAACTGCTGTGTGGAAATGTGTCTTACCCACAATTCTGCAGAACTAAGAGTTTTTTTCCCATTGATTGAACATACAAATGAGAGAGATATTTTCTCAATTTTTCCCACTGAGCATGCCAACACTCAACCAGAATCCCATCCCTGTGAATCAACACAAAGGGGCTAAAAGTTGCATAACCAAGGGTCAGAAATCCATGAGTATTTGCCATAAAAGTACTGTCACTTGAAGAGAGACTTAAAAATAGAGAAAAGGCACAATCTGTCCAGTAAAAGAAAACAAAACAGAGCATAAGAAGGAGGACACTTTGAGCAGCTCTCAGCTCAGGGGGAGTTCTGCAGAGAAGCTTGGAGTTGTGAAGGTAGAGGACATGCTGGTGGTGCTTGTGGAGAAGAAATACCATGTAGCTACTGGCCCCTCCCATGGCACCCTGAAACACTGCATATCTCAGGACCATGAGAGGGAGAAAAATCCATTTTATTTTCTGACTTGGTAGCATAAAATAGCAATACTTGTAATCACTTTTAAGTTGTGATTCATTCATTCTTGTATTTGTGGTGGAATGGATTAGGTTCAGACCTATTAAAGAATTGAGTATCCAAAAGACTGAGAAGAATGGAAGGATGTGCCATGCAGACTTTGGACTGAGTGTCCTCCACCCAGATGCTCTGGGACAGATGATGATGGCCTGGACCACAGTGAGGAGACTGCTGGTGCAGATGGAGAGGCCACGGGCCACCCTCTCCAGGTAAACGAGGATCTTACAGCCTATATCATCTAGGAAGTTGCTGAACCCAAAAGTTTCTATTGTCTTTGGCAATCCTTTTACAAGAAGGATTATAATGTGTGTAAAAGCCAAGTGGATGAGAATAAGGTGTGTGGGTTTCCTCTCAGAGCCTCCCCACCAATTGAATATATAATTCACAGAAGCAGACATGTTCCCGAGAATGCCAATTACAGTCATGAAGAGAAAAATTGTTTTCTTAATAAACTTCAAAACCATTTCTTCCTTCCTGGTATACAGGATGCAAATACATTTTAAAGAAAGCATCAATAATGCTAGACATTGATCTGAACAGCACATTTTGCATAATAACATTTTCTGGTTTCAAGAGGTAGTGGTGGACACACGTACTGTTGCAGATTAGGTTCCTGAAATCCCCTCCCCCCATTTTTTTCCTGTGGACACTGGGTTATTATGTGTGCTCTGAAAGGTGATTGATAACTGCTATTCAAATCCAAAGTTTTAAAGGAGATTTTATTTTTAGCTCCACACTAGCAAAACTGACTTTTTCGTGTGTGTATGTTTTGTGTCTATGTCCCTCTGCACTTCTGCACTTATCCTTGTTACATCTCAGCATAGTTTAATTTAACCCCAAGATTCCCAACCAAAGTTTCTTCCTTTGTTTCTTATTTTTTTTCATGTTTTCCACCAAATCCTCAATGCCTAAGGGTGATATTTAACCTGTCTCTCTTCCCCACATTAGACACAGACGCTGGGAAGCCTTGCTGGTCAACACCTTTGACATCTCAGATGTAGTAACTTTAACTTTCCTCTCTTTTCTCTGTTTGATATTTCTTTCTTATCTGCATCTTGATTAGCATAACAATTTCTAGACTCACATTTGGTTTATATATTTTGTACCTTCAGACTCTATATCTTAATATTTTAAAAGTGTTTATATTGACTGGTCTGTGATTTCACTCCATATAAATGTTCACTAGATATCTTTTAAGGTGGTCTTTTATGTCAAGTCAAACTTAACAACCTTTCTAGACAGTGTTCCCAATTTAAAGGAAAATCATCAAAAGATATGGAGAAAAATTCATGTAACTACCAGGTTGCAGCTAAGGAAGGTATATAGAGGAACTTCCTAGGAGAAAGGCTATCAGAGAGCTGTGATCCTAATGGATGACTCAGGGCATCTGTGACAGCAGTGAATGACATCAGGGTATCTAAGGGAGCATGGAGCAGCTCTGGACCAGGGGATGATGATGTGGATGAAAGAAGGGAATTGATGAGATTGCCTGAGATGAGTGCAGTTCATGAGTTATGACCTCAGTGTCAGCTGCATGTAGTACACTAGTTTGAGGTATACTGCTGTGAGCAGGGATTTCCACGTCTAACATGTCATGATGACAATTGCCTCTGCAGGGCCTTGTGAGCAGCAGTTATGTCAGTTTTGCTTTGCAGCCTGCTTCTCCTCCTGTTTCTTTCTTTCTTTATTAGGTTTTAACCTTTATCTTAAGTTTATCAGAAACATAGTATTACAGTTACATGAAGTAATCAATTAAATGTAAAAACACAAAATAAGGGAATTTCCTAATTGAATTGTATTGCTCACCTTCTGATTCATGGGCATCTGAGTTTTCAATCTTGCTCTACCTGAAGCAGATTCTGTATTTTACTCCTTTATTCATTGTGCATTACAGACTTCACAGTAAACATACAGATCAATGTAATCTGTTTGCAGGCTGCTCTGTTCTATATCAGTCCAAACTGATTCCACAATTTAGACCTTGGCAGGATGTTATTCATTGTGTCTGGAGCTCCATTCTCATGCCTCAAGGATTTATGCTAAGCTTTGGACATCTTTCTTAGGTTGAGAGGAACATGACTGCATGGGTTTGTGTGTGCTCTAAGTACTTGGAATGTCTCTCTTTACTGATCTTCTTCCTGCTAAACTCACAGGATTATGTTAATGTCTATGTCCTGAAGACCTTACATGTGACATTCATGAACCTTAGTTTCTTCCAAGGTTTGGGTTCAGCTGGCTTCATGACTTTAAATGTCAATTGTGGCCTTTCATCTGCTCATCTAGTGCATTGTAGAAATCACAATACTAGCCTAAGTATATGAACACAGTGAATAATGCTTCAGACACTGATAACAAACACATCAGCATTCACTAACATATTTACAATAAAAATTAAGTATTTAGTCAATGATTGGAATCTCTTCACCCTATGTCATGGTGGAAAATATTAATTTTTTGTTTGTCTAATGCTTTGTTTGTCTAATGTCTAATGCTGGGCAGCTCATCTTTTGAGTCATCTCTTTTCCAAACTTTAAATCATATTTGATATCAGCTTCTAATCTTTTAATAATCAGTTCCTTCTACTGAAGTGGGTAATCCGCAAACAGATATGTGATTCATCTCCCCCATATCTTCAAAATTGCTACCAAAGTAATTTAAAAGACTGGGTGATCTTGTGTTTAGAGAGATGGATGATAACATATCTGGGTCTAGCCCCCAAATCTTACGAAGGTTACATCCATCCATCCCGGTTTTCTAAAAAGAAGCAAACAAAAACAAAAACAGATCATTGTTCTTTGCTGCTTAGTGATGAGATACAATTAAGATGAACTATTTCAGGATGTACTAGTTCACAGCCTGGATCCTTAGAAGGAATTCTCAGCACTGCAATGGTAACTGTTACGCTGAGTGGTTTACATTTACCCTCATGAACTAGGCACACAGGCATACAATGACTGAAGTTGAGATAAGTATGTATAATATGTGACAGAGTCGAGAGACTGTAAGGATGGGTACTGAAGGGAAACTTTTCAATTAGGAATCTAAAGTTACTGTTAAAGAAAACATATGCCAATATTTGAAAAGTGAAAAATGCATCAAAAGAAAAAAATACAAATTTTATAAACACTAAATGACACTGTTGGATTCATAATGCTGGCAAGCAATGAGGGCAAAAAATAAGATTTTTGTTTGTTTTTCTTTGTCTTGTTAATTTTGAGACAGTGTCTCCTGATATAAATCAGGCTAAGCCTCAACAGTTATCTTGCCTCAGTCTTTCTTGTGCTGATGTTACATATGTATATCATTATGCTTGTCTCAAATTTTTAAGAGATTGCTAAAAATCTTCTTTCTGTTACTGATTTCTTTTACGAAGTCAAAGTCTTTGACCACCCCCCATGAAGGAGGAGCATCCTTGTCAAGCCACAGAGGAGGATATTGCAGCCAGTCCTGATGAGACCTGATAAGCTAGGGTCAGATGGAAGGGGAGGAGGACCTCCCTATGGTGGACTTTGACATGGGCAGGGAGGAGATGAGAGAGAGAGAGGGTGGAGTCTGGAGGGAATGAGGGAGGGGACTACAGCTGGGGTACAAAGCTAATAAAATATAATTAATGTAAAAAACTAAAAATTTAATTTAAAAAGAAGAAGTCAAGGAGGTACCCTTAGGCAAAGACCTACCCAGTGCTCTGTCATGGCACTGTAGCCTGAGAATGGGTAGAGACACCTCAGCATTTCTGACCTATTTCTCTGTCTCCAGGAACTCATCTCTAATCCCTCTGGAGCCAGGTAGGACCCTTGTCAGGGCCAAAAGCATGTGAAATACCCAAGGCTCACAGAAACTCTCAGTCACTCCCTGGCTTAGTCTGACACACACACAGAGACCAGCTTTAATGAAACTCTATGGCACAGTTGAAGGTATTAAAGATCTGACCTCCGTGGACTCCCCTGGACTTCTGTGGTGCAGACAGGCTCTGGAGCAGCTCTGGAAAAGTGACCCTTGCTAGGTCTTGTTTGTAATGCCTGTATTTATTGAGCTCTTGGCTGCCATCAGGTACCGTGGACTTCAAGTTTCATGTCACAGTGTCAGGGGGATGGCTGGCCTCTGCAGGGCCTCAGTCCCTGAAGCACAGCTTCCCTCTCTCCCCACAGTTACTACATCTGTTTTGCTCAGAAGTTATTTCAAGCTTCATTAGGGTTTAATTATCTTGAGAGGAAGGATATGTGGTGAGAAAATGAACTAACCAGGTTTCTCTTGTCTGAGTTTTCTGCATCTCCTGAGGACTTCCTGTATACTCACTTAGACCCTGTGCTTGCTGATTCGGTCTGTGTGAACTCATCCTTACCTTGTTGAATTAGAGGGCCTTGCTTTCATGGTGTCCTTCATCCCCTCTGGCTCTCATTCAAAAAACAATGCTTATTTGTTACAAAACTTCAAGAACACTTCTCAATCTTGTTATTCCCAGGAGTGTTCCTTCCACATAATTTTACTGTAGTTCCTAGGAAGTTTTTCCTACCTGTATACAGTATGATGTAAAGAAATGTATGTGCAGCACTGAGATTCGAAGTGGCAGTATCATCATTTTGTTTTCATATGTGAAAGCACCATTGGGTTGTCATAGGAGATGAGTTAAAGGTCACTTGTCTTCCTCGGTACCCTTAGTGATGGTGTCTCCATACATGTAGGTATAGCTGAATCATAAAAAGGCAAGAAATGCTTCTGGAAATGAAAGGGCAGCTTTTGAGGAAACTAGAATTTCCATTATCATCTATTGAATGGAGAAATCCAGGTATAGAGAAACTAACTTGTACATTACATATGTCAGGCTAGATAAAAATTTAAATGTAACAGTTGTTGGCCAAACCAGCCTCATAGGAGTCCCAAACAACCAAGGCTGTTGCCAAGACTGTATGTTGCTCTCCACAAACTGATAACAAGTCCCTATTGCTGAAGACAATTGTACACAACTCATTAAAATGGAGATGTCGAGTGGGTGCCTGTATAGATCATTCAGGCCTATATTCCAGCGTCTTTGGTACAGGATATATTCTATATGGTCTCAAAAGAGAAACTTGAACACCAAACCAGAAACAAAGCCTTTATCAACAGTGACATCCTGCCTTCAAGATATGGTAGGGCAGTGGTTGCACAAAGCTTTTGGGAAAATAACCAGCCAATAGCTTATTTGACTTAGGCGCCAGTGAGGTGAAACCCATAGCTAACACTGCCTTGATGGCTGAGAACAGGAAACTAGATAGTAGCCCAGGGACCTAGGGTAAAACCAAATAATATTGGTCAAAAAAGTCTCCACTCTTAGGGCCATTCCTGGTAGAGTATAGGAATTCATTCACTGGAAGACTACCTGTACCATACTAATGGTTAGTGCTGTTGAAATCAGAATTGGATTTAATTGTTATTTAATTCTTAATTTTAATTTAATTTTTCTACTTATTAACTATGTAACACTAGGGGGAAATGCCTTACAATTCTATGCATCAAGTTTATTATTTATAAAACGGAAAAAGCTAAGAACGACCCCACAGGATTTTTGTATTAAATAATTTACAGCACTTGTAAGCCTGAGCTGGAGGTGTGAACACTCAAGGCATAAGACCAGAGCCCACATAGATTATATACTAAGTAGTTAATAATAGATCCATCTGTGTGCATTCTCATACACACATACACTTAGTCCAATGTCTCATGCATTGCAAGTTCTCAACACTTAGTAGCTATTTTCATATCCTGTAATAAAGTTTTACAATAATTTGTACATACAGACTTCACATCTTTTTGTTTAACTTGATGAAATAATAAAATCTTGCACATTTTCTCTAATTCATTTTGTATATTTATTTCATCCACTTAGACATTTGTTTATAGTTCCTCTCTTTAACATTATTTGTTAGATAATATGGATGAAGTAGCATTATTATCTAATGTGAAATTTAAATTTAGAGTACTGTAGAATCATATTAGATTTTTAATTTCTAAACTTATTTTATTTATTGATTTTTCTATTCCTTTTCCCTTTCTAGCTTTCCTACCCTTCCTCCCTCTGTCTTACAACCATTCTTCTCCTCCTCCTTTCTTCCTTCCCTCTATCCCTCCTTTTTTCAGTCCTCCTTCATTTTCTCTTTCCCTTCTTTCCTCTGTCCATTCCTCGTTTTAATTTTTATTTTATTTATATTTATTACAATATATTCACTTTGTATCCCAGCTGTATGTAGTTCCCTCTCCTATCCACTTCCAATCCAGCCCTCCCTACTTCTTCTCCCCCCCATGCCCCTCTCCCAGTCCAGTGATAGGGCAGTCCTCCTCCCCTTCCAGCAGAACCTAGCCTATCAGGTCTCATCAGGAATGGCTGAATTGTCTTCCTCTGTGGTCTTGTAAGGCTGCTGACGCCCCTCACGAGGAGGTGATCAAAGAGTCAGCCACTGAGTTCATGTCAGAGACAGTTCCTTTCCCCATTACTAGGGAACCCACTTGGAGACTGAGCTGCTATGGGCTACCTCTGTACATGAATTCTAGCTTATCTCCATGTATGGTCCTTGGTTGGATTATCAGTCTCAGAAAAGACTCCTGTGCCCAGATTTCTCAGTTCCGTTGCTCTCCTTGTGGAGCTCCTGTCCTCTCTATCTCTTTGTAACTCCCCCTTCTTTCATAAGATTCATTGCACTCTTTCCAAAGTTTGGCTATGAGTCTCAGCATCTGCTCGATACCCTGCTGGGTAGTCTTTCAGAGGCCCTCTGTGGTAAGCTTTTGTAATGTTCCCCATTTTCTCCCTCTTCCAATGTTTATACCATTTGCCTTTCTGAATGAGGTTTGGGATCATAATAGTTTTATACTTACTTTGTTTCCCTAAAATGTGAGTTTAAAATCACCCAAATTCTTCAACTCTGATCAGATCAGTATATGATCCTTTAAAAGTTCTTTCATATGATCAAGAAAAACTATGTAGAATTATGGTAATTTCTGTTGAATTTTTGTAGTACACATTGTCCTAGGGTTTTATTACTGTGAGGAGACACCATGACCATGGCAATGCTTTTTCTAAATTAATTTATATAGTTATTTACTTTACACCCCAACTATAGCCCCCTCCATTTTCTCCTCTTGGTCCTACCCACCATACCTCTTCTTGCTATGCCTCTGCCTTACCCTTTAGAAAAGTGGACCCCTCCCACTAACCCACCATAGCACATCAAGTTCCATTCAGACTAAAAACATCATCTTCTATGGTGGCCTGACAAGGCAGCCCACAAGGGAGGAGTGATCAAAAAACATGTACCAGAGCCCATGTCAGAGACATCCCTCTTTCATCTTAGTAGGGAACCCACATGAAGACCAGGCTGCCCATGGAGCAAATATGTGTAAGGGGCTTAGGTCTACTTCAAGCATGGTCCTTGGTTGGCACTTTATTCTCTATAAGACCCCCTCAGCCCAGCTTAGTTGGCTCTGTTGGTCTTCATGTGGCACTCCTGTCTCCTTTGGTTCCTTCTATCATTCACCCCACTCTTCCTCAAGACTCCCTATGCTTCTTCCAACATTTGGCTGTGAATCTCAGTATCTATTTTGACATACTGCTAGGTGGAGCCTCTTAGAGGACAGCTATGCTAGGCTCCAATATGGAAGCATAGCAGAGTTTTCTAAATAGTGTCAGGGGTTGCTCTCTCCCATTGGTGGGTCTCAGGTTGGGCCAGGCATTGGTTGGACATTCCCTCCATCTTTGCTCTATTTTTATCTGTGTACATTTTGTAGACAGGGTAAATTTTGGGTTGAAGTTTCTGTGGGTAGGTTGGTGTTCTCCTTTCTCCACTAGGAGTCCTTTCTAGTTGGCAACATTTATAAAGGAAAATATTTAAACTTGATTACAAATTTAAATGATATCTATCCTCATATCCTGCCTTACAAAAGATACTAGAAGAAAAACTCCGTCCCAAACAAGGATGTTGACTACATCTAAAAAAATACGGGAAAGAAATAACCCCACACCAGCAAAACCAAAATAAGGGAAGCAAATATGCACACACACACACACACACACACACACACACACACACAAACATGCACACACACACAAGCAGTCTACCACCAATTAACAGTCATTGGTCATTTATATCTCTCAAAATCAATGGACTCAATTCCAAATAAAAAGACACAGCTAACAGACTGGATGCAAAAACAGGATCTACCTTTCTTTTGCATCCAAGAAACATACATCAGCAATAATGATGGACATACCCTCAGAGTAAAGGGCTGGAAAAAAGTTATCCAGGCAAACAGACCCAAGAAGCAAGCTGAAGGAGCCTTTGTAATATCTAATAAAATAGACTTTCAACCAAAATTAATCAAAAGCCTACAATATCATAGAAACTGAAAACAGTCTACTCAATGACCACTGGGTCAGGGAAGAAATTAAAGACTTTCTAGAATTCAATGAAAATGAAGCCACAACATACCCAAATTTATGGGACAGAATGAAAGCAGTGCTAAGATGTAAAGTAGGATTCATCCTAGGCTTCAGGATATGAATATCCATCAAATAACCAAACAAACAAACTGAAAGAAAAGAACCACCACATGGTCATCTCATTAGTTAATGAAAAAGCCTTTGAAAAAAATGCTATATCCCTTTATGTTAAAAGTCTTGGAGAGAATGGGGATACAATACACATACCTAGACAAAATAAAGGCAACATACAGCAGGCCAATAACCAACATCACATCAAATGGAGAGAAACTTAAAGCAATTCCACTACAATCAGGGACAAGACAAGGCTGTCTACTCCTTATCTATTCATCATAGCATTTGAATTTCTAGCTAGTACAATAAGACACCTAAAGGAGATCAAGTGGATACAACACAGAAAGGAGCCAAACTAACTCTGCTAGCAAATGATATGGTAATATACATGAGTGACTCCCAAAATTCTACCAGAGAACTCATATAGCTGATACACACCTACAGCAAAGTGGCTGGACACAAAATTAACTAAAAAAAAGTCAGTAGCCTTCCTTTATTCAAATGATAAACAGGTTGAGAAAGAAATTAGGGAAATGACTCCCTTCAAAATAGCCACAAATAATACAAAACATCTTGGTGTAATGCTAACCAAGCAAATGAAAGAACTGTATGACAAAAAAACTTCAAGTCTCTGAAGAAAGAAATTGAAGAATATATCAGAAGATGAAATGATCTCTTAGATTCATGGATCAGTAAGATTAACATATTAGAAATAACCATCAGTGCAATTACCATCAAAATATCAAGATAATGTTTGGAAATATTATTTTATTTTTTTGTATTTTTTATTAAATTTTAGTTTTTTGTATTAATTACAGTTTATTCATTTTGTATCTTAGACGTAGACCCCTCCCTCATTTTCCTCTGAATACCACTTCCCATCCTCATCTTCTCCTAGGCCCCTCCAAAAGTTCACTGATAGGGCAGGTCCTCCTACTCTTCCATCTGACCCTAGCTTATCAGGTCTCATCAGGACTGGCTGCATTGTCCACCTTTGTGGCCTGGCAAGAGTGCTCCCCCTTCAGGGGGAAGTGATAAAAGTGTCAGCCACTGAGTTCATGTCAGACAGACCCTTTTCCCCTTACTAGGGTACCCACTTGGATACTGAGCTACCACGGGCTACATCTGAGCAGCTTTTCTAGGTTATGTCCATGAATTGTCCTTGGTTGGAGTATCAGTCTCACTAAGGACACCTGTGCCCAGATATTTTGGTTCCATTGTTCTCCCTGTGGAGCTCTTGTCCTCTCCAGGTCCTACTATCTCCTTCTTCTATTCTAATATTCCCTGTACTCTTCCCAAAGTTTGGCTATGACTCTCAACATTTGCTTTCATACCCTGCTAGGTAGAGTCTTTCAGAGGCCTTCTGTGGTAGGTTTCTGTCCTATTTCCTGTTTTCTCCTTCTTCCAAAGTTCATCCCATTTGTCTTTCTGAGTAAAGATGGATCATCTTACCCAGGGTCCTCCTTCTTGATTGGCCTTTCTAGGTGTACAGATTTTATTTAGAATCTTTATTCTATATTATGTGTCTAATATTCACTCTTAAGTAAGTATGTACCATGTATATCTTTCTGCTTCTGGGATACCTCACTCAGGATGATCTTTTCTAGATCCCACCATTTGTCTGCAAAATTCATGACTTCCTTGTTTTTAATTGCTAGGTAGTATTCCATTGTGTAAATGTACCATAATTTCTGCATCCATTCTCCATTGAGGGACATCAGGGTTGTTTCCAGGTTCTTGCTATTATGAATAAAGCTGCTATGAACACGGTTGAGCAAATATCCTTGTTGTGTACTTGAGCACAATTTGGTTATATGCCTAGGAGTTCTATAGCTGGATCTTGAGGAAGTGCTATTCCTAAATTGTCTGAGAAAGCACCAGATTGATTTCCAAAGTGGTTGTACAAGTTTACATTCCCACCAGCAATGGAAGAGGGTTCCCCTTTCTCCACATCATCTCCAGCGGGTGTTGTCACTTGAGATTTTGATTATAGCTGTTCTGATGGTATAAGCTGAAATCTCAGGGTTGTTTTGATTTTTCATTTTCCTGATGAATAAGGACAGGGAGAATTTCTTTAAGTATTTCTCTGCCATTTGATATTCCTTTACAGAGAATTCTTTGTTTAGCTCTGTACCCCATTTTTAATTGGATTACTTGATTTGTTGCCTTTTAACTTCTTTAGTTCTTTATATATACTGGTTATTAGCCCTCTGTCATATATAGGGTTGGTGAAGAGCCTTTCCCATTCCTTAAACTGTCATTTTGTAATGATGACAGTGTTCTTTGCTTTACAGAAGGTTTTCAGTTTCTGGAGGTCCCATTTATTGATTGTTGATCTTAGAGCCTGTGCTGTTGGTGTTCTGTTATCAAAATTGTCTCCTGTGGCAATGAATTCTAGGCTCCCCACCTTTAAAAAATATTTATTTATTTTTTTATTATATATACAATGTTCTGCCTGCATGGATATCTAAACACCAGAAGAGGGCACCAATTTTCATTATAGATGGTTGTGAGCCACCATGGGATTGCTGGCAATTGAACTTAGGACCTCTGGAAGAGCAAGCAATGCTCTTAACCTCTGAGCCATCTTTCCAACTCCTATTATTCTTTATTACAATTTTTTCAGTTTGTATCAACTCCCTCATCTTCTCCTGGTCCCACCTTACCTCCCTCTTTAACCCCTATCTGTCACCCCCCAGTCTACTGATAGGGGAGGTCCTCCTCTACTATCTAACCCTATCCTCTCAGCTCTCATCAGGATTGTCTGGATCTCTTTTTCTGTGACCTAGTAAGGCCACCTTGCCAGCGGGAGTTGAACAAAGAGCAGGCGACTGAGTTCATGCCAGAGACTGGCCCTGCTCACCTTACTAGGATACCTATGGAGACTGAGCTGCCCAGAGGCTACATCAGAACAGGGAGTCTAGGTCTAATCTATGCATGGTCCTTGGCTGATTCATCAGTCTCTGCAGGCCCCCAACCCAGGCCCAGATTTTTTGGTTCTTTTGGTTTTCTTGTGGAGCTCCTGTCGCTTCTAGGTCTTTCTTTCTCCTGCTTCTTCTATAATATTCCTTTCACTCTGCCCAAAGTTGAGCTCTGAATCTCAGTATCTGCTTCAATACCCTGCTGTGTAGAGTCTTTCAGAAGCCCTTTGTGGAAGGCTCCTACCCTGGTCCATGGCTTCTACTTCCAATGTATATCTTGATTGTCCTTCTGAATGAGGATTAAGCATCTTCCTTGGGTTTCTTGTTGTTTAGCTTCTTTGGGACTATAGATTTTAGTATGTTTATCCTATATTATATGACTAATAAGCACTTATAAGTGAGTATATAACATATGTGTCTTTCTGCTTCTGGGTTACCTCACTGGGGATGATCTTTTTTAATTCCTACCATTTGCCTGAAAATTTCATGACTTCCTTGTTTCAAAGAACTCAAGAAGTTAAGCACCAACAAACCAAGTAATCCAATGAAAAATGGGATACAGAGCTAAACAGAGAATTCTCAACAGAGGAATATCGAATGGTGCAGAAACACTTAAAGAAATGCTCAACATCTTTAGTTATGAAATGAAAATCAAAATTAATCTGAGATACCATGTTACATCCATCAGAATGACTAAGATAAAAACTCAAGTGACAGATATAGCCCATGGCAGCTCAGTGCCCAAGAGCATTCCCTAGTAAAGGGTAACGGCACTGCCTCTGACATTAGCTAATTGGCCTGCTCTTTGATCACCTCCCCCTGAGGAGAGAGTTGTCTTACCAAGCCAGAGAGGAAGAAAATGAAGACAATCCTGATGAGATCTGATAGACTAGGGTCAGATGGAAGGGGAGGAGAACTTCCCCTATCAGTGAATTGGGGGAGGGGCATAGGAGAAGAAGTGGGAGGAAAGGTAGGGTTGGGAGGGGATGAGGGAGGAGCTACAGCTGGGATACAAAATGAATAAATTGCAGTTAATTAAAAAATAAATTTAATAACAAAAAATAAAACAAACAATTAAAAAACCTCAAGTGACAACACATGAATGAGAGGATGTGGAGGAAGGGGAAGCCTCCTCCACTGCTGGTGGGAATGTAAACTTGTAAATCCACTTTTGAAATGCATCTGGTGCTTTCTCAGAAAATTAGGAAGAGTGCTAAGTCAAGATTCAGCTATATCACTCCTGGGCATATACCCAAAAGATTCTCAACCATTCAACAAGGACATTTGCTCTACTGTGTTCATAGCAGCTTCATTTGTAATAGCCAGAACTTAGAAAACTAGTTATATTTCCCCCAACCAAGGAATGAATACAGGAAGTGTACATTTACACAATAGAATACTACTCAGCAACCAACACAATTCTTTGCAGACCCTGAAAGAACAATTTGCAACTTCATACAGGAAAACAAAAAACCTGAAAAGCTAAAATAATGCTGTACAAAACAAAAACAAAAACCCAAAACAAAAAGAAACAAAACAAAACAACGATCTGGAGATATCACCATCCCTGATTTCAAGCAGTCCTACAGAACAATAGCAATAAAAAACCTGCATAGTATTGACATCAAAACTGACAGGCCGATCAATGAAATCAAATAGAAGACTCACAAATAAACTACACACTGATGGACAAGTGAATTTGACAACGAAGCTAAAACCATACAATGGAAAAAAGAAAGCATCTCCAACAAATAGTGAGGGTCTAACTAGATGTCTGCATGTAAAAAATATTTAAAAAAGCATGCCAATAGATCCATATTTATCACCCTGCACAAAACTCAAGTCCACGTGGATTAAACAGCTTAACATAAAACCCTATATAATAAATGTAATGAAAAAGAAAGTGGGGGAATAGCCTTAAACTCATTGGCACAGGAGACAACTTCCTGAACAGAACACCAATAGCTCAGGCACTAAGATCAACAATAAATCAGTGGGACCTCATGAAACTTAAAAGCTTCTGTAAGGTAAAAGACACTGTCAATAGGACAAAATGGCAGCCAATCGAATAGGAAAAGATCTTCACAACCTTTTATCTGACAGAGGGCTAATATCGAGAATATATAAAGAACTCAAGAAGTAGTTAAATACCAACAAACCAAACAAGCCAATTACAGGAACTCAATGGCTGGCTCTTTGAACTCACCACCCCCCAAGGGAGGAGCAGTCCTGTTAGGCCACAGAAGAGGGCTTTGCAGCCAGTCCTGAAGATACCTGATAAAACAGGATCAGATGAATGGGGAGGAGGTCCCCCCCATCAGTGGATTGGGAAAGGGTCAGAGTGAAGATGAGGGAGGGAGGTTGGGATTGGAAGGGAATGAGGGAGTGGGATACAGCTGGGATACAGAGTTCATAAAATGTAAGTGATAAGAAAAAAAAATGGGATATGGAGCTAAACAGAGAATTCTCAACAGAGGAGTCTTGAATGGTTGAGAAACACTGAGAAATGTTCAGTGTCCTTAGTCATCAGGGAAATACAAATCAAAATCACCCTGAGGTTCCATCTTAGACCAGACAGGATATCTATGATCAAAAACTCAAACCACAACGTATACTGGGGAGGTTGTGGAGAAAGAGAAACACCCCTCCATTGCTGTCAGGCTTACAAACTTTTACAGCCACTGTGGAAATCAATATTGTGGTTTCTCAGGAATTTGGGAATACTTCCACCTCAAGACCCATCTATACAGCTCCTTGACATATACCAAAATGGTGTTCCACCATACCACCAAGACACTTTCTCTTCTATGTTCATAGCAGCTTTATTCTTAATAGCCTAAAACTGAAAACAACCTATAAGTCTCTCACACAAAGAAGGGATAAAGAATATGTGGTACATTACCCAATAGAATACTACTCATTTATTAAAAACAAGGACATCTTGAGATTTGTAGGAAAATGGACGGAATGAGAAAAGATTATCCTGAGTGAGGTAACCCAAACCCAAAAAACTACTATAAAGAAGTTTATACTATAAAGTTTATACTATAAAGAAGTTCTTTACCCAAAGAAGCTAAGTTACAAGAAGGGCTCAAGGGCGGATGCTTGAATCCCAGTCAGAAGGGGAAATAAAATAAGCATTGGAGATTGATTCAGGGTGGGAACTGGCTAGGAGAGGGGATGAGGAAGGCACCAAGTGTGGAGAAGAGAGAGCGAGGAGAGACAGCTGAATGAGAGATTGGACATCAGAGATGGGAGCATCTCTGGAATGTTCCAGAGACATGGAATAGGGGAGAACCCAGGATGTCTATGGGTATCACCCTAGTTGACAGTTCTATCATTATGGGATATGGAGTCTGAAGTGGCCACCTCCTATAGGCAGGCAGGAACTTCCAGTGGAGGGATAAGGACACCAACCTACACACAAAACCTTTGACTCCAAACTTGTTCTGCCTACAAGATTTAGAAAGAAAAAGATGGAGCAAAGTTTGAGGGAATGGCCAACCAAAGACTGGCCCTACTTGAGACCCATCCCATGGGAGAGAACCAATCGGTGACACTATTAATGTTACTTTGCTATGTTTATCGACAGGAGCCTAGCACAAGTGCTCTGAGAGGCTCTGATGTACCCAACATATTCAAGGAAACAGATTCATTTAGCTCAAAATGAATAGGACAAATTCTATGCACACTTTTTACACTATTTGGTTTGAGCAGATTTTTTAATGCCTTCCTGGGGAAAAAAACATGACAAGAAAAATTTCAGGGTGAAGGCTGAAAAACTCTGAATAGCCACAGCTTCATGTTTCTGATTATATGAAGGACACATGCAAAAGCAGAGTCCACAAGGAGAAGTTTCTGAGGGCTGGAGGCTGCATAGCACACTTTGAAGGCTCTAGTTTCTTCTGTATTTACATTCCACTTATTAGTAAAGTTACGTAGTATTTGTCTACATTCAGCTGATTTATTTAATTTAGCATAATGTCCTACAGGTCCATGCTACTGAAACGCACTGTATCCAGCATGAGAAAATGATAAAGTTTGAGGTAATGTTTATGCTAATCCAACTGTCAAATCCCTTGTGTGTTTCCTGAAGGGCATAATTGAGTCCCCTTTCCAGTTGCCTTCACTATCCTCTACATTATTTAGATTCATGACTATTTCCATTGTGTCTGAAAATTTTACTTTATGCTTTAATCATGATTTTTGTCTTATTTTTTCCAATATTCTCTGACTTTTCAGCAGAAATTTAAAATAGTGCTAACTCACTCTATCATCTCTCCAGCCCCCTGTTTATTCTTAATGTGGTACAACCTCTTCATCATTTAGATTAAACACACATTTCTTCAGTACTGCTCTGTGTTCTGGCATCACTTCTTGAGTTAAATTATACAGATTGAATTAGAATTAGAAGGTACTGGGTTTGTCTGGTTCTTTATGTCAGCTGCTTAGAAAAAGCCTCGATCATAAGAACCGTAGGAATAATGTGAGTGACGATGTTATCTACGAAGAAGTCACATTTATATCAGAAAGACAAGAAGCTGGACTGATGGTGAAGAGTCCTGCTCTTCTTGCAGAGGATCCTGGTTCCTTACCCAACATCTACACTATAGGACTCATGACAGCCTGAAGCTCTAGCTTCCAGGGACCCAGTGCACTCTTCTGTCCTGTGAGGGCACCTGTACAAATGTGGCATACAGTCACAAAGACATATACATACAAATAAAATAAATCTCCATATTGGAAAAACAAGCTAATTAGTAAGCTAAAACACAGTACATCACACACCACTTAAATATTTTGCATATACAGTGCAGCCAATCAAAAAATAAATACCTATTCATTATTGCACAGTAGATCCATGATGCACCCAAAATATTTACAATGGTTCCAGGAAGATATGAAAGGTAATTTAAAAATAATGAAGCTATCTCTAACCATACTACACTGACAATATTTCATGTTCAATGATTCTATCAATAAGTAGTTTTCAGAATGTGTCCATTAGGTTCTTAGAATCCTGGCCATATCTTATTGTATGGACTCAAATCCTGCATTTAAATGAATGTAGAGTCAGATCTTTCTGCAGCTCCTTGTTGTTAAATAGCTGGATGGTGTCCTGGAGAACACCCTGGAGTTTACAAGGGGCAGCTGCACAGGAGCCTTGCTCTGCTTCAGTCACACTCAATGATTCACCTTGAAAAAGACAAATCCACATTTTAAAACCAACATAGAACTATAGATAGACAGAAAATGAAAGTTTGCTGTGTATTTGAATTATTTCAGTGCATTTAATTTCTGCAACTGTTGCATTGGGCTCCAGTTTTCATAATTCTGTAAACTTTTGTGTTTAAATGGATACTTAAAGACACTTTGAAGTAGCCTGAAATAGCCTCAAGGTACTAACATTCAGCAAGCACAATGTGAGATACAAAATAAGAAAAAATTGAGACTAATATGATTATATCAGTATGAATTTTTATGAAATTCATTTGAATACTTTATGTCATGGTAGTATCAAAACCATTTTACAAATCTTGTTAAAGTGATTTTGTCACTATTGGAGAGATGGATCAGCTATTAAGAGCAGGACTTCCAGAGGACCCAGATTCACTTCACAGCAAATACATATTGGTTCAGAACTATCTCTCAAATCTAGCTGGTCACAAGGCATTTGATGATCTCTCCCAGATACTCTATAGGTCTCATGTGTGCACGTGCTGTACAATCATAAATACATGCAAAGCAATCATACATGGTAAATTAATAAAGTGTAAAAATAAAGACCTGTAAAAAGAATGGCCAATAGAATGAAGCTTCTATATTATTGTAATTTGCTAAGAATATTCTCAGTGCAAGACTTGAGTCACCAAGATTATTGCTTGAGAATAAACACATGCTTAAACTGCTCTTGGGATTTTGTCTTACCCACAGCATTGCAGAACTGAGAATTTTTTTCTCACTCATTGAACATATAAACGAGACAGACATTTTCTCAATTTCTGCCACTGAGCATGCCAACACTCCACCAGAAGCCCATCCCTGTGAATCAGCACAAGGGGGCTAAAAGTTGCATAACCAAGGGTCAGAAGTTCTCGGAGAGTATTTACTGTGGAAGTATTGTCCCCTGAAGAGAGAATTAAAAATAAAGAACAGACACAATCAGTCCAATAAAAGAAAACAAAACAGAGCATGAGAAGGAGGACACTTTGAGCAGCTCTCAGCTCAGGGGGAGTTCTGTAGACAAGCTTGGAGTTTTGAAGGTAGAGGACATGCTGGTGGTGCTTGTGCAGAAGTAATACCATGTAGCCACTGGCCCCTCCCATGGCACCCTGAAACACTGCATCTCTCAGGACCGTGAGAGGGAGAAAAATCCATTTAATTTTCTGACTTGGTAGAATAAAATAACAATAGCTGTCATCACTCATAAGCTGTGATTCATTCATTCTTGCATTTGTGGTGGAATGGATTATGTCCAAACTTATTAAACAATTGAGTATCCAAAAGAGTGAGAAGAATGGGAGGATATGCCATGCAGACTTTGGCCTGAGCGTCCTCCACCCAGATTCTCTGGAACTGATGATGATGGCCTGGACCACAGTGAGGAGACTGCTGGTGCAGATGGAGAGGCCACGGGCCACCCTCTCCAGGTAAATTATGATCTTACAGCCTAAGTCCTCTAGGAAGTTTCTCAACCCAAAAGCTGCAATTGTCCTTGGCAATCCTTTTGCAAGAAGGATTATGATGTTTGTAAAACCCAAGTGGATGAGAATAAGGTGTATGGGTTTCTTCTCAGGGGCTCCCCACCAACTGAAATTGTAATTCACGGAAACAGACATGTTTCCCAAAATGCCAAGCACAGTCATGAAGAGAAAAATTGTTTTCTTAATAAACTTCAAAACCATTTCTTCCTTCCTGGTATATAAGATGAGATGCAAATACATTTTAAAGAAAGCATCAGTAATGCAAGACATGGATCTGAATAGCACATTTTTTCATAATATCATTTTCTGGTGTTCAAGAACAGTGGCGGACACACGTCCTGTTGCAGATTAGGTTCCTGAAATCCCCTCCTTCCTTTTTTTCCTGTGGGCACTGGGTTATTATGTCTGATCTGACAGATGTTTGATAACTGCTATTCAAATCTAAAGATTTAAAGAAGATTTTATTTTTTTAGCTCCACACTAGAAAAACTGACTCAGCTTTGTGGATGTGTGTTTGTCAGCCTGTCTCTCAGGCAGCATTGATGCATTTATTCTTGTTACCGCTCAGCATACTGGAATTGAACTCCAACTTCCTTAACCAAAATTTCTCCCTCTGTTTCTCATTCTATTTCATCGTATTTCCTCACCCAATTCCCAAAGTCTGAGGTTCTTGACGAATGTTTCTGACTTCCTCACATCACACAGGTACTGGGAAACCCTCCTGGTTAACACCTGTGATATCTCTGAGATCTAGTAACTTTATCTTCCACATAAGTCCTTTTTTGTTTGATGTTGTTTTCTTAATTGCATCTTTATTACCATAACAATTTATTTACTTGCATTTGACTTCAATGTTTTGTATCTTCAATTTCTACATCTTCATATTTAAAGTTTTTGTATTTATTGTTCTGTGATTTTACTCCATATAAATATTCACTAGATATTTTTTAAGGTAGACCTCAATGTCAAGTCAAACTGGATAAAAATTTCTAGACAGTTAAATATGAATCACCAAAAGATATTCTGAAATTTTCATATAACCATCAGGTCAATTTTTGTATTTTTCTCTTTTGCCTTGTTATTTTTGAGACAGTCTCTAAGGTACATAAGGCTGGTCTTGAACAATTTTGTTGTCTCAGTCTCTCTACTGCTAATGTTACAAGATTGTATCATTATGCTTGTCTCAAATTTTTGAGACAAATCTATATTTCAAAAAATCCTTTGAAAAAGGTAAAAAGTCAACCACACGCAAAGACATACCTGGAGCTCTGTCATGGTACTTGAGCCAGGAGGAAGGATAACGATGCCTCAGCATTTCTACTCCATTTCCATATCTCCAGGAACTAGTTTGTGATCTCTCTGGAGCCAGGTACAAGCCTTGTTAGTGTCAGAAGGAGGAACCAAGTGGAGGACCCAAAGCTCACAGAGCCTCTCAACCATTCCTGGGCTCAGTCAGAGAGAGACTTGACCATTAACAGAACTCTCCATGGCACAGCTGAGAATGATCTTACCTCCATGGACTCACCTGGACCTCTCTGGTGCAGACAGGCTCTGGAGCAGCTCTGGGAAGGTGACACTTGCCAGGTCATATTTGTACTGGCTGGACCTGTGGGTCCTTTGGCTGTCATTAGGTATTGTGGACTTCAAGTTTCATGTTGTCACAGTGTCAGGGGAAGGAAGGCCTCTTCAGAGCATCAGTCCCTGAAGTACAGCTTCCCTTTGTCCCCACAGTTACTACATCTGTTTTGATCAGAAGTTATTTCAAGCTTAATTAAGATCTAGTTATTTGAGAGGAAGGACGTGAGGTGAGAAAATGAACATTAACAAAGTTTCTGAATATTGAGCTTCCCTGTTTCCTGACTTATTTGACTTCCCCAGAGTGCCAGTCTGTGTGAGACGGGAACCAAGGCTCTTCCTTCTCTTTCTTAAATCTCCTTTTAGACAATAGTAGAATAAAAGATGCTCAGCACAGAAGATTCTGATTTCTGAGCAAGTCCTAGCAATAGTGAAAGCCTTTGCCATTATTGGAATTGTTTCATTCCTGCACATGAAATATCGTCTGGGAACTGAACTATAAATGCCTTATTGGCCTTATTCTGAAAGCAATCCTTACATGCTGTAAAACTTCAAGAACTTCTCAATCTTATTGTGCCCAGGAGTGGTCTTTCCACATACTTTTTATATAGTTCCTAGGAGGCCCTTACTACCTGGATACAGTTTGATATAAACAAGTGAGTGTGTAGGGCTGATATTAGAAGTGATAATATCATCATTTTTTTTTTTTGGTATGTAAAAGCACTGTTGGGTTGTCATACGAGAGGAGTTCAAGGTCACTTGTCTTTTTGTGCACCCTGTGTGATGGTGTCTCCATACATGTAGGTGCAGTTGACACATAAGAATTTAACGCTTCTTCTGTGTATGAAAGGACAGCTTTTTGAGGAAACTATAATTTCCATAACTCTCTACCGAATGGGGAAATCCCGGTGCAGAGAAACTAAGCCGTACAGTACACGTGTCAGGGTAGATAGAAATTAAAAATTAAGAGTTGTTGGCCAAAGAAGCCCGTAGGAGTTCCCAAACAACCCAAGATATTGCAAGCCTTTGCTCCCCACAAATGGGCAGGAAGTCTCCATTGCTGAAGACAACATCTACACAACTGATTAAAGATGGAGAAGTTATGTTGTGGCTACATAAAGCATTCACCTCTAGGTTCCAGTATCCTCGGTACAGGAATGTACTCTGCATGCTATCAAAAGAGAAACATAACCTCAAGCCAGCATCAAACCCTTTACCTGCAATGGTGTCCTGCTTACAAAATGTGCTAGGGCAATGGTGGCACTATATGGTGGGAATAACCAACCGATAGCTGATTTGACTTGAAACCCACTCCAGGAGATTGAACTCATATTCAACATTGCTTGGATGACCAAGAACTTGGAACTAGATAGCTCAGGGATCTAGAGTGAAACCAGTTAGTTTGGCTAAGGGTTTGTCTATCTTGTTGATTTTCTCAAAGAACCAGCTCTTGGTTTCATTGATTCTTTGTTTCTAAGGTATTGATTTCAGTCCTGAGTTGGGATATTTCCAGCTGTCTACTCCTCTTGGGTGTGTCTGCTTCTTTTTCTTTCTTTCTTTTCTTTTTTTTTTTTTCTGCTTTCAGGTGTGCCATTAAGTTGCTTGTATGAGATCCCTCAAATTTCTTTATGAATGCACTTAGTGCTATGAACTTTCCTCTTAGCACTGCTTTCATTGTGTTCCATAAGTTAGGGCAAGTTGTACCTTCATTTTCATAAAGTTCTAGGAAGTCTTTAATTTCTTTATTTATTTCCTCCCTAATCCAGTTGTTATTGAGTAGAGAATTGTTCAGTTTCCATGTGTGTGCAGGCTTTTTGTTATTTATGTTATATTGTTGAGGTCTAGTTTTATACCATGATGGTCTGATGTGATAAAAGGGATTATGTCAATCTTCTTGTATCTGTTGAGGCTTGCTTTGTGCCTGATTATATGGTCAATTTTGGTGAAGGATCCATGAGGTGCTGAGAACAAGGTGTAGTCTTTTGTATTTGGGTGAAAGGTTCTGTAGACATTCATTATGTCCACTTAATTTAAGACCTCTGTACATGTCCGTATTTCTCTGTTGAGCTTCTGTCTCAATGTCTGTCCCTTGGTGAGAGTGGGATGTTGAAGTCTCCCTCTATTGAGGTGTTTAGAACAATGCGTGATTTAAGCTTTAATAATGTTTCTTTGACAAATTCATGAGCCCTTTTGCTTGGTGCATAGATATTCAGTATTGTTATGTCTTCCTGGTGGATTTTCACTTTGATGAGTATGAAGTGTCCGTCTCCATCTCTTTTGATTAATTTTGGTTGAAAGTCTATTTTATTAGATATTAGGATGGCTACTCCAACTTGCTTCTTGTGTCCATTTGCTTGGAAAACCTTTTTTTTTTTCAGCCCTTTACTCTGAAATAGTGTCTATCTTTGTTGCAGATGTGTGTTTCTTAAATGCAGCAGAATGTTGGATCTTGTTTCCACAGCCAATCTGTTAGTCTGTGTCTTTTTATTGGAAAGTTGAGACCATAATGTTGATAGATATTAATGGCCAATGATTCTTAGTTCCTTTTATTGTGGAGTTGGTGGTGACTGTGTGTTTGTGTGCTTGTTTTCTTTTGCTTTTTTATTGTGAAGTTATCTTTATCCTGTGTTTTCTTGATTGTAGTTGATCTCCTTGGATTAGAGTTTTCCTTCTAATATCTTTTGTTGGGCTGGATTTCTGTGTTTATATTGTTTAAATTTATTTATGTCTTGGGATATTTTGTTTTCTCCATCTATGTTGATTGAAAATTTTGCTGGGTATGGTAGTCTGGTTCACCACATTTGAGGAACTGTATTAAAGGGTTGAAGCATTAGTAAGATTGAGAACCAATGCTTTAAATCAGCATAATTATAACTTTAGTTGTAAGAGCTCATATGAATTCACAGAGACTTAAGCAACATGCATGGGGACTGCACGATTAAGCACTGAGTCTTCTGCAAAATGCTATGGCTTTCAGTTTAGTGTTGAATCCAATCAGTGAATCCAATCAGATTGGATTCCTGACTGTGTAATTGAGTGGGTCTCTGATTCTTGTGCCTTCTTTTAGGCTCTGTTCCTTCTTGGCTTGCCTTGTCCAACTTTGATGTGATAGTTTTAGTTTTATCTTATATTTTATTTTGTTATATTTGAAAAATGAAAGAAAACCTAGCCAACAGAGTAAAGGTTAACAATTAGATTATATCTGCTGGGAGAGAGAAAATCAGTTTTGTCCAATAGAGTGGCAACATGTATACCAACCTCTCCAGGATAAGCCTCATGTTTAGGAGAAGTTGACCAACATATCATTGGACTCCAGAGTTTTGTTTTGTCTTGGTGTGTGTGTGTGTGTGTATGTGTGTGTGTGTGTGTGTGTGTGCGCGCGCCTGTGCGCATACACACACGTTTGCTTTTATTGGGTTCCAGTCTCGGGGGTGGGGGGTGTTCTTTGGTTCCTTTTCATTTTGGATATGGTTTTATATCGTTTTCTTTGTTTTGGGTGATTTTGTTGTTTATTAGGGTTTTGTTTATTTTCGGAGAAAGAACTTAAAGTTAAGGGGATAGGGAGGGTAAAGGATAAAGAAGACCTTAAGGGATGGAAAAAATTGTATCAAAATATATTTACATTTAAAATTGTTCCAAATAATTAAAATATAGAAATAATTAGAAGGAAATTTAAAAATCAAATAATCATCTCTCATCCAACAAGGAGCACTTCCTTCTTTCGTCCTTGTTATTTTGTTTACAGAACTTTTTTTTTTTTGCTTAAAGAAAATGTTGGTGTGTCACTGACCTTTTTGTAGCACTAAGAAATATCTTCTTCCTTTGGAATATAAAGACAGCTAGAACAATTTAAAGCAATAAAAACAGGAAATATCAGAAGGACAGATCTCTTCATGCAGCTTCCACTCAGGAGTTCTGTAGAGAAAATTGGTCACCACAGATAGACGACACACTGGGGGTCACTGGTGAGCTCCATTATGTCCTCAGGCTGAGCTCATATAAAGGATATTCCCTGTAACCGGGTGGCACTTAGATGAATAAGCCCTGGCTGGGGAGATGGCTCAGTGGTTAAAGTGCTCTGCTTCCAAGTGTGAGTGTCACCTCACTTCAGTGCCTGGTGGATTTAAGCTTGTCTCACTACCCTAGAGGAAGCTGAGGAGTGAGATTAACCATTTTGATGTGGTCTGTGTGTGACTGTAGGAAAGAAACTCAGCATTACCACAAGATATGAAATTCTTGAGCTACACTCTCAGCTGTTGTTCTTTTTAAAAATATCATTTAAAAACTATCTTAAGTACAGAATAATAGAATTTCACAGTTATGAAAGATGAAGGTCAATGAATTTGATATAAAGTAACAGAGTACTACTGAATCAGAATACAGACATACACAATACAGAAACAGAATAGCACAACTAACCCCGAAGCTCACTATTTGTCTGTTTGTACAATCTCACATCAGCATCTTTCCTGTAAGTTATGAAGGACAAGATGCTTATTTTCATGATTTGTGAGAATCCTGTACATTAAGAGATATTTTAAGAATGACTTCTCTATTTTCTGCTGGTGACAGGTTTCAGATTTAACTCTTCCATATGGACACCCTGAAACCACAAATTATGTAATTAATTTATAAACTTTCTCAGGGGTTAGGGGTGGAGCATGCCCCTGCAAGTTCACAAACAATGCTATTGTGAAGTAAGCACACATGTCATATAATTATTTGCAGACTCTCTGAGATGACAGGGAGAAATGGGTTCCTAGATAGAGACTGGTTCATAAGTACGTGCATATGTCACTAGCACTGTAACTGAGAAGAACCTTCCAAGGTTAGACCATTTTGACTCCCACCAATAGAGGATAAGAATCTCAAGTAATTTACTTTCCTTTCTACAATATGATTTTTCTAGAGTTTCCAATTTTTAACTACATGTTATCTGAAAATAGTTTTAAATTGCTAAAATTGAGTTTGGGCAAATTTTCATAGAATTGTCCAAACTGATGTATTTGTATCTTGAGTTTGGTGTTCAAGTCTCTCCACATTTCTGTGTTTGCTGGTGGGTGACAGCATTAATGTTATCATATTTATAGCCTCCCTTTCATTGTTCAAACAAAACAGGCTGAAATTAGGGCAGGAAGACCCCTTAAAAGCCCTTAGTGCACTTCCTGTGTCAGGTAGAAACTGGGCTTTGGGTTCCCAAGTGTCCAGTTTGCTTTGCACAGAGTCTCTTCTGTGTGTGTCTACTGTGTGTGTCCTCATCCCTAATAAAACCCTTCATCACACCTACTGATTCTGGCTGCTATGTCTGATATTCTTTTCCCTGCTTCTACATTTTTTTTTTAAACTGGCAGAGAAATTAACTCAATCAATAGACAGTAATGTGATGACTAAAGAAACTCCATTTTGTGCTGGGCATCCATCATGCTAACCATTAGCTGTTTTTGTTTGTTTATTTTGATTTCTGACTTCATTCCTTGGAAGATACGTTCCCAATAATCCTAACATAGGGATTCTCCCCACCCATAAATGCCCAGCTGTGACTGCATACTTGTGATGAAATGAGTAACTGTCTTTTGTCTTCTGTAACCTGCTTATGATATAGACTTTCAAGGACTATTTTGAATTTGCTTTGACTGTGTAATCCTGCCAGAGCAGAACAGCTCTTGGCTTGTGCAGGTGCTCAAGGTCTTCTTGTGTTTTTACCTTTATAATTTTTACCTTTATAATAATTTTTACCTTTATAAACTCACCTATGCACAGCAATCTTAAGTCTGGCTCAGCGATTTCAGTCCTGTTAGCAGCTTCAATAAATTTTAGTTCATATGGGTCTGTGGCCTTTTCACAAACTGTATATAACTGTAACAGCAGCATACTGTAATCAATGCCCATAATACATGCAGTTCCGGATATGACTATGCTACTGATTTCTGTGATTTAATAGATAGATTAGGAGCTCATCAGAAAGTTAAAAGATCCAAAAGTGAAATAAATAGGCAGGAAGTTGATATGTAGTCTGTGGTTGAAGCTTTCTCTGAGGGGTGGTCCTGGGACTGATGGTGACAGCCTGGACCACAGTATAGTGACAGGCAGAGCAAGTGGAACCAAGGGCATGAAAAATTATATATACTATAGAATAAAAGACATAAGATATGTATATAAGATGCCAGAATTTACTCGGTCAGATTTAAAATAGTAACAAGAACTGAATCACAGGGAGCATCTGAGAACCCAGCAGGTCACTCTGTCCTTGAGTCTTTGAGCTTCACAGGTTGGAGTAGTTTCACCATAGCTGTCTCTCCCTGGGGGCCATATCTGGTAGTGGCAGGCACTTCAATGATCCCAGTAAGCTCCAGAGGCCCAGAAGTTTCCTAGAGAGCTGATAGTTCTGCTCTCAGCAAAGGACCCAGCCCCAGCAGCCACAGTAGCTCAAATCTACTCAGAGACAAGAGGGAAGGCAAAGCAAGCACAGGGCAGGACGATCTTTTCTCTGACATAGCCTTTTAACCTGGGCTCTTACCGTTAGGGGTCTTGCTCAGTTGGGATGGATCTTCCCACATCAATCAAGGTAGAACAACTTGTAGAGGAATTTTAATCCTGCATCACGTCTGCCTTTAGTACACACCTTTAACCCCTCTGGCTGGAATAAGGTTAGTTTGTAAAGGAAGCAGCATGTATGAAAGTGACCTCTAGTATGATGAATCAGAGAAAGATTTGACAGAGTGAGTCAGAGAAAAGATGTATGCAAGTCTCATGAGAACAGATGGGAAAGAGAAGCTGCTTGACAGTATCATGGAGAGAGCACAGTGGAGCACAGTTCAGTTCATTGGCACTTCATGAAGTTTGGTTTGTGGAGTTCAGAGGCAGTTCTTCTGAGCAGAGCAACTGTGTCAGAAGCCGAGTGGAGCCAGTTTGAATTAGTCAGTTTGGAAAGGATTTTGAGTCAGAACAGCTGTTTTGAAATAAGCATAGTTCAGAAAGAGCTAGAAAGGAAGAGTAAGTCTCAGAAGTTGAAACATTCTAGGCCAAGGTTAGCAGAGGGAGGCTAAAAAAGGAAACATTCAAGGTCTGAGCTTGCAGAGGACTAGATTGTAAGGAGGCTGGAAGCTTCCAGGACTAGGTCCGTGGACAGTAAGAACTGGGATAGAAATGCTCTGGGCTCAGTACAAGCCATGTATTTGGAAATCTTGAGGACAGTTCTTATCTCATCACTTCATCTGAAGAAATAAAAACAATATTTACAAGAACTCTTCAGGCAATTTTAATTAATGACAGGTTGACAAAGAAACTCAGCACAATATTGACCTTTAATCTATTTTATCAAAACATTAAGAACCTAGTTTACGTCCTCAAAGAGCAGTATTACAGAGATTCACAGCCTGGCCTATCTCTTGCTTTGCTCTGGAGAGTTTCAGCTCTTGGCCAAGGGAAGGAGCTCAGACAGCCTTGGCTTCCCTCCAGGCACAGTACTCAGCTGCAGAGAGCAGTTCAACCCACTCTGCAAAAACTTTTTGGGTTTTTCTGTTTATCCTGGGGAGGACTGTAGGGAGCTGTCTGGCAGCTTTGGTGGTCCTGTGTACTTCATGGTCCTGTGTCCCCTCAGGAGTGGCACTCACACAACTCAGAGCAAACAAGAACCTCCCTGAGACAATTTCAGTGCATAGTGCATTAAGGATGTCCTTGGGATAATATCTAGACTCTTTTGGAACTCCTTGACCAGAGGCTATGGTGATCAAAGGCCCCCAGTGTCTTGCCACTTAACATGGCCATGTGATCCTGGTTCCAACAAATAGATCATTCTACACCCTCAGAACTTTGGTTTCCTTGTCCTCAGCTGGACAGGATACACCTGCACAGCACCAAGGAAGATGGAGTCAGGGAGCAAGGAATTCTAGCGAACACCGCGATGTTCACTGTAGGCCATAGTGAGTGGCCTAGAGCAAGCAGAGGAAGCTCCAGTGTTAACAATCTGTCATCATGCTTTTAAGACATAAATGTGCCCATGAGATCCTTGTCAGAAGCATAGTCTCCTGATTTGTGATGGTACATTTGAGAGGACCTGTTTCCCAGCGTCTTATCATGTTACTTTAAGGTCTAACCTCATTATAATTGTCCCATTGAATCAACACTACTTTTCTTAGCAGTTTTGGAACTTACCAATATAAAAAATTATTGACCCAATGTGCCTTGCTGTGGTGATTTCATTTGTCTTACTGTCATCTTTGTTCTTCAAGCTCAACTAAGATAAAAGTCACCTCCCTGCTTCTACCTACCCTATTTTGTTTTCCTATTCTGTTTTGGGGGAAATTGAAATACCCATTTTTGCCAGAAGCTTAATTCCAGCATTTTTGCCAGTGATAATGAGAAGCTTACAGTCACATGACAGAGATAGTAGCATGGGAGGACGCTATGAATCTACTTTCCACCTCCTCAAAATCCCATAAGAAGATTGAGTGGTTCCTTTATTAAGAAAAGAAACTCTATTATTATAATATTTACTTTAATATGTGTATATTACAACATTTAGGCAAATGGTAGCTTGTTGGGGAATGCCTGTCATCACAGAATTTGGGATGCAGAAGCAGCTCAAAATTAGCCTGTGCTGCATACTAACTGCTAAGTCAGCGTATGCTACATAGCAAATATTATGTTCCCATCTCTAATATTTATCATGGCAAACCAGTTTACAAAGTACATCTCTTTAGCTCATAGAGAATAGAAGTGCAATGTAATTTCTACTCTTCTCTGTGGGCATGCAAGACATTAGGAACAGGTATATCTTTGCAATCAAAACAGAGCAGGCAAAACCAGCATAGCCAAGTTCTAAAAATGTTTTACTATTTAGTGAAATAGAATAATATGTCACTGTAAAACCTGTGTAGGACGAGAGAATAAAACCTACCCACTAGAAGAAGAGGAAGCAGGCTTTAGAATGAGAACAGTCCATACAGCTCTGATTTCTGTAGAGGAACTGTTTACAAATCTGGAGTTGTAATGGAGAGGACATGCTTGGGATGATTACACAGTGGAGAGCCATGGACTTGTCTTGGTTTGGGTTTTAGTGCTGTGAAGAGATACCCTGACCATAGCACCTATTATAAAGGACAGCATTTGATTGGAGCTGGCTTACAGATTCAGAGGCTTAGTTCATTCACGGTGACAGACATGGAGGCATGCAGACAGATATGGTGCTGGAGCAGGAGCTGAGAGTTCAACATCTTGATCCACAGGCAGCAAAAGGAGACTGTGTGCCACACTTGGCCTAGCTTGAGTGTAGGAAGCCCACACCCACAGAGACACATTTCCTCAAATGAGGCCACACATTCTAACAGTGCCTCTCCCTATTGACCACACATCTAAACACACGATTCTATTGGGGCCATACCTATTCAAATCACCACAGACATACTGCTTCAGCTCATTAGACTCTGAAAGATGATATCACTAAGAGTCATGAAAGAGAGAAAATCCACTTGGTAATGTGTCTGGTTGGCAGCATATAGCAATGGCCACTGAATGTTCTAGCTACAGACTTGTTCAATCCATTGCCTGATTGGTGTAGCAGAGCCAGTTGAACATTAACAGTCCAAAAGGAAAGGAGAAAAGGAAGAACTTGTCATGCTTTCTGTCATTTGAACTTTGTCTAAATGGTAGTCCTGAAACTAATTGTGGCAGCCTAGATCATGCTGAAGAATCAGCTGGTACAGATAAAAAAAGGTCCCATGACTTTCTTGCCAGATAAACCCGAGCTTTATAGCCAACATCTCTTAGTAAATTTCTGATATAAAACACTGTGGCTACAGCTCTGAATAGTGCTACAAGCAATGATCAGATTAGAAAATGCCAACTGGATGAGAATAAAGCCTTTTTCTCAGTCCAAGGAAGAAGTATACATGCTTCTCACAACCATTAGGATATTCCCCTCAATTTCAGGTCCATTAAGAGAAACATTGTCTGGATAATGTTTTCCAATGTATCTACCGACTTTACGCACAACACTAGAAAAAATGATTTGAGGAACACATGTAAGATTTTCTCTGTTTCTTTTGATGAAAAGATAGGTATCAGTTATATAAACACGTGTTTCTTTCTTTGGTATTGCCTGCTCATATTATTTGTTTTTCTGGTTTGTCTGTTTTTTGTCCCTTTGGAAGTGATGATATATTCAGGGTATGAACTTCAGTTTTTCTGCCTTTCACAAAGATCCTTTTCTTTTCTTCTTTTCTTTTCTTTTCTTTTCTTTTTTCCTTTTCTTTTCTTTCCTTTTCTCTTTCTTTCTTTCTTTCTTTCTTTCTTTCTTTCTTTCTTTCTTTCTTTCTTTCTTTCTTTCTTTCTTTCTTCTTTCATAGTAGCAGAGGACTCCATATCCTTCTCTTCAATCACCTCTCCTAATATTCCAACTTCACAGCATCTCTGTCAAAGTGAAAGACAGCTTCAGTTCACTGTGACATGAAGAACACTCACCTGCGGAGTCTGTGCAGGGCTTAGGGTGGGCGTCCTCACAGCACAGCAGACACTCTTTATCATCCCTGAGCCCTGTGCCCACAGCAGCTGTCACTGATGATAGGATGTCACCATCAGGAGTTTGGCTTCTCCAGGGGGAAAGGGCTCCTTCTGCATATCAGCATTCTGGACACCAGCTCTGACCTCTCCTTGGTGTCCTGTCATTTGCTGAGCCTGAAACTTCCTGGTCCTAATTACAGTGCCTGTGGTGACAAGGAGAGCTGTGACGATGAAAGCACCATGAGGTTTCTCACTGCTGTACATTTCAATTCTTTTACTCCCAAAGTCAGAAACTTAATTGGTAGAAACTTCTCAGAAACTGGAGGGGCTGGTCTTTGAACATTTGAAACAAGTTCCATGTTATTGATAGAACAATATCAATAAGGGAAGAGAGGTGGTCCGTATGTTGAAGAGCACATGTTGCTCTTGTACAAGATCTATGTTCTATTCTCAGTACACACATGTTGTTTCAAAATCATCTGTACCTTCAATTTCAGGAGACCCAATGCCCTCTTCTGACCTCCAGGGCATCAGTCACACACATTGTGCATAGACAAAACACACTTGAGATAAAGTGAATAAAGACAAGAGTACCCACCATCTTCACTCATGATGAAAAGTGCTTGACTTGTGTGCCTAAGCAATAAAGCAAAACAGAAAGGAGGTAGAAATGGGAAGGATGAGATAAAATTATCCTTCATTGAGCTTCTATATTTATAGAAATAATCAACTATTTGATGAATCACTAAAGGTAAATTGACATAAAATTAGTCAGCACCTGATCTCCTTTACTTGATTTTTCTTTCTCAATCTTTAAAAAGTCAATATACTGTAGTTTGAATATAAGTGCTTTTTTGTTTTTGCATTAGTTTTATTTCCAACTATTTTACTTTTCCAGTGGCAATCATTCGTGTGTGCACATTTGTATGTACGTGTTTGTGGTATGCATGCATGTGTGTGGTCAAGGGTGTCCATGTGTGCACATGTGGATATCAGGAGAGCATGTCAGGCTTTTCCTCTATCACCCTCCACCTTATGTTTTATAAAGAAGATTTCTCAATCATCTGAAGCTTGCTATTTCTGTTGGGGTTGATCTGAAGCTACTATATATTCAAATGTTAATGGCTTGTTTCCCAAGATCCTTAAGAGCAAACTCTCACTTATTAAAATAACATGGTGTAAAACGTGCCTTTCAAATTATTTCTGATTGCCTAAATAAAGTTGCCTAGAGTCTTGACTGGCAGAGAGAGGTAGCTGGAGCCAAGGTTCACAGGCTTTGGGAGTTGGAGAGAAAGGCAGCAAGAAGGAGCAGGCCACTATGGATTAATATAAACTAGAAGCATGTGACTGGGTGGAGCTTGTTCTGAGGATTGGCTTTATGGAAAGAAGAAGCCCAAATGGTAAATATGCCCAAGTACTTTTATGGGTTTTAGACTATGAAGTAGACAGTTTAGGGTATTAATATCTGCCCAGCTCCAGTGCATTAAAGCTTATTAAAAATCTAACAAATTTCTGTATCTTTTACTTATATAACAGTGGGATAAGGAATGACTGCTGCCTTAATAATTATATGAATTAATATTAAATGTTAATAATCACTCAACATATTTCAGCCTACTGGGATGGCCAGCAAGCTCCTGAGATTTGCCTTTCTCTGCCCTTCAATGCTGTGATACAGACATGCATGGCCATGTCTGGTTTTTATATGGGTGTTAGGTGTTTGGCTCAGATTCTTTTGATTTTCACAACAATAACTCTTAGCCTTGGAGAAACTTACATAGCCCCTTTGACCATTTTAATGAAATTGCTTTTCATAATTGCCTTTTCAGAGTTTTTGATATTTTCAGCTGGTTCTTACATGTTGATTTTGTATCTTAAAGTTTTGCAGAATTTATTTTTTAATTCTAAAAGTTTTGACTTGGAAGCTCAAGGTTTGTGAACACTTATGTTTCATTTCTTGCTTTCTGATTTGATGATCCATTTCTCTTTATGCCTAATTACTCTACCTGAGACTTTCAGGAATGCATTGCAGACACTCCTCTCATTTTCTTAGTTTTACAAAAGAAAGGTTCTGTTCACTTTTTTACCATTAAGGATGATTCTATAACCATTCTGTCAGGCAAGTAGACAATCTACACAGAGACAGTGTGGTTGTGCTCATCCTGTGGCTCTCAGACCACTGAAACAGTAGATGTCAATAATTATACCTTCTCCCAGCGGTATGTAGTGAGGCAGGGAAAGGCTGATGCTCTGACTTCAGCAGAGGAGGAAGTTGCCTCCCAGTGAAATTTTATGGGACAAATTTGCAGCCCCTTACCAGTTACAGCACTTGAGAGAGTTGGCCCTGTACCTCATCTGGGAAGCCCAGTAGAGCTGGCCTTGACCAAGGGGGCTTGGGTGAATCAACCCTGAGGGCTTGAGTAGGGGAGTGCTGGCACTGGGAGTAGGGGAGTGAGGTGGCCTGGGTTCTGGGGTTATCCCCCCTATTTCTCCCTTGCCACCCTCAGTAGTCAAGAGATTTGGCCCTGGGGGTCATGAGCATGGGACAGCCCTACCCTCTCAGTGGCTGTAGTACTCAGGAGAGCTGACCCTGCATCTCACCTGGGTAACCAGGGAGCTGGTCCGGATGGCGAAGGCACAGGTGAGACAGCACCAGGGGTGTGAGAGTGAGAGAGCTGGTCAATCCTCTCATAGGCTTGCACAGGAGCAATGGGTCCCTTGTCTTGAGTGGGCAGCACAGTGGAGCTGGCTCTGGAGCCATGCATGCTGGTGAGCCATCCCTGAGTGCTCAAGAGCTGATCTTGTCTCCTGCCAATTGTGACACAGGGTGGTCTAGCCAGAGCAGTACAGGAGAGCTTACCCTATAGGTGTGAATGAGAGAAGCTGGTGGGATGAACAGTGCAGCTCCCACCCGGGCCCAGATTCTGGGCTTGTATCCAAATTTTCTACCATCTGTGAATGGTTGAAATGTGTGGAAGGGCCATTTCTTCTGTTCCAAAGCTGCAGGATCTCCATGCCGCAGGGCAACAACAGGATAACCAGGAGGAGTCCTGATGAAGATGAGGATCCAATATTGATGGTGTCACAGAAGCCAGAGTTCTTGAACCAAACCAATGACTCACTGCAATGAACATCTGCAAGAGAAGATCTGTGGAAGGATATACTGTGGGACACACTATGAAATACTACAGCTTCCATGGTGAGATATTTTCTATGCTTTTTTGTTATTGTTATCTGTTTATGTTTTATTTGAGGGGATGTTGCAAGGGTAAAGCTCAGATATGAGGGCACAGAAAAATGTGCATGACTGAAGTGCATGATGTGAAACTCACAAAGAATCAATAAAATGTAAAAAAGAGATATCTTTAGTATTTTTCTCATAGAACATAGCAAAACACAGGAGTTCTCTAATACTTAATATAATGAAAATGAATATAACATTTTGGTCCATCTTTTTTCCCCATGAAATTTATAATTGTCCAGATGTCCACTTAAGTGAATCAACATAAATGGGCTGCAAGTTGCATACCTAAGATACACAAATTCTTTTATATTTAACATTATTAAATTATGCTGTGGTAAGGAATATGAAAACTGAGAAAAAACAACTTGTCCAATAGAAGAAGAAAAATCATCATCAGAAGAACATTGATCAGTCTCAGCTCAGAGAAAATTGTACAGAGAAAGTTCAGGTTATGAAGGTGGAAGGCATGCTGGTGGGATTGTGGAGAAGAAAAACAGCATAGCCACTGCAATTGCCCTTGACACTCTGGAACAGGAAATCACATAAGACCATGCAGACTACAAAAATTCATTTTTTCCTGACATTCTGACAGTAAATAGCCAGTGTAATCACTCTTAATAATTTGTGATATATTTTTGCTGATGCTTGTTATGGAATGTTGTAGAATGGTAAAAAATAAAAATGACTCCTGTTAAATAAGACTTTGGGAAGAGCTCCAGAAGAAAAGGTAGGATTGTTCTTGGGTGTGATTTCATGCCTCCTGTGACAAATATTTACATTCAATTTATAAGACATGTTCATTTTGTTAAATGTCAGAACACAGCCATAGAACCTAATCTGGTGAAAAGATATGCTGAGAGCTGTCCTCAGTGTACTCTCAATCTGGATATGGCTTTCTGTCTCGATTTCATGCTCTCCCAAATATAGTTGACCTGTCCTAAGAAAGTTCAGGGAAAGGGGTGTTCTGTTAACATTTAGTATGAGCTTATGGACATTTTCCTGAACTCAAACAATCTTCTTCCAATCATTGCTTTCTTTGTTACACTCAATTATAAAAGTACACCGAAATTAACATAAAATTGTCTACAGCATTAGACTGTAGTTTGCCCCATTCTGTCAAGCCCTCAGATCCCAAGTCAGACTTAGATCTGTATAGGTTGGCAAAGAGGACAGTGGAGTGGAGTAAACTCAGGCTAATCGAGCAACAGAGTAGCCAAAAGAAGAACAACAAAGAAAAGATATTTTATCAACCACTGGGATTGGCTTTCTCAGTCAGAAGTTTGTAGGACTGACAATGATGGCCTGGATCATTGTTAGAAGACTGGTGGTTCAGCCTGAGAGTCCTAGAGCACCCTCTTCTTGTAAACAATATACTCAAAGCTCATATCCACTAGGACGTTTCTAAAACCAAAAGGTACTATTATTTTGGTATTTTCTTTGAAATAAGTATTATGATTCTTGCTCAGCCATGTTCATTGGAACTCCATGCACTATAGTTAGGAAATGGAAACATTCTGAACTGTCTTTAACTGATAAATTAAAAATAAAATGTGGTCATATACACAATAGAATTGCACACAGCTGTAAAAAATAAAGTGGTATTATGGTCACATCCAACCTCCAGGGTCCGCTGTCTCCAAAATCAATAAGCGATCAACAACCAAAATTGATCAATGAAGAAATGATAACATTAAAGAAGTAATAAATAGCTTTCTATACCTAAAATTCCCAGAGAGACAGCAGAATTCTATTAGATGTTCAAATAGAACTACAGCCAATAGTTCTTAAGCTATGTCCCCACATAACAATCAAAAGTGTTCTTCTAATTTCCTTCTTCTAAACCAGTGTATCTCAAGTACCCAAATCTGGTTAAGACGCATGGTATCTACATATATTAGATATATAATATAGGATAATCATACTAAAATCTGTGCACCTAAAGAAGCTAAGCAAGAAGGAGGACCCTGGGTAAGATTCTCAATCCTCATTCAGTAAGGCAAACAGGATGGACATGGGAAGAGGGAGAAAACAGAAAACAGGACAGGAGCCTACCACAGAAGGCCTCTGAAAGAGTCTACCCAGCAGGGTATTAAAGCAGATGCTGAGACTCATAGCCAAACTTTGGGCACAATGCAGGGAATCTTATGAAAGAAGTGGGAGATTAGAATGACCTGGAGGGAAAAGGAGCTCCACAAGGAGAACAACAGAACCAAAATAACTGGACCCAGAGGTCTCTTTTGAGACTGATACTCCAACCAAGGACCATTCATGGTGATAACCTAGAACCCCTGCACAGATGTAGCCCATGGCAGCTCAGTGTCCAAGTGGGTTCCCCAGTAAGGGGAACACGGGCTGTCTCTGACAGGAACTCAGTGGCTGGCTCTTTGATTACCTCCCCCTGATTGGGAGGGCAGCCTTATCAGGCCACAGAGGAAGACAATTCAGCCAGTCCTGATGAGACCTAATGAGCTAGAGTCAGATGGAAGAGAAGGAGGACCTCCCCTATCAGTGGACTAGGGGAGGGGCATGGGAGGGTGGGGTTGGGAGGGGATGAAGAAGAGAGCCATAGCTGGGATACAAAGTGAATGAATTGTAATAAATTAAAGATAAACTTTAAAAAAGATACAAGAACAAAGAATTCAAACTACAGACCAACATCCTTGATGGACATAGTTTGAAAATTTCTCATTAAAATATCCATAATCTTCCCTTTCTCAGTACTAAGACCCTATATGTCTTTAGCTTGTGTAAGCCCTGTGTGTCGTGCCACAGTCTATGAGTTCATATATGCATCAGTCCTGTTGTATCATGAAGAAACTGTTTTCCTTGGAGTCATCCATAATCTCTGTTTTTCATGGACTCCCACCCCAACCAAGAAGCTGTCTGCAATTGGTACCTAGTTTAAAAGGAATAATAATGGAGGAGGGTTCCCCTTTCTCCACAACCTCTCCAGCATGTGTTGTCACTTGAGTTTTTCATCTTGGCCATTCTGATGGGTGTAAGGTGAAATCTCAGGGTCGTTTTGATTTGCATTTCCCTAATGGCTAATGACGTTGAGCATTTCTTTAAGTGTTTCTCTGCCATTCTATATTCCTCTGTTGAGAATTCTCTGTTTAGCTCTGTTCCCCATTTTTTTTAATTGGATTACTTGGTTTGTTGCTTTTCAACTTCTTTAGTTCTTTATATATACTGGATATTAGCCCTCTGTCAGATAAAGGGTTGGTGAAGATTCTTTCCCAATCTGTAGGCAGTCGTTCTGTTTTGATGACGGTGTCCTTTGCTTTACAGAAGCTTTTCAGTTTCATGAGGTCCCATTTATTGATTGTTGCTCTTAGAGTCTGTGCTGTTGGAGTTCTGTTCAGGAAGTTGTCTCCTGTGCCAATGAGTTCTAGGCTGTTCCCCACTTTTTCTTCTAACAGATTTAGCGTATCTGGTTTTATGTTGAGGTCTTTGACCCACTTATACTTCAGTTTTGTGCAGGGTGATAAATGTGGATCTATTTTCATTTTTCTGCATGTAGACATCCAATTAGACCACCACCATCTGTTGAAGATGCTATCTTTTTTCCATTGAATGGTTTTGGCTGCTTCGTCAAAAATCAAGTATTCATAGGTGTGTGGGTTTATTTCTGGGTCTTCTATTCGGGTTCCATTGATCCTCCTTTCTGTTTCTATGCCAATACCATGCAGTTTTTATTACTATTGCTCTGTAGTACAGCTTGAGATCAGGGATGGAGATACCTCCAGATGGTACAACCACTTTGGAAGTCAATCTGGTGATTTCTCAGACAATTAGGAATAGTGCTTCCTCAAGACCCAGTTATACCACTGCTAGGCATATACCCAAAATTTGATCAAGTACACAATAAGGACATTTGCTTAACCATGTTTGTAGCAGCTTTATTTGTAATAGCCAGAACCTGGAAACAACCCAGATGTCCATCAACAGAGGAATGGATACAGAAATTGTGGTATTTTTACACAATGGAATACTACTCAGCAATCAAAAAAGAGGAAATCATGAAATTTGCAGGCAAATGGTGGGATCTAGAAAAGATCATTCTGAGTGAAGTATCCCAGAAGAGAAAGACAAACATGGAATATACTCGCTTATATAGACCTAAAAGATATGATAAACATAATGAAATCTATGCACCTAAAGAAGATAATCAAGAAAGCGGACACGGGGTATGATGATCAATCCTCATTTAGAAAGACAAATGGGATACGCATTGAAGGTATGACAGGAGTCTACCACAGAAAGCATCTGAAAGACTCTACCTAGCAGTGTTCCAAAGTAGATACTAAGACTCATAACCAAACCTTCGGCAGAGTGCAGGGAATCATATGAAAGAAGGGGAGTTTGATGTGGAAAGGATAGGAGCTCCACAAGGACCAAACATATCTGGGCACACGGTCTTTTCTGAGATGGACACTCAACCAAAGACCATGAGAGGATAAAACCTAGAACCTCTGCTCAGATGTGACCCGTGATAGCTCAGTAATCAATTGGTTTCCCATAGTAAGGGGAACAAGGACTATTTCTAACAGGAACTCAATGACTGGCTCTTTGACCTCCCCACCTCCCAAGGGAGGAGCAGTACTGTTAGGCCACAGAGGAGGACTTTGCAGCCAGTCCTGAAAATACCTGACAAAACGGAATCATATGAAAAGGGAGGAAGGAGGTCCTCTCCTATCAGTGGACTTGGAAAGGGGCAGGGAGGAGATGAGGGAGGGAGGGTGGGATTGGGGAGGGAATGAGGGATACAGCTGGGATACAGAATTAACAAAATGTAACTAATGAGAAAAATAAAATAAAAAATAAAATAAAAAAATACAAAAAAGAAAATAATTGTTTTTAACAAGGAAAAAAAATAAATAAAAGGAATAATATTCTTCAATAGATCTCAATGGGTATAGTAACCACACTTAAGAATAGGCCCCATATCTATCAGAAGACTGCTAAAAACAACAACAATAAAATCAGTTATATTTTTTTACTTTATGTCTCATATTGCTATGTGTGGGTATATTTTTCATACTGATCTATTGCTTGTTTATTATGGATTCCAACCTTTTGTTTGTATGGTGTGTGTGTAGGCTTTAAAAGTATAGGGATTTCTTTCTTTCTCTCTTTCTTTCTTTCTTTCTTTCTTTCTTTCTTTCTTTCTTTCTGTCTTTCTTTTTATGGAGGAGAAAGAAATGGCTTGCAATAGGGTTGGTATGAGGGTAGAAAGAAACTGAAAGCAGTTTGGGGAAGAGAACTGATTAGGATATAATACAAAAAATTACAATTACAAACACGTCAAAATGAAAAATAATTAAGTGTTGGAAAATTTTGCATTTAAATATAAGGGTTGTTATCTTTATGCTGAAACTTTTAAAAAGAACCTTCTTGTTTATAGTTTCTTGAATGAAAATTTTATTCATTTATTTAAAAAAAACCCTGCAAATTCAATGCAGGACTATATCATGAAGAGTACACACACTAACTGTTAGCCTTATCATTGAGATGTAGGAATGGTTCAACCTATATAAGTAAATAATTGTGTAAATCATACAAATGAACAAACATTATCAAGTAATTATCTCATTAGAAAAATCCAACATTCCTTCATGATAAAAGCTCTAGAGGGAGCAGGGCACACCTACCATAATAAAGGCTCTATATAATGAAACAACAGCCAATGTTACCAAATTTGAGGCAATCTCGTCAAAATTAGGTGGGGGAAAAGTGAGAGAATATATTTAATAGTGAAGTAAAAACTTCAGTGTGAAACTTCAGAGTTTTGGCTGTGAATGTCTACTTTAACTGCATAGAAGAACATCGGGTTGTATAGGCTTTGGGTCTGTTTAATTTTTGCTGTGTTCTTCTGTCAGTGTTCTTCTGCTGTGAAGAGAAACCATGAACAAACCAAATCTTATAAAAGATGTTTAATTGGGGCTGGCTTCCAGTTCAGAGGTTTAGTCCGTTGTCATCATTGTGAGAGTCTTAGTGCTAGAGAGGTATCTGAGAGTTCTACAACTGGATCCACAGGCAGCAGGGAGAGTGACTTTGTGCCTGGCTTGATAATTTGAAACCCCAAAAGCCACACCCAGTGACACACTTCCTCCATGAAGGTCACACTTCGTCTAATGAGGCCACACACACTAATCCTTTCAATTAGTGCCATTTCCTGTGAGCTTTGGGGGCAGTTTTCATTCATACTGCCACAAACTGTGTGAATTATTTTTGCAATTTTTAATAATAAAGTTTAAAATATGAATGAATCAGAAATGATATTGGGCTGTATAGTGTTTTAAGTATATAGAGCAATAAGGCAAGAAAGGGAAATCAAAGAGATACAAATAGAAATTAAAAAATGAAATTATCCCTATTTACAGATGATTTAGTATTCATACGAGATCTCAAAACTTCCGCCAAGTTTTTAAAGAATTGATAATTTGCTGAAATCATTGTTTTAAAAACAGTATTGGCAGAAAGACAAATAGCATTTTCCCTCTCACCTATGGTTCCCAGCTCCAAATTTTTCAGATGTGAGTCCATAACCTGTAATAACTGCAGAAATCAAGAAAGGAAAATAGAGTCATGGATTAGCCTGGTGTGGCAGGACAGAGGTAAAAGAGAAGGGAATAGCAGGATATAAGTACACAAAAGGGAAAATTGAAAGAGGGAGGATAATTATGGAGGGGAGTGTTGTCAATGCAGAAAACAAGATGAGCAAGAAGGAATAAAGAACACTAAGAAAGTTTGAAAAATCAATATGTATGTTTACTTAAAACTATCTATCCTGCATGTAAGCCTATAGATAGTTCCAGTGAAGTTGTACCATTTGGGGAGATAGTGTTCTCTCAAGAGCCATAGTCTATCTGTCGGAAACTCCGGTGTTATACATAAAAAATCTTTGAAATTTCTGGTCATAGACATGCAACAGACTCCTAAAATATTATATGCTGTGTGGATACACTTGGTTACCTCCCAGAAGTTGAAGATAAGTTCTAATTACCAATGACGCTGTGTGCTTGGGATACAAAACCTGCAAAATGTGAGCTGGATCTGCCCTAAAATTGTCCTTGGCAATGACTAGTTTTCATAGGGGAAAAAAAGGCTATTTATTTTCTTCTTCTTCTTCTCCTCCTCCTTCCTATTTTTTTATTAGTTCTTCTTTTTGTTTTTTTTTTTTTTTTTGGTGTCACTCTTGTGGGCTCTTTTATTAAACTCAAATATCTAGCTATGTCATGGCTCTATACAAGTCAAACCATCATACTATCTATACAGTGGTTTTAAAAACACACTTTTTTTTTTACACTATTTTACATGTGCTTTGCCTGGGTATATGTATTTGCACCAAAAGGGTGTCCTATGGATGAATGCTGGAAGGAAGCGTCCTAACCTATGAAACTCTAGTTACAGGAGGTTATGAACCAACATCTGGGTGCTGGGGACCCAATATGAGTCTTCTGCCATATTATCAAGTGCTCTTAACTGCTAAACCAATTCTGCAACTCCACTTTAACAAGGACTGTTATCCTTCCCATCCACACTGATCAACAACATGGCTGACTAGAACCCCAAGTTCCCTCAAGCAGAATTTGTTCTGTGAATTTGTTTCATAGCATTTCTCTCATCTGGTGCTCATATTGAACGTGTTCCTGTTCTCCATACCCAGTCTGGATATGCCGGTAAAATATTGTTGCTTTAGTCTCTTTAATACCTTTCAGATACAGCTTGTGTGTGAGATTTCATACTTTATATCAATACTATATGCTCATAAAGCTGATTATATATATCTTTTATTTTTAAAATGTAAGAGAAAATGTATACAATAAACATTCTGGACAGAAATGTTAGGTGATGCACTGACCCCTTATTCTTGTCTTTTACACGCTAGTGACAAAGACGGGAAACTGTGAACACTCTTGAGGTCTCTGGAAAAACAGTACTTCTCCGGAAGGATGCCTTTAACCAAGTTGAACGTTATTAAAATGTTTCAAAGAGACATAAATATTTTGAAAACCGGCAGCAAGGGCTGTTGCATGCATTCCTTTTAGAAATTTTAACTCCGTTTTTAATGACAATTTTTAAATTATTTATTCTTTTATTAATTACAATTTATTCACTTTTTAGCCCAGCTGTAGTTCCCCTCCCTCATCCCCTCCTAATACAACCCTTCCCACTTTTCCACATCCACCTAACGCTAGCTTATTAGGTCTCATCAGGACTGTCTGCATTGTCTTCCTCTGTGGCCTGCTAAGGCTCTTGACCAGGGAACTAATGTGGCCTTGGCTCTCCTGCAGGCACTGTTTGGCATTCCTTCAGTGACTGTTGAGATCTTTCTGTTTCTCCTCAGTAAGGGCAGTGAGTTGTTGGTTGGCTTTGTGGAGCTGTATTTTGCCACGTCTTGTGCCCCAGAACAGTGCACTAACAGCAATGACAGGTGCCTCCCTGGGACTTCCGGAGCAAAGGAAGACAGGAATGTGTGGGTTGGTGTGCTTTTGGACCCTCCATGATGTCCTGGGCCAGAGGCTGTAGAGTTCCCCAGAAGTCCAATGTTCTGTCCACTGACAAGGTTGTACTACATGGACTTTAGCAAGCAGCTCTTGTCCGTGTCTCCAGCTTCTGGTTCCTATGCCTGTATGTGAATACCATGTGCCTGAACAGCAACCTTGAGGATGGAGCCCTACACTCATGAAGCAGGGCTGGCAGGGGAAGCTGAACTAATGAATGTCACATATTCTGTGTAGGTGCTAATGACTGAATAGAAGTGAGAGCTGCTGTGGGACAAAGTTCCTGAGCTATTTACAGGAATAGCTCAGTATTCATTTGCAGTGTTGTTTACAAAGCAGTGAGCTCAGGACTGTGGCTCTCAATTGGAGTGCATTTTCCAAACCTCCATGGCAATCCATGAAAGATGACATTCCCCCTGGGCTTTCTGACTTATTTAGTGACCACATATCAATGTCTTGAATGTGTTTGGAATTGTGTTACAGTGTTCATTCTTCACTCTTTAGTGAGTGATACCTTGCAATGCCAAGCATTTACTAGCTGTAGTGAATTAACTTTTCTCCCTGGTCATCTCCAGTTTGCAAGAGACCTTCAGATAAACGATGCTTTCCAACATCATTCTTATTCACTAACTCTGCTGTTCATTGGTTTAGAATAGCCTCTGGGACACAGTAAGTGTTTCGTAAATAAGTATAAGAGTTTGTTTTTGTGAGAGTACATTAAAAGGAACAAGAAGGCAGGGAATATTTGGGAGTTTTTAAAGGGTAAAACTCTAATTTGTAAAAAAATAAAATTCCAATCTCAGATGATTGTATACCCTTCTGCGTATCCTCCTGATGAAGTATATAGCAAACTAAACTGCATGGTAGGAATGGTGGAATGGTGGGAGCCTCAACAAGCCTTCAGTTACCCAGTTCCAGTTATATGCAAAAACTGTAATTTATTATTTTAAGAATTTCATTGCTGTGATAAATTAGAATGGTAAAAACAAAGCCATTCCAGCGAAAATAGCATTAGCTCATAATGAACTTGATGTGAAAAGAAATCTCTTATTTCTCAGTGGACACTGCAGGGCTTAGCAATCTGGACATCTCTGATGATTAGGACAAAGGGGCTGAGACCAGCATAACTAAGTACTAAAAATGCTTTAATATTTAGGACTGTGGAATCATGTGTCACTGTGGAACCTGTGTAGCAGGAGAAAATAAAATCTGCCAAGTAAAAGAAAAGGAAACAGGTCATGAGCGTTAGAACTCTTTGTGTAGCTCTGATTTCTGGCCTGGAATTACATTCAGACCTGGATCTGTGAAGGTAGAGCATGCGTGTGTAATGTTTGTACAGATGGAGAGCCATAGACCCACTGCTCCAGCCCATGAGACCCTGAAAAATGACATCCCGAAGAGCCATGAGGAAGAGGAAAAGCCACTTAACTGTGTGTCTGGATGGCAGCATATAGCAATACCAACTATATATCCCAGTTTCAGACCTGTTCATGCTACTGTCTGCTGTGATGTAGTGAAGCAAGTTGGAGCTTATCAGGGAATTAAAGATCCAAAAGAGCAGGAGAAAGGCAAGAACATGGCATGCACTCTGTGGTTTGAGCTTTCTCCAAAGGCTGGTCCTGGGGCTGATGGTGACAGCTTGGACCACACTGAGGAGACAGGTAGTGCAGATGGAGAGGCCACGGGCAACCCTTTCTAGATAAATTATAGTTTTACAGCCAACATCACCTAGGAAATTTCTGATATAGAAAATTGTGGCTATGGTTCTGACCCCTATGCAATAAATAATGATTGTGTTTACAAAAGCCAAGTGGATGAGAATGACATCTATATTTTTGTGCTCAGGACCCATGATGAAAGGATATAGATGTCTCACAAATAAGATGATGTTTCCTAAACCTCCGAGTCCAATAAGTGAAATGAAAATCATTCTCTGGATGAGGTCTCTCCAAATCATCTTCATGCCCAGAACAGAACTAGGAAAAAATCCTTTGAGAAACACAAGCAAGTCAATGTGGTATAGTTCATACTTGTGGGTTTTCTGCTTTCTTTAGTGAAAAAAATCCCCAGCCTAATGTGTAATGCCCAGAATTCTTTGCCAGTAAATACCTGATTTTGTTCTTGTGCATTGTTTTCCTTGCTTCCACTGACATGGGGAAGATGATGACAATTGGACTTAAACACCATGCTGATGTTTACAGAAGAGAGTTACTGCCTTTACAGAAGAAAGTTGTTTATATCCATCGTCTCTAAACTTGTTTATGAGAATGTCTAAACAAAAGTCAGCATAACTCACTGTCTAAGCTGTGATATTGACCATCAACGTAGATGCTTTTCTTCTCAGAAGCTCTTTGCCATCCTGTACATGCTCATGCTTCAAGTAAGTATTGAGCTAGTAAAATCTGTAACTCCTCAAAGATGTCTAATACTTGCCCAAATGGCATTGCTTCTCAGGGTACACTCCTGTGGCTTTTCTTTCTTTCCAACTCTGAATTGAATTGGCAATAAATAAAACAATTTGATAAGGTAGTACAGTAGATATTCTATCCCTTTGCCTTGAGTGGGATGCTGTGATTAATTTTTGTTTCCTAGCATGTCTTGCACGGGGTCATATTAAAGTATTCCCTGCCCCCCATACTGTACTGCTATCCTGCTGCTGCTACTATTACTACTACTATGTGCTTTTACTGACTTTTCAATAACAATATTCTCCCAAAGAAAACTGTCTCAGTCTCAACTTAGATTCCAAACAAGGCACACTCTACCATTCCTTAGGTTCCATGCAACAGTGATTTTATCAGTCAGTATAAAGAACAAGCATCCAAACACCATCACATTGATTTGTGTAAATTTACAGATGGCATTCAGTTTCCGTTTTCTCACTCTGTTTAAAGTTAAAAAGAGGATTAAAACATAAATTATTCATTTTGCTTCTTTTTTACAAATCACAAGTAATTTTATGTGGAGATCTTAAGTCTACTTTTCTACCACTTCTTAGTGTTTACTGCTGCTCACCAAATTTATTTGCGAATTGCTTTCAGCTTCTCCTGTGCAAACATAACACTGACAATCACCCAGTAACAATGAATTTATCTGTGAATTGCTTCAGGTTTCTCCTGAGCAAAGGTAACAATGGCAATCACTCTGTGAGAAGGGAACCCATGATGTTCTCTTCCTGATCTGACTCCAGCCATGATCCTTCATAGCTAAGTGCTGTCCACAGGTCACAAATATGTCTCCTATAACTTTTCTGAACCCCCCAGGACTGTCTGTCTGTTAGTATTCTTATATCAACCCCTCTGTGCTGAGCAAACCTGAGAGATGCTTGAGTGCATCAGTTACTGGTATGCATCCTGATGCTGTAAAAATTGCTAATGCATAAATCATTAACTGAGTTCAATGGTTGTACAATCCTATGCAAATCACAGAAGTGAACTGAAAGAAAAAGTGTTATGCTTGTTCTCTTTCCTTAAGGTTATGGGAGGTCAGTCCAATTAGGAACTCTCATTCAGTAATGTAGTCTGTGTTTTCTTGCATTTACAGTGGAGGAAAACTTCGAAGCTCCTAGTGATACAGTAGATATTATGAACTATCTTGAAAGATAGTCATCAACGTGACTAATTTTCAGTTGTGTTGTCTACATAGTGATCTTTTGATGACTATATATTGTTAAGATATACCTCTTGGCTTTTTCAGATCCCAATAATATGTACTGAAATATGGAAGCTCTCTTTGTTTCTTGAGTGGTGCAATTTTTGGACTGAACTATTATCCATTTATGTCTGTTCTAGAAACTCTGATATAGTTATATTTTATTTTATTTCTTTTTAATTGTATTCAATTTTACGTTTATGTGTATTTTGTCTGCATATATGTCTGGGCACCACTTGTGTGCCTACAGAAGCAAGGATAAAGCATTGGATCCCCTAAACCTGGAGCTGCACGTAGTTGTTAGCTGCCATGTGGGTGCTGATAGTTAAATCATAGAATCTGCAAGAGCAGTAAGTGCTCTCAACCACTGAGGCAGCTCTTCAACTCACATTTATACATTTTAATTAATTTCCCCAAGAATCTTACTTCCAGCTTGTTAGAGTGAATCAATTCATTCTTTGTTCATTGTTAAATGAGGTTTTTGACATGGTAGAAGCTTAAGGGATTCCAGAACTTAAGAAAGGAAGTTCAGGATTCACAAGAACATGCTTTGTGACAACTCAATATGGATCAAAGTTCTGAAATTCCCAATGTTTACATTTATCATCTTGAGCATATTATTTATTGGCTGCTTTCAACTCTATTTTCATATGTAAATTTTATTTAGTGCAATATGGGTGTATTCTGTGTAGTCAAATTGCTGACACACATAGTTCCTAGGGAAGCAGGCAGCATACTCTAAAAATCCATTTTTTAAAATCAGTTGTTTTTGTTAGTATGTACCCTCATATCTGTTTTATCCAGAATTCTCATATTCCATGGTTTACATTGGGTCTAGGAAGAAGGAAATTCACAATAAATGAAATCATGATAAAGAGAGAGTGCTCCATCCACATAGATTGAAGTCACCAGAAGTCATACAGCTCATATCAAAGTTCTCAGTCTTTAGAGGAAAAAAAAAATCACAAAAACATTGTGCAGAAGCTGTAGAAGCAAGAGCTTCCTACTCCAGGCTACACTTCAGCTGCCTCTGTCTCCTACCCCTGTCTGCCCTGTATAAGAAACAGTCCTGGTCCTGTGACTACACAGACTCTCCTTGTGGACACTGAAACCATTCTGGATTGCAAATACGGAAGAATAGACCCTCTTCTCCCTGAATCCTGCCACTCTCCTTTCCCAAAGTTATGGGGAGCCCACATCCTTCTCTCCCACACTTCAGCCCTCCACAGATTTTTCTGATATCAAATGCAGCCTCGTCTACCATGACATGCAGCACTCACCTGTGCAGTCTGTGCAGGACTCAGGGTAGGTGTCCTACAGCACCAGCCAGGCCCTTTTATCAATCTCAAGTCCCTGTGCTCAAGCAAGGTGACAGGATGTCACACCCAGGAGTTTGGTGTCATAAGGGAAGAGGCCCCTTCTGTCTCCATCCCTGAGGCCAGCTCTGCCTTCTCCCTGGTGCTTTGTCTTTCACCAAACCCAGAAATGTTATGATCTTAATTCCAATGTCTCTGAGTAAGCAGAAGGGTACTTAGCAGTGACAGAGGGGTCCTAGAATTTGAACTTAAATCCAGTCTTCCTCTTTTCCCTCCCAACCACCCAAACCAAGAACTTCTTTGGAATCAATTTCTGATAATCCAAAGTGGTCATTTTCTGAATAATTTTCAGTAAGCTATCATTAAGTACTGAAGCCCAGGGCTATCTCCAGTGCCATGTTTAAAATACAGTCACCAAGAGACTATGGGATGAATAGTGTTCTCAGTATTACTTTAAATGTCTTCTGTGAGCTTTACAGTCCATCCTGAGTGGATCATATTTTTTCTGATGCTTTTTTAACTTATTTTTTCATATAATAAATTTTGTTCATATTATTCCCCTCCTGCAACACCTCTCACATCCTCCACAGCCCTCTACCCAGCTTTATGCTCCCTTACTTGTATTTTTTGTCCCCATAACAAAAGAAGCAAACAAAACAAAACAAAACAAAAACCTGAAGAAAATTAAAAGAAACGAAGAAACAAAACCTGATAAAATGAAAAATACCCAAAACAAAACAAAAAAAGCCCACAAAAACATGAAGTTTGTTTTGTGTTAAATAACTATTCCTGGGCATCAGTCCTGCCTGCCTTGAAGTATGCAAAAACTGACTGTCTCCTTTCCTACTGTCATTAATTGCAAATAGCTTCTTGATTAGGGTTGAGAGTCCTGGTCTGATTTCTTTTCTCAGTGCTGGGACCCCATTTGACTTGAAACCCTGCAGGTCTTCTGTGTGCTGTCACAGTCTCTGTGAGTTTATATGTGCACTGGTCACATTGTGTTTGGAAGACATCATTTCCTTGGAGTTATCTATCATCTCTGGCCCTTACGATATTTCTGCTTCCACTTCCAAATAGATCCCTTAGTCTTGACTGGAGGGGTGAGTAAAAACATCCGATTTAGGATCATCTGCTTCAAAGTCTCTCACTCTCTGCACCTTGTCTCCTTGTGGGTCTCTGTTTTGATCTCATCAACGGAAAGAAGAAGCTCTCTGATGGGGTTGAGTGAGACACTGATCTATGAGCATAACAGGATTGCTCTGGTGGTGTTGTATTGCTTTTTTTCTTTAGCAGAATTACAGTAGTAGATTTTTCTCTTAGGGTCATAACCTATCTAGTCTCAAATTCTTGGCCACTTTAGTAGTGTCAGATGGGTTTCAACTCATGGAGTGGACACTAAGTTCCAATGAAAGATGGTTGGACACTTCCGTAATATTTGTGTCCCTACTGAAGAAATGCATATTGCAAGCAAGTCACTGCTGTGGGTGTATGGTTTGTAGCTGTGGGATATTGATGATTAGTGTTTTCCTCTCATGGTGGTACGCTGAATGATTTCCAGCATCATCAGTGCTAGTCAGTAGGGGTAGAGCTTATGAGTGAGAACAAGCTTGAGCTCTTTTGAGTGATGACATAAATGTTGTCAGCAATAAGGCCTTACCATCAAGCTGTGGAGACACTCTTCAATAGCCTGTGGTGTTTGAAGGAGGGTGTATGGGACATACTTTTGTTCAATGATTCAACAATTTGTAACCCAAACTTGGTGGCATAAGATGCCTGGTTGAGGCAATTGCTTCTTCCTTTACATTGTGACTCCATTTAAATTCTTTCCATATATGTCTAAATTTTAGGAAGCTTCTTTAGTAGTAGGTTTTTACATGCCTTTTCAAAAGGCCTTTAGTGTTATTCCTCTCTATATTCCCTCCTTTACCCTTCACGCCCACCTCCCTCATCCTTTAAGTCTTTAATTTTCCTTATAACACTGTTTCAAATTCCCCTTCCCTGGAAAACCCCCTCTTTCTTCCTGGTCACTTCTTAGATGTGTAACCTCTGTGGTATTTAATACCACATTGTATCTAACACCACAGAGGTATCTACTACAACGTGGTGGCATTCTGTTGCTATTTTTCTCTTAGCATCATGACCTATGTACTCTCAAACTCTTTGAGGAAACTTCAGAGTTATTTCCATGGTGGCTGTACAATGTTTGGGCTTGTCCATCAAAACAATGATGTACAACTGTTTCCCTTTCCCTGCACCCTTGCAAACATGTTTTGTTATTTGTTTCATTGATCTTGGTCATTTTGACTAGAGTAAGATGAAATCTCAAATTAATTTTAATCTTTATTTCAATTATGGCTGCAGGGGTTGAACATGTATATATCTTTATGTGTTTCTCAGCCAGCTGTGTTTCATCTCTTGAGAACTCTCTGTAGTTATATATCCCATTTTTAAAGTTGGTTATTTGTTTTGTTGTGTAGCTTTTTTATACTTCATATATTCTACATTGTAATCCACTGCCAGATATATAATTGGTAAGTACCTTTTTCCATTCTGTATCCTGCCGCTTAACGGAATGATAGTGTCCTCTGTTATACAGAGCCTTTTAGCTTCATGGGTTCCACTTATGAATTGTTGGTCTTCATGTATTTAGAAAGTCCATTCCTGTTCCAATGAGTTCAAGCCTGTTTCTTACATTCTTTCCTATCAGGTTCAGAAAATCAGGTCTTGTTGAGGCCCTTGATCCATTTGGAGTTGAGTTTTTGCATGGTGATATATGTGGATCTATTTCATTCTTCTACGTGCAGCTATACAGTTTGACCAGCACCACTTGTTGAAAATGCTGCCTTTTCTTAAGTTCGTAATTTCGGCTTCTTTATCAAAAAGCAGTTATCCATTAACGTATAGAATGATATCTGATTCTTAAATTCCATTCCAATGCTCAATATATTTTCATACAAATGCCATCGATGTTTTGATACTATAGTTTGGCAATACAATTTGAAATCTGTGACGGTGATATCATCATCTATTCTTTTATTATTCAGTATTATTTTTTGCCAACCTGTTTTTTTTTTTTTTTTTTTTGTATATGTATGTGTGTTTCCATTTGAATTAGGATTTTTTTCTCACTTTCTGTAAAGAATTGCAATGGAAGTTTCAGAGGGATTGCATTGAATCTGATGATTGTTTGGGGCAGGATGACCAGCTTTTCACAGTCAATCCTGTATATCCAAGAGTATTGGAGAGCCTTCTTACCTCCTGGTGTGTTCTTTAATTTCTTTCTTCAATGTCTTAAACTTTTATTATAAATGTCTTTTACTTACTTAGAGTTATCCTAAGAAAGTTGTAGGCTTTTATGAAGGGTACTGTTTCCCTGATTTCTTTCTCTGTATGCTTGCCTTTAAGAAAGCTACTAATTTTGTGTGTTAGTTTTGCATCCTGTTAGAGTATCGAATGTATTCAATAGCTGTGGAAGTTTTCTTGTGGAGTCTTTATGTATCATTAACTTTGACATTTTCCTTCCCTATTTGTATCCCCTTTGTCTCCTCAGTTGTGTTATTACTCTGGCTATGACTTCAATTATTATATTAAATAGTCAAGGAAAGATTGGAAAACCTTGTTTTGTTTCTAATTACAGTGTAATTACTTTGTGTTTTTCTCCATTCAGGATGATGTTATCTCTGTGTTTGCTGTAAATTACTGTTGTTATCTTGAGGAATACCCCTGTCTTCCTGGTCTCTCCAAGGCTTTTCCTAGGAAGAGGATGCTGGATTTTGTCAAAGACCTTTTCTGCATCTGAGATAGTCATGAGTTTATTTTTGTCTCTCTGTCTATTTATATGTCCACAGTGAATCATCAGCCAGTATGGACTGGACCTTCCCCTATCAATCATTAACAACAACAAAATCCCACTACCTTGTCTATAGGTCAATTTGATAAAAGCATTTTCTCAATTGGCCTTCCTCTTCCTAGATGACTTCAGCATGTGTTAACTTAACAGGAGACTACACAGCACACTGGTATACCCATATCAATATGCAGACAGCTGTTGCATGAAAGAGAAAAAGACTCTTCTCACCCCAGAAGATATCAATCACTTATATCTCCTTGGGAAGAGGGTCTTGTGACTTTTTAAGTTTGTTTATTTGTTTATTTATTTTCAGTTTGGTGAACTTCCTTAGGCTTGTGAGTCTCCTTGCTCTGTTCAAGATGGAATAATTCAACCAGAAGGAAACAGCTATACAGCAATGTCCATGAGGCAATCCGTCATTGTGGAGCAATTCCACAACAGTATGTCAAGAGTGATGGGTAGATTGTGACTTTAAGCCTCACATGTGTCACTGTCTTGCAATGAGACTTGAATACCACCTAAGTGAGGGCTGGGGGGAAAGAGACAGGGCGACACAAAGAAGGACACCAAGTCTAGGCTATGATCTAGGTGTCAATTTAATAATAGTAAAACCAACACTTATATAGCACAAAAGTTGAAGCAGTTTCTCACTGAGGCAATTCTACTTAGCCAAAACATACGAGGGTTCACTCAAGGTTACACAGAGCCTGCTGTCTGGTTGCCATGGTTGCACGGAGTTTCTCAGGGTCAGAGCCCTCTGCTGTAGAATTGCCAGGGTCAGTCTCTGAGACAGCAAATTTTAGATTATAGCCAGGGCCAAGAGGCCGAATTCCACTGTTCAGATGTGCATTCCAATTTGCCATTAACTTCAAGTAGGCTGCCACACACGTGAAGGATCAAATATTCACAGCATCCTTTGAAGGAGAACCTTATCCTTGTACTTTCTATGTACTTTGTGACTATCATTCATGGTCTTTAATGTGTGAAATTGTATTATTAACTTATTTATCCTTATAAGCTTCCTTAGCACTTTTGGAAACAGCACCATCTAAGGACCAGAGGAGACCACTCTGCTGCTGGGAGTTAGCAAATCTTACTGGTCACCTCCATTATGCCTTGTAAGCTGAACCCACATGACAACCACCTTCCTCATTTTCCCTCTGTAAACTGTTCCTGGGAAAGCTTGGGACACATCGTAAACAGGTTCCTTTGCAGATACATACTCTTTTTCAAAAGAAATGTATTTGTTTAATCATTTTATATCCTGGCCACAGCCCCCGCCCTCCTCTCTTCCCAGTCCCACTCTCCCATCACTCTTCCTCTTCCCTTGTTCTCCTCAGAAAAAGGGAACACCTCTCATAAACTCATCATGGCTCATTGAATTATATCAGGACTTACTCCTCTTTTGTTGAGGCCAGACAAGGGAGACCAGCAAGGGGAGAGTGGTCCACATGCAGACAACTAAATCCATGTTAGATATGACCCACTCTCTTCTTATTGCTAGGAGACCCACATGAAGACCAAGTTGCACATCTGTGTAGTGGGCCTTGGTCCAGTCCATGCATGCTCTGTGGTTGGTGCCTCAGTCTTTTAAAGCTCCTATGGACCCAGCTAGTTGACACTGTTGTTCTTCTTTAGGACCTTCTATCTTTCCCCACATTCCTCCACAAGACTCCCCTAGTCATGTGTCTCCAGATAGTCTCAGATATCCTCCTCCTGTGTTTTCCCTTCTCTCTCCCTGCCCTTTGGCTCCCACTCTCAGTCTCCCACCTTCATTTTACTCCCCACACTCTCTCCCATCCAGTTCCCTCTCTTCATCCAATTTGACGTCCGTTATATTTCTACTTCTGGATGGGATTCAAGAAGATACATACTGTTGTTGAAGGTTAAAATTGAATATTGAGTTATCTTTTAGTTAATTAGCGGTTATTCCTAATCCAGCTGTATACCCAAATCATCATAGGAAGACTAGGATTTATTTAATTAACCTAGAGTACAGTGCTGGGCAATAATTACTCCATCTTAACCCTCCAAGCCTGTAGAGTTTTCTTCCATTCAGAATCGCACATTATATTTGCTTTTAGTCATATCTTAGGTCCAGTTCATCTCTCCTCATGGTTCCAAGTCCTTTCCTGTTGATCTCTCCAACTCCTCCCACTTGCTCCTTTCTTGACCCTCCAGACCAAGATGTTCAACCTTTTTCTCTCCATTGCACAGCACTGGCTCGTTGTTTTATTGAAAATATAGGGAAGAAATGGTGGCATGTTACACAAACTTGAGACAGGTGATGCTTAGAAGAAGCATCGCAATGCAATATCCAGATTGAAACCAGGTAGTGGGGTAGAGAAATCAGCATTTGAATGAACAAGGGTAAATTGCATACATTCCACAAAAACGTTATACCAACAACATACTCTTCATGACTAGCGAACAACAAATATTTAAGAATCATTTTCCAAAAGTAAATATCAGTATTATTGTGTGTCCCCTTGCCTGTTTTACACTCAGTTCTCTGTGACAATGGTATTATGTTTTAGGTATTCAGTGCTTTAATAAGTATGAGCCCAGTCAATTCCATCAACAGAATGGTTCTGAATATATCACAGACTAAGAATGGCTACAAGTACTGTTATTTTATGCTAAAAGTTAAAAAAAAAAGATTTCTCTCCCTCTCATGTTCCTGAGAGATGCAGTGTTACAGGATACCATGTGTACATGTTGGCACAAACATGTTTAATGGTATATGTGTTGAAATTGGAGGACATGTTGGCACAAACATATTTAATGCTATATGTGTTGAATTTGGAGGTGAATTCCTAGGAATTGGTCTGTCTATCTATCATATGATTCTAGGATGAAACTCAGATTGGCTAGACAGTATGGAGTTTTCTTGCTGAGCCAGCTCATTAGATTGAGGTGTCCCTTATGTCTTCCCATTTGGAAAATGAAATGGTGTCTAGGGTTACCTTGTGTCTTCTAATTTGTGTGTCTTTGTTCCACAGCGTTAAAGTTTTCTGGGGTATATTTGAACCCCGAACTGATTCTGTGTTTTAATAATAAATGGCATTTTAGGCTTCAATATTACATTAAGCTACATAGTTTTTTCAGTGTTTATGGTCCAATAGTTAAAGCTGAGCCACCCAAAGACATCCAAAAGTTTCTCTTGTTGAAACACAGTCAAGTAGTCTATAGTGTATATCCAGGAGAATGCATTTGATGGGCTGTAAGGTGATATTTGAGTGAGAGGTCTCAGTTTTGATTCCTGAGTGAACGTGAACTGAGAATGCAAAACAGCAGCAGCAGCAGCAACAACAACATCCCTACAACAACAACAACATCTCTAAGATACTATCAGGTATCTGCAACTAATTACCAGTTTCTCCCGACCCATCCTTCGCTGCCTATATTTAATTGTATGAACCAGCTCACGGACCCACTTGGGCTTGAGATTCAGTATCTAAGTATTTTAAGAGAGCATTTTAGAAGGTGTAGATTAAGAAATTCCTTAAGTATATTAAGGAAGCATTTTAGAAGGTGTAAAATCTAGAGGAGTAATGGACCTTTGTGGTGGATCTATTTCCTTCAAGAGTGACATCTTTAAAAGATATTTAATATCTTTAAAGATATCTTTAAATTATCTTCGTAGAAAAATATCATCTGACAAGGAGAATTTCAGAGTGAAGGCTGGCAAACTCTTGAGTAGCCACAGCTTTGTATATCTGAATATATGGAGGCCCCAGCCAAAAGCAAGGTCCTCAAAGGGAGGAGTCTCTGAGGGGTGTAGGTTGCATACCACATAGAGGAGGCTCTAGTCTCTTTTGTATTTACATTACACCTATTAGTAAAATCACGTGGTATTTGTCGACAAATAGCTGATTCATTTCATTTAGCATGAAGTTCTACAGGTTCGACTAGTGAAATGGAGTGTGTCCATCATAAAGAAATGATAAAATTTGAGGTGATGCATATATTAATCCAATTGTCAAATATCTTGTGTTTCCTGAGAGCATAATTGTCCCCTTTCCTGGGTTCATTCACTGTCATTTACATATGTAGGTTCTGACTATTTCCATTATCTATTGAAATTTGAATTTATGTTCTAAGCTGACTTCTAAAGAGAAATTTTAAATTAGCAACTCTGTGCCACTCTGAGTCTAGGCCATCCTTATTCATACTATATAAAAAATTATATACATCTCCTGTCTACCATTTTAAGACTTTTTAAAATTAAATTTAAAGCTTATTTTTGTGTTCCTGTCTATTTTCAATGTGTGCCTTAGCACCCATGTGAGATTGGAGGACAGCATGAGGGAGTCAGTATCCTTCTTCAGAGACAGATCAGGTTGTCTGGGTATCAGCAGTTGCTTTTACTTACAAAGTAATTTCTATAGCCCCCTGTCTGTTCTTAAGTTTGAACAACCTCATCATCATCAGTCAGATTAATCACATCTTTCTTCACTTCTTCTCCATGTTCTTAAATCATTTCCTTTTGAGCCCAGTTACACAGACTGATTTAGAAGGTGCTTGATTTGTCTGGTTCTTTATGTCAGATACTTAGAAAAAAATGTTTTAATATAAGAGCTGTAAGAATAACATGAGCAATGGTGTCACCTACAAATAAGTGGCATTTACATGAGGAAGACAAGGAGCTGGATGGATGGTGAAGAGACCTGCTCCTCTTGCACAGGACCCTGGTTCCTTACCCAACACCCACATCATAGGACACATGACAGACTGTAGCTCTAGTTCCCTGGGAACCAATGACCTCTTCTGCCCTGCGTGAGCATCTGCACAAATGTGGCACTGACTCACACAAACACATACAGATAAATAAAAGAGATAATAGAAACAGACTATTTGGTAACAATACCACAATACAATACACATCACTTACTTAAGTTTTGCATAGACTGTGCAAGCTTGCAAGAAATTAACACATATTCATATTCTCAAGTAGATCCATGATGCACCCAAAATGTTTACAAGGGTTCTAGTTAGATATGACAGGTAATTTTAAATAATAAGACATAAACCTACTTCTAACTATATTACAATTTCATGTTCAATGAATATATCAATAAATATTTTTCAGAATGTGTTCATCAAGTTTTTATGTATGGACCCAATTTAAGAAACTAAGCAGTGAATCCTGTATTTAAATGAATGTAGAATCAGATCCTTCTGCAGCTCTTTGGTGATAAAGTGCTGGACGGTGCTGTGAAGAGCACCCGGGCATTAACAAAGGGCAGGTGCACACGAGCTTTAGTCTGCTTCAGTCACACTCAGTGATTCATGTTGGAAAAAGACAAATTTTTCAGTCATCATGGAAATATAGACAAATATAAAAAGAAATTCTATTGTGTATTCTTTACCTGGTTTATCTCATATCTACAGTCTTTGTTCCTGCAAAGAACCATCAAGAATATAACAGTAATGAAGTATTTCAATGCAATTAAGTTCTGTTACTGGTGCATTGGGCTCCTATTGACTGAATGCATGGTGCATGTTATTCTTTCATAATTATGTAAAATCTTTTCATAGATGGATACTTATAGATACTTTGAAGTGCCTAAAATAGCCCCATGGTACTAATATTTAGCAAGAACAAAGTCAGGTAAAGGATAACTAAATTTTTGGAATAATATAATTACATTGGTATGAACTTTGATGAAATTTATGAACTTTAACTGCATGCTTCCAGTCATTGTAGTAGCAAAATCATTTTTACAAATTCTAGTTAAAGTGAATTTCTCAGTGCTGGAGAAATGGCTCAACTGTTAAGAGCACTGGATGGTCTTCCAGAGGACTCAGGTTCAATTCAGAGCAACTACATATTGCTTGAGAACCATCTGTCAAATCCAATTAGTCACACAGGGCATTTGAGAATCTCTTCAGGCTACTACAGGCTCCATGTTTATATGTGCTACATCATCATGAGGGCAGACAAATTATTTATACAAAATAAAATAATAGAAAAATTAAAAAGTTAAATAAAGTCATGTAAAAAGAGTAGATGGTGGAGAATGAGGTTTCTCTATCACTGTAATTTGCTAAGATTACTTTCAGTGCAAGACTTGAGTCACCAAGATAATTGTTTGAGAATAAACATGTTTAAACTGCTGTGTGGAAATGTGTCTTACCCACAATTCTGCAGAACTAAGAGTTTTTTTCCCATTGATTGAACATACAAATGAGAGAGATATTTTCTCAATTTTTCCCACTGAGCATGCCAACACTCAACCAGAATCCCATCCCTGTGAATCAACACAAAGGGGCTAAAAGTTGCATAACCAAGGGTCAGAAATCCATGAGTATTTGCCATAAAAGTACTGTCACTTGAAGAGAGACTTAAAAATACAGAAAAGGCACAATCTGTCCAGTAAAAGAAAACAAAACATAGCATAAGAAGGAGGACACTTTGAGCAGCTCTCAGCTCAGGGGGAGTTCTGCAGAGAAGCTTGGAGTTCTGAAGGTAGAGGACATGCTGGTGGTGCTTGTGGAGAAGAAATACCATGTAGCTACTGGCCCCTCCCATGGCACCCTGAAACACTGCATCTCTCAGGACCATGAGAGGGAGAAAAATCCATTTTATTTTCTGACTTGGTAGCATAAAATAGCAATACTTGTAATCACTTTTAAGTTGTGATTCATTCATTCTTGTATTTGTGGTGGAATGGATTAGGTTCAGACCTATTAAAGAATTGAGTATCCAAAAGACTGAGAAGAATGGAAGGATGTGCCATGTAGACTTTGGACTGAGTGTCCTCCACCCAGATGCTCTGGGACTGATGATGATGGCCTGGACCACAGTGAGGAGACTGCTGGTGCAGATGGAGAGGCCACGGGCCACCCTCTCCAGGTAAACGAGGATCTTACAGCCTATATCATCTAGGAAGTTGCTGAACCCAAAAGTTTCTATTGTCTTTGGCAATCCTTTTACAAGAAGGATTATAATGTGTGTAAAAGCCAAGTGGATGAGAATAAGGTGTGTGGGTTTCCTCTCAGAGCCTCCCCACCAATTGAATATATAATTCACAGAAACAGACATGTTCCCGAGAATGCCAAGTACAGTCATGAAGACAAAAATTGTTTTCTTAATAAACTTCAAAAACATTTCTTCCTTCCTGGTATACAGGATGCAAATACATTTTAAAGAAAGCATCAATAATGCTAGACATTAATCTGAACAGCACATTTTGCATAATAGCATTTTCTGGTTTCAAGAGGTAGTGGTGGACACACGTACTGTTGCAGATTAGGTTCCTGGAATCCCCTCCCCTCCTTTTTTTCCTGTGGACACGGTTATTATGTGTGCTCTGAAAGGTGATTGATAACTGCTATTCAAATCCAAAGTTTTAAAGGAGATTTTTATTTTTAGCTCCACACTAGCAAAACTGACTTTTTCGTGTGTGTATGTTTTGTGTCTATGTCCCTCTGCACTTCTGAACTTATCCTTGTTACATCTCAGCATAGTTTAATTTAACGCCAAGATTCCCAACCAAAGTTTCTTCCTTTGTTTCTTATTCTATTTTTTCATGTTTTCCACCAAATCCTCAATGCCTAAGGGTGATATTTAACCTGTCTCTCTTCCCCACATTAGACACAGACGCTGGGAAGCCTTGCTGGTCAACACCTTTAACATCTCAGATGTAGTAACTTTAACTTTCCTCTCTTTTCTCTGTTTGATATTTCTTTCTTATCTGCATCTTGATTAGCATAACAATTTCTAGACTCACATTTGGTTTATACATTTTGTACCTTCAGACTCTATATCTTAATATTTTAAAAGTGTTTATATTGACTGATCTGTGATTTCACATCATATAAATGTTCACTAGATATCTTTTAAGGTGGTCTTGTATGTCAAGTCAAACTTAATAACCTTTCTAGACAGTGTTCCCAATTTAAAGGAAAATCATCAAAAGATATGGAGAAAAATTCATGCAACTACCAGGTTGCAGGTAAGGAAGGTATCTAGAGGAACTTCCTAGGAGAAAGGCTATCAGAGAGCTGTGATCCTAATGGATGACTCAGGGCATCTGTGACAGCAGTGAAAGACATCAGGGTATCTAAGGGAGCATGGAGCAGCTCTGGACCAGGGGACGATGATGTGGATGAAAGAAGGGAATTGATGAGATTGCCTGAGATGAGTGCAGTTCATGAGTTATGACCTCAGTGTCAGCTGCATGTGGTACACTAGTTTGAGGTATACTGCTGTGAGCAGGGATTTCCCTGTCTAACATGTCATGATGACAATTGCCTCTGCAGGGCCTTGTGAGCAGCAGTTATGTCAGCTTTGCTTTGCAGCCTGCTTCTCCTCCTGTTTCTTTCTTTCTTTATTAGGTTTTAACCTTTATCTTAAGTTTATCAGAAACATAGTATTACAGTTACATGAAGTAATCAATTAAATTTAAAAACACAAAATAAGGGAATTTCCTAATTGAATTGTATTGCTCACCTTCTGACTCATGGGCATCTGAGTTTTCAATCTTGCTCTACCTGAAGCAGATTCTGTATTTTACTCCTTTATTCATTGTGCATTACAGACTTCACAGTAAACATACAGATCAATGTAACCTGTTTGCAGGCTGCTCTGTTCTATATCAGTCCAAACTGATTCCACAATTTAGACCTTGGCAGGATGTTATTCATTGTGTCTGGAGCTCCATTCTCATGCCTCAAGGATTTATGCTAAGCTTTGGACATCTTTCTTAGGTTGAGAGGAACATGACTGCATGGGTTTGTGTGTGCTCTAAGTACTTGGAATGTCTCTTTTTACTAATCTTCTTTCTGCTAAACTCACAGGATTATGTTAATGTCTATGTCCTGAAGACCTTACATGTGACATTCATGAACCTTAGTTTCTTCCAAGGTTTGGGTTCAGCTGGCTTCATGACTTTAAATGTCAATTGTGGCCTTTCATCTGCTCATCTAGTGCATTCTAGAAATCACAATACTAGCCTAAGTATATGAACACAGTGAATAATGCTTCAGACACTGATAACAAACACATCAGCATTCACTAACATATTTACAATAAAAATTAAGTATTTAGTCAATGATTGGAATCTCTTCACCCTATGTCATGGTGGAAAATATTAATTTTTTGTTTGTCTAATGCTTTGTTTGTCTAATGTCTAATGCTGGGCAGCTCATCTTTTGAGTCATCTCTTTTCCAAACTTTAAATCATATTTGATATCAGCTTCTAATCTTTTAATAATCAATTCCTTCTACTGAAGTGGGTAATCCGCAAACAGATATGTGATTCATCTCCCCCATTATCTTCAAAATTGCTACCAAAGTAATTTAAAAGACTGGGTGATCTTGTGTTTAGAGAGATGGATGATAACATATCTGGGTCTAGCCCCCAAGTCTTACGAAGGTTACATCCATCCATCCCGGTTTTCTAAAAAGAAGCAAACAAAAACAAAAACAGATCATTGTTCTTTGCTGCTTAGTGATGAGATACAATTAAGATGAGCTATTTCAAGATGTACTAGTTCACAGCCTGGATCCTTAGCAGGAATTCTCAGGACTGCAATGGTAACTGTTATGCTGAGTGGTTTACATTTATCCTCATGAACTAGGCACACAGGCATACAATGACTGAAGTTGAGATAAGTATGTATAATATGTGACAGAGTCGAGAGACTGTAAGGATGGGTACTGAAGGGAAACTTTTCAATTAGGAATCTAAAGTTACTGTTAAAGAAAACATATGCCAATATTTGAAAAGTGAAAAATGCATCAAAAGAAAAAAATACAAATTTTATAAACACTAAATGACACTGTTGGATTCATAATGCTGGCAAGCAATGAGGGCAAAAAATAAGATTTTTGTTTGTTTTTCTTTGTCTTGTTAATTTTGAGACAGTGTCTCCTGATATAAATCAGGCTAAGCCTCAACAGTTATCTTGCCTCAGTCTTTCTTGTGCTGATGTTACATATGTATATCATTATGCTTGTCTCAAATTTTTAAGAGATTGCTAAAAATCTTCTTTCTGTTACTGATTTCTTTTACGAAGTTAAAGTCTTTGACCACCCCCCATGAAGGAGGAGCATCCTTGTCAAGCCACAGAGGAGGATATTGCAGCCAGTCCTGATGAGACCTGATAAGCTAGGGTCAGATGGAAGGGAAGGAGGACCTCCCTATGGTGGACTTTTACATGGGCAGGGAGGAGATGAGAGAGAGAGAGGGTGGAGTCTGGAGGGAATGAGGGAGGGGACTACAGCTGGGATACAAAGCTAATAAAATATAATTAATGTAAAAAACTAAAAATTTAATTTAAAAAGAAGAAGTCAAGGAGGTACCCTTAGGCAAAGACCTACCCAGTGCTCTGTCATGGCACTGTAGCCTGAGAATGGGTAGAGACACCTCAGCATTTCTGACCTATTTCTCTGTCTCCAGGAACTCATCTCTAATCCCTCTGGAGCCAGGTAGGACCCTTGTCAGGGCCAAAAGCATGTGAAATACCCAAGGCTCACAGAAACTCTCCGTCACTCCCTGGCTTAGTCTGACACACACACAGAGACTTCAGCTTTAATGAAACTCTATGGCACAGTTGAAGGTATTAAAGATCTGACCTCCGTGGACTCCCCTGGACTTCTGTGGTGCAGACAGGCTCTGGAGCAGCTCTGGAAAAGTGACCCTTGCTAGGTCTTGTTTGTAATGCCTGTATTTATTGGGCTCTTGGCTGCCATCAGGTACCGTGGACATCAAGTTTCATGTCACAGTGTCAGGGGGATGGCTGGCCTCTGCAGGGCCTCAGTCCCTGAAGCACAGCTTCCCTCTCTCCCCACAGTTACTACATCTGTTTTGCTCAGAAGTTATTTCAAGCTTCATTAGGGTTTAATTATCTTGAGAGGAAGGATATGTGGTGAGAAAATGAACTAACCAGGTTTCTCTTGTCTGAGTTTTCTGCATCTCCTGAGGACTTCCTGGATACTCACTTAGACCCTGTGCTTGCTGATTCGGTCTGTGTGAACTCATCCTTACCTTGTTGAATTAGAGGGCCTTGTTTTCATGGTGTCCTTCATCCCCTCTGGCTCTCATTCAAAAAACAATGCTTATTTGTTACAAAACTTCAAGAACACTTCTCAATCTTGTTATTCCCAGGAGTGTTCCTTCCGCATACTTTTTACTGTAGTTCCTAGGAAGTTTTTCCTACCTGTATACAGTATGATGTAAAGAAATGTATGTGCAGCACTGAGATTCGAAGTGGCAGTATCATCATTTTGTTTTCATATGTGAAAGCACCATTGGGTTGTCATAGGAGATGAGTTAAAGGTCACTTGTCTTCCTCTGTACCCTTAGTGATGGTGTCTCCATACATGTAGGTATAGCTGAATCATAAAAAGGCAAGAAATGCTTCTGGAAATGAAAGGACAGCTTTTGAGGAAACTAGAATTTCCATTATCATCTATTGAATGGAGAAATCCAGGTATAGAGAAACTAACTTATACATTACATATGTCAGGCTAGATAAAAATTTAAATGTAACAGTTGTTGGCCAAAACAGCCTCATCGGAGTCCCAAACAACCTAGGCTGTTGCCAAGACCGTATGTTACTCTCCGCAAACTGATAACAAGTCCCTATTGCTGAAGACCATTGTACACAACTCATTAAAATGGAGATGTCGAGTGGCTGCCTATATAGATCATTCAGGCCTATATTCCAGTGTCTTTGGTACAGGATATATTCTATATGGTCTCAAAACAGAAGCTTGAACACCAAACCAGAAACAAAGCCTTTATCAACAGTGACATCCTGCCTTCAAGATATGGTAGGGCAGTGGTTGCACAAAGCTTTTGGGAAAATAACCAGCCAATAGCTTATTTGACTTAGGCGCCAGTGAGGTGAAACCCATAGCTAACACTGCCTTGATGGCTGAGAACAGGAAACTAGATAGTAGCCCAGGGACCTAGGGTAAAACCAAATAATATTGGTCAAAAAAGTCTCCACTCTTAGGGCCATTCCTGGTAGAGTATAGGAATTCATTCACTGGAAGACTACCTGTACCATACTAATGGTTAGTGCTGTTGAAATCAGAATTGGATTTAATTGTTATTTAATTTTTAATTTTAATTTAATTTTTCTACTTATTAATTATGCAACACTACGGGGAAATGCCTTACAATTCTATGCATCAAGTTTATTATTTATAAAACGGAAAAAGCTAAGAACGACCCCACAGGATTTTTGTATTAAATAATTTACAGCACTTGTAAGCCTGAGCTGGAGGTGTGAACACTCAAGGCATAAGACCAGAGCCCACATAGATTATATACTAAGTAGTTAATAATAGATCCATCTGTGTGTATTCTCATACACACATACACTTAGTCCAATGTCTCATGCATTGCAAGTTCTCAACACTTAGTAGCTATTTTCATATCCTGTAATAAAGTTTTACAATAATTTGTACATACAGACTTCACATCTTTTTGTTTAACTTGCTGAAATAATAAAATCTTGCACATTTTCTCTAATTCATTTTGTATATTTATTTCATCCACTTAGACATTTGTTTATAGTTCCTCTCTTTAACATTATTTGTTAGATAATATGGATGAAGTAGCATTATTATCTAATGTGAAATTTAAATTTAGAGTACTGTAGAATCATATTAGATTTTTAATTTCTAAACTTATTTTATTTATTGATTTTTCTGTTCCTTTTTCCCTTTCTAGCATTCCTACCCTTCCTCCCTCTGTCTTACAACCATTCCTCTCCTCCTCCTTTCTTCCTTCCCTCTATCCCTCCTTTCTTCAGTCCTCCTTCATTTTCTCTTTTCCTTCTTTCCTCTGTCCATTCCTCTTTTTAATTTTTATTTTATTTATATTTATTACAATTTATTCACTTTGTATCCCAGCTGTATGTAGTTCCCTCTCCTATCCCCTTCCAATCCAGCCCTCACTACTTCTTCTCCCCCCATGCCCCTCTCCCAGTCCACTGATAGGGGAGTCCTCTTCCCCTTCCAGCAGAACCTAGCCTATCAGGTCTCATCAGGACTGGCTGAATTGTCTTCCTCTGTGGTCTGGTCAGGCTGCTGACCCCCCTCACGAGGAGGTGATCAAAGAGTCAGCCACTGAGTTCATGTCAGAGACAGTTCCTTTCCCCATTACTAGGGAACCCACTTGGAGACTGAGCTGCCATGGGCTACCTCTGTACATGAGTTCTAGCTTATCTCCATGTATGGTCCGTGGTTGGATTATCAGTCTCAGAAAAGACTCCTGTGCCCAGATTTCTCAGTTCCGTTGCTCTCCTTGTGGAGCTCCTGTCCTCTCTATCTCTTTCTATCTCCCCCTTCTTTCATAAGATTCATTGCACTCTTTCCAAAGTTGGCTATGAGTCTCAGCATCTGCTCGATACCCTGCTGGGTAGTCTTTCAGAGGCCCTCTGTGGTAAGCTTTTGTAATGTTCCCCATTTTCTCCCTCTTCCAATGTTTATACCATTTGCCTTTCTGAATGAGGTTTGGGATCATAATAGTTTTATACTTACTTTGTTTCCCTAAAATGTGAGTTTAAAATCACCCAAATTCTTCAACTCTGATCAGATCAGTATATGATCCTTTAAAAGTTATTTCATATGATCAAGAAAAACTATGTAGAATTATGGTAATTTCTGTTAAATTTTTGTAGTACACATTGTCCTAGGGTTTTATTACTGTGAGGAGACACCATGACCATGGCAATGCTTTTTCTAAATTAATTTACATAGTTATTTACTTTACCCCCCACTATAGCAACCCTCCATTTTCTCCTCTTGGTCCTACCCACCATACCTCTTCTTGCTATGCCTCTGCCTTACCCTTTAGAAAAGTGGACCCCTGCCCCACTAACCCACCCTAGCACATCAAGTTCCATTCAGACTAAAAACATCATCTTCTGTGGTGGCCTGGCAAGGCAGCCCACAAGGGAGGAGTGATCAAAAAACATGTACCAGAGCCCATGTCAGAGACAGCCCTCTTGAATCTTAGTAGGGAACCCACATGAAGACCAGGCTGCCCATGGAGCAAATATGTGTAAGGGGCTTAGGTCTACTTCAAGCATGGTCCTTGGTTGGCGCTTTATTCTCCATAAGACCCCCTGGGCCCAGCTTAGTTGGCTCTGTTGGTCTTCATGTGGCACTCCTGTCCCCTTTGGTTCCTTCTATCATTCACCCCACTCTTCCTCAAGACTCCCTATGCTTCTTCCAACATTTGGCTGTGAATCTCAGTATCTATTTTGACATACTGCTAGGTGGAGCCTCTTAGAGGACAGCTATGCTAGGCTCCAATATGAAAGCATAGCAGAGTTTTCTAAATAGTGTCAGGGGTTGCTCTCTTCCATTGGTGGGTTTCAGGTTGGGCCAGGCATTGGTTGGACATTCCCTCCATCCGTGCTCTATTTTTATCTGTGTACATTTTGTAGACGGGGTAAATTTTGGGTTGAAGTTTCTGTGGGTAGGTTGGTGTTCTCCTTTCTCCACTAGGAGTCCTGTCTAGTTGGCAACATTTATAAAGGAAAATATTTAAACTTGATTACAAATTTAAATGATATCTATCCTCATATCCTGCCTAACAAAAGATACTAGAAGAAAAACTCCATCCCAAACAAGGATGGTGACTACATCTAAAAAAATACGGGAAAGAAATAACCCCACACCAGCAAAACCAAAATAAGGGAAGCAAACACGCACACACACACACACACACACACACACACACACACACACAGTCTACCACCAATTAACAGTCATTGGTCATTAATATCTCTCAACATCAATGGACTCAATTCCCAATAAAAAGACACAGCTAACAGACTGGATGCAAAAACAGGATCTACCTTTCTTCTGCATCCAAGAAACATACATCAGCAATAATGATGGACATAGCCTCAGAGTAAAGGGCTGGAAAAAAGTTATCCAGGCAAACAGACCCAAGAAGCAAGCTGAAGGAGCCTTTGTAATATCTAATAAAATAGACTTTCAACCAAAATTAATCAAAAGCCTACAATATCATAGAAACTGAATAACAGTCTACTCAATGACCACTGGGTCAGGGAAGAAATTAAAGACTTTCTAGAATTCAATGAAAATGAAGCCACAACATACCCAAATTTATGGGACAGAATGAAAGCAGTGCTAAGATGTAAAGTAGGATTCATCCTAGGCTTCAGTATATGAATATCCATCAAATAACCAAACAAACAAACTGAAAGAAAAGAACCACCACATGGTCATCTCATTAGTTAATGAAAAAGCCTTTGAAAAAAATGCTATATCCCTTTATGTTAAAAGTCTTGGAGAGAATGGGGATACAATACACATACCTAGACAATATAAGGCAACATACAGCAGGCCAATAACCAACATCACATCAAATGGAGAGAAACTTAAACCAATTCCACTAAAATCAGGGACAACAAGGCTGTCTACTCCTTATCTATTCAACATAGCATTTGAATTTCTAGCTAGTGCAATAAGACACCTAAAGGAGATCAAGTGGATACAACACAGAAAGGAGCCAAACTAACTCTGCTAGCAAATGATATGGTAATATACATGAGTGACTCCCAAAATTCTACCAGAGAACTCATATAGCTGATACACACCTACAGCAAAGTGGCTGGACACAAAATTAACTAAAAAAATGTCAGTAGCCTTCCTTTATTCAAATGATAAACAGGTTGAGAAAGAAATTAGGGAAATGACTCCCTTCAAAATAGCCACAAATAATACAAAACATCTTGGTGTAATGCTAACCAAGCAAATGAAAGAACTGTATGACAAAAAAACTTCAAGTCTCTGAAGAAAGAAATTGAAGAATATATCAGAAGATGAAATGATCTCTTAGATTCATGGATCAGTAAGATTAACATATTAGAAATAACCATCAGTGCAATTACCATCAAAATATCAAGATAATGTTTGGAAATATTATTTTATTTTTTTGTATTAATTACAGTTTATTCATTTTGTATCTTAGATGTAGACCCCTCCTTCATTTTCCTCTGAATACCACTTCCCATCCTCATCTTCTCCTAGGCCCCTCCAAAAGTTCACTGATAAGGCAGGTCCTCCTACCCTTCCATCTGACCCTAGCTTATCAGGTCTCATCAGGACTGGCTGCATTGTCCACCTTTGTGGCCTGGCAAGACTGCTCCCCCTTCAGGGGGAAGTGATAAAAGTGTCAGCCACTGAGTTCATGTCAGACAGACCCTTTTCCCCTTACTAGGGTACCCACTTGGATACTGAGCTGCCATGGGCTACATCTGAGCAGCTTTTCTAGGTTATGTCCATGAATTGTCCTTGGTTGGAGTATCAGTCTCACTAAGGACACCTGTGCCCAGATATTTTGGTTCCATTGTTCTCCCTGTGGAGCTCTTGTCCTCTCCAGGTCTTACTATCTCCTTCTTTTATTCTAATATTCTCTGTACTCTTACCAAAGTTTGGCTATGACTCTCAACATTTGCTTTCATACCCTGCTAGGTAGAGTCTTTCAGAGGCCTTCTGTGGTAGGTTTCTGTCCTATTTCCTGTTTTCTCCTTCTTCCAAAGTTCATCCCATTTGTCTTTCTGAGTAAAGATGGATCATCTTACCCAGGGTCCTCCTTCTTGATTGGCCTTTCTAGGTGTACAGATTTTATTTAGAATCTTTATTCTATATTATGTGTCTAATATTCACTCATAAGTAAGTATGTACCATGTATGTCTTTCTGCTTCTGGGATACCTCACTCAGGATGATCTTTTCTACATACTACCATTTGTCTGCAAAATTCATGACTTCCTTGTTTTTAATTGCTAGGTAGTATTCTATTGTGTAAATGTACCATAATTTCTGCATCCATTCTCCATTGAGGGACATCAGGGTTGTTTCCAGGTTCTTGTTATTATGAATAAAGCTGCTATGAACACGGTTGAGCAAATATCCTTGTTGTGTACTTGAGCACAATTTGATTATATGCCTAGGAGTTCTATAGCTGGATCTTGAGGAAGTGCTATTCCTAAATTGTCTGAGAAAGCACCAGATTGATTTCCAAAGTGGTTGTACAAGTTTACATTCCCACCAGCAATGGAAGAGGGTTCCCCTTTCTCCACATCATCTCCAGCGGGTGTTGTCACTTGAGTTTTAATCATAGCCGTTCTGATGGTATAAGAAAAAATCTCAGGGTTGTTTTGATTTTCATTTTCCTGATGATCAAGGACAGGGAGAATTTCTTTAAGTGTTTCTCTGCCATTTGATATTCCTTTACAGAGAATTCTTTGTTTAGCTCTGTACCCCATTTTTAATTGGATTACTTGATTTGTTGCCTTTTAACTTCTTTAGTTCTTTATATATACTGGTTATTAGCCCTCTGTCATAGATAGGGTTGGTGAAGATCCTTTCCCATTCTTTATAAACTGTCATTTTGTAATGATGACAGTGTTCTTTGCTTTACAGAAGGTTTTCAGTTTCTGGAGGTCCCATTTATTGATTGTTGATCTTAGAGCCTGTGCTGTTGGTGTTCTGTTATCAAAATTGTCTCCTGTGGGAATGAATTCTAGGCTCCCCCCCCTTTAAAAAAAGATTTATTTATTTTTTTATTATATATACAATGTTCTGCCTGCATGTATATCTAAACACCAGAAGAGGGCACCAATTTTCATTATAGATGGTTGTGAGCCACAATGGGATTGCTGGCAATTGAACTTAGGACCCCTGGAAGAGCAAGCAATGCTCTTAACCTCTGAGCCATCTCTCCAACTCCTATTATTCTTTATTACAATTTTTTCAGTTTGTATCAACTCCCTCATCTTCTCCTGGTCCCACCTTACCTCCCTCTTTAACCCCTATTTGTCACCCCCCAGTCTACTGATATGGGAGGTCCTCCTCTACTATCTAACCCTATCCTCTCAGCTCTCATCAGGACTGTCTGGATCTCTTTTTCTGTGACCTAGTAAGGCCACCTTGCCAGCGGGAGGTGAACAAAGAGCAGGCAACTGAGTTCATGCCAGAGACTGGCCCTGCTCCCCTTACTAGGACACCTATGGAGACTGAGCTGCCCAGAGGCTACATCAGAACAGGGAGTCTAGGTCTAATCTATGCATGGTCCTTGGCTGATTCATCAGTCTCTGCAGGCCCCCACCCCAGGCCCAGATTTTTTGGTTCTTTTGGTTTTCTTGTGGAGCTCCTGTCCCTTCCAGGTCTTTCTTTCTCCTGCTTCTTCTATAATATTCCTTTCGCTCTGCCCAAAGTTGAGCTATGAATCTCAGTATCTGCTTCAATACTCTGCTGGGTAGAGTCTTTCAGAAGCCCTTTGTGGAAGGCTCCTACCCTGGTCCATGTCTTCTACTTCCAATGTCTATCTTGATTGTCCTTCTGAATGAGGATTAAGCATCTTCCTTGGGTTTCTTGTTGTTTAGCTTCTTTGGGACTATAGATTTTAGTATGTTTATCCTATATTATATGACTAATAAGCACTTATAAGTGAGTATATAACATATGTGTCTTTATGCTTTGGTTACCTCACTGGGGATGATCTTTTTTAATTCCTACCATTTGCCTGAAAATTTCATGACTTCCTTGTTTCAAAGAACTCAAGAAGTTAAGCACCAACAAACCAAGTAATCCAATGAAAAATGGGATACAGAGCTAAACAGAGAATTCTCAACAGAGGAATATCGAATGGTGCAGAAACACTTAAAGAAATGCTCAAAATCTTTAGTTATGAAATGAAAATCAAAATTAAGCTGAGATACCATGTTACATCCATCAGAATGACTAAGATAAAAAACTCATGTGAAAGATATAGCCCATGGCAGCTCAGTGCCCAAGAGTGTTCCCTAGTAAAGGGTAACGGCACTGCCTCTGACATTAGCTGATTGGCCTGCTCTTTGATCACCTCCCCCTGAGGAGAGAGTTGTCTTACCAAGCCAGAGAGGAAGAAAATGAAGACAATCCTGATGAGATCTGATAGACTAGGGTCAGATGGAAGGGGAGGAGAACTTCCCCTATCAGTGAACTGGGGGAGGGGCATAGGAGAAGAAAAGGGAGGAAAGGTGGGGTTGGGAGGGGATGAGGGAGGAGCTACAGCTGGGATACAAAATGAATAAATTGCAGTTAATTAAAAAATAAATTTAATAACAAAAATAAAACAAACAATTAAAAAAACCTCAATTGACTACACATGAAGGAGAGGATGTGGAGGAAGGGGAAGCCTCCTCCACTGCTGGTGGGAATGTAAACTTGTAAATCCACTTTGGAAATGAATCTGGTGCTTTCTCAGAAAATTAGGAAGAGTGCTAAGTCAAGATTCGGCTATATCACTCCTGGGCTTATACCCAAAAGATTCTCAACCATTCAACAAGGACATTTGCTCTACTGTGTTCATAGCAGCTTCATTTGTAATAGCCAGAAGTTATAAAAATAGTTATATTTCCCCCAACCAAGGAATGAATACAGGAATTGTACATTTACACAATAGAATACTACTCAGCAACCAACACAATTCTTTGCAGACCCTGAAAGAACAATTTGCAACTTCATACAGGAAAACAAAAAACCTGAAGAGCTAAAATAATGCTGTACAAAACAAAAACAAAAACCCAAAACAAAAAGAAACAAAACAAAACAACAATCTGGAGATATCACCATCCCTGATTTCAAGCAGTCCTACAGAACAATAGCAATAAAAAACCTGCATAGTATTGACATCAAAACTGACAGGCTGATCAATGAAATCAAATAGAAGACTCACAAATAAACTACACACTGATGGACAAGTGAATTTGACAACGAAGCTAAAACCATACAATGGAAAAAAGAAAGCATCTCCAACAAATAGTGAGGGTCTAACTAGATGTCTGCATGTAAAAAATATTTAAAAAAGCATGCCAATAGATCCATATTTATCACCCTGCACAAAACTCAAGTCCAAGTGGATTAAACAGCTTAACATAAAACCATACATAATAAATGTAATGAAAAAGAAAGTGGGGGAATAGCCTTAAACTCATTGGCACAGGAGACAACTTCCTGAACAGAACACCAATAGCTCAGGCACTAAGATCAACAATAAATCAGTGGGACCTCATGAAACTTAAAAGCTTCTGTAAGGTAAAAGACACTGTCAATAGGACAAAATGGCAGCCAATAGAATAGGAAAAGATCTTCACAACCTTTTATCTGACAGAGGGCTAATATCGAGAATATATAAAGAACTCAAGAAGTAGTTAAATACCAACAAACCAAACAAGCCAATTACAGGAACTCAATGGCTGGCTCTTTGAACTCACCACCCCCCAAGGGAGGAGCAGTCCTGTTAGGCCACAGAAGAGGGCTTTGCAGCCAGTCCTGAAGATACCTGATAAAACAGGATCAGATGAATGGGGAGGAGGTCCCCCCCATCAGTGGACTAGGAAAGGGGCAGAGTGAAGATGAGGGAGGGAGGTTGGGATTGGAAGGGAATGAGGGAGTGGGATACAGCTGGGATACAGAGTTAATAAAATGTAAGTGATAAGAAAAAAAAATGGGATATGGAGCTAAACAGACAATTCTCAACAGAGGAGTCTTGAATGGTTGAGAAACACTGAGAAATGTTCAGTGTCCTTAGTCATCAGGGAAATACAAATCAAAATCACCCTGAGGTTCCATCTTAGACCAGACAGGATATCTAGGATCAAAAACTCAAACCACAACGTATACTGGGGAGGTTGTGGAGAAAGAGAAACACCCCTCCATTGCTGTCAGGCTTACAAACTTTTACAGCCACTGTGGAAATCAATATTGTGGTTTCTCAGGAATTTGGGAATACTTCCACCTCAAGACCCATCTATCGCATCTGAAAGACTCTAACTAGCAGTGTTTTCAAAGCAAAGACTCATGACCAAACCTTTGGCAGAGTACAGGGAATCATAAGAAAGAAGGGGAGTTAGTCTGATGGGGAAAGGATAGGAGCTCCACAAGGACCAAATATATCTGGGCACAGGGTCTTTTCTGAGACTGACATTCAACCAGGGACCATGTATGGATATAACCTAGAACCTCCACTGAGATGTGGCCTGTGGTAGCTCAGTAACCAATTGGTTTTCCAAAGTGAGGGGAACAGGGACTATTTCTAACAGGAACTCAATGACTGGCTCTTTGGTTTCCCCACCCCCGAAGGGAGGAGCAGTCCTGTTAGGCCACAGAGGAGGGCTTTGCAGCCAGTCCTGAAGATACCTGATAAAACAGGATCAGATGAATGGGGAGGAGGTCCCCCCTATCAGTGGACTTGGAAAGGGGCACGGTGGAGATGAGGGAGGGAGGGAGGGACTGGGAGGGAATGAGGGATCGGGACATGGCTGGGATACAAAGTTAATAAAATGTAACTGATAAAAAAAAAAAAAAAAAAAAAAAAGACCTAAACTGAAACAGTGTTGAAAACTATTTCCACATCCCAAAAAAAAAAAAAAAAAAAAAAGACCCATCTATACAGCTCCTTGACATATACCAAAATGGTGTTCCACCATACCACCAAGACACTTTCTCTTCTATGTTCATAGCAGCTTTATTCTTAATAGCCTAAAACTGGAAACAACCTATAAGTCCCTCACACAAAGAAGGGATAAAGAATATGTGGTACATTACCCAATAGAATACTACTCATTTATTAAAAACAAGGACATCTTGAGATTTGTAGGAAAATGGACGGAATGAGAAAAGATTATCCTGAGTGAGGTAACCCAAACCCAAAAAACCATGCATGGTTTATACTCACTTACAAGTAGATATTAGCCATAATGTACAGAACAACCATGCTACAATCCACAGACCCAAAGAAGCTAAGTTACAAGAAGGGCTCAAGGGAGGATGCTTGAATCCCAGTCAGAAGGGGAAATAAAATAAGCATTGGAGATTGATTCAGGGTGGGAACTGGCTAGGAGAGGGGATGAAGAAGGCACCCAGTGTGGAGAAGAGAGAGCTAGGAGAGACAGCTGAATGAGAGATTGGACATCAGAGATGGGAGCATCTCTGGAATGTTCCAGAGACATGGAATAGGGGAGGACCCAGGATGTCTATGGGTATCACCCTAGTTGAGAGTTCTATCATTATGGGATATGGAGTCTGAAGTGGCCACCTCCTATAGGCAGGCAGGAACTTCCAGTGGAGGGATAAGGACACCAACCTACACACAAAACCTTTGACTCCAAACTTGTTCTGCCTACAAGATTTACAAAGAAAAAGATGGAGCAAAGTTTGAGGGAATGGCCAACCAAAGACTGGCCCTACTTGAGACCCATTCCATGGGAGAGAACCAATCGGTGACACTATTAATGTTACTTTGCTATGTTTATCGACAGGAGCCTAGCACAACTGCTCTGAGAGGCTCTGATGTACCCAACATATTCAAGGAAACAGATTCATTTAGCTCAAAATGAATAGGACAAATTCTATGCACACTTTTTACACTATTTGGTTTGAGCAGATTTTTTTAATGCCTTCCTGGGGAAAAAAACATGACAAGAAAAATTTCAGGGTGAAGGCTGAAAAACTCTGAATAGCCACAGCTTCATGTTTCTGATTATATGAAGGACACATGCAAAAGCAGAGTCCACAAGGAGAAGTTTCTGAGGGCTGGAGGCTGCATAGCACACATGGAAGGCTCTAATTTCTTCTGTATTTACATTCCACCTATTAGTAAAATTATGTAGTATTTGTCTACATTCCGCTGATTTATTTAATTTAGCATAATGTCCTACAGGTCCATGCTACTGACGCACTGTATCCAGCATGAGAAAATGATAAAGTTTGAGGTAATGTTTATGCTAATCCAACTGTCAAATCCCTTGTGTGTTTCCTGAAGGGCATAATTGAGTCCCCTTTCCAGTTGCCTTCACTATCCTCTACATTATTTAGATTCATGACTATTTCCATTGTGTCTGAAAATTTTACTTTATGCTTTAATCATGATTTTTGTCTTATTTTTTCCAATATTCTCTGACTTTTCAGCAGAAATTTAAAATAGTGCTAACTCACTCTATCATCTCTCCAGCCCCCTGTTTATTCTTAATGTGGTACAACCTCTTCATCATTTAGATTAAACACTCATTTCTTCAGTACTGCTCTGTGTTCTGGCATCACTTCTTGAGTTAAATTATACAGACTGAATTAGAATTAGAAGGTACTGGGTTTGTCTGGTTCTTTATGTCAGCTGCTTAGAAAAAGCCTCGATCATAAGAACCGTAGGAATAATGTGAGTGACGATGTTATCTACGAAGAAGTCACATTTATATCAGAAAGACAAGAAGCTGGACTGATGGTGAAGAGTCCTGCTCTTCTTGCAGAGGATCCTGGTTCCTTACCCAACATCTACACTATAGGACTCATGACAGTCTGAAGCTCTAGCTTCCAGGGACCCAGTGCACTCTTCTGTCCTGTGAGGGCACCTGTACAAATGTGGCATACAGTCACAAAGACATATACATACAAATAAAATAAATCTCCATATTGGAAAAACAAGCTAATTAGTAAGCTAAAACACAGTACAACACACACCACTTAAATGTTTTTATATACAGTGCAGCCAATCAAAAAATGAATACCTATTCATTATTGCACAGTAGATCCATGATGCACCCAAAATATTTACAATGGTTCCAGGAAGATATGAAAGGTAATTTTAAAAAAATGAAGCTATCTCTAACCATACTACACTGACAATATTTCATGTTCAATGATTCTATCAATAAGTAGTTTTCAGAATGTGTCCATTAGGTTCTTAGAATCCTGGCCATATCTTATTGTATGGACTCAAATCCTGCATTTAAATGAATGTAGAGTCAGATCCTTCTGCAGCTCCTTGTTGATAAATAGCTGGATGGTGTCCTGGAGAACACCCTGGAGTTAACAAGGGGCAGCTGCACAGGAGCCTTGCTCTGCTTCAGTCACATTCAATGATTCACCTTTAAAAAGACAAATCCACATTTTAAAACCAACATAGAACTATAGATAGACAGAAAATGAAAGTTTGCTGTGTATTTGAATTATTTCAGTGCATTTAATTTCTGCAACTGTTGCATTGGGCTCCAGTTTTCATAATTCTGTAAACTTTTGTGTTTAAATGGATACTTAAAGACACTTTGAAGTAGCCTGAAATAGCCTCAAGGTACTAACATTCAGCAAGCACAATGTGAGATACAAAATAAGAAAAAATTGAGACTAATATGATTATATCAGTATGAATTTTTATGAAATTCATTTGAATACTTTATGTCATGGTAGTATCAAAACCATTTTACAAATCTTGTTAAAGTGATTTTGTCACTATTGGAGAGATGGATCAGCTATTAAGAGCAGGACTTCCATACATGGTCCTTGGTTGAATGTCAATCTCAGAAAAGACCCTGTGCCCAGATATATTTGGTCCTTGTGGAGCTCCTATCCTTTCCCCATCAGACTAACTCCCCTTCTTTCTTATGATTCCCTGTACTCTGCCAAAGGTTTGGTCATGAGTCTTTGCTTTGAAAACACTGCTAGTTAGAGTCTTTCAGATGCGCTCAGTAGACTCCTGTCATACGTTCAATGCACATCCCATCTGTCTTTCTAAATGAGGATTGATCATCTTACCCCATGTCCGCTCAATTGATTATCTATTTTAGGTGTATAGATTTCATTATGTTTATCATATCTTATAGGTCTATATAAGTGAGTATATCCCATGTTTGTCTTTCTCCTTCTGGGATATTTCACTCAGAATGATCTTTTCTAGATCCCACCATTTGCCTGCAAATTTCATGATTTCCTCCTTTTTGATTGTTGAGTAGTATTCCATTGTATAAAAATACCACAATTTCTGTACCCATTCCACCGTTGATGGACATCTGGGTTGTTTCCAGGTTCTGGCTATTACAAATAGAGCTGCTATAAACATGGTTGAGCAAGTGTCCTTTTTGTGTAATTGAACAAACTTTGGGTATATACCTAGCAGTGGTATAGCTGGGTCCGGAGGAAGCACTATTCCTATTTGTCTTAGAAAGCGCCAGATAGCTTTCCAGAGTGGTTGTACCAGTTTACATTCCCACCAGCAGTGGAGGAGGGTTCCCCTTTCTCCACAACCTCTCCAGCATGTGTTATCGCTTGAGTTTTTCATCTTGGCCATTCTGATGGGTGTAAGGTGATATCTCAGGGTCGTTTTGATTTGCATTTCCCTGATGGCTAATGAGGATGAGCATTTCTTTAAGTGTTTTTCTGCCGGACCATGTATGGACATAAACTAGAACCTCCACTCAGATGTAGCCTGTGGTAGCTCAGTAACCAATTGGTTTCCCAAAGTGAGGGGAACAGGGACTATTTCTAACAGGAACTCAATGACTGGCTCTTTGGTCTCCCCACCCCCGAAGGGAGGAGCAGTCCTGTTAGGCCACAGAGGAGGGCTTTGCAGCCAGTCCTGAAGATACCTGATAAAACAGGATCAGATGAATGGGGAGGAGGTCCCCCCCATCAGGGGACTTGGAAAGGGGCACGGTGGAGATGAGGGAGGGAGGGAGGGAGGGACTGGGAGGGAATGAGGGATCGGGACACGGCTGGGATACAGAGTTAATAAAATGTAACTGATAAAAAAAAATAAAAATAAAAAAAAAGGAAAAAAAAAAAAAAAAAAAAAGAGCAGGACTTCCAGAGGACCCAGATTCACTTCACAGCAAATACATATTGGTTCAGAACTATCTCTCAAATCTAGCTGGTCACAAGGCATTTGATGATCTCTCCCAGATACTCTATAGGTCTCATGTGTGCACGTGCTGTACAATCATAAATACATGCAAAGCAATCATACATGGTAAATTAATAAAGTGTAAAAATAAAGACCTGTAAAAAGAATGGCCAATAGAATGAAGCTTCTATATTATTGTAATTTGCTAAGAATATTCTCAGTGCAAGACTTGAGTCACCAAGATTATTGCTTGAGAATAAACACATGCTTAAACTGCTCTTGGGATTTTGTCTTACCCACAGCATTGCAGAACTGAGAATTTTTTTCTCACTCATTGAACATATAAACGAGACAGACATTTTCTCAATTTCTGCCACTGAGCATGCCAACACTCCACCAGAAGCCCATCCCTGTGAATCAGCACAAGGGGGCTAAAAGTTGCATAACCAAGGGTCAGAAGTTCTCGGAGAGTATTTACTGTGGAAGTATTGTCCCCTGAAGAGAGAATTAAAAATAAAGAACAGACACAATCAGTCCAATAAAAGAAAACAAAACAGAGCATGAGAAGGAGGACACTTTGAGCAGCTCTCAGCTCAGGGGGAGTTCTGTAGAGAAGCTTGGAGTTCTGAAGGTAGAGGACATGCTGGTGATGCTTGTGCAGAAGTAATACCATGTAGCCACTGGCCCCTCCCATGGCACCCTGAAACACTGCATCTCTCAGGACCGTGAGAGGGAGAAAAATCCATTTAATTTTCTGACTTGGTAGAATAAAATAACAATAGCTGTCATCACTCATAAGCTGTGATTCATTCATTCTTGTATTTGTGGTGGAATGGATTATGTCCAAACCTATTAAACAATTGAGTATCCAAAAGAGTGAGAAGAATGGGAGGATATGCCATGCAGACTTTGGCCTGAGCGTCCTCCACCCAGATTCTCTGGAACTGATGATGATGGCCTGGACCACAGTGAGGAGACTGCTGGTGCAGATGGAGAGGCCACGGGCCACCCTCTCCAGGTAAATTATGATCTTACAGCCTAAGTCATCTAGGAAGTTTCTCAACCCAAAAGCTGCAATTGTCCTTGGCAATCCTTTTGCAAGAAGGATTATGATGTTTGTAAAACCCAAGTGGATGAGAATAAGGTGTATGGGTTTCTTCTCAGGGGCTCCCCACCAACTGAAATTGTAATTCACGGAAACAGACATGTTTCCCAGAATGCCAAGCACAGTCATGAAGAGAAAAATTGTTTTCTTAATAAACTTCAAAACCATTTCTTCCTTCCTGGTATATAAGATGAGATGCAAATACATTTTAAAGAAAGCATCAGTAATGCAAGACATGGATCTGAATAGCACATTTTTTCATATCATTTTCTGGTGTTCAAGAACAGTGGCGGACACACGTCCTGTTGCAGATTAGGTTCCTGAAATCCCCTCCTTCCTTTTTTTCCTGTGGGCACTGGGTTATTATGTCTGATCTGACAGATGTTTGATAACTGCTATTCAAATCTAAAGATTTAAAGAAGATTTTATTTTTTTAGCTCCACACTAGAAAAACTGACTCAGCTTTGTGGATGTGTGTTTGTCAGCCTGTCTCTCAGGCAGCATTGATGCATTTATTCTTGTTACCGCTCAGCATACTGGAATTGAACTCCAACTTCCTTAACCAAAATTTCTCCCTCTGTTTCTCATTCTATTTCATCGTATTTCCTCACCCAATTCCCAAAGTCTGAGGTTCTTGACGAATGTTTCTGACTTCCTCACATCACACAGGTACTGGGAAACCCTCCTGGTTAACACCTGTGATATCTCTGAGATCTAGTAACTTTATCTTCCACATAAGTCCTTTTTTGTTTGATGTTGTTTTCTTAATTGCATCTTTATTACCGTAACAATTTATTTACTTGCATTTGACTTCAATGTTTTGTATCTTCTATTTCTACATCTTCATATTTAAAGTTTTTGTATTTATTGTTCTGTGATTTTACTCCATATAAATATTCACTAGATATTTTTTAAGGTAGACCTCAATGTCAAGTCAAACTGGATAAAAATTTCTAGACAGTTAAATATGAATCACCAAAAGATATTCTGAAATTTTCATATAACCATCAGGTCAATTTTTGTTTTTTTCTCTTTTGCCTTGTTATTTTTGAGACAGTCTCTAAGGTACATAAGGCTGGTCTTGAACAATTTTATTGTCTCAGTCTCTCTACTGCTAATGTTACAAGATTGTATCATTATGCTTGTCTCAAATTTTTGAGACAAATCTATATTTCAAAAAATCCTTTGAAAAAGGTAAAAAGTCAACCACACGCAAAGACATACCTAGAGCTCTGTCATGTTACTTGAGCCAGGAGGAACGATAACGATGCCTCAGCATTTCTACTCCATTTCCATATCTCCAGGAACTAGTTTGTGATCTCTCTGGAGCCAGGTACAAGCCTTGTTAGTGTCAGAAGGAGGAACCAAGTGGAGGACCCAAAGCTCACAGAGCCTCTCAACCACTCCTGGGCTCAGTCAGAGAGAGACTTGAGCATTAACAGAACTCTCCATGGCACAGCTGAGAATGATCTTACCTCCATGGACTCACCTGGACCTCTCTGGTGCAGGCAGGCTCTGGAGCAGCTCTGGGAAGGTGACACTTGCCAGGTCATATTTGTACTGGCTGGACCTGTGGGTCCTTTGGCTGTCATTAGGTATTGTGGACTTCAAGTTTCATGTTGTCACAGTGTCAGGGGAAGGAAGGCCTCTTCAGAGCATCAGTCCCTGAAGTACAGCTTCCCTTTGTCCCCACAGTTACTACATCTGTTTTGATCAGAAGTTATTTCAAGCTTAATTAAGATCTAGTTATTTGAGAGGAAGGACGTGAGGTGAGAAAATGAACATTAACAAAGTTTCTGAATATTGAGCTTCCCTGTTTCCTGACTTATTTGACTTCCCCAGAGTGCCAGTCTGTGTGAGACGGGAACCAAGGCTCTTCCTTCTCTTTCTTAAATCTCCTTTTAGACAATAGTAGAATAAAAGATGCTCAGCACAGAAGATTCTGATTTCTGAGCAAGTCCTAGCAATAGTGAAAGCCTTTGCCATTATTGGAATTGTTTCATTCCTGCACATGAAATATCGTCTGGGAACTGAACTATAAATGCCTTATTGGCCTTATTCTGAAAGCAATCCTTACATGCTGTAAAACTTCAAGAACTTCTCAATCTTATTGTGCCCAGGAGTGGTCTTTCCACATACTTTTTATATAGTTCCTAGGAGGCCCTTACTACCTGGATACAGTTTGATATAAACAAGTGAGTGTGTAGGGCTGATATTAGAAGTGATAATATCATCATTTTTTTTTTTTTTTTGGTATGTAAAAGCACTGTTGGGTTGTCATACGAGAGGAGTTCAAGGTCACTTGTCTTTTTGTGCACCCTGTGTGATGGTGTCTCCATACATGTAGGTGCAGTTGACACATAAGAATTTAACGCTTCTTCTGTGTATGAAAGGACAGCTTTTTGAGGAAACTATAATTTCCATAACTCTCTACCGAATGGGGAAATCCCGGTGCAGAGAAACTAAGCCGTACAGTACACGTGTCAGGGTAGATAGAAATTAAAAATTAAGAGTTGTTGGCCAAAGAAGCCCGTAGGAGTTCCCAAACAACCCAAGATATTGCAAGCCTTTGCTCCCCACAAATGGGCAGGAAGTCTCCATTGCTGAAGACAACATCTACACAACTGATTAAAGATGGAGAAGTTATGTTGTGGCTACATAAAGCATTCACCTCTAGGTTCCAGTATCCTCGGTACAGGAATGTACTCTGCATGCTATCAAAAGAGAAACATAACCTCAAGCCAGCATCAAACCCTTTACCTGCAATGGTGTCCTGCTTACAAAATGTGCTAGGGCAATGGTGGCACTATATGGTGGGAATAACCAACCAATAGCTGATTTGACTTGAAACCCACTCCAGGAGATTGAACTCATATTCAACATTGCTTGGATGACCAAGAACTTGGAACTAGATAGCTCGGGGATCTAGAGTGAAACCAGTTAGTTTGGCTAAGGGTTTGTCTATCTTGTTGATTTTCTCAAAGAACCAGCTCTTGGTTTCATTGATTCTTTGTTTCTAAGGTATTGATTTCAGTCCTGAGTTGGGATATTTCCAGCTGTCTACTCCTCTTGGGTGTGTCTGCTTCTTTTTCTTTCTTTCTTTCTTTTCTTTTTTTTTTTTTCTGCTTTCAGGTGTGCCATTAAGTTGCTTGTATGAGATCCCTCAAATTTCTTTATGAATGCACTTAGTGCTATGAACTTTCCTCTTAGCACTGCTTTCATTGTGTTCCATAAGTTAGGGCAAGTTGTACCTTCATTTTCATAAAGTTCTAGGAAGTCTTTAATTTCTTTATTTATTTCCTCCCTAATCCAGTTGTTATTGAGTAGAGAATTGTTCAGTTTCCATGTGTGTGCAGGCTTTTTGTTATTTATGTTATATTGTTGAGGTCTAGTTTTATACCATGATGGTCTGATGTGATAAAAGGGATTATGTCAATCTTCTTGTATCTGTTGAGGCTTGCTTTGTGCCTGATTATATGGTCAATTTTGGTGAAGGATCCATGAGGTGCTGAGAACAAGGTGTAGTCTTTTGTATTTGGGTGAAAGGTTCTGTAGACATTCATTATGTCCATTTAATTTAAGACCTCTGTACGTGTCAGTATTTCTCTGTTGAGCTTCTGTCTCAATGTCTGTCCCTTGGTGAGAGTGGGATGTTGAAGTCTCCCTCTATTGAGGTGTTTAGAACAATGCGTGATTTAAGCTTTAATAATGTTTCTTTGACAAATTCATGAGCCCTTTTGCTTGGTGCATAGATATTCAGTATTGTTATGTCTTCCTGGTGGATTTTCACTTTGATGAGTATGAAGTGTCCGTCTCCATCTCTTTTGATTAATTTTGGTTGAAAGTCTATTTTATTAGATATTAGGATGGCTACTCCAACTTGCTTCTTGTGTCCATTTGCTTGGAAAACCTTTTTTTTTTCAGCCCTTTACTCTGAAGTAGTGTCTATCTTTGTTGCAGATGTGTGTTTCTTAAATGCAGCAGAATGTTGGATCCTGTTTCCACAGCCAATCTGTTAGTCTGTGTCTTTTTATTGGAAAGTTGAGACCATAATGTTGATAGATATTAATGGCCAATGATTCTTAGTTCCTTTTATTGTGGAGTTGGTGGTGACTGTGTGTTTGTGTGCTTGTTTTCTTTTGCTTTTTTATTGTGAAGTTATCTTTATCCTGTGTTTTCTTGATTGTAGTTGATCTCCTTGGATTAGAGTTTTCCTTCTAATATCTTTTGTTGGGCTGGATTTCTGTGTTTATATTGTTTAAATTTATTTATGTCTTGGGATATTTTGTTTTCTCCATCTATGTTGATTGAAAATTTTTCTGGGTATGGTAGTCTGGTTCACCACATTTGAGGAACTTAATTAGAGGGTTGAAGCATTAGTAAGATTGAGAACCAATGCTTTAAATCAGCATAATTATAACTTTAGTTGTCAAAGCTCATATGAATTCACAGAGACTTAAGCAACATGCATGGGGACTGCACGATTAAGCACTGAGTCTTCTGCAAAATGCTATGGCTTTCAGTTTAGTGTTGAATCCAATCAGTGAATCCAATCAGATTGGATTCCTGACTGTGTAATTGAGTGGGTCTCTGATTCTTTTGCCTTCTTTTAGGCTCCGTTCCTTCTTGGCTTGCCTTGTCAAACTTTGATGTGATAGTTTTAGTTTTATCTTATATTTTATTTTGTTATATTTGAAAAATGAAAGAAAACCTAGCCAACAGGGTAAAGGTTAACAATTAGATTATATCTGCTGGGAGAGAGAAAATCAGTTTTGTCCAATAGAGTGACAACATGTATACCAACCTCTCCAGGATAAGCCTCATGTTTTGGAAAAGTTGACCAACATATCATTGGACTCCAGAGTTTTGTTTTGTCTTGGTGTGTGTGTGTGTGTGTGTGTGTGTGCGCGCGCGCCTGTGCGCATACACACACGTTTGCTTTTATTGGGTTCCAGTCTCGGGGGGGGGGGGTGTGCTTTGGTTCCTGTTCATTTTGGATATGGTTTTATTTCGTTTTCTTTGTTTTGGGTGATTTTGTTGTTTATTAGGGTTTTGTTTATTTTCGGAGAAAGAACTTAAAGTTAAGGGGATAGGGAGGGTAAAGGATAAAGAAGACCTTAAGGGATGGAAAAAATTGTATCAAAATATATTTACATTTAAAATTGTTCCAAATAATTAAAATATAGAAATAATTAGAAGGAAATTTAAAAATCAAATAATCATCTCTCATCCAACAAGGAGCACTTCCTTCTTTCGTCCTTGTTATTTTGTTTACAGAACTTTTTTTTTTTTTGCTTAAAGAAAATGTTGGTGTGTCACTGACCTTTTTGTAGCACTAAGAAATATCTTCTTCCTTTGGAATATAAAGACAGCTAGAACAATTTAAAGCAATAAAAACAGGAAATATCAGAAGGACAGAACTCTTCATGCAGCTTCCACTCAGGAGTTCTGTAGAGAAAATTGGTCACCACAGATAGACGACACACTGGGGGTCACTGGTGAGCTCCATTATGTCCTCAGGCTGAGCTCACATAAAGGATATTCCCTGTAACCGGGTGGCACTTAGATGAATAAGCCCTGGCTGGGGAGATGGCTCAGTGGTGAAAGTGCTCTGCTTCCAAGTGTGAGTGTCACCTCACTTCAGTGCCTGGTGGATTTAAGCTTGTCTCACTACCCTAGAGGAAGCTGAGGAGTGAGATTAACCATTTTGATGTGGTCTGTGTGTGACTGTAGGAAAGAAACCCAGCATTACCACAAGATATGAAATTCTTGAGCTACACTCTCAGCTGTTGTTCTTTTTAAAAATATCATTTAAAAACTATCTTAAGTACAGAATAATAGAATTTCACAGTTATGAAAGATGAAGGTCAATGAATTTGATATAAAGTAACAGAGTACTACTGAATCAGAATACAGACATACACAATACAGAAACAGAATAGCACAACTAACCCCGAAGCTCACTATTTGTCTGTTTGTACAATCTCACATCAGCATCTTTCCTGTAAGTTATGAAGGACAAGATGCTTATTTTCATGATTTGTGAGAATCCTGTACATTAACAGATATTTTAAGAATGACTTCTCTATTTTCTGCTGGTGACAGGTTTCAGATTTAACTCTTCCATATGGACACCCTGAAACCACAAATTATGTAATTAATTTATAAACTTTCTCAGGGGTTAGGGGTGGAGCATGCCCCTGCAAGTTCACAAACAATGCTATTATGAAGTAAACACACATGTCATATAATTATTTGCAGACTCTCTGAGATGACAGGGAGAAATGGGTTCCTAGATAGAGACTGGTTCATAAGTACGTGCATATGTCACTAGCACTGTAACTGAGAAGAACCTTCCAAGGTTAGACCATTTTGACTCCCACCAATAGAGGATGAGAATCTCAGGTAATTTACTTTCCTTTCTACAATATGATTTTTCTAGAGTTTCCAATTTTTAACTACATGTTATCTGAAAATAGTTTTAAATTGCTAAAATTGAGTTTGGGCAAATTTTCATAGAATTGTCCAAACTGATGTATTTGTATCTTGAGTTTGGTGTTCAAGTCTCTCCACATTTCTGTGTTTGCTGGTGGGTGACAGCATTAATGTTATCATATTTATAGCCTCCCTTTCATTGTTCAAACAAAACAGGCTGAAATTAGGGCAGGAAGACCCCTTAAAAGCCCTTAGTGCACTTCCTGTGTCAGGTAGAAACTGGGCTTTGGGTTCCCAAGTGTCCAGTTTGCTTTGCAGAGAGTCTCTTCTGTGTGTGTCTACTGTGTGTGTCCTCATCCCTAATAAAACCCTTCATCACACCTACTGATTCTGGCTGCTATGTCTGATATTCTTTTCCCTGCTTCTACATTTTTTTTCTTTTTTCTTTTTCTTTTTTCTTTTTTATTTTTTTTATCAGTTACATTTTATTAACTCTGTATCCCAGCTGTGTCCCGATCCCTCATTCCCTCCCAGTCCCTCCCTCCCTCCCTCATCTCCACCATACCCCTTTCCAAGTCCACTGATAGGGGGGACCTCCTCCCCATTCATCTGATCCTGTTTTATCAGGTATCTTCAGGACTGGCTGCAAAGCCCTCCTCTGTGGCCTAACAGGATTGCTCCTCCCTTTGGGGGTGGGGAGACCAAAGAGCCAGTCATTGAGTTCCTGTTAGAAATAGTCCCTGTTCCCCTCACTTTGGGAAACCAATTGGTTACTGAGCTACCACAGGTTACATCTGAGTGGAGGTTCTAGGTTATATCCATACATGGTCCTTGGTTGAATGTCAGTCTCAGAAAAGACCCTGTGCCCAGATATATTTGGTCCTTGTGGAGCTCCTATCCTTTCCCCATCAGACTAACTCCCCTTCTTTCTTATGATTCCCTGTACTCTGCCAAAGGTTTGGTCATGAGTCTTTGCTTTGAAAACACTGCTAGTTAGATTTTTTTTTTTTAACTGGCAGAGAAATTAACTCAATCAATAGACAGTAATGTGATGACTAAAGAAACTCCATTTTGTGCTGGGCATCCATCATGCTAACCATTAGCTGTTTTTGTTTATTTTGATTTCTGACTTCAGTCCCTGGAAGATACGTTCCCAATAATACTAACATAGGCATTCTCCCCACCCATAAATGCCCAACTGTGACCACATACTTGTGATGAAATTAGTAACTGCCTTTTGTCTTCTGTAACCTGCTTATGATATAGACATTCAAAGACTCTTTTGAATTTTCTTTGACTGTGTAATCCTGCCAGAACAGAACATCTCTTGGCTTGTGCAGGTGCTCAAGGTCTTCTTGTGTTTTTACCTTTAAATATCCTTCCCTCACCTATGCACAGCAATCTTAAGTCTGGCTCAGTGATTTCAGTCCTATTAGCAGCTTCAATAAATTTTAGTCCATATGGGTCTGTGGCCTTTTCACAAACTGTATATAACTGTAACAGCAGCATAGTGTAATCAATGCCCATAATACATGCAGTTCCGGATATGACTATGCTACTGATTTCTGTGATTTAATAGATACATTTGGAGCTCATCAGAAAGTTAAAAGATCCAAAAGAGAAATAAGTAGGCAAGAACTTGACATGTAGTCTGTGGTTGAAGCTTTCTCCGAGGGGTGGTCCTGGGACTGATGGTGACAGCCTGGACCACAGTATAGTGACAGGCAGAGCAAGTGGAACCAAGGGCATGAAAAATTATATATACTGTAGAATAAAAGATATAAGGTATGTATATAAGATGCCAGAATTTACTCGATCAGATTTAAAATAGTAACAGGAACTGAATCACAGGGTGCATCTGAGAACCCAGCAGGTCACTCTGTCCTTGAGTGTTTGAGCTTCACCAGTTGGAGTAGTTCCACCATAGCTGTCTCTCCCTGGGGGCCATATCTGGTAGTGGCAAGCACTTCCATGATCCCAGTAAGCTCCAGAGGCCCAGAAATTTTCTAGAGAGCTGCTAGTTCTGCTCTCAGCAAAGGACCCAGCCCCAGCAGCCACAACAGCTCAAATCGACTCAGAGACAAGAGGGAAGGCAAAGCAAGCACAGGGCAGGACGATCTTTTCTCTGACATAGCCTTTTAACCTGGGCTCTTACCGTTAGGGGTCTTGCTCAGTTGGGATGGATCTTCCCACATCAATCAAGCTAGAACAACTTATAGAGGAATTTTAATCCTGCATCACGTCTGCCTTTAGTACACACCTTTAATCCCTCTGGCTGGAATAAGGTTAGTTTGTAAAGGAAGCAGCATGTATGAAAGTGACCTCTAGTATGATGAATCAGAGAAAGATTTGACAGAGTGAGTCAGAGAAAAGACATGCGCAGCTCTCATGAGAACAGATGTGAAAGAGAAGCTACTTGACAGTATCATGGAGAGAGTGCAGTGGAGCACAGTTCAGTTAGTTGGCACTTCCTGAAGTTCCTTCAGTTCATGCAGTCAGTACGCTTTGGTTTGTGGAGTTCAGAGGCAGTTCTCCCGAGCAGAGCAACTGTGTCAGAAGCCAAGTGGAGCCAGTTTGAATTAGTCAGTTTGGAAAGGATTTTGAGTCAGAACAGCTGTTTTGAAATACCATAGTTCAGAAAGAGCTAGAAAGGAAGAGTAAGTCTCAGAAGTTGAAACATTCTAGGCCAAGGTTAGCAGAGGGAGGCTAAAAACTGAAACATTCAAGGTCTGAGCTTGCAGAGGACTAGATTGTAAGGAGGCTGGAAGTTTCCAGGACTAGGTCCGTGGACAGTCAGAACTGGGATAGAAATGCTCTGGGCTCAGTCCAAGCCATGTATTTGGAAAGCTTGAGGACAGCTCTTATCACTTCATCTGAAGAAATGAAAACAATATTTACAAGAACTCTTCAGGCAATTTTAATTAATGACAGGTTGACAAAGAAACTCAGCCCAATATTGACCTTTAATCTATTTTATCAAAACATTAAGAACCTAGTTTACGTCCTCAAAGAGCAGTATTACAGAGATTCACAGCCTGGCCTATCTCTTGCTTTGCTCTGGAGAGCTTCAGCTCTTGGCCAAGGGAAGGAGCTCAGGCAGCCTTGGCTTCCCTCCAGGCACAGTACTCAGCTGCAGAGAACAGTTCAACCCACTCTGCAAAAACTTTTTGGGGTTTTCTGTTTATCCTGGGGAGGAATGTAGGGAGCTGTCTGGCAGCTTTGGTGGTCCTGTGTCCTTCATGGTCCTGTGTCCCTTCAGGAGTGGCACTCACACAACTCAGAGCAAACAAGAACCTCCCTGAGACAATTTCAGTGCATAGTGCATTAAGGATGTCCTTGGGATAATATCTAGACTCTTTTGGAACTCCTCGACCAGAGGCTATGGTGATCAAAGGCCCCCAGTGTCTTGCCACTTAACATGGCCATGTGATCCTGGTTCCAACAAGTAGATCGTTCTACACCCTCAGAACTTTGGTTTCCTTGCCCTAGCTGGACAGGATACACCTGCACAGCATCAAGGAAGATGGAGTCAGGGAGCAAGGAATTCTAGCAAACACCGCGATGTTCACTGTAGGCCATAGTGAGTGGCCTAGAGCAAGCAGAGGAAGCTCCAGTGTTAACAATCTGTCATCATGCTTTTAAGACATAAATGTGCCTATGAGATCCTTGTCAGAAGCATAGTCTCCTGATTTGAGAGGACCTGTTTCCCATTGTCTTATCATGTTACTTTAAGGTCTAACCTCATTATAATTGTCCCATTGAATCAACACTACTTTTCTTAGAAGTTTTGGAACCTACCAATATCAAACAATTATTGACCCAATGTGCCTTGTTGTGGTGATTTCATTTGTCTTACTGTTGCTCTTCAAGCTCAACTAAGATAAAAGTCACCTCCCCGCTTCTACCTACCCTATCTTGTTTTTCTATTCTGTTTTTGGGGGAAATTGAAATACCAACTTTTGTCAGAAGTTTAATTCTAGTATTTTTGTCAGTGATAATGAGAAGCTTACAGTCACATGATAGAGATAGTAGCATGGGAGGACGCTATGAATCTACTTTCCACCTCCTCAAAATCCCGCAAGAAGATTGAGTGGTGCCAGACTTATTAAGAAAAGGAACTCTATTATTATAATATTTACTTTACTATGTGTGTATTACAACATTTAGGCAAATGGTAGCTTGTTGGGGAATGTCTGTCATCACAGAATTTGGGATGCAGAAGCAGCTCAAGATTAGCCTGTGCTGAATACTGACTGCTAAGTCAACCTTAGCTACAAAGCAAATATTATGTTCCCATCTCTAATATTTATCATGGCAAACCAGTTTACAAAGTACATCTCTTTAGCTCATAGAGAATAGAAGTGCAATGTAATTTCTACTCTTCTCTGTGAGCATGCAAGACATTAGGAACAGGTATATCTTTGCAATCAAAACAGAGCAGGCAAAACCAGCATAGCCAAGTTCTAAAAATGTTTTAATATTTAGTGAAATAGAATAATATGTCACTGTAAAACCTGTGTAGGACGAGAGAATAAAACCTACCCATTAGAAGAAGAGGAAGCAGGCTTTAGAATGAGAACAGTCTATACAGCTCTGATTTCTGTAGAGGAACTGTTTACAAATCTGGAGTTGTAATGGAGAGGACATGCTTGGGATGATTATACAGGTGAAGAGCCATGGACTTGTCTTGGTTTGGGTTTTAGTGCTGTGAAGAGATACCCTGACCATAGCGCCTATTATAAAGGACACCATTTGATTGGAGCTGGCTTACAGATTCAGAGGCTTAGTTCATTCACGGTGACACACATGGAGGCATGCAGACAGACATGGTGCTGGAGCAGGAGCTGAGAGTTCAACATCTTGATCCACAGGCAGCAAAAGGAGACTGTGTGCCACACTTGGCCTAGCTTGAGTGTAGGAAGCCCACACCCACAGAGACACATTTCCTCAAATGAGGCCACACATTCTAACAGTGCCTCTCCCTATTGGCCACACATCTAAACACACGATTCTATTGGGGCCATACCTATTCAAATCACCACAGATATACATACTGCTTCAGCTCATCAGACTCTGAAAGATGATATCACTAAGAGTCATGAAAGAGAGAAAATCCACTTGGTAATGTGTCTGGTTGGCAGCATATAGCAATGGCCACTGAATGTTCTAGCTACAGACTTGTTCAATCCATTGCCTGATTGGTGTAGCAGAGCCAGTTGAACATTAACAGTCCAAAAGGAAAGGAGAAAAGGAAGAACTTGCCATGCTTTCTGTCATTTGAACTTTGTCTAAATGGTAGTCCTGAAACTAATGGTGGCGGCCTAGATCATGCTGAAGAATCAGGTGGTACAGATGAAAAAGGTCCCATGACTTTCTTGCCAGATCAACCCGAGCTTTATAGCCAACATCTCTTAGTAAATTTCTGATATAAAACACTGTGGCTACAGCTCTGAATAGTGCTACAAACAATGATCAGATTAGAAAATGCCAACTGGATGAGAATAAAGCCTTTTTCTCAGTCCAAGGAAGAAGTATACATGCTTCTCACAAACATTAGGATATTCCTCTCAATTTCAGGTCCATTAAGAGAAACATTGTCTGGATAATGTTTTCCATTGTATCTACTGACTTTACACACAACACTAGAAAAAATGATTTGAGAAACACATGTAAGATTTTCTGTTTCTTTTGATGAAAAGATAGGTATCTTTTACGTGTTTCTTTGATATTGCCTGCTCATGTTATTTATTTTTCTGGTTTGTCTGTTTTCCGTTCCTTTGGAAGTGATGATAGCTATATTCAGGGCATAAACTTCAGATTTTCTGCCTTTCACAAAGATCTTTTTTTTTTTGTACTCTTTGTGTATCAAGTTCACATGAGCATGACTTTTCCAGACAAAGCCAGGTATCACTTTGGCATTTTCAAGTCAACACAGTGTTATCATAGCAGGCTCCTTCCTTTTCTCTCATCTCACCCAGTATGACATCAGGCTAAGGACTAAATTGCTTCATCTGGATCCTCTTCACTGCCCAATCACTCAGATGGTTGTTGAACTAATGACAAGCTTGCAGCTTCTCAGAAAGTTGTGTTTGGACAAGTGGACCAGTTCTTAGGGGAGATGATGTATTCTCCTCTTCCCCAACCCTTTGTTTATAAATTATACAGAGGCTAGTGACTTGGTTAGGGTGTGAATGTCTATGTCACTGGCCTCAATGTGAGACTAACTGTGATAAAAACTGTGTTCCCAATCTTCAAGGGTTGAATCTTACTAAAGGAGATTAACATTTTGCTCCTACTTATTCTGTTCTTACGCTTTCTTCTGACAATATTTCTCCAAGCAAAATACCAGAAAACTCTTCTTTTAGAGTCTTAAAAAAGGCATGCCTTGCCAACTGTTTTAAGGTTGGTTTGGTCTGGTGATACCCTCAGTCACAAACTCCTCAGCCTGCCAGTCCTTCCCAAAAATCTCAGACTGTGAATGTAATCATTTTAGGAGTGTTATTTTTTCCTCTTTTCCTTTGCTTTCTATATTTCAGTAAATATGGACCTTTGAAACAGAAACTTATTCCCTTTGTTTTATCCTTCACAAAGCCCATAGAGCTCCACATGAGAACCTTCATTTCCATTTGCCCTCCACAATTTGGCATCTCATCCAGATCAAAATTATTTTTTAATTACTATCAATGCCCCATAAGAAAAATAACATTGGTGCTTCCCTTTCCACAGGAATTCGTGTGCTATCAAAAGTTGAATTTACCCAGCCAACATGGTTCATGTGCCCTGCTTATATTTTCATCTCTTCTACTTTCAGTGCCTTCAAAAGGCTTTGTTGCCTATGTGTGCTGCCTTCCCACACTGGGCAGTGAGCAGGCCTCAAAAACACTGGTTTTAAATATAGTTTGTAAGTATTAACATAGTGACTGCTGAATAAACTTTACATGTTGCTCAATAAAACTGTTGGTTTTTTATATATTTTTAACATTTATTAATTACACTTTATTCACTTTGTATCCCCCAATAAACCCCTCCCTCCTCCCCTCCCAATCCCACCTTCCCTTCCCCTTCTTCATGCATGCCCCTCCCCAAGTCCACTCTTAGGGGAGGTCCTCCTCTCCTTCCTTCTGATCTTAGTCTATCAGTTCTCATCAGGAGTGGCTGCATTGTCATCTACTGTGGTCTGGTAAGGCTGCTCCCCCCTCAGGGGGAGGTGATCAAAAAGCAGGCCAATCAGATTATGTCAGAGGCAGTTCCTCTTCCCATTACTATGGAACCCACTTGGACACTGAACTGGCATGGGCTACATTTGTGCAGGGGTTTTAGGTTATCTCCATGCATGGAACTTGGTTGGAGTATGAGTCTCTGGGAAGACCCCTGTGTTCAAATTTTCTGATTCTGTTGCTCTCCTTGTGGAGTTCCTCTCCTCTCCAGATCTCAATATTTCCCACTTCTTACATAAGATTACATGCACTCTGCACAACAGTTGGCCATAAGTCTCAGCATCTGCTTTGATAGTCTGCAGGGCAGAGGCTTTCAGAGGCCCTCTGTGGCAGGTTCCTAACTTGTTTCCTGTTTTCTTCTTCCTCTGATGTCCATCCTCTTTTGCATTTCGGGATGGGGATTGAGCATTTTAGTCAGGGTCCTCCCTCTTGATTAGTTTTTTAGATGTATAGATTTTAGTAGGTTTATCCTATATTGTATGTCTGTATGAGTGAGTATATATCCTGTATGTCTTTCTGCTTCTGGGACAGCTCACTCAGGATGATCCTTTCCAGGTCCCACCATTTACCTGCAAATTTCATGATTTCCTTATTTTTCATTGCTGAGTAACATTCCATTGTATAGATGTACCACAATTTCTGCATCCATTCCTCAAGATCTATCCATACCAGTGCTAGGCATATATCCAAAAGAAGCTCAAGTACACAATAAGGACATTTGCTCAACCATGTTTGTAGCATCTTTATTTGTAATAGCCAGAAGCTGGAAACATCCCAGATGCCCCTCAACTGAAACTGTTGGTTTTAACGCTGCACTTTACTCACTAAGATTAACTAACAGAGCAATTTTGAGAATTATTTGAATTGGATTCTTCCCTGAAGATTGATAAAGCTAAATATTCTGGAAAAGTCAGTGCAGTTTTAATGGCTTATTTGGTAATTATTCATCACTTCCTCATTTCTACAGGATGTGAACTTCCACGCTCTGACCAATTTTGTGATGGGCATGGGCTATCTGTCATGAAATCAATCTGCTTAAAATGTGATAGCTTTTCTAAAGTTCCTATGTGATCAGTGAGATGATAATCACAAAACTTATGAAGGTGAAATTATCTTTGATTTCCTAAACAGTGGGACAACTAAGTCAGAAAACTACACACATACACACACACACACACACACACACCCCTATTCTAGAATGATTGGGAAGAGAGATTTATACAAATATTTAATAATTGTTCTCAACCCTCACTTCTCTAGCATGGGAAAAATAGCAAAGAGCAGTTTGAAACTAATTACGTCAGGGTTTACTTTCTGAAATGGATTGTGAGCTGTAAGGGACAGAATGCAATATCCACATGCATTGAAAGAGCAAAATCAGTAAACGAGAGAAGGATGAAGTGCAAAATTGACAGTCTCAAGCTTTGTAACCATCTATCCTATGATTCAAATACTGCCTTTCCTAATGGTTGTATTTCTGGCTTTGAACGTTTTACTTGGACACTTTAAGACTCACTAACTAATACCATGTGTGTCTTTCTGCTTCTGGGTTACCATCTCAGGATGATCTTTTCTAGTTCCATCCATTTGCCTGAAAATGTCATGATTTCCACATGGTACATACTCACTTATAAGTAGATTTTAGACAAATAATACGGCATAATCATACTAAAATCGGTACTCCTAAAGAAGCTAAACAAGAAAGAGGATCCTAGGGAAGATGCTCAGTCCTCATTCAGAAGGGCAAGTGGAGATAGGCATTGGAAGCAGGAAAAGAAAGGGAACAGGACAGGAGCCTACCACAGAGGGCCTCTAAAAGGCTCTACCTAATAGGGTATCAAAGCAGATGCTGAGAGTCATAGCCAAACTTTGGGCAGTGTGCAGGTAATCTTACAAAAGAGGAGGAAACAGAAAACCCTTGAGGGGACAGAAGCTCCACAAGGAGACCAAAAGCCAAAATTTTGGGCATAGGGGGCCCTGCAGAGAGCAATACCCCAACCAAGGACCATGCATGGTGAGGACCTAGAACCACTACTCATAAGTAGCCCATAGGGAGCTTAGTCTCCAAGTAGGTTCTCTAGTAAGGGGAGCAGGGGTTGTCTCTGGCAAGTACTCAGAGGGGAGCTCTTTGATCACCTCCCCTTGAGGGGTAAGCAGCTTTACCAGGCCACAAAGGAAGACAATGCCAAGTTTTTTAAGAATTGATAATTTGCTGAAATCATTGTTTTAAAAACAGTATCGGCAAAAAGACAAACAGCATTTTTCCTCTCACCTATGGTTCCCAGCTCCAAATTTTTCAGATGTGAGTCCATAACCTGTAATAACTGCCAAAATCAAGAAAGGAAAATAGAGTCATGGATTAGCCTGGTGTGGCAGGACAGAGGTAAAAGAGAAGAGAATAGCAGGATTTAAGTATGCAAAAGGGAAAATTGAAAGATGGGAGGAAAATCATGGAGGGGTGTGATATCAGTGCAGAAGACAAGAAGAGCAAGAAGGAATAAGAACACTAAGAAAGTTTGAAAAATCAATATTTATGTTTACTTAAAGTTATCTATCCTGCATTTAAGCCTATAGATAGTTCCAGTGAAGTTGTACCATTTGAGGAGATAGTGTTCTCTCAAGAGCCATAGTCTATCTGTCAGAAACTCCAGTGTCAAACATGAAAAATCTTTGAAATTTCTGGTCATAGACATGCAACAGACTCCTAAAATATTATATGCTGTGTGGACTCATTTGGTTACCTCCCAGAAGTTGAAGATAAGTTCTAATTACCAAAGACGCTGTGTGCTTGTGATACAAAACCTGCAAAATGTGAGCTGGATCTGCCCTGAAATTGTCCTTGGCAATGACTAGTTTTCATAGGAAAAAAAAAAGCTATTTATTTTATTTTTATTTCTCCTTCTCCTTCTCCTTCTCCTTCTCCTTCTCCTTCTCCTTCTCCTTCTCCTTCTCCTTCTCCTTCTCCTTCTCCTTCTCCTTCTCCTTCTCCTTCTCCTCCTTCTCCTTCTCCTTCTCCTTCTTCTTATTCTTCTTCTTCTCCTCCTCCTCCTCCTCCTCCTCCTCCTCCTCCTCCTCCTCCTCTTCCTCCTCCTCTTCCTCCTCCTCCTCCTCCTCCACCTCCTCTCCTTCTCCTTCTCCTTTCTCTTTTTTTATTTGTTCTTCTTTTTTGGTGTCACTCTTGTGGGCTCTTTTATTAAACTCAAATATCTATCTATGTCATGGTTCTATACAAGTCAAACCATCATACTATCTATACAATGCTTTTAAAAACACACTTTTTTTTTACACTATTTTACATATGCTTTGCCTGGGAATACATATTTGCACCAAAAGGGTGTCCTATGGATAAATGCTGGAAGGAAGCGTCCTAACCTATGAAACTATAGTTACAGGAGGTTATGAACCAACATCTGGGTGCTGAGGACCCAATATGAGTCTTCTGCCTTATTATCAAGTGCTCTTAACTGCTAAACCAATTCTGCAACTCCACTTTAACAAGGACTATTATCCTTCCCATCTACATTGATCAACAACATGGCTGACTAGAACCCCAAGTTCCCACAAGCAGAATTTGTTCTGTGAATTTGTTTCATAGCATTTCTCTCATCTGGTGCTCATATTGAACGTGTTCCTTTTCTCCACACCCAGTCTGGATATGCCAGTAAAATTTTGTTGCTTTAGTCTCTTTAATACCTTTCAGATACAGCTTGTATGTGAGATTTCATACTTTATATCAATATTATGCTCATAAAATTGATTATATATATATATTTTATTTTTTAAATGTAAGAGAAAATGTATACAATACACATTCTGGACAGAAATGTCAGGTGATGTACTGACCCTTTATTCTTGTCTTTACCTGCTAGTGACAAAGACTGGAAACTGTGAACACTCTTGAGGTCTCTGGAAAAACAGTACTTCTCCGGAAGGATGCCTTTAACCAAGTTGAAGGTTATTAAAATGTTTCAAAGAGACATAAGTATTTTGAAAACCCGCAGCAAGGGCTGTTGCATGCATTCCTTTTAGAAATTTTAACTCCGTTTTTAATGACAATTTTTAAATTATTTATTCTTTTATTAATTACAATTTATTCACTTTTTAGCCCAGCTGTAGTTCCCCTCCCTCATCTCCTCCTAATACAACCCTTCCCCCTTTTCCACATCCATCTAACGCTAGCTTATTAGGTCTCATCAGGACTGTCTGCATTGTCTTCCTCTGTGGCCTGCTAAGGCTCTTGACCAGGGAACTAATGTGGCCTTGGCTCACCAGCAGGCACTGTTTGGCACTCCTTCAGTGACTGTTGAGATCTTCCCATTTCTCCTCAGGTGGTAAAGGCAGTGAGTTGTTGGTTGGCTTTGTGGAGCTGTATTTTGTCACGTCTTGTGCCCCAGAACAGTGCACTAACAGCAATGACAGGTGCCTCCCTGGGACTTCCGGAGCAAAGGAAGACAGGAATGTGTGGGTTGGTGTGCTTTTGGACCCTCCATTATGTCCTGGGCCAGAGGCTGTAGAGTTCCCCAGAAGTCCAATGTTCTGTCCAATGACAAGGTTGTACTACATGGACTTTAGCAAGCAGCTCTTGTCCGTGTCTCCAGCTTCTGGTCCCTATGCCTGTATGTGAATACCATGTGCCTGAACAGCAACCTTGAGGATGGAGCCCTACACTCATGAAGCAGGGCTGGCAGGGGAAGCTGAACTAATGAATGTCACATATTCTGTGTAGGTGCTAATGACTGAATAGAAGTGAGAGCTGCTGTGGGACAAAGTTCCTGAGCTATTTTACAGGAATAGCTCAGTGTTCATTTGCAGTGTTGTTTACAAAGCAGTGAGCTCAGGACTGTGGCTCTCAATTGGAGTGTATTTTCCAAACCTCCATGGCAATCCATGAAAGATGACATTCCCCCTGGGCTTTCTGACTTATTTAGTGACCACATATCAATGTCTTGAATGAGTTTGGAATTGTGTTATAGTGTTTATTCTTAACTCTTTAGTGAGTGATACCTTGCAATGCCAAGCATTTACTAGCTGTAGTGAATTAACTTTTCTCCCTGGTCATCTCCAGTTTGCAAGAGACCTTCAGATAAACAATGCTTTCCAACATCATTCTTATTCACTAACTCTGCTGTTCATTGGTTTAGAATAGCCTCTGGGACATAGTAAGTGTTTCATAAATAAGTAGAAGAGTTTGTTTTTGTGAGAGTACATTAAAAGGAACAAGAACGCAGGGAATATTTGGAAGTTTTTAAAGGGTAAAACTCCAATTTGTGAAAAAATAAAATTCCAATCTCAGATGATTGCATACCCTTCTGCATATCGTTCTGATGAAGAATATAGCAAACTAAACTGCATGGTAGGAATGGTGGAATGGTGGGAACCTCAACAAGCTTTCAGTTACCCAGTTCCAATTATATGCAAAAACTGTAACTTATTATTTTAAGAATTTCACTGCTGTGATAAATTAGAATGGTAAAAACAAAGGCATTCCAGTGAAAATAGCATTAGATCATAATGAACTTGATGTGAAAAGAAATCTCTTATTTCTCAGCAGACACAGCAGGGCTTAGCAATCTGGACATCTCTGATGATTAGGACAAAGGGGCTGAGACCAGCATAACTAAGTACTAAAAATGCTTTAATATTTAGGACTGTAGAATCATGTGTCACTGTGGAACCCGTGTAGCAGGAGAAAATAAAATCTGCCAAGTAAAAGAAAAGGAAACAGGTCATGAGCGTTAGAACTCTTTGTGTAGCTCTGATTTCTGGCCTGGAATTACATTCAGACCTGGATCTGTGAAGGTAGAGCATGCGTGTGTAATGTTTGTACAGATGGAGAGCCATAGACCCACTGCTCCAGCCCATGAGACCCTGAAAAATGACATCCCGAAGAGCCATGAGGGAGAGGAAAAGCCACTTTACTGTGTGCCTGGATGGCAGCATATAGCAATACCCAGCAGACATCCCAACTACAGACCTGTTCATGCTACTGCTTGCTGTGATGTAGTGGAGCAAGTTGGAGCTTATCAGGGAATTGAAGATCCAAATGAGCAGGAGAAAGGCAAGAACATTTGATGCAGTCTGTGGTTTTAGCCTTCTCCAAAGGCTGGTCCTGGGACTGATGGTGACAGCCTGGACCACACTGAGGAGACAGGTAGTGCAGATGGAGAGGCCACGGGCAACCCTTTCTAGATATATTGTAGTTTTGCAGCCAACATCACCTAGGAAATTTCTGATATAGAAAATTGTGGCTATGGTTCTGACTCCTATGCAATAAATAATTATCGTATTTACAAAAGCCAAGTGGATGAGAATGACATCTGTATTTTTGTGCTCAGGACCCATGATGAAAGGATATAGATGTCTCACAAATAAGATGATGTTTCCTAAACCTCCGAGTCCAATAAGTGAAACGAAAATCATTCTCTGGATGAGGTCTCTAAAAATCATCTTCAAGCCCAGAACAGAACTAGGAAAAAATCCTTTGAGAAACACAAGCAAGTCAATGTGATGTAGTTAACACCTGTGGGTTTTCTGCTTTCTTTAGAGAAAATCCAGCCTAATGTGGAATGCGCCGAATGCTTTGCCAGTAAATACCTGATTTTGTTCTTGTGCATTGTTTTCCTTGCTTCCACTGACATGGGGAAGATGATGACCACTGGACTTAAACACCATGCTGATGTTTACAGAAGAGAGTTACTGCCTTTACAGAAGAAAGTTGTTTATATCCGTCGTCTCTAAACTTGTTTATGAGAATGTCTAAACAAAAGCCAGCATAACTCACTGTCTAAGCTGTGATATTGACCATCAACGTAGATGCTTTTCTTCTCAGAAGCTGTTTGCCATCCTGTACATGCTCACGCTTCAAGTAACTATTGAGCTAGTAAAATCTGTAACTCCTCAAAGATGTCTAATACTTGCCCAAATGGCATTGCTTCTCAGGGTACACTCCTGTGGCTTTTCTTTCTTTCCAACTCTGAATTGAATTGGCAATAAATAAAACAATTTGATAAGGTAGTACAGTAGATATTCTATCCCTTTGCCTTGAGTGGGATGCTGTGATTAATTTTTGTTTCCTAGCATGTCTTGCACGGGGTCATAGTAAAGTGTTCCCTGCCCCCCATACTGTACTGCTATCCTGCTGCTGCTACTATTACTACTACTATGTGCTTTTACTGACTTTTCAATAACAATATTCTCCCAAAGAAAACTGTCTCAGTCTCAACTTAGATTCCAAACAAGGCACACTCTACCATTCCTTAGGTTCCACGCAACAGTGATTTTATCAGTCAGTATAAAGAACAAGCATCCAAACACCATCACATTGATTTGTGTAAACTTACAGATGGCATTCAGTTTCTGTTTTCTCACTCTGTTTAAAGTTAAAAAGAGGATTAAAACATAAATTATTCATTTTGCTTCTTTTTTACAAATCACAAGTAATTTTATGTGGAGATCTTAAGTCTACTTTTCTACCACTTCTTAGTGTTTACTGCTGCTCACCAAATTTATCTGCGAATTGCCTTCAGCTTCTCCTGTGCAAACATAACACTGACAATCACCCAGCATCAATGAATTTATCTGTGAATTGCTTCAGGTTTCTCCTGAACAAAGGTAACAGTGGCAATCACTCTGTGACAAGGGAACACGTGATGTTCTCTTCCTGATATGATTCCAGCCCTGATCCTTCATAGCTAAATGCTGCCCACAGGTAGCAAATGTGTCTCCTACAACTTTTCTGAACCCCCAGGACTGTCAGTCTGTTAGTATTCTTCTATCAACCCCTCTGTGCTGAGCAAACCTGAGAGATGCTTGAGTGCATCAGTTACCGGTATACATCCTGATGCTGTAAAAATTGCTAATGCATAAATCATTAACTGAGTTCAAGGTCGTATAATCCTATGCAAATCACAGAAGTGAACTGAAAAAAAAGTGTTATGCTTGTTCTCTTTCCTTAAGGTTATGGGAGGTCAGTCCAATTAGGAACTCTCATTCAGTAATGTAGTCTGTTTTCTTGCATGTACAGTGGAGGTAAACTTGAAAGCTCCCAGTGATATAGTAGATATTATGAACTATCTTGAAAGATAGTCATCAACGTGACTAATTTTCAGTTGTGTTGTCCACATAGAGATTTTTTTTATGACTATATATTGTTAAGATATACCTCTTGGCTTTTTCAGATCCCAATAATATGTACTGAAATAAGGAAGCTCTCTTTGTTTCTTGAGTGGTGCAATTTTTGGACTGGACTATTATCCATTTATGTCTATTCTAGAAACTCTGATATAGTTATATTTTATTTTATTTCTTTTTAATTGTATTCAATTTTATGTTTATGTGTATTTTGTCTGCATATATGTCTGGGCACCACTTGTGTGCCTACAGAAGCAAGAATAAAGCATTGGATCCCCTAAACCTGGAGCTGCACGTAGTTGTTAGCTGCCATTTGGGTGCTGATAGTTAAATCATAGAATCTGCAAGAGCAATAAGTGCTCTCAACCACTGAGGCAGCTCTTCAGCTCACCTTTGTACATTTTAATTAATTTCCCCAAGAATCTTACTTCCAGCTTGTTAGAGTGAATCAATTCATCTTTGTTCATTGTTAAATGAGGTTTTTGTCATGGTAGAAGCTTAAGGGATCCCAGAACTTAAGAAAGGAAGTTCAGGATTCACAAGAACATGCTTTGTGACAACTCTATATGGATCAAAGTTCTGAAATTCCCAATGTTTACATTTATCATCTTCGGCATATTATTTATTGGCTGCTTTCAACTCTATTTTCATATGTAAATTATATTTAGTGCAATATAGGTGTATTCTGTGGAGTCAAATTGCTGACACACATAGTGCCTAGGGAAGCAGACATCATACTCTAAAAATCCATTTTCTAAAATCAGTTGTTTATGTTATTATATAGCCTCATTTCTGTTTTATCCAGAATTCTCATATTCCATGGTTTACATTGGGTCTAGGAAGGGGGAAATTCACAATAAATGAAACCATGATAAAGAGAGAGTGCTCCATCCACATAGACTGAAGTCACCAGAAGTCATACAGCTCATATCAAAGTTCTCAATCTTTAGAGAAAAAAAAAAAATCACAAAAACATTGTGCAGAAGCTGTAGAAGCAAGAGCTTCCTATTCTAGGCTGCAGTGCAGCTGCCTCTGTCTCTTACCTCTTCTGCCCTGTATAAGGAGCAGTCCTGGCCCTGTGTCTACACAGACTCTCCTTGTGGACACTGAAACAATTCTGGAATGCAAATATGGAAGAATAGACCCTCTTCTCCCTGAATCCTGCCACTTTTCTTTCCCAGAATGATGGGGAGTCTACATCCTTCTCTCCAATACTTCAGCTCTCCACAGATTTTTCTGACATCAAATGCAGCCTCATCCACCATGACATGCAGCACTCACCTGTGAAGTCTGTGCAGGACTCAGGGTAGGTGTCCTCACAACACCAGCCAGGCCCTTTTATCAGCCTCAAGTCCCTGTGCTCAAGCAAGGTGTCAGGATGTCACACCCAGGAGTTTGGTGTCATGAGGGAAGAGGCCCCTTCTGTCTCCATCCCTGAGGCCAGCTTTGCCTTCTCCCTGGTGCTTTGTCTTTCACCAAGCTCAGAAATGTTATGATCTTAATTCCAATGTCTCGGAGTAAACAGTAGAGTGCTTAGCAGTGACATTGGGGTCCTAGGATTTGAAGTTAACTCCAGTCTTCCTCTTTTCCCTCCCAACCACCCAAACCAAGAACTTCTTTGGAATCAATTTCTGATAATCCAAAGTGGTCACTTTCTGAATAATTTTCAGTAATCTATCATTAAGTACTGAAGGCCAGGGCTATCTCCAGTGCCATATTTAAAATACAGTCACCAAGAGACTATGGGATGAATTGTGTTCTCGGTATTACTTTAAATGTCTTCTGTGAGCTTTACAGTCCATCCTGAGTGGATCATATTTTTTCTGATGCTTTTTTAACTTATTTTTTCATATAATAAATTTTGATCATGTTATCCCCCTCCTCCAACACCCCTCACATCTTCCACAGCCCTCTACCTACCCAGCTTTATGCTCCCTTACTTATATTTTTTGTCCCCATAACAAAAGAAGCAAAAAAAAAAAAAAAAACCTGAAGAAAATTAAAAGAAACGAAGAAACAAAACCCGATAAAATGAAAAATACCCAAAACAAAACAAAAAAGCCCACAAAAAAACATAAATTTGTTTTATGTTAAATAACTATTCCTGGGCATGAGTCCTGCCTGCCTTGAAGTATGGTGACATTTCATTGCAAAAATTGACTGTCTCCTTTCCTACTGTCATTAATTGCAAATAGCTTCTTGATTAGGGTTGAGAGTCCTGGTCTGATTTCTTTTCTCAGTGCTGGGACCCCATTTGACTTGAAACCCTGCAGGTCTTCTGTGTGCTGTCACAGTCTCTGTGAGTTTATATGCGCACTGGTCACATTGTGTTTGGAAGACACCATTTCTTTGGAGTTATCTATCATCTCTGGCCCTTACAATGTTTCTGCTTCCACTTCCAAATAGATCCCTTAGTTTTGACTGGAGGGGTGAGTAAAAACATCCCATTTAGGATCAACTGCTTCAAAGTCTCTCACTCTCTGCACCTTGTCTCCTTGTGGGTCTCTGTTTTGATCTCATCAACTGAAAGAAGCTCTCTGATGGGGTTGAGTGAGACACTGATCTATGAGCATAACAGCATTGCTCTGGTGGTGTTGTATTGCTATTTTTTCTTTAGCAGAATGACAGTAGTAGATTTTTCTCTTAGGGTCATAACCTATCTAGTCTCAAGTTCTTGGCCACTTTAGTAGTGTCAGATGGGTTTCAGCTCATGGAGTGGACACTAAGTTCCAATGAAAGGTGGTTGGACACTTCCGTAATATTTGTGTCCCTACTGAAGAAATGCATACTGCAAGCAAATCACTGCTGTGGGTTAGGGTTTGTAGCTGTGGGATGTTGATGATTAGTGTTTCCTCTCATGGTGGTAACGCTGAATGATTTCCAGCATCATCAGTGCTAGTCAGTAGGGGTAGAGCTTATGAGTGAGAACAAGCTTTAGCTCTTTTGAGTGATGACATAAATGTTGTCAGCAATAAGGCCTTACCATCAAGCTGTGGAGACACTCTTCAATAGCCTGTGGTGTTTGAAGGAGGGTGTATGGGACATACTTTTGTTCAATGATTCAACAATTTGTAACCCAAACTTGGTGGCATAAGACGCCTGGTTGAGGCAATTTCTTCTTCCTTTACATTGTGACTCCATTTAAATTCTTCCATATATGTATAAATTTTAGGAAGCTTCTTTACTAGTAGGTTTTTACATGCCTTTTCAAAAGGCCTTTAGTGTTATTCCTCTCTATATTCCCTCCTTTACCCTTCACGCCCACCTCCCTCATCCTTTAAGTCTTTAATTTTCCTTATAACACTGTTTCAAATTCCCCTTCCCTGGAAAACCCCCTCTTTCTTCCTGGTCACTTCTTAGATGTGTAACCTCTGTGGTATTTAATACCACATTGTATCTAACACAACAGAGGTATCTAATACAACGTGGTGGCATTCTGTTGCTATTTTTCTCTTACAGTCATGACCTATGTATTCTCAAACTCTTTGAGGAAACTTCAGAGTTATTTCCGTGGTGGCTGTACAATGTTTGGGCTTGTCCATCAAAACAATGATGTACAACTGTTTCCCTTTCCCTGCACCCTTGCAAACATGTTTTGTTATTTGTTTCATTGATCTTGGTCATTTTGACTAGAGTAAGATGAAATCTCAAATTAATTTTAATCTTTATTTCAATTATGGCTGCAGGGGTTGAACATGTATATATCTTTATGTGTTTCTCAGCCAGCTGTGTTTCATCTCTTGAGAACTCTCTGTAGTTATATATCCAATTTTTAAAGTTGGTTATTTGTTTTTTTTGTGTAGCGTTTTTATACTTTATATATTCTACATTGTAATCCACTGCCAGATATATAATTGGTAAGTACCTTTTTCCATTCTATATCCTGCCGCTTACCTGAATGATAGTGTCCTCTGTTATACAGAGCCTTTTAGCTTCATGGGTTCCACTTATGAATTGTTGGTCTTCATGTATTTAGAAAGTCCATTCCTGTTCCAATGAGTTCAAGCCTATTTCTTACATTCTTTCCTATCAGGTTCAGAAAATCAGGTCTTATGTTGAGGCCCTTGATCCATTTGGAGTTGAGTTTTTGCATGGTGATATATGTGGATCTATTTCATTCTTCTACGTGCAGCTATACAGTTTGACCAGCACCACTTGTTGAAAATGCTGCCTTTTCTTAAGTTCGTAATTTCAGCTTCTTTATCAAAAAGCAGTTGTCCATTAACATATAGACTGATATCTGATTCTTAAATTCCATTCCAATGCTCAGTATATTTTTATGCAAATGCCATTGAAGTTTTAGTACTACAGCTTGGCAATACAACTTAAAAACTGTGATGGTGATATCTTCATCTATTCTTTTATTATTCAGTATTATTTTTTGCCAACCTGTTTTTTTTTATGTATGTGTGTTTCCATTTGAATTAGAATTTTTTTCTCACTTTCTGTGAAGAATTGCAATGGAAGTTTCAGAGGGATTGCATTGAATCTGATAATTGTTTGGGGCAGGATGACCAGCTTTTCACAATCAATCCTGTATATCCAAGAGTATGAGAGAGCCTTCTCACCTCCTGGTATGTTCTTTAATTTCTTTCTTCAATGTCTTAAACTTTTATTATAAATGTCTTTTACTTACTTAGAGTTATCCTAAGAAAGTTGTAGGCTTTTATGAAAGGTACTGTTTCCCTGATTTCTTTCTCTGTATGCTTGCCTTTAAGAAAGCTACTAATTTTGTGTGTTAGTTTTGTATCCTGTTAGAGTACCGAATGTATTCAACAACTTTGGAAGTTTTCTTGTAGAGTCTTTATGTATCATTAACTTTAACATTTTACTTCCCTATTTGTATCCCCTTTGTCTCCTCAGTTGTGTTATTACTCTGGCAATGACTTCAATTATTATATTGAATAGTCAAGGAAAGATTGGAAACCTTGTTTTGTTTCTAATTACAGTGTAATTACTTTGTGTTTTTCTCCATTCAGGATGCTATTATCTCTGTGTTTGCTGTAAATTACTGTTGTTATTTTGAGGAATACCCCTGTCTTCCTGGTCTCTCCAAGGCTTTTCCTAGGAAGAGGATGCTGGATTTTGTCAAAGACCTTTTCTGCATTTGAGATAGTCATGAGTTTATTTTTGTCTCTCTGTCTGTGAATCATCAGCTAGTATGGACTGGATCTTCCCATATCAATCATTAACAACAACAAAATCCCACTACCTTGTCTATAGGTCAATTTGATAAAAGCATTTTCTCAATTGGCCTTCCTCTTCCTAGATGACTTCAGCATGTGTTAACTTAACAGGAGACTACACAGCACACTGGTATACCCATATCAATGTGCAGACAGCTGTTGCATGAAAGAGAAAAAGACTCTTCTCACCCCAGAAGATATCAATCACTTATATCTCCCTGGGAAGAGGGTCTTGTGACTTTTTAAGTTTGTTTATTTGTTTGTTTATTTTCAGTTTGGTGAACTTCCCTAGGCTTGTGAGTCTCCTTGCTCTGTTCAGGATGGAATAATTCAATCAGAAGGAAACAGCTATACAGCAATGTCAATGAGGCAGTCTGTCATTGTGGAGCAATTCCACAACACTATGTCAAGAGTGATGGGTAGATTGTGACTTTAAGCGTCACATGTGTCGCTGTCTTGCAGTGACACTTGAATACCACATGAGTGAAGGACTGGGGGGAAAGAGACAGGTTGACACAAAGAAGGACACCAAGTCTAGGCTCTGATATAGGTGTCAATTTAATAATAGTAAAACCAACACTTATATAGCACAAAAGTACAAGCAGTTTCTCACTGAGGCAATTCTACTTAGCCAAAACATACAAAGGCTCATTCAAGGTTACAGAGCCTGCTGTCTGGTTGCCATGGTTTCATGGAGATTCTCAGGGTCAGAGCCCTCTGCTGTAGAATTGCCAGGGTCAGTCTCTGAGACAGCAAACTTTAGATTATAGCCAGGGCCAAGAGGCCGAATTCCACTGTTGAGATGTGCATTCCAATTTGCCATTAACTTCAAGTAGGCTGCCACACACGTGAAGTATCAAATATTCACAGCATCCTTTGAAGGAGAACCTTATCCTTGTACTTTCTATGTACTTTGTGACTATCATTCATCATCTTTAATGTGTGAAATTGTATTATTAACTTACTTATCCTTATAAGCTTCCTTAGCACTTTCTGGAAACATCACCATGTAATGACCAGAGGAGACCACTCTGCTGCTGGGAGTTAGCTACTATCACTGGTCACTTCCATTATGCCTTGTAAGCTGAACCCACATGACACCCACCGTCCTCATCGTCCCTATGTAAACTGTTCCCCAGGAACACATCGTAATCAGGCTCCTTTGCAGATACATACTCTTTTTAAAAAGAAATGTATTTGTGTCAGGAACAACTCCACATTTGGCTAAGGCCGAGGATCTGGCTTGCTTCCATGTATGTGGACCTATCTGCATTGCCCCCGTGGCACGCCTGGGTTGGCTACCCAGAGGCTATTTAAGCTGTGGGCTGGCTTTCCCCGGGGTCCGAGGATTGTTCAATGTTCCTGAATAAACTGCATTGAAAAAAAAAAAAAAAAAGAAATGTATTTGTTTAATTATTTTACATCCTGGCCACAGCCCCCGCCCTCCTTTCTCCCCAGTCCCACTCTCCCATCACTCTTCCTCTTCTTTTGTTCTCCTCAGAAAAAGGGAACACCTCTCATAAACTCATCATGGCTCATTGAATTATATCAGGACTAACCCCTCTTTTGTTGAGGCCAGACAAGGGAGACCAGCAAGGGGAGAGTGATCCACATGCAGGCAACTAAGTCCATATTAGATATGACCCACTCTCTTCTTATTGCTAGGAGACCCACATGAAGACCAAGTTGCCCATCTGTGTAGTGGGCCTTGGTCCAGTCCATGCATGCTCTGTGGTTGGTGCCTCAGTCTTTTAAAGCTCCTATGGACCCAGCTAGTTGACACTGTTGTTCTTCTTTAGGACCTTCTATCTTTCCCCACATTCCTCCACAAGACTCCCCTAGTCATGTGTCTCCAGCTAGTCTCAGATATCCTCCTCCTGTGTTTTCCCTTCTCTCTCCCTGCCCTTTGGCTCCCACTCTCCGTCCCCACCTTCATTCTACTCCCCGCACTCTCTCCCATCCAGTTCCCTCTCTTCATCCAATTTGACATCCATTATATTTCTGCTTCTGGGTGGGATTCAAGAAGATACATACTGTTGTTGAAGGTTAAAATTTAACATTGATTTATCTTTTAGTTATTTAGTGGTTATTCCTAATCCAGCTGTATATACACATCACCACAGGAAGACTAAGATTTATTTAATTAACCTAGAGCACAATGCTGGGCAATAGTTACTCCACCTTAAACCTTCAAGCCTGTAGAGTTTCCTTCCATTCAGAATCGCACATTATATTTGCTTTTAGTCATATCTTAGGTCCAGTTCATCTCTCCTGATGGTTGCAAGTCCTTTCCTGTTGATCTCTCCTCTCCAACTCCTCCCACTTGCTTCTTTCTCCTCCCCTCCAGACCAGGATGTTCCACACTTTTCTCTCCATTGCACAGCATTGGCTGGTTGTTTTATTGAAAATATAGAGAAGAAATTGTGGCATGTTACACAAACTTGAGACAGGTGATGCTTAGATGAAGCATTGCAATGCAATGTCCAGATTGAAACCAGATAGTGCAGTAGAGAAATTAGCATTTGAATGAACAATGAACATTTCACAAAAATGTTATACCAACAACATACTCTTTATGAATAACGAGTAGCAGATATTTAAGAATCATTCTCCAAAAGTAAATATTAGTATTATTTTGTGTCTCCTTGTCTGTTTTACACTCAGTTTTCTGTGATAATGGTATTATGTTTTAGGTATTTCGTGCTTTAATAAGTATGAGCCTAGTCACTTCCATCAACAGTACGGTTCTCAATATATCATAGATTAAGAATGGCTACAAGTATTGTTATTTTATGCTAAAAGTTAAAAAAAAAGGTAATGGATTTCTCTCCCTCTCATGTTCCTGAGAGATGCTGTGTTATAGGATGCCATGTGTACATGTTGGCACAAACATATTTAATGTTATATGTGTTGAAATTGGAGGAGAATTCCTAGGAATTGGTCTGTCTATCTATTGTATGGTTCTAGGATGAAACTCAGATTGTCAGGCTAGACAGCATGGAGTTTCCTTGCTGACCCATCTCATTAGATTGAGTTTTCCCTTATGTCTTCCCATTTGGAAAATGAAATGGTGTCTAGGGTTACCTTGTCTCTTCTAATTTGTGTGTCTTTGTTCCACAGCCTTAAAGTTTTCTGGGGTATATTTGAACCCCAAACTGATTCTGTGTTTTAATATTAAATGGCATTTTAGGCTTCAATATTACGTTAAGCTACATAGTTTTTCCAGTGTTTATGGTCCAATACTTAAAGCTGAGCCACCCAAAGACATCCAAAAGCTTCTCTTGTTGAAACACAATCAAGTAGTCTACAGGGTATAGCCAGGAGAAAGCATTTGATGGGCTGTAAGGTGATATTTGAGTGAGAGGTCTCAGTTTTGATTCCTGAGTGAATGTGAACTGAGACTGCAAAACAGGAGCAGCAGCAGCAGCAGCAACAACAACAACAACATCCCTACAGCAACAACAACATCCCTAAGATACTATCAGGTATCTGCAACTAATTTCCAGTTTCCCCCTACACATCCTTGCTACATTTTAATTGTATGAACCAGCTCACGGACCCACTTGGGCTTGAGATTTAGTATCTAAGTATTTTAAGAGAGCATTTTAGAAGGTGTGGACTAAGAAATTCCTTAAGTGATTTAAAGAAGCATTTTAGAAGGTGTAATGTCTAGAGGAGTAATGGACCTTTGTGGTGGATCTATTTCTTTCAAGAGTGACATGCGCATTGGCCACCATGAAGCACAGTGACTGTCCATCCCACAGAATACATTTCCTTATAGTCAGAACTATGAAACACACTGAATGATGTAGTGGTAGCTTACCTTATGGTACTGGTAATGCGGCAGGTAACAGTTCATTGAGGGGTGCCATGCAGTTTCTCATTTTCCTTCTTTCTGCCACAGCTGCATAGTACGTTGGGAAGTATATTATAGGGGGAAGCTTCCTTGAGGACTGGGATCTTTTTTGTACATCTTTTTTGGGGGGTTGTCTCCCATATTGGAGACTGACATTCTAGATTCAGGTATGTTTGTGTTTTCCGCTATCTTTTACATAATAATGTACCCATATGATCCAAGTAAACGGAAACACTCAGCTCAAGTTGGATAGAACCAATTCTATACACACTTTTTATACTATTTGGTGTGAGCAGATTTTTTTAAAATATCTTCGTAGAAAAATATCATCTGACAAGGAGAATTTCAGAGTGAAGGCTGGCAAACTCTTGAGTAGCCACAGCTTTGTATATCTGAATATATGGAGGCCCCAGCCAAAAGCAAGGTCCTCAAAGGGAGGAGTCTCTGAGGGGTGTAGGTTGCATACCACATAGAGGAGGCTCTAGTCTCTTTTGTATTTACATTACACCTATTAGTAAAATCACGTGGCATTTGTCGACAAATAGCTGATTCATTTCATTTAGCATGAAGTTCTACAGGTTCGACTAGTGAAATGGAGTGTGTCCATCATAAAGAAATGATAAAATTTGAGGTGATGCATAAATTAATCCAATTGTCAAATATCTTGTGTTTCCTGAGAGCATAATTGTCCCCTTTCCTGGGTTCATTCACTGTCATTTACATATGTAGCTTCTGACTATTTCCGTTATCTATTGAAATTTGCATTTATGTTCTAATCTGACTTCTAAAGAGAAATTTTAAATTAGCAACTCTGTGCCACTCTGAGTCTAGGCCATCCTTATTCATACTATATCAAAAATTATACATCTCCTGTCTACCATTTTTAAGACTTTTTAAAATTAAATTTAAAGCTTATTTTTGTGTTCCTGTCTATTTTCAATGTGTGCCTTAGCACCCATGTGAGATTGGAGGACAGCATGAGGGAGTCAGCATCCTTCTTCAGAGACAGATCAGGTTGTGTGGGTATCAACAGTTGCTTTTACTTATGAAGTCATTTCTATAGCCCCCTGTCTGTTCTTAAGTTTGAACAACCTCATCATCATCAGTCAGATTAATCACATCTTTCTTCACTCCTTCTCCATGTTCTTAAATCATTTCCTTTTGAGCCCAGTTACACAGACTGATTTAGAAGGTGCTTGATTTGTCTGGTTCTTTATGTCAGATACTTAGAAAAAATGTTTTAATATAAGAGCTGTAAGATTAACAGGAGCCATGGTGTCACCTACAAATAAGTCGCATTTACATGAGGAAGACAAGAAGCTGGAGGGATGGTGAAGAGACCTTCTCCTCTTGCACAGGACCCTGGTTCCTTACCCAACACCCACATCATAGGACACATGACAGACTGTAGCTCTAGTTCCCTGGGAACCAATGACCTCTTCTGCCCTGCGTGAGCATCTACACAAATGTGGCACTGACTCACACAAACACATACAGATAAATAAAATAGATAATAGAAACAGACTATTTACTAACAATACCACAATACAATACACATCACTTACTTAAGTTTTGCATAGACTGTGCAGGCTTGCAAGAAATTAACACATATTCATATTCTCAAGTAGATCCATGATGCACCCAAAATGTTTACAAGGGTACTAGTTAGATATAACAGGTAATTTTAAATAATAAGACATAAACCTACTTCTAACTATATTACAATTTCATGTTCAATGAATATATAAATAAATATTTTTCAGAATGTGTTCATCAACTTTTTATATATGGACCCAATTTAAGAAACTAAGCAGTGAATCCTGCATTTAAATGAATGTAGAATCAGATCCTTCTGCAGCTCTTTGGTGATAAAGTGCTGGACGGTGCTGTGAAGAGCACCCGGGCATTAACAAAGGGCAGGTGCACACGAGCTTTAGTCTGCTTCAGTCACACTCAGTGATTCATGTTGGAAAAAGACAAATTTTTCAGTCATCATGGAAATATAGACAAATATAAAAAGAAATTCTATTGTGAATTCTTTACCTGGTTTATCTCATATCTACAGTCTTTGTTCCTGCAAAGAACCATCAAGAATATAACAGTAATGAAGTATTTCAATGCAATTAAGTTCTGTTACTGGTGCATTGGGCTCCTATTGACTGAATGCATGGTACATGTTATTCTTTCATAATTATGTAAAATCTTTTCATAGATGGATACTTATAGATACGTTGAAGTGCCTAAAATAGCCCCATGGTACTAATATTTAGCAAGAACAAAGTCAGGTAAAGGATAACTAAATTTTTGGAATAATATAATTACATTGGTATGAATTTTGATGAAATTTATGAACTTTAACTGCATGCTTCCAGTCATTGTAGTAGCAAAACCAGTTTTACAAATTCTAGTTAAAGTGAATTTCTCAGTGCTGGAGAAATGGCTCAACTGTTAAGAGCACTTGATGGTCTTTCAGAGGACTCAGGTTCAATTCAGAGCAACTACATATTGCTTGAGAACCATCTGTCAAATCCAATTAGTCACACAAGGCATTTGAGAATCTCTTCAGGCTACTACAGGCTCCATGTTTATATGTGCTACATCATCATAAGGGCAGGCAAATTATTTATACAAAATAAATTAATAGATAAATTAAAAAGTTAAATAAAGTCATGTAAAAAGAGTAGATGGTGGAGAATGAGGTTTCTCTATCATTGTAATTTGCTAAGATTACTTTCAGTGCAAGACTTGAGTCACCAAGATAATTGTTTGAGAATAAACATGTTTAAACTGCTGTGTGGAAATGTGTCTTACCCACAATTCTGCAGAACTAAGAGTTTTTTTCCCATTGATTGAACATACAAATGAGAGAGATATTTTCTCAATTTTTCCCACTGAGCATGCCAACACTCAACCAGAATCCCATCCCTGTGAATCAACACAAAGGGGCTAAAAGTTGCATAACCAAGGGTCAGAAATCCATGAGTATTTGCCATAAAAGTACTGTCACTTGAAGAGAGACTTAAAAATAGAGAAAAGGCACAATCTGTCCAGTAAAAGAAAACAAAACAGAGCATAAGAAGGAGGACACTTTGAGCAGCTCTCAGCTCAGGGGGAGTTCTGCAGAGAAGCTTGGAGTTGTGAAGGTAGAGGACATGCTGGTGGTGCTTGTGGAGAAGAAATACCATGTAGCTACTGGCCCCTCCCATGGCACCCTGAAACACTGCATCTCTCAGGACCATGAGAGGGAGAAAAATCCATTTTATTTTCTGACTTGGTAGCATAAAATAGCAATACTTGTAATCACTTTTAAGTTGTGATTCATTCATTCTTGTATTTGTGGTGGAATGGATTAGGTTCAGACCTATTAAAGAATTGAGTATCCAAAAGACTGAGAAGAATGGAAGGATGTGCCATGTAGACTTTGGACTGAGTGTCCTCCACCCAGATGCTCTGGGACTGATGATGATGGCCTGGACCACAGTGAGGAGACTGCTGGTGCAGATGGAGAGGCCACGGGCCACCCTCTCCAGGTAAACGAGGATCTTACAGCCTATATCATCTAGGAAGTTGCTGAACCCAAAAGTTTCTATTGTCTTTGGCAATCCTTTTACAAGAAGGATTATAATGTGTGTAAAAGCCAAGTGGATGAGAATAAGGTGTGTGGGTTTCCTCTCAGAGCCTCCCCACCAATTGAATATATAATTCACAGAAGCAGACATGTTCCCGAGAATGCCAATTACAGTCATGAAGAGAAAAATTGTTTTCTTAATAAACTTCAAAACCATTTCTTCCTTCCTGGTATACAGGATGCAAATACATTTTAAAGAAAGCATCAATAATGCTAGACATTGATCTGAACAGCACATTTTGCATAATAACATTTTCTGGTTTCAAGAGGTAGTGGTGGACACACGTACTGTTGCAGATTAGGTTCCTGAAATCCCCTCCCCCCATTTTTTTCCTGTGGACACTGGGTTATTATGTGTGCTCTGAAAGGTGATTGATAACTGCTATTCAAATCCAAAGTTTTAAAGGAGATTTTATTTTTAGCTCCACACTAGCAAAACTGACTTTTTCGTGTGTGTATGTTTTGTGTCTATGTCCCTCTGCACTTCTGCACTTATCCTTGTTACATCTCAGCATAGTTTAATTTAACCCCAAGATTCCCAACTAAAGTTTCTTCCTTTGTTTCTTATTCTATTTTTTCATGTTTTCCACCAAATCCTCAATGCCTAAGGGTGATATTTAACCTGTCTCTCTTCCCCACATTAGACACAGACGCTGGGAAGCCTTGCTGGTCAACACCTTTGACATCTCAGATGTAGTAACTTTAACTTTCCTCTCTTTTCTCTGTTTGATATTTCTTTCTTATCTGCATCTTGATTAGCATAACAATTTCTAGACTCACATTTGGTTTATACATTTTGTACCTTCAGACTCTATATCTTAATATTTTAAAAGTGTTTATATTGACTGGTCTGTGATTTCACTCCATATAAATGTTCACTAGATATCTTTTAAGGTGGTCTTTTATGTCAAGTCAAACTTAACAACCTTTCTAGACAGTGTTCCCAATTTAAAGGAAAATCATCAAAAGATATGGAGAAAAATTCATGCAACTACCAGGTTGCAGCTAAGGAAGGTATATAGAGGAACTTCCTAGGAGAAAGGCTATCAGAGAGCTGTGATCCTAATGGATGACTCAGGGTATCTGTGACAGCAGTGAATGACATCAGGGTATCTAAGGGAGCATGGAGCAGCTCTGGACCAGAGGATGATGATGTGGATGAAAGAAGGGAATTGATGAGATTGCCTGAGATGAGTGCAGTTCATGAGTTATGACCTTAGTGTCAGCTGCATGTAGTACACTAGTTTGAGGTATACTGCTGTGAGCAGGGATTTCCACATCTAACATGTCATGATGACAATTGCCTCTGCAGGGCCTTGTGAGCAGCAGTTATGTCAGTTTTGCTTTGCAGCCTGCTTCTCCTCCTGTTTCTTTCTTTCTTTATTAGGTTTTAACCTTTATCTTAAGTTTATCAGAAACATAGTATTACAGTTACATGAAGTAATCAATTAAATGTAAAAACACAAAATAAGGGAATTTCCTAATTGAATTGTATTGCTCACCTTCTGATTCATGGGCATCTGAGTTTTCAATCTTGCTCTACCTGAAGCAGATTCTGTATTTTACTCCTTTATTCATTGTGCATTACAGACTTCACAGTAAACATACAGATCAATGTAACCTGTTTGCAGGCTGCTCTGGTCTATATCAGTCCAAACTGATTCCACAATTTAGACCTTGGCAGGATGTTATTCATTGTGTCTGGAGCTCCATTCTCATGCCTCAAGGATTTATGCTAAGCTTTGGACATCTTTCTTAGGTTGAGAGGAACATGACTGCATGGGTTTGTGTGTGCTCTAAGTACTTGGAATGTCTCTCTTTACTGATCTTCTTCCTGCTAAACTCACAGGATTATGTTAATGTCTATGTCCTGAAGACCTTACATGTGACATTCATGAACCTTAGTTTCTTCCAAGGTTTGGGTTCAGCTGGCTTCATGACTTTAAATGTCAATTGTGGCCTTTCATCTGCTCATCTAGTGCATTCTAGAAATCACAATACTAGCCTAAGTATATGAACACAGTGAATAATGCTTCAGACACTGATAACAAACACATCAGCATTCACTAACATATTTACAATAAAAATTAAGTATTTAGTCAATGATTGGAATCTCTTCACCCTATGTCATGGTGGAAAATATTAATTTTTTGTTTGTCTAATGCTTTGTTTGTCTAATGTCTAATGCTGGGCAGCTCATCTTTTGAGTCATCTCTTTTCCAAACTTTAAATCATATTTGATATCAGCTTCTAATCTTTTAATAATCAGTTCCTTCTACTGAAGTGGGTAATCCGCAAACAGATATGTGATTCATCTCCCCCATTATCTTCAAAATTGCTACCAAAGTAATTTAAAAGACTGGGTGATCTTGTGTTTAGAGAGATGGATGATAACATATCTGGGTCTAGCCCCCAAATCTTACGAAGGTTACATCCATCCATCCCGGTTTTCTAAAAAGAAGCAAACAAAAACAAAAACAGATCATTGTTCTTTGCTGCTTAGTGATGAGATACAATTAAGATGAACTATTTCAGGATGTACTAGTTCACAGCCTGGATCCTTAGAAGGAATTCTCAGCACTGCAATGGTAACTGTTACACTGAGTGGTTTACATTTACCCTCATGAACTAGGCACACAGGCATACAATGACTGAAGTTGAGATAAGTATGTATAATATGTGACAGAGTCGAGAGACTGTAAGGATGGGTACTGAAGGGAAACTTTTCAATTAGGAATCTAAAGTTACTGTTAAAGAAAACATATGCCAATATTTGAAAAGTGAAAAATGCATCAAAAGAAAAAAATACAAATTTTATAAACACTAAATGACACTGTTGGATTCATAATGCTGGCAAGCAATGAGGGCAAAAAAATAAGATTTTTGTTTGTTTTTCTTTGTCTTGTTAATTTTGAGACAGTGTCTCCTGATATAAATCAGGCTAAGCCTCAACAGTTATCTTGCCTCAGTCTTTCTTGTGCTGATGTTACATATGTATATCATTATGCTTGTCTCAAATTTTTAAGAGATTGCTAAAAATCTTCTTTCTGTTACTGATTTCTTTTACGAAGTCAAAGTCTTTGACCACCCCCCATGAAGGAGGAGCATCCTTGTCAAGCCACAGAGGAGGATATTGCAGCCAGTCCTGATGAGACCTGATAAGCTAGGGTCAGATGGAAGGGGAGGAGGACCTCCCTATGGTGGACTTTGACATGGGCAGGGAGGAGATGAGAGAGAGAGAGGGTGGAGTCTGGAGGGAATGAGGGAGGGGACTACAGCTGGGATACAAAGCTAATAAAATATAATTAATGTAAAAAACTAAAAATTTAATTTAAAAAGAAGAAGTCAAGGAGGTACCCTTAGGCAAAGACCTACCCAGTGCTCTGTCATGGCACTGTAGCCTGAGAATGGGTAGAGACACCTCAGCATTTCTGACCTATTTCTCTGTCTCCAGGAACTCATCTCTAATCCCTCTGGAGCCAGGTAGGACCATTGTCAGGGCCAAAAGCATGTGAAATACCCAAGGCTCACAGAAACTCTCAGTCACTCCCTGGCTTAGTCTGACACACACACAGAGACTTCAGCTTTAATGAAACTCTATGGCACAGTTGAAGGTATTAAAGATCTGACCTCCGTGGACTCCCCTGGACTTCTGTGGTGCAGACAGGCTCTGGAGCAGCTCTGGAAAAGTGACCCTTGCTAGGTCTTGTTTGTAATGCCTGTATTTATTGGGCTCTTGGCTGCCATCAGGTACCGTGGACATCAAGTTTCATGTCACAGTGTCAGGGGGATGGCTGGCCTCTGCAGGGCCTCAGTCCCTGAAGCACAGCTTCCCTCTCTCCCCACAGTTACTACATCTGTTTTGCTCAGAAGTTATTTCAAGCTTCATTAGGGTTTAATTATCTTGAGAGGAAGGATATGTGGTGAGAAAATGAACTAACCAGGTTTCTCTTGTCTGAGTTTTCTGCATCTCCTGAGGACTTCCTGTATACTCACTTAGACCCTGTGCTTGCTGATTCGGTCTGTGTGAAGTCACGCTTACCTTGTTGAATTAGAGGGCCTTGTTTTCATGGTGTCCTTCATCCCCTCTGGCTCTCATTCAAAAAACAATGCTTATTTGTTACAAAACTTCAAGAACACTTCTCAATCTTGTTATTCCCAGGAGTGTTCCTTCCGCATAATTTTACTGTAGTTCCTAGGAAGTTTTTCCTACCTGTATACAGTATGATGTAAAGAAATGTATGTGCAGCACTGAGATTCGAAGTGGCAGTATCATCATTTTGTTTTCATATGTGAAAGCACCATTGGGTTGTCATAGGAGATGAGTTAAAGGTCACTTGTCTTCCTCTGTACCCTTAGTGATGGTGTCTCCATACATGTAGGTATAGCTGAATCATAAAAAGGCAAGAAATGCTTCTGGAAATGAAAGGGCAGCTTTTGAGGAAACTAGAATTTCCATTATCATCTATTGAATGGAGAAATCCAGGTATAGAGAAACTAACTTGTACATTACATATGTCAGGCTAGATAAAAATTTAAATGTAACAGTTGTTGGCCAAACCAGCCTCATAGGAGTCCCAAACAACCAAGGCTGTTGCCAAGACTGTATGTTGCTCTCCACAAACTGATAACAAGTCCCTATTGCTGAAGACAATTGTACACAACTCATTAAAATGGAGATGTCGAGTGGGTGCCTATATAGATCATTCAGGCCTATATTCCAGCGTCTTTGGTACAGGATATATTCTATATGGTCTCAAAAGAGAAACTTGAACACCAAACCATAAACAAAGCCTTTATCAACAGTGACATCCTGCCTTCAAGATATGGTAGGGCAGTGGTTGCACAAAGCTTTTGGGAAAATAACCAGCCAATAGCTTATTTGACTTAGGCGCCAGTGAGGTGAAACCCATAGCTAACACTGCCTTGATGGCTGAGAACAGGAAACTAGATAGTAGCCCAGGGACCTAGGGTAAAACCAAATAATATTGGTCAAAAAAGTCTCCACTCTTAGGGCCATTCCTGGTAGAGTATAGGAATTCATTCACTGGAAGACTACCTGTACCATACTAATGGTTAGTGCTGTTGAAATCAGAATTGGATTTAATTGTTATTTAATTCTTAATTTTAATTTAATTTTTCTACTTATTAACTATGTAACACTAGGGGGAAATGCCTTACAATTCTATGCATCAAGTTTATTATTTATAAAACGGAAAAAGCTAAGAACGACCCCACAGGATTTTTGTATTAAATAATTTACAGCACTTGTAAGCCTGAGCTGGAGGTGTGAACACTCAAGGCATAAGACCAGAGCCCACATAGATTATATACTAAGTAGTTAATAATAGATCCATCTGTGTGCATTCTCATACACACATACACTTAGTCCAATGTCTCATGCATTGCAAGTTCTCAACACTTAGTAGCTATTTTCATATCCTGTAATAAAGTTTTACAATAATTTGTACATACAGACTTCACATCTTTTTGTTTAACTTGATGAAATAATAAAATCTTGCACATTTTCTCTAATTCATTTTGTATATTTATTTCATCCACTTAGACATTTGTTTATAGTTCCTCTCTTTAACATTATTTGTTAGATAATATGGATGAAGTAGCATTATTATCTAATGTGAAATTTAAATTTAGAGTACTGTAGAATCATATTAGATTTTTAATTTCTAAACTTATTTTATTTATTGATTTTTCTATTCCTTTTCCCTTTCTAGCTTTCCTACCCTTCCTCCCTCTGTCTTACAACCATTCTTCTCCTCCTCCTTTCTTCCTTCCCTCTATCCCTCCTTTTTTCAGTCCTCCTTCATTTTCTCTTTCCCTTCTTTCCTCTGTCCATTCCTCGTTTTAATTTTTATTTTATTTATATTTATTACAATATATTCACTTTGTATCCCAGCTGTATGTAGTTCCCTCTCCTATCCACTTCCAATCCAGCCCTCCCTACTTCTTCTCCCCCCCATGCCCCTCTCCCAGTCCAGTGATAGGGCAGTCCTCCTCCCCTTCCAGCAGAACCTAGCCTATCAGGTCTCATCAGGAATGGCTGAATTGTCTTCCTCTGTGGTCTTGTAAGGCTGCTGACGCCCCTCACGAGGAGGTGATCAAAGAGTCAGCCACTGAGTTCATGTCAGAGACAGTTCCTTTCCCCATTACTAGGGAACCCACTTGGAGACTGAGCTGCTATGGGCTACCTCTGTACATGAATTCTAGCTTATCTCCATGTATGGTCCTTGGTTGGATTATCAGTCTCAGAAAAGACTCCTGTGCCCAGATTTCTCAGTTCCCTTGCTCTCCTTGTGGAGCTCCTGTCCTCTCTATCTCTTTGTAACTCCCCCTTCTTTCATAAGATTCATTGCACTCTTTCCAAAGTTTGGCTATGAGTCTCAGCATCTGCTCGATACCCTGCTGGGTAGTCTTTCAGAGGCCCTCTGTGGTAAGCTTTTGTAATGTTCCCCATTTTCTCCCTCTTCCAATGTTTATACCATTTGCCTTTCTGAATGAGGTTTGGGATCATAATAGTTTTATACTTACTTTGTTTCCCTAAAATGTGAGTTTAAAATCACCCAAATTCTTCAACTCTGATCAGATCAGTATATGATCCTTTAAAAGTTATTTCATATGATCAAGAAAAACTATGTAGAATTATGGTAATTTCTGTTGAATTTTTGTAGTACACATTGTCCTAGGGTTTTATTACTGTGAGGAGACACCATGACCATGGCAATGCTTTTTCTAAATTAATTTATATAGTTATTTACTTTACACCCCAACTATAGCCCCCTCCATTTTCTCCTCTTGGTCCTACCCACCATACCTCTTCTTGCTATGCCTCTGCCTTACCCTTTAGAAAAGTGGACCCCTCCCACTAACCCACCATAGCACATCAAGTTCCATTCAGACTAAAAACATCATCTTCTATGGTGGCCTGACAAGGCAGCCCACAAGGGAGGAGTGATCAAAAAACATGTACCAGAGCCCATGTCAGAGACATCCCTCTTTCATCTTAGTAGGGAACCCACATGAAGACCAGGCTGCCCATGGAGCAAATATGTGTAAGGGGCTTAGGTCTACTTCAAGCATGGTCCTTGGTTGGCACTTTATTCTCTATAAGACCCCCTCAGCCCAGCTTAGTTGGATCTGTTGGTCTTCATGTGGCACTCCTGTCTCCTTTGGTTCCTTCTATCATTCACCCCACTCTTCCTCAAGACTCCCTATGCTTCTTCCAACATTTGGCTGTGAATCTCAGTATCTATTTTGACATACTGCTAGGTGGAGCCTCTTAGAGGACAGCTATGCTAGGCTCCAATATGGAAGCATAGCAGAGTTTTCTAAATAGTGTCAGGGGTTGCTCTCTCCCATTGGTGGGTCTCAGGTTGGGCCAGGCATTGGTTGGACATTCCCTCCATCTTTGCTCTATTTTTATCTGTGTACATTTTGTAGACAGGGTAAATTTTGGGTTGAAGTTTCTGTGGGTAGGTTGGTGTTCTCCTTTCTCCACTAGGAGTCCTTTCTAGTTGGCAACATTTATAAAGGAAAATATTTAAACTTGATTACAAATTTAAATGATATCTATCCTCATATCCTGCCTTACAAAAGATACTAGAAGAAAAACTCCATCCCAAACAAGGATGTTGACTACATCTAAAAAAATACGGGAAAGAAATAACCCCACACCAGCAAAACCAAAATAAGGGAAGCAAATATGCACACACACACACACACACACACACACACACACACACACACAAACATGCACACACACACAAGCAGTCTACCACCAATTAACAGTCATTGGTCATTTATATCTCTCAAAATCAATGGACTCAATTCCAAATAAAAAGACACAGCTAACAGACTGGATGCAAAAACAGGATCTACCTTTCTTTTGCATCCAAGAAACATACATCAGCAATAATGATGGACATACCCTCAGAGTAAAGGGCTGGAAAAAAGTTATCCAGGCAAACAGACCCAAGAAGCAAGCTGAAGGAGCCTTTGTAATATCTAATAAAATAGACTTTCAACCAAAATTAATCAAAAGCCTACAATATCATAGAAACTGAATAACAGTCTACTCAATGACCACTGGGTCAGGGAAGAAATTAAAGACTTTCTAGAATTCAATGAAAATGAAGCCACAACATACCCAAATTTATGGGACAGAATGAAAGCAGTGCTAAGATGTAAAGTAGGATTCATCCTAGGCTTCAGGATATGAATATCCAATAAATAACCAAACAAACAAACTGAAAGAAAAGAACCACCACATGGTCATCTCATTAGTTAATGAAAAAGCCTTTGAAAAAAATGCTATATCCCTTTATGTTAAAAGTCTTGGAGAGAATGGGGATACAATACACATACCTAGACAAAATAAAGGCAACATACAGCAGGCCAATAACCAACATCACATCAAATGGAGAGAAACTTAAAGCAATTCCACTACAATCAGGGACAAGACAAGGCTGTCTACTCCTTATCTATTCATCATAGCATTTGAATTTCTAGCTAGTACAATAAGACACCTAAAGGAGATCAAGTGGATACAACACAGAAAGGAGCCAAACTAACTCTGCTAGGAAATGATATGGTAATATACATGAGTGACTCCCAAAATTCTACCAGAGAACTCATATAGCTGATACACACCTACAGCAAAGTGGCTGGACACAAAATTAACTAAAAAAAAGTCAGTAGCCTTCCTTTATTCAAATGATAAACAGGTTGAGAAAGAAATTAGGGAAATGACTCCCTTCAAAATAGCCACAAATAATACAAAACATCTTGGTGTAATGCTAACCAAGCAAATGAAAGAACTGTATGACAAAAAAACTTCAAGTCTCTGAAGAAAGAAATTGAAGAATATATCAGAAGATGAAATGATCTCTTAGATTCATGGATCAGTAAGATTAACATATTAGAAATAACCATCAGTGCAATTACCATCAAAATATCAAGATAATGTTTGGAAATATTATTTTATTTTTTTGTATTTTTTATTAAATTTTAGTTTTTTGTATTAATTACAGTTTATTCATTTTGTATCTTAGACGTAGACCCCTCCCTCATTTTCCTCTGAATACCACTTCCCATCCTCATCTTCTCCTAGGCCCCTCCAAAAGTTCACTGATAGGGCAGGTCCTCCTACTCTTCCATCTGACCCTAGCTTATCAGGTCTCATCAGGACTGGCTGCATTGTCCACCTTTGTGGCCTGGCAAGAGTGCTCCCCCTTCAGGGGGAAGTGATAAAAGTGTCAGCCACTGAGTTCATGTCAGACAGACCCTTTTCCCCTTACTAGGGTACCCACTTGGATACTGAGCTACCACGGGCTACATCTGAGCAGCTTTTCTAGGTTATGTCCATGAATTGTCCTTGGTTGGAGTATCAGTCTCACTAAGGACACCTGTGCCCAGATATTTTGGTTCCATTGTTCTCCCTGTGGAGCTCTTGTCCTCTCCAGGTCCTACTATCTCCTTCTTCTATTCTAATATTCCCTGTACTCTTCCCAAAGTTTGGCTATGACTCTCAACATTTGCTTTCATACCCTGCTAGGTAGAGTCTTTCAGAGGCCTTCTGTGGTAGGTTTCTGTCCTATTTCCTGTTTTCTCCTTCTTCCAAAGTTCATCCCATTTGTCTTTCTGAGTAAAGATGGATCATCTTACCCAGGGTCCTCCTTCTTGATTGGCCTTTCTAGGTGTACAGATTTTATTTAGAATCTTTATTCTATATTATGTGTCTAATATTCACTCATAAGTAAGTATGTACCATGTATATCTTTCTGCTTCTGGGATACCTCACTCAGGATGATCTTTTCTAGATCCCACCATTTGTCTGCAAAATTCATGACTTCCTTGTTTTTAATTGCTAGGTAGTATTCCATTGTGTAAATGTACCATAATTTCTGCATCCATTCTCCATTGAGGGACATCAGGGTTGTTTCCAGGTTCTTGCTATTATGAATAAAGCTGCTATGAACACGGTTGAGCAAATATCCTTGTTGTGTACTTGAGCACAATTTGGTTATATGCCTAGGAGTTCTATAGCTGGATCTTGAGGAAGTGCTATTCCTAAATTGTCTGAGAAAGCACCAGATTGATTTCCAAAGTGGTTGTACAAGTTTACATTCCCACCAGCAATGGAAGAGGGTTCCCCTTTCTCCACATCATCTCCAGCGGGTGTTGTCACTTGAGATTTTGATTATAGCTGTTCTGATGGTATAAGCTGAAATCTCAGGGTTGTTTTGATTTTTCATTTTCCTGATGAATAAGGACAGGGAGAATTTCTTTAAGTATTTCTCTGCCATTTGATATTCCTTTACAGAGAATTCTTTGTTTAGCTCTGTACCCCATTTTTAATTGGATTACTTGATTTGTTGCCTTTTAACTTCTTTAGTTCTTTATATATACTGGTTATTAGCCCTCTGTCATATATAGGGTTGGTGAAGAGCCTTTCCCATTCCTTAAACTGTCATTTTGTAATGATGACAGTGTTCTTTGCTTTACAGAAGGTTTTCAGTTTCTGGAGGTCCCATTTATTGATTGTTGATCTTAGAGCCTGTGCTGTTGGTGTTCTGTTATCAAAATTGTCTCCTGTGGCAATGAATTCTAGGCTCCCCACCTTTAAAAAATATTTATTTATTTTTTTATTATATATACAATGTTCTGCCTGCATGGATATCTAAACACCAGAAGAGGGCACCAATTTTCATTATAGATGGTTGTGAGCCACCATGGGATTGCTGGCAATTGAACTTAGGACCTCTGGAAGAGCAAGCAATGCTCTTAACCTCTGAGCCATCTTTCCAACTCCTTTCCAACAATTTTTTCAGTTTGTATCAACTCCCTCATCTTCTCCTGGTCCCACCTTACCTCCCTCTTTAACCCCTATCTGTCACCCCCCAGTCTACTGATAGGGGAGGTCCTCCTCTACTATCTAACCCTATCCTCTCAGCTCTCATCAGGATTGTCTGGATCTCTTTTTCTGTGACCTAGTAAGGCCACCTTGCCAGCGGGAGTTGAACAAAGAGCAGGCGACTGAGTTCATGCCAGAGACTGGCCCTGCTCACCTTACTAGGATACCTATGGAGACTGAGCTGCCCAGAGGCTACATCAGAACAGGGAGTCTAGGTCTAATCTATGCATGGTCCTTGGCTGATTCATCAGTCTCTGCAGGCCCCCAACCCAGGCCCAGATTTTTTGGTTCTTTTGGTTTTCTTGTGGAGCTCCTGTCGCTTCTAGGTCTTTCTTTCTCCTGCTTCTTCTATAATATTCCTTTCACTCTGCCCAAAGTTGAGCTCTGAATCTCAGTATCTGCTTCAATACCCTGCTGGGTAGAGTCTTTCAGAAGCCCTTTGTGGAAGGCTCCTACCCTGGTCCATGTCCTCTACTTCCAATGTATATCTTGATTGTCCTTCTGAATGAGGATTAAGCATCTTCCTTGGGTTTCTTGTTGTTTAGCTTCTTTGGGACTATAGATTTTAGTATGTTTATCCTATATTATATGACTAATAAGCACTTATAAGTGAGTATATAACATATGTGTCTTTCTGCTTCTGGGTTACCTCACTGGGGATGATCTTTTTTAATTCCTACCATTTGCCTGAAAATTTCATGACTTCCTTGTTTCAAAGAACTCAAGAAGTTAAGCACCAACAAACCAAGTAATCCAATGAAAAATGGGATACAGAGCTAAACAGAGAATTCTCAACAGAGGAATATCGAATGGTGCAGAAACACTTAAAGAAATGCTCAACATCTTTAGTTATGAAATGAAAATCAAAATTAAGCTGAGATACCATGTTACATCCATCAGAATGACTAAGATAAAAACTCAAGTGACAGATATAGCCCATGGCAGCTCAGTGCCCAAGAGCATTCCCTAGTAAAGGGTAACGGCACTGCCTCTGACATTAGCTGATCGGCCTGCTCTTTGATCACCTCCCCCTGAGGAGAGAGTTGTCTTACCAAGCCAGAGAGGAAGAAAATGAAGACAATCCTGATGAGATCTGATAGACTAGGGTCAGATGGAAGGGGAGGAGAACTTCCCCTATCAGTGAATTGGGGGAGGGGCATAGGAGAAGAAGTGGGAGGAAAGGTAGGGTTGGGAGGGGATGAGGGAGGAGCTACAGCTGGGATACAAAATGAATAAATTGCAGTTAATTAAAAAATAAATTTAATAACAAAAAATAAAACAAACAATTAAAAAACCTCAAGTGACAACACATGAATGAGAGGATGTGGAGGAAGGGGAAGCCTCCTCCACTGCTGGTGGGAATGTAAACTTGTAAATCCACTTTTGAAATGAATCTGGTGCTTTCTCAGAAAATTAGGAAGAGTGCTAAGTCAAGATTCAGCTATATCACTCCTGGGCATATACCCAAAAGATTCTCAACCATTCAACAAGGACATTTGCTCTACTGTGTTCATAGCAGCTTCATTTGTAATAGCCAGAACTTAGAAAACTAGTTATATTTCCCCCAACCAAGGAATGAATACAGGAAGTGTACATTTACACAATAGAATACTACTCAGCAACCAACACAATTCTTTGCAGACCCTGAAAGAACAATTTGCAACTTCATACAGGAAAACAAAAAACCTGAAAAGCTAAAATAATGCTGTACAAAACAAAAACAAAAACCCAAAACAAAAAGAAACAAAACAAAACAACGATCTGGAGATATCACCATCCCTGATTTCAAGCAGTCCTACAGAACAATAGCAATAAAAAACCTGCATAGTATTGACATCAAAACTGACAGGCCGATCAATGAAATCAAATAGAAGACTCACAAATAAACTACACACTGATGGACAAGTGAATTTGACAACGAAGCTAAAACCATACAATGGAAAAAAGAAAGCATCTCCAACAAATAGTGAGGGTCTAACTAGATGTCTGCATGCAAAAAATATTTAAAAAAGCATGCCAATAGATCCATATTTATCACCCTGCACAAAACTCAAGTCCACGTGGATTAAACAGCTTAACATAAAACCATATATAATAAATGTAATGAAAAAGAAAGTGGGGGAATAGCCTTAAACTCATTGGCACAGGAGACAACTTCCTGAACAGAACACCAATAGCTCAGGCACTAAGATCAACAATAAATCAGTGGGACCTCATGAAACTTAAAAGCTTCTGTAAGGTAAAAGACACTGTCAATAGGACAAAATGGCAGCCAATCGAACAGGAAAAGATCTTCACAACCTTTTATCTGACAGAGGGCTAATATCGAGAATATATAAAGAACTCAAGAAGTAGTTAAATACCAACAAACCAAACAAGCCAATTACAGGAACTCAATGGCTGGCTCTTTGAACTCACCACCCCCCAAGGGAGGAGCAGTCCTGTTAGGCCACAGAAGAGGGCTTTGCAGCCAGTCCTGAAGATACCTGATAAAACAGGATCAGATGAATGGGGAGGAGGTCCCCCCCATCAGTGGATTGGGAAAGGGTCAGAGTGAAGATGAGGGAGGGAGGTTGGGATTGGAAGGGAATGAGGGAGTGGGATACAGCTGGGATACAGAGTTCATAAAATGTAAGTGATAAGAAAAAAAAATGGGATATGGAGCTAAACAGAGAATTCTCAACAGAGGAGTCTTGAATGGTTGAGAAACACTGAGAAATGTTCAGTGTCCTTAGTCATCAGGGAAATACAAATCAAAATCACCCTGAGGTTCCATCTTAGACCAGACAGGATATCTATGATCAAAAACTCAAACCACAACGTATACTGGGGAGGTTGTGGAGAAAGAGAAACACCCCTCCATTGCTGTCAGGCTTACAAACTTTTACAGCCACTGTGGAAATCAATATTGTGGTTTCTCAGGAATTTGGGAATACTTCCACCTCAAGACCCATCTATACAGCTCCTTGACATATACCAAAATGGTGTTCCACCATACCACCAAGACACTTTCTCTTCTATGTTCATAGCAGCTTTATTCTTAATAGCCTAAAACTGAAAACAACCTATAAGTCTCTCACACAAAGAAGGGATAAAGAATATGTGGTACATTACCCAATAGAATACTACTCATTTATTAAAAACAAGGACATCTTGAGATTTGTAGGAAAATGGACGGAATGAGAAAAGATTATCCTGAGTGAGGTAACCCAAACCCAAAAAACTACTATAAAGAAGTTTATACTATAAAGTTTATACTATAAAGAAGTTCTTTACCCAAAGAAGCTAAGTTACAAGAAGGGCTCAAGGGCGGATGCTTGAATCCCAGTCAGAAGGGGAAATAAAATAAGCATTGGAGATTGATTCAGGGTGGGAACTGGCTAGGAGAGGGGATGAGGAAGGCACCAAGTGTGGAGAAGAGAGAGCTAGGAGAGACAGCTGAATGAGAGATTGGACATCAGAGATGGGAGCATCTCTGGAATGTTCCAGAGACATGGAATAGGGGAGAACCCAGGATGTCTATGGGTATCGCCCTAGTTGACAGTTCTATCATTATGGGATATGGAGTCTGAAGTGGCCACCTCCTATAGGCAGGCAGGAACTTCCAGTGGAGGGATAAGGACACCAACCTACACACAAAACCTTTGACTCCAAACTTGTTCTGCCTACAAGATTTAGAAAGAAAAAGATGGAGCAAAGTTTGAGGGAATGGCCAACCAAAGACTGGCCCTACTTGAGACCCATCCCATGGGAGAGAACCAATCGGTGACACTATTAATGTTACTTTGCTATGTTTATCGACAGGAGCCTAGCACAAGTGCTCTGAGAGGCTCTGATGTACCCAACATATTCAAGGAAACAGATTCATTTAGCTCAAAATGAATAGGACAAATTCTATGCACACTTTTTACACTATTTGGTTTGAGCAGATTTTTTTAATGCCTTCCTGGGGAAAAAAACATGACAAGAAAAATTTCAGGGTGAAGGCTGAAAAACTCTGAATAGCCACAGCTTCATGTTTCTGATTATATGAAGGACACATGCAAAAGCAGAGTCCACAAGGAGAAGTTTCTGAGGGCTGGAGGCTGCATAGCACACTTTGAAGGCTCTAGTTTCTTCTGTATTTACATTCCACTTATTACTAAAGTTACGTAGTATTTGTCTACATTCAGCTGATTTATTTAATTTAGCATAATGTCCTACAGGTCCATGCTACTGAAACGCACTGTATCCAGCATGAGAAAATGATAAAGTTTGAGGTAATGTTTATGCTAATCCAACTGTCAAATCCCTTGTGTGTTTCCTGAAGGGCATAATTGAGTCCCCTTTCCAGTTGCCTTCACTATCCTCTACATTATTTAGATTCATGACTATTTCCATTGTGTCTGAAAATTTTACTTTATGCTTTAATCATGATTTTTGTCTTATTTTTTCCAATATTCTCTGACTTTTCAGCAGAAATTTAAAATAGTGCTAACTCACTCTATCATCTCTCCAGCCCCCTGTTTATTCTTAATGTGGTACAACCTCTTCATCATTTAGATTAAACACACATTTCTTCAGTACTGCTCTGTGTTCTGGCATCACTTCTTGAGTTAAATTATACAGATTGAATTAGAATTAGAAGGTACTGGGTTTGTCTGGTTCTTTATGTCAGCTGCTTAGAAAAAGCCTCGATCATAAGAACCGTAGGAATAATGTGGGTGACGATGTTATCTACGAAAAAGTCACATTTATATCAGAAAGACAAGAAGCTGGACTGATGGTGAAGAGTCCTGCTCTTCTTGCAGAGGATCCTGGTTCCTTACCCAACATCTACACTATAGGACTCATGACAGCCTGAAGCTCTAGCTTCCAGGGACCCAGTGCACTCTTCTGTCCTGTGAGGGCACCTGTACAAATGTGGCATACAGTCACAAAGACATATACATACAAATAAAATAAATCTCCATATTGGAAAAACAAGCTAATTAGTAAGCTAAAACACAGTACATCACACACCACTTAAATATTTTGCATATACAGTGCAGCCAATCAAAAAATAAATACCTATTCATTATTGCACAGTAGATCCATGATGCACCCAAAATATTTACAATGGTTCCAGGAAGATATGAAAGGTAATTTAAAAATAATGAAGCTATCTCTAACCATACTACACTGACAATATTTCATGTTCAATGATTCTATCAATAAGTAGTTTTCAGAATGTGTCCATTAGGTTCTTAGAATCCTGGCCCTATCTTATTGTATGGACTCAAATCCTGCATTTAAATGAATGTAGAGTCAGATCTTTCTGCAGCTCCTTGTTGTTAAATAGCTGGATGGTGTCCTGGAGAACACCCTGGAGTTTACAAGGGGCAGCTGCACAGGAGCCTTGCTCTGCTTCAGTCACACTCAATGATTCACCTTTAAAAAGACAAATCCACATTTTAAAACCAACATAGAACTATAGATAGACAGAAAATGAAAGTTTGCTGTGTATTTGAATTATTTCAGTGCATTTAATTTCTGCAACTGTTGCATTGGGCTCCAGTTTTCATAATTCTGTAAACTTTTGTGTTTAAATGGATACTTAAAGACACTTTGAAGTAGCCTGAAATAGCCTCAAGGTACTAACATTCAGCAAGCACAATGTGAGATACAAAATAAGAAAAAATTGAGACTAATATGATTATATCAGTATGAATTTTTATGAAATTCATTTGAATACTTTATGTCATGGTAGTATCAAAACCATTTTACAAATCTTGTTAAAGTGATTTTGTCACTATTGGAGAGATGGATCAGCTATTAAGAGCAGGACTTCCAGAGGACCCAGATTCACTTCACAGCAAATACATATTGGTTCAGAACTATCTCTCAAATCTAGCTGGTCACAAGGCATTTGATGATCTCTCCCAGATACTCTATAGGTCTCATGTGTGCACGTGCTGTACAATCATAAATACATGCAAAGCAATCATACATGGTAAATTAATAAAGTGTAAAAATAAAGACCTGTAAAAAGAATGGCCAATAGAATGAAGCTTCTATATTATTGTAATTTGCTAAGAATATTCTCAGTGCAAGACTTGAGTCACCAAGATTATTGCTTGAGAATAAACACATGCTTAAACTGCTCTTGGGATTTTGTCTTACCCACAGCATTGCAGAACTGAGAATTTTTTTCTCACTCATTGAACATATAAACGAGACAGACATTTTCTCAATTTCTGCCACTGAGCATGCCAACACTCCACCAGAAGCCCATCCCTGTGAATCAGCACAAGGGGGCTAAAAGTTGCATAACCAAGGGTCAGAAGTTCTCAGAGAGTATTTACTGTGGAAGTATTGTCCCCTGAAGAGAGAATTAAAAATAAAGAACAGACACAATCAGTCCAATAAAAGAAAACAAAACAGAGCATGAGAAGGAGGACACTTTGAGCAGCTCTCAGCTCAGGGGGAGTTCTGTAGATAAGCTTGGAGTTTTGAAGGTAGAGGACATGCTGGTGGTGCTTGTGCAGAAGTAATACCATGTAGCCACTGGCCCCTCCCATGGCACCCTGAAACACTGCATCTCTCAGGACCGTGAGAGGGAGAAAAATCCATTTAATTTTCTGACTTGGTAGAATAAAATAACAATAGCTGTCATCACTCATAAGCTGTGATTCATTCATTCTTGTATTTGTGGTGGAATGGATTATGTCCAAACTTATTAAACAATTGAGTATCCAAAAGAGTGAGAAGAATGGGAGGATATGCCATGCAGACTTTGGCCTGAGCGTCCTCCACCCAGATTCTCTGGAACTGATGATGATGGCCTGGACCACAGTGAGGAGACTGCTGGTGCAGATGGAGAGGCCACGGGCCACCCTCTCCAGGTAAATTATGATCTTACAGCCTAAGTCATCTAGGAAGTTTCTCAACCCAAAAGCTGCAATTGTCCTTGGCAATCCTTTTGCAAGATGGATTATGATGTTTGTAAAACCCAAGTGGATGAGAATAAGGTGTATGGGTTTCTTCTCAGGGGCTCCCCACCAACTGAAATTGTAATTCACGGAAACAGACATGTTTCCCAGAATGCCAAGCACAGTCATGAAGAGAAAAATTGTTTTCTTAATAAACTTCAAAACCATTTCTTCCTTCCTGGTATATAAGATGAGATGCAAATACATTTTAAAGAAAGCATCAGTAATGCAAGACATGGATCTGAATAGCACATTTTTTCATAATATCATTTTCTGGTGTTCAAGAACAGTGGCGGACACACGTCCTGTTGCAGATTAGGTTCCTGAAATCCCCTCCTTCCTTTTTTTCCTGTGGGCACTGGGTTATTATGTCTGATCTGACAGATGTTTGATAACTGCTATTCAAATCTAAAGATTTAAAGAAGATTTTATTTTTTTAGCTCCACACTAGAAAAACTGACTCAGCTTTGTGGATGTGTGTTTGTCAGCCTGTCTCTCAGGCAGCATTGATGCATTTATTCTTGTTACCGCTCAGCATACTGGAATTGAACTCCAACTTCCTTAACCAAAATTTCTCCCTCTGTTTCTCATTCTATTTCATCGTATTTCCTCACCCAATTCCCAAAGTCTGAGGTTCTTGACGAATGTTTCTGACTTCCTCACATCACACAGGTACTGGGAAACCCTCCTGGTTAACACCTGTGATAGATATCTCTGAGATCTAGTAACTTTATCTTCCACATAAGTCCTTTTTTGTTTGATGTTGTTTTCTTAATTGCATCTTTATTACCATAACAATTTATTTACTTGCATTTGACTTCAATGTTTTGTATCTTCAATTTCTACATCTTCATATTTAAAGTTTTTGTATTTATTGTTCTGTGATTTTACTCCATATAAATATTCACTAGATATTTTTTAAGGTAGACCTCAATGTCAAGTCAAACTGGATAAAAATTTCTAGACAGTTAAATATGAATCACCAAAAGATATTCTGAAATTTTCATATAACCATCAGGTCAATTTTTGTATTTTTCTCTTTTCCCTTGTTATTTTTGAGACAGTCTCTAAGGTACATAAGGCTGGTCTTGAACAATTTTGTTGTCTCAGTCTCTCTACTGCTAATGTTACAAGATTGTATCATTATGCTTGTCTCAAATTTTTGAGACAAATCTATATTTCAAAAAATCCTTTGAAAAAGGTAAAAAGTCAACCACACGCAAAGACATACCTGGAGCTCTGTCATGGTACTTGAGCCAGGAGGAAGGATAACGATGCCTCAGCATTTCTACTCCATTTCCATATCTCCAGGAACTAGTTTGTGATCTCTCTGGAGCCAGGTACAAGCCTTGTTAGTGTCAGAAGGAGGAACCAAGTGGAGGACCCAAAGCTCACAGAGCCTCTCAACCATTCCTGGGCTCAGTCAGAGAGAGACTTGAGCATTAACAGAACTCTCCATGGCAAAGCTGAGAATGATCTTACCTCCATGGACTCACCTGGACCTCTCTGGTGCAGACAGGCTCTGGAGCAGCTCTGGGAAGGTGACACTTGCCAGGTCATATTTGTACTGGCTGGACCTGTGGGTCCTTTGGCTGTCATTAGGTATTGTGGACTTCAAGTTTCATGTTGTCACAGTGTCAGGGGAAGGAAGGCCTCTTCAGAGCATCAGTCCCTGAAGTACAGCTTCCCTTTGTCCCCACAGTTACTACATCTGTTTTGATCAGAAGTTATTTCAAGCTTAATTAAGATCTAGTTATTTGAGAGGAAGGACGTGAGGTGAGAAAATGAACATTAACAAAGTTTCTGAATATTGAGCTTCCCTGTTTCCTGACTTATTTGACTTCCCCAGAGTGCCAGTCTGTGTGAGACGGGAACCAAGGCTCTTCCTTCTCTTTCTTAAATCTCCTTTTAGACAATAGTAGAATAAAAGATGCTCAGCACAGAAGATTCTGATTTCTGAGCAAGTCCTAGCAATAGTGAAAGCCTTTGCCATTATTGGAATTGTTTCATTCCTGCACATGAAATATCGTCTGGGAACTGAACTATAAATGCCTTATTGGCCTTATTCTGAAAGCAATCCTTACATGCTGTAAAACTTCAAGAACTTCTCAATCTTATTGTGCCCAGGAGTGGTCTTTCCACATACTTTTTATATAGTTCCTAGGAGGCCCTTACTACCTGGATACAGTTTGATATAAACAAGTGAGTGTGTAGGGCTGATATTAGAAGTGATAATATCATCATTTTTTTTTTTTTTTGGTATGTAAAAGCACTGTTGGGTTGTCATACGAGAGGAGTTCAAGGTCACTTGTCTTTTTGTGCACCCTGTGTGATGGTGTCTCCATACATGTAGGTGCAGTTGACACATAAGAATTTAACGCTTCTTCTGTGTATGAAAGGACAGCTTTTTGAGGAAACTATAATTTCCATAACTCTCTACCGAATGGGGAAATCCCGGTGCAGAGAAACTAAGCCGTACAGTACACGTGTCAGGGTAGATAGAAATTAAAAATTAAGAGTTGTTGGCCAAAGAAGCCCGTAGGAGTTCCCAAACAACCCAAGATATTGCAAGCCTTTGCTCCCCACAAATGGGCAGGAAGTCTCCATTGCTGAAGACAACATCTACACAACTGATTAAAGATGGAGAAGTTATGTTGTGGCTACATAAAGCATTCACCTCTAGGTTCCAGTATCCTCGGTACAGGAATGTACTCTGCATGCTATCAAAAGAGAAACAACCTCAAGCCAGCATCAAACCCTTTACCTGCAATGGTGTCCTGCTTACAAAATGTGCTAGGGCAATGGTGGCACTATATGGTGGGAATAACCAACCAATAGCTGATTTGACTTGAAACCCACTCCAGGAGATTGAACTCATATTCAACATTGCTTGGATGACCAAGAACTTGGAACTAGATAGCTCGGGGATCTAGAGTGAAACCAGTTAGTTTGGCTAAGGGTTTGTCTATCTTGTTGATTTTCTCAAAGAACCAGCTCTTGGTTTCATTGATTCTTTGTTTCTAAGGTATTGATTTCAGTCCTGAGTTGGGATATTTCCAGCTGTCTACTCCTCTTGGGTGTGTCTGCTTCTTTTTCTTTCTTTCTTTTCTTTTTTTTTTTTTCTGCTTTCAGGTGTGCCATTAAGTTGCTTGTATGAGATCCCTCAAATTTCTTTATGAATGCACTTAGTGCTATGAACTTTCCTCTTAGCACTGCTTTCATTGTGTTCCATAAGTTAGGGCAAGTTGTACCTTCATTTTCATAAAGTTCTAGGAAGTCTTTAATTTCTTTATTTATTTCCTCCCTAATCCAGCTGTTATTGAGTAGAGAATTGTTCACTTTTCATGTGTGTGCAGGCTTTTTGTTATTTATGTTATATTGTTGAGGTCTAGTTTTATACCATGATGGTCTGATGTGATAAAAGGGATTATGTCAATCTTCTTGTATCTGTTGAGGCTTGCTTTGTGCCTGATTATATGGTCAATTTTGGTGAAGGATCCATGAGGTGCTGAGAACAAGGTGTAGTCTTTTGTATTTGGGTGAAAGGTTCTGTAGACATTCATTATGTCCATTTAATTTAAGACCTCTGTACGTGTCAGTATTTCTCTGTTGAGCTTCTGTCTCAATGTCTGTCCCTTGGTGAGAGTGGGATGTTGAAGTCTCCCTCTATTGAGGTGTTTAGAACAATGCGTGATTTAAGCTTTAATAATGTTTCTTTGACAAATTCATGAGCCCTTTTGCTTGGTGCATAGATATTCAGTATTGTTATGTCTTCCTGGTGGATTTTCACTTTGATGAGTATGAAGTGTCCGTCTCCATCTCTTTTGATTAATTTTGGTTGAAAGTCTATTTTATTAGATATTAGGATGGCTACTCCAACTTGCTTCTTGTGTCCATTTGCTTGGAAAACCTTTTTTTTTCAGCCCTTTACTATGAAGTAGTGTCTATCTTTGTTGCAGATGTGTATTTCTTAAATGCAGCAGAATGCTGGATCCTGTTTCCACAGCCAATCTGTTAGTCTGTGTCTTTTTATTGGAAAGTTGAGACCATAATGTTGATAGATATTAATGGCCAATGATTCTTAGTTCCTTTTATTGTGGAGTTGGTGGTGACTGTGTGTTTGTGTGCTTGTTTTCTTTTGCGTTTTTATTGTGAAGTTATCTTTATCCTGTGTTTTCTTGATTGTAGTTGATCTCCTTGGATTGGAAATTTTCCTTCTAATATCTTTTGTTGGGCTGGATTTCTGTGTTTATATTGTTTAAATTTATTTATGTCATGGGATATTTTGTTTTCTTCATCTATGTTGATTGAAAATTTTGCTGGGTATGGTAGTCTGGTTCACCACATTTGAGGAACTGTATTAAAGGGTTGAAGCATTAGTAAGATTGAGAACCAATGCTTTAAATCAGCCTAATTATAACTTTAGTCGTCAAAGCTCATATGAATTCACAGAGACTTAAGCAACATGCATGGGGACTGCACGATTAAGCACTGAGTCTTCTGCAAAATGCTATGGCTTTCAGTTTAGTGTTGAATCCAATCAGATTGGATTCCTGACTGTGTAATTGAGTGGGTCTCTGATTCTTGTGCCTTCTTTTAGGCTCCGTTCCTTCTTGGCTTGCCTTGTCCAACTTTGATGTGATAGTTTTAGTTTTATCTTATATTTTATTTTGTTATATTTGAAAAATGAAGAAAACCTAGCCAACAGGGTAAAGGTTAACAATCAGATTATATCTACTGGGAGAGAGAAAATCAGTTTTGTCCAATAGAGTGACAACATGTATACCAACCTCTCCAGGATAAGCCTCATGTTTAGGAGAAGTTGACCAACATATCATTGGACTCCAGAGTTTTGTTTTGTCTTGGTGTGTGTGTGTGTGTGTGTGTGTGCGCGCGCGTGTGTGCGCGTGCGCGCGCACCTGTGCGCATACACACACGTTTGCTTTTATTGGGTTCCAGTCTCGGGGGGGGTGTTCTTTGGTTCCTTTTCATTTTGGATATGGGTTTATTTTGTTTTCTTTGTTTTGGGTGATTTTGTTGTTATATTGGGGTTTTGTTTATTTTCGAAGAAAGAACTTAATTTAAGGGGATAGGGAGGGTAAAGGATAAAGAAGATCTTAAGGGATGGAAAGAATTGGATCAAAATACATTTACATTTAAAATTGTTCCAAATAATTAAAATGTAGTAATAATTAGAAGGAAATTTAAAAATCAAATAATCATCTCTCATCCAACAAGGAGGACTTCCTTCTTTGGTCTTTGTTATTTTGTTTACAGAACTTTTTTTTTTTTTTTTTTTTTTTTGCTTAAAGAAAACGTTGGTATGTCACTGACCTTTTTGTAGCACTAAGAAATATCTTCTTCCTTTGGAATATAAAGACAGCTAGAACAATTTAAAACAAAAAAAACAGGAAATATCAGAAGGACAGATCTCTTCATGCAGCTTCCACTCAGGAGTTCTGTAGAGAAAATTGGTCACCACAGATAGACGACACACTGGGGGTCACTGGTGAGCTCCATTATGTCCTCAGGCTGAGCTCACATAAAGGATATTCCCTGTAACCGGGTGGCACTTAGATGAATAAGCCCTGGCTGGGGAGATGGCTCAGTGGTTAAAGTGCTCTGCTTCCAAGTGTGAGTGTCACCTCACTTCAGTGCCTGGTGGATTTAAGCTTGTCTCACTACCCTAGAGGAAGCTGAGGAGTGAGATTAACCATTTTGATGTGGTCTGTGTGTGACTGTAGGAAAGAAACCCAGCATTACCACAAGATATGAAATTCTTGAGCTACACTCTCAGCTGTTGTTCTTTTTAAAAATATCATTTAAAAACTATCTTAAGTACAGAATAATAGAATTTCACAGTTATGAAAGATGAAGGTCAATGAATTTGATATAAAGTAACAGAGTACTACTGAATCAGAATACAGACATACACAATACAGAAACAGAATAGCACAACTAACCCCGAAGCTCACTATTTGTCTGTTTGTACAATCTCACATCAGCATCTTTCCTGTAAGTTATGAAGGACAAGATGCTTATTTTCATGATTTGTGAGAATCCTGTACATTAACAGATATTTTAAGAATGACTTCTCTATTTTCTGCTGGTGACAGGTTTCAGATTTAACTCTTCCATATGGACACCCTGAAACCACAAATTATGTAATTAATTTATAAACTTTCTCAGGGGTTAGGGGTGGAGCATGCCCCTGCAAGTTCACAAACAATGCTATTATGAAGTAAACACACATGTCATATAATTATTTGCAGACTCTCTGAGATGACAGGGAGAAATGGGTTCCTAGATAGAGACTGGTTCATAAGTACGTGCATATGTCACTAGCACTGTAACTGAGAAGAACCTTCCAAGGTTAGACCATTTTGACTCCCACCAATAGAGGATGAGAATCTCAGGTAATTTACTTTCCTTTCTACAATATGATTTTTCTAGAGTTTCCAATTTTTAACTACATGTTATCTGAAAATAGTTTTAAATTGCTAAAATTGAGTTTGGGCAAATTTTCATAGAATTGTCCAAACTGATGTATTTGTATCTTGAGTTTGGTGTTCAAGTCTCTCCACATTTCTGTGTTTGCTGGTGGGTGACAGCATTAATGTTATCATATTTATAGCCTCCCTTTCATTGTTCAAACAAAACAGGCTGAAATTAGGGCAGGAAGACCCCTTAAAAGCCCTTAGTGCACTTCCTGTGTCAGGTAGAAACTGGGCTTTGGGTTCCCAAGTGTCCAGTTTGCTTTGCAGAGAGTCTCTTCTGTGTGTGTCTACTGTGTGTGTCCTCATCCCTAATAAAACCCTTCATCACACCTACTGATTCTGGCTGCTATGTCTGATATTCTTTTCCCTGCTTCTACATTTTTTTTCTTTTTTCTTTTTCTTTTTTCTTTTTTATTTTTTTTATCAGTTACATTTTATTAACTCTGTATCCCAGCTGTGTCCCGATCCCTCATTCCCTCCCACTCCCTCCCTCCCTCCCTCATCTCCACCGTACCCCTTTCCAAGTCCACTGATAGGGGGGACCTCCTCCCCATTCATCTGATCCTGTTTTATCAGGTATCTTCAGGACTGGCTGCAAAGCCCTCCTCTGTGGCCTAACAGGACTGCTCCTCCCTTTGGGGGTGGGGAGACCAAAGAGCCAGTCATTGAGTTCCTGTTAGAAATAGTCCCTGTTCCCCTCACTTTGGGAAACCAATTGGTTACTGAGCTACCACAGGTTACATCTGAGTGGAGGTTCTAGGTTATATCCATACATGGTCCTTGGTTGAATGTCAGTCTCAGAAAAGACCCTGTGCCCAGATATATTTGGTCCTTGTGGAGCTCCTATCCTTTCCCCATCAGACTAACTCCCCTTCTTTCTTATGATTCCCTGTACTCTGCCAAAGGTTTGGTCATGAGTCTTTGCTTTGAAAACACTGCTAGTTAGATTTTTTTTTTTAACTGGCAGAGAAATTAACTCAATCAATAGACAGTAATGTGATGACTAAAGAAACTCCATTTTGTGCTGGGCATCCATCATGCTAACCATTAGCTGTTTTTGTTTATTTTGATTTCTGACTTCAGTCCCTGGAAGATACGTTCCCAATAATACTAACATAGGCATTCTCCCCACCCATAAATGCCCAACTGTGACCACATACTTGTGATGAAATTAGTAACTGCCTTTTGTCTTCTGTAACCTGCTTATGATATAGACATTCAAAGACTATTTTGAATTTTCTTTGACTGTGTAATCCTGCCAGAACAGAACATCTCTTGGCTTGTGCAGGTGCTCAAGGTCTTCTTGTGTTTTTACCTTTAAATATCCTTCCCTCACCTATGCACAGCAATCTTAAGTCTGGCTCAGTGATTTCAGTCCTATTAGCAGCTTCAATAAATTTTAGTCCATATGGGTCTGTGGCCTTTTCACAAACTGTATATAACTGTAACAGCAGCATAGTGTAATCAATGCCCATAATACATGCAGTTCCGGATATGACTATGCTACTGATTTCTGTGATTTAATAGATACATTTGGAGCTCATCAGAAAGTTAAAAGATCCAAAAGAGAAATAAGTAGGCAAGAACTTGACATGTAGTCTGTGGTTGAAGCTTTCTCCGAGGGGTGGTCCTGGGACTGATGGTGACAGCCTGGACCACAGTATAGTGACAGGCAGAGCAAGTGGAACCAAGGGCATGAAAAATTATATATACTGTAGAATAAAAGATATAAGGTATGTATATAAGATGCCAGAATTTACTCGATCAGATTTAAAATAGTAACAGGAACTGAATCACAGGGTGCATCTGAGAACCCAGCAGGTCACTCTGTCCTTGAGTGTTTGAGCTTCACCAGTTGGAGTAGTTCCACCATAGCTGTCTCTCCCTGGGGGCCATATCTGGTAGTGGCAAGCACTTCCATGATCCCAGTAAGCTCCAGAGGCCCAGAAATTTTCTAGAGAGCTGCTAGTTCTGCTCTCAGCAAAGGACCCAGCCCCAGCAGCCACAACAGCTCAAATCGACTCAGAGACAAGAGGGAAGGCAAAGCAAGCACAGGGCAGGACGATCTTTTCTCTGACATAGCCTTTTAACCTGGGCTCTTACCGTTAGGGGTCTTGCTCAGTTGGGATGGATCTTCCCACATCAATCAAGCTAGAACAACTTATAGAGGAATTTTAATCCTGCATCACGTCTGCCTTTAGTACACACCTTTAATCCCTCTGGCTGGAATAAGGTTAGTTTGTAAAGGAAGCAGCATGTATGAAAGTGACCTCTAGTATGATGAATCAGAGAAAGATTTGACAGAGTGAGTCAGAGAAAAGACATGCGCAGCTCTCATGAGAACAGATGTGAAAGAGAAGCTACTTGACAGTATCATGGAGAGAGTGCAGTGGAGCACAGTTCAGTTAGTTGGCACTTCCTGAAGTTCCTTCAGTTCATGCAGTCAGTACGCTTTGGTTTGTGGAGTTCAGAGGCAGTTCTCCCGAGCAGAGCAACTGTGTCAGAAGCCAAGTGGAGCCAGTTTGAATTAGTCAGTTTGGAAAGGATTTTGAGTCAGAACAGCTGTTTTGAAATACCATAGTTCAGAAAGAGCTAGAAAGGAAGAGTAAGTCTCAGAAGTTGAAACATTCTAGGCCAAGGTTAGCAGAGGGAGGCTAAAAACTGAAACATTCAAGGTCTGAGCTTGCAGAGGACTAGATTGTAAGGAGGCTGGAAGTTTCCAGGACTAGGTCCGTGGACAGTCAGAACTGGGATAGAAATGCTCTGGGCTCAGTCCAAGCCATGTATTTGGAAAGCTTGAGGACAGCTCTTATCACTTCATCTGAAGAAATGAAAACAATATTTACAAGAACTCTTCAGGCAATTTTAATTAATGACAGGTTGACAAAGAAACTCAGCCCAATATTGACCTTTAATCTATTTTATCAAAACATTAAGAACCTAGTTTACGTCCTCAAAGAGCAGTATTACAGAGATTCACAGCCTGGCCTATCTCTTGCTTTGCTCTGGAGAGCTTCAGCTCTTGGCCAAGGGAAGGAGCTCAGGCAGCCTTGGCTTCCCTCCAGGCACAGTACTCAGCTGCAGAGAACAGTTCAACCCACTCTGCAAAAACTTTTTGGGGTTTCTGTTTATCCTGGGGAGGAATGTAGGGAGCTGTCTGGCAGCTTTGGTGGTCCTGTGTCCTTCATGGTCCTGTGTCCCTTCAGGAGTGGCACTCACACAACTCAGAGCAAACAAGAACCTCCCTGAGACAATTTCAGTGCATAGTGCATTAAGGATGTCCTTGGGATAATATCTAGACTCTTTTGGAACTCCTCGACCAGAGGCTATGGTGATCAAAGGCCCCCAGTGTCTTGCCACTTAACATGGCCATGTGATCCTGGTTCCAACAAGTAGATCGTTCTACACCCTCAGAACTTTGGTTTCCTTGCCCTAGCTGGACAGGATACACCTGCACAGCATCAAGGAAGATGGAGTCAGGGAGCAAGGAATTCTAGCAAACACCGCGATGTTCACTGTAGGCCATAGTGAGTGGCCTAGAGCAAGCAGAGGAAGCTCCAGTGTTAACAATCTGTCATCATGCTTTTAAGACATAAATGTGCCTATGAGATCCTTGTCAGAAGCATAGTCTCCTGATTTGAGAGGACCTGTTTCCCAGTGTCTTATCATGTTACTTTAAGGTCTAACCTCATTATAATTGTCCCATTGAATCAACACTACTTTTCTTAGAAGTTTTGGAACCTACCAATATCAAACAATTATTGACCCAATGTGCCTTGTTGTGGTGATTTCATTTGTCTTACTGTTGCTCTTCAAGCTCAACTAAGATAAAAGTCACCTCCCCGCTTCTACCTACCCTATCTTGTTTTTCTATTCTGTTTTTGGGGGAAATTGAAATACCAACTTTTGTCAGAAGTTTAATTCTAGTATTTTTGTCAGTGATAATGAGAAGCTTACAGTCACATGATAGAGATAGTAGCATGGGAGGACGCTATGAATCTACTTTCCACCTCCTCAAAATCCCGCAAGAAGATTGAGTGGTGCCAGACTTATTAAGAAAAGGAACTCTATTATTATAATATTTACTTTACTATGTGTGTATTACAACATTTAGGCAAATGGTAGCTTGTTGGGGAATGTCTGTCATCACAGAATTTGGGATGCAGAAGCAGCTCAAGATTAGCCTGTGCTGAATACTGACTGCTAAGTCAACCTTAGCTACAAAGCAAATATTATGTTCCCATCTCTAATATTTATCATGGCAAACCAGTTTACAAAGTACATCTCTTTAGCTCATAGAGAATAGAAGTGCAATGTAATTTCTACTCTTCTCTGTGAGCATGCAAGACATTAGGAACAGGTATATCTTTGCAATCAAAACAGAGCAGGCAAAACCAGCATAGCCAAGTTCTAAAAATGTTTTAATATTTAGTGAAATAGAATAATATGTCACTGTAAAACCTGTGTAGGACGAGAGAATAAAACCTACCCATTAGAAGAAGAGGAAGCAGGCTTTAGAATGAGAACAGTCCATACAGCTCTGATTTCTGTAGAGGAACTGTTTACAAATCTGGAGTTGTAATGGAGAGGACATGCTTGGGATGATTATACAGGTGAAGAGCCATGGACTTGTCTTGGTTTGGGTTTTAGTGCTGTGAAGAGATACCCTGACCATAGCGCCTATTATAAAGGACACCATTTGATTGGAGCTGGCTTACAGATTCAGAGGCTTAGTTCATTCACGGTGACACACATGGAGGCATGCAGACAGACATGGTGCTGGAGCAGGAGCTGAGAGTTCAACATCTTGATCCACAGGCAGCAAAAGGAGACTGTGTGCCACACTTGGCCTAGCTTGAGTGTAGGAAGCCCACACCCACAGAGACACATTTCCTCAAATGAGGCCACACATTCTAACAGTGCCTCTCCCTATTGGCCACACATCTAAACACACGATTCTATTGGGGCCATACCTATTCAAATCACCACAGATATACATACTGCTTCAGCTCATCAGACTCTGAAAGATGATATCACTAAGAGTCATGAAAGAGAGAAAATCCACTTGGTAATGTGTCTGGTTGGCAGCATATAGCAATGGCCACTGAATGTTCTAGCTACAGACTTGTTCAATCCATTGCCTGATTGGTGTAGCAGAGCCAGTTGAACATTAACAGTCCAAAAGGAAAGGAGAAAAGGAAGAACTTGCCATGCTTTCTGTCATTTGAACTTTGTCTAAATGGTAGTCCTGAAACTAATGGTGGCGGCCTAGATCATGCTGAAGAATCAGGTGGTACAGATGAAAAAGGTCCCATGACTTTCTTGCCAGATCAACCCGAGCTTTATAGCCAACATCTCTTAGTAAATTTCTGATATAAAACACTGTGGCTACAGCTCTGAATAGTGCTACAAACAATGATCAGATTAGAAAATGCCAACTGGATGAGAATAAAGCCTTTTTCTCAGTCCAAGGAAGAAGTATACATGCTTCTCACAAACATTAGGATATTCCTCTCAATTTCAGGTCCATTAAGAGAAACATTGTCTGGATAATGTTTTCCATTGTATCTACTGACTTTACACACAACACTAGAAAAAATGATTTGAGAAACACATGTAAGATTTTCTGTTTCTTTTGATGAAAAGATAGGTAACTTTTACGTGTTTCTTTGATATTGCCTGCTCATGTTATTTATTTTTCTGGTTTGTCTGTTTTCCGTTCCTTTGGAAGTGATGATAGCTATATTCAGGGCATAAACTTCAGATTTTCTGCCTTTCACAAAGATCTTTTTTTTTTTTTTTTGTACTCTTTGTGTATCACGTTCACATGAGCATGACTTTTCCAGACAAAGCCAGGTATCACTTTGGCATTTTCAAGTCAACACAGTGTTATCATAGCAGGCTCCTTCCTTTTCTCTCATCTCACCCAGTATGACATCAGGCTAAGGACTAAATTGCTTCATCTGGATCCTCTTCACTGCCCAATCACTCAGATGGTTGTTGAACTAATGACAAGCTTGCAGCTTCTCAGAAAGTTGTGTTTGGACAAGTGGACCAGTTCTTAGGGGAGATGATGTATTCTCCTCTTCCCCAACCCTTTGTTTATAAATTATACAGAGGCTAGTGACTTGGTTAGGGTGTGAATGTCTATGTCACTGGCCTCAATGTGAGACTAACTGTGATAAAAACTGTGTTTCCAATCTTCAAGGGTTGAATCTTACTAAAGGAGATTAACATTTTGCTCCTACTTATTCTGTTCTTACGCTTTCTTCTGACAATATTTCTCCAAGCAAAATACCAGAAAACTCTTCTTTTAGAGTCTTAAAAAAGGCATGCCTTGCCAACTGTTTTAAGGTTGGTTTGGTCTGGTGATACCCTCAGTCACAAACTCCTCAGCCTGCCAGTCCTTCCCAAAAATCTCAGACTGTGAATGTAATCATTTTAGGAGTGTTATTTTTTCCTCTTTTCCTTTGCTTTCTATATTTCAGTAAATATGGACCTTTGAAACAGAAACTTATTCCCTTTGTTTTATCCTTCACAAAGCCCATAGAGCTCCACATGAGAACCTTCATTTCCATTTGCCCTCCACAATTTGGCATCTCATCCAGATCAAAATTATTTTTTAATTACTATCAATGCCCCATAAGAAAAATAACATTGGTGCTTCCCTTTCCACAGGAATTCGTGTGCTATCAAAAGTTGAATTTACCCAGCCAACATGGTTCATGTGCCCTGCTTATATTTTCATCTCTTCTACTTTCAGTGCCTTCAAAAGGCTTTGTTGCCTATGTGTGCTGCCTTCCCACACTGGGCAGTGAGCAGGCCTCAAAAACACTGGTTTTAAATATAGTTTGTAAGTATTAACATAGTGACTGCTGAATAAACTTTACATGTTGCTCAATAAAACTGTTGGTTTTTTATATATTTTTAACATTTATTAATTACACTTTATTCACTTTGTATCCCCCAATAAACCCCTCCCTCCTCCCCTCCCAATCCCACCTTCCCTTCCCCTTCTTCATGCATGCCCCTCCCCAAGTCCACTCTTAGGGGAGGTCCTCCTCTCCTTCCTTCTGATCTTAGTCTATCAGTTCTCATCAGGAGTGGCTGCATTGTCATCTACTGTGGTCTGGTAAGGCTGCTCCCCCCTCAGGGGGAGGTGATCAAAAAGCAGGCCAATCAGATTATGTCAGAGGCAGTTCCTCTTCCCATTACTATGGAACCCACTTGGACACTGAACTGGCATGGGCTACATTTGTGCAGGGGTTTTAGGTTATCTCCATGCATGGAACTTGGTTGGAGTATGAGTCTCTGGGAAGACCCCTGTGTTCAAATTTTCTGATTCTGTTGCTCTCCTTGTGGAGTTCCTCTCCTCTCCAGATCTCAATATTTCCCACTTCTTACATAAGATTACATGCACTCTGCACAACAGTTGGCCATAAGTCTCAGCATCTGCTTTGATAGTCTGCAGGGCAGAGGCTTTCAGAGGCCCTCTGTGGCAGGTTCCTAACTTGTTTCCTGTTTTCTTCTTCCTCTGATGTCCATCCTCTTTTGCATTTCGGGATGGGGATTGAGCATTTTAGTCAGGGTCCTCCCTCTTGATTAGTTTTTTAGATGTATAGATTTTAGTAGGTTTATCCTATATTGTATGTCTGTATGAGTGAGTATATATCCTGTATGTCTTTCTGCTTCTGGGACAGCTCACTCAGGATGATCCTTTCCAGGTCCCACCATTTACCTGCAAATTTCATGATTTCCTTATTTTTCATTGCTGAGTAACATTCCATTGTATAGATGTACCACAATTTCTGCATCCATTCCTCAAGATCTATCCATACCAGTGCTAGGCATATATCCAAAAGAAGCTCAAGTACACAATAAGGACATTTGCTCAACCATGTTTGTAGCATCTTTATTTGTAATAGCCAGAAGCTGGAAACATCCCAGATGCCCCTCAACTGAAACTGTTGGTTTTAACGCTGCACTTTACTCACTAAGATTAACTAACAGAGCAATTTTGAGAATTATTTGAATTGGATTCTTCCCTGAAGATTGATAAAGCTAAATATTCTGGAAAAGTCAGTGCAGTTTTAATGGCTTATTTGGTAATTATTCATCACTTCCTCATTTCTACAGGATGTGAACTTCCACGCTCTGACCAATTTTGTGATGGGCATGGGCTATCTGTCATGAAATCAATCTGCTTAAAATGTGATAGCTTTTCTAAAGTTCCTATGTGATCAGTGAGATGATAATCACAAAACTTATGAAGGTGAAATTATCTTTGATTTCCTAAACAGTGGGACAACTAAGTCAGAAAACTACACACATACACACACACACACACACACCCCTATTCTAGAATGATTGGGAAGAGAGATTTATACAAATATTTAATAATTGTTCTCAACCCTCACTTCTCTAGCATGGGAAAAATAGCAAAGAGCAGTTTGAAACTAATTACGTCAGGGTTTACTTTCTGAAATGGATTGTGAGCTGTAAGGGACAGAATGCAATATCCACATGCATTGAAAGAGCAAAATCAGTAAACGAGAGAAGGATGAAGTGCAAAATTGACAGTCTCAAGCTTTGTAACCATCTATCCTATGATTCAAATACTGCCTTTCCTAATGGTTGTATTTCTGGCTTTGAACGTTTTACTTGGACACTTTAAGACTCACTAACTAATACCATGTGTGTCTTTCTGCTTCTGGGTTACCATCTCAGGATGATCTTTTCTAGTTCCATCCATTTGCCTGAAAATGTCATGATTTCCACATGGTACATACTCACTTATAAGTAGATTTTAGACAAATAATACGGCATAATCATACTAAAATCGGTACTCCTAAAGAAGCTAAACAAGAAAGAGGATCCTAGGGAAGATGCTCAGTCCTCATTCAGAAGGGCAAGTGGAGATAGGCATTGGAAGCAGGAAAAGAAAGGGAACAGGACAGGAGCCTACCACAGAGGGCCTCTAAAAGGCTCTACCTAATAGGGTATCAAAGCAGATGCTGAGAGTCATAGCCAAACTTTGGGCAGTGTGCAGGTAATCTTACAAAAGAGGAGGAAACAGAAAACCCTTGAGGGGACAGAAGCTCCACAAGGAGACCAAAAGCCAAAATTTTGGGCATAGGGGGCCCTGCAGAGAGCAATACCCCAACCAAGGACCATGCATGGTGAGGACCTAGAACCACTACTCATAAGTAGCCCATAGGGAGCTTAGTCTCCAAGTAGGTTCTCTAGTAAGGGGAGCAGGGGTTGTCTCTGGCAAGTACTCAGAGGGGAGCTCTTTGATCACCTCCCCTTGAGGGGTAAGCAGCTTTACCAGGCCACAAAGGAAGACAATGCCAAGTTTTTTAAGAATTGATAATTTGCTGAAATCATTGTTTTAAAAACAGTATCGGCAAAAAGACAAATAGCATTTTTCCTCTCACCTATGGTTCCCAGCTCCAAATTTTTCAGATGTGAGTCCATAACCTGTAATAACTGCCAAAATCAAGAAAGGAAAATAGAGTCATGGATTAGCCTGGTGTGGCAGGACAGAGGTAAAAGAGAAGAGAATAGCAGGATTTAAGTATGCAAAAGGGAAAATTGAAAGATGGGAGGAAAATCATGGAGGGGTGTGATATCAGTGCAGAAGACAAGAAGAGCAAGAAGGAATAAGAACACTAAGAAAGTTTGAAAAATCAATATTTATGTTTACTTAAAGTTATCTATCCTGCATTTAAGCCTATAGATAGTTCCAGTGAAGTTGTACCATTTGAGGAGATAGTGTTCTCTCAAGAGCCATAGTCTATCTGTCAGAAACTCCAGTGTCAAACATGAAAAATCTTTGAAATTTCTGGTCATAGACATGCAACAGACTCCTAAAATATTATATGCTGTGTGGACTCATTTGGTTACCTCCCAGAAGTTGAAGATAAGTTCTAATTACCAAAGACGCTGTGTGCTTGTGATACAAAACCTGCAAAATGTGAGCTGGATCTGCCCTGAAATTGTCCTTGGCAATGACTAGTTTTCATAGGAAAAAAAAAAGCTATTTATTTTATTTTTATTTCTCCTTCTCCTTCTCCTTCTCCTTCTCCTTCTCCTTCTCCTTCTCCTTCTCCTTCTCCTTCTCCTTCTCCTTCTCCTTCTCCTTCTCCTCCTCCTCCTCCTCCTCCTCCTTCTCCTTCTCCTTCTCCTTCTCCTTCTCCTTCTCCTTCTTCTTCTTCTTCTTATTCTTCTTCTTCTTCTCCTCCTCCTCCTCCTCCTCCTCCTCCTCCTCCTCCTCCTCCTCTTCCTCCTCCTCTTCCTCCTCCTCCTCCTCCTCCACCTCCTCTCCTTCTCCTTCTCCTTTCTCTTTTTTTATTTCTTCTTTTTTGGTGTCACTCTTGTGGGCTCTTTTATTAAACTCAAATATCTATCTATGTCATGGTTCTATACAAGTCAAACCATCATACTATCTATACAATGCTTTTAAAAACACACTTTTTTTTACACTATTTTACATATGCTTTGCCTGGGAATACATATTTGCACCAAAAGGGTGTCCTATGGATAAATGCTGGAAGGAAGCGTCCTAACCTATGAAACTATAGTTACAGGAGGTTATGAACCAACATCTGGGTGCTGAGGACCCAATATGAGTCTTCTGCCTTATTATCAAGTGCTCTTAACTGCTAAACCAATTCTGCAACTCCACTTTAACAAGGACTATTATCCTTCCCATCTACATTGATCAACAACATGGCTGACTAGAACCCCAAGTTCCCACAAGCAGAATTTGTTCTGTGAATTTGTTTCATAGCATTTCTCTCATCTGGTGCTCATATTGAACGTGTTCCTTTTCTCCACACCCAGTCTGGATATGCCAGTAAAATTTTGTTGCTTTAGTCTCTTTAATACCTTTCAGATACAGCTTGTATGTGAGATTTCATACTTTATATCAATATTATGCTCATAAAATTGATTATATATATATATTTTATTTTTTAAATGTAAGAGAAAATGTATACAATACACATTCTGGACAGAAATGTCAGGTGATGTACTGACCCTTTATTCTTGTCTTTACCTGCTAGTGACAAAGACTGGAAACTGTGAACACTCTTGAGGTCTCTGGAAAAACAGTACTTCTCCGGAAGGATGCCTTTAACCAAGTTGAAGGTTATTAAAATGTTTCAAAGAGACATAAGTATTTTGAAAACCCGCAGCAAGGGCTGTTGCATGCATTCCTTTTAGAAATTTTAACTCCGTTTTTAATGACAATTTTTAAATTATTTATTCTTTTATTAATTACAATTTATTCACTTTTTAGCCCAGCTGTAGTTCCCCTCCCTCATCTCCTCCTAATACAACCCTTCCCCCTTTTCCACATCCATCTAACGCTAGCTTATTAGGTCTCATCAGGACTGTCTGCATTGTCTTCCTCTGTGGCCTGCTAAGGCTCTTGACCAGGGAACTAATGTGGCCTTGGCTCACCAGCAGGCACTGTTTGGCACTCCTTCAGTGACTGTTGAGATCTTCCCATTTCTCCTCAGGTGGTAAAGGCAGTGAGTTGTTGGTTGGCTTTGTGGAGCTGTATTTTGTCACGTCTTGTGCCCCAGAACAGTGCACTAACAGCAATGACAGGTGCCTCCCTGGGACTTCCGGAGCAAAGGAAGACAGGAATGTGTGGGTTGGTGTGCTTTTGGACCCTCCATTATGTCCTGGGCCAGAGGCTGTAGAGTTCCCCAGAAGTCCAATGTTCTGTCCAATGACAAGGTTGTACTACATGGACTTTAGCAAGCAGCTCTTGTCCGTGTCTCCAGCTTCTGGTCCCTATGCCTGTATGTGAATACCATGTGCCTGAACAGCAACCTTGAGGATGGAGCCCTACACTCATGAAGCAGGGCTGGCAGGGGAAGCTGAACTAATGAATGTCACATATTCTGTGTAGGTGCTAATGACTGAATAGAAGTGAGAGCTGCTGTGGGACAAAGTTCCTGAGCTATTTTACAGGAATAGCTCAGTGTTCATTTGCAGTGTTGTTTACAAAGCAGTGAGCTCAGGACTGTGGCTCTCAATTGGAGTGTATTTTCCAAACCTCCATGGCAATCCATGAAAGATGACATTCCCCCTGGGCTTTCTGACTTATTTAGTGACCACATATCAATGTCTTGAATGAGTTTGGAATTGTGTTATAGTGTTTATTCTTAACTCTTTAGTGAGTGATACCTTGCAATGCCAAGCATTTACTAGCTGTAGTGAATTAACTTTTCTCCCTGGTCATCTCCAGTTTGCAAGAGACCTTCAGATAAACAATGCTTTCCAACATCATTCTTATTCACTAACTCTGCTGTTCATTGGTTTAGAATAGCCTCTGGGACATAGTAAGTGTTTCATAAATAAGTAGAAGAGTTTGTTTTTGTGAGAGTACATTAAAAGGAACAAGAACGCAGGGAATATTTGGAAGTTTTTAAAGGGTAAAACTCCAATTTGTGAAAAAATAAAATTCCAATCTCAGATGATTGCATACCCTTCTGCATATCGTTCTGATGAAGAATATAGCAAACTAAACTGCATGGTAGGAATGGTGGAATGGTGGGAACCTCAACAAGCTTTCAGTTACCCAGTTCCAATTATATGCAAAAACTGTAACTTATTATTTTAAGAATTTCACTGCTGTGATAAATTAGAATGGTAAAAACAAAGGCATTCCAGTGAAAATAGCATTAGATCATAATGAACTTGATGTGAAAAGAAATCTCTTATTTCTCAGCAGACACAGCAGGGCTTAGCAATCTGGACATCTCTGATGATTAGGACAAAGGGGCTGAGACCAGCATAACTAAGTACTAAAAATGCTTTAATATTTAGGACTGTAGAATCATGTGTCACTGTGGAACCCGTGTAGCAGGAGAAAATAAAATCTGCCAAGTAAAAGAAAAGGAAACAGGTCATGAGCGTTAGAACTCTTTGTGTAGCTCTGATTTCTGGCCTGGAATTACATTCAGACCTGGATCTGTGAAGGTAGAGCATGCGTGTGTAATGTTTGTACAGATGGAGAGCCATAGACCCACTGCTCCAGCCCATGAGACCCTGAAAAATGACATCCCGAAGAGCCATGAGGGAGAGGAAAAGCCACTTTACTGTGTGCCTGGATGGCAGCATATAGCAATACCCAGCAGACATCCCAACTACAGACCTGTTCATGCTACTGCTTGCTGTGATGTAGTGGAGCAAGTTGGAGCTTATCAGGGAATTGAAGATCCAAATGAGCAGGAGAAAGGCAAGAACATTTGATGCAGTCTGTGGTTTTAGCCTTCTCCAAAGGCTGGTCCTGGGACTGATGGTGACAGCCTGGACCACACTGAGGAGACAGGTAGTGCAGATGGAGAGGCCACGGGCAACCCTTTCTAGATATATTGTAGTTTTGCAGCCAACATCACCTAGGAAATTTCTGATATAGAAAATTGTGGCTATGGTTCTGACTCCTATGCAATAAATAATTATCGTATTTACAAAAGCCAAGTGGATGAGAATGACATCTGTATTTTTGTGCTCAGGACCCATGATGAAAGGATATAGATGTCTCACAAATAAGATGATGTTTCCTAAACCTCCGAGTCCAATAAGTGAAACGAAAATCATTCTCTGGATGAGGTCTCTAAAAATCATCTTCAAGCCCAGAACAGAACTAGGAAAAAATCCTTTGAGAAACACAAGCAAGTCAATGTGATGTAGTTAACACCTGTGGGTTTTCTGCTTTCTTTAGAGAAAATCCAGCCTAATGTGGAATGCGCCGAATGCTTTGCCAGTAAATACCTGATTTTGTTCTTGTGCATTGTTTTCCTTGCTTCCACTGACATGGGGAAGATGATGACCACTGGACTTAAACACCATGCTGATGTTTACAGAAGAGAGTTACTGCCTTTACAGAAGAAAGTTGTTTATATCCGTCGTCTCTAAACTTGTTTATGAGAATGTCTAAACAAAAGCCAGCATAACTCACTGTCTAAGCTGTGATATTGACCATCAACGTAGATGCTTTTCTTCTCAGAAGCTGTTTGCCATCCTGTACATGCTCACGCTTCAAGTAACTATTGAGCTAGTAAAATCTGTAACTCCTCAAAGATGTCTAATACTTGCCCAAATGGCATTGCTTCTCAGGGTACACTCCTGTGGCTTTTCTTTCTTTCCAACTCTGAATTGAATTGGCAATAAATAAAACAATTTGATAAGGTAGTACAGTAGATATTCTATCCCTTTGCCTTGAGTGGGATGCTGTGATTAATTTTTGTTTCCTAGCATGTCTTGCACGGGGTCATAGTAAAGTGTTCCCTGCCCCCCATACTGTACTGCTATCCTGCTGCTGCTACTATTACTACTACTATGTGCTTTTACTGACTTTTCAATAACAATATTCTCCCAAAGAAAACTGTCTCAGTCTCAACTTAGATTCCAAACAAGGCACACTCTACCATTCCTTAGGTTCCATGCAACAGTGATTTTATCAGTCAGTATAAAGAACAAGCATCCAAACACCATCACATTGATTTGTGTAAATTTACAGATGGCATTCAGTTTCCGTTTTCTCACTCTGTTTAAAGTTAAAAAGAGGATTAAAACATAAATTATTCATTTTCCTTCTTTTTTTACAAATCACAAGTAATTTTATGTGGAGATCTTAAGTCTACTTTTCTACCACTTCTTAGTGTTTACTGCTGCTCACCAAATTTATTTGCGAATTGCTTTCAGCTTCTCCTGTGCAAACATAACACTGACAATCACCCAGTAACAATGAATTTATCTGTGAATTGCTTCAGGTTTCTCCTGAACAAAGGTAACAATGGCAATCACTCTGTGAGAAGGGAACACATGATGTTCTCTTCCTGATCTGATTCCAGCCATGATCCTTCATAGCTAAGTGCTGTCCACAGGTCACAAATGTGTCTCCTACAACTTTTCTGAACCCCCCAGGACTGTCTGTCTGTTAGTATTCTTATATCAACCCCTCTGTGCTGAGCAAACCTGAGAGATGCTTGAGTGCATCAGTTACGGGTATACATCCTGATGCTGTAAAAATTGCTAATGCATAAATCATTAACTGAGTTCAAGGTCGTATAATCCTATGCAAATCACAGAAGTGAACTGAAAGAAAAAGTGTTATGCTTGTTCTCTTTCCTTAAGTTCATGGGAGGTCAGTCCAATTAGGAACTCTCATTCAGTAATGTAGTCTGTTTTCTTGCATGTACAATGGAGGTAAACTTGAAAGCTCCCAGTGATACAGTAGATATTATGAACTATCTTGAAAGATAGTCATCAACGTGACTAATTTTCAGTTGTGTTGTCCACATAGAGATTTTTTTTTATGCCTATATATTGTTAAGATATACCTCTTGGCTTTTTCAGATCCCAATAATATGTACTGAAATAAGGAAGCTCTCTTTGTTTCTTGAGTGGTGCAATTTTTGGACTGGACTATTATCCATTTATGTCTATTCTAGAAACTCTGATATAGTTATATTTTATTTTATTTCTTTTTAATTGTATTCAATTTTATGTTTATGTGTATTTTGTCTGCATATATGTCTGGGCACCACTTGTGTGCCTACAGAAGCAAGAATAAAGCATTGGATCTCCTAAACCTGGAGCTGCACGTAGTTGTTAGCTGCCATGTGGGTGCTGATAGTTAAATCATAGAATCTGCAAGAGCAATAAGTGCTCTCAACCACTGAGGCAGCTCTTCAGCTCACCTTTGTACATTTTAATTAATTTCCCCAAGAATCTTACTTCCAGCTTGTTAGAGTGAATCAATTCATCTTTGTTCATTGTTAAATGAGGTTTTTGACATGGTAGAAGCTTAAGGGATCCCAGAACTTAAGAAAGGAAGTTCAGGATTCACAAGAACATGCTTTGTGACAACTCTATATGGATCAAAGTTCTGAAATTCCCAATGTTTACATTTATCATCTTCGGCATATTATTTATTGGCTGCTTTCAACTCTATTTTCATATGTAAATTATATTTAGTGCAATATAGGTGTATTCTGTGGAGTCAAATTGCTGACACACATAGTGCCTAGGGAAGCAGACATCATACTCTAAAAATCCATTTTCTAAAATCAGTTGTTTATGTTATTATATAGCCTCATTTCTGTTTTATCCAGAATTCTCATATTCCATGGTTTACATTGGGTCTAGGAAGGGAGAAATTCACAATAAATGAAACCATGATAAAGAGAGAGTGCTCCATCCACATAGACTGAAGTCACCAGAAGTCATACAGCTCATATCAAAGTTCTCAATCTTTAGAGAAAAAAAATCACAAAAACATTGTGCAGAAGCTGTAGAAGCAAGAGCTTCCTATTCTAGGCTGCAGTGCAGCTGCCTCTGTCTCCTACCTCTTCTGCCCTGTATAAGGAGCAGTCCTGGCCCTGTGTCTACACAGACTCTCCTTGTGGACACTGAAACAATTCTGGAATGCAAATATGGAAGAATAGACCCTCTTCTCCCTGAATCCTGCCACTTTTCTTTCCCAGAATGATGGGGAGTCTACATCCTTCTCTCCAATACTTCAGCTCTCCACAGATTTTTCTGACATCAAATGCAGCCTCATCCACCATGACATGCAGCACTCACCTGTGAAGTCTGTGCAGGACTCAGGGTAGGTGTCCTCACAACACCAGCCAGGCCCTTTTATCAGCCTCAAGTCCCTGTGCTCAAGCAAGGTGTCAGGATGTCACACCCAGGAGTTTGGTGTCATGAGGGAAGAGGCCCCTTCTGTCTCCATCCCTGAGGCCAGCTTTGCCTTCTCCCTGGTGCTTTGTCTTTCACCAAGCTCAGAAATGTTATGATCTTAATTCCAATGTCTCGGAGTAAACAGTAGAGTGCTTAGCAGTGACATTGGGGTCCTAGGATTTGAAGTTAACTCCAGTCTTCCTCTTTTCCCTCCCAACCACCCAAACCAAGAACTTCTTTGGAATCAATTTCTGATAATCCAAAGTGGTCACTTTCTGAATAATTTTCAGTAATCTATCATTAAGTACTGAAGGCCAGGGCTATCTCCAGTGCCATATTTAAAATACAGTCACCAAGAGACTATGGGATGAATTGTGTTCTCGGTATTACTTTAAATGTCTTCTGTGAGCTTTACAGTCCATCCTGAGTGGATCATATTTTTTCTGATGCTTTTTTAACTTATTTTTTCATATAATAAATTTTGATCATGTTATCCCCCTCCTCCAACACCCCTCACATCTTCCACAGCCCTCTACCTACCCAGCTTTATGCTCCCTTACTTGTATTTTTTGTCCCCATAACAAAATAAGCAAAAAAAAAAAAAAAAAAAAAAAAAAAAACCTGAAGAAAATTAAAAGAAACGAAGAAACAAAACCCGATAAAATGAAAAATACCCAAAACAAAACAAAAAAGCCCACAAAAAACATAAATTTGTTTTATGTTAAATAACTATTCCTGGGCATGAGTCCTGCCTGCCTTGAAGTATGGTGACATTTCATTGCAAAAATTGACTGTCTCCTTTCCTACTGTCATTAATTGCAAATAGCTTCTTGATTAGGGTTGAGAGTCCTGGTCTGATTTCTTTTCTCAGTGCTGGGACCCCATTTGACTTGAAACCCTGCAGGTCTTCTGTGTGCTGTCACAGTCTCTGTGAGTTTATATGTGCACTGGTCACATTGTGTTTGGAAGACACCATTTCTTTGGAGTTATCTATCATCTCTGGCCCTTACAATGTTTCTGCTTCCACTTCCAAATAGATCCCTTAGTTTTGACTGGAGGGGTGAGTAAAAACATCCCATTTAGGATCAACTGCTTCAAAGTCTCTCACTCTCTGCACCTTGTCTCCTTGTGGGTCTCTGTTTTGATCTCATCAACTGAAAGAAGCTCTCTGATGGGGTTGAGTGAGACACTGATCTATGAGCATAACAGCATTGCTCTGGTGGTGTTGTATTGCTATTTTTTCTTTAGCAGAATGACAGTAGTAGATTTTTCTCTTAGGGTCATAACCTATCTAGTCTCAAGTTCTTGGCCACTTTAGTAGTGTCAGATGGGTTTCAGCTCATGGAGTGGACACTAAGTTCCAATGAAAGGTGGTTGGACACTTCCGTAATATTTGTGTCCCTACTGAAGAAATGCATATTGCAAGCAAGTCACTGCTGTGGGTTAGGGTTTGTAGCAGTGGGATGTTGATGATTAGTGTTTCCTCTCATGGTGGTACGCTGAATGATTTCCAGCATCATCAGTGCTAGTCAGTAGGGGTAAAACTTATGAGTGAGAACAAGCTTGAGCTCTTTTGAGTGATGACATAAATGTTGTCAGCAATAAGGCCTTACCATCAAGCTGTGGAGACACTCTTCAATAGCCTGTGGTGTTTGAAGGAGGGTGTATGGGACATACTTTTGTTCAATGATTCAACAATTTGTAACCCAAACTTGGTGGCATAAGACGCCTGGTTGAGGCAATTGCTTCTTCCTTTACATTGTGACTCCATTTAAATTCTTCCATATATGTATAAATTTTAGGAAGCTTCTTTACTAGTAGGTTTTTACATGCCTTTTCAAAAGGCCTTTAGCGTTATTCCTCTCTATATTCCCTCCTTTACCCTTCACGCCCACCTCCCTCATCCTTTAAGTCTTTAATTTTCCTTATAACACTGTTTCAAATTCCCCTTCCCTGGAAAACCCCCTCTTTCTTCCTGGTCACTTCTTAGATGTGTAACCTCTGTGGTATTTAATACCACATTGTATCTAACACCACAGAGGTATCTAATACAACGTGGTGGCATTCTGTTGCTATTTTTCTCTTACAGTCATGACCTATGTACTCTCAAACTCTTTGAGGAAACTTCAGAGTTATTTCCGTGGTGGCTGTACAATGTTTGGGCTTGTCCATCAAAACAATGATGTACAACTGTTTCCCTTTCCCTGCACCCTTGCAAACATGTTTTGTTATTTGTTTCATTGATCTTGGTCATTTTGACTAGAGTAAGATGAAATCTCAAATTAATTTTAATCTTTATTTCAATTATGGCTGCAGGGGTTGAACATGTATATATCTTTATGTGTTTCTCAGCCAGCTGTGTTTCATCTCTTGAGAACTCTCTGTAGTTATATATCCAATTTTTAAAGTTGGTTATTTGTTTTTTTGTGTAGCTTTTTTATACTTTATATATTCTACATTGTAATCCACTGCCAGATATATAATTGGTAAGTACCTTTTTCCATTCTATAGCCTGCCGCTTACCTGAATGATAGTGTCCTCTGTTATACAGAGCCTTTTAGCTTCATGGGTTCCACTTATAATTGTTGGTCTTCATGTATTTAGAAAGTCCATTCCTGTTCCAATGAGTTCAAGCCTATTTCTTACATTCTTTCCTATCAGGTTCAGAAAATCAGGTCTTATGTTGAGGCCCTTGATCCATTTGGAGTTGAGTTTTTGCATGGTGATATATGTGGATCTATTTCATTCTTCCACGTGCAGCTATACAGTTTGACCAGCACCACTTGTTGAAAATGCTGCCTTTTCTTAAGTTTGTAATTTCAGCTTCTTTATCAAAAAGCAGTTGTCCATTAACATATAGACTGATATCTGATTCTTAAATTCCATTCCAATGCTCAGTATATTTTTATGCAAATGCCATTGATGTTTTAGTACTACAGCTTGGCAATACAACTTAAAAACTGTGATGGTGATATCTTCATCTATTCTTTTATTATTCAGTATTATTTTTTGCCAACCCGTTTTTTTTTATGTATGTGTGTTTCCATTTGAATTAGAATTTTTTTCTCACTTTCTGTGAAGAATTGCAATGGAAGTTTCAGAGGGATTGCATTGAATCTGATGATTGTTTGGGGCAGGATGACCAGCTTTTCACAATCAATCCTGTATATCCAAGAGTATGAGAGAGCCTTCTCACCTCCTGGTATGTTCTTTAATTTCTTTCTTCAATGTCTTAAACTTTTATTATAAATGTCTTTTACTTACTTAGAGTTATCCTAAGAAAGTTGTAGGCTTTTATGAAAGGTACTGTTTCCCTGATTTCTTTCTCTGTATGCTTGCCTTTAAGAAAGCTACTAATTTTGTGTGTTAGTTTTGTATCCTGTTAGAGTACCGAATGTATTCAACAACTGTGGAAGTTTTCTTGTAGAGTCTTTATGTATCATTAACTTTAACATTTTACTTCCCTATTTGTATCCCCTTTGTCTCCTCAGTTGTGTTATTACTCTGGCTATGACTTCAATTTTTATATTGAATAGTCAAGGAAAGATTGGAAACCTTGTTTTGTTTCTAATTACAGTGTAATTACTTTGTGTTTTTCTCCATTCAGGATGCTGTTATCTCTGTGTTTGCTGTAAATTACTGTTGTTATTTTGAGGAATACCCCTGTCTTCCTGGTCTCTCCAAGGCTTTTCCTAGGAAGAGGATGCTGGATTTTGTCAAAGACCTTTTCTGCATTTGAGATAGTCATGAGTTTATTTTTGTCTCTCTGTCTGTGAATCATCAGCTAGTATGGACTGGACCTTCCCATATCAATCATTAACAACAACAAAATCCCACTACCTTGTCTATAGGTCAATTTGATAAAAGCATTTTCTCAATTGGCCTTCCTCTTCCTAGATGACTTCAGCATGTGTTAACTTAACAGGAGACTACACAGCACACTGGTATACCCATATCAATGTGCAGACAGCTGTTGCATGAAAGAGAAAAAGACTCTTCTCACCCCAGAAGATATCAATCACTTATATCTCCCTGGGAAGAGGGTCTTGTGACTTTTTAAGTTTGTTTATTTGTTTGTTTATTTTCAGTTTGGTGAACTTCCCTAGGCTTGTGAGTCTCCTTGCTCTGTTCAGGATGGAATAATTCAATCAGAAGGAAACAGCTATACAGCAATGTCAATGAGGCAGTCTGTCATTGTGGAGCAATTCCACAACACTATGTCAAGAGTGATGGGTAGATTGTGACTTTAAGCGTCACATGTGTCGCTGTCTTGCAGTGACACTTGAATACCACATGAGTGAAGGACTGGGGGGAAAGAGACAGGGTGAAACAAAGAAGGACACCAAGTCTAGGCTCTGATATAGGTGTCAATTTAATAATAGTAAAACCAACACTTATATAGCACAAAAGTACAAGCAGTTTCTCACTGAGGCAATTCTACTTAGCCAAAACATACAAAGGCTCATTCAAGGTTACAGAGCCTGCTGTCTGGTTGCCATGGTTTCATGGAGATTCTCAGGGTCAGAGCCCTCTGCTGTAGAATTGCCAGGGTCAGTCTCTGAGACAGCAAACTTTAGATTATAGCCAGGGCCAAGAGGCCGAATTCCACTGTTGAGATGTGCATTCCAATTTGCCATTAACTTCAAGTAGGCTGCCACACACGTGAAGTATCAAATATTCACAGCATCCTTTGAAGGAGAACCTTATCCTTGTACTTTCTATGTACTTTGTGACTATCATTCATCATCTTTAATGTGTGAAATTGTATTATTAACTTACTTATCCTTATAAGCTTCCTTAGCACTTTCTGGAAACATCACCATGTAATGACCAGAGGAGACCACTCTGTTGCTGGGAGTTAGCTACTATCACTGGTCACTTCCATTATGCCTTGTAAGCTGAACCCACATGACACCCACCGTCCTCATCGTCCCTATGTAAACTGTTCTCCAGGAACACATCGTAAACAGGCTCCTTTGCAGATACATACTCTTTTTAAAAAGAAATGTATTTGTTTAATTATTTTACATCCTGGCCACAGCCCCCGCCCTCCTTTCTCCCCAGTCCCACTCTCCCATCACTCTTCCTCTTCCTTTGTTCTCCTCAGAAAAAGGGAACACCTCTCATAAACTCATCATGGCTCATTGAATTATATCAGGACTAACTCCTCTTTTGTTGAGGCCAGACAAGGGAGACCAGCAAGGGGAGAGTGATCCACATGCAGGCAACTAAGTCCATATTAGATATGACCCACTCTCTTCTTATTGCTAGGAGACCCACATGAAGACCAAGTTGCCCATCTGTGTAGTGGGCCTTGGTCCAGTCCATGCATGCTCTGTGGTTGGTGCCTCAGTCTTTTAAAGCTCCTATGGACCCAGCTAGTTGACACTGTTGTTCTTCTTTAGGACCTTCTATCTTTCCCCACATTCCTCCACAAGACTCCCCTAGTCATGTGTCTCCAGCTAGTCTCAGATATCCTCCTCCTGTGTTTTCCCTTCTCTCTCCCTGCCCTTTGGCTCCCACTCTCCGTCTCCCACCTTCATTCTACTCCCCGCACTCTCTCCCATCCAGTTCCCTCTCTTCATCCAATTTGACATCCATTATATTTCTGCTTCTGGGTGGGATTCAAGAAGATACATACTGTTGTTGAAGGTTAAAATTTAACATTGATTTATCTTTTAGTTATTTAGTGGTTATTCCTAATCCAGCTGTATATACACATCACCACAGGAAGACTAAGATTTATTTAATTAACCTAGAGCACAATGCTGGGCAATAGTTACTCCACCTTAAACCTTCAAGCCTGTAGAGTTTCCTTCCATTCAGAATCGCACATTATATTTGCTTTTAGTCATATCTTAGGTCCAGTTCATCTCTCCTGATGGTTCCAAGTCCTTTCCTGTTGATCTCTCCTCTCCAACTCCTCCCACTTGCTTCTTTCTCCTCCCCTCCAGACCAGGATGTTCCACACTTTTCTCTCCATTGCACAGCATTGGCTGGTTGTTTTATTGAAAATATAGAGAAGAAATTGTGGCATGTTACACAAACTTGAGACAGGTGATGCTTAGATGAAGCATTGCAATGCAATGTCCAGATTGAAACCAGATAGTGCAGTAGAGAAATTAGCATTTGAATGAACAATGAACATTTCACAAAAATGTTATACCAACAACATACTCTTTATGAATAACGAGCAGCAGATATTTAAGAATCATTCTCCAAAAGTAAATATTAGTATTATTTTGTGTCTCCTTGTCTGTTTTACACTCAGTTTTCTGTGATAATGGTATTATGTTTTAGGTATTTCGTGCTTTAATAAGTATGAGCCTAGTCACTTCCATCAACAGTACGGTTCTCAATATATCATAGATTAAGAATGGCTACAAGTATTGTTATTTTATGCTAAAAGTTAAAAAAAAAAGGTAATAGATTTCTCTCCCTCTCATGTTCCTGAGAGATGCTGTGTTATAGGATGCCATGTGTACATGTTGGCACAAACATATTTAATGTTATATGTGTTGAAATTGGAGGAGAATTCCTAGGAATTGGTCTGTCTATCTATTGTATGGTTCTAGGATGAAACTCAGATTGTCAGGCTAGACAGCATGGAGTTTCCTTGCTGACCCATCTCATTAGATTGAGTTTTCCCTTATGTCTTCCCATTTGGAAAATGAAATGGTGTCTAGGGTTACCTTGTCTCTTCTAATTTGTGTGTCTTTGTTCCACAGCCTTAAAGTTTTCTGGGGTATATTTGAACCCCAAACTGATTCTGTGTTTTAATATTAAATGGCATTTTAGGCTTCAATATTACGTTAAGCTACATAGTTTTTCCAGTGTTTATGGTCCAATACTTAAAGCTGAGCCACCCAAAGACATCCAAAAGCTTCTCTTGTTGAAACACAATCAAGTAGTCTACAGGGTATAGCCAGGAGAAAGCATTTGATGGGCTGTAAGGTGATATTTGAGTGAGAGGTCTCAGTTTTGATTCCTGAGTGAATGTGAACTGAGACTGCAAAACAGGAGGAGCAGCAGCAGCAGCAGCAACAACAACAACAACATCCCTACAGCAACAACAACATCCCTAAGATACTATCAGGTATCTGCAACTAATTTCCAGTTTCCCCCTACACATCCTTGCTACATTTTAATTGTATGAACCAGCTCACGGACCCACTTGGGCTTGAGATTTAGTATCTAAGTATTTTAAGAGAGCATTTTAGAAGGTGTGGACTAAGAAATTCCTTAAGTGATTTAAAGAAGCATTTTAGAAGGTGTAATGTCTAGAGGAGTAATGGACCTTTGTGGTGGATCTATTTCTTTCAAGAGTGACATGCGCATTGGCCACCATGAAGCACAGTGACTGTCCATCCCACAGAATACATTTCCTTATAGTCAGAACTATGAAACACACTGAATGATGTAGTGGTAGCTTACCTTATGGTACTGGTAATGAGGCAGGTAACAGTTCATTGAGGGGTGCCATGCAGTTTCTCATTTTCCTTCTTTCTGCCACAGCTGCATAGTACGTTGGGAAGTATATTATAGGGGGAAGCTTCCTTGAGGACTGGGATCTTTTTTGTACATCTTTTTTGGGGGGTTGTCTCCCATATTGGAGACTGACATTCTAGATTCAGGTATGTTTGTGTTTTCCGCTATCTTTTACATAATAATGTACCCATATGATCCAAGTAAACGGAAACACTCAGCTCAAGTTGGATAGAACCAATTCTATACACACTTTTTATACTATTTGGTGTGAGCAGATTTTTTTAAAATATCTTCGTAGAAAAATATCATCTGACAAGGAGAATTTCAGAGTGAAGGCTGGCAAACTCTTGAGTAGCCACAGCTTTGTATATCTGAATATATGGAGGCCCCAGCCAAAAGCAAGGTCCTCAAAGGGAGGAGTCTCTGAGGGGTGTAGCTTGCATATCACATAGAGGAGGCTCTAGTCTCTTTTGTATTTACATTACACCTATTAGTAAAATCACGTGGCATTTGTAGACAAATAGCTGATTCATTTCATTTAGCATGAAGTTCTACAGGTTCGACTAGTGAAATGGAGTGTGTCCATCATAAAGAAATGATAAAATTTGAGGTGATGCATAAATTAATCCAATTGTCAAATATCTTGTGTTTCCTGAGAGCATAATTGTCCCCTTTCCTGGGTTCATTCACTGTCATTTACATATGTAGCTTCTGACTATTTCCATTATCTATTGAAATTTGCATTTATGTTCTAATCTGACTTCTAAAGAGAAATTTTAAATTAGCAACTCTGTGCCACTCTGAGTCTAGGCCATCCTTATTCATACTATATAAAAAATTATACATCTCCTGTCTACCATTTTTAAGACTTTTTAAAATTAAATTTAAAGCTTATTTTTGTGTTCCTGTCTATTTTCAATGTGTGCCTTAGCACCCATGTGAGATTGGAGGACAGCATGAGGGAGTCAGCATCCTTCTTCAGAGACAGATCAGGTTGTGTGGGTATCAACAGTTGCTTTTACTTATGAAGTCATTTCTATAGCCCCCTGTCTGTTCTTAAGTTTGAACAACCTCATCATCATCAGTCAGATTAATCACATCTTTCTTCACTCCTTCTCCATGTTCTTAAATCATTTCCTTTTGAGCCCAGTTATACAGACTGATTTAGAAGGTGCTTGATTTGTCTGGTTCTTTATGTCAGATACTTAGAAAAAATGTTTTAATATAAGAGCTGTAAGATTAACAGGAGCAATGGTGTCACCTACAAATAAGTCGCATTTACATGAGGAAGACAAGAAGCTGGAGGGATGGTGAAGAGACCTTCTCCTCTTGCACAGGACCCTGGTTCCTTACCCAACACCCACATCATAGGACACATGACAGACTGTAGCTCTAGTTCCCTGGGAACCAATGACCTCTTCTGCCCTGCGTGAGCATCTACACAAATGTGGCACTGACTCACACAAACACATACAGATAAATAAAATAGATAATAGAAACAGACTATTTACTAACAATACCACAATACAATACACATCACTTACTTAAGTTTTGCATAGACTGTGCAGGCTTGCAAGAAATTAACACATATTCATATTCTCAAGTAGATCCATGATGCACCCAAAATGTTTACAAGGGTACTAGTTAGATATAACAGGTAATTTTAAATAATAAGACATAAACCTACTTCTAACTATATTACAATTTCATGTTCAATGAATATATAAATAAATATTTTTCAGAATGTGTTCATCAACTTTTTATATATGGACCCAATTTAAGAAACTAAGCAGTGAATCCTGCATTTAAATGAATGTAGAATCAGATCCTTCTGCAGCTCTTTGGTGATAAAGTGCTGGACGGTGCTGTGAAGAGCACCCGGGCAGTAACAAAGGGCAGGTGCACACGAGCTTTAGTCTGCTTCAGTCACACTCAGTGATTCATGTTGGAAAAAGACAAATTTTTCAGTCATCATGGAAATATAGACAAATATAAAAAGAAATTCTATTGTGAATTCTTTACCTGGTTTATCTCATATCTACAGTCTTTGTTCCTGCAAAGAACCATCAAGAATATAACAGTAATGAAGTATTTCAATGCAATTAAGTTCTGTTACTGGTGCATTGGGCTCCTATTGACTGAATGCATGGTACATGTTATTCTTTCATAATTATGTAAAATCTTTTCATAGATGGATACTTATAGATACGTTGAAGTGCCTAAAATAGCCCCATGGTACTAATATTTAGCAAGAACAAAGTCAGGTAAAGGATAACTAAATTTTTGGAATAATATAATTACATTGGTATGAATTTTGATGAAATTTATGAACTTTAACTGCATGCTTCCAGTCATTGTAGTAGCAAAACCAGTTTTACAAATTCTAGTTAAAGTGAATTTCTCAGTGCTGGAGAAATGGCTCAACTGTTAAGAGCACTTGATGGTCTTCCAGAGGACTCAGGTTCAATTCAGAGCAACTACATATTGCTTGAGAACCATCTGTCAAATCCAATTAGTCACACAAGGCATTTGAGAATCTCTTCAGGCTACTACAGGCTCCATGTTTATATGTGCTACATCATCATAAGGGCAGGCAAATTATTTATACAAAATAAATTAATAGATAAATTAAAAAGTTAAATAAAGTCATGTAAAAAGAGCAGATGGTGGAGAATGAGGTTTCTCTATCATTGTAATTTGCTAAGATTACTTTCAGTGCAAGACTTGAGTCACCAAGATAATTGTTTGAGAATAAACATGTTTAAACTGCTGTGTGGAAATGTGTCTTACCCACAATTCTGCAGAACTAAAAGTTTTTTTCCCATTGATTGAACATACAAATGAGAGAGATATTTTCTCAATTTTTCCCACTGAGAATGCCAACACTCAACCAGAATCCCATCCCTGTGAATCAACACAAAGGGGCTAAAAGTTGCATAACCAAGGGTCAGAAATCCATGAGTATTTGCCATAAAAGTACTGTCACTTGAAGAGAGACTTAAAAATAGAGAAAAGGCACAATCTGTCCAGTAAAAGAAAACAAAACAGAGCATAAGAAGGAGGACACTTTGAGCAGCTCTCAGCTCATGGGGAGTTCTGCAGAGAAGCTTGGAGTTGTGAAGGTAGAGGACATGCTGGTGGTGCTTGTGGAGAAGAAATACCATGTAGCTACTGGCCCCTCCCATGGCACCCTGAAACACTGCATCTCTCAGGACCATGAGAGGGAGAAAAATCCATTTTATTTTCTGACTTGGTAGCATAAAATAGCAATACTTGTAATCACTTTTAAGTTGTGATACATTCATTCTTGTATTTGTGGTGGAATGGATTAGGTTCAGACCTATTAAAGAATTGAGTATCCAAAAGACTGAGAAGAATGGAAGGATGTGCCATGCAGACTTTGGACTGAGTGTCCTCCACCCAGATGCTCTGGGACTGATGATGATGGCCTGGACCACAGTGAGGAGACTGCTGGTGCAGATGGAGAGGCCACGGGCCACCCTCTCCAGGTAAACGAGGATCTTACAGCCTATATCATCTAGGAAGTTGCTGAACCCAAAAGTTTCTATTGTCTTTGGCAATCCTTTTACAAGAAGGATTATAATGTGTGTAAAAGCCAAGTGGATGAGAATAAGGTGTGTGGGTTTCCTCTCAGAGCCTCCCCACCAATTGAATATATAATTCACAGAAACAGACATGTTCCCGAGAATGCCAAGTACAGTCATGAAGAGAAAAATTGTTTTCTTAATAAACTTCAAAACCATTTCTTCCTTCCTGGTATACAGGATGCAAATACATTTTAAAGAAAGCATCAATAATGCTAGACATTGATCTGAACAGCACATTTTGCATAATAGCATTTTCTGGTTTCAAGAGGTAGTGGTGGACACACGTACTGTTGCAGATTAGGTTCCTGAAATCCCCTCCCCCCCCTTTTTTTCCTGTGGACACTGGGTTATTATGTGTGCTCTGAAAGGTGATTGATAACTGCTATTCAAATCCAAAGTTTTAAAGGAGATTTTATTTTTAGCTCCACACTAGCAAAACTGACTTTTTCCTGTGTGTATGTTTTGTGTCTATGTCCCTCTGCACTTCTGCACTTATCCTTGTTACATCTCAGCATAGTTTAATTTAACCCCAAGATTCCCAACTAAAGTTTCTTCCTTTGTTTCTTATTCTATTTTTTCATGTTTTCCACCAAATCCTCAATGCCTAAGGGTGATATTTAACCTGTCTCTCTTCCCCACATTAGACACAGACGCTGGGAAGCCTTGCTGGTCAACACCTTTGACATCTCAGATGTAGTAACTTTAACTTTCCTCTCTTTTCTCTGTTTGATATTTCTTTCTTATCTGCATCTTGATTAGCATAACAATTTCTAGACTCACATTTGGTTTATACATTTTGTACCTTCAGACTCTATATCTTAATATTTTAAAAGTGTTTATATTGACTGGTCTGTGATTTCACTCCATATAAATGTTCACTAGATATCTTTTAAGGTGGTCTTTTATGTCAAGTCAAACTTAACAACCTTTCTAGACAGTGTTCCCAATTTAAAGGAAAATCATCAAAAGATATGGAGAAAAATTCATGCAACTACCAGGTTGCAGCTAAGGAAGGTATATAGAGGAACTTCCTAGGAGAAAGGCTATCAGAGAGCTGTGATCCTAATGGATGACTCAGGGTATCTGTGACAGCAGTGAATGACATCAGGGTATCTAAGGGAGCATGGAGCAGCTCTGGACCAGAGGATGATGATGTGGATGAAAGAAGGGAATTGATGAGATTGCCTGAGATGAGTGCAGTTCATGAGTTATGACCTTAGTGTCAGCTGCATGTAGTACACTAGTTTGAGGTATACTGCTGTGAGCAGGGATTTCCACATCTAACATGTCATGATGACAATTGCCTCTGCAGGGCCTTGTGAGCAGCAGTTATGTCAGTTTTGCTTTGCAGCCTGCTTCTCCTCCTGTTTCTTTCTTTCTTTATTAGGTTTTAACCTTTATCTTAAGTTTATCAGAAACATAGTATTACAGTTACATGAAGTAATCAATTAAATGTAAAAACACAAAATAAGGGAATTTCCTAATTGAATTGTATTGCTCACCTTCTGATTCATGGGCATCTGAGTTTTCAATCTTGCTCTACCTGAAGCAGATTCTGTATTTTACTCCTTTATTCATTGTGCATTACAGACTTCACAGTAAACATACAGATCAATGTAACCTGTTTGCAGGCTGCTCTGGTCTATATCAGTCCAAACTGATTCCACAATTTAGACCTTGGCAGGATGTTATTCATTGTGTCTGGAGCTCCATTCTCATGCCTCAAGGATTTATGCTAAGCTTTGGACATCTTTCTTAGGTTGAGAGGAACATGACTGCATGGGTTTGTGTGTGCTCTAAGTACTTGGAATGTCTCTCTTTACTGATCTTCTTCCTGCTAAACTCACAGGATTATGTTAATGTCTATGTCCTGAAGACCTTACATGTGACATTCATGAACCTTAGTTTCTTCCAAGGTTTGGGTTCAGCTGGCTTCATGACTTTAAATGTCAATTGTGGCCTTTCATCTGCTCATCTAGTGCATTCTAGAAATCACAATACTAGCCTAAGTATATGAACACAGTGAATAATGCTTCAGACACTGATAACAAACACATCAGCATTCACTAACATATTTACAATAAAAATTAAGTATTTAGTCAATGATTGGAATCTCTTCACCCTATGTCATGGTGGAAAATATTAATTTTTTGTTTGTCTAATGCTTTGTTTGTCTAATGTCTAATGCTGGGCAGCTCATCTTTTGAGTCATCTCTTTTCCAAACTTTAAATCATATTTGATATCAGCTTCTAATCTTTTAATAATCAGTTCCTTCTACTGAAGTGGGTAATCCGCAAACAGATATGTGATTCATCTCCCCCATTATCTTCAAAATTGCTACCAAAGTAATTTAAAAGACTGGGTGATCTTGTGTTTAGAGAGATGGATGATAACATATCTGGGTCTAGCCCCCAAATCTTACGAAGGTTACATCCATCCATCCCGGTTTTCTAAAAAGAAGCAAACAAAAACAAAAACAGATCATTGTTCTTTGCTGCTTAGTGATGAGATACAATTAAGATGAACTATTTCAGGATGTACTAGTTCACAGCCTGGATCCTTAGAAGGAATTCTCAGCACTGCAATGGTAACTGTTACACTGAGTGGTTTACATTTACCCTCATGAACTAGGCACACAGGCATACAATGACTGAAGTTGAGATAAGTATGTATAATATGTGACAGAGTCGAGAGACTGTAAGGATGGGTACTGAAGGGAAACTTTTCAATTAGGAATCTAAAGTTACTGTTAAAGAAAACATATGCCAATATTTGAAAAGTGAAAAATGCATCAAAAGAAAAAAATACAAATTTTATAAACACTAAATGACACTGTTGGATTCATAATGCTGGCAAGCAATGAGGGCAAAAAAATAAGATTTTTGTTTGTTTTTCTTTGTCTTGTTAATTTTGAGACAGTGTCTCCTGATATAAATCAGGCTAAGCCTCAACAGTTATCTTGCCTCAGTCTTTCTTGTGCTGATGTTACATATGTATATCATTATGCTTGTCTCAAATTTTTAAGAGATTGCTAAAAATCTTCTTTCTGTTACTGATTTCTTTTACGAAGTCAAAGTCTTTGACCACCCCCCATGAAGGAGGAGCATCCTTGTCAAGCCACAGAGGAGGATATTGCAGCCAGTCCTGATGAGACCTGATAAGCTAGGGTCAGATGGAAGGGGAGGAGGACCTCCCTATGGTGGACTTTGACATGGGCAGGGAGGAGATGAGAGAGAGAGAGGGTGGAGTCTGGAGGGAATGAGGGAGGGGACTACAGCTGGGATACAAAGCTAATAAAATATAATTAATGTAAAAAACTAAAAATTTAATTTAAAAAGAAGAAGTCAAGGAGGTACCCTTAGGCAAAGACCTACCCAGTGCTCTGTCATGGCACTGTAGCCTGAGAATGGGTAGAGACACCTCAGCATTTCTGACCTATTTCTCTGTCTCCAGGAACTCATCTCTAATCCCTCTGGAGCCAGGTAGGACCATTGTCAGGGCCAAAAGCATGTGAAATACCCAAGGCTCACAGAAACTCTCAGTCACTCCCTGGCTTAGTCTGACACACACACAGAGACTTCAGCTTTAATGAAACTCTATGGCACAGTTGAAGGTATTAAAGATCTGACCTCCGTGGACTCCCCTGGACTTCTGTGGTGCAGACAGGCTCTGGAGCAGCTCTGGAAAAGTGACCCTTGCTAGGTCTTGTTTGTAATGCCTGTATTTATTGGGCTCTTGGCTGCCATCAGGTACCGTGGACATCAAGTTTCATGTCACAGTGTCAGGGGGATGGCTGGCCTCTGCAGGGCCTCAGTCCCTGAAGCACAGCTTCCCTCTCTCCCCACAGTTACTACATCTGTTTTGCTCAGAAGTTATTTCAAGCTTCATTAGGGTTTAATTATCTTGAGAGGAAGGATATGTGGTGAGAAAATGAACTAACCAGGTTTCTCTTGTCTGAGTTTTCTGCATCTCCTGAGGACTTCCTGTATACTCACTTAGACCCTGTGCTTGCTGATTCGGTCTGTGTGAACTCATCCTTACCTTGTTGAATTAGAGGGCCTTGCTTTCATGGTGTCCTTCATCCCCTCTGGCTCTCATTCAAAAAACAATGCTTATTTGTTACAAAACTTCAAGAACACTTCTCAATCTTGTTATTCCCAGGAGTGTTCCTTCCGCATACTTTTTACTGTAGTTCCTAGGAAGTTTTTCCTACCTGTATACAGTATGATGTAAAGAAATGTATGTGCAGCACTGAGATTCGAAGTGGCAGTATCATCATTTTGTTTTCATATGTGAAAGCACCATTGGGTTGTCATAGGAGATGAGTTAAAGGTCACTTGTCTTCCTCGGTACCCTTAGTGATGGTGTCTCCATACATGTAGGTATAGCTGAATCATAAAAAGGCAAGAAATTCTTCTGGAAATGAAAGGGCAGCTTTTGAGGAAACTAGAATTTCCATTATCATCTATTGAATGGAGAAATCCAGGTATAGAGAAACTAACTTGTACATTACATATGTCAGGCTAGATAAAAATTTAAATGTAACAGTTGTTGGCCAAACCAGCCTCATAGGAGTCCCAAACAACCAAGGCTGTTGCCAAGACTGTATGTTGCTCTCCACAAACTGATAACAAGTCCCTATTGCTGAAGACAATTGTACACAACTCATTAAAATGGAGATGTCGAGTGGGTGCCTATATAGATCATTCAGGCCTATATTCCAGCGTCTTTGGTACAGGATATATTCTATATGGTCTCAAAAGAGAAGCTTGAACACCAAACCAGAAACAAAGCCTTTATCAACAGTGACATCCTGCCTTCAAGATATGGTAGGGCAGTGGTTGCACAAAGCTTTTGGGAAAATAACCAGCCAATAGCTTATTTGACTTAAGGCGCCCGTGAGGTGAAACCCATAGCTAACACTGCCTTGATGGCTGAGAACAGGAAACTAGATAGTAGCCCAGGGACCTAGGGTAAAACCAAATAATATTGGTCAAAAAAGTCTCCACTCTTAGGGCCATTCTTGGTAGAGTATAGGAATTCATTCACTGGAAGACTACCTGTACCATACTAATGGTTAGTGCTGTTGAAATCAGAATTGGATTTAATTGTTATTTAATTTTTAATTTTAATTTAATTTTTCTACTTATTAACTATGTAACACTAGGGGGAAATGCCTTACAATTCTATGCATCAAGTTTATTATTTATAAAACGGAAAAAGCTAAGAACGACCCCACAGGATTTTTGTATTAAATAATTTACAGCACTTGTAAGCCTGAGCTGGAGGTGTGAACACTCAAGGCATAAGACCAGAGCCCACATAGATTATATACTAAGTAGTTAATAATAGATCCATCTGTGTGTATTCTCATACACACATACACTTAGTCCAATGTCTCATGCATTGCAAGTTCTCAACACTTAGTAGCTATTTTCATATCCTGTAATAAAGTTTTACAATAATTTGTACATACAGACTTCACATCTTTTTGTTTAACTTGATGAAATAATAAAATCTTGCACATTTTCTCTAATTCATTTTGTATATTTATTTCATCCACTTAGACATTTGTTTATAGTTCTTCTCTTTAACATTATTGTTAGATAATATGGATGAAGTAGCATTATTATCTAATGTGAAATTTAAATTTAGAGTACTGTAGAATCATATTAGATTTTTAATTTCTAAACTTATTTTATTTATTGATTTTTCTATTCCTTTTCCCTTTCTAGCTTTCCTACCCTTCCTCCCTCTGTCTTACAACCATTCTTCTCCTCCTCCTTTCTTCCTTCCCTCTATCCCTCCTTTTTTCAGTCCTCCTTCATTTTCTCTTTCCCTTCTTTCCTCTGTCCATTCCTCTTTTTAATTTTTATTTTATTTATATTTATTACAATTTATTCACTTTGTATCCCAGCTGTATGTAGTTCCCTCTCCTATCCACTTCCAATCCAGCCTTCCCTACTTCTTCTCCCCCCATGCCCCTCTCCCAGTCCACTGATAGGGGAGTCCTCCTCCCCTTCCAGCAGAACCTAGCCTATCAGTTCTCATCAGGACTGGCTGAATTGTCTTCCTCTGTGGTCTTGTAAGGCTGCTGACCCCCCTCACGAGGAGGTGATCAAAGAGCCAGCCACTGAGTTCATGTCAGAGACAGTTCCTTTCCCCATTACTAGGGAACCCACTTGGAGATTGAGCTGCCATGGGCTACCTCTGTACATGAGTTCTAGCTTATCTCCATGTATGGTCCTTGGTTGGATTATCAGTCTCAGAAAAGACTCCTGTGCCCAGATTTCTCAGTTCCATTGCTCTCCTTGTGGAGCTCCTGTGTCTCTATCTCTTTGTATCTCCCCCTTCTTTCATAAGATTCATTGCACTCTTTCCAAAGTTTGGCTATGAGTCTCAGCATCTGCTCGATACCCTGCTGGGTAGTCTTTCAGAGGCCCTCTGTGGTAAGCTTTTGTAATGTTCCCCATTTTTTCCCTCTTCCAATCTTTATACCATTTGCCTTTCTGAATGAGGTTTGGGATCATAATAGTTTTATACTTACTTTGTTTCCCTAAAATGTGAGTTTAAAATCACCCAAATTCTTCAACTCTGATCAGATCAGTATATGATCCTTTAAAAGTTATTTCATATGATCAAGAAAAACTATGTAGAATTATGGTAATTTCTGTTGAATTTTTGTAGTACACATTGTCCTAGGGTTTTATTACTGTGAGGAGACACCATGACCATGGCAATGCTTTTTCTAAATTAATTTATATAGTTATTTACTTTACACCCCAACTATAACCCCCTCCATTTTCTCCTCTTGGTCCTACCCACCATACCTCTTCTTGCTATGCCTCTGCCTTACCCTTTAGAAAAGTGGACCCCCCCCCCACTAACCCACCATAGCACATCAAGTTCCATTCAGACTAAAAACATCATCTTCTATGGTGGCCTGACAAGGCAGCCCACAAGGGAGGAGTGATCAAAAAACATGTACCAGAGCCCATGTCAGAGACATCCCTCTTTCATCTTAGTAGGGAACCCACATGAACACCAGGCTGCCCATGGAACAAATATGTGTAAGGGGCTTAGGTCTACTTCAAGCATGGTCCTTGGTTGGCGCTTTATTCTCTATAAGACCCCCTGGGCCCAGCTTAGTTGGCTCTGTTGGTCTTCATGTGATGCTCCTGTCCCCTTTGGTTCCTTCTATCATTCACCCCACTCTTCCTCAATACTCCCTATGCTTCTTCCAACATTTGGCTGTGAATCTCAGTATCTATTTTGACATACTGCTAGGTGGAGCCTCTTAGAGGACAGCTATGCTAGGCTCCAATATGAAAGCATAGCAGAGTTTTCTAAATAGTGTCAGGGGTTGCCTCTTCCATTGGTGGGTCTCAGGTTGGGCCAGGCATTGGTTGGACATTCCCTCCATCTTTGCTCTATTTTTATCTGTGTACATTTTGTAGACAGGGTAAATTTTGGGTTGAAGTTTCTGTGGGTATGTTGGTGTTCTCCTTTCTCCACTAGGAGTCCTGTCTAGTTGGCAACATTTATAAAGGAAAATATTTAAACTTGATTACAAATTTAAATGATATCTATCCTCATATTCTGCCTTACAAAAGATACTAGAAGAAAAACTCCATCCCAACCAAGGATGTTGACTACATCTAAAAAAATACGGGAAAGAAATAACCCCACACCAGCAAAACCAAAATGAGGAAAGCAAATACACACACACACACAGTCTACCACCAATTAACACTCATTGGTCATTAATATCTCTCAACATCAATGGACTCAATTCCCAATAAAAAGACACAGCTAACAGACTGGATGCAAAAACAGGATCTACCTTTCTTCTGCATCCAAGAAACATACATCAGCAATAATGATGGACATAGCCTCAGAGTAAAGGGCTGGAAAAAAGTTATCCAGGCAAACAGACCCAAGAAGCAAGCTGAAGGAGCCTTTGTAATATCTAATAAAATAGACTTTCAACCAAAATTAATCAAAAGCCTACAATATCATAGAAACTGAATAGCAGTCTACTCAATGACCACTGGGTCAGGGAAGAAATTAAAGACTTTCTAGAATTCAATGAAAATGAAGCCACAACATACCCAAATTTATGGGACAGAATGAAAGCAGTGCTAAGATGTAAAGTAGGATTCATCCTAGGCTTCAGGATATGAATATCCATCAAATAACCAAACAAACAAACTGAAAGAAAAGAACCACCACATGGTCATCTCATTAGTTAATGAAAAAGCCTTTGAAAAAAATGCTATATCCCTTTATGTTAAAAGTCTTGGAGAGAATGGGGATACAATACACATACCTAGACAAAATAAAGGCAACATACAGAAGCCAATAGCAACATCACATCAAATGGAGAGAAACTTAAGCAATTCGACTACAATCAGGGACAAGACAAGGCTATCTACTCCATATCTATTCAACATAGCAGTTGAATTTCTAGCTAGTGCAATAAGACACCTAAAGGAGATCAAGTGGATACAACACAGAAAGGAGCCAAACTAACTCTGCTAGGAAATGATATGGTAATATACATGAGTGACTCCCAAAATTCTACCAGAGAACTCATATAGCTGATACACACCTACAGCAAAGTGGCTGGACACAAAATTAACTAAAAAAAAGTCAGTAGCCTTCCTTTATTCAAATGATAAACAGGTTGAGAAAGAAATTAGGGAAATGACTCCCTTCAAAATAGCCACAAATAATACAAAACATCTTGGTGTAATGCTAACCAAGCAAATGAAAGAACTGTATGACAAAAAAACTTCAAGTCTCTGAAGAAAGAAATTGAAGAATATATCAGAAGATGAAATGATCTCTTAGATTCATGGATCAGTAAGATTAACATATTAGAAATAGCCATCAGTGCAATTACCATCAAAATATCAAGATAATGTTTGGAAATATTATTTTATTTTTTTGTATTTTTTATTAAATTTTAGTTTTTTGTATTAATTACAGTTTATTCATTTTGTATCTTAGACGTAGACCCCTCCCTCATTTTCCTCTGAATACCACTTCCCATCCTCATCTTCTCCTAGGCCCCTCCAAAAGTTCACTGATAGGGCAGGTCCTCCTACCCTTCCATCTGACCCTAGCTTATCAGGTCTCATCAGGACTGGCTGCATTGTCCACCTTTGTGGCCTGGCAAGACTGCTCCCCCTTCAGTGGGAAGTGATAAAAGTGTCAGCCACTGAGTTCATGTCAGACAGACCCTTTTCCCCTTACTAGGGTACCCACTTGGATACTGAGCTACCATTGGCTACATCTGAGCAGCTTTTCTAGGTTATGTCCATGAATTGTCCTTGGTTGGAGTATCAGTCTCACAAAGGACACCTGTGCTCAGATATTTTTGTTCCATTGTTCTTCCTGTGGAGCTCTTGTCCTCTCCAGGTCCTACTATCTCCTTCTTCTATTCTAATATTCCCTGTACTCTTCCCAAAGTTTGGCTATGACTCTCAACATTTGCTTTCATACCCTGCTAGGTAGAGTCTTTCAGAGGCCTTCTGTGGTAGGTTTCTGTCCTATTTCCTGTTTTCTCCTTCTTCCAAAGTTCATCCCATTTGTCTTTCTGAGTAAAGATTGATCATCTTACCCAGGGTCCTCCTTCTTGATTGGCCTTTCTAGGTGTACAGAAAGAGTGTTATTTAGTATCTTTATCCTATATTATGTGTCTAATATTCACTCATAAGTAAGTATGTACCATGTATGTCTTTCTGCTTCTGGGATACCTCACTCAGGATGATCTTTTCTAGATCCCACCATTTGTCTGCAAAATTCATGACTTCCTTGTTTTTAATTGCTAGGTAGTATTCCATTGTGTAAATGTACCATAATTTCTGCATCCATTTTCCATTGAGGGACATCAGGGTTGTTTCCAGGTTCTTGCTATTATGAATAAAGCTGCTATGAACATGGTTGAGCAAATATCCTTGTTGTGTACTTGAGCACAATTTGGTTATATGCCTAGGAGTTCTATAGCTGGATCTTGAGGAAGTGCTATTCCTAAATTGTCTGAGAAAGCACCAGATTGATTTCCAAAGTGGTTGTACAAGTTTACATTCCCACCAGCAATGGAAGAGGGTTCTCCTTTCTCCACATCATCTCCAGCGGGTGTTGTCACTTGAGATTTTGATCATAGCCATTCTGATGGGTATAAGATGACATCTCAGGGTTGTTTTGATTTTCATTTTCCTGGTGATTAAGGACAGGGAGAATTTCTTTAAGTGTTTCTCTGCCAATTGATATTCCTTTACAGAGAATTCTATGTTTAGCTCTGTACCCCATTTTTAATTGGATTACTTGATTTGTTGCCTTTTAACTTCTTTAGTTCTTTATATATACTGGTTATTAGCCCTCTGTCATAGATAGGGTTGGTGAAGATCCTTTCCCAGTCCGTAAACTGTCATTTTGTAATGATGACAGTGTTCTTTGCTTTACAGAAGGTTTTCAGTTTCTGGAGGTCCCATTTATTGATTGTTGATCTTAGAGCCTGTGCTGTTGGTGTTCTGTTATCAAAATTGTCTCCTGTCACAATGAATTCTAGGCTCCCCCCCCTTTAAAAAAAGATTTATTTATTGTTTTATTATATATACAATGTTCTGCCTGCATGGATATCTAAACACCAGAAGAGGGCACCAATTTTAATTATAGATCGTTGTGCGCCACCATGTGATTGCTGGCAATTGAACTTAGGACCCCTGGAAGAGCAAGCAATGCTCTTAACCTCTGAGCCATCTCTCCAACTCCTATTATTCTTTATTACAATTTTTTCAGTTTGTATCAACTCCCTCATCTTCTCCTGGTCCCACCTTACCTCCCTCTTTAACCCCTATCCGTCGCCCCCCAGTCTACTGATAGGGGAGGTCCTCCTCTACTATCTAACCCTATCCTCTCAGCTCTCATCAGGACTGTCTGGATCTCTTTTTCTGTGACCTAGTAAGGCCACCTTGCCAGCGGGAGTTGAACAAAGAGCAGGCGACTGAGTTCTTGCCAGATACTGGACCTGCTCCTCTTACTACGATACCTATGGAGACTGAGCTGCCCAGAGGCTACATCAGAACAGGGAGTCTAGGTCTAATCTATGCATGGTCCTTGGCTGATTCATCAGTCTCTGCAGGCCCCCAACCCAGGCCCAGATTTTTTGGTTCTTTTGGTTTTCTTGTGGAGCTCCTGTCCCTTCCAGGTCTTTCTTTCTCCTGCTTCTTCTATAATATTCCTTTAGCTCTGCCCAAAGTTGAGCTATGAATCTCAGTATCTGCTTCAATACCCTGCTGGGTAGAGTCTTTCAGAAGCCCTTTGTGGAAGGCTCCTACCCTGGTCCATGTCTTCTACTTGATTGTCTATCTTGATTGTCCTTCTGAATGAGGATTAAGCATCTTCCTTGGGTTTCTTGTTGTTTAGCTTCTTTGGGACTATAGATTTTAGTATGTTTATCCTATATTATATGACTAATAACCACTTATAAGTGAGTATATACCATAAGTGTCTTTCTGCTTCTGGGTTACCTCACTGGGGATGATCTTTTTTAATTCCTACCATTTGCCTGAAAATTTCATGACTTCCTTGTTTCAAAGAACTCAAGAAGTTAAGCACCAACAAACCAAGTAATCCAATGAAAAATGGGATACAGAGCTAAACAGAGAATTCTCAACAGAGGAATATCGAATGGTGCAGAAACACTTAAAGAAATGCTCAAAATCTTTAGTTATGAAATGAAAATCAAAATTAAGCTGAGATACCATGTTACATCCATCAGAATGACTGAGATAAAAAACTCAAGTGACAGATACAGCCCATGGCAGCTCAGTGCCCAAGAGCGTTCCCTAGTAAAGGGTAACGGCACTGCCTCTGACATTAGCTGATTGGCCTGCTCTTTGATCACCTCCCCCTGAGGAGAGAGTTGTCTTACCAAGCCAGAGAGGAAGAAAATGAAGACAATCCTGATGAGATCTGCTAGACTAGGGTCAGATGGAAGGGGAGGAGAACTTCCCCTATCAGTGAACTGGGGGAGGGGCATAGGAGAAGAAAAGGGAGGAAAGGTGGGGTTGGGAGGGGATGAGGGAGGAGCTACAGCTGGGATACAAAATGAATGAATTGCAGTTAATTAAAAAATAAATTTAATAACAAAAATAAAACAAACAATTAAAAAAACCTCAATTGACTACACATGAAGGAGAGAATGTGGAGGAAGGGGAAGCCTCCTCCACTGCTGGTGGGAATGTAAACTTGTAAATCCACTTTGGAAATGAATCTGGTGCTTTCTCAGAAAATTAGGAAGAGTGCTAAGTCAAGATTCGGCTATATCACTCCTGGGCATATACCCAAAAGATTCTCAACCATTCAACAAGGACATTTGCTCAACTGTGTTCATAGCAGCTTCATTTGTAATAGCCAGAAGTTATAAAAATAGTTATATTTCCCCCAACCAAGGAATGAATACAGGAATTGTGGTACTTTTACACAATAGAATACTACTCAGCAACCAACACAATTCTTTGCAGACCCTGAAAGAACAATTTGCAACTTCATACAGGAAAACAAAAAACCTGAAGAGCTAAAATAATGCTGTACAAAACAAAAACAAAAACCCAAAACAAAAAGAAACAAAACAAAACAACAATCTGGAAATATCACCATCCCTGATTTCAAGCAGTCCTACAGAACAATAGCAATAAAAAACCTGCATAGTATTGACATCAAAACTGACAGGCTGATCAATGAAATCAAATAGAAAACTCACAAATAAACTACACACTGATAGATAAGTGAATTTGACAACGAAGCTAAAGCCATACAATGGAAAAAAGAAAGCATCTCCAACAAATAGTGAGGGTCTAACTAGATGTCTGCATGTAAAAAAAATTTAAAAAAGCATGCCAATAGATCCATATTTATCACCCTGCACAAAACTCAAGTCCACGTGGATTAAACAGCTCAACAAAAACCATATATAATAAATCTAATGAAAAAGAAAGTGGGGGAATAGCCTTAAACTCATTGGCACAGGAGACAACTTCCTGAACAGAACACCAATAGCTCAGGCACTAAGATCAACAATAAATCAATGGGACCGCATGAAACTTAAAAGCTTCTGTAAGGTAAAAGACACTGTCAATAGGACAAAATGGCAGCCAATCGAATAGGAAAAGATCTTCACAACCTTTTATCTGACAGAGGGCTAATATCGAGAATATATAAAGAACTCAAGAAGTAGTTAAATACCAACAAACCAAACAAGCCAATTACAGGAACTCAATGGCTGGCTCTTTGAACTCACCACCCCCCAAGGGAGGAGCAGTCCTGTTAGGCCACAGAAGAGGGCTTTGCAGCCATTCCTGAAGATACCTGATAAAACAGGATCAGATGAATGGGGAGGAGGTCCCCCCCATCAGTGGACTGGGAAAGGGGCAGAGTGAAGATGAGGGAGGGAGGTTGGGATTGGAAGGGAATGAGGGATTGGGATACAGCTGGGATACAGAGTTAATAAAATGTAAGTGATAAGAAAAACAATGGGATACAGAGCTAAACAGAGAATTCTCAACCGAGGAGTCTTGAATGGCTGAGAAACACTTAGAAATGTTCAGTGTCCTTAGTCATCAGGGAAATGCAAATCAAAATCACCCTGAGGTTCCATGTTAAAACAGACAGGATAGCTATGATCACAAACTCAAGCAACAACATATACTGGGAAGGTTGTGGAGAAAGAGAAACACCCCTCCATTACTGTCAGGCTTACAAACTTGTACAGCCACTGTGGAAATCAATATTGTGGTTTCTCAGAAATTTGGAAATACTTCTACCTCAAGACCCATCTATACGGCTCCTAGACAAACACCCAAAAAGGTGTTCCACCATACCACCAAGACACTTTCTCTTCTATGTTCATAGCAGCTTTATTCTTAATAGCCTAAAACTGGAAACAACCTATATGTCCCTCATCTGAAAAAGGGATAAAGAATATGTGGCACATTAACCAATAGAATACTACTCATCTATTAAAAACAAGGACATCTTGAAATTTGTAGGAAAATGGATGGAATGAGAAAAGATTATCCTGAGTTAGGTAACCCAAACCCAAAAAGCCATGCATGGTTAATACTCACAAACAGATATCAGCCATAATGTACAGAATAACCATGCTACAATCCACAGACCCAAAGAAGCTAAGTTACAAGAAGGGCTTAAGGGAGGATGCTTGAATCCCAGTCAGAAGGGGAAATAAATAAGGCATTGGAGATTGATTCAGGGTGGGACCTGGCTAGGAGAGGGGATGGGGAAGGCACCAAGTGTGGAGAAGAGATATCTAGGAGAGACAGCTGAATGAGAGATTGGACATCAGAGATGGGAGCATCTCTGGGATTTTCCAGAAACATGGGATAGGGGAAAACCCAGGATGTCTATGGGTATCACCCTATTTGACAGTTCTATCATTATGGGATATGGAGTCTGAAGTGGCCAACTCCTATAGGCAGGCAGGAACTTCCAGTGGAGGAATAAGGACATCAACCTACACACAAAACCTTTGACTCCAAACTTGTTCTGCATACAAGATTTCAAAGGACAAAGATGGAGCAAAGTTTGAGGGAATGGCCAACCAAAGACTGGCCCTACTTGAGACCCATCCCATGGGACATTATTAAAGTTATTTTGCTGTTTATCGACAGGAGCCTAGCATAACTGCTCTGAGAGGCTCTGGTGTACCCAACATATTCAAGGAAACCGATTCATTCAGCTCAAAATGAATAGAACAAATTCTATGTACACTTTTTACACTATTTGGTTTGAGCAGATTTTTTTAATGCCTTCCTAGGAAAAAAACATGACAAGATAAATTTCAGGGTGAAGGCTGAAAAATTCTGAATAGCCACAGCTTCATGTTTCTGATTATATGGAGGACACATGCAAAAGCAGAGTGCACAGGAGAAGTTTCTGAGGGCTGAAGGCTGCATAGCACACTTTGAAGGCTCTAGTTTCTTCTGTATTTACATTCCACTTATTAGTAAAGTTACGTAGTATTTGTCTACATTCAGCTGATTTATTTAATTTAGCATAATGTCCTAAGGGCCATGCTACTGAAACACAATGTATCCAACATGAGAAAATGGTAAAGTTTGAGGCAATGTTTATGCTAATCCGACTGTCAAATACCTTGTGTGTTTCCTGAGGGCATAGTTGAGTCCCCTTTCCAGGTTGCTTTCACTATCCTCTACACTATTTAGATTCATGACTATTTCCATTGTCTCTTAAAATTTTACTTTATGCTGTAATCATGATTTTTGCCTTATTCTTCCAACATTCTCTGACTTTTCAGCAGAAATTTAAAATAGTGCTAATTTACTGTGTCATCTCTCCAGCTCCCTGTCTATTCTTTTTTAAAATTTCTTTATTTTTATTAATTGCACTTTATTCAGTTCATATCCCCCCATAAATCCCTCCCTCCATCTCTCCTAATCACACTCTTCCACCCCCTTCTTCACACATGCCCCTTCCCAAGTCCACTGATAGGGGAAGTCCTCCTCTCCTTCCTTCTGATCTTAGTCTATCAGATCACATCAGGAGTAGCTGCATTGGCATCTTCTGTGGCCTGGTTAGGCTGCTCCCCACTCAGGGGGAGGTGATCAATGAGCAGACCAATCAGATTATGTCAGAGGCAGTCCTTCTTCCCATTACTATGTAACCCACTTGGATACTAAACTGCCATGGGGTACATCTGTGCAGAGGTTCTAGGTTATTTCCATGCCTGGTACTTGGTTGGAGTATGAGTCTCTGGGAAGACCCCTGTGTTCAAATTTCTGGTTCTGTTGCTCTCCTTGTGGAGTTCCTGTCTTTCCAGATCTTACTATTTCCCACTTCTTGCATAAGATTCCATGCACACTGCCCAAGAATTGGCCATAAGTCTCAGCATCTGCTTTGAGAGCCTGCAGGGCAGAACCTTTCAGAGGCCCTCCATGGTGGGTTTCTAGCTTGTTTCCTGTTTTCTCCTTCTGATGTCCTTCCTCTTTGCCTTTTGGGATGGGGATTGAGCATTTTAGTCAGGGTGCTCTCTCTTGATTAGTTTCTTTAGATGTACAGATTTTAGAGAGAGCTAAAATCTACATTTATCCTCTATTACATGTCTATATGCATGAGTATATACCGTGTGTGTCTTTCTGCTTCTGGGACTGCTCACTCAGGATGATCCTTTCCAGGTCCCACCATTTACCTGCAAATTTCATGATTTCCTTATTTTTCATTGCTGAGTAATATTCCATTGTGTAGATGTACCACAATTTCTGCATCCATTCTTCAGTTGAGGGGCATCTGGGGTGATTCCCTGTCTATTCTTGATGAGGTACAACCTCTTCATCATTTAGATAAAACACATATTTCTTCAGTACTTCTCCGTGTTCTGGCATCACTTCTTGAGTTAAATTATACAGACCGAATTAGAAGGTACTGGGTTTGTCTGGTTCTTTATGCGAGCTGCTTAGAAAAAGGCTCCATCATAAGAACAGTGAGAATAATGTGAGTGATGAGGTTATCTACAAAGAAGTCACATTTATATCAGAAAGACAAGAAGGTGGACTGATGGTGAAGAGACTTGCTCCTCTTGCAGAGGACCCTGGTTCCTTACCCAACATCTACATTATAGGACTCATGACAGCCTGAAGCTCTAGCTTCCAGGGACCCAGTACACTCTTCTGTCCTGTGAGGGCACCTGTACAAATGTGGCATACAGTCACAAAGACATATACATACAAATAAAATAAATCTTCATATTGGAAAATCAAGCTAATTAGTAAGCTAAAACACAGTACAACACACACCACTTAAATGTTTTTATATACAGTGCAGCCAATCAAAAAATAAATACCTATTCATTATTGCAGAGTAGATCCAGGATGCACCCAAAATATTTACAATGGTTCCAGGAAGATATGAAAGGTAATTTTAAAAAAATGAAGCTATCTCTAACCATACTACACTGACAATATTTCATGTTCAATGATTCTATCAATAAGTAGTTTTCTGAATGTGTCCATTAGGTTCTTAGACTCCTGGCCATATCTTATTGTATGGACTCAAATCCTGCATTTAAATGAATGTAGAATCAGATCTTTCTGCAGCTCCTTGTTGATAAATAGCTGGATGGTGTCCTGGAGAACACCCTGGAGTTTACAAGGGGCAGCTGCACAGGAGCCTTGCTCTGCTTCAGTCACACTCAATGATTCACCTTGAAAAAGACAAATCCACATTTTAAAACCAACATAGAACTATAGATAGATAGAAAATGAAAGTTTACAGTGTATTTGAAGTGTTTCAGTGCATTTATTTTCTGCAACTGTTGTATTGGGCTCCAGTTTTCATAATTCTGTAAACTTTTGTCTTTAAATGGATACTTAAAGACACTTGGAAGTAGCCTGAAATAGCCTCAAGGTACTAACATTCAGCAAGCACAATGTGAGATACAAAATAAGAAAAAATTGAGACTAATATGATTATATCAGTATGAATTTTTATGAAATTAATTTGAATACTTTATGTCATGGTAGTATCAAAACCATTTTACAAATCTAGTTAAACTGATTTTGTCACTATTGGAGAGATGGATCAGCTATTAAGAGCAGGACTTCCAGAGGACCCAGATTCACTTCACAGCAACTACATATTGGTTCAGAACTCTCTCTCAAATCTAGCTGGTCACAAGGCATTTGATGATCTCTCCCAGATACTCTATAGGCCTCATGTGTGCACGTGCTACACAATCATAAATGCATGCAAAGTATTCATACATGGTAAATTGATAAAGTGTAAAAATAAAGACCTATGAAAAGAATGGCCAATAGAATGAAGCTTCTATATTATTGTAATTTGCTAAGAATATTCTCAGTGCAAGACTTGAGTCACCAAGATTATTGCTTGAGAATAAACACATGCTTAAACCTCTGTTGGGATTTTGTCTTACCCACAACATTGCAGAACTGAGAATTTTTTTCTCACTCATTGAACATATAAACGAGACAGACATTTTCTCAATTTCTGCCACTGAGCATGCCAACACTCCACCAGAAGCCCATCCCTGTGAATCAGCACAAGGGGACTAAAAGTTGCATAACCAAGGGTCAGAAGTTCTCAGAGAGTATTTACTGTGGAAGTATTGTCCCCTGAAGAGAGAATTAAAAATAAAGAACAGACACAATCTGTCCAATAAAAGAAAACAAAACAGAGCATTAGAAAGAGGACACTTTGAGCAGCTCTCAGCTCAGGGGGAGTTCTGTAGAGAAGCTTGGAGTTCTGAAGGTATAGGACATGCTGGTGATGCTTGTGGAGAAGAAATACCATGTAGCCACTGGCCCCTCCCATTACACCCTGAAACACTGCATCTCTCAGGACCATGACAGGGAGAAAAATCCATTTAATTTTCTGACTTGGTAGAATAAAATAACAATAGCTGTCATCACTCATAAGCTGTGATTCATTCATTCTTGTATTTGTGGTGGAATGGATTACGTCGAAACCTATTAAACAATTGAGTATCCAAAAGACTGAGAAGAATGGAAGGATGTGCCAGGCAGACTTTGGAGTGAGCGTCCTCCACCCAGATGCTCTGGGACTGATGATGATGGCCTGGACCACAGTGAGGAGACTGGTGGTGCAGATGGAGAGGCCACGGGCCACCCTCTCCAGGTAAACGATGATCTTAAAGCCCATGTCATCTAGGAAGGTTCTCAACCCAAAAGCAGCAATTGTCTTTGGCAATCCTTTTGCAAGAAGGATCATGATATTTGTAAAGAGCAAGTGAGTGAGAATAAGGTGTATGGGTTTCTTCTCAGAGCCTCCCCACCAACTGAACATGTAATTCACGGAAACAGACATGTTCCCCAGAATGCCAAGCACAGTCATGAAGAGAAAAATTGTTTTCTTAATAAACTTCAAAACCATTTCTTTCTTCCTTGTATACAGGATGCAAATACATTTTAAAGAAAGCATCAATAATGTTAGACATGGATTTGAACAGAACATTTTGAATAATAGCATTTTCTGGTGTTAAAGAAGCAGTGGTGGACACATGTCCTGTTGCAGATTAGGTTCCTGAAACTCCCTGCTTTTCCTGTAGACTGCATGATTTGTGATCTCTGATAGGTATTCAGGAACTGTTATACAAATCTAAATGTTTTTTTTAAGTTTTGTTTTTTCTTCACAATTTATTCATTATATATTCTGATTGAAGCCCCTCAACTCCCCCAGTCCTACTCTCTCTCCCTCTTCCCTTCATCCCCTTCCACTAATCCACTGAAATGGGGAGTTCTCCACTATTGCCATCTGCAATTGTTAAGTCTCATCAGGACTGCTTGGATCCTAGTGCTCTGTGGCCTGGCAAAGCTACTTCATCAGGAGTGAGTGATCAGAGAGCAATTAACTGAATTCATGATAGAGGCAGCCTCTGCTCCCCTCACTCAGAGATCCACGTGGAGACTGAGCTGCCAATTGGCCACATCTAAGCAGGGCTTTTAGGTACTCTCCATGCATTGTCCTTGGTTGGTGCATCAGTCTCTGCAGGACCCCCTGGGCTTAGAGCTTTTAGTTTTGTTGCTCTGTTTTTGGGGCTCCTGTCCCCTCCATGTCCTTCGAATCCTACCCCTCTCTTTCTCCATAAGACTCCCTGAGCTCTGCCTAAAGTTTGGCCCCAAGTCTCAGCATCTGCTTTGATCTCCTGTTAGGTGAATTCTTTCAGAGACTCACATCCTGTTTCCTCTCCTCTACCACTTCTGATGTCTATTTTGTTTGCCATTCTAAATGAGATTTTGGCAATAAATTTAAAGTTTTAAAGGAGTTTGTCAACTGTACATTAGCAAAACTGACTTGTTTAAATGTGTATGTGTGTGTGTGTCTGTCTGTCTGTCTGTGGGTGTCTGCATTGCTGCATTATCCTTCTTACTTTTCAGCATAGTTGAATCACCAAATTCTCTTTCCTCACCCATAATTTCTCCCTTTGTTTCTAATTCTATTACATCATATTTTCCACCCAATTTCCAAAGCCTGAGGCCCATTCTTAACCTGTCTGCCTTTTCCACATCACACACAGACACAGAAACTTGCTGGTCAACACTTGTGACATCTTTGAGATCTAGTAACTTTAGCTTTTACATCTCTCCTCCTTTGTTCAACAGTATTTCCTTATTTGCATCTTGATTAGCATAACAGTTTCTATATTTGCATTTGGCTTCAAAGTTTTGTATCTTCAGTTTCTACATCTCAATATTTAAAAACATTTAAAATAACCTTTCTGTAATTTCACTCCATATAAATGTTCACTAGATATTATTTAAGGTAGTCCTCAATGTCAAGACAAACTGAATAAACTTCCCAGACAAGGCCCAGCAGTTAAAAGTGAATCACCAAAAGGTATACTGAAACATTCATGTATCCACCAAATTGCAGCTAGGGGAACCCTATGGTGCTTCCTATAGAAGAGATTAGCTGTGATCCCAGTGGATGACTCAGGGCATCTGTGACCCCAGTGAATGACCTCTGGGCATCTGAGGGAGCACGGAGCAGCTCTGGACTAGGGGATGATGATGCAGGTGGAAGAAGGGGATTGATGAGGCGTTAGGTGCTGCCATGAGATGAATACAGTTTATGAGTTATGGGCCCACAGTACTGACTGCATGCGGCACAGTAGCTTGGGACACATTGGGGTGGGCAGATATCGTGGTGGCATTTTCCTCTGCAGGGCCTTGTGAACAGCAATTGTGTCTCTTTGCTTTACAGCCTATTCTCCTGTTTTGTTTTTGTTTTTGTTTTTGTTTGTTTTTTTTAACCTGTTTTTTTCAAGCAGGCTGCTCTCTTCTACATCAGTCCAAGCTGATTCCAGAACTTAGATCTCGTAGGTTACTCATGTTCAGGAGCTCCATTCTCATTTTTTTTTTTTTCAGGGATTTAGGGTAAGCTTTGGGCACCTCTTTGAGAATGAAAGGAATATGGATGCTTCAGTGGCTACATGGGTTTGTGTGTGTTCTGAGTACTTGGAATGTCTCTGTTCACTGCTCTCCTTCCTGCTAAGCTCAGGGGATTATATTAATGGCTATGTCCTGATGATCTCATATGTGACATATGTTAACCTGATTTTTTTTCCATGTTTGTGTTCAGGTGGCTAAATGACTTTAACAGTCACTTACTACTTTTCATCTGTTCTTTTCCTGCATTCTAGGAATGACGATACCATCCTAAGTATCTGAACAGAGTGAATAATGCTCCAGACATTAAAAACAAGCACATCAGCATTCATTACCATAGTCACAATAACACTTAAGAATTCAGTTAGTGATTGGAGTCTGTAAAAATCCTTATCAGTTTACCCCAAGTCGTGATGGAAAATATTAATTTTGTTTGTTTGTTTGTCTAATATTTGCCTTCCTGGCCACCACTTTTTTTGTAGTCATCTCTTCTCTCTTCTAAACCTTAAATCATATTTGAAAAATCACCTTCTAATATTTTATAATAGATTCATTTTGCTGAAGTGGACTGTCAGTGAAGAGAAGATTTATGTTTTGAAATGCTAGAAAATTAATGTAATAGTGATAACATATATGGGTCCAGCCCCCAATCCTTAGGAAGAGTACATCGATTTATCTGATTTTCTAAATTTAAGCAAACAAAGTAAGAAATACAGATTATTGCTCTTTGATGCTTAAAGATGTGAGCTGTTTCAGGATATACTAGTTCACAGCCTGGATGCTTTATAGCAGGAATTCTCAAGATGGTAATGGTAACTGCTACACTTAGTGGTTCAGAGTTCTCCACATGCACTGGCATGCCATGACTGAAGCTGACATATGTACATATAATATGTGACAGAATCAAGAGCCTATAGGATGGGTACAGAAGGGAAACTGTTAATCAGGAATTTAAAGTTATTGTTAAAGAAAACATATGCCAATATTTGAAACATGGCAATGCATCAAAAGCAAGAAATACAAATTTTACCAACATTAGTGACACTGTTGGAGTCACAATGCTGGCAAACATGGAGGCTAAAGAATAAGAATTTTTGTTTGTTTTCTTTTGTTTCCTTATTTTGAGACAGTCTTCTCTATGTAACCCAGGCTAGCCTTGAACAATTATCTTGTCTCAGTCTTTCTAGTGTTGCTGTTACAGGAGTGTATCATTATGCTTGTCTCAAATTTTTGATAGACATCTAAAAATTGTCTGTATCATTCTGATTCCTTTTTTTAAAAAACCAAGAAGGTAACCTTAGGCAAAGACTCACCCAGTATTCTGTCATGGTACTCCAGCCTGAGGATGGATAAAGATGCCTCAGCATTTCTGTTCCATTTCCATAACCCCAGGAACTTGTCTTTGATTTCTCTGGACCCAGAGACCAGTGGTGTCAATGCCTGAAGCAAAGTGGAGGACTCAAGTCTCATAGAGCTTCTTAGCTATTTCCTGGCTTGGTCAGAGAGAGACTCCAGCTTTAATGAAACTCTCCATGGTGCAGCTGAGGGGATCAAAGATCTTACCTCCATGGACTCACCTGGACCTCTGTGGTGCAGACAGACTCTGGAGCAGTGCTGGGAAGGTGACACTTGCCAGGTCATATTTGTTCTGTGTGGACCTGTGGGGTTCTTGACTGTCATCAGGTACTGTGGACTTCAAGTTTCATGTTGTCATGGTGTCAGGGGGATGGACGGCCTCTGCAGGGCCTCAGTCCCTGAAGTACAGCTTCCTTCTTTCCCCACAGTTACTACATCTGTTTTGCTCAGAAGTTATTTCAAGCTTAATTAGGGTTTAATTATTTTGAGAGGAAGGATGTGAGTGAGAAAATGAACAACTAACCAAGTTCCTGTGTACAGAGCTTCTCACATATCAAGGCTGGGTTTGACTTTTCCAAAGTGCCAGCCAGTGACCTGATGGGAACCAAACCTCTTCCTTCTCTTTCTTACATCTTTTGTTAGACAGTGGTGGAATAAATGATGGTCAGCTCAGGGAATTCTGCTTTCTGAAAAAGTTCCAGCAGGAGTGAAGACCCTTGAAATAACTGAAATTGTTTCATTCCTGCACATTAAGTATCATATGGGAATTGAACTATAAATGTCTTATCGGCCTTATTCCAAAAGCAATCCTTACTTGTTATAAAGCTCCAAGAACACTTTTCAATCTTACCGTGCCCAGAAGTGGTCCTTTCACACACTTTTTATTGTAGTTCCTAGGAGACCTTTCATACCTAGATACAATATGATGTAAACAAATGTGTGTACAGGGCTGAGATCAAAAGTGACAATATTATTATTTTGTTTTTTGTATACAAAAGCACCATTGGGTTGTCATAGGAGATGTGTAAGATCACTTGTCTTTCTCTGCGCCCTGTGTGATGGTGTCGCCATACATGTAGGTTCAGTTGACACATAATAGAAGCAAAGAATGCTTTGTCTATACGGGATAGGACAGCTTTTGAGGAAACTAGAATTTTCATAACCATGTATTGATTGGGTAAATACAGATGCAGAGAAACTATGTTGTACATTGCATATGTCAGGGTAGCTAGAAGTGTAAAAGTAAGAGTGGTTGGCAAGGAGCACCATGGGAATTTCCAAACAACCCAGACATACTACAGTGCACAGACCCCAAGAACGTAAGTCCAATGGGCATCAGGCTTCTTGTCAGCCCACTAGTTAGGGAAGTAGGGGATATCTCTGACATGGACTATTTGCCTCCTTCTTGATCACTTCCCCCTTTGGGGATTCCCTAGCAGGCCACAGGGGAGGAATTCAGTCCTCATGTGAATAGATAAGCTTAGGTGTCTGAGTAGGAGGATTCCCCTATTCTGAGAAATAGGAAAGAGTGGATTCAGGATGGAGTGGGAGACTGAAAGGAGAAGAGGGAGGAGCCTGTGACTGAGATGTAAATTGAAGTAATTAAAAAAAAATCACATCAAAATTGGGCAAGGTGAGCCAACAGAAGGAACAGATCACAAAAAAAGACACAAGAATCAGAGACCCACTTACTTGCACACTCAGGAATGCAATAAAAACAACAAATTAGAGGCCATAATACATACACAGAAGACTAATATTAAAGAATTGAATCATTAGGAAGGTTGTGAATCATTGCTCTGAATCAGCATAATTATCCAAATCAACATAAACCGGAAAAGTTCATATGAACTGACATAGACTGAAGAAACATTCATAGGGTCTTACTTGATCATGTGAATGATGTATTTTATGTGTTTTTTTAATTGGGTTTGTGAATATTTTATTGAGCATTTTTTCATCAATGTTCATAACAAAAATTGATGTGAAATTCTCTTTCTTTTGGGGTCTTTTTGTGGTTTAGGTATCAGGGTGAATGTGGCTTTATAGAATGAGTTTGGCAATATTCTTCCTGTTTCTATTTTGTGGAAGAATTTGAAGGGTATTGGTATTATTTCTTCTTTGAAGGTCTGGTAGAATTCCGCACTGAAACTATATGCCCCTGGGCTTTTTGTGGTTAGGAGGTTTTTAATGACTGCTTCAATTTCTTTAGGGTTTATAGGATGATTTAAATCATTTAACTGATCTTTATTTAACTTTGTTAAATGGACTCTATCTAGAAAAATCATCCATTTTGTTTAGATTTTCCAATTTTGTGTAGTACAAGCTTTTGAAGTTAGAACTAATGATTCTTTGGATTCCTCAGTGTCTGTTGTAATGTGTCCCTTTTTATTTCTGATCTTGTTCTTTTGGATACTTTCCCTTTGCCTTTTATTTAGTTTGGCTAAGGGTTTGTCTATCCTGTTGATTTTCTCAAAGAACCAGCTCTTGGTTTCTTTGATTCTACTGTTTTCTTTGTTTCTAACTTATTAATTTCAGGCTACTGATTGATTTAACACCTACTCCTCTTAGATGTGTTTGCTTCTTTTTGTTCTAGAGCTTTCAGGTGAGCTGTTAAGATGATAGTGTGAGACTTCTCCAACTTCTTTATGAAGGTACTCAGTGCTATGAACCTTCCTCTTAGCACTGCTTTCATTTGTGTCCCCTATATTTGGGAATGTTGTACTTTTAGTTTCATTGAATTTGGGGAAGTCTTTAATTTCTTTCTTTTTTTTCTTTCCTGGCTCAGTGGTCATGAAGTAGAGAGGATTTCATTTTTCATGAGGTTGTAGGCTTTCTGTTGTTTTTATTGTTGTTGAAGTCCAGCTTTATTTGTACTGGTCTGCTAAGATACAGGGGATTATTTCAGTCTTCTTGTATGCTTTGAGTTTGCTTTGCCACTGAGTATATGGTCAGCCTTGGAGAAGGTACTACAAGGTGCTGAAAAGAAGGCATATATTTTGTGTTTGGGGTATGTTTTGTAGATATCTATTAGGTCCATTTGATTGATAACATCTATTTCATTATTTTTCTGTTTAGTTTCTCTCTTGATGATCTGTCCATTGACGAGAGTGGGGTGTTGAATTCTCTCACTATTAATGTATGGGGTTTGGCGTGTGATTTAAACTTTAGTACTTTTTTTAAAAACAAATGTTGGTCCTTTTGTATTTGGGGCATAGATGTTCAGAGTTAAGATGTCCTTTTGATGGATTTTTTCTTTGATGTGTATGAAGTGTCCTTCCCCATGTATTTTTATTAATTTTGGCTGAAAATCTATTTTATTATTTATTAGAATGGCTACTCCAGCTTGCTTCTTGGGTCTATTCCCTTAGAAAATCTTTCTCCAGCCTTTTACTCTGTATACATTTTTCAGCTGAGGAATGTCTGTCTAGGTGGCTTCCAGTTTCTGGCAATTACGAATAAAGCCACAGTGAACATGGTTGAGCAAATGTCCTTGTTGTATGGATGAGCACCTTGTGGGCATATGCCCAGGAGTGATATAGCTGAGTCTTGGGGTAGAACTATTTCCAGTTTTCTGAGAAAGTGCCAGATTGATTTTCAGAGGTTGTACATGTTTGCACTCCCACTAGGAATAGAGAAGTGTTCTTCTTTCTTCACATCCTCTCCAGCATGTGCTGTCACTTGAGTTTTTGATCTTAGCCATTCTGTCTGGTGTGAGATAGGATCTTAGAGTCATCTTGATTTACATTTCTCTGATGGGTAAGGACATTGAACATTTCTTTAAGTACTTCTCAGACATTTGAGATTCCTCTGTTGTGAATTCTCAGATTAGCTCTGTACCCTACTTTTTAATTGTATTATTTCATTTGTTGGTGTTTAATTTCTTAAGTTCTTTGTGTATTTAAGATATTAGCCCTCTTTCTGATGTAGGGTTGGTAAAGGTCTTTTCCCAATCTGTAGGCTGCCATTTTATTCTATTGACAGTGTCCTTTGACACTGAATCTTCTAAGTTTCATGAGATCTCATTTATTAATTGTTGTTATTAGAGCCTGTGCTGTTGGTGTCCTGTTCAGGAAGTTGTCTCATGTGCCAATGAGGTTTAGACTTTTCCCTACTTTGTCTTTTAGTAAGTTTAGAGCCTCTTGTTTTATGTCAAGGTCTTTGATCCACTTGGACTTGAGTTTTGTACAGGGTGATAAGTATGAGTCTATTTGCATTTTTTTTTTACAAGCAGACATCCAGTTAGGCCAGCACCACTTGCTGAAGATGCTTTCTTTTTTCCATTGTATGCTTTTGGCTTATTTGTCAAAAATCAAGTGCCCATAAGAGTGTGGATAGCTCTCTGGGTCTTCAATTCAGTTCCATTGTTCAACATTTCTGTTTCTAGGCCAATAACAGGCAGTTTTTATTGCTATTGTTCGGTACTATAGCTTGAGATCAGGGATGTTGATACTATCAGAAGTTCTTATATTGTACAGAATTTCTTTTGGCTATTTTGGGTCTTTTATTTTTCAATATGAAGTTAACAGCAACCAGTTGTTGTTACTTCCTTTTATTTTGATGTTGTTGGTGGTAGAGCAGTGCATGCTTTTTTTCCTTTGGTTTTGCGGCTGTTGGGTTATTTGTTTTCTGTGCTTTCCTGGGTATGGTGAGTCTCCTTGGGTTAGAATTTTACTTCTTGTATCTTCTGTAGGGCTGGGTGAGTGGCTAGGTACTGATTAAACGTGGTTTTGTCATGGAATATCTTGTTTTCTCCACCTGTGGTGATTGAAAGTTGTGCTGAATATAGTAGTCTGGTTTGACATCTGTGCTCTCTTGGTATATGCATGATATCTGAACAGGCCCTCCTGGCTCTCATAGTCTCTGGTAAAAAGTTGGGTATAATCCTGATAGATTTGCCTTCATATATGAGTTGGCTTTTAATATTCTTTCTTTGTTCTATACATTTAATGTTTTGATTATTATGTGATCCAAGATTTTCTTTTTCTGGTCCAATTTATATGGTGTTCTGAAGGCTTCTTATATGTTTATAGGCATTTCTTTCTTTAGGTTGGTGAAGTTTTCTTCTATGATGTTGTTGAAAATATTTTCTGGGCCTTCGAGTTTGGAGACTTCTATCCCTATTATTCCTAGATTTGGTCTTTTCATACTGTCCCAGATTTCTTGGATATTTCATGTCAGAAAGTTTTTAGATTTAACATTTTCTTTTGACTGATGTATCAATATCTTCAATTGTATCTTCTACACTTGAGATTCTCTCTTCCATCCCTTGTATTCTATTATTGATACTTGTGTCTGTAGTTCCAGTTCTCTTCCTAGGTTTTCTATCTCCAGGATTGCCTTAGACTGTGTTTTCTTTATTGCTTCTTTTTTTTAATTCTTTATTAATTACACTGTATTCACAGTGTATCGCCCCTGTGGTTCCCTCCCTCCTCCTGTCCCAATCCCTCCCTTCCTTCACCCTCTGCATGCATGCCCCTCACCAAGTCCACTGATAGGGGAGGTCTTCTTTTCCTTCCTTCTGACCCTAGTCAATTAGGTCTCATCAGGAGTGGCTGCATTGTCTTCTTCTGTGGCCTGGTAACACTGCTTCCCCCTCAGGGGGAGGTAATTAAAGAGCAGGCCAATCAGTTCATGTCAGAAACAGTCCCTGTTCCTATTACAATGGAACCCACTTGGCTACTGAACTGCTATGAGCTACATCTGTGCAGGGGGTCTTAGGTTACCTCCATGCATAGTCCTTGGATGGAATATCAGTCTCAGGAAAGACCCCTCTGCTCAGAGTTTTTGGTTCAGTTGCTCTCCTTGTGGCATTCCTGTCCTCTCCAGTTCTTACTATTTCCCACTTCTTACATAAGATTCCATGCACTCTGCCCAACAGTTGGTCATAGGTCTCAGCATCTGCTTTAATAGTCTTCAGGGCAGAGCCTTTCAGAGGTCCTCTGTGTCAGGCTCCTGACTTGTTCCATTTTTTCTCCTTCTTCTGATGTCCATCCTCTTTGCCTTTCTGGATAGGAATTGAGCATTTTAGCCAGAGTCCTCCCTCTTGATTAGTTTCTTTAGGTGTACAGATTTTAGTAGGTTTAGCCAATATTATATGTCTATATGAGTGAGTATATACCGTGTGCTTCTTTCTGCTTCTGGGATAGCTCACTCAAGATGATCTTTTCCAGATCCCAGCATTTACCTGCAAATTTCATGATTTCCTTGTTTTTTTTTTTTTTATTGCTGAATAATATTCCATTGTGTAGATATACCACAGTTTGTGCATCCATTCCTCCACTGAGCAGCACCTGGGCTGTTTCCAGCTTCTGGTTATTACAAATAAGGCTGCTATAAACACGGTTGAGCAAATGTCCTTATTATGTACTTGAGACTCTTTTGGGTATATGCCTAGGAATAGGATAGCTGGATCTTGAGGAAGCGCTATTCCTAGTTGTCTGAGAAAGCACCAGATTGCTTTCCAGAGTGGTTGTACAAGTTTACATTCCCACCAGCAGTGGAGGAGGGTACCCTTTCCTCCACAGCCCCTCCAGCATGTGTTGTCTCTTGAGTTTTTATCTTAGCCATTCTGATGGCTGTAAGGTGAAATCTTAGGGTCGTTTTGATTTGCATTTCCCTGATGGCTAATGAGGTTGAGCATTTCTGTAAGTGTTTCTCTGCCATTCGATATTCCTCTATTGAGAATTCTCTGTTTAGCTCTGTACTCCATTTTTTTAATTGGATTACTTGATTTTTTGCTGTTTAGCTTCTTTGGTTCTTTATATATACAGGATATTAGTCCTATGTCAGATATAGGTTTGGTGAAGATCCTTTCCCAATCTGTAGGCTATCATTTTGTTCTGACGACAGTGTCCTTTGCTTTACAGAAGCTTTTCAGTTTCATGAGGTCCCATTTATTGATTGTTGATCTTAGAGCCTGTGCTGTTGGTGTTCTGTTCCGGAAGTTGTGTCCTGTGCTAATGAGTTCAAGGCTCTTCCACACTTTTTCTTCTAAGTGGTTTAGTGTGTCTGGTTTTATGTTAAGGTCTTTGATCCACTTGGACTTTAGTTTGGTGCAGGGTGATAAGTATGGATCTATTTGCATTTTTCTATGTGTAGACTTCCAGTTAGACCAGCACTATTTGTTGAAGATGCTGTCTTTTTTCCATTGAATGGTTTGGCATCTTTATCAAAAATCAGGTGTCCATAAGTGTGTGGTCTTCTATTCCACTCCATTGATCCGCCATTCTGTTTCTATGCCAGTGCCATGCAGTTTTTAGTATTGTTGCTCTATAAAACAGCTTGAGATCAGGAATGGAGATACTTCCTGAAGATCTTTTACCGTAGAGAATTGTTTTAGCAACTCTAGGTTTCTTGTTCCATATGAAGGTGAGAATTCCTTATGAAGATCTGTAAAGAATTGTGTCGGTAATTTCATGGGAAATGCATTGAATCTGTAGTATGCTTTTGGCAGAATCCCCATTTTTACTATATTAATCCTGCCAAGTGATGAGCATGGGAGATCTTTCCATCTTCTGATATCTTCTTCTAATTCTTTCTTCAGAGACTTGAAATTTTTTCATACAAGTCTTTGACTTGCTTGGTTAGGTTCACACTAAGGAACTTTATGTCCTTTGTGGCTATTGTGAAGGGTGTTGTTTGCCTAATTTCTTTCTCAGACCTTTTGTCTTTTGTATACAGGAGGGCTACTGATTTTTTTTTGAGTTAATTTTGTATCCAGCCACTTTGCTGAAGGGGTTAATCAGCTGTGGGAGTTCCCTGGTAGAATTTTGGGGATCATTCAGGTATACTATCATATCATCTGCAAATAATGATACCTTGACTTCTTCCTTTCTAATTTGTATCCCCTCAATCTCCTTCAATTGTCTTATTGCTCTAGCAAGGACTTCAAGAACAATGTTGAAGAGATATGGAGAGAGTGGGCATCCTTGCCTTGTCCCTGATCTCAGTGGGAATGATTTAAGTTTCTCTCCATTGAGTTTGATATTGGTTGTAGACTTGCTGTATATTGCCTTTACTATGTTCAGGTGTGTGCCATGTGTCCCTGATCTTTCCAAGACTTTAAACATGAATGGATGTTGGATTTTGTCAGATGCTTTTTCAGCATCTAAGGAGATGATCATGTGGTTTTTCTCCTTCAGTTTTTTTTATGTGGTGGATCACATTGATGGATTTCTGTATATTGAACTACCCCTGCATGCCTGGAATGAAGCCTACTTGGTCATAGTGGATGATATCTTTGATGTGTTCTTGGATTCGGTTTGCAAATATTTTGTTGAGTATTTTTGCATTGATGTTCATGAGGGAGATTGGCCTGAAATTCTCTTTCTTTTTTGGGTCTTTGTGAGGTTTAGGTACCAAGGTGACTGTGGCTTCATAGAATGAGTTTGGTAGTGTTCCTTCTGTTTCTATTTTGTGGAATAGTTTGAAGAGTATTGGTGTTAGCTCTTCTTTGAAGATCTGGTAGAATTCTCGCTGAAACCATCTGGCCCTGGGCTTTTTTTGCATGGAAGACTTTTGATGACAGCTTCCTTAGGGGATATAGGACTATTTAATATGGTTTACCTGGTCTTGATTCAGCTTTGGCATGTGGAATCGGTCATCTTTATTGCTTCTATTTCCAACTTTAGGTCCTAGACAGTTTTATTCATTTCCTTCTACCATTTGGTTGTATATTCTTGTATTTCTTTAAAGGATTTACTTAGTTCCTTTTGATTGTACCTTGTTTGTACCTGTTTGATTGTATTTTCCTGTGCTTCTTCATAACCTCAGTTTTAAGATTGTTTTCTTGTGCTTCTAGTGTGAAAGTATCCTCAGGGATTGCTGTGATAGAATAGCTGGATTTTGGTAGTGATACATGGAACTGGGTTTTGTTGCTGGTGTTTTTGCACTGACCTCTAGACATTTGGTTGACTCATTATTAGCAGGCCTGGTGGTCTCTCATGGTAATAGGCTTCTGGAGTCCTAGGTAGATCTCATTGTCCCAGATGGCCTCAGTCTTCTGGTTTTCCTGCTGCTTCCTGATCCCTGCTGGTCTCTCTTGCCTCAGATATGGGTGGGAAAAGGGTGCAGGTGGGGAAACTACTGTTTTCTGATCTGAGCCACAGATTAAGGTGGGTTGCAGGATATGGCTCAGAGCAGCAACTGATGTTTTCTGATCTGTACTGGTCTCCCTCCGGGGCATTAGATCAGGGAACTGGTGTGAGGGGTGCACAAGGGAAGTGGAGCACAAAGGGCCCTGGGCAGACCTGGCCACTCTTGCTGGCAGGCAGGGGCAAGCCAGTAGATGTGTGTATAGGGGGGTGCTCTTACCTGGTGTTGGTCTGTGCTGAGTCTTGCAAGGGACAGCAAGTTCCCATTGCTGAAGACCACATCCACACAACTCGCTAAAGATGGAGAAATTGAATTCTGCCTAAATAGAGCCTTTACCCCAGAATTCCAGTATCTTTGGTATAGCAATATACTCTGCATGCTCTCCAAAAAGGGACATAAGTATCAAGCCAGAAACAAACCCTTTATCTAAAATGCTGTCCTGTCTACAAAATATGCTAGGGCAAAGATGGCACAAAGCTTATGGAAATAACCAACCAATAGCTGATTTGGCCTAATACTCCACAAGATTGAACCCATACCCAACACTGCTTGGATGACCAAGAACCTGAAACTAGAGAGCCTAGGGAACAAGGGTGAAACCAAATAATACTGGTTTAAAATATCACAGAGGTTTCCTCCTACAGCCAATGAGCACAAATATAGAGACCTACAGCCAGATGTTACAAAAAGTTAGAGACCGTCAAACACTCAGCCCTAAATGGGATGCTTCCATTAAATTCCTTCTCTCAGAGCTCAGTGAACTCTATGGAAAGAGGAGGCAGAATGAGCACAAGAGCTAAAGGAAATAGAGGAGACCGAGAAACAAGGACAAAGGGTAGCGTGTGTGTGTGTGTGTGTGTGTGTGTGTGTTTGCTTTTTATTTGGTTACAGTTTGCTAGGGTAGGTGTTTGTTTCTTTTTTTTTTTTTTTTGATGTGGTTGTATTTTGTTTTCTTGGTTTGGGGGATTTTGTTGTTGTATTGGGTTTTTATTTATTAAGTAAGAACTGAAGGTTGAGTGGGAAGGGAAGGTAAAGAATCTAGAAGAACTTCAGGGAGGGGAAGAATACTTAAATTTAAAACTGTTTTAAATAATAAAAATATAGTAATAGTCAGAAAAGTTGTTTAAAAGTTAAATAATTATCTCTGGTCCAAAAAGGAGCACTTCCCTCTGTTGTCTTTGTTATTATGTTTAGAAAACTTCTAAATATCTTATTTCTTTGAAATATAAAGTCAACAAGAACAGCTTAAAGCTTGTGCTTTGACTAGTTTATTCAATGAAAAAAAACAATAAAATATCAGAAGGTAGAGCTCTTCATGCAGCTTCCACTCAGGAGTTCTGTGGAGTAAATTGGTCACCACAGACAGATGACACACTGGTGGTCACTGGTGACCTCCATTATGTCCTGCAAGCTGAGCTCATATAAAGGATATTCCCTTGTTACAGAGTGGCACTTAGATGAACAGACCCTGGCTGGGGAGATGGCTCAGTGGTTAAAGTGCTCTGCTTTCAAGTGTGAGTGTCACCTCACTTCAATGCCTGGCGGAATTATAGCTTGTCTCACTACCCTAGAGGAAGCTGAGGAGTGAGATTAACCATTTTGATGTGGCCTGTATGTGACTATAAGAAAGAAACACTGGGGAGGCAAATTCCTCCTCTGAAAGTGCCAGGGCTTTAGCCTTTCCCTTCCCCAAGGGTGAGGCTGACTCCTGGGCAAATGTTTGTGTGTATGGTATCAATGCTCTGATTGTGAAAAGGACAAACATCTCTCTTTAGAATATCTGCTTTCCTGCCAGGACTGTTACATCATGACCTCTCTTTCCCTGTTGGTCTTATACTCATTTCTCCTGAGAGATCCCATGAAAATAGGAAGTTCTGGGAAACTTTCTTCTCCAGGTAACAATGGAAGCCCATTGAGGCAATATATATGTAAACCATCATTAGTTGTTCTTTATTTGTAGATCTAGATTCCTGATAATAAAGTCATCTCCATTGTTTTTTTCTAATTAAGCAAGATACTCAAAGCCACATGATAGGCACAATGGAGTGGGAGGCAGGTAAGAATCTGTCCTTCTAGCTTTCTAGACTCATTAAGCAGTTCTTAGATCTCCCAGTATTAATTAAAAAAAAAAACAGACAAAGCCATTTTTAAAAGCTTTGATTAGCTTACTGATTTCAAATATTAGAAGATTAGGGAACTGAAACTTGTAAATATATACCTCTAGTTCACAGAGGAACAGATGTAAACAATAACTGAAGCTATTGTCCGTGTGTCTCTTTTCACTCAGGAATACCAACATCCCTCCTGAGCAGGACAAAAGGGCTAAGAACAGCAGGACCAATTTTAGAAATAACAAAACATTTAGTTTTGTGAATGCATGTACTGAGGTAGAGAATGGTTTTAGGTTTAAGGTTCAAGGGTGACACTGATGTAGATTATCTTCTAAGGGTAAAATATTTATTAAAAGTGTTATGAACATCAGGGACAGACAGCAGCACACAGGGCCTCTGAAAAGAGATCTGACTCACAGGGTACATTACATTCCCTTGGTAACATTTCATGAGAGATGGGAAGGAGAGTGGAAAACTACCTTTTTGTGTCTTCAGTTGGTTTTTGTTAGTGGTAAGCAGGGCTAGCTATTACTGGGGTAAGGTGGGGTCACAAGAATCTAGGGTTCTTTACTTCTAAAACTTCTAAAATCTTACAAAAGTTTACTTTACTTCCAAAACTTCACCTTGGGGATTGTCACAGTTTGGCCCAAATGGAAGAGCATTATATAATGGCATACCAATGGCCAACAGTTAAAATCTATAAAACATAATCAAATAAAACCTACTATATAAATTATAAGGAAACAGGTCATGAGAGCACTGTGCAGCTCTGATTGCTGACCTGGAACTGTTCGCTAATCTACAGCTGTGAAGGTAGAAGAAACACCTGTGATGTCTATACGGACACCACTGACCTTTACATATAGTAATTATACAGAACCATTGACCCACTACCCAATCCCATAAGACTCTGAAAGATTAAGAGAAGCAGGGAGAGAGGGGGGTTGGAAAATGTTAAGGGGGAAGAGAATGGTGTGGGAGGGAAGAAAGAGTAAAAGGAAGAGAGAGTAAAGAGAAAATCCCTTATCTCACTCTCTGTGGGAATGGCTCTGAATACAGGAAGTTAAGTCTTGCGTGGGCAATGGCAGACATTCAGATCCAGACACAAAGGCCTAAAGGCCTGACAGGAATTTTATCCTGCCACTGGGTTACCTTGCCTAAAAACTGGTCCTTGGAGTTCAAGGTTGGATGTCATAACACAGTCAAAAGAATGATGCATAGTGAATAATATCTCAAGGAACTGTGAGATAGGCTCTTGTGCCAGGGTCCAGCCCCAGGTGAGGTCAAGGCCTGAAGAAGGGTAGATGCAAGAGCAGTGAGGGAGGAATGAATCAGGCCCAGGGATCAGTAGGAGTTTTACACCCTGACTGGGTAACAGTCTGGGTGCTTCTTTATTTATACAGAATTTAGTAGGCAGGGATAGATGCATGTTCTTCCAAAACAAAGATCATATCATTTTTGTTCCCAGACATAAATTTTAACTTTTGTTTGGTCATAAGTTTAGTCATTATTAATAAACCATGAATGAACAGAATTATCTTTTGCAAACATTTTCATTCATCAACCCCATAACTCAACTTTTAAACAATATTGCAGTTTCAAGGGCAAATTTTGCCAAAGCATGACAGTCTATTCTCAGGCTGGTTGCTCTTATAGTTTCCAGGGAACTAGACAGAAATATACAAGCCAGCCTGGGCAGATTGTCATGTCCCAAGCAGTATATTATCACTTTTAATACTCAGAGTGCTAATTGTCATTAGGCCCAGAAAAAGTCTTCAGGCCAAAGCTGCTATAGTTATTATTTAATTTCTGCCACAATACAGTTGTTTATATTTTATATATTTGTAGAATTTATTTATATAACTAATATTGGGAGTTTTTGTTGTTGTTGTTCGTTGGTTATACAACACCACAGTGGCCTTGTATGAATTAACTTTTTCTAAGAAAGGGAGATCCTAATATTTTATTCTTTTATCATTTATCCACACTATTATTTATCTATCAGTATAAAGAAGAGGCTTTTAATTTTCTGTAGCCCGCAGAATATTGTTTACCTTTTAAACTTTACTTTGTTCTGATTATTTTGTTCCTGAGTAAGTGTAGGGGGCAGATGTACCAAGAGCATCTTTCAGTCAGAGCCACATAAGGAGGTCTCTGGCATAATTATTAGAGTCACAACCTCCAGGGTATAATAAAGACCTTCAAGTAGGGCCAGACAAGGACAATCACCCTAAAAAACAGGATGGGTAGTGCCACGGACCGGCCCAGTCAGGCTCCCATTGTCCGCGGGAGAACAAGGCTTTGGACAGAAAGACACAGTTTCGGCGACGAATTGACAGACAGAGACACCTTGATGGTTTTGACTCTGCTGCAACTTTACTGAAATCAAGCTAGTATTTTTATAATGATTTCACAAAAGGCACCTTAAAATTGTCATACTTCCCAGAACATTCAGACTTTTACCAAGAATACAAAGTTTACATTTTAACTCAAAATGCAGTTAAACATAAAGCAGTGCCCACAAGAAATCTTGGCCTAAAAACTTTTTAATCAGAGCAAACAAAGAAAAAGAAACCTCAAATGCAGTTTCATTATTGCTAACCAGTGAAGAGGAAAGTCAGGAGCTAAGTCAGATGCCTGCCAAAATCTTTCTCTGTATCAAAATCTAACTACACCTTTGTTAACCATCTTCCCATATGTCCTACTAAAGATTTATAATCTTCCCTAGAAACAAGGCACTGAAAGGAGGGGAAAATCCTGCCAGCTGCACCTCTCATGCTATTATTTCTTAAGAAGGAGCCTATTATTTTTTCACTAATTTTAATGCCTATTAATACTAAATCTAATTCATTACTTTTCTTAAACTTATTATTTTTATTAAAGCCTTTAACAATCTACTAATAATAAATTTGTTTATAAAATTAGTTGTGCTGTTTCAGGTGTCACAGAGAAAGATCAAAGAATTCATATTCCAGCCCCAGAGCCACAACTGAAAAAGCGTAGAAATCTCAGAACATGTTTCTTTTCCAAGTGGGATGAGTCTACCAGGGACCTTCCAGGGGGCGAATTTCTGGAGAAAGCGTATCCCCCGCCCTGTAGCTTATGCTACTATGGTGACACTGGCGTGGGTGTTGGCAGGGTAGGACATTCCTGGGAAAGTTTAGAAGCAGTACTCCTGGGAGGAAGCGATTCATAAGAAAGTGATTCATAAGAAAATTTCCATCAATCCAATATCCCCAAGTTGTACAAATAATAAAAGACCCTCAAGCATGCAACACATAGAGATCAAGGCCAAAAGAGTTGGAGACTGCACTACAGTGATTGCATCACTAGGCTCAGCTTTGCTGGAGCTTTGTCAGGCAGTTGTGCTGGCTTTATGATTTACTCTGTTCCCATTAGATACTGCCATGCCACTCTTGGGAAGAAAAAAAAAGCAGAGAGCCTTTTACCTCAGATACATTTTGTTCCCTGGACTTTTCTTAGATGTGATTTCATGCCTCCTGTGTTAAACATTTACATTCAATTTGTAAGATATGTTCATTCTCGCTGTATGTTAAAATATAGCTATAGAACTCAATATAGTCAGTGTACCCTGAGTCTGGATATAGCTTTCTGCCTTGTTTTCATGCTTTCCCAGATATAACCTATAGTACATGCCAGGCAATTGTGTTTAAATTGCTCTGTCCAGAAAAAGTTCTGGGAAAGGGCTACTCTTTTAATATTTAGTATGTGCTTACTGGCATTTATTTATATGTTTTTCTGACTATGTTTTTATTAACTCAAACAACGTTCCATGGATCACTGATCTCTTCATTTCATTCATGTATGTAAGCACATTGAAACTGAGGTAAGACTGTCTACAGCATCAGACTGTAGTCTGCTCCATTCTCTCAGGTCCTCAGCTCCCAGGTATCACAAACAAGATCTACGTAAGCCAGTAAAGTCAACATCTGCTCAGGCATTTTTATACATGTTGTGAGCCTACCAGCCTCCCTTTCATTGTTCAAACTAAACAAGCTGATATTAGGGCAGGTGGATCCCTCAAAGAGCACCCCTCCCTCAGGCAGAAACTTGGCACAGGCTTCCAAAGTGCCCCATTTGCTTTGCAGAGGGTCTCTTCTGTGCGTGTCTCATTGTGTGTGTCTTGATAAAAGTCTTTCATAACTTTCTACTGATTCTGTCTGCTATGTCTGATATTCTTTTCTCTGCCTCTACATTTTTTTTTAAACTGGCAGAGAAAATGAACTCAATAAAGACCCTTGAGAGTAACGTGATGACTAAAGAAACATTTTATGCTGGCATCCATCATGGTAACCAATAGCGTTTCTTGTTTGTTTGTTTGTTTGTTTTCTGACTTCAGTCCCTGGAAGATAAGTTTCAGTATCCCTGACTGAGAGACCTCTACCCAGAAATGCACAGCTGTGACCATCTATTATTATGGCATGAGTAACTGCTTTTTTTCTGTAACCTGCTTATGCAGACATTCAAGCGCTATTTTGAGGCCTTCTTGGCTATGTAATCTTGCCAGAGCAGAAGAGCTCTTGGCTTGCTTGTACAGATGCTCAAGGCTTTAAATATCCTTCCCTCACCTGCCTTCACACAGGAATCTCAAGTTTGTTTCAGCAATTGCTGTCCTGCTAGCAGCTTTAATAAACTATAGTCAGTACTAAGTTTATGGCCTTTTTCTAGAGGTCACAAAGTATAGCCAACATTAATACTAACATTCTGCAATACCCATAATACATTGCAATTCCAGATGTGCTCATGCTACTAACTTCTGTGATGTAAAAGACAGATTTGAAACTCATCAGAAAGTTAAATATTCAAAAGAAGAGTAAATAGGCAAGAACTGTCATGCACTCTATGATTGAAGATTTCTCCATGGGGTGTTCCTGGGACTGATAGTAACATCCTGGACTACATTGAAGCAACGGGCAGAGCAGGTGGAACCAAGGGAATAAAAACTATATATAATAAAACTTTAAAGATATAATATAATATAATATTTATAAAATGCCAGAAAATTACTCAGTCAGGTTTAAAATAGTAACAACTGCTAATCATACTGAAGCAGCTAAAAACCCCATTACTTTGCTCAGTCCTTGAGTCTGTGAGCCTCACCTGTTGAAATAGTCAGCCTCATCATAGCTGACTCTCACTGGGGCCATAACTGGTGGTTAGTCCACAAGGAAGACAACTCAGAAGTCATAATGTGGCTCCAGAAGCCCAGAAGTTTCCTAAGGAGCCACTGTTTCTGCAACAGAACAAATCAACACAGAGACAAGAGGAAAAGACAAGCAAGCACAAGGCAGAATGATCTTCCCTCTGACACACCTTTTAATCTGGGCTTTTACCATTAGGGGCCGCCCACAATCCGGGTGGGTCTTTCCACATCAGTCAAGACAGAACAACTCTTCAGATGAGCCTCCCTCCTCAGGCAACTTTAATTTGTGACAAGTTGAAGTAGAATCTAACCACAATAGTGTTCTTTAATCTATATTATAAAACATTAAGAACCTAGTTTATCTTATCATGGAGCAGTTTTTCAGAGACCCACAGCCTGCCCTATTTCTTGCTTTACTCTGGGTAGTTTCAGTCTTGGACCAGGGAAGGAACACAGGCAGCCTTGGCTCCCCTACAGGACCAGTACTCAGCTGCAGAGAAAGCAGTTCAACTCCACTTTCTGCAAGAACTGATTGGGCTTTTCTGTTTATCCTGGGAAAGAACTATGGTGGGCTGATGGACAGCTCTTGTGAAGAGCCTTTCTATGGTCCATCAGGAGCTTCACTCACACAGTTCAGAGCAGACAAGAGCCTCCCTAGGATGACTGCAGTGCAGGGTGTCATGAGGACTCAGAGTTGGGGTCACTTTCGGTGCTCTCCGTGACCTTTTGGGTGTGAGGCCATGGAATAGTCACCACTACTATTGAACTGCCACTTGGCAAGGCTGTGACACCTGGGTTTCAATGCTCTGTGCCTTCAGCATTGTCGTTCACTTATCTATAACTCAACAGGGTATGCTTGCACAGCGTCAGGGAAGATGGAGTTTGAGATTGAGGGGACAAGGAGGCCTACCAAAGACTGGAATGTTCAGTGTAGACCATAGTGAATTACTGGGAGTGAGAAATGGAAACTCCAGCATAAACTATCAGTCAGAGAGGTATTTACACACCAGTGTGGCTCTGAGTCTTTGACCTTAAGCATGGTCTCCAGACTCATGATAACATCATTTGAGAGAGCTTGTTTCCCAGTGTCCTATCATGTTACCTTAAGGTCTAACCTCATTATAATTGCCCCATTGCACTGAAGCTAGCTTTTTGAGCAATTTTGGAACCTAGTAATATCAAATAATTATTGACCAAATTTGCCTTGCTGTGGTGACTTCAATTTGTCTCACTGCCATCATCATTTTGCCTTGCAACTTCAGTTCAGAGAAGGGTCACCTCCTCACCTCTGCCTATCCTATTTTGTTTTCAGGCTCTGAAAAAAAAAGGAAATACTTATTTCTGACAGTAATTATTTCTTCAGTACTCTTCCCAGTGATAATGAGAAGCTAAAAGTTATGTGATAGAAATGGTAGCATGGGGAAATGATAAGAATCCACTTTCTGCCTGCCCAGAAATAGTAAACCAGTTTGAAGATTTTGTGGTGCCAGACTTCTTAAAAATTTAACTGTATTGCTGCAATATTTAATTTAATATTGTGATACATTAGAACATTTAGGCAAATGGCAGCATGATGGAGAATGCCTATAATACCAGAATTTTAGGTGCTGTGGCATCTCAGTTGGGATCAGCCTGCGATGTACCGATGGCCAGGTCATCCTACCTATGCAGCATGCAAACATTACATCCCCGAGCCCTAAAATTTATCATGGCAAAGAATTAACAGTATAAATACATTTAGCTCAGAGAGAATAGCTGTAAAATGTAATTTCTACACTTCTCAATGAGCATGCAAAACATTAGGAACATGGACATCTCTGCTAATTAGAACATAGGGGCTGAAGCTAGCATAACCAAGTTCTAAAAATGTTTTAATATTTAATGAAATAGAATCATGTGTCACTGTGAAACCTGTGTAGAAGGAGAGAATGCAATCTACCCAATAGAAGAAAAGGAAGCAGGTCATAAGAATAAGAACACTCCATGTAGCTCTGATTTCTGGAGGAGAGTTGTTTGCAAGCCTGGAGCTGTAAAGGTAGAGGACACGCTTGTGATGCTTATAAAGATGGAGAGCCATGGAGCCACTGCTCCAGCCCATCAGACTCTGAAAGATGGCATCACGAAGAGTCATGAGAGAGAGGAAAAGCCACTTGATCATATGTCTGGATGGCAACATATAGCAGTGGCCAATGAACAGTCTAGCTACAGACCTGTTCAAGCCACTGCCTGCTTTGATGTAGCGGAGCAAGTTGGAGCTTATGAGAACATTCACAATCCAAAAGAGAATGAGAAAGAAAAGAACTTGCCATGAAGTTTTTGGTTTGAGCTTCATCCAAAGGTTGTTCCTGGGACTGATAGTGAGTGCCTGGACCACGCTGAGGAGACAGGTGGTGCAGATGGAGAGGCCCCGTGCCATCCTTGCCAGATAAACCACAGCTTTACAGCCAACATCTCCTAGGAAGTCTCTGAAATAAAACACTGTGGCTATGTCTTTCATCCCTGTGCTACAAATAATGATCATATTAGAAAATGCCAAGTGGATGAGAATAAGGTCTACAGGCTTTTTCTCAGGCCCCAAGGCAGAATTATACACATATCTCACAAACATTAGGGTATTTCCCACAATTCCAGGTCCGGTAAGAGAAAGGAAGATTATTGTGTGGAGAATGTTATTCCAGTTCATCTTCTGACTTCATGCACAGCATTAGGGAAAATCATCTGAGAAATACATGTGAGATTTTCTCTATTTATTCTAATTAAAAGTGTGGTTTCAAGTATGTAAACACATATGTTTCTTTCCTTGATATTACCTGATCATATTCTTTGTTTTTCTGGTTGGTCTGTTTTCCATCCCCATGGAAGTGATAACAGATGTAATCAGGGCATAACTTGCAGTTTTTCTGCCTTTCACAAGATCCTTCTTCGTAACCTTCATCCATTAAGTTCTTATGGCCATGGTTTTTCCACACAAATGCATGCCATCACTTTGGCAGTTGTCAAACCAAACGAGTCCCCAGTATTAGTCTTTTCCTTTATGTCACACACTGGGACCTTGAACTTCTGGACTGTGCTGTTGCTTCCTCCTGATCCTTTTCACGGCACCACAAGCCACCATCACCCAAATGGTTGTTAAACTAATGAAAAGTTTGCAGCTCCTTAGAAAGTTGCGCTTGGTCAAGTGGAGCAGTTTCTCAGGGGAGATGATCTGGTATTCTCCTCTTCCCAAGACCTTTGACCGTAAATTATGCAGAGGTTAGTGACTTAGTCAGGATAGAGCGACTCGATCACTGGCCTCAGTGTGGGACTAGGTGTAGTAAAAATTGTGTTCCCAGCCTTCCTGGGTAGAAGGTGACTGCCTTTCTAGTCCTATTTATCCTGTTTTTACCCTTTCTTCTGGAAACACATCCCCCAACAAGACACCAGGAGTCGTAACAAAGGCATGTCTTGCTGATTGTTTTAAGGTTGGTTCAATCTAGTGGTTCTCAGTCAGAAATTCCTCAGCCTACCAGTCTTGCGCAGTATCTCACAGTGTGAATGTAATCACTTTACAAATGGTATCTTTTTTCTGTTTTTTAGTTTCTATATTGTAGTAACGGTGATTCTTTAAAAACCTATTCCATTTGTTCCACTTCTCATAAGACAGAGTTTAAAATGACAACCTTAATTTCAATTTGTCCTTTTCAAGTTGGTATCTTCTCATCACAGTTATTTATAAACTCTGTTGAACCCTCCCCCTTAAATAACAATGTGCTTCCTTTTCCACATAAATATTTGTAATATCCAAGGCTGATCTTTGCCTAACTACCATACCACATAGTGTTTCATCTCCTAGGTTTTCCCTGCCCTGAAGTCTATGTTTCCTTTATATCTGCTCCCTTCCTGGACTGGGCAGTGAGAACGCCTCGGTGATACAGACTTTTTTTTTTTAATTATGTAAGTATTAGCATAGTACCTGCTCAAAAGGCTATAGGTTGTCCAGTGAAGCTGTTGGATTTAAAACTGCATTTTTATTACAGGGAGGAGCTCAGCTCACAAAGCTTACAATCTGATAGCTTTTCAGATGATTCTATGTGATTGCTGAAATGCCAGTAGCAAAATTTATACTGATGAAATTGTCTTTGATTTCCTAAACAGTGTCATAGCTGAATTTAAACATATACATACGCATGCACATACACGCATGTCTATTCTATGTTTATTGGGATATATATATTTATTAAATTATTATATTGCATATTATACAATATATTAAATTACAGTACTAAAGAATATATATTTAATAAGTTTTTCATTTTTGCAACCCTCACTCTTCTGGCATGTAAGCAAGAGAAAATACCAAATTGGGTATGGTGGTGCAAGCCTTTAATTCCAGCACTCGGGATGCAAAGGCAGGGAAAGCTCTAAGAATTCAAGGCCAGTCTTAGTCCACAAAGCCAGTTTTAGGACAGCCAGGAGTATTACACAAAGAAACCCTGTCTGGAAAAAACAGACACTAAAACCAAGAAAGAAAGAAAGAAAGAAGGAAAGAAAGAAAGAAAGAAAGAAAGAAAGAAAGAAAGAAAGAAAGAAAGAAAGAAAATAAAGACCCAAAGAACAACTTTTGTAAAAATTAATCATTTCAGAGTTTTCTTTCAGAAATGGGTCATGGACTCTAGAGGGAAAATGCAAGGTCCAGATGTGTGTGTGTGTGTGTGTGTGTGTGTGTGTGAGAGAGAGAGAGAGAGAGAGAGAGAGAGAGAGAGAGAGAAAGGCAGACAGACAGAGATAAACAGAGAGAGACAGAGAAAGAGAGAGAGAGAGAGAGAGAGAGAGAGAATAATCAGTAAACTAGAGAAGGTTAAACTTCAATATCAAGAAGCTCAGGCTTATTGCAACCAGCTATCCAGTCTGTCAAACCCTTTCTTCCCTTGCTCCTACATGTCTAGCTTTGAACATTTACTTGGTTCCTTTTAAGACTCACTAATGTAGGCATGGTGCTTTGTACCATTCAGGTTTATTGTGAGCACAGGCACGTAGTGCTTAGCATGGTGCCTGCTGAGTGTTAAACATGCCCTGACAGCAACCGTTCCTATGATTTTGTGTCATGTCACCTTCCTCCACAATTCTTTGTAATTGCACCCTGTGATATGTTTTGAGTCTGGGAAAAAAAAACTTTAGGAAAAATAAAACTATAACAAAGAAGGGCAAAGCTCCCCATTCTGAGAAGGCTAAAGGCACCAGATATAAGATACTGTTGAGTAGAACCTTTCACTCCCGTGAGGACAAGCACACAAACTGGAGAAACTGCACAGAAGAAAAGCTTCCCCACACTCAAGCTGAAATTTCAGCCCATGTCTCCTGTACCTGCCTGGGTTGTAATGAGCATCTCTGGCCCAGTGCACCACACACAGCAGCACACAGCTCCCTCATGGACATGAAAACAATTCTGGATGGCAGGTGGGAAATGAGAGACTGTTTTCTCCCTGCATCCTGTCACCTTCCTCTTACATAGTGATAGTGTAACCCACAGCCTTCTTTTCAATAAGCTTTCCTACCCATTCCTACACCACAGCATCTCTGTCTTGACAGAGGAACACTCATGAAGGAACACTCACCTGCGGAGTCTGTGCAGGGTTCAGGGTGGGCGTCCTCACAGCACAGCAGACACTCTTTATCATCCCCAAGCCCTGTGCCCACAGCAACTGTCACTGCTGACAGGATGTCACCATCAGGAGTTTGGCTTCTCCAGGGGAAAAGGTCTCCTTCTGCACATCTCCATCCTGGACACCAGTTATACCCTCTCTCTGGTGCCCTGTTGTTTGCCAAGCCAGAAACTTTCTGGTCCTAATTATAGCATCTGTGTGGTGGCAGGGAGAACTGTGAAGCTGAACAGTTTCCTGGCTCCTGGGACTTTTCCATTTTTTTTTCCCCCAAAGCCAAAAACTTAATTGGAAGAACCTTCTGAAAAAACTGAGCATGTTGGTCTCTAAGCATTTCAAAGCTGAATAACACCAGGGCTGGATAGAAAAGGCTTTGTTCTTGGAAAAGACTGATATTTAATTCCCAGCATTCACATGGTTCACAAACATCTGTAACTCCAGTTCTCCTGGATCTTGGGCCCTCTTCCGACCTCATGGTTATCAAGCACACATGACACACATGGATGCAAACAAAATATATGAAGGCAAAAGAAACATAAGACAAAATGAATAAATCTAAAAATACACATCTATAAATATAAAGTCTTATCTGTAATTTGTACATATGTTGTATATAATTTGCATATCTATTTATATTCATATAAATATAAATTTTATATATAAAAATAAAAATATATAAATATATATGATATTATATATATAGAGAGATAAATTTTATAGATATACATATATATTTATAGTTTTAAGGAAAGAAATAAGAAAAAAAATAGCAGTAATCCTAAAACGGAATATGTTGAAGGGCCAAGGTCAGTATCTGCTCTAATTGTGTGGTGTCCAGGGCAGAGCTTCCCAGCCTGGCCCCAAACTTACATTATCAGTGTAGTATGTAGAAAGAAATTATATTTATTCAGACTTTGCAAAAATTGGCTACAGCAACTTCTGGGAACCCACTTTGTTACTGTGTACCACCAATCAGAGTAGTATTTTTTTTTTTATAGAACAATAACATCTTTATTACTTGTGCTATGAATAATGGTTTGTTTACCTTTCTGGGCCTGGACCTTTCTCAGATAGAACTCCACTCCTTGCCCTCCAGCACTGAGCCATCTGCTCTGCCCTACTGGCCAGGTCTTGAGGCAATGCAGGCAAGCCCCTGCTGGAACTGCTCCTCCAGGAGACTGCTGATTTTGGCATTCTTTTTTCTCTCATCATATTTCTTCTGAATTTTCTTGTTGTTGTTTAAAATCTCTTCCTCCTCAGGAGTCAGGGTGGCCCCCTTCTTGCGGCCCAGGGGCAGTGCGTGGCGGGGCTCACGCCACTGTCGGTACGGTGTGCTGTCAATAAGCACAATGCAGTTTCGCACCAGGTTTTTGGTGCAGACAAAATCGTAATTAGATGCATGGTAGACAACATCAATGATCCTTGTTTTGTGAGTACAACAGTCAGAGCCCCAGGAAAACTTCCCCTCATCCGATCTCGGAGCACAGTACAACATATTCCCATCTTGAACTCAGACTGTGTGTACGCGACCAGGGCCAATCTTCGTGTTGGCAGCAGGCCATCCCAGCTCATCTTCTGCTTCTGGTGGTAGGGCTTTCTCCTTCCCCAGGACTTGCGGTTCTTGTGCCATTTGTCCAGAGAGATGCCCGTTGCTCGGTGCGGGCTGGAAAGAGGAAGCCCGGAGTAGGATTTAATGAGGGAACTTAGCAATGAGGTTTTGTGTCAGATTCATTGTTTCTAATGCGAAAACCAATAACAGGAATCTTTGTTCTCTTGCAAGCAACCTTTTAGACATCTTCAGAGTTGTCTTCATTGGTTCACTTTTTAGCCATTTGTTTATGATGTGAGAGGTTATGGATGTTTGGGGTTTATTCATAGTGATATATGGTTTTAATTGAAGATTCATATCACTAAGTATAAACATTTTTAGTTACTTTTTCTTTAAATCCCATGTGAAACTTCAAAGGCAAATTCAACACCCTATTCATTATCTTATTATTTTTTTTGATAACAAAGTTAATACATTACAAAAGAACAAAAGTTTTCTAGTCCCAAAAACATGACATAAAATTCTGTGCTCTTATGTCTGTATTCTGTCTCTGGTTCAAATAGAACTGTAAAAATTTTAATTGTATGTGTTAATTATTCATCATTTTTGGTTGTGAACTTTAGATTGTTTATAAAGTTTCTCACCTGGTTCTGGATTTTTACTGAAGAATCCTCCAATAGCATTTGTTTTTGCAAAGCCAATACCATATAGTCTGTTTATCAGGAATCATGTATCTCTTCTATATTCTTTTCTGTGTCTTTTTTTTTTTTTTTTTTTTTTTGAGATAAGCCATTCCTATGAGTTCAGGCTACAAGCTCAAGCACTTGAACCGCCTGCCTCTGGTTATTTAATGTTGTAGTTACAAATGTACAACGTCCGAACCAGCTTTCCTTGTCATCATCACCACATGATAACCACTTCATGGTTCTAATGCAGTTCATCACTCAATTTCATTTCCAGGCTTGCACGTGCCCTTTTGTGTCCACTATTAACAAAGGATTCACAAAGTATTTGATTTGTCTTGTTCTTTGTGCTAGCGATAAGAACAAGGTTTTCGTAAAGAAAAAATCTCACTGGCAAAATATAAGTTGTCTTTGAGAAGTAATGAACAAAGCAATACATACTATTTTATTTATTGGCATTCTTGAGGAGAATGCATATGTATAGAATCAGGTCCTACAAACAGTATTTCTGGCAAAAAGACACCAATAATTTTGGCAAAATTTACCAAATTGTTTTCTGCCCACCCCTAATTACAGGAATGGGATAGAAACATCAAAAGTCTGGACTCATAAATATTAAAATACTCATTATCTTTTAAGAGAGTTCAGGTGGAAAATTAGATTTCTGTGTCTTTCCAGCTATTTATGACCTCTGTCAATTCATATCTGAAGGTCACCATGCTCAGCATCTGGGAAAAAAAATCCTTATCTGTTTAAGCTACTTTTCATGGTTTTGTTTCATATACAATATAGCAGAACTCCAGACTTATTGAAAACAAAAATTAATGCAACAGGTGTCTTCTTCATCTTTTCTTTCTCACCAGCATGCTAATTGTCCAGATGTCTGCTTTAGTGAATCAACACAAATGAGTTAAGAATTGTGTAACCAAGAATCATAAATTCTCAAATGTTTAACATAATTAAAATTTTCCTTAGCAAGGTACTTAAAAACAAAACAAAAAAAACATAATTTGTCTAATAGAATAAGCAAAATTCTCAGAAGAACACTGAAAAAGTTTCATCTCAGGGGGAATTTTATATATAAACTTGGGTTTCTAACGGCATATGACATGCTGGAGGGACTGTGAAGAAATGATAAGAAAAAATCCATTTTGTTTACAACTTTTCTGACAGAAAATAACCAGAGTGATCACTCTCGATCATTTGTGATACATTTTGCTGTTTCTTATGATGGAAAGGAGTCAGTTCACACTATTTGAGGAACTGAGCATCCAAAAGAAGAAGAACAAGGAAAAGATGTTCCATCAAATCTTGGCTTTGGCTCTTCCAATCGGGAGTCTCTAGGACTGACAGTGATGGCCTGGGCCACTGTTACTAGATTGGTAGTGCAGCCTGAGAGTCCTAGGGAATCCTCTTTATGTAACTAATACTCTTACAGCTCATATCATCTAGAAAGTTCCTAAAACTAAAAAGTGCTATTGTTTTACTATCTCCTTTGAAATAAGTATTATGATATGTGTAGGATTCTTGCTTAGCCATGATCATTGCAGTTCTTCTCACCATAGCTAGGAAATGGATGCACTCTAAATGTTCCTCAACTGATGAATGGACTTAACTCTGGTCTTGCCTCTTTCCCTTAATTTACCACAAAAACCAAGAACTGATTTTGGAAGAAACTTCTGACAATCCAAAATGATCACTTTCAGAATAATTTTCAAGCATATTCCTCATTAATAATAAAACATTAGTAAGTACTATAGCCAAGGGCTAACTCAGATATCATGTTTAAGACACAGTGACAAAGACATTGTGGGATCCACTGTGCTTTCAGTACTGTTTTGAATGGCTGTTGCATGCTTTACAGTTGTTCCTGATATTTAATTTTTATGATGCTATTTTATTTTTATTATTGAAAAATTAATTACATAATATATTTTGATCATGTTACTCCATTCCCTCAACACCTTCCACATCATCCAAATCTCCTTACTGACCAAAATTTACTCAATTCTGAACCACCAAAATAAAACAAAAAGCCAAAAAGAGAAGACAAAATAAGACAAAACAAAACACTACAAAAAAACAACAAAAACAAGACCACAGGGTCCATTTTTGTGTTAAAGAACTCTTTAATACATATATATATAGGTTCCAACATCCTGCCAGATCCATGACAGTGCCAAAGCAGCTACCACAGATGTTCCAGTTTGACCTCACAGACTTCTGTCAAGTTGGACCTACACTTTCCCTCCCAGCTATGGATGTTCTCACAGACCCTAGACAGCATCAAAACAGCCTGTTATTACTAGACTTGGCCAGCATTTCAGCCTTTCGACCTCCCTACAGTGCCCCCAGTGTCAGCAGGAAGTAGCCAGAAGAGAATCTCTGTCCGTTATATACTTATTATTAACAAAAGGCTGGAATGGTGTGCTTCAGGCCCAGGAAAAGTAGCTCCAGGTTCTCCCAGCATTCCTTAGTCCTTGTCTGCTGCAGAGTGTAGCTGGCAAATCTCTACTGTCAACCCTCTACCCTTAACTTTTCAGGGCAGGGACTTCTTTTCCTCCTCACCATGTAATCTGGACATTTTGTTGCTATTACTTTTTCTCTCTCTCTCTCTTATCCCTTTGTATGGCAACCAAGAGGTGCTTCCAATGAACCTACATTAACTTGCCTTACATAAGAAGAAGCCAAGTTCCTTATTTTTTAATTATATAAAAAGGGAGGAATGTTAGTATTTAGGCACCCTGCTTCTGGGTTGCCTAGCAACCTATGATGTCATCATGTGTCCATCCCGAAGTAGCCACACATGGCTGGCATGGTTCAGTTGCTCCAAAAAAGGATCAACCTGCCACTTTGTCGCTCTCTTGCCTTTTTGTTCTTTGTCTTGCATTCTCTTCCTCTCTCCTGCTGTTCCCTTCTCTCTGTTGGGGCACCCCTTCCCTACTATGTCTTTCTTTTCCTCTCCTTCTCTCTCTCTCACCCAGAGACAGTCTTTGTGATCCCCTCCCCCTTCCCTTATAAAACCTCCCAAGTGGAACAAGTCTTGTGTCATGATTTATGAACCTGTCCCATAACTCTGCTGCACAATCCTAACACCACCAACCCTAGAGATGATTTGGAAAAATAGATTGTTTAGTAAGGCTAGGTTAAGGTGTTGTTAGTGGTTCCTATTGATCTTGAGGAAAAATCTGAAGTTTAGAAAGGCATGTTCTCTATAGGACTTGGTGTGGAGTAAAAACAATGTCCCAAATTAGCACTGGCTGATGTGACTCACTGAAGCTGGCCTGGTGATCAAGGTGAGGATTAATTTCTTATACCCACTTTTTACCCTTAGTTTTCTGATATGCCTTAATACAAATTGTTAATGAGTAGATGTCCACCTTGAGTATTTAAAGTAGAAATAACTGTATTTTATAAAAAGCTTAGATTTGTGATTCTTCTAAGATTTTTTATAAGATTTCTTTTTAAGATAAATAACAAAATGATCGATTCTTTCTTTGTAACCACAAATTGCAGCATTCCAGTAAAGAAAATCTGTCTGTGAAAATTACTTTTCTGGCTTAAACTTTGTTAATCTATCACAAGTTGCTTAGTTATAAATGTATGTGGGTTCTTGGGAACAATTTTTTCACCCATATTATGTAAGACATTTGATCATGTAAGAGATTAGGGAACATGTTTATTTCTCCTCATTATAATCATTCACTTAAAGAAAAATAGGGTGTAATCACATAGTGATTTTTTTTTCTTTGTAGTACGTGAAATATTTTGCAGTGTTGGGTATGGGGTCAATCTTGTGGAGTAGCCCTTATGTCAAATCAGCTATTAGTTGGTTATTCTCACAAGCTTTGTGCCACCATTGCCCTAGCATATTTTGTAGACAGGATACCACTGTAGATAAAAGATTTGTTTCTGGCTTAGTGTTTATGTTTCTCTTTTAAGATAAAACAGGGTTTCTTTCTGTACCAAAGATTCTGGAGGGGGCTGAGGAGATGACGCAAAGGTTAAGAGCAATGCTTGCTCTTCCAGAGGTCCTGAGTTCAATTCCCAGCAACCACATGGTGGCTTACAACCATCTATAATGTAATCTGGTGCCCTCTTCTGGTGTTCAGGTGTACATGCAGGCAGAACATTGTATACATAATAAAATAAATAAATCTTAAAAAAAAAAGATTCTGGAATGTAGGGGTGTGGATTCTATTTAAGAACAACTAAACTTCTTCATGTTTAATCAATTGTTTCATCAATGGGGACTTGTTCCCTTTGTGGTGAGCAAAGTATTGCAGCAGCCTGGGTTGTTCAGAAATTCCCATAGTGCTCCTTTGGCCAACAACTCTTATTTTTAAATTTCTATCTACCGTGACATGCTTAATGTGCAACTTAGTTCCTTTGGACATGGGATTCACCATTGAATAGATGGTGTAGTTTCGTCAAAAGCTGTCCTTTCATGTACAGAAGAAGAATATTTTTTCTTCTATTCTGTGTTTCCTACACCTTCATGTATGGTGACACCATCATACAAGGCACAGAGAAAGATAAATGACCTCAAACACATCTCCTATGGCAGCCCGATGGTGCTGTCACATACAAAAATATGATATTGTCACTTCTAATTTCAGCCAGCAAACACATTCATTTGTATCATATTGTAACAAGAGACGAAAGGCCTCCTAGGAACTACAGTTAAAAAGTATGTGAAAAAGACCACTCTTGAGCACAATAAGATTGAGAAATATTCGTGAAGTTTTAAAACATGTAAGGATTGATTTTTGGAATAAGGTCAATAAGGCATTTTTAGTTCAATTCCCATATGATATTTAATGTGTAGGAATGAAACAATTCCAGTTATGGCAAAGACTTTCACTACTGATGGGACTTGCTCAGAAAGCAGAATCCCAGACTGCTGAAAATTACTTATTCTACTTCTGTCTAACAAAGGGTTTAAGAAAGAGAAGGAAGAGACTTCCTTTCCATCCAGCTTATAGCTTGGCACGTAGGGAAAGTAAAAATAAGGCAGGAAATGGGGGAAGCTCAGTAGACAGAAACTTGGATAGTATTCATTTTCTCTCCTCACATCCTTCCTCTCAAAATAATTAAACCCTAATTAAGCTTGAAATAACTTCTGAGCAAAACAGATGTAGTAACTGTGGGGACAGAGGGAAGCGGTACTTCAGGGAATGAGGCCCTGCAGAGGCCTTTCTTCTCCCTGACCCTGTAACAACAAGAAACTTTTCATCCACAATACCTGATGACAGCCAAGAGCCCCACAAATTTAGACAGTACAAATATGAGCTGGCACGTGTAATGTTCCCAGAGCTGCCCCAGAGCCTGTCTGCACCACAGAGGTCCAGCAGATTACATGAGGTAAGATCCTTGATACCCTCAGCTGTGCCATGGATAGTTTCATTAAAGCTGATGTCTTTCTCTGACTGAGCCAGGGAGTAGTTGAAAGGCTTTATGAGACTTGGGTCTTCCAGGTTCCTTTTGGTCCTGAAAAGGCTTGTACCTGTTGTTCTTGGAGATTCAGAAATGGAACAGAAATGCTGAGTCACTGCTATCAATCCTCAGGCTACAGTATCAGGACAGAGCTCTGGGTGGGTTTTGCCTAAGTTTACCTCCTAGGCTAATTTTTTTTTTAATTATTAAGAAATCAGTAACTTACAGAAGATTTTTAGATACCTCTCAAAATTAGAGACTGAGGCAAAATAATTGTTTAAGGCTAGCCTGGTCTACACCAGAGACTCTGTCTCAAAAATAAGAAGACACACATACAAACACAAAACAAAACAAAAAAAACTCTTATTTTTAAGGCTTCACTCTTGCCAGCATTCTGACTCCAACAGTGTCAGTAATGTTTGTAAAATTTGTGGTTTTTGTTTTGATGCACTTCTCCATTTCAAATGTTGGCATATGTTTTCTGTAACAAAAACCTAATTTAAATATTTTTCTTTTGTATCCATCTTTACCGTGTCTTGATTCTATTAAATAGTATTATACATACTCACCTTAATTTCAGTCATTACATACCTGGTGCATGTGGACAAAGGTATAAACCACTTACTGTAACAGTTACTATTACAGTCTTTACAATTCCAGATATAAAAGATTCAGGCTGTGAAACAGCACATCCTGAAACAGCCCATCTTAACTTTCTCCCATCACTAAGCAGCAAAAAGCAATAAATTCTTTTTGTTTTTGATTGATTCTTTTTAGAAAACCAGGATGGATGGATGTAACCTTCCTAAGACTTGGGGACTAGACCCAAATATACTATTATCCATGTATTTAAACACAGGGCCATCTCATCTTTTAAATTAATTTGCTAGCATCTCTGAAGATAATGTGGAAGATGAATCACCTCTCCCTCCACTGATAGTCCATGTCAGTAGGAGGAATCTATTATTAAAAATTAGAAGCTGATCACAAATAGGATTTAGAGTTTGGAAAAGGGAAGAGATGACTAAAAAAGATGTGCTGCTCACGAAAGCAAGCATTAGACAAACAAAAATTAATATTTTCCATCTTGATTTGGATGAATTCACAGCAGTGGCTTTTACAGATCCCAATAATTGACAAAACAATAAAGTTGTATTGTAAATACGTTAATGAATGCTGATGTGCTTGCTATTAATGTCTGGAGCATTATTCATTGTGTTCAGATATTTAAGATTGATTTCTAGGATGTTGTAGAGGAGCAGATAAAAGTGAATAATTGACTTTTGGAGTCATAAATCCACCTGGACACAAGTCTGAGTAAAAATTTCAGGTTCAGGAATGTCACATGTGAGGTCAGCAAGACAGACATTTACATAGTCCTGTGAGTTTGGCAAAAGGAGAGCAGTGAACAGAGGCATTTCAAGTACTCAGAGCACACACAAACCTGTGCAGCCACAGAAGCATCTGGATTCCCTTTTTTCAAGAAAAGGTGCCCACAGCTTACCCCAAATCCCTGAAAAATGAGAATGGAGCTCCTGAACATGAATAACAACATCCTGCTGAGGTCTAGGTCTTAGAATCAGCTTGGAGTGATGCAGAACAGAGCAGCCTCCCTGACAAACAGGTTGGAAAAGAAACAGGAGAAGCAGGCTGCAAAAGAAACTGCCATAACTGCTGCTCACAAGGTCAAACACAGGCAAAGGCTACCAGGAGCTTTTAGATGAGAAAATCCGTGCTCACAGCAGTGTGCCCCAAACTGCTGTGCTGCATCCAGCTGATTCTGAGGTCATAACTCAGAAACTGCTCTTATCTCAAGGCAGCAGCTGACACCTCTTCAGTCTCCTTGCACACACATCATCACTCCCTGGTCCAGAGCTGCTCCATCTTCCCTGAGATGCTTTGAGGTCACTAACTGGGGCCACAGAGGCCTTAAAGTCACTCTCTGTGAACCACAGCTCTCTGATACCCCTTCTCCTAGTAAGTACCCCCAGGCTCCTCTAGACACCCTTGCTGGTGGCAATCTGAGGGTTATATGAATTTTTTAGGATATATTTGGATGATTCTCCTTGAATTGCTGGGCCCTGCCTGGAAAGGTTACACATTTTGACTTGACATTGAGCACTACATTTAAAAAAAAAATCTACAGGTTTTCCCATTGTCTGTGCGTGATGTGGAGATGGCAGACAGGTTCAACAAGAGCCTCAGGCTTTAGAAATGCATGGAGAAATGTGATAAAATAGAATGTGAATTAGAGAAATTTTGGTTGAGGAAAGGGGGAGTAGAATTTAATTATGTTGAGAGATAGCAAGGATAATGGATAAATGCAGACACACATACACAAACTTGAACAAGTCAGTTTTGCTAGTGTAAAGACAAAAAAAATCTTTAAAACTTTGCATACCAATTACCAAATACCTGTTAGAGCACACACAGTAACACACAGTCCACAGGAAAAAGAGTGAGTTTCAGGACTCTAGTCTGCAACATAGCATGTGTCCACCACAGACCCTTAAACACCAAAACAATGCTATTATGAAAAATGTGATGTACAGACCCATGTTTAGCATTATTGATGCTTTCTTTAAAATTTATTTGCATCCTGTATACAAGGAAGGAAGAAATAGTTTTGAAGTTTATTAAGAAAATAATTTTTCTCCTCATGACTGTTTGGCATTCTGGGGAACATGTCTGTTTCTGTGAATTATATGTTCAGTTTATTGGGAGGCTCTGAGAAGAAACCCATATACCTTATTCTCATGCACTTGGCTTTTACAAACATCATAATCCTTCTTGCAAAGGGATTGCCAAAGACAATAACTGCTTTTGGGTTGAGAAACTTCTTAGATGACATAGGCTGTAAGATCCTCGTTTCCCTGGAAAGGGTGGCCCATGGTCTCTCCATCTGCACCACCAGTCTCCTCACTGTGGTCCAGGCCATCATCATCAGTCCCAGAGGATCTGGGTGGAGGAGGCTCAGGCCAAAGTCTGCATGGGACATCCTTCCGTTCCTCTCAGTCTTTTGGATACTCAATTGTTCAATAGGTTTGAACTTAATCCATTCCACCACAAATACAAGACTGAATGTATCACAGATTAAGACTGATGACAACTATTGTTATTTTATGCGAACAAGTCAGAAAATGAAATGGATGTTTCTCCCTCTCATGGTCTTGAGAGATGCAGTGTTCCAGGGTGCCATGGGAGGGGCCAGTGGCTACATGGTATTTCTTCTCCACAAGCACCACCAGCATGTCCTCTACCTTCAGAACTCCAAGCTTCTTACAGAACTCCCCCTGAGCTGAGAGCTGCTCAAAGTGTCCTCCTTCTCATGCTCTGTTTTGTTTTCTTCTATTGGGCAGATTGTGCCTTTTCTTTGTTTTTAAGTCTCTCTGCTGGGGACAATATCTTGATGGTAAATATTCAAGAACTTCTGATCCTTGGTTATGCAACTTTTAGTCCGCTTGTGCTGATTCACAGGGATGGGCTTCTGGGTAAGTGTTGGCATGTGAGAAATTGAAAAGAATGTCTCTCTCATTTATATGTTCAACGAGTGAGAAAAAATTTCCAGTTCTGCAACATTGTCAGTAAGATAAAATGCCACACAGCAGTTTAAGAATGTGTTTATTCTCAAGCAATAATTTTGGTGACTCATTCTTGCACTGAGAGTAATCTTAGCAAATTACAATGATATAGAAACCTCATTCTTCATTGCCCATTCTTTTTTTATAGGACTTTATTTGGTTAACTTTTTAATTTTTGCATTAATTTGCTGTGTATGAATAGTTTGCCTGCATTTATAACTGTGTATCACATGCAAATGTGAGGCCTGTAGTGAATGAAAGAGATCATGAAATGCCTTATGGCTAACTAGATTTGACAGATGGTTCCCAACCAATATGTAGTTGCTGTGATTTGAACCTGGGTCCTTTGGAAGCTTAACCAGTGTTCTTATAGCTGAGCTATTTCTCCAGCACTGACAAAACAATTTTAACTAACATATAAAACTGGGTTTGCTATTACCAAGACTGGAAGCACACAGATAAAGTTCATAAATTTTATCAAAACTCATACTGCTGTAATCACAGTAGTCAAAAATTTTCCTTATCTTTTACCTGGCATTGTGTTTGCTTAAATGTTAGCAGTAAATGGGGCTACTTTAGTGCTACATAAATGGTGCTAAATGACACTATTTTAGGCTACTTCAAAGTGGCTGTAAGTATCCATCCATGGAAAGGATTTTACAGGATTATGAAAAAAATAGGAGCCCAATGCATCAGGCAGAGAACTTAAATGCACTGAAATATTTTATTGCTATTATATTCATGATAGTTCTGTGCAGGAATAAAGACTGTAGATATGAGATAAACCAGATAACAAATACATCATAAAGTTTCACTTTATATCTAGCTGTTAGTTTGTTGGTTTAAAACTATGGATTTGTAGCCAGGTGCAGTGGTACTGTGATCCCCGCACTGTGGTAGAGACAGGCTGATCTCTATGAGTTCAAGACCAACCTGGTCTACAAAGTGGATCCAGGAGAGCCAAGGCTACACAGAGAAACCCTGTCTCAAGAAACCAAAAGGAAAAAAAAATGTGTATTTGTCTTTTTCAAGACGAATCACTGAGTGTGACTGCAGCAACCCAAGGCTTGTGTGCAGCTTTGCTAATGCCCAGGTGCTCTCCACAGCCCCATCCAGCTTTTTCTCACCAGAAAACTGCAAAAGGATCTGATTCTACATTCATTTAAATACAGGATTCACCACTTAAATTCTTAAATTGGATCTATACAATAATATATTGACATGGTTCTAAGATTTCAATGGACACATTCTAAAAAATATATTGATACAATCAATGAACATCAAATTTTAGTATGGTTATGCATAAGTTTATGTCTTACTTAAAAAAAAGTACTTGATTTATATCTGACTAGACCTCTTGTAAACATTTTGGGTGCATCTTGGATCTATTTTACAATATGGATATTTCTTTTTTGTAAGCCAGTACAGTATATACAAAACTTTTAGGTAAGTGATGTGTACTGTATTATGCTATAGCTTATTAAATAGTCTATTTTTATAATTCAAAGACTTGTTTTATTCATGTTTTATGTCTGTGTTAGTGTATGCCACATTTGTGCAGGTGCCCACAGAGACCAGAAGAGTGCACTGGGTCACAGGGAACTAGAGCTACAGCCTGTCATGAGTCCTATGATGTGGGTGCTGGATAAGGAACCAGGGACTTATCTAAGAGGAGCAGGTCCCTTCACCATCCCTTCAGCTCCATGTCTTTCTCATGAAAGTTTGACTTGTTTGTAGGTGACAGCATTGCTCATGTTGTTCTTATAGCTCCGTTGTTAAAGCCTTTTTCTAGTATCTGTCATAAAGAAGCAGAAAAATCAAGCACCTTCTGAATCAGTCTGTGTCATTTGACCTAAAAGGAAGTGATGTAAGAACATGGAGAAGGAGTGAAGAAAGATGTGTCTCATCTGAATGATGAAGAGGTTGTTAAACATTAAGAATGGGCGGGGCCTGGAGAGATGACTCAGAGTAAAAGCATCTGCTGACACCCAGACAACCTGCTCTGTCACTGATGTTGTGGGTTATTAATATTTGTTACTGATTTATCTTTTACTTAATCGGCGGTTATTCCTAAACTAGCTGTATACCCAAATCACCACACAGAGACTAGGAATTATTTAATTAACCTAGAGCACAATGCTGGGCAATAGTTACTCTATCCTGAACCTCCAAGCCCACATAGCTTCCAACCATTCAGATATTACACAATGTACTTGCTTTTAATCATATCTTAGGTCCTGTTCCTCTTTCCTCCTGGTTCCAAGTCCTCCCCTGCTGCTCTCTGTTCCTCTTCCTCCCACTCACTTCCCTCCCCTCCCCTCCGGACCAGGATGTCCCACCCTATTCTCTCCATTGCACAGCACTGGCTGGTTGTTTAATTGACAATTACAGAGAAAAAATGGTGGCATGTTTACACAGACTTGAGACAGGTGATGCTTAGGATAAGCATCACAAAGCAAAATCCCGATTGAAACCAGATAATGGAGTAGAGAAACCAGCATTTGAATAAACAAGGGTAAATTGAAGACATTCCACAAGAATATTATACCAACTCTCTGAGGAAGAAAGCTGACTCTTACATATTGTCCTCTGACCTCATACACATGCTGAGACATACATATGAACACACAAAATAAAGGAGGTAGAGGATATGAGCACCAAATAAAGTAGAGTAAAAAATAGCACCAACAAATAATAGATTTCCTTTTCTAATTTTTTTCTTTACTACAATTTATTCACTTTGTATCCTCCCACACCCCCTCCCAATCCTACCATTCCTCTTCTCCTCCCATGCCCCTTCCCAGTCCACTGATAGAGGAGGCCCTTGTCCTCTTCCATCTGACCCTAGTCTATCAGGTCTCATCAGGACTGGCTGCATTTTCTTCCTCTGCAGCCTGGTAAAGCTTCCTCCCCCCCCCCCACCGACACACACACCTCAGGGGGAGGAGATCAGAGAGCCCAATCACTGAATTCATGTCACAGACAGCCCCTGTTCCCATTACTAGGTAACCCACTTGGATACTGAGCTGCCAAGGGTTACATCTGTGCAGGGGTTCTAGGTTATTCCCATGCATAGTCTGTGGTTAGAGTATCAGTCTCAGAAAAGAACCCTTTTGTTGTTCTCCTTGTGGAGCTCTAGTCCCTTCCAGGTCTTTCTATCTCCCCCTTCTTTCATAAGATTCCCTGCACTCTGCCTAAAGTTTGGCTATGAGTCTCAGCATCTGCTTTGAATAACCTGCTGGGTAGAGAGAGTCAGAGGTCCTCTGTGGTAGGCTCTTGTTCCTTGTTCCTTGTTTTCACCCTCTTCCAATGTCCATCCCATTTGCTTTTCTGAATGAGGATTGAGCATTTTACCCAGGGTCCTCCTTCTTGATTACCTTCTTTAGGTGTACAGATTTTATTTAGTATGATTATTCTATATCATATGTCTAATATCCACTCATAAGTGAGTATATACCATGTGTGTCTTTCTGCTTCTGGGATACCTCACTCAGAATGATCTTTTCTAGATCCCACCATTTGCCTGCAAAATTCATGACTTCCTTGTTTTTAATTGCTGAGTAGTATTCCATTGTATAAATGTAGCACAATTGTTGTATCCATTTCTCCATTGAGGGACATCAGGGTTGTTTCTAGGTTCTGGCTATTATGAATAAAGCTGCTATGAACATGGTTGACCAAAAGTCCTTGGTGTGTACTTGAGCATATTTTGGATATATATCTAAGAGTGGTACAGCTGGATGATGAGACAGCACTATTTCGAATTGTCTAAGAAAGCACGAGATTGATTTCCAAAGTGGTGTACAAGTTTACATTCCCACTATCAATGTGGAGTGGGTTCCCCTTTCTCCACATTATCTCTAGCATGTGTTGTCACTTGAGTTTTTGATCATAGCCACTCTGATGGGTATTAGGTGAAATCTCAGGGTTGTTTTGATTTTCATTTTCCTGATGATTAAGGACGTTGAAAATTTTTTTAAGTGTTTCTCTGCCATTTGATATTCCTTTACAGAGAATTCTTTGTTTAGTTCTGTACCTCATTTTTAATTGGATTACTTGATTTGTTGCTTTTTAGCTTCTTGAGTTCTTTATATATTCTGGATATTATAGAAAGATCTCCGAGGCTCATGACTTGGCAGGATTAATGTAGTAAAAATGGCCATCTTACCAAAAGCAATCTACAGATTCAATGCAATTCCCATCAAATTACCAACATAATTCTTTACAGACCTTGAAAGAAAAATTTTCAACTTCATATGGAATAACAAGAAACTCAGAATTGCTAAAATAATCCTCTACAGTAAAAGATCTTCTGAGGTATTTTCATCCCTGCTCTCAAGCTGTACTATAGAACAACAATAATAAAAACTGCATGGTACTGGCATAGAAACACACCAGTAGAGAAATAGAATCAAGTAGAAGAACCAGAAATAAATCACACACTTATGAACACCTGATTTTTGACAAAGATGCCAAAACCATACAATTGAAAAGAGATAGCATCTTCAACAAATGGTGCTGGTCCAACTCCATATCTACATGTAGAAAAATGCAAATAGATCCATATTTATCACCCTGCACAAAAATAAAGTCCAAGTGGATCAAAGACCTCATCATAAAATCAGACACACTAAACCGCTTAGAAGAAAAAGTGGGGAAGAGCCTTGAACTCTTTGACACAGGAGACAACTTCCTGAACAGAACACCAACAGCACAGGCTCGAAGAGCAACAATCAATAAATGGGACCTTATAAAACTGAAAAGCTTCTGTAAAGCAAAGGACAATATCCTCAAAATAAAACAACTGCCTACAGATTGGGAAAGAATCTTCACCAACACTATATCTGACAGGGTAGAGATCCCTTTTTAAAGAAGTCTAGCACTCCTCGCTTTTCTAAAGACTGGTTCAGGGTTTCTGGGTAGGAAGAGTGGATTCTTAGCATCTTCTCGTGCTACCATCTCTATCATGTGGCTTTAAGCTTCTCATTATCCCTGGAAAAATACTGGAATTGAGCTTCTGTCAGAAGTCAGTATTTCATTTTCCCCTAAAGATATAGTAGGAAAGCAAGATAGGGGAGGTGAAGGTGAGGAAGTGACCCTTATTTGAGCTTTGCTTGCAGAGCAGAGGGAAGATGACATTGAGACAAGTGAAGTCATCACAGCAAGGGACATTTGGTCGATAATTGTTTGCCATTGCTAGGTTCCAAAACTGCTAAGAAAACCTGGTTCAATGCAATAGGACAATGACAATTATAATGAGGTTAGACCTTAAAGTAACACAATAGGACACTGGGAACCACATATTCTCAAATAGTATCATCATGAGTCAAGAGACCATGCTCCTGGCCAGGACCTCAAGGGCACACTAATGTATTTAACTATGATGACAGTATCTTAATGCTGGAGCTTCAATTGCTCACTCTGGGTCACTTACTAAGACTAACACTGAACATTGCAGTGTTTGTTAGCCTCTTTACCCTCTGAAAAGCTGACTCCATCTTCCAAGATGCTGTTCAAGTTCATGCTGCTGAGCTGAGGACAAGAAAATCAAGGTTTTGAGGCCACAAGATGGGATCTATTTGGTGGAACCAGGATTGCATGGCCATGCCAAGTGGCAGGGCATTGGGAACATTTTGACTTCTGCAGTCTCTGGCCCAGGAAGATCCCAATTGTCAAGAATTATCCCAAGTGTAGGTCAGCAAGATATTGCTCTGCAGTCATTCCAGGGAGGTTCCTGTCTGCTCTGAGCTGTGTGAATGTCACTCCTGATAAATGCAGGACCAAATCTGTCCTTCAGCTCACTGCAGTTCCTTTCCAAGATAAACAGAAATATCCCAACAGTTCTTGCAGGGAGTGGGGCAGAACTCTTTCTCTGCAGCTGATACTGTGGAGACTTACCTACGCTTTAGGAACACATGGCTTGGGCTGGGCCCAGAGTGTTTCAGTACATGTTCTAAGTATTCCTATGCCTAGGACTGGAAGCTTGTAGCCTCCCTACAATCTAATCTTCTGCAAGCACAGAGCTTGAAGTGTTCAGCTTCTATCCTCCACTGCTAACTTAGAATGTTTCAGCTTCCAAGAATTACTACTGAATGAACAATGAACTCACCCTTTCTAGTTCTTTCTAAACTCTAGATGGCTATTTCATCTCAGCTGTTCTGGCTCAAGCTCCTCTCCAAACTGACTGATTATAATTGGCTTCTTTTGGCTTCTGAGTGATTTGTTTGCTTGGAAGAACAGCTTCTGAACTCCATGAACTGAAATGCCCTGGCTGCAGGAACTGAAGAAACTGCACAAACTACCAGGAACTGAACTGATCTCCATTGCACTCTCTCTGGGCTTCTCTTTAGTGGCCTCTCTTTCCTGTCTGTTCTCATGAGAGTTCAGTGTATCCTATCTCTGACTCATTCTGTCAAATCTTCCTCTGATTTGTCTCTTTGTCTACCCCTTAATTAGAGGTCACTTTCAAACATGGCCATTTACTTCTACAAACTAACTTTATTCCATCAAGAGGAATTAAAGGTGTATACTAAGGGGTAACCACAATGTTGGATTAAAATTACTCTACAAGTTCTTGTGTCGTGGTTGATGTGGGAAGACCCACCGCAATTGTGGGTGATCCCTAATGGTAAGTGTCAAGCTTAAAAGGTGTATCAGAGGGAAGATCATCCTGCCTTGTGCTTGCTTGGCCTTTCCTCTTTGCCTTGTAGTTGATTTACTCTGCTGCTGCTGCTAGGGATGATTCCTTTGCTGTTAACAGAACCAGAGGCTCTCAGAAATGTCCAGGTCTCTGGAGCCAGATTGAGGCTGCTGAGGTTCCTGCCCTGTGGACTAAGTACCAGTCATGGCCCCAGTTAGAGACAAGTGTGGTGAGACTACTCCAAATGGTGAGGCTCACAGGATCAGGGACCAAGTGAAATACTGGGTTCTCAGCTGCTCCAGTGTGATTTAGCTGTTTTTACTATTTTAAAGCTGACATAATAAATTCTGCCATCATATGTACACGTATATTATATCATATCAGATTATTTACTTTCTGTCATACATAATACTTTCCATCCTCTTGGTTCTGTTCCTCTAGAGAACCCTAACTAAAACAGCCACCATTTCCAGAGTGTTCTGGTATGGGGGTATGGCTGTTTCTACAAAGATCTTATGAGTATTTATAGGGTGTATTCACTGCCTTTCTTATAGATTGGTCAGTGTCGGTGAGAATAAGAGGTCAGTGACTCACAGGGCATTTCTATGAAAAGTCATTTAATTTTCTGAATTTTCTCATGAATTATTAAAAATAAAAGTGGTATATGATTAACCTTGAAAAGTTACAATTTTGATATAACTTTGAAACCTCAGATAAGCTGAATTAACATATTCATTTCCTTAGTTATCTTTGGTGAGTAAAGTCCCTAAAATCCCTGAATTCCCACTGTACACTGCTCTATACACCTAAGTCACCACGGTTTCACTATCTCTATGAAATTACTCTACCTGAGAACAGCCTTGCTCCTGTGACCAACAGCTCACCTACTTCCTACCTCCCTGTCTTAGAGAAGTACAATTCTGCTCTCTACCTCTGTTGTTTCAGATACTCAGAGTTTTTACTACAGTTTCTTTCAAAAATTCCTAGGTAAATTTTGTAAAAGCATGAATTTAGAAAATTCTCTGAACATGGATATCTGCTCTCCTTGTTACTCACTGTGTTCCAGGCTGTCACCATCAGTTGGAGGACTGCCCCTTGGAAAAGATTAAACCACAGACTAAGTGACAAGTTCTTGCCTATTTACTACCCTCTTGGATCTTTAATTTTCTGGTGATCTTCATATCTCTCCCCTATATCACAGCAGCCAGAAGCATGAACAGATCTGGAGTTGCAATGAATTTGGGGGTGTTGCTATGTGATACAGATACTATAAAGGAGTCTTTACTGAGTTCATTTTTTTCTTGCAAATTAAAAATTTAAGAAGCAGGGGGAAAATCTCAGACATAAAAGAGAGAATTAGGTGACAGAAGGAGAAAAGATTTTTACTAGGGATGAGGACACACACACAGTGAGGCATACACAGAGAAGAACACTCTTTAAACCAAAGGGGGTGGCTTGAGTAACCAAAATCCAGTTTCCACTTGAGAACAGGGTGTTCTAAGGGTTCTTTGAGGGCTCCTCTTGCCCTAATTTAAGCTTGGTCAGTTTAAACAAAGACAGAAAGGGTAATATGTCTACAACTTTGGATTAAACACATCTTGATTCAGCCTTGAACCTGTAGGGCCAGTACACAGGCAAAGGGGTCCATTATGACAAGAGAAAACACCTGCAAGAACTTTAGGCCCTAGTCTGAATCTGAGAGTTTGGCATCTTCATTATCTGTGCCTCCTCCATCTGTCTGCTTATGAGAGAACTAACTCTCTGACCTCGGCGCACCATCCTAACAATGAAATGAAGAGATTTCTCTTCTCTTCTCTTCTCTTCTCTTCTCTTCTCTTCTCTTCTCTTCTCTTCTCTTCTCTTCTCTTCTCTTCTCTTCTCTTCTCTTCTCTTCTCTTCTCTTCTTTTCCCTTCCCTCTCTCTCCACATATATGTATGTATATACATATATATCTATAAACATATTATTTCTCATCCTCCCTTTCTCTGCTCTTTTTGTGATGTAATCTTTCAGAGTCTCATGGGTTTTAGCAGTGAGCCAGTGGTACTCATATAAACATAAAATATGTGTCCTCTACCTTCACAGCTACAGATTAGCAAATAGTTCCAGTTCAGAAAACAGAGCTGCACACAGTGTTCTTATCTTCATGACCTGTGCCCTTATTTGTTTTTTTTTGAGTAAGTTTAATTTTATCTTCTTACAGGGTTTCTAAGTATTGGCCATGACTATGCTGTTTGGTAAAACTCTTCCATTTTTGTGAAACTGTGACAATTCCCATGAATGAATTTCTAGAAGTAATTTCTGTTTTCTACATTCTTGTGTCCTCACCCTATAGACCATTAGTAATGGCTATCCATGCTTACTGTTAACAAAATCTAGCCACAGACCATAAAGGAAAACTTTTCAATCTTCTCCCCAAACCACTTCATGTGAAAAAAAATCTAAGAAGGGTCAGCACTGTACCCAGTGACCAGATTTCTCTTCAAAGTCCCTGCATGCTGCTATCTGTCCCTGGCGTTGATAACACGTCTAACAAACTTCTAATCTTCAAGTGATGATCCACCTCAGTGTCACCCTTGAACAATGAACCTGGAATGTATCACTACCATGATACATGCTTCTACAACACTAAATGTTAAAATATTTCTAAAGCTTGTCCAGGCTGTACTCTGTGCCCTTTCCCCAATCAGCAGAGATGCAGATACTGCTAAATGACAAGTGACACACTAACAAATTCAGTACTTATTGTTCACACTGATTTCTCTGTGAACTTTATATATATATATAATATATATGTATTACAATATATATATATATGGATTACAAATTGATGTGCCATAATGTTCTAATACATCAAATAATTAAGTAAATCAAGGCTTTTAAAGATAACTTTGCATTGTCTTTTACAGAATTGGTCTTAGGCAATTGAAGAGCAACCCAAGGAAACTATAAATCTTAAAGGACAAATTTTTACTTACCTCCCATTCCATTGGAGAAAAATAATCCTAAGAAACGGTCCTAAGAAGCAAGTTAAGAAGTATCTATTTACTATCTGGCAAAATAGATTTAAAACCAAAATTAATCAAAAGAGATGAGGAAAGATACAACATACTCATCAAAGGATAAATCCACCAAGATGACATTTTAATTCCTAACATCTATGTCCCAAACACAAGAGCAGCCACTTTTGTAAGAAGAAACACCATTATAGTTTAAATCACCTATTGACCCTACATACTTGTAGTGGGAGACATCATTATCCCACTCTCACCAATGGACAGGTCATCCAGGAAAAAACTAAACAGAGAAATATTGGAGCTAACAGATGTTAGAAACCAAATGGACCTACCAGATTTTTTCAGAACATTTCACCTAGACACAAGAGAATACACCTCACAGAAATTTAACCAAAATTGGCTACATATTCAGACACAAAGAAAGTCTCAACAGATATAAGAAAACTGAAAAAACCTCCAGCATCCTATCAGACTACCACAGATTAAAGCTGGATATATAAAACAATAAAAAGAACATAAAGCTTACAGAATAAATTTATTTATTTATTTATTTATTTATTTATCTATCTATCTATTTACTTATTTACTTATTTATTTATTTCATGGAAATTAACAACTCTCTACTGAATGAAAAAAGTAAAAAGACCGAATTAAAAACATTAAGGACTTTCTAGGATTTAATGAAAAGAATACACAGCATATTTAAACTTATGAAAGTGGTGCTAATAAGAAACTTCATAGCATTAAATGTCTACATAATAAAAAATTGAGAGATCTCATACTAGCAACTTAACAGTATATATGAAATCTAGAGAGAGATAAACACAGAGAGGGAGAGGTCAAACCTAAATGGTGAGAAATAATCAAAGTGAAGGCTGAAATCAAGAAAACAGAAACAAAGATAATAATAATAATAATAAACACACAGTGAAATAGTTAGGTTTGAGAAAATCGGCAACACAAGCAAACCCTTATTCAAACTAATGAAAAGGTAGAGAGAGATTATCCAAATTAACAAAATGACAAGAGCATAACAGACACTGAGGAAATCCAGAGAATCATAGGACATACTTTTTTTGTAATTCTTTATTAATTACACTTTATTCATTTTATATCCTCCCTGTGGCTCCCTCCCTCCTCCTGTCCCAATCCCTTCATTCCCCCCCCTGCACACATGTCCCTCCCCAAGTCCACTGATAGGGGAGGTCTTCTTTTCCTTCCTTCTGATCCTGGTCTATCAGGTCTCATCAGGAGTAGCTGCATTGTCTTCTTCTGTGGCCTGCTAAGGCTGCTCCCCCATCAGGGGGAGGTGATTAAAAAGCAGGCCAATCAGTTCATGTCAGAGACAGTCCCTGTTCTTAAGGACATACTTTTAAAACCTTTATTCCACCAAATTAAAAAAAAAATCTAAAAGAAATGAATACTTCTCTTGATAGATACCACTTACCAAAGTTAAATCAAGATTGAGTAAACAATTTAAATCGGCATAACACTCAGCAAAATTGTAATCACCATTAAATGTCTCCTATTCAAAAAATAAAATAAAATAAAAAAAATAAAAGCCTAAGGCTAGATGGCTTTAGCGCATAATTCTACCAGGTTTTCACAGAAGAGTTAGTTAGTGTTGACTCCTGAAATTATTCTACATCGCAGAAAGAGAAGGAACATTCACTGATATCATAAAGCCACAGTTAGCCTGATACCTGAACCACATAAAGACTCAACAAGGAAAGAGAAGCACAGACCAATTTCCCTCATGAACATAATTAAAAAATTAATTGACCCACACAGAGGTATGCCCACTGTCATGTGTCAGAATGCAGGAGACAACAGTACAATGAGCAAGTGGTGAAGATGATGGGAAAGAAAGTGGACCAGTTTATGCACTACCAGGAGAGGAGAAACTGGAAACACGAGAATGGTGAGGAACAACCCAATATGACCAGCTTGTGTTGCCACCTGAAGCCATGGTGATGTTGTGGCTCATGCTGCTGCCAGAGGTTATGTCTGGGTCTATGGCCCTGCAGTAGCCTGTGTCAATGTCCGTAGCCCATGTTACCAAAGACTGTGCAGACAGCCCTACTCTGGGCTGTCACCTGGGGTCAGCTTGATGTCTGAGAGCTGAGAAAAGCTGGCCTTGCTCCTCACTGACTGCATCACCTGAGAGTGTCCTTGCACCTCAACTGGGCATAACAGCAGAGCTGGCCCTGGTGGTGTAGGCACCGGTAGGTCAGCCCTAGAGGGTGATCAAGGCCCTGCCTCTTGCCAGTTGCAGTACTCAGGAGCCCTGTCCGCTGCCTGGGAAAGGTGGGAGAGCTGGCTCTGGTAGCATGGGTGCTGGAGAGCTGTCCCTACCCTCACCTGGGCAAAGCAGGAGAGCTGGCTCTGGTGGTGCAAGCACAGGACCGTTGACAACATGAGACCAGATACACTGAACAGGAGAGAAGAAAAAGTGGGCAATAGCCTTGAATTCACTGGAAAAGAGACAACTTCCTGAACAGAACACTGATAGTACAGGCACTAAGATTAATAAATGGGATCTCAGGAAACTGAAAAGCTTCTGTAATGCAGAGGACACAATCAATAAAACAAAGCAGCAGCTTCCAGAATGGAAAAAGACTCTTGCAAATTCCACATGTAATAGAGGACTAATATACAAAATATATAAAGAACTCAAAAAACTAGATGTCACAAAAAAAATAATACAATTTTTAAATGGAGTACAGATCTAAACATAGAATTTTCAATAGAGGAATATCAATTGACTGAGAAACACTTAAGGAAACATTTAACATCCTTAACCATCAGGGAAATGCAAATCAAAACTACTGCTAAGAGATTCCATCTTACTCCTGTTAGAATAGCTAAGATCAATAATACAAGTGACATCTCTGTTGGCAAGGAAGTGGAGCAAAGGGGATTCTCTTCCATTGCTGGTGGAAGTGCAAACTTGTAGAGCCATTATGGAAATTAACATTGAAGTTCCTCAGACATTTGAGAATTGATCTACCTCAAGACCTAGCTATACCACTTCTGGGCATATACCCAAAGGATGCTCCACTCCACAAAGCTACTTGCTCAACCATGTTCATTGTGGTTTTATTCATAATATCCAGAAGATGGAAATAGCCCAGATGTCCTTCCACAGAAGAATGGATAAAGAAAATGTGGTACATTTATACAATGGAATATTACTCAGCTGTTAATAAAAATGCCATCATGAAATTTGTAGGCAAATGGGTAGAACTAAAAACAAAATCATCCTGAGTGAGGTAACACAGACCCAGAAAGATAAGTATGGTATGTATTCACTTATAAGTAGATATTACCCTATAAGTAAATGATAACAAAGCTACAACCTGTAGACTCAGAGAGGCTAGGAAAAGAAGAGGGGTCTGGGAAGGACACATGGATCTCCTTGGGTGGGGCAAATAAAGTAGATTATATGAGAAGCTGGAGAGATGGCTCAGAGATTAAGACGACTGGCTGCTCTTTCACAGGTCCAGAGTTCATACAGCAGCAAACACATGGTGGCTCATAACCACATAAAGTGAGATCTGGTGTGTGGGTATACATACAGGCAGAACACTGTATACATAATAAATAAATCAATCCTTTAAATGAATAGAGTTTATGGATAGACTTGGGGCATGAGAGGACAGGAACAGGAGGATAGGGTTGAGGGGAAGATAGGGTGGAAAGAGAGAGTGTTGGCAGAGATGTTTGGAATTGGGGATTATTGGGGTGGTGATGTGGAAATCCAGTGCAGAGGTAACTTCCTGGAATGAGTCTATGAAGGTGACCCTAACAAGGACTCCAAGTAGTGAGGATTATGGAGTCTAAACTGGTCATCTCTTGGGGTCAGGTGAGGCTTGCAGTGGTTGGACTAAGCTGTATTCAGTTGAGTTGTTTGCCAAGAGTGTTCCACAAAATTCCCCAAATAACCCAGGCTGTTGCTAAGACAAAGGGTTATTCTCTGAAAACTGACATCAGGGCCCCACTGTTGAGGACAATATCCATACTATGCATTGAACATAGAGAAGGCTCATGCCTACATGGAGCCTTCGCCCTTACATTCTAAACTCTTTGATATGAGAGGTACTCTTGCAGGCTTCAGAAGGAGAAACATGGTGACCAGTCCATAAAACCTTTGACCTACAATCTGTCATGCCTGAAAAAATATACCAGGGCAATAGTGGCAGAGATCTTATGGGACTAGCCAACCAATGTCTCATTTTGCATAAGGCCTACTCCACAAGAAGGAAGTCATACCTAACACTGCTTATGTGACCAAGAACCAGAGACTAGATAGTCCACAGACTTAGGGTAAAACCCAACACTCCTAAAAATATATAAAAATTTATATTAAAAAATATAAATCAGTAAAATGACTCCTAATGATATTCTTCTGTACACATAGATCAGTGTGTTATCCAGTCATCATCAGACAGGCTTCCTCTAGTACCACATAGGAACAGATGCAGAGACCCACAGCCCGATACTAGGCAGAAAGGGAGTCTGTCCGGGAGGCCCCAATCAAATCCCTCCCTGCAGAGCCCGGGGGGTCTATTGGAAGAGGTGGTAGAAAGACTGTAAGAGCCAGAGGGGCTGAAGATCACCAGGAGAAAAGGTCCCTCGGAATCAACTAAGCAAGGTGCATATGAGCCCTCAGAGCCTGAAGCCTCAAGCACAGGGCCTAAATGAGTATACAGGAGGTCCTCTGGAGATGTGGGAACCTCAGTGGAGAGAAAGTTGGTGAGTTGTTCATTTACTCACCTCACATTCTTCCTCTCAAATTAATAAACCCCAATTATCAAATAACTTCTGAGAAAAACAGATGTAGTAACTGTGGAGAGAGAGGAAAAGCAGTACTTGAGGGACTGAGGCCCTGCAGAGACCTTCCTTCCCCTGACACTGTACTAACAAGAAACTTGATGTCCACCTGATGGCAGCCAAGAGCCCCACAGATCCAGACAGTACAAATATGACCTGGCAGGTGTCATTTTCCCAGAGCTGCTCCAGAGCCTGTCTGCACCACAGAGGTCCAGGTGAGTCCATGGAGGTAAGATCATTCTCAGCTGTGCTATGGAGAGTTTCACTAAAGCTGAAGTCTCTCTCTGACTAAGCCAGGGAGTGCTTGAGAGGCTCTGTGAGCTTTGGGTCCTCCACTTTCCTTCTGAGCCTGACAAGGCTGGTGCTTGGCTCCAGAATGTTAAAAAAAGATGAGTTCTTAGAGATAAGGAAGTAGAACAAGAATGCTGAGCATTCGCTATCTATCCTCATGGTGGTGTTCCATGGCAGAGCTCTGGGTGATCTTTGCCTGAGGTTACCTTCTTGTTTTTGTAAAAGAAACAATAAGATACAGAAGATTTTCAGATGTCTATCAAAAATTTGAGACAATAAGGAGACACTTCTGTAATGTTATCACTAAAGAGACTGAGGCAAGGTAATTGCTCAGGGCTAGCCTGGTTTACACAGGGAGACCCTGCCTCAAAATAACAAGATAAAACAAAAACAAACCAAAGTAAATTTTGAGGGTTCAAGTTTGACAGCACTGTGACTTCAATGGTGTCAATACTCTTTTTAAAATTTGTACTATTCACTTTTGATTCATTTTCACTTTTCCAAATATTGGCATATGTTTACTTTTACAGTAACATTATAACTCCTAACTTGAAGGTTTTTCTTTTATATCCATCTTTAAAGTCTCTGAATTATATATTGAAGAACCATGATTCAAAACCTTCCCTCATCTCTTCCCAGCACCTAACTCCTCATTAATCCCCTTCTTCCATCCCCTTCATCAGCAAGAGCTGGTCCCTGGCTGCTCTTTGCTCCCTTAGATGCCCTTAGGTTCCTAAATGAGGTCAAACATGCTCTGAATCATCTACTGAGAGCACAGCCCTCTGTTACCCCCTTTCTTAGTCTTCTGCTAGACACAGTCTCTTCCTGCAAATGTAAGTTACATGAATTTTCAAGATCTCTTTTAGTGATTCAGCTTTAGCTATGTGACTTTGTCTAAAACAGGTTATACAGTTTGACTTGACACTGAGGACTACCTTTTAAAGCTATTTTTAAAGTAAGCATTCGTACAGAGAGAATTCACATAATGGTCACTTAACACATGAAGTTGTAGAAACTTAACACATTAAATTAAGATATAAACATATAAAAAACTTAAGATATTAAGATGTAGAAATTGGCTGTGAGTCTCAACATCTGCTTTGATCCCCTGCTGGTTGGAGTCTTTCAGAGGACATCTATGGAAGATGTCCTGTTCCTGCCCTGTTCCCTCTCTTCAACAGCTTCTGGTGTCTTTTCTACTTGCCCCTTTGAATGAAAATTAAGCATCCTCCCTAGGGTCCTCCTTGTTACTTATCTTCTTAAGGTGTGTGGATTGTAGTATGATATCATATGTATTGCATTGCTAATATCTGCATATAAGTAAGTATATATCATGTGTGTTTTGGGGGGTCTGGGCTACCTTATTCAGGACAGCCTTTTCCAGATCCATCCATTTGCCTGCAAATTTCATGATGTCCTTGTTTTTAGTAGCTGAGTAGTATTCCATTGAGTTAGATGTACCACAGTTTCTTTATCCATTCTTTAGTTGAGGGACATCTGGGTTGTTTCTAGTTCCTGATTATTACAAATAAAGCCACTATGACTATGTCTGAGCAAATGTCCCCATTTTATGGTGGAACATCAGTTTGGTATATACCCAGGAGTGGCATATCTGGGTCTTGAGAATCACAGCCAAACTTTGGGCAGAGCACAGGGAGTCTTGTGGAACAGTGGGGGAGATAAAAGGACATAGAGGGGACAAGAGTTCCACAAGAAGACCAACAAGCCAACACATCTGGGCCTAGTGGGCCTGTGGAAACTGATATACCAACTGAAGACCATGCATGGAGAGTACCTAGGCCTCCTGTACAGATGTAGCCTGTTGGCAGCTCAGTCTCTGTGTGGGTTTCTCATAAGGGGACCAGGGGCAGCACTCTCTTACATGAAATCTGTTGCCTGCTCTTTAATCATTTCCACCTGGTGAGGTAGCCTTCCCAGACCACAGAGGAAGAGGATGCAGGCAGTCCTGAAGAGACATGATAGTCTAAGTCAGTTGGTAAGGGAGGAAGGCTCCACCGTTCTGAGGACTATGGGATTGGGATAGGGGGAAAGACAGAGGGAGAGAGAGTAGGATCAGGAGATGAGGGAGGGGGCTACAATTGGGATGTAAAGTGAATTAATTAATAGAAAAAATTTAAAAGATATAAAAATTGAAGTTATAAAGCTTTGAAGCCAAATACAATTCTAAAAATTGTTGTACTATTCAAGATGCAGATACAAAAGAATTATTGGGCAAAAGAAGAGACAGTGTGGACTGTAAAATTACTAAATGAGAGATGTCACAGGTTTTGACCAGCAAGGTTTCCTACTGTCTGTGTGTGACGTAAGGAAGGCAGACAGGTTAAGAATGAGCTTCAGGTTTTGGGAATTGGGGAAGTGGGTGGGGAAATATGATGAAATAAAATGAGAATCAGAGTAAGAAATTTTGGTTGGGGACCTTGGAGTTCAATTTGACTATGCTGAGAGGTAACAAGGATAATGCATGCATGCAGACTGACAGAAAGACAGACAGACAGATGAACACATACTTGAACAAGTCAATTTTGCTAGTGTAAAGCTAAAAAAAAATCTCCTTTAAAATTTTAGATTTGAATACAAGTTACTAAACTCATCTGTCAGAGCACTTACAGCATCCAAGAATCTACAGGGGGGGGGGGGACGTGAAAAAAGGAGAGAATATCAGGCATCTAATCTGCAACATCACAGAAATGCTGTTATGCAAAGTATGCTATTAAGATCCATGTCTAGAATTTCTAATGCTTTCTTCAAAACATGTTTGCGTTTTGGGTACAAGTTGTTTTATTTTTGTTTGTTTGTTTTAATCTAGGCAAGAAGAAATGTTTTTCAAGTATATTAAGGGAATAATTTTCCTCTTGATGATTGTAGTTGGCACTCTAGGGAATATATTTGTTTCTGTGAAGTATTTGTTCAGTTTATTGGGAGCCCCTGAGAAGAAACCCATACACCTCATTCTCATCCACTTGGCTTTTACAAACATCATATCTGTTCTTGCAAAAGGATTCCTAAAGATAATAATAGCTTTTGGCTTGAGAAACTTCCTAGATCACATAGGCTGTAAGATCCTCATTTATCTGGAAAGGGTGGCCCGTGGCCTCTCCATCTGCACCACCAGTCTCCTTGCTGTGGTCCAGGCCATCATCATCAGTCCCAGGGGATCTGGGTGGAAAAAGCTCAGACCAAAGACTGCATGGCACATCCTTCCATTCCTCTCATTTTTTTGGATACTCAATTCATTGATCAGCATGAACTTACCATATTACATTAAAAATAGCAATAGTGTGAACTTAACACAGGTTAGAAAAAGTGGCAACTATTGCTATTTTCCTCCTGAAAGCTTGATAACGAGATGGATATTTTTTATCCTTATGATCTTAAGAGATGTCATGTTTCAATGTGCCATGGGAGGGGCCAGTGGCTATATGGTATTTCTTCTCCACAAGCACCACCAGCATGTCCTCTACCTTCAGAACTCCAAGCTTCTCTACAGAACTCTCCCTGAGCTGAGAGCTGCTCAAAGTGTCCTCCTTCTCATGCTCTGTTTTCTTTTCTTTTATTGTGCTGATTGTATGTTTTCTCTATTTATAAGTATCTCTTCACAGAACAATTCTTTGATTGTAAATATTCAAGAATTTCTGACCCTTGGTTATGCAATTTTCAGCCCGCTGGTGCTGATTCACAGGGATGGGCTTCTGGTTGGATGCTCGCATGCTCACTGGGAGAAACTTAGAAAATGTCCCTCATTTATTTGTTTATTAAGTGTGAAGAAACTCTCAGTTCTGCAATACTCATGATAAGACAAAATCTCACAAAGCAATTTAAGAATGTGTTTATTCTCAAACCCTTTTCCTAATGACTCCAAAACCTTGAGGTGAGAGAGGAAGACCCTAGCAAATTATAGTGACATTGAAACCTCATTTTCTATTTGTCATTCTTTCAAATGGATTAAAAAAAACTTCTATATATGTATTAATTTACTGTTTTTGAATAGTTTCCTTGCATTCACAACTGTTTAGCATGCCCATGTGTACCTGTAGGGGTTGAAAGAGATCATCAAACATCCAGCAACTGATTTGAGTTGTATTGTTCTGAAACAGTGTATAGTTAGGAGAAATTTAACCTGCCTTCTCTGTAAGACCAGACAATGCTCTTAAGTGTTGAGCCATCTGTCTAGCACTGAAAAAATGACTCTAGTTAGGATTTGTAAAACTGGTTTTGCTGCTACTGTGACTGTGATCATGAAAATGAAATTTGTAAATCTTATCAAAATTTATAGTGATTTAATCATTTTAGTCCAAGAAATTCAATATCATGTAGTTGCCAGCCTCTGCTTCCTAAGTATTGGGATTAAAGATGTTCACCATCATGCCTGGTTTAAGGGTAATCATTTTTAAAAGCTCTGATCTCTGACACAATAATTAAGCACTCAGTAGTCTCCCTTAGTTAATGAACACTATTGTGCTTGTGATGGAAGATTACAGCATAATTCATTAAACATTAGACACTTAGGACTTCATACCTCTTCCTTTAGTGCAAGGATGGAATCTAGTCCCTCCATATAAAATGAAAGGAAACAGAAGTTTAAAGGCAATAACTAAACTCAGGTGCTACCTGCTACCAACTCTAGGTCTAAGCAAGTGTTCTCATGGTTTAGGCCTCCAGAAAACTGCAGGGAAGAAAACTCTAAAGCAATCATTTATTCATAATTAGGAAGTAGAAGAGAAAGAGCTAAGGTCGGCTTTCCAACTTTTTAGAATATATGCAAATCTCAGGGATCAAACATAGCAATTTTCCTTACCCTAACATTCTGTTTCATATGAATATGGCTATATTGGAGATGTGTTGTTACAATTCCTGGATGAGAAAAAATAAACCCATGTACAATCTAGAAATAAGAAACTCAACTTGATCACAGTGACACAGTTATTAACCAGATTGAGGAAAAAGAAATAGGTAAACCAGAGGAAACTTAAAAATTGACTGCAGAACTCCTGAAATGAAGAGGTATCCATGACACCCAGGCTGGGAGTGATTTCTTTTATTTATTTATTTATTTATTTATTTATTTATTTATTTATTTTTCTTTATTAATTACACTTTAATTATACTTTGTATCCCTCCCGTGCTTCCCTCCCTCCTCCCGTCCCAATCTCTCCCTTCCTCCACCCTCTGCATGCATGCCCCTCCCCAAGTCCACTGATAGGGGAGGACCCCTTTTCCTTCCTTCTGATCCTAGTCTATTAGGTCTCATTAGGAGTGGCTGCCTTGTCCTCTTCTGTGGCCTGGTAATGCTGTTTCCCCTCAGGGGGAGGTAATTAAAGAGCAGGCCAATCAGTTCATGTCAGAGACAGTCTCTGTTCCTTTCACAATGGAAACCACTTGGATACTGAATTGTTGTGGGCTACATCTGTGCTGGGGTCTTAGGTTATCTCCATGCATAGCCCTTGGTTGGAGTATCAGTCTCAGGAAAGACCCCTGTGCTCAGATTTTTTGGTTCTATTGCTCTCCTTATGGAGTTCCTGGCCTCTCCAGATCTTACTATTTCCCACTTCTTTCCTAAGATTCCCTGCACTCTGCCCAAAGGTTGCCCATAAGTCTCAGTATCTACACTGGATAGTCTGCAGGGCAGAGCTTTTCAGAGGTCCTCTGTGTCAGGCTCCTGATTTGTTCCTTCTTTTCTCTTTCTTCTGATGTCCAGCCTCTTTGCCTTTCTGGCTAGGAATTGAGCATTTTAGCAAGAGTCCTCCCTCTTGATTAGTTTCTTTAGGTGTACAGATTTTAGTAGGTTTATCCTATATTATATGTCTACATGAGTGAGTATATACTGTGTGCATCCCTCTGCTTCTGGGATAGCTCACTCAGAATGATCTTTTCCAGATCCCACCATTTACCTGCAAATTTCATGATTTTGTTGTTTTTTATTGCTGAATAAAATTCATTTCATTCCATAAACAACTTGCTTGGATGAAGGAAGCTGTTACAACACATTCAGTGTTCACAGATTTCCCAGACCTTATGACAATTCACAGCAGCAAGTTATTCTCCTTCCTGCAACTCACATTGGAAAGCATCTACCTGTAAAGGGATTTTAATTGAGAACATGGCTGTTTCAGCAAGAGATCATGTCCAAAGACCTTTAAGGTCTCTCTAACCCAGCTGGCAAGAGATCACATCCAAAGATCTTGTAAGTCTGTGTGATCTGGCTGGAATACAGACACATCCAGGAGATAGAGGCAAGCAGATCTGAGTTCAAGGCCAGCCTGGTATAGCCAGTTTCAGGTAAAGAAAAGCTTAGGTCCAGACATGTCAGTACATGCCTTTAATCTCAAACAATGAAGGTAAAGTTAGTTTGTAGAAGGAAGCCCTCATGTTTGAAAGTAGTGGTTAATTGAGTGGCTGAAACACTTAATTAAGTGACAAATCAGAGAAAGACCTGACAGAATAAGATATGCCCAACTCTCACAAGGAGAGAAAAGGGAAGCTACTTAAAAGACAATGCAGTGAGATAGAGGCAGATTAACTGGGAGAGTTTTACAGAGAGAGGTTAAATGAGAGAATAAGCTAGACACAAGTGAAGACAGAACACTATCAGGGAATGAGAAGGAGCCAGGAGATTAGAAAAGACTGCTGGAGTGATTTTGAGGCAAAGCAGAATAATTCTAAGGCCAAGAGAGTGAAGCAAGATTGAATAAGTCATCTGGGAGAGGACTTTGAGCCAGAACAGCTGAAATTGAGTCAGCCAGCCCAGAGCTCAATAAGAAGAAGAAAGAGTGAGCTTGTTTGGCAGTAAGTCTCAGAGGCTGAAAACATCCTAGGCCAAGGTCAGATTGTACCGAGGCTCGAAACTTCCAGGACTAGGCCTAGGTTAGCAGAAGGACAACAAGACAACACTTGAAACAGGTGAATAAAAGGTGCTTTTCCATCCACACATAAAGAACAAATCCAGGCTTCCCTCAGAGGCCAGAAACAGAAACTCAGACCTCAAGGTCAAGTGCCACCTCACAGCTCCTCAAGGGCACTCTACCGCCTACACCTGGTAGACAATTTAATTATGTGTAAACAGGAGATTCTTTTGAACATTTTGGGTGGATCATCGTCAATGATTAGGCTGTAAATGGAAAAACTTTCCAGCTTGATTTTTTAAAAATACCACTTAATATTAAAGTATAGAATTAGTTTGGGACTCAACTATGCCCCAGGAAATTTTAAACCTGTGGATCAAAGACACACAAATTAGAAGTAAAGAGGCCATCCTAGAAGTCATCTTGCTTTCAAAGGGGAAGACAGAAAAGAAACTGAATCAAAATAATGGGCCAGTGAGAAGTCGGCGCAAAGAAAAGTGCTTGCTTTCTGGCCTAACAGCTTGGGTTCCATCCCAGGAACCACAAAGTTGAAATACAGAACCAATTCCAGGAACTGTCCTCTAACTTTCATGCACACACCATGGTATATATGTAAGCCTAGACATACACACATACATGAAAAATACATGTTTTAAAGGTATAAATGTGGAGACACAGTAGAAGTTGAGACACCTTTAAAGTTAGAGATTAAAGTATCTGAAGCAAAGGATTTCCCAAGTGTATGTACATGGGAAATAGATAAGACTCATGAGGTTGCAAATGCCTGTTCATGGGCATAGGTAAATTGCATCAGTTTAGCCCCTGATGTTTGGAATTGTGTGTGAAAAATTGTGTGTGAAAAAAAGGGACAAGTTAGAAAAAAAAAAAAGTTTCAATTCAGATTGACCACGAGCAGGATAAACAAGGATTCAAAGAGTTTGGTTTTCAAAACATGGGCTCAATAAATGTGTTTAAATACCTTAGATATTTGTTGTGTAGTAATGTGGTGGTTTGGATAAACAGAGCTTCCTTGGGTTCATGTATTTGAATGCTTAGTTATGAGGGAGAGGCACAGTGAGGGTTAGAAGCTGTGGCTTTATTAGAGGAAGTGTGTCACTGAGGGTGAGACTGAGGGTTTCAAAAGCCCACATGTGGCCATCCTCTCAGTGAGTGTCTCTGTCTATGTCTCTCTCTCTCTCTCACTCTGTGTCACACTGTTTCTGTAGGACTGTCTCTTGAGGACTGTGCCTCCAGGGCAATTGGCATGGGATGCAGTTGGAACATGATCCAAACCTTGGAAATCTTACACTTGAGATTTAAAGTCTCATCCTGAGAAAGGAAGTTGTGGGACAAAGCTCTTTCCTTGTTTCTGTGCCTGTCTCAGGAACATGTGACACAGCATCCCCACCCCACTCCGCATGGCTACAGGTGGTCCCCATGCAAATTGAGCATCACCAGCATCCTAGCCCCAGCCAATCAAATGCATTCATCTTCAAACCCCCCCCCCCACTGCCCAAGGTTTATAATGTCCCTGTTCATAAAGTAAATCATACTATCAATTTCATCAAACATCCTCTGAGACTCATTGTTTATTCTGGGGAAAAGAAGGGCTCTCCTTCTCCCTGAAGAATTAATTTTGCTGGATCCCCAGATTTGACTTCTGGCCATGCAGCTGCTGCAGAACTGCTGTGGCCAAACCTGGAGCTCCACAGGCAAAGCAGCTACTTAATTGTCCAAGTCAGCTGGACCTCTCAGAGGCCCAAGCTCCCTAAGTTGGAATCAGCGCCAGAACCTGCATTCCAGCTGTAAACTGATTAGACACAGGCATTTGGCTGCACATGAGGTTTAACCAAAGAGTGTTTACCCTGTGGTAATGCCACCTGCCTTGGCTCCTGAGTCCACAGAAACATAGAGACCATTTGTATTTGTCATGGAATAGCTTGTTTTCTTCAAGTATGGTGATTGAAAGTTTTGGTGGGTATAGTAGTCTGGACTGACATCTAGGGGTTCTTAGGGTCTGTAAGACTTCTGCGCAGTCCTTTCTGGCTTTTAGAGTTTAGTTGAGAAGTTGGGTGTGATTCTGACAGGTTTGCTTTATATGTTACTTGGCCTTTTTCCTTGCAGCTTTTAATATTTTTTCTTCGCTTTGTACATTTAGTGTTTTGATTATTATGTCTCAGGAAATTTTTCTTTTTTGGTCTTGTTCAGACCAGCGGGAGTTTAATGGGTTCCTAAGGGGGGAGGGGGTGAAAAGAATGGTATAGAACAAGAGACACAAGGAAGGAAGCCAAGTCTGTTTGTCTGATCAAGGCCTCTATTAGAAATTTTTACCCAACTTATATAGGGAGAAGGTAGGGAAAGGGGGAAGGCTTAATTACTGCTGTGGGAGATAGCAAGAGTGCTTTATAGTTTGAGATACCTCCTGCAAGAATGTTCCCTACCTCAAGAATGCTACCTCAAGAATGTTTCCTTAAGATATTTCAAGGATGCTCCAAGACTAACGAGCAGATGTTTTTACATCTATCACCCATGACCTAGGGTCCTAGTGCAGCTGTTGGTAACTTTTCCGCTAACTGGCTTTGGCTTCAGTAAATAGCTTTGGCTCCCAGCAGGTCTAATTTATCTGGTGTTCTGTAAGCTTTTTCTTTGTTTATAGGCATCTCTTTCTTTAGGCTTGGAAAATTTTCTTCTATGACTTTGCTGTTGCTGTGAGGACACCTGACTTTCTGCACAGACTGCACAGGTGAGTGCTGTCATGTCATGGTAGGTACGGCTACCTTTGATATCAAAATAAAACTGTGGCGGGCTGAAGTGTGGCAGAGAAGGATGTTGGCTCACTGTCATTCTGGAAGAGAAAAGTGGCAAGATTCAGGAAGAAGATGAAGATGGTCTACCATTTCATAACTGCAATCCAGACTGTATATCCTGTTCTAGCCTTTCTCCTGCTCTTTTGGATCTTTAATTCCCTGATAAGCTCCAACTTGCTTCACTACATCACAGCAGGCAGTAGCATGAACAGGTCTGGAGTTGGAATGTGTACTGAGTATTGGCTACATGCTGCCATCCAGGAACACAGTTCAGTCATTTTTCCTCATTCTCATGTCTCTTTGTGATGACATATTTCAGGGTCTGATGGGCTGGAGCAATGGGTCCATGGCTCTCCATCTGTATAATCATTATATATGTGTCCTCTACCTTCACAGCTCCAGGTCTGAAAGTAATTGTAAGCCAGAAATCAGAGCTATACAAAAGGTTCTCATGACCTGTTTCCTTTTCTTTTATTTGGCAGATCCTATTTTTTCTTTTTACACAGGTTCCACAGTGACTCATGATTCCAAAATACCAAAATTTAAAGCATTTTTAGTACTTAGTTATGCTGCTCTCAGCCCCTTTGTCCTGATCATCAGAGATGTCCATGTTGATAAACCCTTCTGTGTCCTCTGAGAAATAAGAAAATTATTTTTCATACCCAATTTGAGTGTGTGTGTGTGTCTGTGAACTAAAGCTATATACATTGAAATTCTGATGTTTAACCAGTCTACTGTATCACAGCAATAAATTGGTTAAGATAATAAATGTTTAATTTGGAAGGTGCTTTGGGGGAGCTTTTTGGTTGGAGGATTTGGATTGGTTTGATTGTTTTTTTTTTTGTTGTGGTGGTAGTTTTTTGTTTATTTGTTTTGTTTTTTGTTTGTTTTCAGACAGCTTGACTTAGATAAATGAAGGGTGGTTCAAGCTCTATGAAGTAGGCGGGATTCTTCTTATCTCAGAATTCCACCATTCCTACCATGCAATGTAGCTTGTTGCCCTTTACCAGAAAATGCAGCAGGGTATTTAGTCACCCACAATTAAAATTTACATTTCTGATGCTAGAGTTTTACTCTTACAAAGACCCACAAACGTTTCCTGCCTTCTTCTTTCTAATGTACTTTCATGATCAACCAGTCCTACAGTTATTTACAAAGCACTTACTATGTCCCAGAGGCCATTCTAAACCAATGAGCAGGAGAGCAAGTGAAGTACACAGATGTCAGGATCATGCATGTCAATAGCCCCTTTATAATTTCCTGGATTCTGCAGTTATTCTAGGTTATAGGCTCACATCTGAAGATTTAGAGCTAGGAACCATAGTTGAGCACTAGGAACCACAGGAACATATGAAAGATCCCAAATGTCCAAAATAATATTGAGTAAAAAGAATGATTCTGGAGGACTTACAGTGTGCAGCTTCTAAATACAACACAAAGACATGGCAAAATAACAGCATGGAAATGTCACAAAGTCAAAGAGATGCAGACCAAGGAGGTGAAGTAGAGGACCAAACATGCAAATCCACAAACTCTCAGCCATCTGGTTCTCTACAAAAGAGGCCAGAAATGCTTTGGGAAAATGATCTCATTCAACAAATACTGCTGGGAGAATTAGAAATCATCATGTAAAGAATGAACTGAACCTGATTTCTTGTCTTGTGTGAAAGGCAGTTCAAAATGAATCATGGACCTTCATATGAAGCCCAAAATCTGAGACTACAGAATAGAAACACAGAGGAAACACTTCCATATGTAGACCTAGGCAAATGTGTTCTGCATAGAACACTCTTGTAACAACTCATAAGGAGAGTAGCTCAGATCTGTATGTCTTTTTCTCAATATCTACCTAAAAATGAAATGTAAAAATATATGTAAAGAAAGGTCAAACTTGCATAAAGGTAATACAGTAAAAATTAATCAACCTAGACTAACTTGTGAGTCGAATGAAGTAATTGTGGATTGGTGTGGATGAAAGTTGCCTATAAGGGACTGTGGTTACACAGAAGGCTTGTTTCTCCCTCACATGGTGACAATGTTGGAGACTGAAGTTTTCCTGATATTTTATGGTAGCTGAAAACTCTGCAAACCCTGGAGATATAAATCTAGCCAAGCAGAGGTCACCTAATAGAAGACATCAGCCAGAGCTTGTCTGCTCCACAGCCGTCATGGAAAGTGGACCTGATAGACTATTAATTTACTCACATATGTCAGTTTCCCTCAGAAGCACAAATATTGATCTGTCTTTGAATGATCAGGGAACTGGGAATAGCAAGTTCAAGGACCTTGAGTATTTCTGTCTCTGTCTTCTGGATCACAGAGCTCCATGGTAGCCTTTCCATTAGGCTATCTCAGTGCTTCATCAAGAAACATTATCAAATCTTATAGGTCTATATAAGTGAGTATATCCCATGTTTGTCTTTCTCCTTCTGGGATATTTCACTCAGAATGATCTTTTCTAGATCCCACCATTTGCCTGCAAATTTCATGATTTCCTCCTTTTTGATTGCTGAGTAGTATTCCATTGTATAAAAATACCACAATTTCTGTACCCATTCCACCGTTGATGGACATCTGGGTTGTTTCTAGGTTCTGGCTATTACAAATAGAGTTGCTATAAACATGGTTGAGCAAGTGTCCTTATGATAAACATAATGAAATCTATACACCTAAAAAAGATAATCAATTGAGCGGACATGGGGTAAGATGATCAATCCTCATTTAGAAAGACAGATGGGATGTGCATTGAACGTATGACAGGAGTCTACTGAGCGCATCTGAAAGACTCTAACTAGCAGTGTTTTCAAAGCAAAGACTCATGACCAAACCTTTGGCAGAGTACAGGGAATCATAAGAAAGAAGGGGAGTTAGTCTGATGGGGAAAGGATAGGAGCTCCACAAGGACCAAATATATCTGGACACAGGGTCTTTTCTGAGACTGACATTCAACCAAGGACCATGTATGGATATAACCTAGAACCTCCATTCAGATGTAGCCTGTGGTAGCTCAGTAACCAATTGGTTTCCCAAAGTGAGGGGAACAGGGACTATTTCTAACAGGAACTCAATGACTGGCTCTTTGGTCTCCCCACCTCCGAAGGGAGGAGCAGTCCTGTTAGGCCACAGAGGAGGGCTTTGCAGCCAGTCCTGAAGATACCTGATAAAACAGGATCAGATGAATGGGGAGGAGGTCCCCCCCATCAGTGGACTTGGAAAGGGGCACGGTGGAGATGAGGGAGGGAGGGAGGGACTGGGAGGGAATGAGGGATCAGGACACGGCTGGGATACAGAGTTAATAAAATATAACTGATAAAAAAATAAAAAATAAAAAAAAAGAAAATCATAATTCAGACTCAAGGTCAAAAGACCATGTGCTTTTTCTTAAAAAAAAAAAAAAGAAACATTATCAAAGTTTCTTAGAGAATAAACTTTCTTCAGCTTCCACGATGTCCTGCTTTATGACCCTGGCTGCATTATTACAGTTTAGGAAGATCTACTCACCTGATTTCAGAGAGTTACTGAGATTCAAAGAGTCACCCTCTTTCTTTATTGATTGCTTATTCCCATATAGATTGGATTTAAATGACAATATTCTTTTTCTGAATCCACCACGATAATATCTGTATCTTTATACATATTAAGTGATACATGAAAATAATGAAATGCTTGAAATGAAAAACAAAAAAAAATTTCAAATAATCAGTGATCTCAAAGAGAATTCAGAAAACGGGATGGAGGAAAGAGGGTAAATTCATGATGCAAAACAGAAAGTCAACAGTGCAGAATACACATTCTACAAGAAAATTGAGATTTTTGAAGCAAAAAGAAACAAACAGAAATATTATAAATGGAAAAAATCAATAAATTAAATAAAAAGCTGTGAGAGATATTATGAAAGAACAAATGAAGCAGAAGAAAAATATTGAATAGTGAGTTAAAGATTAAGGAAACACTACACTGAGTTAGCAATATAAAAACAAGCACACGTTATACACTGAAGACAGTTTCCTCCCTCCACACCTTGAGTCCCACCACAATGTTCCCCGTATCCCCCAGAAGCACTCTCCCTCTGTTTCCCTTCATAAAATAACAGGCCTCCCAGGGACATCAACCCAGTATGGCACAACAAGTTACAATAAGCCTGGGCACACAGGTGGACGGGGAGCAAGGGGAGATGTGAAAGAGAAAGGATCAGGCCAGGGGAAAAAGTGTGGAGAGAGAAAGTACTGAGAGGGATGATTGCAGTTGTGGGGCTCTTGAGGGAGGGTGTAGAATCCTAGTGCAGTGGAAACTGTGGAATCCACTAAGGTCACACTAGCTAGGACTTCTAGTACATGAATGAGGTACATGGAGCTTTGACCTGCCAACTTCTTAACCAGGCAAGTCTCCCAGTAATGTGTCTGAGAAATCAACCCAGCCAGAAAACCTCCATTTTATAATTTGTGTTGCCTGAAAGATGTGCTGGGTTAATGGTGGCACAATCACTGGATTTGGCCAACCAGTAACTGGCCCAACTGAGGCCCATGCCTTGAGAGTGAGCCCATGCCTGACACTGTGCGGATGGCCAAGAACCAGAGATTGGATAGCCAGGGACCAATGTTACAACCAAACACAAGTGGAGAAAAAATCAAGAAATCTTTATGATCAAGATTGAAGACCTAGGAAAGCCACTGGTTAGGAGCGTTTATATCCTACATACTAAAGCGGGAGCTCCACATGAGCTCTGCACACACTGTACAATGTGATTGTGTCTTACACACACACACACACACACACACACACACACCTGCCTTTATAGAGCGCTCCTATATTCATAGTTATCCCAAAGGCTGAAGAAAAATGAAGAAAATGTGTCTGTATGGCAGCCCCAGGAAGTTGAGGGCTGAGGGAAAGTCTTCAGTAAGACACATGCTGATACAGAGAGGGGAGAGAGCCTCCCTTCTAGGAGAGTGAAAGAGACAAAGGGCTAAGACATTACAGGGTGTCTCTGAGCAAGACTGAGAGCCCTCTTCTCTTCCTCCACATCACTCATCCACCTGAGCTGACAAAAGCACAGATCTTCTTGCAGCAGGGAAAATGTATCTTCTGAATATTAGTTCTTAGATACAACAATTCCAGTGCATTCCTTCACACCAGGAAGTGGATAGGGCCCTGAGAAGGGAAAGGAGCAGTGGAGGTAGGGACGTGTGAGCTAAGGGCTCTGCATGGCTGGTTGTGTGGATGCTGAGACCAGTGGGTTCTCTCTGGGTCTCCTCTGCTGTCTAATGGAAAATGAGAACTAAAGACTTCATTGCTCAAACTGGTGACAGAGACCCAGAACTGGTGTGTGGTCCTTAGAGTTAACTTCTCCACTTGATCTGGGCAATAACTAAACAATCTCATCTTTAAGAGACAGAAGAGAACAAACAAGAGGAGAAATGAAGAACTGAGCCAGGAGGGAAGTTGATTCCTCTGAATAAAGTCAATGGTCAGAGCAAGAAACAGACAAAACCTCCAAAAAGTCCCCCTGCTGCTGTGCCCTGGACACCACAGCATAAGACCAGACACTGTCTCTGTCCCTTGGAAATGTTCCATTTTGGTGTCACTGCATTTTTTTTTCTTTAAACGGTTATTTTATTAGATTGACTCATTTTATCTCATGTGGATTCCCATGTATGTATGTACCATGGGTCATAATAAAACACTGTAAGCCCTGGGACTAGACATACAGATGTTTGTGAACCACCATGGAGGTTCCAGGAATTGAACAAGGATCTCAGCAGGAGCAACAATTACTCTTAACCACTTAGCCATCTCTCTAGACAAAGTGTTATTAAGCTTTGAAATGTATAGAAAGCAAACTTTATTTTCTCAGGAGGTTTTCCCAATTCAGTCACTGGCTTTGGGGTAAAAGGAGGGAAAATTCCCAGGATCCTGGAAACTCAGGCACTGTAATTAGGACCAGAAAGTTTTTGGGTCAGCAAATGACAGGAAACCACGGAGAAGGCAGAGCTGTTGTCCAGGATAGAGATGTGCAGACGGAGCCCTTTTCCCCTGGAGAAGCCAAACTCCTGATGGTGACATCCTATCAGCAGTGACAGCTGCTGTGGGCACAGGGCTCAGGGATGATAAAGAGTGTCTGCTGTGCTGTGAGGACGCCCACCCTGAGCCTTGCACGGACTCCGCAGGTGAATGTTCCTTCATGTCACAGTGGACTGAAGCTGCCTTTCAACTTGACAGGGATGCTGTGAGGTAGGAATGGGCAGGAGAGGTGGTTGAAGAGAAGGGTCTGGGTTTCTCTGTCACTGTGAAAGAGAAAAGTGACAAGATGCAGGGAGAGAGTCTCTCATTTCCACCTGCCATCTAGAATTTTTTACACATCTATGAGGAGACAGGGCAGCAACTTGTCCTAAACGAGGACATAACAGAATCTTTAGTGTGAACATGGGACAGGTGAGGGACCCTGGCCTCCAAAGGCCCCAAGTCTCCTCATGATGAGGGTTGTCAGCTGATCTTTTTCTTCTTTGTTTTCAGTTAGAATTGTCACATTGGATTCTGGCACATTGAAAAAACAACTGACAACTTTTGGCCAAGGATACTCCTTGGCATTGGTAGAAGGTCCAAAAACTTCTGTCTAAACCCCAACAGTCTGTACAGACTCAGTACAGGCTATAATTTATTAAAGCTGTCACCAGGACAACAATCTTTGAGCCAAATTTGATATTGCCATTTGTATACAGGTGAAGGACAATGTTTAAAGTAGAACCACAAAAAGATCTTGAGCATCTGCACAAACAAGTTAGGAGATGATTTGCTTTTCTAAGATTATTTAGTCAAGGTGACCTCAAAATAGTCCTTGAATGTCTGCCTAACCAGGTTACAGAAACCTAAAGCAGTTAGTCATACCAAGTAGATGGTCATAGCTGTACATTTCTGGGTGGGGTCTCTGAGTCAGGTTTACTGGGAACTTCAAGGTACTGAAGTCAGAGACAAACTGCTGATGTTTACCAAGATGGATGCCCAGCATAAATGGAGTTGTTTTATTTTTTTGTCATCAAATTACTGTCTAGGGGTCTGAATTGAGTTTATTTCTCTACCATTTAAAAAATTAAACAGATGGGGGGGGGGAAGACATGGAAAAAAGAATCAGGACACAGAATGAAAGAAGGCTTTTATTAGGAACGAGGACACACACACACTCTCTCTCTCGTTCACACACACAGTGATGTGCCGGAGCCAGCCAGGCAGAGTCGAACGGTTCTTGAGTTGGGAGTGAGGATTAAAATTAATAAAATAAACACATAGCACACAGGAAACTTTTTAAAGGTCCAGACTCGACAGCCACAGGAAAGGCAGGCTGCTTGCAGCAAGCAGTGCCAGCAACAAATCTCCAGTCTCTGCCTGCCTCTCTCTGCCTCCAGCCTTCTCCCCTAGCTCCTCCCCTCTTTCCTGTCCTCTGGATCCTCCCATTGCACATTGTATCTAGTTGCTTTACTGTGTCCTGTTTACACAAGAGTTGAGACAGGATGCTTGGAGCATCATCTTCAGCTTTCTGCAGTAACTGTCAGCCTGTCTTTTTAATTGTAGAGTTTCTAAGCCAGAGTAGAAACATCTCAGAACAATGGTTAATTTGCACAAGGAGCCTGAGGAAGAGGTGTAACCCTCACAAGCAATCTCACCTGCTGTCACAAACAAAAGGAGATGGACTTGCAAGTTCTCCTCTGCCATTAGTAAAGGCCTCCAAAAAGCCATCTCTCCACCGAGATTAAAATATCAAAGCAGGCCACTGAGTCATGGCTCCCGACAGTGATGCATATAGGTGCCATGAGAGGGGCCAGTGGCTACATGGTATTTCTTCTCCACAAGCACCACCAGCATGTCCTCTACCTTCAGAACTCCAAGCTTCTCTACAGAACTCCCCCTGAGCTGAGAGCTGCTCAAAGTATCCTCCTTCTCATGCTCTGTTTTGTTCTCCTCTATTGGACAGATTGTGCCTTTTCTCTAATTTTAATTCTCTCTTTGGGAGAAAATTCTTTGATGGAAAATATTCAAGAATTTCTGGCTCTTGGTTATGCAAATTTTAGTCCCCTCGTGTTGATTCACAGGGATAAACTTCTCCCTGATTGTTGGTATGCTCAGTGAGAGAAACTGAGAAAATGTTTCCATTGTGTATTTGTTCACTAAGTGTGAAAGAACACTCAGTTCTGCAATACTGTGGGTAAGACAAAATCCCACAAAGCACTTTCAGCATGTGTTTATTCTCAGATGCTCTTCTTGATGACTCAAGCCTTGCACTGAAAGTAATCTCAGCCAATTACAGTGAAGCAGAAATTTCACTCTTCATTTCTCTCATTCTTGCCACTCTTTTGAAGGGACTTGGGCTTTTTTTTTTCCCCATTCTTCTGTATTTGTGTTCATTTGTTGTGTATGAAAAGTTTACCCAAAGTATGTCTACATAGCACATCCATAACTGGTGCCTGGAGCTGCTAGAAGGCAGCATTAAATGTCCTGTGACTGACTGGAGTTAAACAGATGGCTCTGAGGCAAAATATGATTGGTGGAAATTGAGCCTGGGTTCTCTGGAAGAACAGCCATTGCTCTTAGCTGCTGAGGTTTGTCTCCAGCACTGAGAAAGCAGCTGAGATCTTGAAAACTGATTTTACTCTTATCATGACTGCAAGCATGCAGGTGAATTTGTCAGATTGAAGCAAAACTCTTAGTGATTAAATCATGTCTGTCCATTCCTCTTCTTGTTCCTGACACTGCGCTGGCTGTGAGTACCATGGGGCTATTTTAGGCAATGTCATAGTGTTTGTAAGTGTCCATCAGTAGAAAAGCTTTTACAGGATTATGAAAGAAGGACATGTTCTGTGCAATCATTCAGTAGAGACCCAGTGCATCAGTCACAGAACTTAATAGCACTGAATTAAATTAACTGAAACATTTCAGTGCATTTATATAGTGTTGGTTTTTTTTGTTTTGTTTTGTTTGTTTGTTTTTGTCCAGAAGTCTGCAGGGAACATCCTGTGCACAAAATTTTATTCTTTATAGGAACAAAGTCACTCCTTAGCACCCTCCCTTGTCTTTATCCACAGCACAACAAATAGCTGCTCTCTGCAGAGGGATAACAGCAGTCCTGGGTGGTCCAGTGGACATGAAGAAGGCCTTAGGCCCAAGTCCTAAAGTCAGCTGCCATCCTCCTCCAACTCTCCCTCAGACTCAGGAGCACTCTCAGGCAGGTTTATTTGCTGCAATCTTCTTGTCTGGGCATCCCACATGTATTTGACAGTCACTCTGATTTCAGCCATCTCATACCCAAAAAGCCTCAGGACACGGGCCTGCTCCGGGGTCGGCACATCACCCTTCTTACATAGTTCATAGTCAGATATCAGGGTCATCACACCTTTCTTGAGGGCAGTGGGCAGGCCCTGCTGCCTCTGCTGTGGCTCCATGGAATGAGGGAACTACTTCAGGGGGCCCAGATCCAGGCTCACAGTTAAGTTGCTTCATTTCTGGCTGGAGCAAAATCCATTTCTGTGTACTCACTTGGACGAGCACTCATTTACCTCCTCATTCATGCAGTTGGTAAAATGGAGGCCAACTTCGCCTCTCAACTTCTTGCTGACCTGATGCAGGTTGTCCTGGTAGTCATCAGATGGCTTCTACCCCAGGCCACCATCATCACCTTGTTTTTGCCAAAGAACATCTGGCTGTGCATCCAGGCATTTCGATGTCCTTCAGCTTGCTGTTCCTCCTGTTGGCCACAGAGAGGATGAAGAGGTATTTGTCCACGCATTTCCAAAGCTCTTCTATCAGGTTCTGCTTCAATTCCAAGCCTTTCTTGGCAGTTTTTGTTAGGGAAACTTTCTTGTCTCACTTAGATTTGGGCATTGCGGTAAAGACACGTGGGGCGGAAGGCCTGGCAGCCCCTAGTGTTAAATTCTTAGCTGTTCTCTTGGATATATAGGATAAAATAGATAACTAATACACAGTACAATTTCATTTTATATTTGCCTATAGTTCTATGTTGATAAAAAGTGTGGATTCGTGGATGAATCACTGAGTTGACTGAAGCAGACCGAGGCTTGTGTGCAGCTGCCCTCTGTTAACACCCAGGTGCTCTCCACAGCCCCATCCGGCTCTCTCACCAAAGCGCTGCAGCAGGAATGGATTATACATTCATTTCAATGCAAGATTCGCCGCTTAGTTTCTTAAATTGGATCCATTGACCCAAATCATGGTCAAATTAAACCAAGCTTTATTCGTCTACACATCAGAGCAGAGTTGGCAGCTATCTTCCGCTAAAGTGGGGTTCATGAGACCAGCCCTGAGCCCATTTTCTATACCTCTTTTATATGGCAAAACCACAAGTTTGGAGATTCTTTCAAGCAAGTGTGGTGGCAGAAGCCAAACCAGGCAGTTAGAATGTGACAAAGCAGTTAAGGAAATCTTCCTGGAAAGTTTGTTACAGAACATTTCATGGTTATGGGATAGAGCACAGTCCAGCTATGAGAAACAGAGACTCGTGTTTCACAGTCAACAGAAACTAAACATAGCTACAGATCTAAAATAGCTCCCAGGCACAAAAAGGGGTTTGGCTCGTTCCTCACCTACCCACCCAACTTTAAGTTCTTTTCTAAAAACAAAACAAAACCCAAATTCCCCAAAACCCAGAAACCAAACCACATCTCAAATAAATACATAAACACACAAACTGAAACCAAATACAAGCATACAAATGGACTCTATCATCTCTTAGTCAACCACTCCTGAACACAAGAGCTGCCTTGTAGTTGCTGACATGCCTTGCCATCCCACTGAAGAGAAACAATCCTCTCTCACACAGCAGGTACATATGACAGTTTGCCTATTAACCCTCACCCTTGTGACTAGAATCTCATTCATTCATTTCCTTTCTTTTACAATAAAATAAAATAAAATAAAATAAAACAAAAACCCTCACATGAAAAATCAACAGAAAGAAAAGAGCTCAAGAAAATACACAAGAGTCAGAGACCCACACACTCTTGGGAATCCCATAAAAGCAATAAACTGAAAGCTATACTATGAAGGCAAAAGACTTGGTACAGAGCTGTGCACATACTGTGCATGCGGCTTCAGTGTCTGTGAGTTCATGTAAGCCTTACTCATGTGGATTCAGAAGGCCTTGGATTCTTGTCCTCTGTACCCTTGTAATGCCAGGTTCACAGGATCCTAAGAGACTACCAGGAGACGACTCTATGAAATAGCAAGAGAGCTTTATTACAAGAGTGATCGACCTTGGGACCCAAGTCTCACTGATGCAGCAGTAGAGATGTGGGACTCTAAGCTCTGAGTGAACAGGATTTTTTAAAGGGAAAATCTGTGAGCAGGGGGTTTCCATGGCAGCAAATGGGGAGGGGAGGGGGGGACTAGCCTTGGCGTTACAGGATTGGGTTAAGTTTAAAGGAGCTCAAGTGACCTTTTCTGAGGCACACAATCACAGTGGCTAAGACATATAATCACAATGGCTATTTTTCCAAACTATATCTGAAACATTGGGGAGGATTTTCCCACCTGATTCCCAACCGATTCTCATTGATTGTTGCCAGGGAATTTGTCTATATTTTCTATGAAGCATTTATTCTGTTATATTTCCTGGAGGTTCTTGCTAGGAAAGTTAACTTTGTTTTCTGCCCGGTGCACATTTCTGCCAGGTGATATTTCCTGGTTCCTGAATTCAGCTCCCAGTCAAGATAGCTCTTTATTTTAAAATGGAGTTGTACTCAAGCTAACTATACCCAGGCTAACTTAAACTCTTCACCCTCAGGCTTTTACTTTCTTTCTGCATCCTATTCTTTGGGGTTCTCTGAGCCCCGAGGGAAGGAATTTGATGGAGACAACCCATTTAGGGATAACTGTTCCAGGATCTAACATTCTCTGCATTATGTCTGGCTGTGGGTCTTTTTATTTGTTCCTATCTGCTGTAACCACCTCCATTTGTGAACTCTGACTGTGGCTCATTCCTGCATTTAATCATAAATATGAAGCTGTGGCTACTCAGTTTGCCAGCATTCAGTTTCAAATTTCCCTAATCTTTCATAAAAAGACATTAAAAACATCTCTTCTCCCCAGATAGGGTAAAACCATCAGTCAAGATTCTCCCTCCTATGTACTCTGTAAAGTAATATACAACTATGGCAATTAGGAGACTAGAATTCCAGATGGAGCTGTAAAAATAATCCCCCCTCCCTCACGAGACTGTAACTGTCTCATTACCAGCACCATGGGGCAAGCTACCAATCTACTGATCCACTAACTTCATTGCTGTGACTGAAGCCAAAGGTATTCTATGAGACATACAGTCACTGCTTCATGGTGGCCAAGGACCATGTGCTGGCTAGCTTTATGTCAGCTTCACACGAGCTATAGTTATCTGAAAGAAGGAAGCTGAATTGAGAAAATGCTGTCATAGGATTTGGCCACAGGGTACTTTCTAAATTAGTGATTGATAAAGGAGGACCCAGCCTCCTGTGGGTGGTACCATTCTTGGGCAGATGGTCCTGGGGTCTATAAGGAACCAGAATGAGCAACCATTATGAGCAAGCCAGTAAGCAGGACTCCTCCATGGCCTCTGTGAGACCTGCCTCCTGCCTCCTGCCTCCTGCCTCCTGCCTCCTGCCTCCTGCCTCCTGCCTCCTGCCTCCTGCCTCCTGCCTCCTGCCTCCTGCCAGGGCCTGCTTCAGTTACTGTTCTGATTTCCTTTGCCCTGGAAATGTAACCAAATAAATGCTTTCCTCCAAAGCTGCTTTGGTCATAGTGTTTTATCACAGCAGTAGAGACGGTTCAGAGGTTAAGAGCACTGGATGCTCTTCCAGAGGTCCTGAGTTCAATTCCTAGTACCTACATGGTGGCTCATAACCATCTTTAACAAGACCCGGTGCCCTCTTCTGGCCTGCAGGCATACATGCAGGCAGAAGAACATACACTGTGTACATAATAAATAGATATATTTTGAAAGAAAGAAAGAAGAAAGAAACCTAAGCTACACAATGTCCCTCCTGAAGGAAAACGACATTACTGGCTCATACAGTCTTTCCACTCTTTCTTAAATGTTTTCTTAATATATTATCTTTAGATGCTGAATCCCAAGCCCTATTCACATTCACTCAGAGAGTATGACAGCACATCCTCAGAGTTCTTCATTGTTTTGTTTATGGCACAAGAGATTTTTTTTCTTTTTGGAAAGTGTATCACTTAGTAAGGTGGTTGATTCCCATCTGAAACACAGGAGTAAACAATGACAGTAAACAGTCCTAGGCCAGGACAGGGACCAGGAGGCTCCACCCGGACAGGATCAGTAACCAGAAGCCACTTCCTTATCTTCCATCTGTCACCCTCTACCCAGGAATATCACATACAATGGTCAGCACTTAGGATACTGCTCTTTAATTAAGTGTCAACAATGAACTTGGACAGATTGGCATTCACCTTGCTCTGTCTATGTACAGTGAAATAGCATAATTTTATTCCTCGTTTATTCAACAATTGTGATTTATAAACATATGAGGCCTGGAGAGATAGCTCAGTAAGTACTTACCTAGTATATCCAAGGCACTGAGTTTGATCACCAGTGCTAGAAAATGGACATATTCAAGGTAGTGAATATAAATTACCAATGCTGATAAATTAATTAAATAAGTGAAAAATATTTCTGATTTAAAAATTAGTAGAAACACCCTTTTAAAAATTTTATCTCAAAGAGCTTTCACCTCTCCTGTATTTCATCTCTTCTCCACAAGGTGCTTCTAAATGCCAGAGAGAATATTTCTAATATATCCTAATGATTCCTTTTGGTAAAGGAATGTAAATGATGTGGGTCCTGGGGCTTAGAGGACAGGTAAGAAGATGATCATGTTTTCTAGACGTGAAAACTGTGCTGATGTAGTCAGAGAGTGAGTCTCCTGTTTAAAAGCTTCTTCTGTTAGCTAGAGCTGTACCTGAAACAGAATACAGACTCATAATATGTCTGTCATAAACAAAATAACAGTCCCATGCTGGCTGGTTTTACTTGCACTTGACACAGAGTCAAGTCATTTAGGGGGAAGGAACCTCAACTGAGAAATGTTCCCCTCCCAATTGGCCTGTGGTCTACCTGTGAGCTATTTTGTTGTTGTTGTTGTTATTAATGATTGATATAGGAGGGCTTAGCTCACTGTGGATGGTGCCACCTCTAGGCAGATAGTCCATGGCCTCTGCATCTCCAGGTTGCTGCCTTGAGTTCCTCTCCTAACTTCTCTGGATAATGGAGTACAACTGGAAGTTGAGATAAACCTTTTTGATCATGGTGTTTATTACAGCAACAGAATCCCTAACTAGGTCATGGGATATAGTTTTCTTAGTCAGTGGCACAGAGGAGTATGTAATTTAAGATAGAGACTGCAATAACTTAGATTGAGAAGACTGTTTACATAAGAAACTTAAGGCAAATAAGGTCAGTTGTCATATTGTTCTAGTAAGCAAATAGGCTGAGTATGCAGTGTGTCAGCAATCTCAAGTCTTTCGGGACCCTAAGATGTATTATGAACTATACTGTGAGACCCAATGAAAGTTCCAGACTCATAGATGTAAAAATATTATCATAAGATTCCCTGCACTCTGCTCAAAGTTTGGCTCTGAGTCTCACCATCTGCTTTGATACCCTGTTGGGTAGAGTCCTTCAGGGGCCCTCTGTGGTAGGCTCCTGTCCTGTTCTCTGTCTTCTCCCACTTCCAATGTCTAGCTTGTTTGCCATTCTAAATGAGGATTATACATCCTCCTTAGGGTCCTCCTTGTTGTTCAGAGTCTTTAGGACTACAGATTCAAGTATGTTCATCCTCTATTATATGGCTAATATTCACTTATAAGTGAGTATATACCATGTGTGTTTTTCTGATTCTGGGTTACGTCACTCAGGATTATCTTTTCTAGTTCCATTCATTTACCTGCAATTTTTATGATTTCCTGATTTGTAATAGCTGAGTAGTATTCCATAGTGTAAATGTACCACAATTTCTTTATCCATTCCTTGGTTCAGGGACATCTAGGTTGTTTCCATATTCTGACTATTATGACCAAAGCGGCTAAGAACATTTTTGAAAAAAAAAATGTCCTTGTTGTATGGTTGAGCACCTTTCAGTTATATGCCCAGGAGTGGTACAGCTGGATCTTGAGGTAGCACTATTCCTAATTTTCTGAGAAAGCACTAGAATGATTTCCAAAGTGGTTGTATAAGTTTACATTCCCATTAGCAACAGAGCAGAACTGGAGGGGAATTCTAAGCAAGTGGTATAAGAAATTACACTGAGCAAATCAAGGGAAACACTCATCATTGTTTAACAGAGAAGTGAAAGACCCAACTATATACAGTAAGAGAAGAGAGAAACAAAAGGAGTATAAATCTCTCTACATCAAACCCAATGTGTTCTTAAACATGTGGAATCAGTAAAAGCATCACAAATCTTTCAAGGAGGCTTGATCAAATACCTTATTGTCAGAAGTATGTATTCTACCCAAATATATTTTTGGTTCTATTTGAGAAAAAAATCAAAAGCAAATCATTTATTTGGGAGCCAGGATCTTTTCTGGGTCCCTGAGACAGAGGCTGGAAACAACAAGCTTACAGTTCAAAGTAAAAACAATTCCTCAAAAAGAAAAACAGGTTGTTTTCAAAGTCAGCATTTTGTTTATTACAAAACTCATGTGAATGTATTAAAAATGCAGAGAGCACTGAAAGGAAAATATGAAATTCATCCTCATGTGCTTCCACTAACTTACATTCTCTCAAATGAGGCAAATATTCTTTCCTTTCACATTCTTTTTATGGATTGCATTGTGGGTAATATGTGATAAAATGTTGTCCTATTGTATTTAGACAGATGCTTGTTCAAATGCTGCAATTTGTGTGTGTTTCATGCTCTTAAAATGCAGTTCCACAAGCCTTCTGCCTTTCATTCAGACTAAATATTAAAGATTGCAAGCTGGGCAGTGGTGGCACAAATTGGCAATGGTAGTGCCAGTTGAATCCCAGCACTCAGGAGGTAGAAGCTGGGGGATCTTGCTGAGTTTGAGGCCAGCCTGGTTCACAGAGCTAGTTCCAAGACATCCAGGACAGCTACACAGAGAAACTCTGTCTCATAAAACCAAAAATCACAAATACATATATACATACATACATATTTTTAAAAATCAAATAAGTTTAAAACATTTAAAAGGTTGCTGTAGACTTTTGTCCTGGAGTTCTCTCACAACACAAACTGCATAGCTACACTTGTATCCAGGTAGTTAGTAGGCAGCCTCAATGCTCTAGGAATATCAGTTTTTGCCTTCCATTCCCCACCCCACAAAAATGGGTGGGGGATGATTTATACCACAGCCATTGCTTTAAAATGCAGCGTTCATTTTTAGACTCTATCTTTTTGGTGGGGTTTCTTAAAGCCTTTCCCTTCCAACATCCCAACCCTAAGTACAAGAGAGAAGTGGGGGTGCAGACCCATTTACTTCTCCCAGCTGTTTGGGGTCACTGTGTTCTTTCAGGGCTATACCAACCTCTGTCAACAACAAATGCACCTAGCATTCTCCTCCAAGCCACATCTCTCTCCATCTGTCTGATCCAAACTGCCACAGCATCAGTCTCTGGTCTCTTCACCACATGTCACCACTGCACATCACACTTTCTCTTTCTGGGCTCTCCTGGTTATATCCTCAGAGCCCTAGACCACGCCCCTCTCTGTGCTGCACTAGGCAAGCCTTGACCAGCTGTCAAAGGCCACGCCCTGCATGTGACAAAACAAAGCCCAATTAAATCCCATACTTAGGATTAAAACAAAAATATATTTACATAAAATAACTGAGTCTAAAAAAACTTTTATTCCATTTTAGAGAGGAGAACACTACTGTAAATTATTAGCACATAATGAAAGAGGCTGCAGTTTTTATGGCAATCATGGCAAAATCATGCACAGTGTAAATGAACAAACCTAGAATAAAAAAGTTATCAAGTCAGGGATTAGAACATACTAAAAATACATCTCAATGTACAGATGGACTTGTTAATTCTATCCAAAGCTTTTCTGTCTGTCTGCTTGTCTGTCTGGGTCTATAAACTGCCTAGCTCTTTTCAACCTGTTCCATTTCACAAACTTCAATGGTCGTATTTGGGACAATTAATAAGTGATGTCTCTTTCTTTCTTTCTTTCTTTGAAATTAATACTGTCAGAGGAAGAAGGTGTCTTAATATTACAGACTCTTGAAAGTCCTTTAGGAAAGTAGGGTTTTCTTTTTTTTTATTTATTCTTCTTTTATTACAATACATTCTGACCACAAGCTTCCCTCTCCCTCAGCTCCCTCCAGGACCACCCCACCTATCCTCCCCCTGAGATCCACCTTCCTCTCTTTCCCTCCTTCTGAAGAGCAGGCCTCCCAGAGATATCAACTGACTACAGCATAACAGGTTACAATAAGACTAGGCACAAACCCTCATATCAAGGCTGGATGAGGCAACCTAGTAGAAGAAATGGTGTCCCAAGCTCAGGCATAAGAGTCAGAGATCCTCCAATTCCCATTGTTGGGAGTCCCAGAAAACCACAAGCTAAACAACCACAGCATGTGTGCAGAGGACCTAACACAGACCCTTGCAAGCTCTGTAACTGCTGCTTCATAATCTGTGAGCCCCTATGAGCCATGCTTAGTAGATTCTGTGAGCTGTGTTCTCCTGGTGTTCTTGACCCTGTTATGCCTAGATCGGGAGACCCTCAAAGACCACCAGGAGACGACTCTGATGCAAGAGCAAGAGAGCTTTATTATGAGAGCAATCGAACTCACGACCCAAGCCTCACTGATGCAGCAGTGGAGGATAGGGACCCCGAAATCTGGATAAACAGGATTTTTAAAGGGAAATACTTCAAGCAGGGGTTTCCAAGCCTTGGCATTACAGGATTGGGTAAAAACTTCAGGAGGAAGGTGACCTTTAATAGGTTTGGTAGCTGAAACTTAACCATAACTACAATTCTAAGCTATCTGAAAGTACATCTGGAACATTGGGGAATTTTCCACCTTACCCTGATTGGCTGTTGCTAGGGAACTTGACTGTTTTCTGCGAAGAGTACATTCTGTGGTTTTTCCTAGAACTTGAGTTCAGCCCCTGGTCACAGGTGTCCACAAGATGGCTTCTCATCTCAAAATGGATTCGCCCAACCTAACTTAAGCTCTTCAACCCCTCTGTCTCCTCCATTCCCAATCCCTCCTCCTCTTTTTTCAGGGTCTCACCAAAGTCTGCTTTGGCTGTGGTTCTTTTCATTGACCTCATGGAAACAGTAAACAGTACCACATCTGACTCTAGCAAAGTAGTTTTTTATTTTTTATTTTTATTTTTTTAGATTTATTTATCTATTATTGATACAGCATTCTGCCTCCATGTGTGCCTGTGTACCAGAAGAGGGCACCAGATCTCACTATAGATGGTTGTGAGCCACCATGTGGTTGCTGCAGATTGAATTCAGGACTTTGGGGTAGAATAGACAGTGCTCTTAACCTCTGGGCCATCTCTCCAGCCTTCAAGCTACAGGAAAGTAGTTTTAAAAATAGATTTTTCAGGGAGGACTAGTGAGAGAGGAAAGGAGAAGAGAGGGCAGTAGGTAAAAATATATGAATATACAGTGACATATGGAAGAAACTGTCGTAATGCTACTCATTGTTTCACACAGCAACATCAACAACAAAGCAGCAGAGGAAAAGGGGGGGGTGCCTTTGCATTCTGACAGAAGGGCAATTTCCTGCCTGTCTCTGTCTCCTGAGTGCTGGGATTAAAAGTATATGCCAGGTTTATTTTTTCAAGAGCAAAATAAGGAGGTAGAGATGAAGAGATATCTTTTATCTGAGAGAGGATTGCAAGGCAGAATGATGATGACAGCGAGATGAGCAAAAACCACAGCCCAGCATATTTGATCAACAATTATTTGACATTGCTAAGTTCCAAAACTGGTAAGAAAACTAGTGTCAATGCAATTAGACGCATATAGCGAGGTTAGACATTCAAGGATCACAAGTAGCGGTGGCAAACAGGCTCTTTTAGATGATTCCATGGCGGGTCTGGAGGCCATTCTGAAGGCTAGGGCCTCATGGGCACACGGATGTGTTAACACCTCACTGATGGATTGTTGACACTGGAGCTTCCACTGCTCACTTCCTGTTACTCACCATGGTCTAGGTTTCCCTTCACTACTCCCTGGCATCCCAGACTCCATCTTTCCTGCTGCTGTGCCGGTGCACCCTGTTGAGCTACAGACAACTGGAGTGTTGAACTTGGAGAGGATCCTCTTTGTAAAGCCAGGTGGTGCAGCATTGCCAAGCAGCAGGATATTTTGGTGTCACTGAGAACTCACGCTGAGGAGAATGCTGCAGTCTTCAAGACACTGCACTGCAGTCATCCCAAGGAGACACCTGTCTGCTCTGAGTGTGAGTGCCCCTCCTGAAAGAATGCAGGACCATGAAGGGCTGTTCACCAAAGCTGTCCATCAGCTCCCTGCAGTTCCTCCCCAGGATAAACAGAAAAACCCCAAACAGTCCTTGCAGGGAGTGGGTTGAACTGCTCTCGCTGCAGCTGAGGACTGTACCTGGAGGGGAGCCAAGGCTGCCTGTGTTCCTTCCCTGGGCGAAGAACTGAAACTCTCCAGGGGAAAGCAAGAGACAGTCCAGGCTGTGAGGCTCAGAAATACTGCTCTTTGATGACATAAAGTTCTTAATGTTTTATAATATAGATTGAAACCACTAGCATTAGTTTCTATGTCAACTTGTTACCAATTAGAATCCCATGACTGAAGAGCCTCACCTGAAGAATTTTGCTGACTGTCTGGATTCATGTGGGAAGACCCATTCTGAATGGGAGTTGCCCCTAATAGTAACAGCCCAGATTAAAAAGTGTGTGTCAGAGGGAAGATCATTCTGCCTTGTGCTTGCTTGGCCTTCCCACTTGTCTGTGAGTGGATTTGCCATGTTCCTCCTGCTTGGGCTGTTTCTTTTGCTGAGAGCAGAACCAGTGACTCTCTAAGAAACTTCCAGGTTTCTAGAGCCAATTGGGATTATGGAGGTGCCGGCCATGTGGACTAACTACCAGGTACAGCCCCCATGAGGGACAGTTGTTGTGAGACTGATTACTCCAACAGGTGAGGCTCACAGTCTCAAAGACCAAGTCAAGTGCTGGGTTCTCAGCTTCTCCATTGTGATTTAGCTGCTGTTACTACTTTAAAGCTCAGCTAACAAATGTTGACATTATGTGCATACATATTATATCATATATTATATGTAATATTTTTCATCTTGTTTGTTCTGTTCCTCTAGAGAACCATGACTAAAATAGCCACTTTTTCCAGAGTGTTCTGAGGTTGGTGCATGGCTGGGGCAGATGGCTTTCTCTCCAGAGGCCTTCTGAGTGTTTAAAATATCCATTGTCTTTCATATAGGGAGGGCAATGTGGATGAGAATGTCAGTTCCTCACAGGACATTTCTATCCAAAGACAATTTATTTTCTGTAATTTCTCTTGTATTATTAAAAAAGAACCATATACTTAATCTTCAATAGATGTTGTTATCATTGAGACAGGTTATATTTAATATAAGAAAATAAGGGTTTTTTTTTAAGTAAAAGGCTAGAGGAGAGAGTACAGTGGGAGGGGCACCCCAGAAAGGTGAGAAACCAAAGTTAGAGAGGAAGGGAGAGAGGAGAGTGGTAGGGTGGCAGGAAGGTTATATCCCCAGTGTCTGATTCAGATGATGACATAGGACACAGGTGGTGACATAGGGCATTGTCAGGACAGTAAAGATGCCTGAGAGCAGGTGAGTTGAATTGTCTTCACACCAACATAACATTCCTCCCTTTTTGTTTAATTAAAAATGAGGAATTAGGAAGAGGTGGAGAGAGAGAAAAGGAAGAAAACAAAAATGTCCAGATTATATGGTGAGGGGAGGGGAAGCTCCTGCTTTGGAAAGTTGACGGCAGAGGGTGTGGTTTGCCAGCCATGCCAAGCTGCAGGTAGGGACCAAAGGATGCTGAGAGAACCTGGAGATGCTTGTTCCAGGTTTGAGGCACAACATCCCAGCCTTCTGTTGATAATAAATGGATTGAGGTGGAGTAATCAGTCATCTTTGGCTTCTTCCTGCTAACACTGGGGTAGAGATCTGGGGCCAAAAGCCTGTAATGTTGACCTCATTCAGAAAGAGCAGCTATCCTACCTGCTCTTCAGAATCTATGGCATCATCTGTGGCTAGGATGAAATATTCAGGTCCAGTTTAAAGCAGTCTACAAGGTTGTACTGCAGCACCTGTGGGTAGCTGTTTTGGCACTGTCGTGGATACAGGGACCACCTGGAACTGAAAAAAAAATACTGAAATATACATAAGGGCAAAAGACAAAGGTAAGCAAGTTAGGGAGAAAAAAAATTATTCATATTTGAAACTTTTGTCCCATGATTTTGGTAGTTGGAAGAGAGGAGTCCCAAAACTAGGGAAAATTGGAGAAATCCCACCTGCTGAGATAGGCAATAGGTGGGAAACAGACTGTTGATTGCCAATACTTATCTGGAGTCCATCTGACCTGAGAGGTAGATTCAGGTGGAATTCTTTGAGTTTACAAGAATCCTTTTTGATTTTATGAAAAAAGTTAAGTTTTAAACATGTTAGCATCCCTATTGTCATCCGCAGTGAAATACACATTGTAGAAAAAGGTAGTGGGCATATATTTTGTGTTATAGCCTAGTGAAGGCCTGGTAAACAATCTTTGGCTGAAAGCAAGAACGCTCTTTGAGGTAAGGTTAGGAAAGGCAGAAGCCTCATGGATCTATTTGACATCTCTGAAACAGTAACCTGTAGAGCAGAAGGGCAAAAATCTCACCTCATCTTAATTTTCAGCATGAGTACACAATATGAAAGAGGGGATTTTTTACATGCATATATGTTTATAAGGTCTATAACCACATGTTTAAAAGGCAACCATATGATATGACTCAAAATGCTATGGTTTGCTATACATATCTATTTGAGGCTTTGTCCCAAGCAGGACTGAAAATTGCTCCAGAGCAGGTACAAGCTAGAGATCCTTATAGCTATTTAGGTTTTAATTTATTTCCTCTGGCTATTAAACATCAAAAAGTATAAATTAGAAAAGATAACTTAAAGATTCTTAATGGCTTTCAAAAATTATTGGGAGAGATAAATTGGCTTAGGCCATATTTAAAATTAACCCCTGGACAATATATGCCTTTGTTTAATGTTCTTAAAGGGGATGCAGCTCCATCCTCCCCTCAAAAATTGACTCCAGAGATGCATTATTGTTGGTGGAAAAGGCCTTAGAAAATCAATTTGTAACATATTGGGATCCAGATACTCTTCTCCTATTACTTGTATTTCAAACAGTCAACTCCTACTGGATTGTTGTGGCAATCTAATCCTCTATTGTGGATCCACTCGTCAGCTAGTCCCAATAACGTAATTTTGCCTTATTATGAGGTCTTTGCCCAAGTCATTGTGGCGGGACACACCCAGGCAAGGGCTTACTTTGGAATTGAGCCTTCCAAGATTATTATACCATATAGTAAGACCCAAATCAATTGGCTTTACACCAATTCAGATAAATGGTGGCTTTCTTTGCCTGCATTTACAAGACAACTAATCATTACCCTTCCAATAAGATTATTGTTTTTTTAACTTTACGTAGTATTGTTTTTTCCTACCATAGTTAAAAATAAACCTTTAAAAAAGCTTGCTCTATTTTTTTCTGATGGTAATGCTAAAGAAAAAGCTGGTGATACTGACAATGGACCATCTTATACCAGCAAGCTCATTCAAATTTTTTTGTGAAAAATTAAATATAAAGCATGTAACAGGTATTCCTTATAATCCTATGGGCCAAGGCATGGTTAAACATGCTGGTGCCACCATTAAGATGTATTTACAAAAAACAAAAAGGGGGAATTATGTCCTCCTCGTTCATCCAGAGCTCACTTAAATCACCTACTTTTTATTTTGAATTTTTTCACTTTGGACAAACATGGCAAATCTGCAGCTGAACGTTTTTGGCGCCTTGAAACAGCATGTCATTATGGTTAAATGGAGGGACCCCTTGAATAATACATGGCATGGACCTGAGCCCATTTTAATTTGGGGATGAGGACATGTTTATGTTTTTTTGCAGGTTGAAGATGCTGCTTGGTGGCTTCCAGAGACAGTGGTGCAACAAGTGGATTACATCAAGGAACAAGATCATTCCTCAAATGATGATATTGCTGGTCCTGTTGCAGCTGATTCATCCAGTGAAGGCTAAATTACACCTTTGGGTCTTAGTGACCAGGCCCCCTCTTGTTGCTAGTCTGGTACTATTTGTAATTGTCAGATGTGTCCACTTAACTCAACAGCACCAGGCTAGATTTAATAAAGTCACACACAAAGTCCTTTTGGCCATTGAACAGTGGTATGCTGTGACTCCCTCACCCCAGGTAGGGGCTTGGCTTGCCCAACTCAAATGTTAGCTTTAACCTCTCCTTTCCTGTTGGATGGGCCAGTTAGTCAATGATGAGTTACAGGTGATCGATAAATACTCACCTAAGACAGGAAGGCCCCCTATAAGTGGGATTCTCCCATGACAGGTACAGTATTTATTTGGAATCACCCCATTTAAGACAGGCACGGTCCCTTTGTTTTAATTCAAAAGGGAGGAATTGTGGCAGACCATTTGGAGTTAATGGCAAATTGAAGTGGGCATCTCAGCAGTGGAATTTGGCCTCTTGGCCCTGGTTCTAATCTAAAGCTTGGTGTCTCAGAGACTGACCCTGGCAATTCTACAGCAGAGGGCTCTGACCCTGAGAACTAGACAATAAATTCCATGCAACCATGGTAACCAGACAGCAGGTTCTGTGTAACCTTAAATGAGCTCTCTCGTATGTTTTGGCCAAGCAAAGCTGTGGCCGTGAGAAACTGCTTGTACTTTTCTGCTATGTAAGTGTTCGGGACATGGCTGGGATACAGAGTTAATAAAATGTAACTGATAAAAAAAAAATAAAAAAAAAGAAAAATTAAAACCCAACAAAACAAAACAAAAAAAAAAGTGTTGATTTTACTATTGTTAAATTGACACCTACATCAGACTTTAGACTTGATGTCCTTCTTTGTGTCATCCTGTCTCTTTCCCCCCAGCCCTCACTCAGGTGGTATTCAGGTGTCACTGCAGGCTGATAACAAGCAATGACTGTCCTTTAGCTAAAGGAATGGTAAAAGTTTACATCTGAGACCTGGTTTTTCAGTCTGGTAACAAGGCAGACTACATCTAGACCTGACAGTAGCAGCTCTAAAAGTAAGGCTTAAGGTCTGGTCCTCTGCATGAGAAGAGGAATGAGAAGACATCTGAAGCCTGTTTATCTTTAGCATGAAGTTTGTGAGTAAGGCAAACCTGTCTGATTTTAAATAAGAGATCCTTAGCTATAAGGATCACAAAAAAATTAGTATTTTTAACTAATGAATCGACTAATGAAATAATATAGTAGATTACCTTAGGATAAGGAGATAATTCCCAGTTTTCTAGCTGACAAGCTATCATTAGCTTAGCTGTCAGCATAATCAGAGACCAGAGAAGGATAAATTCTAATTTAAATGAGTCTATATATTAATTAAAATGACAGAGATGAGTTGTCAGTCCTTGTCCACTTCCTCGACTGTTGTCCAAGTTCTCCATGACAACATGGGCAGAGATAATCTGGCCATCAGTCACAGAAGAGCTGTGCTTTTTATCTGTGGAGAGAGCACATGAGAGAGATTGGCCTCACCTCAATTTCAGCAATGTGAGACAATAACTCTCTGGGTGTCCAGTTTATCCCCAGGTTAGGCTGGGCTCCAGCACGGGCCAGGCATTGGAGGAAGTCTTGCACAGTGGTTAGCACACCACAATCCAGGCTTGAAGTCATCTGTCCTTGTGCCCAAATCTTATCAGAGACCATTTTGGGAGTTACTGTTAGGATTTGGGAGTCTCTTTCTGTCATAAGCTTAAACATGTTAAAATGTCATATTAAGCAGGTATCTGAGGTTTGAAGGCTAGAATATTTGAGTTAAGTAATCTCTATCTTTCGTTATCTGCTGTAATTTATACCTTGCAAACATGAAACAGAATGCTATGATCTGCAATTATAACATATTCTGTAGGTGAGTGTTTGAGGACCATGTCTATCTCCGGTAGATCTAAATAGACAAAGGATGATTGTTTATAGTTAGTTTTGGCTGCCAGTCATGTGACTTCCCTTAGTCAAGATGGCAGTGAAGCTATGACTCCACCCTCTTTATCTCCAAATCAACACAGTGGCCATCCATGTGTTGTTAGGGGCCACAGCAGGCAATTTAAAGCATAGACAGCAGGTTTTACTTCTCTTGGTGCTCCCTGTTGAACTGGAGCCTTAAAAATCACAAACATAGTTCATAAAAAGAAAGTATAACACTTTCCTATATGATTTAGTTTGTAAAAGGCCTATAGCTAATAATAGTCTAAGGCTATATTAATAGATTAGTAACATTACCATATTCAGAAAAAAGGCTAAACATATTTCTAAGGCATTGATTTTTAACCTTTTTGAGAGTGAAGAAAAAGCATGATAAACAAGTTCTAACACTGTAAGCAATTGAATGTTTATAGAATTAATATATCCTATTAATATATTCAAATACATTGAAAGTATATATTTGAAAGAATATATATATTCAAATATATTTGAAAGTATCTCTGGAATTGTCACTCGGTTTAAGAGTATTTGAGCACATGTTTTGACCATTGACCCTAGACTTTAAAAGCATGACTGGATCTGAAAAAGGATGAACAATAACCCATTTCTAGAGTCGGCAATACAGTGCCTGACGTAGGTTATGATATAGGATGCAGGTGGTGACATAGGGCATTGTCAGGACCCTAAAGGGCCTTGATGCCAGGCCAGTTGAATTTTGTGCAAACCAATATCACAGATACAGTTTTGATATAAATCTGAAATCTAGCAGATAAGCTAAATTTTAATAGCCATCTGCTCCTTCCTTATCATTTGATGAGTAAAGTGAAAGGGACAATTTTCTTTTTTTAATTAAATTTTTATTTTTTATATTAATTACAGTTAATTCACTTTGTATCCCAGCTATAGGCCCCTCTCTCATTCCCTCCCAATCCCACTCTCCCTCCCTCACCTCCACCTATTCCCCCCTCCAAATCCACTGATAGGGGAGGTTCTCCTCCCCTTCCATTGACCCTAGTTTATCAGGTCTCATCAGAACTGGCTGCATTTCCTTCCTCTGTAGCCTGGCAAGGCTGCTCCCTCATCAGTGGGAGGTGATCAAATTGCCAGCCATTGAGTTCATGTCAGAGGCAGTCCCTATTCCCATTACTAGGGAACTCACTTGGATACCAAGCTGCCATGTACTAAATCTGAGCAGGGGTTCAAGGTTATATCCATGAATGGTTTTTGATTGGAGTATCAGTCTCAGAAAACACCCCTGTGCCCAGATGTTTTGGTTCTCTTGCTCTACTTGTGGAGCTTCTGTCCTCTCCAGGTCTTACCATCTCTGCCTTCTTCCATAAGATTCCCTGCACTCTTCCCAAAGCTGGGTTATGAGTCTCAGCATCATCTGCTTTGATACCCTGCTGGGTAGAGTCTTTCAGAGGCCCTCAGTGCTAGGCTCCTGTCCTATTTCCTGCTTTCTACTTCTTCCTATTTTCATCCCATTTGTCTTTCTCAGTGAGGATTGATCCTCTTACCCTGGGTCCTCCTTCTTGCTTAGCTTCTTTAGGTGTACTGATTTTAGTATGTTTATCCTATATTATATGTCTAATATCCACCTATGAGTGAGTATATACCGTGTGATCTTTCTGCTCCTGGTATACCTCACTCAGAATGATCTTTTCTAGACCCCATCATTTGCCTGCAAATTTCGTGATTTCCTTGTTTTTAACTGCTGAGTAGTATTCCATTGTGTAAATGTATCACAATTTTGTATCCATTCCTGCATTGAGGGACATCTGGGTTGTTTCCAGGTTCTGGCTATTACAAGGAAAGATGCTACCTTTAATCAGGGAAATGCAAATCAGAGTGACCCTGAGATTTCACCTTACACCCATCAGAATGGCTAAGACAAAAAACTCAAATGACTATATATGCTGGAGAGTATGTGGAGACAGGGGAACCCTCCTCCATTGCTGGTGGGAATGTAAACTTGTACAACCACTTTGGAAATCAATCTGGTACTTTCTCAGACTATTAGGAATCAAGATCCAGCTATATGACTCCTAGGCATATATCCAAAAGATGCTCAAGTATACAGCAAAGACATTTTGCTCAGCCATGTTTATAGCAGTTTTATTCCTAATAGCCAGAACTTGGAAACAACCCAGATGTCACTCAATTGAGGAATGGATACAGAAATTGTGATACATTTACATAATGGAATACTACTCAGCAATCAAAAACAAGGAAATCATGAAATTTGCAGGCAAATGGTGGGAACTAAAAAAGATCATCCTCAGTGAGGTATCTCAGAAGCAGAAAGACACTCATGGTATATACTCATTTATAAGTAGATATTAAACATATATAATAAACATATTAAAATCTGTAATGTAAAGAAGTTAAGCAAGAAGGATGATCCTGGGTAAGAAGGAGGACCCTGGGTAAAATGATCAATCCTCACTCAGAAAGGCAAACAGGATAGACCTCCGAAGAGGGTGAAAAAAAGGAATAAAGACAGAAGCTTTCCACAGAGGGCCTCTGAAAGACTCTACCAAGCATGGTATTAAAGCAGATGCTGAGACTCCTAGCCAAACTTTGGACAGAGTGCAGGGAATCTTATGAAAGAAGGGGGAGAGAGAAAGACGTGGAGGAGACAGGGGCTCCATAAGGAGAGCAAAAGAATAAAAAACTGTCAGCCCAGTGGTGTTTTCTGAGACTGATACTCTAACCAAGTCTCATTCATGGAGATAACCTAGAACCCCTACACTTATGTAACCCATGGCAACTCAGTGTCAAGTGGGTTCTCTTTTAATGGGAACAGGGGCTGTTTTTGTTATGAACTTGTTGTGCCCAATTTTTGAGACCCCAAAAGACCACCAGGAGTAGAGTCTGTTGCAAAACACATGAGGATCTTTTTATTATAACCTAGCTTGGGCTCCCAAACCCATACGGCCTAAGGGGTTGAGAACCAAGAGCCTTGTGCTCAGGTTAGGATGGGTAATTTAAAGAGTCTGTTCCCTGCCAGCATGCCCAAAGCAAGGGAATTCCTGCCTGGCACGGTTTATTGGTTGAAACCCAAAAGGGATGCTGCATTTTGTGTTGATTGGCTACAGGAAGGCCCCTAAACCATTAATGGTGTGGTTTGCCTTGTTTGGCTGTCGTTGGGGAGAGGGTCCAGTTTCCTAGCAACTGTATATCTAGTGGGCTGGAAAAGAATTCAGTAGAGCTGGTTTCTCCCTGTCTCCAGCTGCATGGTCTTCTTTCTGGCTTGAGGTTTAGACTTTAAAACAATACCCACTGATTTTTAATTCTTAAACTCAGTGGCTGGCTCTTTAATCACCTAGCCTGAGGCAGAAGCAGCCTTATCAGGCCACAGAGGAAGACAAGATAGACAGTCCTCAGGAGACTTGATAGGCTAGGGCAGATGGGAGGAGGAACTCCCCTATCAGTGGACTGGGGAAGGGGCTTGAAAGTAGAAGAGGGAGGGAGGGCAGGATATGGAGGGGATGAGGGACAGAGCTACATCCGGGATACAAAGTGAGTAAACTGTAATAAATAAAAAAGTTAAAAAATAAAAAAGAAACTACCTGAAATCTCAGTGAGTTCCCAGTGTGCACTGCAGTACACTCTACAGTCACCCTGGGTACGCTAGGCCCATGGAATTACTCTACCTGAGGCTAACCTTGCATATGTGAACAACAGCTCACCTACTCTCATCTCCTGGTACAAGAGAAGCACAGTTCTGCTCCTACTCTGTGCTTTCAGATACTCAGAGTTATGACTACAGTTTTTTTTCTAGGCAATTTTGTAAAAACATGACTTAATTTAGAAAAGGTGTCGCTGAACCTTTCTACCTGCTCTGATTGTCACTCACAGCTATAAGGACAACATTTGGACAAAGGTTAAACCACAGACTAAGTGACAAGTTCTTGCCTATTCATTCCTCTTTTGGGTCTTTAAATTTCTGATGAACTCCATATCTCTCTATTATACCACAAAAGTCAGTAGCATGGTCAGATCTGGAGTTGGAAGAGATTGTGGGTGTTGCTCTGTGATGTGGTTACTCTCTAGGGGTCTTGGTTGTGTTTTACATTTCTTCTGGTTAAAAATCAAGAGTCAGGGAGAAATATATTTCACTTACAACAGAAAGAGCTGACAAAAATGAAGACTTTTATTAGGAATGAGGATACACACACACACAGTGAGGCACATGTGGAGAAGACCTTCTGCAAAGGAAATGGAAGGACTTTAGAAGCTGAAGCCCAGTGTCTGCTTAAGGGTGGGTGTTCTAAGGTTCTTTGAGGGGTCCTCCTCCCCTGCTTTAACCTTGTTTAGTTTGAACAAGGAAAAGGAGACTGATAGGTCCATAACTGTGGTGTAAACATGTCCTGATCAGTCTTGAACTTGTCGGACCATTATATAGGCAGGAGGCCCTCTTGGCAGGAGAAAAAGCCTGCCAGGCCCTTAGGCCTTTGTATCTAAACCTGGATGTTTTCTTTCTCTATTATCTATTTGTGGTCCCTTTCTCTCGGTCTACATATCAGGAATCTAATTCCCTGTTTTCAATGCTTGTTCCATGTTAATAATTTATCAGAATGACTAAATCGTTCTGATGCGACAAAATTTCCTGGAGCAGGGCATATGATGCCTTCAAATTTCCAAGGCTGAAAAGAAGAAAGACCTTGAGCTGCCAGTGTTAATGAGAGGTCTAAAGTTTAAAATTAGAGTCTTAGAGCTGCATGATTCAAATCCTGAGTAAAAGTTTAGACAAAGGACCAGGTTAATTAAAACATTTCAGGCCTGCTGCAGGGAACAATCAGGCTAGACTACATTGATTGCCACACTTAAGAGACATAGTTTCCTGGCAACCCACCCCCTAGCTTGTGACCATGGAGATTGCTAATTGACCTTCCCTGGAGGCAGCTGTTCAGCACATTCCAGGCATTACTCATGATCAAATACTATCTAGACTACAGGGCCAGAACCATTTATGGTCGTGGTGCTTAAAGCAAACCCCCTACCCAGAGCTTGGAGCCTCCTATTGTGGTTTTTTTTTTCCCCTTTAAAAACCCTGTTTCCCTAGAGCTGATGGTCGTACCCCTTCTGCTTTAATAGAGAGGTTGCTGCAACCCCATCTCAAGCTTGTATCAGATTAGACTCTGGTGGTGTTTTGGGGTCTTGTGAACTGGGTACGTTAATTGGGATGTTCTCTGGTTGAACTTTGGCCAACTGTACTCTCTGGTGTCTACACTCCATGGTACCTATCTATAGAAATTCCATACTTCCTCCTATGGAGATTGGTAATATCATGTTGTCCACAAGAGATTTCACCTACACTTAGAGGAACTGAAGAATATTTTTGTTAATTTAGTAAAATGTGGTGGTTTGAAAGAAAATCCCCCCCCATAGGTCCACAGGAAGTGGGACTATTAGTAGATGTGGCCTTGTTGGGGAAAGTGTCACTGGCATGGGGGTGGGGTGCTTTGAGGTTTCAGTAGCTCTTGTAAGGCCCAGTGGCTCACTGTTTCCTTCTGCTGCCTGCCTATCCAGATACAGAACTCCAAGCTACTGCTCCAGCACCATGTCTACCTGCATGTTACCATGATTCCATGATAATGATAATGGACTAAACATCTGAACTACAAGCCAGTCCTAAATGTTTTCCTTTATTAGAACTGCCATGATCCATTAGTCACAGTAATAAAACCCAAATTAAGACACAAACAGTTATATCCTTAGCTACTGTTCAAGCAGGCCTGGCCATGACCAGAAATATCCCACAGCTTTTAAAGGGTTATGATCTTGTCTGCTGGACCATTCTTGTTAGGAGCTGGCCGGTTGGGTGCTATGTATTCAAATGCTGATTTCAGTGCTTTGAGATCTGGTTACCACCCTGCCAGGGGCATTTTTATTAATGTAGAACTATCTCCTGTGCCCAGGTGATGAGAAGGAATGTCCCCAGTTATCCCTGATTGGCTGATTAAAAAGCCTGCACGTGGGCAGGAAAGAAGGCGGTAGAAGCAAGTAAGGTTCTCCTGCTTTGGAGGACAAGAGGATCATAGGAAGAAGAGGCCGAAGGAAGCACACAGCCTCCATGGGTGAGCTTGGAAAGAAGCACTTGGTGGGCATAGATTGAGGAAGTGGCCCAGGTAAAGAAAAAGCAAGTATTTATGGAACTATGGATGGGAGGTAGCCTGGGATGGGGCTGAGAAGTAAAGGTGGTTTAGAGGGTCAAGTCTGCCCTGTCCCGGGTGATATTAGGCTGTTATAAAATCTATCAGGTGTCTGTGTCTTTTATTGATTGGGATAGTAGGTTAGATATATCTCTAAAATCATTATAGAGCTTATAATAACATTATTAGACCTTACCATTAAATTAACAGCAACATATCCTACGGTGGTCTTTTCAGTCCTACTCTAAAAAGGATTTTCTCTGGAGCTAAGCAAATTTTACAGAAGCTGAGATCACAGGTTTTTCTTAGATAACGTGGTGTTTTAGCAAATTGGACACTGTCTAAGTGGACACTGGTGGTGGTCACTTCTCAAGAAAAGCGGGAAAAGGTTTCATACTGTCCAGAGAAGAGGACAAGCCAAACAGCCTTACAAAAGCAGATCTCAGCAGCTTAGCTTAACTGTTATCTTAGGTTATCAGAGTTTCTCCATCCGTTTTCATATTTCTATTGTAACCTGCTTAAATTCTGTAGTCCCTGCATTGAGATCTACTTTAGTTCTTAACGTAACTATGGCTCCTATGGTTAACATCTGCTCTAGTCTTTAGCATATTAGAAGCTTAGCATATCAGAAGGCATTTCACCCCTCAGTCTCCATTTTGAATATGAGGTAAAAATAAGTTCAAGTTCCCAGGCTCTGCATGCCTGAGAATGGGATACAAGTCAGTAGTTCAATGCTTGAGCTTAGAATAAAACAATAGACCATAAATGCATGTTCTGCTTCAATTATAGGTAAATGTATGTTCTGTTAGAGGTAAGATCCTCAGTTCCAGAAAGCTGGAAAGCTCCCAAGAGCTCTCCTACTCTAAAATCCCAGCCAATCAGCTTAAAGTGCTTTGTCTGGCTAACTAGACAGAACACAATAAACTTGGAACAAAATCGCTTATATTTAGCTAAAGGATGTAATGCTGTCCCCACCTCCCCTTGTTTCCTACATCTGGTTACCTGGTTACAGTTCTTCATATAAAAAACCTGCCAGAGATCCCATGATTTGCCTGCAAATTTCATGATTTCTTTGGTTTTAATTGCTGAGTAATAGTTCATTGTGTAAATGAACCAAATTTTCTGCATCCATTCCTCATCCGGAGTGAGGTATCCCAGAAGCAGGAAGACACACATGGTATATACTCACTTATAAGTGAATATTAGACAAATAATATAGGATAATCATACTAAAATCTGTGCAACCTAAGGGAGCTAATCAAGAAGGAGGACCCTGGTAAGATACTCAATCTTCATTCAGAAAGGCAAACGAGATGGACATCAGAAGAGGGAGAAAACAGGGAACAGGACAGAAGCCTATCACAGAGGGCCTCTGAAAGACTCTACCCAGCAGGGTATCAAAACATGCTGAGATTCATAAACAAACTTTTTGCAGAGTGCAGGGAGTCTTATGAAAGAATGGGGAGATTAAAAAAAAAAAAACAAAAATGGGGAGATAAAAAGACCTGGAGGGAACAAGAGCTCCACAAGGAGAGCAACAGAACCAAAAAATCTGGGCACAGGGGTCTTTTCTGAGACTTATGAGAAACAAGGACCATGCATGGAGATAATGTAGAACCCCTGCAGAGAAGTAGCACATGGCAGCTCAGTGTCCAAGAGGGTTCCCCAGTAATAGAAACAGGGACTGTCTCTGACATGAAATGATTGGCCTGTTCTTTGATCACCTTCCCCCCTGAGCAGGGAGCAGCCTTACCAGTCCACAGTGGAAGACAAAGAAGCCAGTCCTGATGAGACTAGGGTCAGATGGAAGGGGAGGAGGACCTCCCCTATCATTGGACTGGGGGAGGTGCATAGGAGAAGAGAGAGAGGATGGGATTGGGAGGAGATGAGGAAGGGAGCTACAGCTGGGATACAAAGTGAATAAACTGCAGAGTGAAAGGGATTCACTTTAGTAGTTTGTATAGATGTTGACAGATTGCTCTGCTCATCTTCACTTCCTGATGCTCAGTGGAGAAAATCTACCAACAAGGGACATAGTTCACACCAAATGTTCAAGGATGATGGGATAGAAAATGAGAAGAGACCTGGGCCTCAAACTTGCCAGCATGTGTCAGATGTAGGCAGCTTGTCACCAGCTGTGCTGTGTGAGAACCTATCTTTACCTGCTCAAGCTTTTCTTATTTGATTAGAAAATATATACAAGGTTTCAAAAAGACTAACAGCCATTTCAAACCTCCTTTTCTAAAGAGATTAAAGCAACATGGCTTCTCAAATATTATTTAGCATGACAACATTTAGTCAGGTGTACATCCCTGTGAATCAGCAAAAATGGGCTGAAAACTGCATAACCAATGACCAGAAATTCTTGAAACTGAATTGTTAAGGAGTCATTCTTTAAAGAGGAAGATAAATATAAAGAAACAACACAATCAGTCCAGTAAAAGAAAAGAAAACAGAGCATGAGAAGGAGGACACTTTGAGCAGCTCTCAGCTCAGGGGGAGTTCTGTAGAGAAGCTTGGAGTTCTGAATGTAGAGGACATGCTGGTGGTGCTTGTGGAGAAGAAATACCATGTAGCCACTGGCCCCTCCCATGGCACCCTGAAACACTGCATCTCTCAGGACCATAAGGGTGAGAAAAACATTGTTTATTTTATGACTTTCTTTTATGAAATAACAATATTTGCTCTTCTTAAGCAGTGGTAATGTGTTTGTACCTTTGTCTCTGAAGGAAAGGAGAAGGTTCATGCTGATCACAGAATTGAGAATCCAAAAGAAGATCAGTGAGAGAAGCACTTGTCTTGTAGACCTCAGTCTGAGCCTCCTCCAACAGGAGGCTCTGGGGTTCATGATGATGGTCTGGACCACTGTGAGGAGACTGCTGGTGCAGATGGCGAGGCCTCGGGCCATTCTTTCTAGATAAACAAAAATGTGACAGCCCAGATCACCAAGGAAGTGCCTCATACCTAAAGCTTCCATTGTCATTCCCTTGGAACAAAGCATTATAATATTTGTCAAAGCCAAGTGGACGAGGATAAGGCGTACAGCTTTCTTCCCAGAGCCCACAGAAGTGCATATATAACTCACAAAAACAGAAACATTTGCCATAGTACTGAGTCCAATTAGAAGAAGGAATATTGTTATGTTGGTAATATTCAAAATCATTTCTATCTTCTTGGGCAGAAAATTTGGTATCTTTCAAGTAGAATTTGAGAAAAGTAATAGAATTGATATGTACCTGTAAAAAAACATTTCACATCATAGTGTGTTTCTGGTACACAAAAGAGAGCTTTGACATGTGGAATGGAACAGATTCTTTTTTACTGTAAAGAATTCTCATTTTCTTCTTGTCTCTATGGGACATCTTATACCTTAAATGGTAACTGTGGGAGAAAAATTTAAAATATATTTAGAATTAACAAAGAGATTATTTCCTTTGACTTCAATATGAGTAAGATTACATGTTCGTATATATATATATATATATATATATATATATATATATATATATATTTATGCCAGCATGTATTGAAATAAATTGAAAAGTTTACTAACTCATATATCTCCTTGCATTTTCTTTTTAATTCTGTCAACATTCCTGTCAGTCAGATCCTCACACCTGCACCTTCCTTCACCTCTCCCCCACGTGCATTCCTAGTATGCAGACAATTATTTTAATAAATTATATCAAGAATGGTGCTTCACATTTGTCTTACCAGCACTGAAAGAAGAGTGAGGCAGGAGGATGACTCAATACAGTCTGGGATGCATAGTGAGTTTCAAGTCAGCCATGGTCATTTAACAAGACCCTGTCTGAACCTACCCCAAATACTCCCAAAACAAAACAAATTCAATACTAATAGAAACTATCCTATCTTATTGCATCAACATCAGCATCTTTCAGAGAAAGAGTGTAAGAGGAACTTTTATTTGCCTGTTATTAACCCTCCAATAACAACTGAATTAGACAAATAAAACTTTCTTTTCCATATGGCACTCAATTTGGTCGGTCAGAACACTCAATCTGATTGAAAAAGAAACCCACAAACATTGTAGAAACAAAGGATAACTGAAAGAAGTGTCAGAGAGAAGAGGCAGTTTTGCTAAGACAGCAATAGAGAGACAGGTTGCAGAGAAAGAACACAGGTGAAGATGGAAGAAGCCAGAAAAAGAGAAGGAGCCAGAAGATTAGAAAAGATCGCTGGAATTAATTTTTGGCCAAGCATAGTAATTCAGAGGCTGAGAGAAAAGCTAGAATGAATGTGTCATCTTGGAGAAGAGTTTGAGTCAGAACAGATAAGTTGAAGCAGCCAACCCAGAACTCACTCAGAACAAGAAAGGGTGCACTTCTTAAGCAGTAAGTTTCAGAGGCAGAAAATATTCTAGGCCTAGGTTAGATTGTATGGAAGCTAGAAGCTTCTAGGACAAGGCAGAAGTTAGCAGACAGAGGCAGTAAGCCTCTGAGAAAACAGCTGAATTAGGCAAATAAAAGTTTCTTTTACAAGAAACCTTTCTTCTTCTCTTCTTCTTCTTCTTCTTCTTCTGTGATGCCTTTTGTTTTGTTGCTATGTGATTTTGATTTTACAATAAATATAGCAAGGACTCATTTTGTGTCCTATCTCTAGTTACTATATCTTTGATTCATTTATCTTTATACTCCAGAGTTGTCATTTCAAAACTAAGGTTTGTTTGTTTGTTTTTTCCTGATAATTTCAGTGCGTACAAATTTCCCAAGATTAATTTTATGCCTTCCCACCAAATCCAGCAGCACAGCACTTCACCATTGGTGCAACTGATAATGCTGAGGGAGTGGAGCCTGTGGTCTGGAAAAGCAGTACATCAACTGGATGCCATCAGACTGTGCCCGAGAGCAACCGTGGGGTGCTCCCGAGAAGGGTTCAGGAGAGGGCTGCTTTCCCTGAGGGAACCTGGACTAGATCTGGTCAAGCTGCTATTGATCATGTAGAGAAAAGACATACTGGTGTGTGACGCTACGGGGTGAAGGCAGTTTGTGAGTTAGGAATCCCTAGTAATGCCTACAGGTGATTTGCGGCTCCAAGGCTAAGTCAAATGTTCACCCTCACACCAGCCGTTATGGAATTGCAGCTCTATGTAGCCATATTCCTTATTGCGATGGCTACATTTACCCATGTCTGTTCTCTCAGCCTGTTAATACAGTAGGGTTGCTTCGATGTCTATCAGGTTGACTTGATTTTCTTTCTTATCTTTTTTTATTTGTTATCAGTAGTGATAATGCTTCCAAAGTTTCCATTAATGTGCAATGATGACACATTTGTGGAATGCAGTGTGATATGTTAACACATATACCTTGTTTACTGATCAAATTAGTTACTGCTATTTGGTCTTGGTGAGGCTGGGCATCTAGGGGGACCACTGTCATCACCATTTTACCTTCTTCAAGCTCTTCACCCAGTGAGTCCTATTACCATGAATGGCTGTTGTGTGCTGTGCTAAAGGACATTAGGTCTTACTTTTCTAAGACTATCTTTGGGCACTTGCTGACTTCCCAACATTTACAGGAGAGCTGTTCCCCAGCCTTCAGCTTACAGAGTCTTACCTTTGGGTAATCGGTTTTCACACTTTTATGCATATATAGGATTTTACACTTTCACAGCTAACCTCTCCATTCTCAGTTCTCACCTGTGGGACATATGTCAAACTGGAGTCCATTTTTAATTACGTCTCATTTTTGCACTAAGCCACTGAGATGAAGCAGGTGGAGGGAGAAAGGGCTTATTCTTGCTCACAGCTTGACATTAGTCCAGCTTGGCAGGGAGGAAGAGAGACAGACAGGCAGAACAACTGACAGGCAGAGAGATTTGAGGAATTGAAATCATAATGTGTAAAGACAAAGTTTGTCCACATGTAAGAGAAAAATATACAATAAAGATTTTGTGAAAAGTGATAATGATGTCAGTGTTGGCACGGGTGAAAGCAGAAGCTTAAAGAAGAGAGGTTTGGGGTTTGTTTCCCCTTAGAAAACAGAAAAGTTCTTTCATCATTCTTATTCTCCCCCAAAAGGAAAGAGGGAACACATGCAAAGAGCCTCCTGAGCTCCCCAAAGGCACTGGCTCCAGAGCACGGAAGCCTGGTGCTTAGCCATCTCTCTAGCCTGTGGAACATACCTTTGGAGATCAGGCTCAGCAAGCCCTAAGCTCCACAAGGAAATACCAGCAAAGGTGCTTCTGAAGGAAATTCCACAGCCCCACGGAGAAACATGGAAGAGTGGTCAGGTGTGCTCAAGGCAGCAGCTGCGGTGAAGAGAAGCTCTGGGTTAGTCCCTGGCCAGGTGAGCCTTCAGGGTTGTATTTGAACCTTCTGAGTTTGGAGAATTCTTGTTTTCAATTATCTGTCACTGGGCCTCAGGTTTAACAGTTCTCAGTGTGTGAATGAGAAAAAAAAAGTCTTCTGATGAATCTTAATCCCTGAGGTACAACTCTCTCTCCCTCGATAATTACTACATGGGTTTTCTCTGGAAGCTGTTTCAGACTTAATTAGAATTTAATGACTTAGGTAACAAACTGTAGAAATGATCCTTGGAGCCACAGTCTTGAGTTTAATTAGTTAACAGAAGGATGTGCAGTTAGGGCATGCACAGCAGCCAGGTTCTGTGCATCCAGTTGCCGGTCTCCAGTCCTCTCTTCGCCTTCACTGCATCCCAAAGCTGTGAATCAGAAGGGGACCCACAGTGTAGGCACAGAAAAAGCAATGTCCTGTTCTTTCCCTTGACCTGTTTTATCCACCAAGGATGACAAAACCATCCATCTCTGGAGATTCCACATTCTGAGCAAGTCTCAGTCAGTTAGGACAGAGAAGTTCTCCTCGCGGTAGGCACATTGGTGTTTCAAGGTCTCTGAAAGAGATTGTTTCCTTTTTTGTCCATTAAACAGCAGCTGGACCCCCAAGCTCAATGGAACTCATGTAAAAGACTAATCCTGTCCTACAACAACTGTCTGTAGATATGAGAAAGTTATTGACTGATTTGTTGGTAGAGACAGGGAATTTACACAGAGAGCCAAATTACCAAATGAATTTAGGATAAACTGTGCTTTACAAAATGATATGCCACTTACTTGATGCTGAGTTTCTCTTCTGGATCTTTGCTATATTATGTCTTATGGGAAATGACAAAGAATCCAAGGCATGCCACAGTATTGTTTTGAAGGAGGAGGTTAACGCTTGACAGCCCAGAAGGGCTACTGTAGATTAAATGAGCAAGGTGAGGAGCAAGGTGAGCCTGGAGCCTCTTGTCCTGTCAGAAACTCAGGACATGCCCAGAAGCACAGAGAGATATCAGCACTGGAGCTGTTCCCCATAAGACCACCATTGGGACAACTGCCAAGGTCTGAATGAATAACAGTATGGAAATCAACACTTAATTTTCTGACTTTCTTCAGCTGTCTTGTGGTTATATAAGCACATATTTTATTTTTGTAAATCAATACTGAAGAGTTTAGAAGAAATAAGTGAGCACCTCTGCAGGCTGATGGGGATGGAGCAATACATGAGGTGGTAGTGGTTGTTTTCAAATTGTTTTGCAGTTTCTCTCTTAACCCTGTAAGCATTCAAATAATTGATACTGGACTATTATATTTATTTGACAAGCTTTATGGCTCAAGAACTGAGCACTATTTATCTATTTTAACCCTCTAAGATAATCTTGCTTCCTCCCAGCTAAAATCCTGAGATACTTGGTTTTAAGGCTTTCTCTGCTATAGCTGCTCCCTCCTGGACCTCTCCTTGTGGCTGAATCCTCACTTCCTCTCTCCTCCTCTCCTGGCTGGCAGGAAGTCCAGCCGAATTCTCTTCCTACTCAGCCATCAGCTGTCAAGTTTCTTTATTGACTTATCAGAGAACAACTACGGAGCAAAGTTTAGACATGAGATTTTTCAGAACAGGGATTGCAACCACATATGGAAAGCACAGAAATCAGCATTTGAATCTTTACATAGGACACAATAACATGCCTACAATAAAGAGCTGTGTTCACAAACCACTGTAGACCAGAGGGCACTCATGGGTCCCTTAAAGAATCTGAAGCAGGAAAGGAGAGAAAAAATTGAAGCCTCTGCACAGAGAAAAGATTGCTGGTTGAGATCAGAATCCCTGAGAGGTCAGGAGATGTGTGGGGACCATAGGAAACTGAAACACAGAGGCTTTCTGTGGAGAGCCACAGGGTCCACACTGCCTGCTCCACAGAGGACACTGGCACCTCTTGACAGTGACTTCCACCCATTCCCACTGGGCACCCTAGACAGGGTGACAGTTTTCCTGACAGGAGTGCGCCACTGATGCGGGATTCGGGAGAGGAGCTGCTTCTATTGCAGAGCAGCCATGTCCTCAATCTGGAGCCACCACAGACCTGTGCATCTCAGTCTCCGGAGCAGGCTGTGTGGCTGCACTAGACCCATGCTGGAGGTCCCACTGAAGCGGCCATCTTCACACTTTATCCCCGGAGCCCAGCTCTGGCTGCATGAGCCTGTGCTCTGGGCCAGACACCATGAAGTGCTAGTCTCTCCCAACCGCAGAGCTGCATGACCTGTGCACATCCTGTGCTTGTGTTGGCTCCCCATTTTCCCTGTCCCTCCTTGTGACATGTGGTTACCAGTGTGGCAGCAAAGTTTGTTCCTCTGGACGCAGTCCTATCGCTGAACGGGCCCCAGAGGCTTTGCTCATGCACATGCTGTGTTCAGTTCCGAGCTCCGTGGTGTTCCACTCATCAACACCAGCGCCATGCAAGTGTCTTGTATGACAGAGCCAGCACCAACAGGGATCCTTCTCTGCTGGAGACAGTAAAGTCACCAGGACCTTGGTGATCATTGCTATGAAAGTCGCTCAAGCTTTCTTTACCACTGAGAACATGCCCTGCATCACTGCCCAGATCCTTCTTATCGTCCTCACCATTGTCTAGGACTTCAGTGTCATTTTTAGGAGGAGTGTCTTAAGTACAGTGATATTTCCATTCCACAAAAAGTCCTTCCTTCTTTGCATCTTAGAAATCCAGGGTATCTGTAGCTATCTATGGAGACATTTTACAAGTGTTTGATCTTCTGTTTGCTTGTTATGTATTTATTTTTAAAGATTTATTTTTATTTATGTATATGAGTATTTATTTTATGTATATGAACCTCCATCTATGTGTGTTGGAAGAGCCTGCTGTTTGAGGTCACAGCCCACCATGTCTGGACAGCTCTCCTGAGCTTGATGCAGAACTGAGGATTCCCTTTCTCAACAGGGGGTCTTCTCTCTCTCTCTTTCTCTCTCTCTCTCTCTCTCTCTCTCTGAATTCCTCTGGAAAGTGTTTCTAAGATGACCCCCACTCATGCCAGAGCTCATGGAGCCCATGGTCAAAATGCAGGTTTCACTTCAGCTGATAAGAACCCGTGTAAAGCATTCCTGGCATCCTAAGCCCCAGCCAATAGTGTATACCTACCCTGGATACCCCTCTCCCACCTCCCAAGAACAATATAACATTTGTTCATCCCACAAAAAATGAACTCTCACTAAAGCTGCTCCCAGAAATCAGTCATTCCTTTGTACTCAGGGCCCTTCCCAAACCCCCATTTGTCGCCTCTGCTCTCTTTGCCCTTATGTAACTATCAGCCAAACGTCCCTAGGTGGGGAGGATGGTGGCTGGGAGGGTCACATATATTTGTGCACCACATGGACCCACAGAGGTCAGAAGGAGGTATCCGGTTCCCAGAGATTAGAGTTACAGATAACTATAAATTGTAATGTGTGTGTTGAGACTCAAATTCCTCTCCTCTGGAAGAGCAGGCAGTGACTTTAAACACTGAGCAGTCTCTCTAGCTCCTAGGTTTTAAATATTTAGTAAAAAAAAAAAAAAAATCATTCCTTTTATAGTCAACATTTACTCACTTTTTTAATTAAATTTTTATTTTTTTATATTAATTACAGTTTATTCACTTTGTATCCCAGCTCTAACCCCCTCCCAATCCCACGCACCTTCCCTCATCTCATGTACTTGTTCTTAGACTGGTTTACATGAGGCAAATCTGAACTTGATATATTTATTTTTCATCTTGATGTTTTACATACCATCATAGTCATGATAATTTTGGATAGTGAACCAATTATTCTCTTACTCTTTTTCCTGTTTAATACAATGATTAGAATAATCCAGAACAGAAAGAAAAGGCCATAGTAAACATCTCAATCTATTTCTATATTTAGAGGTATATCATATGTTAGGATGGAATATAACCTTAGCTAAAGTTTTACAGTGGTTACTTCATATCAAGATTTGAAAATCCTCATTTGAATTTCCAAAAAAGTGTTTTGTTTTCTTAATGGCTGGCTATTGAAAAATTTCAAGTACATTTATGACTCTAGTGAAATAATGTGAAATAAATGTGTTGTCTCTTTATGAGATTAATCATATCACTGAATTTACTCAACAACAATCCATTTCAATAATGAGACTTTTTGGAACATCCCAGTCACTGTGTATAACATGGACTTTTATTTACCTCCACTTGTAATTATTGTGTATATTTTCTTGAGTGTTGTTTGCTGGTGATCTTTATTTTGCCATGACTTTGTCCAAGCATTCTGTACAGCACTCTACTCTCAGAAAACAGTAGCAATTGTGCCAGAAAAAGATCTTTTTCTGTGTAAAGTTTAAGTAAATTCTAACTTTTAGTTAGTGGGAGGAGTATTACAGAAAGCTGTTTCCTAGACTCCTCATTAACTGTGCCAGCAGCACACCAGGTGGAAATCCTTTATTAGCAGAACAAAGGGGCTGAGAACAGCATAGCCAACCTCTAGAAACATTTTAGCATTTACTCTTATGGAATCAAAGTTCAACACTGAGCCAATGTAGAAAGAGAAAATGAAATCTCCCAAGTAATAGAAGAGGAAGCAGGTCATAAGAATGAGAACATTCCATGTAGCCTGGATTTCTGGGCTGGCACTATTTGTAAACCTGGAACTGGAAAGGTAGAGGACACGCTTGTGATGTTTATACAGGTAGAGAGTAATGTACGAACTGCTCCAGCCCATCAGAAACTGAAAGATGACATCACGAAGAGCCATAAGAGAGAGGAAAAGCCACTTAATTGTCAACCTGGACTGCAGCATGTAGCAATACCCTTCAATCACCCCAACTCTAGATCTATTCATGCTGCTGCCTGCTGTGATGTGATGAAGCAAGTTGGAGCTTATGAGAGCATTAAAGATCCAAAGGAGGAGGAGAAAGGGAAGAACTTTCCATGCAGCCTGTGGTTTGAGCTTTCTCCACAAGGAGGTTCTGGGACTGATGGTGGCAGCTTGGAACATGCTAAGGAGACAGGTGGTGCAGATGGAAAGGCCCCGGGCCACTCTTGCCAGATATACCACAGTTTTACAACCTGCATCACCTAGAAGGTTTTTGATATGAAGTTCTGTGGCTACATATCTGACCCCTGAGGTACAAATAATGATTGCATTTGAAAAGGCCAGATGAGTGAAGATAAGGTCTATAGGTTTTCTCTCAGAACCCATGATAAATGTATGCACATGTCTCGAAAATATAAGGAAGTTTCCTGAAATTCCAAGTCCAATAAGAAAAAGGAAGATTATTCTGTGGATGAGATCACTCCAAACCATCTTTTGACTTCATGGTGAGAACTAGGGAGGTGCATGTTGAGAAACACAGATGAGATAAGCTGACACCGTCTCCATGGATTGTCTGTGTATTCAAAGGGAAGTTTCAGAATCATGAAACTGGACATGATTGTTCTAGCAGGCACCTGATTGCATTCTTTGCTTTTATCTCTTTCATTTTCTTATTTTCAATGACATGGGTGATGATGGTGATATTGTAGACATAAACCCCATGCTAATACATCTACTTGCCTTTCAAAACAAATCTTTTTTGTTTGTTTGTTTTTTAGATTGTATATTTTTTTAAGATTTATTTATTTATTATGTATACAGTGTTCTGCCTGCATGTACACCTACAGGCCAGAAGAGGGCACCAGATCTCATTCTAGATGGTTGTGAGCCACCATGTGGTTGCTGAGAAATGAACTCAGGACCTTTGGAGGAGTAGCCAGTGCTCATAACCTCTGAGCCATCTCTCCTGCCCTGAAGGTGTCGTGTGTGTGTGTGTGTGTGTGTGTGTGTGTATGTGTGTGTGTGGTGTTTTTTATTTGTTTTGTTTGTTTGTGAGACATGTAACCAGGACCAGGGTGGCCTCAGAGTTACAGAGCTCCAATACCTCTGCTTCCTGAGGGCTGGGATTAAAGGAGTGTGTCCCCACCACCCACCTCCAAATAAATCTTTGTTGTTGTCCCTCAGCTCTAAAATCTATACTGTGATGGTGAAAATTGTGTTTAGTGGATAATTTTCTGTGCTGGAAAGTCTGGTATTATAGCCTGATAAGATCGTCAGTCAACACTGAGAAGAAAAATCCCCAGACCCTGCTGATGACGATGCTCAAAACTTTATTATGGCCAGGCAGCTCTTGTCTCTGGAGAGGATGTGCATCTACCAAAGCACTCCGTATTCCCTTATATGTTTTTTTTCTTTTTTTTTTTTTTTGCTGGCAGGTAGCTGTAAGCTAGAAAGTTACAAGTGACAAAGAAAAGCAATTAGCTTGGACTAAAGCACAAATTAAACCAACAAACAACAAACAGACATGGTTTTAGTGTGACCCAGTTTGAACAATTTCTTTGAACAGATGTTATCTCCTTCCTGTTATCACACCTTCCTTACAACACACTGAACCTAAGTACACAAGTAAAGTTGAGGCAAGTTTTTTCTTTTTGGAAAAGACTTCTTTTTCCCAGGATATATTACATCTAAAAAACAATATTGTTATTTTCTCTCTAAAGGCCACAAACTGGCTGCATCTCATGAAACTGAGAAGCTTCTGTAAAGCAAAGGACACTGTCATCAGAACAAAATGACAGCCTACAGATTGGAAAGGATTTTCACCAACCCTGTATCTGACAGAGGACTGCTATCTAGAATATATAAAGAACTCAAGAAGTTAAACAGCAACAAATCAGTTAATCCAATTAAAAAATGGAGTACAGAGCTAAACAGAGGATCTTGATAGAGGAATATTGAATGGCAGAGAAACACTTAAAGAAATGCTCAACCTCATTAGCCATCAGGGAATGCAAATCAAAATGACCCTGAGATTTCACCTTACATTTCATCAGAATGGCTAAGATGAAAAACTCAAGTGACAACACATGCTGGAGAGGTTGTGGAGAAAGGGGAACCCTTCTCCACTGCTGGTGGGAATGTAAACTTGTACAACCACTGTGGAAATCAATCTGGCGCTTTCTCAGACAACTAGGAATAGTGCTTCCTCAAGATCCAGCTACACCACTCCTAAGCATGTATCCAAAAGATGCTCAAGTACACAATAAGAACATTTTCTCAACCATGTTTATAGCAGCTTTATTTATAATAGCCAGAAGCTGGAAACAACCCAGGTGCCCCTCAGTTGAGAAATGGATACAGAAATTGTGGTGTATCTACACAATGGAATATTACTCAGTGATAAAAAAACAAAACAAAAAAAAAAGCAAAAAACAAGGAAATCATGAAATTTGTAGGCAAATTGTGGGATCTGGAAAAGATCATCCTGAGAAGCAGAAAGACACACAGGATATATACTCACTCAAAAGTGGATATTAGACATATAATATAGGATAAACCTACTAAAATCTGTGCACCTAAAGAAACTAATCAAGAAGGGGGAATCTGGCTAAGATGTTCAATCCCCATTCAGAAAGGCTAAGAAGATGGACATCAGAAGAAGGGGAAAACTGGGAACAGGACAGGAGCCTGCCTCAGAGTGCCTTTGAAAGGCTCTAACCTGCAGGGTATCAAAGCAGATGCTGAGACTTATGGCCAACCTTTGGGCAGAATGCAGGGAATCTTATGGAAAATAATAAGACCTGGACAGGACAGGAGCTCCTCAAAGAGAGCAACAGAGCCAAAAAATCTGGGCACAGTGGTCTTTTCTGAGACTGATACTCCAGCCAAGGACCATTGATGGAGAAAACCTAGAACCCCTGCACAGACGTAGCCCATGACAGTTCAGTGTGCAAGCGGGGTTCCATAGTAATCGGAAGAGTGACTGCCTCTGATATGAACTGATTGGCCTGCTCTTTGATCACTTCCTCTTGAGTGGGGAGCAGCCTTACCAGGCCACAGAGGAAGACAATGCAGCTGGTCCTGATGAGACCTAATAGAATAGGATCAGAAGAAAGGGGAGGAGGTCCTCCCCCATTAGTGGACTTGGGGAGGGACATGGGTAGAGAAGGAGGAGGGAGGGTGGGATTGGGAGGGGAGAAGAGAGGGGGCTACAGGGGGGATACAAAGTGAATAAACGATAATTAATAAAAATAAAATAAGATTGTTTTAAACTTGTAAGCCATGAGTAAGTTGCTCCTATCTTGTATGTACCCTGCCAGCTAACTTGCCCAAAATGGACAACTTCTCAGTGCAGTTGTATTATTCTTAAAACTACTAATTGCTGGAAAATATTTTATTACTTCACTATTCTTAAAAAATAATGGGTTACAATATTACCAGGATAACTGCTAAGTTCTTGTTTGTAGGAAATGTTAGCTTCATGGCATGGCTGAGGTACCTGCTGGATACCAGTTAGGAAACAATGTTTTGTTTGTACCCAGTCAGGATGAGTTAACCTGGCTCCCCAAAATTATAATTTTGTAAATTTCTCCTTTCAAATAATTGGACTAACAGTAGCCAAGGCATAATCCAGAGAGTTCTCTGGTTCATCCTGGCCAGTATTATTAAAGCCTCTTTTTACTAAATTTATTCTTGTCATGATGAATCTCTGAGCAACCTCAGACCTATAATTGCATGATCATTTCCTTCCTAGATAAATGTTCACTATGGACAGTACTGCATAGTCAGTTTCAAAACAAATTCGATCCTGAAAGTAGCTTCAGATGCCCCTTCCTTTTCACTGTTTACACCTGTTCTGTGGCTACTTCCTCTAAGATTAAAACCTCCGTGGAAGGAGGCTCCTTAAACACCAGATGTTAAAAGGGATGTAAAAGAACAGTATGTTTTTAGGGGAGCCCTGCGAAACATTCCATCCTTCAGGGAGGCTCATTCTTCCAATGTAAACAACTTTAGAGCTTCAGAAAGTCCCCAAAACTGACTTACTCACTAGTCCCTGTCCCTCCATATGTATATATAAACAGATTACTGAAAGATGCTCTCAGACAAGTCTGGTTGCTTGAAAGATTGCAGAGACCAGCCAAGTTGCTAGGAACAGGTCAGACCAACTAGGCTGACACCCTTGGACAAGACACTACCTGGACAAGACACCCTTCAACCTGTTGAGCTGTTTACCAGATGTGCAGTATATTACAGATCTTCAGCTTTTGTGAGCTGTCGTTCCTGCTAAAGTAAGCTTTAGTGATGTAGTTTTCTTTGAGTCATCTGTGTACTGTAACTCTTCACCCATTAATACACATATTAAGTAACCAAAGTAAAACTTATTTGTAAAGTTCAAGGTTTTTCTAGGCCTGCCCTTGCTCTTATTAGCGACATGGAGACATTTATATTTATTAAAAGCTTCAGACAGTATAGCTAGGCAGATACCTAGCTATTCACCCCAGCCATTGGGTCTGGCCTACTTCTGAGCCATTAGGCCCATTGCCCGCCATCTTAGTTTCACTCTGGCACCTCCTTCATCCCTGTTCTGATGGCAATACCCCAGTCCCCACCTGTGACCCTCTCTCTGTCCCTGAGTGCCAGAAATCCTGTCTTAATTGTCAAGACCAGCTATTGGCCATTCAGCTCTTTGTTTAACCAATCAAAACATGATGGAAAACATGGTTTAGGACATACTGAGACAGGAGATGCTTCATAATAATGACAATGCCGAAGTCTGGACTGCACCCGTGTCTTTGGGTAACTGCACCCGTGTCTTTGGGTAGATCCAGCTTTTGAATACATAGCATACAAAAACACTTACTGGTTTACCAAGTTGTACTTTGGTGTTGTCTATGCTTTGGTCTACCCTTGGTTTTCTGTCTCTGGCAATAGACCTTTGTTTACAACTCTCCAGAAATAGTGTTCAAGACAACACCAAATAAATAACTTTCTGTGAGTTGTCTAGGTGCTTCCTAGATCCTTTATCCCAGTCTATGTTTAAGCCCTAGACAAATCACTTTTGAGTTACTAACAAATTACAGCTTTTCCCTAAATGTTTATTTTGCTAAATGGAGTTATGTTTTCAAATTAGGGACTATATAGAAGGTTTCAGTCAGTTTTTTTTTTTAAACATTCATCTTTAGATTTAACACACTGTATCTCTGTTACTGTGATAAAACACTGAGAAAAACTATTTATTGAGAAAGTATTTATTTATCTGGTCTACAGAGTTAGTTCCACATCACAGCCCATCCTAGAGGGAAAATAAAGCAGCAACCTGGAGATGGAACTAAAGCAGAGACCGTGGAGGAAGACTTCGTACTGTTTTTCTCTGCTATGTCTCTTCTGGAGCAAGGGTCCACATGCCCAGGTGTGCTGCCTAGTGTAATATCAACCTGACTGGAGCTGGAGTGTTATTTGGGAGTCAGGAACCTCAGCTGAGAAAATCCCCCCACCGGGTCGGCGTGTTGGCAAGCCTGTGCTGCATTTTCTTCTTTGATGGTTGACTAAGAAGGCCAAGCCAGACTGGGTCAAGGGATCAGGCCAGTAACAGTGTTCCTCCATGGCCTGAGCTTCAGTTCCTCTGTCCAGGTTCCCTCCTTGAGTTCCTGCCCTGACTTCCCTGGATGATCAGCTTTCTCTAGTAGTAAGATAAAATAAACCCTTTCTTCCCCAGATTGTTTTTGGTCATGGTGTTGTTTTATCACATCAATAGAAAAGTAATGAAAACACATAAAAATATTCTTGTCTCGTTCTTCTATTGATTTATATTGAACTGTGTATGCATTTCCTTATAGCTGCTTTGAAGTCACCATCTTTTATAAAATCCATAAAATCTATTAATGAAGATAGATACTTACAATATTTTATTAGATCAAAAATTAGCCTATAATGCTGGCACTTTTATTGTATCAGTAAAATAATGAGGCAGTAATGTAATATTCTTCATATTGTAACTTTCAAATAGCAGCTGCATCTGCTGAATCAGGTACTGAGAATGGAAATCGTACGACGAAGGACAAACATGTCAATCATTTTAACAGAGTTTGCTAGTTTACCAAGTCTCTAGTTCCCTGCTGCTTGAATTGTGGGGCTTCTAGCTCTGCCCCACAAACACCAGAATAAATTCCCTTTGAGATGGTACAGGATAGAGAAGCAGATTTCTGTCTCCCTCTAGTTTTCTCTTACTTCTGTGTCAGGCCCGTGGGTCTGTTTCCTGAGAACTGAAGCTACTGCAGAATGCTATTCCTTTCTACACAGCATGACAGAAGCAGTTGTTACTTCCTTGCTTACCAAGAGATAAAAGAAACTGTCGCCACAAAGTCTGCCTCCTCCTGAGTATCCCAGCATCCAGCCACATGTCCAGTTCTAAGAATCAGCAGGACAGGGACGAGAACAAACTACCCGAGAGTTAGTTTTTCTTAAACACTGAATATTACTTCTAGGTGTGGTGGTACACACCTTTAATCCCAGCACTCAGGAGGCAGAGTCAAGAGGATCTGTGAGTTTGAGGTCAGCCTGTTCTACAGAGTGAGTTCCAGCTGCACAGAGAAATCCCGTCTGGAAAAACCAATCAACCAGCCAGCCACCATCCAACCAACCAGCCAAAAAAGAATGATGTTATTTTCTAAGGAGGAAATGTAAAATAAAGAAAATGCTCGCAATCTATGGAAAGGAAACAAAGAACCAGATGTAGATCCCTTTGGGCAACTTCAAACTCAACTGTTATTGTTTTCATCTCAAGGTAGAGGACATGCTTATGAAATACCATGCTTGCCCACAGCACAGCAAAGCACAATAGCTCTCTATATTATGAATGCAAGAAAATTGCTGTTTATTTTTCTGATGTTGTGGAAAAGAATTTCAAACATTATTAATTTTACTAATTTATTGTGTTCATTCTGGCATTTCTGATGGAATATTGAGGCTCAGGCTTGCATAAATTTGAGAGTGCAAAAGAAGAGCAAGGAGAGAACTTTCATGCAGACCTCAGTCTGAGCTTCCTCAAACTGGAGGTTCTAGGGTCAGATGGTGATGGCCTGCACCACTGTGAAGAGTGTGCCTGTGCAGGAAAAAATGGTTCCTAGGCTCACTGGCCATATAAATAACAGTTCTGTGTGGACTAGAGAGCTGGATTAGCATGGCTTTTGTAGGGGACTCTGATTCAGTTCTCCACACCGATAGGATGGCTAACAAACATCTCTATTTCTAGTTCTAGCTGATCTGGTGTGTCCTCTCATCTCATTACAAAGTGTGGGCTGCTGGTGTACAGGCATACATGCAGGCAAAACAAATACACATAAAAAATAAATGCATCTTAAAAGCAAGAAGACTCTTGCAGCCTGTGTCATATAGATATTTGCAAATGATGAGTGGATGTGAGTAAGGAGTACAGGCTCTTCTCAGCACCTGCCCCAAATCAAACATAAGTCACAAAACAGATGTGTTTGCCATGGAACCTGGTTCTGTTAGATGGATTAGACTGTTCCTCTGGTAGGTATGACCTTTAAACTCCTGGTTTCTGTCTTCATGGTCAGAAATACTTGGTTCCAGCAACCACCTTTTTGAACAAGTAACCAGTAATGATGATATCTATCTGTGAACACAGTTCATGCCATGGTTCTTTTTTGCTATATGAGGGGAATCAAAAGATATTCAATGGAGGAGATTTTTATCGCACAGCTCCATTCCTACTTTGGTGGTATGCTTTGTGGGTCATTGCACTAGTCTAACTGTGTCCTCATATCTAATATTTTAAAAAGCTCAGTATTTAATTCAGTGTATTATTATTATTATTATTGCATAGTAGTAAACCTTATATACTTATTGGAAACCTTTATATGCATCACCTATAGTCAATTTTAGCATGGATGAATTGAACCCAAATTCTAACAACTAGAATGTGTCCATCATTATTTCATTTCACCCTCTCATAGCCTCATTGTAAAGTTACAAATGTCCAGGACACATGCTTTACCTGTCTTCCTTTTCTACAGTGAACACATAAGACACTTGAGAAGTCCTGTTGCTTCAACTTCAACTTCTCACAGATTTAGCCACATTTCAACTTTCATAGTATTTTTACTTTGATCAGTATTTCTTTTGACCTTGCATTTGGAGGAACATAATTTCCAGAGTTGTTTTCAGAGTCTAAGTTTTATACCTTTGATAACCTATATCCTATTTTCCCAGAAAGTTATTTATAAGTTGTAAACTGTCTGTGATTTCACTGTTAAAAACATTCAGTGATAAGCCTAAGCATGGTAGTGTATGCGTGTAATCCCAGCACTCAGGGAGGCAGTGGCAGGTGGACCTCTGTGAGTTTGAGGCCAACCTGCTCTACAAAGCAAGTCTAGGACAGCTGAGGCTACACAGAGAAACCCTGTCTCAAAAAACAAAATGAACAAACAAACAGAACAACAAAACAAAAAATTTAGTGATATCTTATAGTCCTTAGTATTGAGTGGAAATGTCTAACTTTTACATATAGGATTCACAGTTAAATCATAAATCAGGCAAAACATCCAGGAAGAAGTCTCTAGCCTGAAAAGTAAAATAATTAATACTGTCATCAGGAACAGTGATCCAGAGGAACCCTGCACTGAGTAGAAGGGTCTTTAGCAAAGGTCTGAGTTCTCAGGGAGTGACCCTGGGGACAGCTAAGACTCCTGGGACCATTCGTAATATGTTGATCTAGTTGTACTAGGAAACAGGACTGGTGGGTTGTTACTGGCCTTTATGAAAGAAGGACAATGAGTGTGTCAGGGATCCCAATAGTTATTTCTCATATTAAAGCAGATTGGGGTTTCACTGCCAGATGTGATTAGACAGGGGTCTTGATGGGATTTTGAAGCTGCAGCTTGAATTTGGTACAAACTATGGTTTTAGTTAAACTTGAAGTCTGTTTTGCTTTTTTTTTTTTTTTCCAAACCTGGTTGGCAATGGGCTGTTTTTACCCTTATCAGTGCAAAATGGCTTAGACTTAAATCAGAGAGGGATCTATCTATCTATCTACCTATCTATCCACCTACCTATCTATCATTCTATTTATTTATTTAGAGTCAGGGTCTTATGTAATCCAGGCTGAATTTGAATTTGGTATGTAGGCAGGGATAAACTTTAACTCAAACGCTCCTGTCTTTACCTCCCAAGGGCTGGAGTTACTAAATGTGTTTTTGTGCCTAGTTGAGGTTTTTTTTTTTTTTTTTTTTTTATCACATCTGTGAGTGCCAATCTGGTGTCTCCCTGTTGTGTGACAAAACTTTTCCTGGATAGATGCAACACATATGACTACTCACCCCAGATTGGGATCCCAAACAAGACCAAATTACACATACCACAAAAGTCCAGCTTGGTGAACCAAGGAGTTTTCTTGGGGTTACTTACAAGTCAGGGGTTGCTTACAGGATGACATAAAGACATCTGTGTTACTGAGGCCCAACCCAGCATGAGTGACAGCTCACAAGAGCTGGGAAATATGGAGTATACTGCACAGCCTACAGTTGGTTTGGTGTTAGAGTTTTTTTTGGTATGGCTGAGAGTCAGTCTCTCTCTCTCTCTGTCTCTCACTTTGCTTGCATTCTGTGTGGACGAAGGGGATTGATGAGGTGCTGCCATGAAATAAGTGCATTTTTGAGTTATGGGTCCTCAGTATTGGCTGCATAGAGCACAGTAAAATGGGGTGTACTGGTGTGAGCAGGGATTCCCTCATCTAAGAGGTCGGGGTGGCATTTGTCTCTGCAGGGCCTTGTGAGCAGCAGTTATGGCAGTTTCCTTTGCAGCCTGCTTCTCCTGTTTCTTTGCCAACCTGTTTGTCAGGCAGGCTGCTCTGTTCTGCATCAGTCTAAGCTGATTCCACAACTCGGACCTTGGCAGAATGTTATTCTTTGTGTCTGGGGACTCCATTCTCATTTCTCAGGGATTTAGGGTACGCTTTGGGCACCTTTCCTAGAACAGGAGGAATCTGGATGCTTCAGTGGTTCCATCTGTTTGTGTGTGTTCTGAGTACTTAGAATGCTCTGTTCACTGCTCTTCTTCCTGCTAAACTCACAGGATTTCTTAAATGTGTCCTGATCATCTGTGTCCTGATGATCTCCTATGTGACTTGCATGAACTTAGCCTTGTGGGTTCATGCTGCCTCATGACTGCTTTTCAATTGTTCCTCTGACAAAGGGGTAATTATCCCCTGTTCTACTGCATCCTAGAAATCACCACCCCATTCTTTATATCTGCATGTAATGAAAAATGATCCAGGACTTAATAGCAACTATATCAACATTACTACATTTGTTACTAGATTTGGAATAATTATTAAATATTAACTTAGAGAATGGAATCTATAGAAATCCCTACAATGTTTTCACTTCTAGTCCTGATGGAAAAATAATAAATGTTTTCCATTTGTTTAGACTAGTGGGAACTTTTTTTCTTTTCTCCAAACTTTAATGGCCTGATTCCTACTTGAGGCTAGACTCTGGGACATCTCCTAAGTAATTTCTCTTTTCTAATGGAAGTGAAGACTCACAGGGAGGTAGAAATGACCCCTCTCCTAGATTATCTTATAAACTACTTTAGAGAACTAGTTTAAAACATATGATTTCCATTTAAAAATATAAATAATATACATCTGGGTCTAATCCTAGCACCTTGAGGTACCTTAGTTCTTCCATGACAATTAGCAAACTTAAAATTTTGTTCCTTGTTGATTAGTACTGGGCTAAAATTAAGATGGGCTGTTTTAGGATGTACTAGTCCACAGCCTGGATCCTTCACAGCAGGAATTTTCAATGACAGAAATGACAATTTTCAGCCTTAATTGTTTATATGTCTCTTTATCCACCAGGCATTTAATTATTGAAACGTTCTTACAAGTATACATAATATTATGTGATAGAATCAAAAGACTTTAACAAACACCTCAAGTTCATCATAAATGTGTTTAGAGATACCAACTCATTGTTTAAGAAAAAAAAAACTTGCCAACTTGAAATACAGAGGTCACTAAAAATTAAAAAGTACAAATTTTATAAGCAGCAATGGTAATAATAGGTCAGAGTCATTATGCTAAGAAATGTGGATACTGAAAGCAATGTTTTCTATTTGTTTTGTCTTGTTTCTAAGACAAGGTATTCCTGTGTAACAGAGGCTAGCCTCCAACATGTAATTTTCCTGACTTTGTGCCCTAGTGTTGGTGTCACAAGAGTGTATCATCTGGCCTGTCTCAAGTTTCTTTGTTTTATTCACCGTTTGTTTTACCTGTTTAACATCTGTGGGTGTTTATTCTGTAGGTATGTCTTCTGTGTGTTACATGCATGCCTGGTACCTGTGGAGGCCAGGAGAAGCCCCAGAACTATAAATGCCCTCAAACTATAGTTTCAGATGGATGTGAGGTATAATATAAGTCCTGGGAGAAACCCAGGTTCTATGGAAAAGCAGCAAGTGCTCTTAACCTCTGATACATATGTCTAGCCCCTGCCTCAAAACTTTTATGGACTTTTGAAATTTTTATGTATCTTATTGACTACTTTAAAAAGGCAACCTTAGGCAAAGACCCACCCAGAGCTTTTTCATGATGCTACGACCTGAGGATGGATAGTGATGCCTCACCATTTCTGTTCCATTTCTCTGTCTCCAGGAAGTCATCTCCTTTGATCGTTTTGGAGCTAGGAACCAGTCTTGTTATGGTCACAAAGAAACTGGATGACCCAAGTCTCACAGATTGTCTCAACTACTCTCTGGCTTAGTCAGAGAGACGTCAGCTTTAGTGAAACTCTCCATGACACAACTGAGAATGATCTCACCTCATGGACTCACCTGGACTTCTGTGGTGCAGATAGGCTCGGGAGCAGCTCTGGGAAGATGACACTTCCCAGGTCATATTTGTACTGTCTGGATCTGTGGGGCTCTTGTTTGCCTTTAGGTATTACAGACTTCAAGTTTCTTGTTGTCACAGTGTCAGAGGGAAGGAAGAGCCTCTGCAGGGCCTCAGTCCCTGAAGTACAGCTTCCCTCTGTCCCCACAGTTACTACATCTGTTTTGCTCAGAAGTTATTTCAGGCTTAATTAGGGTTTGTTGTTTTGAGAGGAAGGATGTGAGGTGAGAAAGTGAATAACTAACCAGTTTCTGTGTACAGAACTTCCTGTATCTCCAGACTGGTTTCCATCTTCCCAAAGTGTTAAGTTGGGACCTGCCTGGGGACCAGATTTTGACACACAGAGCAACTGTCTTCCTTTTCTTTCTCTTGTTAGACAGGAGTAGAACAGATGATGCTCTGTTTCCCACGCAATTCCCAACCATGGACCAGGATAAGTTTAGACTTCCTCATCTACCTGTGTCCGTTTCTAGTGAAGGTTTTGTTGCAACTGATTCTTTCATTCCTGCACATTAAATACATTGATTATCACATGGTACTTAAAATATAAATGCCCTCCTATATTGGCCTTATTCTCAAAGCAATCCTTACTTATTATAAAATTTAAGGGCACTTTTGAAAAGTTTGTGTACCCAGGAGTGGTCATTCCAGATACTTTTCATTCTAGTTTTTAGGAGCACCTTCCTTTCCCAGATGCAAAATGATGTAAATAAATGTGTTTTCAGGACTGAGATTAGAAATGATGGAATCATTATTTTGTTCTTGAAGACAAAACACCACAGGGTTGCCTTGGGAGATGAGTTCAAGGTCACAGCTCTCACTCTTCCACGTGTGCCGCACATGTGGGCGAAGCTGACACACGGTAGAAGATAAAAATATTTTTTTCTGTAAATGAAAGGACAGCTTGTGAACAAACCAGGATCTCCATAACCATGTATTGAATAGGCAATCTTGGCACGGAGAGACTAAGTTGTGCACTAACTACTTCAGGATAGATTAAAAGTAAGAGCTGTTGGCCAAATGGGCCCAATGGGAATCCCCAAACAACTCAGGCTGTTGCAGGACTGTAGGCGCTCTCCACAAACTGATAGCAAAAGTCCCACTGATGAAGACCTCATGTACACAACTCGTTAAAATGCTTAGTCTGTGCCAATATAGAGCCTTCACACCTATGTTCCATTGTCTTTGGTATAGGAATGTGCTCTGTTTGCTCTCAAGAGAGAAACATAAACACCAAGCCAGAAACAGTACTCAGCTGCAGAGAAAGCAGTTAAACCCATTCCCCTGCAAGAAGTTTTTCTGTTTTGTTTGTTTGTTTGTTTTTCTTTATCATGGGGAGGAACTGCTTTGGTGAACAGCCCTTCATGGTCCTCCATCCCTTTAGGAGTGGCACTCACACAGCTCAGAGCAGGCAGGAGCCTCCCTGGGATGACTACAGTGCAATGTCTTGAGGACTTCCAGATCCAGGTGCTTTCTGGATCCTCCAGGTCTTTTGGGCTCAAAGCTGTGGTGTTATTAAGGCCCCCAATGTCCTGCTGTTTGCAAAGGCTGTGCCAATTTGGGTCCACAAAAAAAAAATACCCTCTGAGCTTTCAGCATTGTGGTCCCCTTGTCTGCAGCTCCACAGGATGAACCAGCACAACTCAGGGATGATGGATTCTGGGATACCAGGGAGGTGGGGAGGAGAGACCTAAAGATCATGGTGATCATATAGACCACAGTGACTGACTGGCACATGATGATCAGTATAGACCACAGTGACTGACTGGAACTGAGAGGTGGAAGCACCAGTGAGGTGTTTCCACATCCCTGTGCCAGTGACACTCTTGTCTCCACGCATGTGATGGCAAAATTTGAGGGACACAGTTTGCCAGAGATTCATGTGGTAGTACTTGAAGGTCTAACCTGGTTATAATTTTCAACAGCATCGACATTAGTTTTCTTCAATTTTGGAACTTAGCAATACCAAACAGTTGTGGATCAAATTTGCTGGGCTGTGGTGACTTCGCTAGTCTCATTATGAAGCTCAGCTCAGATAAGGTCATCTTCTCACCCCTACCTACCCTGTCTTGCTCTCTTGCTGTGGCTCTGGGGAAAAATGATTTCTTACAGAAGTCTTGCCTCCAGTATTTTTCCCAGTGCTAATGATAAAGGCTAAAAGTCACACGACAGGCATGGTAGAATGGGAAGGTGGTAAGAATCCACTTTCTACAATTGTAGAAACATTCAAGAGGTCTTAGGATTGCATATACTAGGCTTATTAATAAAAAAATCTAGAAGAAACCACGATCTAACCAGACAAGCAAGACTCCAAGTAGAAGGAGGGAGCACCAATTTATGTGCAAAAACATTGACCCAAAATTTACCCTGCTACAAGATGTGCAGGGATATAGATAGAGCAGAGATTGAGGGACTGTCCAAACAATGCACAGACACACCATGGGAGAGAACCAACCCCTCACACAATTAGTGACACTCTGCTATGCCTGCAGAGAGGAGCCTAGCATAGCTGTCTATTGAAAGGCTCCACCTAGCAACAGATGGAAACACATGCAGAGACTCACAGGCAAACATTGGACAGAGAGAAGGGAGACTTGTGGAAGAGTGGTAGGAAAGATAAAAGGACCAGAGGGAACAGGATCTCCACAAGAAAACCAACAGCCCCAACTCACCTGGCCCAGAGGGACTTGTAGAGACTGAAACATCAGCCAAGGACTATTTATAGACTGGACCTATGCCCCAACCCGCAGGGCTTCAAGGGGTTCCTAAGGTGGAGATTGGAAGGAATGGGGGGGGTGGGTAGGGACGAGAAGCGCAAGAAATGAAGGCCAAGTCTGTTTGTCTGATCAAAGCCTCTTTATTAGAAATTTTTACCCAGCTTATATAGGGAGAAGGCAGGAAAGGGGGAAGGTTAATCTACTGTTGCAGGAAATAGGAAGAGTGCTTTCATGGGTTAACCATTGTATCTGCAAGATACCATAAGGATGTTTTCTTATCACCTCCCCCTGAGGGGGGAGCAGCCTTACCAGGCCACAGTAGAGGACAATGCAGCCACTTTTGAAGAGAACTGATAGACTAAGATCAGAAAGAAGAAGAGAATCTCCCCTATTAGTGGACTTGGGGAGGGGCATGCATGCAGAAACAGGAGGGAGGGTGGGATCGGGAGGGACTTATGGGGGGATACAAAATGAATAAAGTGTAATTAATAAAAAAGAAAAGAATAATTCATAAAAAATACATCTTTTTGCTCTCAAAAAAAAAAAAAAGATACGTTACAGATGCTCTAACAAACGGATGTCCTCACAATCTATCATCCATGATTTAGGGTCTTAGATAACTCTTTCACTAAATAGCTTTAGGTCTCCACTAAATGACCTTTGCTCTCTACTTGGCTTTGGCTTCAGTAACTACCTTTGTCTCCACTAGATAGCTTTGGCTCACTAATTGACTTTGGCTTCAGCAGATACCTTTGTCTCCACTAGATAGTTTTGACTTTGGCTTCCATAGATAGCTTTGGCTCCCGGCAGACCTATATACTCAATGGACCACTTGGTCTCATATGAGTCTCCTAGCAAGGAGCGAGGGCTATCTCTGACTTTACATGCCTTTTGATCACTTCTCCCTGATGGGGCTGCCTGCCAGGCCACTGTGGTAGAGGATGAGCTCAGTCCTGATAGGACCTGATGTACTGGGATGGGAAGGTGGTGGTAGGTGGAACCTGTTTTCTGAGGGGGAGTGGAGGGAGGATATGGGGAAAACAGAAGGAGAACAAGATGGGAGGAGAAGTGGGAAGGGGCTATGATTAGGATGTAAAGTGCATAAATAACTAAACTTAAAAAAGAAAAAGAGCTATTATAATATTTATTTTAAAGTTGTGATATATTACAACACTAAGACAGTTTGGTGAGGAATGGCTGTAATCCAGCCTTTGGGATGCTGAGGCAGCTCAAGATCAGTCTGTGCTTAGAGCCAGGTCAGCCTAAGCTATAAAGCAAATGTTATGTCCCCACAACTAAAATTCATCGGGACAAAGCTGTTTACCATGTATGTACCTTTAGCTCATACAGAATAGACACAGAATATAATTTCTACACTTCTCAGTCAGCATACAAGACTTTAAAAACATGCAAATATCTGCAAATCAGAACATAGGGGCTGAAACTGACATAACCACATTCTAAAAATGGTTTAATATTTAGTAAAATGAATCATATATCACTGTGAAACCTGTGTAGATGGAGAAAATAAAATCTACCCAACAGATCCTAAGAATGAGAACATTCCAGGTAGCTTTCCAGAGGGGAATTGTTTGCAAACCTGGAGCTGTAAAGGACATTATTGTGATGCTTATAAAGATGGAGAGCCATGGAACCATTGCTCCACCCCATCAGACTCTGAAAGATGACATCAGAGAGTCATAAGAGAGAGAAAGTGCCACTGGTTATTTGTCTTCATGGCAGCATAGAGCAATGGCTTATGATTGTTGCAGCTAGAGAACTGTTTGAGCCAGCGCTTACCTTGATGTAGCAGAGCAAGTTGGAGCTTATGAGAATATTAACCAGTCAAAAGAGGAGGAAAAGGGGAAGACCTTGCCAAGCTGTGTATGGTTTGAGCTTTGTCCAAAGAGTAGTTCTGGGACTGATAATGACAGCCTGGACCCTGCTGAGGAGGTGCTGCAGATAAACCACAATCTCGTCCTCGCCAGATAAACCAGTTTTACAACCTGTATCTCTTAGGATGGTTCTGAAATAAAGCATTATGGCTATGTCTTCAATCCCTTGCTATGATTAATGATCACATCAAAAAATGCCAAGAGGATGACAGCAATTTCTACATGCTTTTCTCAGTCTTAAAGGTGGAAGTGTACACATGTCTCAAAAATATTAGGCAGCCATTCTCCACAAGGCGGTTTTTTATTTTATTTTATTTTATTTTTTTAATGCAGTTTATTCAGGAACATTGAACAATCCTCGGACCCCGGGGAAAGCCAGCCCACAGCTTAAATAGCCTCTGGGTAGCCAACCCAGGCGTGCCACGGGGGCAATGCAGATAGGTCCACATACATGGAAGCAAGCCAGATCCTCGGCCTTAGCCAAATGTGGAGTTGTTCGTGACAGAGAGCACTCACCATGGGGAAGGTGGAAGGCGGAAACCAGCTCCATCTTTAAGGCATAGCATTCCGCAGCTCTCTACAGTTCCCCCTTTTCGTTTTAGACGCATCAGGCAAGAGTAGAGGTCTGATCTCTGATATTAGAAATAAATTGGGACTTTGTACAGATGTTCATTTAGGTGTCATCCACCCAAAGAGCATCAGACCCGTCCGATACCTTTTTCTCAGAGGCGGGACCTGGGGCATCAACCCGCATGCAATCAGACATGCTCTTCTCTGAGTCCAAAGCGGCTGACCCCGAGTGCAGTGCTTAGCCTCGCATCCTGAGCGTATCATTTTAGCTTTTTATGGTATCCAACCATGTTTGGGAAGAATGTCCTGCTTCAATGGCTGTAAAGGCCTGAATGATCATGGCTGCATCACACTGTTGTGAGACTCTAATCTTGCATATATACCACAGGCAAACCAAGGAGACCAACACCAGAAGGCCTGCTAACACTCCCATGCCTGCCCATTCCTTCAGATGATTCATGGCTGCAGCAATCCATGTTGATAATCCTGTGGCTAGTCCTGCGTCCACTCTGGTAGAATTTACTGTGACAATGGCCACTCTCAGCTGCAGGTAGACATTAAAATTTAGTGAAGATTCATCACTATTTCAAAAACTTCAAGGCAGGAGTGTTTCATGTGTTCTTTTGGAGAGGTCAACTTTGACCAGTAAACTAGTGTGGTCTTGGTGCCCCGCCAGATGCTATTTTGTATTTCTTAGTAACTGTTGAGGTTTTTCCACTTCTTACAGGTTGCTGATGGACAGCTTTGGTCAAAACCCCTTTGCTACACCACAGTACACAGTCAGTGCACACAGGGCACTGTCAGGAGCCTCCCTCGGAAGCCTGCAGGAGTATGCTGGATGGTGTGCGGTCGAAGTTATATCTGGACCCTCAGTATATGCCTGGGATGGAGGCTATGCAGTCCTCAGAGGCCCAAAGTCCTGTTGCCATACAAGAAAACACAGTATGAGCTTCAGCAGGCAGCTCCCCTCTGTGCCTTCAGGACTGCCATCCCTATGACCACAGCTGCACCCCATGTGGAGCCCTAAACTCTGAGTGCATGGCTGGCATTCAGGGGTCAGCAGGTGACCTAGCAAATGATGCGTGTTCTGTGTAAGCCCTAAAAAGTGAACGGAAGCAAGAGCCAGCAGCTGTGGAACAATGTTCCTGAGGCATTTTTACACAGCACTGTGCACAAGAGTAAGGTTCTCCTGTGGAGCTTATCTTCCAAACCTTGATGAGAATCTCTGAAAGATGACATTTCCCCTGAGAGTTCTTATTTATTTTGTGACCACATATGAATTTATTACAGTATTTGGAATTGCCTTACAGTATTTATTCTTAGCCATTCTTTAGTGCTTTTGCTGGCAACTTTTACTAGCTGTCTTCTTCTTTCCCTGGTCTTCTCCACTTTGCAAAAGGCCTTCAGATAAAGAATATTTCCCAACACCCTTCTTATTCACTTACTCTCCTGTTCATTGGTTTAGAATAGCCTCTGGGATAGAGTCAGTGCTTTGGTTTGGGGGGGTGTTTTTCTTATTTATTTATTTAAGTTCATGTATTGTAATTTATTCACTTTACATCCTGATTGTAGATCCTTCCCTTGTCACCTCCTGGCCCCACCCTCTGTCTCTTCTTACCCCCTCTTTCCTTCCTCTAGTCCTCAGAAAGAGGGAGCCTCCTCTCCTACCATCTGACTCCAGCCTGTCAAGTCTCATCAGGATTACCTGCATCATCTTCCTCTGTGGCCTGTTAAGACTACTGTGTCAGGGGGAATTGATCAAAGAGCAGGCAATAGAATCCATGTCAGAAACAGACCCTGTGTAAATAAGGACATGAATCAGAAGTACATTAGAAGAAACAAGAAGGCAGGAAAAGTTTGCAGGTCCTTGTAAGCATGTGGAAAAATAAAATTCTAATTTTGGGTGGCTGCATGGCCTCCTGCATTTCCTCATGATGCATGCAGAAAGCTAAACTGCAAGATAGAAATGGTGAAATGGTGGGATAATAAGAATGCCTTCCAGCTTCCTAGAGTCTAAAGTAGCCTTGAATTATCTAAGACAAGCTGTCTGTAAAAGAAGTAATCTATCCTCTCAATCAGTTTATTGCTATGATGCATTAGAATGGTAAAGCAAAGCCATTCCAGGGCATAAAGCTTTAGATCATAAAGAACTGCATGCGAAAGGGAATTTATTATGGGCCACAGCAGGGCTTAACAAGATGAACATCCCTGATGATCAGGACAAAGGGACTGAGAGCAGCATAACTAAGGACTAAAAATGTTTCAATAATTTGTATTGTGGAGTCATGAGTCAATGTGGTACCTAAGTAGAGAGAGAAAATAAAATCTCCCCAATAAAAGAAAAGGAAGCAGGTCATGAGAGTGAGAATATTACATGTAGCTCTGATTTCTGGCCTGGAATTATGTGCAGACCTGGAGCTGTGAAGGTAAAGGACATGTATGTAATGTTTATAGAGATGGAGAGCCACAGACCCACTGCTCCAGCCCATGAGAGCCTGAAAAGTGACATCACGAAGAGTCATGAGAGAGAGGAAAAGCCACTTCATTGTGTGCCTGGATGGCAGCATATAGCAATATCTACTATATATCCCAACTCCAGACCTGTTCATGCTACTGTCTGCTGTGATGTAGTGGAGCAAGTTGGAGCTTATCAGGGAATTAAAGACCCAAAACAGAAGGAGAAAGGCTAGAACATGCCATACAGTCTCTGGTTTGAGCTTTCTCCAAAGTCTGGTCCTGGGACTGATGGTGACAGCCTGGACCACACTGAGGAGACAGGTGGTGCAGATGGAGAGGCCACGGGCAACCCTTTCTAGATAAAATGTAGTTTTGCAGCCAACATCACCTAGGAAGTTTCTGATGTAAAAAACTGTGGCCATATATCTGACTCCAATGCAATAAATAGTAATTGTGTTTACAAAAGTCAAGTTGATTAGAATAACATCTATATTTTTTCTCTCAGGACCCATGAAAGCAGACACATGTCTCACAAATGTAAAGGTGTTCCCTAAAGCTCCAAGTCCTGTAAGTGAAATGAAAATAATTCTCTGAATGAGGTCACTCCAAATTATCTTCATGGCTAAAACTAGGAAGCACCTGAGGAACATAAGGGAATAACGATGATATAGTTCATGCCTGTGGGTTTTCTGTGTTCTTCAGTGACCTGTGCAGCATAGTATATAATGCATCGAGTACATTGTTTAGAGATGCTTCATTTTGTTCTTGGAACTTCTGTTCTTGCTTTGACTGACATGGACACGAGGATGACAACTGGACCTGAGCACCAGGCTGATGCCTTCGCTGCCTTTCCAGAGAGTGTTCTCTATGTTCTTCATCCTCAAATCTTTCCCACGAGAACATCTACACAAAGGACAGCATCACTCAGTTTCTAAGCCATGATATTGAGTATCAGTTTAGATATCTCTCTTCTCAGATCCACTTTGCCATCATGTACACACTCATCTGTAAAGTATTGAGCTAATAGAAAATTGTAGCTCTTCAAAGAAGTGAAATACTTGCCCAGATGGGATTGCTTTCCAGGGAAAGTCATGTGGCTTTTTTTTTTTTTTTTTTTTTTTTTTTTTTGTCTCCAACTCTGAACTTGACAATAAATAACACACAGATTAATTAGGTAGAACAGCAGTGTGTCCATCTTCTTGCCTTGAGCAGGATGGTGTAATTAACTCCTATTCCCTATCATCTCATGTGTGGAATTATATTAAAGACAACTCACCCCATGACTTTTGTGCTTTTTATGACAATTCTCTAAGAACATTGTCCCAAGGAAACATAAAATTTCAGCTCTCAGTTTAGGCATTGCTCTTCTGGACATCATACAAAGGTACATTCTATTTTATTCCAAGGTTCATGAAATTGGTGATTTTATCAGTCAGTAATGCTATCTGCTATAAATGACAAGTAACCTAATACCTCACACTGATTTGTGTAATTTTACACATTGTACCCTTTTCTGTTTTCTCATTCTGTTTAAAGTTAAAATAAGGCTTACAATATGAATGTATTCATTTTGACTCCATTTTCACAAAGCATAAAATAGTTTTATGTGGGAACCCTATGTCTATTTGTCTTCCACAATTTAGTTTTCTCTGCTGCTCACCAAATTTATCTGTGAATTGCTTTCAGGTTCTCCTGAGCAAATATAACAGTGGCGCTCACCCTGACACAAGGGAACACATCACGTTCTCTTCCTGATCTGATTCCAGCCATGATCCTTCATAGCTAAGTACTGCCCACAGATCACAAATATGTCTCCTACAATGTCCCTGAACCCTAAGGTCTATGTTGTCTGTCTGTTTATATGAACCCCTCTGTGCTGAGAAGTGTGCATCAGTTGCCTTGCATACAGCCTGTTACGGGGCGATATAAAATGGCTTATGCATAAACCATTAGCTGAGTGGCATGGTTGTACTATCCTATGTAAACCACAGAGATGAACTAAAAGGCTATTCAGGAAAGATGATTTGGTTGTTTTCTTTCCTTAAAGTTCTGGGAGGCCAATCCAGTTTTGAATACTAATTCAGTAAATGAGTTCTTGAATGCACAGGTGAATTTCTAAGCTCCCAGAGACCCATTGATTATAATGAACTATCTTTGATACATTTATCAATGTATATAAGTTTTGTTTGCCTTACATCTACAATGATCTTTATGCCTGTGCATTATTAAATAAACACTTCTTGGTTCTTTGAGATACCAATAACACATATTGAAATAAGGAAGCTGTCTCTGTTTCATGAATAGTGTCACTTCTGGACTAGAAAAAAATATTCATTTACATCAATTCAAGAAACTGTCAGAGAGACATTTACATGTTATTTTATTTATTTTAAATAGTCATTGTTGTGTGTGGGTGTTTCACCTGCCTGCAGTTGTAGGCACTGCTGTGTGCCTGGTGCTTGCAGATGCCAGAAAAAGGCACTGGATTCCTGAAACAAGACTTGCACATGATTGTTAGCTGCCATGTGAGTGCTGATAGTTGAATAAGGGAAATCTAGAAGAGCAGTGAGTGCTCTTTACCACTGTTCTTTGAAGATATATGTGTATCTTAATTAGCTTTCATAAGCTTCTTATTTCCACCATGTTAGAATCAATCAACTCAGTCTGTGTTATACGTATTTTAGATACTTGACTGAAATGAAAGCTTTGGAGATATACAGTTCAGGAGTCACAGAACATGTTTGTGACCACCTAGTGTGAATCAATTTCTGGCTTTTTAAATTCATATCTATCTATCTATCTATCTATCTATCTATCCATCTATCTATCTATTTATCATTTTGAGTGTATTTATTTGGCTTCTTTAAAAAGTATTTAATATGTAAATTATGTTTTGTGCACTTTAGGTGTATTTTAGTAAGGCAATGACCTGGCATGAATAGTGCCTGGCAATGTTCCCATCATGCACTAAAGATTCATTTTTTCAATCAGTTGTTAGTGTTAGTATATTCCCCCATGTCTGTTTTATGTACAATTCTCATATTCCATGGTTTACATGGTTTACATTGGGTAAAGAAAGAATGCTTCATCTCTGAAAGACTGAAGTCACCAGAAGTCATACACCTCAGATCAAAGTCCTCAGTCTTTGGAGGGAAAATCACACAAAGATTGTGCAGAAGCTGAGTGAGCAAGAACTTCCTACTCCAGCTGCACTGCAGCTGCCTCTGTCTCCTACCCCTGCCTGCCCTGGGGAAGGAGCAGGCATGCTCCAGTGGCCACACACACTCTCCTTGTGGACACCCCAACAATTCAGTTTTTTTTTTTTGTATTTTGGAAATAATAGGTGACCTTCTCCCTGAATCCTGCCACTTTCCATTTCCAGAGTGACAGGGAGCCCACATCTTTCTCTCCAACACTTCAGCCCTCCACAGATTCTTCTGATATCAAATGCAGCCTCATCCACCATGACATGCAGCACTCACCTGTGCAGTCTGTGCAGAATTCAGGGTAGCTGTCCTCACAGCACCAGCCAGGCCCTTTTATCACCCCAAGTCCCTGTGCTCAAGCAAGGTGTCATGATGTAACACTCGGGAGTTTGGCTTATCAGGGGAAAAGGTTCGTTCTGTCTCCATCCCTGAGGCATCCTGGCCTTCTTCCTGGTGCTCGGGCCTTTGCTGAACCCAAAAACTTTCTGATTATAATTATAGTCCCTGTGAGTAAGAAGAAGAATGAAGCAGAGTGCCCAAGGGGTATTGGTTCTTTGGACATAATTCCATTCTGGCCTTTTCCCTCAATTTTCCCCCTAAACTGAGAACTTTTTTGAAAAGAAATTCTGACAACACAAAGTGATCAGTTTTTGAATAATTTTCAAGCACATTCTTTATTAATATTTAAAGATCAGTAAGTACTACAGCAAGAGCTGTCTGCGTGTCATATTTGGGACAAAGAGATGAGGAAATTCTGGTAGACCCTGTGCTCTTGGCACCACCTAGATGCCTGCTGCTGCTTTACAGATCTCCCTGAGTATTTTGATTTTCTGTTGTTGTTTTCTTTTTTCTTTCTTAGGTTTTATTTTTTCACACAATAGATTTCGATCATGTCATTTCCTTCCCCTAACACCTCCCACATCTCCACACCCTCTACACACCAACTTTATATTTGCTCTCTTGTGATTTCCTCCCCCCAAACACAGCAAAACAAAGGTCTGAAGAAAAGGATATCAAAACAACAACAACACAAAGCCCAAGCAAAGCAAAAGGCCAACAACACCAAAACATGGGGTTGCTCTGGGGTACGGCTGAGGTCACCCAGTGGCATTCATTGCAGAAAACCCATTGTCGTATTTACAGCAGGTATTAATTGAGAATAGTTTCTTGGTTTGTGTTACAACTCCATGTCCACCTCCCTCTCTTGGTGCTAGGACCTCACTTACTATGAACCTGTGCAGGTCTTGTGTGGGCTGTCACTTGTCTATGAGCTCTTCTGTGCATCAATTCTGTTTGATTTGGAAGAACTGGTTCCTTAGAGTCCTTTGTCACCTCTGGCTCTTCCAGTCTTTCTGCTTCCTTTTCCAAATATGTCCTCGAAACTTGAGCGGAATGAGTTGATAGAAACATTCCATTCTAAAACCAAGTTCTTCTGATAGACTAAGATCAGAAAGGAGAGGAGAACCTCCCCTATCAGTGGACTTGGGGAGTGGCATGCATGCAGAAAGGGAAGGGAGGGTGAGATTGGGAGAGGAGGAGGGAGGGGCTTATGGGGAGATACAAAATAAATAAAGTGTAATTAATAAAAAATTAAAAAAAAAACCAAGTTCTTCAATATTTCTCACTCTCGGTACATTGTCAACTTGAGGGTCTCTGTTTTAATTTTCATAAAATGACATAAGCTTCTCTGATGATGATTGAGAAATACACTGATCTACGGGTATAGCAAAATGTCATTTGAGGCCCATAGAAGATTTTCCTTTACATCCATGACCTGCCTACTCTTAAGTGTTGGTGACTTTAGCAATATCTGGTATGGTTTTATTTCATGGAGTAGCTCTTAAATTGAAGATGAGGTTGTTGGTTCCTCCTGTAACAGTTGTGTCACTGTTGTAGCAGTCTATATTGTGAGCAGGTTACTGTTTTACCGTACAGTACATCCATGGTTTGGATAATTTCATTTCTCCTGGTGGAATACAGACTCTACCAGTACCATGAATGCTAGTCAGCAGGAGTGAAGCTTCTTGTTGGAAACCAGCTTGACACCTGTTGTTTGATGATGTAAACATTGCCCCCAGCAGTAGAATCAGGATCAGGATCAATAGGACCAGTAGGATCAGGCTGTGGAAAACAAAATCTAGCCTTTGCGTTAGCCTGTGATGTTAGCAAGAGGGTCCCCAAAACTTCTGCAGCCACTACAGAATTCCTTCCTTCCAGTGAATGCAATATCAAAGTAGTTTTAATGTGCATATTTACATGATGTTTAAGGATCTTGAATACTTCTCTGTCTGTGTCTCAGCCATTTGAGCTTCATTTTTCAGAACTCCTTGTGTAGTTATATACACCATTTTAAAATTGTGTTATTTGTTTCCTTGATGCTCAGATCTTTTGTTTGGTTTTCATAGTTTTTTAGTTCTTTATCTATTCGACATACTAACCCAGTGTTAGGTGTATATTTGGTAAAGATTTTTGTACCATTTGGTAGCCTGGCACTCTGTCTGAATGATACTGTCCTTTGCTGTACAGGGATTTTTAGCTTCATGAAGTTTCATTTTTAACAAAATAAAGATTAGCAAACTGATTGACAACATCAAATTAAATGGAGATAAACTCAAAGCAATTCTTCCAAAATCAGGGACAAGTCAAGGCTGCCCACCCTCTTCATAGTTCTTCAATATAGCACTTGAAGTTCTAGCTAGAACAATAAGACAACTAAAGAAGATCAAGGACATACAAATTGGAGAAAAAAAAAAAGAAGTCAAAGTGTTGCTATTTGTAGAAAATCTTTGTATGTAAACCACCCCCAAATATTACCAGAGAACTACCACAGCTGATAAACAGCTTCAGCAAAATTTCTGGAATAAAAAATTAATTCAAAAATTCAGTAGCTCTCCTGTACATAAATGACCATCAGGCTGAGAAGGAAATTAGGGAAACTACACCCTTCACAGTTGCCACAACGAATATGAAGTATCTTGGTGTAATTCTAACAAAGCAAGCAAAAGACCAGTATAACAAGAACACCAAATTTCTGAGGATAAGAAGTGAAGATAATATCAGAATATGGAAAGATCTCCCATGCTCTTGGATCAGTAGTATTAACATAGTAAAAATGACCATTTTACCAAAAGCAATCTACTTATTCAATGCAGTCACCATCAAAATACCAACACAGTTCTCTACAGACCTTGAAAGAACAATTTTAAACTTCATGTGAAAAAACAAAAACTTCAGAATAGCAAAAATATTCCTGTACAATGAAAGAACTTCTGAAGGAATCTCCATCCCTGACTTCAAGCTGTACTACAGAGAAGTAGTGATAAAAGTGCATTATACTGTCATAGAAATAGATTGGTTGATCAATGGGATTGAATGGAAGACCCAGAAGGAAACTGACACACCTATGGTCACTTGATTTTTGATAAAGGAGCCAAACCCATACAATGGAAAAAAGACAGCATCTTCAAAAAATGGTGCTGGTCTAACTGGATGTCTACATATAAAAAAGTATAAATAGATCCATGTTTATCTTCCTGCACAAAACTCCAGTCAAAGTGAATCAAAGACTTCAATATCAGATACATTAAATCTATTAGAAGAAAAGTTGTAGAAGAGCCTCAAACTCATGGGCTCTTCTTGGAGACAACTCTCTTCAGGGAGACAACTTCCTGAACAGAACACCAACAGCTCAGGTTCTAAGATCAACAATTAATAAACAGGACCTCTTGAAACTGAAAAGCTTCTGTAACACAAAGGATACTGTCAATAGATCAAAGCAACAGTCTACATATTGGGAAAAGTTCTTCACCAATCCTACATATGACAAAGAGCTAATACCCAAAATTATAATGAACTCAAGAAATCAAACACGAATAAACAAAATAACCCAATCATTTAGTTCTGGGGCAGAGAACTAAACAAAGAGTTCTCAACAGAGGAATCTCAAATGGCCAAGAAGCACTTAAAGAAATGCTCAGCTTCCTTAGTCATCAGGAAAATGCAAATCAAAATGATGCTGAGATTCCATCTCAGGAATCAGAAGGACTGGGTCCTTCATGTGCCCCAGCAGTCCTATGGGGTAGATGTTGGAGTGGCCAACTCAAAGCTCTGGATCATAGCCTGGATTTGGGCCTGGGAGGTATGTGAGCTGGCCAGACCTCCAGATTTCCTGCATCTACATGACCAGAGTCCAGTACCACCAGGGCCAGCTCCTCCAGTGCCTCAGGAGACAGGGGCAGCCCCATCTCTCCCACTCTCATGCCCTCGGAGCCATGCAGCAGGCTACCAGAGCCTGTTGCACTGTGCTGCTCAGGTGAGGCTCAGGGCCCACTTTGTAGAGAGCTGCAGCAGCTGAGGGACAGGTCCAGCCCTCCCGCTCTCATGGCCCTGGGGCCAGTTAACTACCTGTCACGGGTGGCAAGGAGTGAGGGTGAGGGATGGCATCTCCCCCTCATCCATGCCGCACACAGCAGACCAGTTGCAGGACCATCTCGACTCCTAGACCTATAATCACCCCTAACCAGATGACTAGATGCCAGATTAAGATCAAAATTAATAGCATCCAGGGCAATACGGTTCCAGCAGAGCCTATCTCCCTACCTCAGCAGGTCCCGGATATTCCAATACCAAGAGCCATGCAGAAAGGGCCTGAGACAAACATATAAGCCTTCTGGAAATGGAACACTTTGCACACTCTACAGTGGGTGAGCCAAGGCCCCAGACACATTGTTTCTGGGTTGCTTCCTGATGCTAATTTGCCTTTCCATGCTTGTGATTGCTGTGCCATCTCTCATATATATTTGCAGAAGATATGGTAGTATACATAAGTGACTCTATAAATTTCACCAGGGAACTCCTACAGCTGATAAACACTTTCACCACAGTGGCTGGACACAAGACTAACTTAAAACAATGAGTAGACCTCCCATACACAAATGACAAATGAACTGAAAAAAAATCATTGCAATAGCACCTTTCACTGTCATCACAAACAATAGAACATATTTTGGGGTAACTCTAACCAAATATGTGAGCAACCTGTATGATGAAAACTTCAAGACTTTGAAGAAAGAAATGGAAGAAGCTATCAGAAGATGAAAAGATCTCCATGCTCATGGTTTGTAAAATTTTACATAATAAAAAAGACCATCGTACCAAAAGCAATCTCTAGCTTCACTGAAATTCCCATCAAAATTTCAATACTATTTCTTATAGACCATAAAAGGCCAATGCTCACCTTCAAATAGAAAAACAAAAACCTACAATAGCTAAAACAACCCTGAACAATATAAATGTTGCTGGAGGTATCACCTTCCCTGATTTCAAGTTGTGCTACAGAGCCAAAGTATTAAAAAAAAAATGTGATATTGACATAAAAACAGACACGTTGATTAATGGGATCAAATTGAAGACACAGGCATAACTCCTTACATATATGAGCACATGAGAGAATTACACAATGGAAAAGAAAAACAGCTTCAACAAATGGTACTGGTTCAACTGGATATCTGCATATAGAGGAATGCAAATAAATCTTTATTTATCACTGTGTACAAAACTCAAGTCCAAGTAGATTAAAGACCACAACATCAAAACAGCATGCTGAACCTGATAGAAAATAAAGTAGGGAATGGCCTTGAATGCCTTGGTACTGTAGACAACTGATACATGGGACAATTAATGAATGGGACCACATGAAACTGAAAACTTTTGTAAAGTAAATGTCACTGTCAATTGGACAAAGGGGTGGCCCACAGAATGGAAAAAAATTTTTTTTAGCAACTCCACATCTGATAGAGGTCTAATATTCAAATTATATAAAGAACTAAAGAAATCAGGTATGGTCCAGAAACAGTTACAAGTTCAAATAGATCCATTCTTATCACCCTGCACAAAACTAAAGTCCAAGTTGATCAAAGACCTCAATACAAAACCAGACACACTAAACCTGTTAGAAGAAAAAATGTGGAAGGGCCTTGAACTCATTGGCACAGGAGACAACTTCCTGAACAGAACACCAATAGCACAGACTCTAAGAGCAACAATCAATAAATGGGACCTCATGAAACTAAAAAAGCTTCTATAAAGCAAAGGACACTGTCAAACGACAGCCTACAGATTGGGAAAGGATCTTCACCAACCCTCTATCTGACAGAGGACTAATATCCAGACTATATAAAGAATATGAGAAATTAAACAGCAACAAATCAAGTAATCCAATTAAAAAATGGGGTACAGAGCTAAACAGAGAATTCTCAATAGAGGAATACTGAATGGCAGAGAAACACTTAAAGAAATGTTCAACGTACGTCCTTAGTCATCAGGGAAATGCAAATCAAAATGACCCTGAGATTTCACTTTACACCCATCAGAATGGCCAAGATCAAAAGCTCAAGTGACAACGCATGCTGGAGAGGTGTGGAGAAAGGGGAACCCTCCTCCACTGCTGGTGGGAATGTGAACTTCTATAACAACTCTGGAAATCAATCTGGCGCTTTCTCAGACAATTAGGAACAGCACTCCCTCAGGATCCAGCTATACCACTCCTAGGCATATATCCAAAAGAGGCTCAAGTACACAACAAGGACATTTGTTCAACCATGTATATAGCAGCTTTATTAGTAATAGCCAGAACCTGGAAACAACCCAGATGCTCCTCAACTGAGGAACAGATACAGAAATTATGGTACATTTACACAATGGAATATTACTCAGCAATAAAAAAACAAGGAAATCATGAAATTTGCAGGTAAATGGTGGGAATTGGAGAGGATCATCTTGAGTGAGCTATCCCAGAAGCAGAAAGACACACAGGGTCTCACTCATAAGTGGATATTAGACTTATAATATAGGATGAACCTACTAAAATCTGTACACCTAAAGAAATTAATCAAGAAGGAGGACTTTGGCTAAAATGCTCAATTCCCATTCAGAAAGACTAAGAGGATGGACATTAGAAGAAGAGGAAAACAGGGAACAGGACAGGAACCTGCCTCAGAGGGCCTATAAAAGGCTCTACCCTGCAGGGTATCAAAGCAGATGCTGAGACTTATGGCCAACCTTTGGGCAGAATGCAGGGATCTTATGAAAGAAGTGGGAGATAGTAAGACCTGGATAGGACAGGAGATCCACAAGAAGAGCAACAGAGAGGAAAAATCTGGGCACAGGGGTCTTTTCTGAGACTGATACTCCAACCACGTACCATTGATGGAGATAACCTAGAACCCCTGCACAGATGTACCCCATGGCAGTTCAGTGTGCAAGCGGGGTTCCATAGTGATGGGAAAAGCAACTGCCTCTGATATGAACTGATTGGCCTGCTCTTTGATCACTTCCTCTTGAGTGGGGAGCACCCTTACCAGGCCACAGAGGAAGACAATGCAGCCAGTCCTGTTGAGATCTGATAGACTTGGAATAGAAGGAAGCAGAGAAAGACCTCCCCCATCAGTGGACTTGGGGAGGGGCATGTGTAGAGAAGGAGGAGGAAGGGTGAGACTGGGAGGGAAAAGGTAAAGGGGGAGGGGGATACAAAGTGAATAAAGTGTAATTAATAAAAATTTAAAAAATAAAAAAGAAATATATTATACATGTTATGCTAGCACTGTGTCAACATAAAAGCATGTTAAAAATCTCATTCTAATTGATTTGTCACATATTTTTACGGGATACCTTAAGAAAACATATTCTAGCATTAAGAGGTAGTCATAATTACTTTTAAAATAGAAAACTATGACAATGAAGGATGAAAATAAAGATTTGCTTAATAAAAAAGTAAGTTCAACATCCTTGGCCATCAGGGAATTGCTAATCAAAACTACTTTGAGATTCCATGTTACACCTATCAGAATGGCAAGATCAGTAACACAAGTGACAGCTCATCCTGGCAAGGATGTGGAGCAAGGGGACCACACCTCCATTGCTGGTGGGAGTGCAAACTTCTACAGACACCACAGAAATCAATATGGACATTCCTCAGAAAATTAGGAATCAATCTACTTCAAGACCCAGGTATACCCAGCTATACTCTTGGGCATATACCCCAAAGGACACTCCATTCTACCACAATGAAACTTGCTCAACTATGTTCATAGTAGCTTTGTTCCTAATAGCCAGAAACTGGATACAACCTAGATGTTCCTCACCTATTGAACAAATAAAGAAAATGTGTCATGTTTACAATATATAGCATTACTCAGCTGTTTAAAAAAAATGACATCATGAAATTTACAGGCAAATGGGGGCAACTAGTAAAGATAATTCTGAATCGGGTAACTCAGACCCAGAAAGACAAACATGGTATGTACTCACTTACACTAAGTGGATATTGGCTGTTAAGTAATTTTTAATCAAGCTACCATATATACACCCAGAGACGCTGGGCAAAGAGGAGGGTTCTAGGGTGGACAGATTGATCTTCTTGAGAAGGGGAAACAAAATAGATTTTTCTGGTAGACTAGGGGTTTTTGGGGAAAGGCCTGAGAGGGATCTGGTGTGGCGAAGGGTGGAGGAAGAGAGTGTGGATAGAGATGGTGGAATTGGGGGCCCCTTGCAGGGTGTGTACCTACTGTGGTGGAAACTTTCTGCAATCCATGATGGTGACCCAAGTGCGGGCAGTCAGTAATGAAGGACAGAGTATAACTTGCATCTCTTGTAGCCAGGCAAGGCTGCAAAACCCTCCACCCACGATCTGTCCTGCTTGCCAGATGTGCTTGGCCAGTGGTGGGATTAGTCAGCTAATGTGTGGCTTAATTTGAGGCCGCTGCCACTAGAGGGAGCCCACACACTGCACTGCCTGCTTAGGTGTCCTGAGAGGCTTCCTCAGGCATCAGATGGGGACAGGTGCAGGACACATTAACTGCTAAGACTAGAGAGTGTGAGGCAATTCCAAACACATTCGAGATATTGATGTGTGGTCGTGAAATATACAGGAAAACACGAGGGAAACATTATCTTTTACACTATGCCATCACAGTTTGGAAAACAAGCTCTCCTCGAGAATCTCACTCCAGGACAAAATGCTGTGTAAGAATAGCTAGGAACATTGTGCCACATCTACTGGCTCTCACGTCTGTTCATCCATTAGGGCTTACACAAACCAGGTGGCATTTGCTAGGTCACCTGGCCCCCTGCATACCAGCCACACACTCATATTTCATGATTTTGTTCTCCTGATTGTTGCTCAGGCACATGGGTTCTCTCCTCTCTGAGGACAGATTTTAGAAGCTGAGCCAGAGGATATGGAGGACATCAAGAGAACTCGCAGAGACTGAAGCATCAAGCACAGGGCCTGCATGAGACTGCTCCAGGTTCTCCATTAGCTTGGTGTTTTTGTGGGACTTCTAGCATGTCTGAATTAGACTTTCTGGTTTCCTTGAAGACTCAGTTTTGTCACGTGATGTTTTGTCACAAGCTGGGCATGTGATGTTTTGCTGGATGCTTGTGAGAGAGCACATGATGTTTTGCTGTGAGCCCTCACATGTGAGGGGCTTGACTTTGACCAGCTGAGACCATCCACAGGTGGACTCTGAGGAGAGGAGATATACAGAGGCCCATACAGTGAGACATCGGCCTTCTGGAGTGACATCACTGTACTGATCCTCATGCTTTGACACTTGCTTCTCAGAGAGAAGCATTCCAGAGACCTTCCAGATGAGTTTTTCGGCTTTCACGGACTTTCCTCGATCTTCTGAATCCTGCTGATGCTTGGTGTTAGCCTTCAGATTGGACTGCTGGTATCCTGATGACTGAGTTTGGAAATCCCCTAAAGAACCATCAACCCTAATCAGCAGGAAGTAGATAAAAGAGGTCTACACCCCTTTGCCCTATAATATGTTTAAGGTGTGTGTAGGGGGTAAGGGAGGGTGAGCTTAGAAGGGAGGTAAAGGTGTCTAAGAACCCTAAATAAAGTAGGTTTGGTGAAAAATCCAAGGCTACATATGTCCCTGACTTGTTTGCTTTATTATTATTGTCCTAAAGTTGTAAACACTGGAATAAAGTGATACATTGGGTTTTCCTTAAAACATTCAGGTGAAGTAAGAAAGCAATAAGATAGATAACCTGAAAAAGAACCTCAAAGTGCAGCTACTGAAGGTGAAATGCAAATCCTCAGGTCTCTTAGGACATGATGCTGCTCTCTAGAGATACATGTTTCACCTGTTCAATAATACATAGAAGCCTCCAGGCATAAGCTGGGGAAACCTGAAGCCAAAAAGGGTTCTCCAGACCATTCAAACTTCCTAGGACCTGAAGCATCTCCTAGGACTTGTAGCAGGCCAGGTGCCCTGGAAAACAAAATGGCAAAGCATTCTTGAGGTCAAAGGTGATAAGAAGCCACCCAAACAGCTCTCTCAACTTTCCCTGTGTGCTTCCTCCAATCATGTGAAGACAGACAGAAGACTTCACCAATCAGCCATAGATAAGTGATTGCTTCAGTGAATCTAAAACTTTCTTAAGCAATTCTGTGTTTTGTGCATTGTTCATTTTGAATAATCTGCCAAATCTTTTGCAAATGTCTCTCATTTAGGACTTGTCTGTTATTTTGGTTATGAATAAACTGGAAAATGAGTTTTGGGAGACAATGCCAGGGAGATGAAGTGTCCTTTTCCTCCCTTCTGTTATAGACCAGATGCCTCCCCACCCCCACCCCCAGTTTATATGTTGGGATTCTAACCTGTATTAGGGTGATACTTGGAAAAATTGCATTTGGGAGATAGTTGGGTGAATTTGGCCTTGAAGGAACAGACATCATCTGGGGTAGAGCCTGTTAATACGACATACCACTGGTGATTTTAAACATGATTTTAAACAGTGTTTCTCAGATTTCCCTTTTTTGAACAGAGTTACTATATTTTAGACTTTCGATATTTTTTGGAACTAGGTGGCTTGGCTCTACCCTTAATGAAATGAGGAATGACCATATACCTCGAGGGGAGACTGTCTCCAATATTATTTCAATATTTTCTGTTAAGATTTTTTGTTTATTTATGCAAAAAAATCAACCTACAAAAGTATGCTATCATGGATTATGTTATGTTTCCATGACAAAAACTTTGAGGCTTTTCCCTCTTGTTAGGATTGTTTGTTGAATTTCTTGTTAAAATATCCCAACCATATATGTGTGTGATTTTTGGAATAAAAATGGCTTGCAAAGATTTACTGAAGGGTAAAATATGACTACTTTGTAAAAACATAGACGCTAAAGAGATCAATACTTCCCCCAAGTGGTTAGTTTATAAAATAAATTTGGGTGTGTGTTAAAAGTAACAAAAATAGCAAAACCTTGAGGGAAAATTATATGTAATTCATACCATGTAAATATTTTGTACAGGAGGATTGAGAGAACCTTAGAGGCACAGAACACGTGGACCACAAATTAGCCTCATTATGACATATATGTGTATATAATTGACTGTGCATATATAATTGACTCAAGATTAGGTTTTTTCTGTCTGATGAATGCAAACACATAAGACTCTTCTGCATTATCTTTTCAAATGACAATATCTTCTGAAGTATAAAAGATAGATTAAACTCTTCTTTGGGGCCAGGAAAAATCAAGACATACTACCATGTGAACAGATATTACAAACTTTAACAATATACAGAAAGATTGTCAACAGGCATTAGAGATCATCAATAAAAGAGATGAATGTTGCTGTAGCACAGAAAGAAGGTTTATTTTTGAGCTCATTGGGGAAAGGAGCAATAAAAGAGACCAATGTGCTTAACTCCATTTTCAAAGTCATGTTATGAGTTTTAGTTTTAAGCAGAGGACAAGCAGTGTATACTTTTAAGCAATCTTGCTCATCCCTGATCTATTACTGCCTCAACTTAACTCTACCTTGCAAGTTGTTTTCATAAACAGTCAGTGCTTTATTCAATCTCTCAGTGGGAGGAAACTCCCTTCTCTCCTGGAGCCAGGGGGGCAGCCTTTCTCATTACATACCATTTGGGGAGAGTTATAATTATTTGAGTTCTGTGTTTCAATAGTCTGAGAGCCACAGGGAGGGCCATGCACACACTGTTTCTCTGCAGACTGTTTCCTTGCCTTCCAGGAGGTGATAACACCATCCATGATGGTAAAATGTGAACTGAACGTTTCTTTTGTACCAGTAAGAACATGAGAAGAGAGTCTACAATGCGTCACTGGAAGTCTCAACTAGAGTGATTAGAAAATAACCAGAAATGAGTCATCAAATCAGAAATCAAGAAATACAACGTAAATGTTCACTAACAAATATTTCAAAGCAAATTACTTATAACTAAGAAACAAATTTTATAAAACTTTAAGATACAAAAACAATATGTATGAATCAGCTGGGTGTCTGTACACCAATAATGGAAACTCTTAAAAGGCAATTAAGAAAAGCAATTCTATCAAAATAGTCATGAAGATATGGAGACTTCTCAGAGTCTTATAAAGGTATTTTCGCAGGTGAGGTTCTCTCCTCTCAGGTGACTCTGAAGACTGACCTGAAGGCAAATCTGTAGGACCCTAAAAAATAATGGATGAGGGGGGTCCAGCCAACTGTGGGTGATGCTACTCGTGGGCTGGTGTGATGGTCTTGGGATCTATAAGGAAGCTGAGCGATGAGGTGCAAATCAGTATACAGTACTGCTCATGACCTCCCCATTGGCTCCTGCCTCCAGTTTCCTATCCTGCTTGAGTTTCTGGCCTACCTGCTTTAGTGATGAACACTGACATGAAAGCAAGATTCAGATAAACTCTTTCCTTCACAAGTTACTTTTGGTCATGATAATTGTAACCCTAACTAATACATAGCTCATAGCCACAGATTAAAAGACAATGTTGCTATAATGTTAATACAAAATATTCAACACAGGCCATTCATAATTTCTAACATGTCCTGGGCTAAATCAGAAAACTGCCATGTAGAAATCAGAAAGAATCATGGAGGAATGCAAATGTCTTGAAAAAAAAAAACACATCAGAAACATTAATATTGTAAGAATGGGTATGTTACCAAAGCTGATGTACAGATTCCACCAAAATTTCATAAAGGTTCCAATGACCTTCATGTAAAGAGAAAATTATTCCTAAAATTTGCATGAGCAAATGAAAAACCTAAATACTAAATAAAAAGAATATCTCTGGAGGAGTTATACTGTGCAGCTTCTAAATACAATGTAAAGTCACGGTGAGAGAACAGCATGGAAATGTCACAAAGTCAGAGGTGTAGACCAGTGAGACGAAGCAGAGGACCAACATGTGAATTCACACACCTCAGCCATCTGATTTTGTACAAAAGTGGCTGGCAATATTTTAAAGAAAAGAGTTCCTTCAACATATACTGATGGGAAAATTGGAAATCAACATGTAAAGAGTAAATTGAACCTGATTTATTGTCTTTTGTGAAAGGCAGTTCAAAATGACTCATGGACCTTCACATGAAGCCCCAAATTCTGAGACTACAGAATAGAAACACAGATTAAACACTTCAAGATGTGGACAGAGCCAAATGTGTTCTCCACGGGACATTTTTCTGTAACAACTCATTAGGGGAATAGCTCGCAACTACACTGCTCTTTCCTAAGATCTAGCTAAAAATAATGTGTGTGTGTGTGTGTGTGTGTGTGTGTAAAGAAATGTCAAACTTGCATAAAAACAATACAGTAAAAAGAAATGCAATAGACATTGGAACCAGAAGACAGGTAACAGGACAGGAGACTACCACAGATGGCCTCTGAAAGACTCTACTTTTTTGTTTTTTTTTTTTTTTTTTTTTTACTAAACCTCTTGTTAACATGTCCAAAAAAACAAAACAAAACAAAAAACAAACAAACAAAAACTCTACTGGGGACAGGAGCTCCACAAGGAGAGCAATAGAACCAAAAGATCGGGCACAGGGGTCTTTCCTGAGACTGATACTCCAAACAAGAACCATGCATGGAGATAGAACCCCTGCACAGAAGTAGCCCATGCAGCTCAGTGTCCAAGAGGGTTCCCCAATAGTAGGAACAGAGACTGTCTCTGACATGAACTCTTGAGCTGGGAGCAGCCTTACCAGTCCATAGAGGAAGACAATGCAGCCACTCCTGATGAGACCTGATAGGCTAGGGTCAGATGGAAGGGGAGGAGGACCTCCCCTATCATTGGACTGGGGGAGGAGCATAGGAAAAGAAGAGGGAGGAAGGGTGGGATTGGAAGAGGATGGGGGAGGGAGCTACATGTGGGATACAAAATGAATAAACTGTAATTAATAAAAATAAAATTACAAATTAAAAAAGGACAAAACAAAGAAAAGCTTTTTTCTTTGCCTCTATGTTTGTCAGCATCGTGACTTCATTAGCGTCACTAGGATTTGTGACGTTTGTATTTTTCACTTTCGACATATTTCCACTTTTTAAATATTGCTTCATGTTTTCTTTTACAATAACTTTATAATTCCTAAACTAAACGTTTTCTTTCTATCTCCATTTTTTTTAATCTCTCAATTCTATCAGATGATATTATGCATACCTATATCAACTTCAGTCATTGCACGCTTGGTGGGTGTGTAGAAGCATAAACCACTAAGTGTAACAGTTACCGTTATCATCTTGAGAATTCCAGCTGTAAAGGATCCGGATAGATGGATAAAGCCTGCTCTTGGGGCTTAGGCCCATCATGTGATCATCAATTTAACCATACACAAGTCTAACCTGTCTTTTAAATTAATTTCCTATAGCATTTCCCATGATAATGTGGGAAATGAGTTGCCTCTCCCTCCTTCTAGGGTCCATGTCAGAGATAGGAATCACTTATTAAAAGATCAAAATCTGGTGTCAGAGCTGGAGAGATGGCTTAAAGGTTAAGAGCACTGGTTGCTCTTCCAGAGGTCCTGAGTCCAATTCCCAGCAACCATATGGTGGTGCCCTCTTCTGGTGTGCAGTGTACATGCAGATAGAGCACCTATATACATAAAATAAATTTTTAAAAAAAATTTTTAAAGAAAAGTCTGATATTAAATATGGTTTAGAGTTTGAAAACAGGAAGATGGGGTGAGAAGAGTAGAAATCCCCAGGAAAGCAAGCATTAAACAAGCAGAAAATGTTAATATTGTCCATCAGGGTTTGGGGTGAATTGTTATCAGGGACTTTGAAAGCTTCTAACCTTTGACTAAAACTTAACATTTATGGTAAATATGTTAATGAAGGTTGATGATCTTGCCATTAATGTCTGGAGCAGACTGGAAAAAAATAAAACTGTTGATCATTTTAATACATGATGAAAATAGTTACAAACCTAAGTAAGTAAAGTCTGGTAATGGCAACTAGCAAATGGAATCAATTATGCCTCTTGACTAACTACGAGTTAGATTAGTACAAATATCACCTCAAAGTTTATCATTTCTTTAGGAAGGACACATTGATTTTCACTAGCATGGATTAATAGAATATTATTCTAAATGAGATAAGTTAGTTGCATGGAGACTGATCTTAGTAAATCACATGACTTTACTAATAAGTGGAATATGAATAAAAAAGAGGATAGAACCTTAACTGTTTGGCATGCAGCCTGCATCACTCAGAAACTGCTGACTTGATATGGTTGGACTTTTGTTCACTAGTCCAGTGTGGGGGTGATGGACTGGGACCAAGCACAGCCAGGGTCAAAAGAGGATCCTGAGCAGTGGTGAGCACGACTGGGAAGAACACTGGGAGACTTTGTAGGAGGACAGCTGCTTTGTTGGGAGGGGCGGGGGAATATTTTTACCCCAGGGAGAATGGCTGGTTGGATCCATCTGGTGGTATGTTATTGATTGGGCAAGAATACTGAGGATGCTTCATTTGCATATCTGGAGCAGCAGGGGAAGGAACCTTATGAGGTCATATACAAAAGAAAGGAAATCCAGCCCAGCCCAGGATGTTTCAGCAGTCATATAAACATCAACCAGCCTGGTAGCTTCTATTGCCTGAAGATGATCCTATCACTATGTTGACTTCCGTCTCTGGCAAGTATTGATACAAGTCAGGAGTTTCTCAGGTCCTCTGAAACTCTTTTTTATATATCATAATCAGTATTATTTTCTGTTTCTTCTCTTCCTATTGTTAGAGTCAAAATGAACTTGGCACAAAAATTATTTTTCTTTGTCACCTGTTCATCATATAGTGTTTAAAGGACAATCTTAACTTGTCCTCCACAATTTAGTATGCTACAAAAAAATGAAATTGATATAATTGCATTCTACAACCCCCAAACAAATGTAGCATGAGAACATACATGAACACATGATATTCATACTATCTCTACATTTAAAAATAAGCCCAACCACCACTGTTTAAAGTTAGCATCTGCCCAACCATTACAAACAGCCTCATAGTCTCCTGGTATATAAGAAATTAGGCTGAATAAGCCATGAGGAGCAAGCCAATGAGTCCTCCTCCATGGCCTCTGCACCAATTCCTGCCTCCAGATTCTAGCCTTAAGTTCTTGCCCTGACTTCTCTGGATGATGGGTGTTAACTGGAAACTAAAATAAACACTTCCCTCTCCAAGTTGATTTTGGTTATGGTGTTTTATCACAGCAATCATATCTCTAAATAGACCATCCATTATTGTGTTTGTAGTTAGTGGCACAGAGGAGTGTATAATTTCAGACTGAAATTTTGCCTGAGCACAGGGGTCTTTTCTGAAACTGATACTCCAAACAAGGACATGCATGGAGATAACTTAGAACCCCTGCACAGAAGTAGCCCATGGCAACTCAGTGTCCAAGTGGGTTCCCCAATAATAGGAACTAACATGAACTCTAACATGAACTCATGGGCTGGCTCTTTGAACACTTCCACCTGAGAGGGGAGCAGCCTTACCAGTCCACAAAGGAAGACAAAGAAGCCAGTCTTCATGAGACCTGATAGACTAGGGTCAGATGGAAGGGTAGGAGGACCTCCCCTATCATTAGACTGGGAGAGGAGCACAGGAGAAGAAGAGGAAGGGAGAGTGGGATTGAAAGGGGATGAGGGAGAGGGCTACATCTGGGATACAAAGTGAATAAACTGTAATTAATAAAGATAAAATAAAAAAAGATTGAAACTTTGCAATAGCTAAGTTTGTAAAGGCTGGTTATGTGGGAAATTTAAGACAAGTAAGTTTGGTTGCTACGTTGTTCTATTAAACAAATGGGCTAAGCACACAGTAGAATATCAGTCTTAAGTCTTTAAGGACTTCAACATATATTATTAACTGAGCTTGTGGCTTAGCAAAAGTAGCAGTCTTATAGATGCAAAAATATATTCAACAGTTGGATCATTATGTGTGTGAATGTGTACGTGTGTGTATGTATGTGTATGTATGTGTATGTATGTGTATGTATGTGTATGTATGTGTGTGTATGTATGTGTATGTATGTGTATGTATGTGTATGTATGTGTATGTATGTGTATGTATGTGTATGTATGTGTATGTATGTGTATACCACTAGGTGATGTTATTGTCTGTCCTATTCACTACATCATTTTATGAGAATAGGGTCCAAGGCTGCACTGAGATTTTTTTTTAATATGGTTTCTAGGAATAAAACTCCATTCCCCATGTTTGCTCAGAAAACACTTGAGCAGTTAAACCAACTCTCTAGATACTTCTTGAATTTCCCAGAATAATTTCAGTGTTGAACACTGTTCATGTCTGCTGGCCATCTGTATATGTTCTTTAGTAAACACATCTTTCAGCCTTCTCTATTTTTTAACCAGGTTATTTGATTTTAAGGTAAAAGAATCAAATACGTGCCTCACATACTTTGATATTAGGTGCTTACTATGCCTGTAGTTCACAAATACTGGGTTCATTCCATGCCTGATTTGTCATTGTGTTGATTATATTCTTTGTTAATGTTGCCTTTTATCTTGATTCAGTCCCATGTGGCAATTTTATATCACTCTTACTTTTGCTGTCCTATCTAAATGCCATTGGCAAGAACAGTATCAAGGAGTGTTGTCCCCAGTTCTGCCACAAAATTTTAATTTGTGCTACATTGAGCTTTGAGTATAGTATAAGGTAAGAGTTCTAATTGTGCCCTGTTGCCTAAGGAAATCTAGTTGTGACCATGTCATTTATTGCAGAAATTCGGGATGAGAGTTCATGATGAGAGTCTTACTGGGATGTAACCAGTTTGGGCACTACTCTTGTTGAACTGGACTCCCCAATAAAAATGGGCATGACCTCATGTGCCACATGAGGAAAGATAATTGGCCATGAAGGAGATGTTTATGACCTGAGGATTTTTTGGCAATAACTCGTTTGCTGTATACTTATTACAAGAGGGCTGGCTTAGAAGGCTAGAGTATATAATTAGTGCTCCTCATCCATTCCTCTAATTCAGTCAGCTTTCAGACACACAGCGTCTTAAACAATGTAGAATGTGCACCCCCAGGTGGGCTTTGTGCACTTCTAGAAATGTGCTCTGCTTCATCTCATTCTTCCCAAAGGCTTCTGTAGTCATTGTCCAAGGAAAGCGTATTGGGGAAAAAGATAAAATTAGACAATTCAAAGTTGAATTCATTTCAAGATATGGATTTGCAGCTTTGCTAGATATCTGGTGATCAATAGTGTTTGGTCTGAGGTTTAAAACATTATGTGAAATATAAGAATCCCCAATACCTTATAGGTTGTGCATTATAATACTTCTCAATGCTTTTATTTAATTCCTAAAGACTTGTTCATGATTACTCTGAATATAAACATTGTTTATTCCTGAAAGGGCCTTCTGTTTTTGTCTTTGTTTTGAAGTTTGGAAGCTTTTTCTTTTCTACCAAACTCTATGACTATTAGATCATCTTTACTTGCAATGTGAAGTAAGCTTTTGTAAACCTATTTTGCTTTTTGTGGTCATGATAAATATCATAAGCAAGAGCATCTTGGGGAAGAAAGGTTAATTTTGTTTACTCTCCATCTCAGAAGGAAATAACAGCCTATCACTGAGGGAAACTGTAGGAACTCTAGCAGGAGCAGAAGCAGGAACCTAGAGGTATGCTGCTTACTGGCTTGCTCCCTCTTGAATGCTCAGCTACCTTTCTTATATAGCACAGGCCCACTTGCCAAAGATACTCCCAAGGTGGGATGGGCCCCTTTACATCAACTAGCAATTAAGGAATGCCTCACAGAACAGGCCAGTTGGCTAGTATTTTGTTTGTTTTCTTGTTGTTTGGGGGTTTTGTTGTTGTTTGGTTTTTGGCATTTTTTTTCACAAGCTAGCATCATTTCATTTGGGAACAGCAACACTCAATTGAGAAAATACCCCCCTGTAAGATTGGCCTATAAGCCAGTCATCTGACATGTTCTTGCATAATGATTAACATGGAAGTCCCCAGCCCATTGTGGTAATGCTACTCCTAGGCAAGTGATTTTGATGTGTATAAGAAATTAGACTGAGCAAATCATGGGGAGTAAGCCAGTGAGCAGCTTTCCTCCATGACCTATCTCCAGGTTTTTGCCTTGAGTTCCTGCCATGATTTCCCACCTTCATCGAGTGTGATGTTGAGAGTGTAGGCTACAATGAATACTTTCTTCTACAAGCTGTTTTTGGTTATGCTGATTTATCAGAGCACTAGAAATCTTATCTAGGACACAGGCCAACAAGCCAATATGCTCTGGTCAATTCTTCAATTGAGGTTCCCTCCTTACAGGTGACTCTGGGTTGTGTCAAGTTCACAGATGAAGCCAACTGTAACAGAAAAAATGATGAAGAGCTTCCCTCAGTACTTGTCCTTGACTTGGAACTGTGTTCTAATGCTTCATGCTCCCACTATCTTCTTTGTAGCTCCCACTCTGTTAGACATGCAACAATTTACTCATGCATCCTTCTCTAAATTATTTTCTACTCTATTAATGCTGGTGAAATTTACTTTTTCTTAATTCTAATTTTTAGTGGGAAACAAACAACTTTGATTTGTGGGAGTCATACACTACCTAAAACTTCAACATTCATTTTTTTTTTAATTTTGTTTAATACTCTATTTTTCTTGCTCAATCATCTTGTCTCCATGTTTCACCATTTACATGTCATTCCTAATTGCATTTCAAGGATTAACATTCCTTGCTTTGTCATCAATTACCAATGACATATTCAGTAATAGTTTCCCTTGTCTTGCCCCGTACACAAGCTGGTGGGTCAAGTCTGCCACAGGAAACAAAAATGAATAGTATAGTATTATTTTTAAGGAAAATGCAATATTATGAAGAAAACAATCCCCCAAACATATTATAATATGATATATAGCACTAGTAAATTCTAAAAAATTGTCTTGATATTGTACAATTTAGGAAAGAAACATTCACCATATTTAATAGAGAAGTGGAAAACCCAAGTATACACAGTAAGTGAAAAGAGAAACAAAAAGAGTGTAAGTCTCTCTACATCAACTCCAATTTGTTCTTAAACATGTGAAATGAGTAAAAGCATCACAAATCTTTCATGGGGACTCGCACAAATACCTTATTTTTAAAACTATGCATTGCACCCAAATATATTGTGGGTTCTATTTAAGAAAAATCAAAAGTAGATCTGCACTTAATTGAGAGCCAGGATCTTTTCTAGTTCTCTGAGACAGAGACTAGTATCAACAAGCAATTCAATGCAAAAGCAATTCCTTGAAAAGATATATGATTTGTCTTCAAAGTCAACATTTTGTTTATTTATTTAAAAAATTATATGAATTGATTAAAAATGCAGTTAACACTGGAAAGAAAATATGAAATTCAACCTAATATGATTCTATTAACTTAGGTTCTCTCAAATGAGGCAAGTACTCCCCTCATTCTTCCTTGTTCATTCCATGGAGTGCATTGTGGATAGGCAATTAAACATTGTTCTATTGTACTTTAAACAAAATTAGTCAGCCTAGATTTTTCAATGAATTACTAGCACCTTAAGTATAATAATGTGACACACTGAACTTGCTGATTTTTTCGTATGTTCAATGAGAAAAATCTGATCTGTAAATGGATCTGTAGAGCTGTTCTTAAATCACAAGCAGAAGGAACTGTTACTGGATGTCCAGTATTGAAAGTAAGGTTTCAACATGTGGAGGTTTTTGTTCTCTGTCTGATATACACCATTTGAAAAATAAAGGAATACAGAACCCTGTGCCTAAGATCAACCTGTTCAGACAGTAAATCCCAAGTCAGTCAGAACTACAAAGACCCAATCTCAAACACTCAAATGTACACTGAAACAACAGAAACATAAATAATTATATGTAATTATTTATAATTATATCTGTAAGATGGAATCTAGAACTGAAATTCTTAGGTCAAAATGTGACTTTGAAAGTAATGCTGCAGAATTTCTAAGATTTGTTTCTCAAAACTAAATGTAATGCATTTCTTTTCTTTGTAACATTTAACATGTTGATGGTATAATTTAGTGGGATTCACTGTGATAATTACACATTGCTTCTATCATGGTGTGCTGCCTTGACTCTATCTGCTACCCAAACTGATGATCATCAATGACCCTTTATACACAAAAGAATATCAGCTATTTCATTAAACATCAGCAAGATTTCAAGGTATCAGCAAGATGGAGAAAGAGACATTTGAGGACTTGAAATTTCTTCAGCCTTATTACTAGCTAACCACTGTCACCATTAATCTTAGTATATCTCTTTTATGCACCAAAAAAAAAAAACTATCAAATTTCCTATTTGCATGCTGAAAGGATCAATGGATGTTTATCAATTTCTGATCTCTTACTGAGTATGACAATATTTAGTCAGGTGTCCATCTCTGTGAATCAGCATGAAGGGACTGAGAACTGCATAACCAAGGGTTAGAAACTCTGGAATATATAGTTCTGTAGAATAATTCTCTATTGTCAAAGTAATGTATAAACAAATAAAACAATCTGCCCAATAAAAGAAAAGAAAACACACCATCAGAAGGAGGACACTTTGGGCAGCTCTCAGCTCAGGGGGAGTTCTGTAGAGAACCTTGGAGTTCTGAAGGTAGAGGACATGCTGGTGGTGCTTGTGGAGAAGAAATACCAGGTAGCCACTGGCCCCTCCCATGGCACCCTGAAACACTGCATCTCTCAGGACCATGAGGGTGAGAAAAACCCATCTTGTTATCCAGCTTTCTGGCAGAAAGTAGCAATAGTTGCCACTTTTTCTAACCTGTGTTAAGTTCACACTGTTGATGTTTTTAACGTAATATGGTAAGTTCATGCTGATCAAGGAATTGAGTATCCACAGGAACAGCAGCGAGGAGAGAATGTGATGTGGAGTCCTTAGTTTGAGCCTCTGCCACATGGACTGTTTGGGACTGATGGTGATGGCCTGGACGACCGTGAGGAGACTGCTGGTGCAGAGTGAAAGGCCCCGGGACACTCTTGACAGGTAAACAACAACTTTACAAGTAGAGTCATCTAAGAAGTTTCCAAAATTAAAGGCTTCTATGGTCTTTAGCATCCCTTTTGACAGAAGCATGGTGATATTTGTCAGTGCCAAGTGAGCAAGAATCAGGTGGATAGGTTTCTTCTCGGTGCTTTGGAACATGTGCATGTAACTCACCAAAACTAAGATGTTTCCAGCAGCGCCAAGACCAGTGAGACAGAGGAAGACTGTGCCCTTGACAGGGACCAAAATCATCCTTACATCTGAGGCAGGAATACTTGATCCAGCAAACACCTTTTGGAAGAAATCATCAGTAAATCATTATAGGTATCAGCAAAAATTCTTTTAAATCTTCTGACTTTTCTGGAAGATAAGGTAATGGCATTTTATTATGCAGATTTATTAACACAATGTTTTTCTATGGCACTCTCTGTGAGTTATTTTATAAAGATTCAAATGCTATGATGAAGGCTTGTTTTCAAAAATTTAAATTTCCAAGCCATACATTTAATTTATATAGTATAAATTTTAATTTACTTGGGCAAAATTGATATATTTCACTTTTGTTCTGTCTCAGCATGGCTGAATTAACTCCAGTGACCCAACCAGTATTTCTCCAAGCATTTCACATTTCATAATATCACATTCCTGTAATCCAGTTCTGTAAACAGTGAGTTCATGCTCACCTGTCTTCCTTGCCACGCGGCATATGCAAACACCTGTGAAGTTTTGTTATTTTAACAAGTTTTGTTCCTCTCAAATTTACCACAATTTATTTCTACAGCACCTTCTATTTGCCCAATATTCCCTCATGTATTTCAATTTGATGAGTGTAGCATTTCCTGTATTTCTTCCCTCCTATTGTATCTCAGTTTCTATAGATACTGAGACCCCAGTATTTCCACAGATCCATATTGAAAACCAAATCTGATTCTATGATTATATACTGAGCCACATACATTAAGATTCTAAAATTATCTTCAGTAGGCCCAGATTTCTATTTTTACTATTGTGAGGAGAGTGGATGTGTTCAACCCCTAAGTTTCTGGGCCTTGGTTCTGGGAGAATGGTTAACATCATCTCTTGAAACTGAGGCATATTTGTGCATTATTTAACCTATGTTTTGTAGTTTCTCCAAAGTGTAGGACCATGATCGGGCAATCTAGAGACAGACTGAAAGTAATCTACCCAGGTATAGCCCAAACTGTAAATAAACATTCCTATCACATATATGTTCATATATAAATGTTATGATCTCTTAATTCTAGTGAGGGTCCTGACTCGAAGTCGAAGAATATAGCTAGATACAATGGTAGTGCTTTTACTACTTAGAAATATTCACCTGTTTATAATCACTGCAGATTCTCAACATCCAGTCCAAGCATGAGCCCCTCTAGATATGACCCACTAATTACAGTGGAATCAGCCAAAAGCATCCAGGAAAGAATTTGTTTTATTATTGTCAATGAACGTAATAGGAGAACGAAAGTGTCTACTGTGGCATCTTCACATATATATAGCTTGTTGTCTCCCCATAGCCACCCTTGGTGCCCTACCTTGTCCTTCTCCTTGCTAGTGCTTGGCATCTTAGCCAGGGAATAAGCCAAGAGAAAGATATAGAAAGGAAATAAAGAAATGAAGACATGTTTATTTGCAGATGAAAATCTGTACTTAAAAGACCATAAACCTATATCAGAATACTCTTAAAGATGTGATAAATGACTTCAGAAAGACACAGAATATATAACTAGCATACAGAAATCAACATATGTTTTGTAGTACCCGCTAAGGAAGAAAACAGTAACATATACAATATTTACATTAAACTAAAACAAGCAAACCATAAGAAACAAATGTGAAACCAGGCACAGGAAACTGTTATCTTTGCTTTTCCTCTGAATCTTTCCTCTAATCCTCCCTCATGTTTTTGATCCATCCTTCATTTTCATTTTAGTTATTCTAAATTTTAAAATATGGTTTATATAACGACTTCATCTTTTCAACTCCAATGAATTGACCTGCAGAAGATTAGCCTGCTTGCATAAAGGAAAATGCAGGTAACCACCACAGTGAGTCCACATCTGATGTCTTGATCTTCTTGTCTTGTTGTATTTCTTAAAACTGGATCTTAGTCACTCAGACTGGCCATGAACTCCCAGCAGGTCTTCTTCCTTAACCTCAGAGTGCAGGACTTACAGGTGTGAGCCACCCTGCTCTCTATTTGGAGGTGAGGAAATTACACGCTAGAAACACACACACAGACGCTGGGGTGGGGGGATTTCCAGCCCAGTGTCTTACTGTAGCAATGTTGTGCCTTACACAGGTCCTTCTCAATCCTTGAGGACAAAGAGGTGGAGATGTGAGACAGAGAAGTCTTCCTCTATTTTCTACAGGGCCAGTTTTAAATAAACGCATTTACTTCAACAAATCATTCCTCCTGGTTTCATTAAGCTGTGTGAACCTTAGATCCAAATAGTCAACCTAAGTCAACATAATCACAGAGCAGGAAGACCTCTATGATGAGCCCTTAGAAGACAGAAAGTTCTTCCAAATTTCATGGTGCAGCAGGATCAATGTCACTGCAATAGTCACTCTCCATATCCAATACGATATGGCGAGTGTAAAACAACAGAAGACTTAGCCAGGTGTGGTAGGAGCAGCTGTGATTCTAGCACTCAGAAGGCTGAGGCCAGAAGTCTGGGATTCATAACATTATTCACAGAGCTGGGAAAAATATTCTGAAATTCATATGTAGATACAAAAACAAAATACACACAGCAAAGCAGTGGGGAATAAATGAGCTAAGACAAAAATATCACATAACTTACCCTCAAATTATACTAGCAACAAAAACAAGATCTAAACATAAAACCACATGTAGAACAAATAAATAAAGGGAAGAATCTAAGTATGAACCAGTGCAGCTTCAGCCAATAACAGAAAATGTAGCCTCAGAGGACAAAAACTAGATTGATACTCCATATACTTCAAAACAAAAAAAAAAGCGTGAAAATGTGTTTAAAACGATGATGTAGGAACTGAAGCACTGGATATGTGCAAAGGAAAGCAGCTCAGCACACAGCACAGACATGAGAGTAAGATCCTACCCCAGCCAGAACTGAAAACAGCCTGCACCTAAAACAGCCTGGCCACTCTAGAGTTACCTGTGCTGAGAAAAGACTGGATAAAACTGCTAAAAGATCACCCAAAAACACTGCTGAGCTGGATGTCATGATGTCACCCAGCACCTGCAAAGTGACACCCAGAATACACCATCCATCAGCCTACAGGCAAACCAACTGAACACTTTCTGTAAGCAGCAGCAAAAATGCTTAACAAATAGGAACAATGTTCTTCATTTTTAGTCACCAGGAGCAAGTCTTTTGCCCCCAGGAAGGGTAGTCCATAGCAGCTTGAGTTGCTGCTGCCATGGAGGGTGTTCAGGAGAGCTCTAGACTCCCAGTGAGTGGCCTTGGGGCCTCTAAAGGACCCTGGAGAGGTTCTAGATGAGTTGAAGTTAACCGTGTGGATTAGAAAATTAATTAGGTATGATGCTAGGGAAAAAAAAGACATTTTAAATTAGGGATCCTGATAAAATTTTATTTAAAAAATAGTAAAGGATTTGACACTCTCTTGGCAGGCAGAGAGCACACAGATTTTAAAAATAAAATAAATCTTTTAAAAAATAATTAGTTGTTGTATCCCTAGTATGAATTAATTGTTCACATGAAGGGTCAGCATGTCACTTTGCAGCTTCTATGTGACATCATGTCCTCCAGAGCAGCAGTGCTTTCAGGTGACTTTGTAGCTGTTTTATTCCTGACTTTCCCCGGCACAGGCAACATTAGAGTGGCCAGACTGTGAGCATTGCAGGCTGTTTTCCATTCAGGCTGGGATAGGAGCTCACTCTTCTAACTCTTCCAGCTTCAGTCTCCTTAACTAGGAATTCGTGTCAAACAATGGGTCCTTTCCACAGAGTAAAAGAGATCAGGATGCTTAATTCAAATTTGGGGGTTTGTACATGTTTTATATATTTGAAATGCAATTGTACAAGCCTTTTGCCCTTCTTTGACACTAAATATTAAAGATTGCAAGCTGGGCAGGAAATCAGTTTTTAAAATAGACTTTGCAAAAAGGACCAGTGGGAGGGGAAGAAGAGAGGGTACTTAGCCCATGGCAGGTCAGTATCCAAGTGGGTTTCCTAATAAGGGGAACAGGGACCGTCTCTGACATGAACTCAGTGGCAGGCTCTTTGATCCACCCTTCCATGAGGGGGGAGCATTCCTGCTAGGCCACAGAGGAGGACAATGCAGCTAGTCTTAATGAGACCTGATAAGCTAGGGTCAGATAGGGGAGGAGGACTTCCCCTATAGTGAACTTGGAGGAGGGCATGGGAGGAGATGAGGGAGGGAGGGTAGGATTGGGAGGGAATGAGGGAGGGGGCTACAGGTGGGATACAAAGTGAACCAACTGTAGTTATTATATAAATAAAAATTTAATTAAAAAGGAGGGTAGCAGGAAAAATATGGGAAAAGTACAATGACATATACATTTTTTTCTTTTTATTTATTCTTCTATCATACAATAAATCTTGACCACAACCTCCCCTACCCAGACCCACCCTACCTCCCCTGTCCCCCAGATCCATTGTTTCCCATCAGAAAAGAGCAGGCCTCCCAGGGATATTAACTGAACACAACATAACATGTTACAATAAAACTAAGAATAAACCCTTATATCAAGCTGGATGAGGCAACCCAGTAGAAAAAAGGGGGTCTCAAACCCAGGCATAAGAGTCAGAGCTACCCCAATTCCCCCTGTTGTGAGTCCCACAAAACCCCAAGCTAAACAACCACAGCATGTATGCAGAGGACTTAGCACAGACCATTGCAGGCTCCCTAACTGCTGCTGCAGAAACCGTGAGCTCCTAAGAGGCCTGCTTAGTTAGTTCCATGGGCCCTGTTCTTATATGTTGGACCCCTCTGTCTCCTACAATCCTTTCTCCTCCTCTTCTGTGGGGTTCTCTGAGCTCTGCCTATGTTTGGCTGTGGGTCTCTCTGTTGACCTCATAGCAACATACATCTGACTCCAGGAAAGTAGTTTTAAAAATAGACTTTGAAGGGAAGGCTAGCAGGAGGGGAAAGAAGAAGAAAAGAGGGAAGTAGGGAAAATACAGTGACATGTGCATGAAATATCATAATGCTACTCATTGTTTTTCAAGCAAATACATCAACAACAAAGCAGCAGCAGAAAAGGAAAAGGAGTGTCTTTGCACTCTTATTGATGGATAATGTCTGGGTTGGCTTCCAAATTAGCTGAGTAGAATAGTGACTCTGTGCGGCCCAGCTTTCTCAAATGAAATACAAGGTTCTTGTTCCTTGATTTATTTTACTAAAATGAGATCCTCCTGAGTTACAACTCAAAATCTGGCAAGTTTGTGACTGTGACTGTAAATTTTAATCTGTTGTTTTTGTTGTTTTTATGAGACACCTGGGTCTCTCCTAGACTGGCCTTGGCCTCACAGAGGTCCACCTGCCTCTCTCTCCCTAGTTCTGGGATTAAAGGCATGGGCTGCCATGCCTGGCTTATTCTTTCATCTTTGTAATCCCCAGTAGTACTTACAGCCTCCTAGGAATGCAATGATGAAATTGACTTAATAGTTCAGTACACTGTCACATGCCAGAATGGAGACTTTAAAGATGGATGCAGAAAGGAAATCCTCAAGTTAAACAGCAACACACCTGGGTGGTTGGGAGGAAAAACAAAATAGAACATGAGGGTCACTGCACTGGAAATGTAGAAATTCACCAAAAATGAAATGGATGTATTAAAGTTACAAATCTGGCATCCTTATAAGGCAAATGAACTTTAAGATTAGAGAAAATAGATGTTTTCCACAAAAATTTGAAGAGTTTCTATTTATCTCTAGTTATTGGAAGAAAGGAGAGAACATTAGGCAAAGATTCTCCCCGAAACTCTCTCATGAAAGCAGACTCTAAACACAGGGAATGGCTCACCTATGCTTCTAGGGATCAGGTCTCCTGGAACTGGCCCCAGTTATTCTGAGCTTTAAGCATCAGAAGAATAGTGCAGGTTATCAGTAAAATGTGTGTCTTTAAGTGAAACATTGCATGCACATGTGAGTAACAGAAACTGTAATGTCTACTCACCACAGTGATGAGGAGCAGCCAGGCCCTGGGTCCTTCTGGCAAGTGAGCCTTCCCAGGTCATATTTGTACCCTCAGTGTTTGTAGAGCCCTTGTCACCATGAATATCCTCAAGGCTTTAAGACATCACTGTATCACGGAGAAGGAAGTCCTCTGCGGAGCCTCACTCCCTAAAGAATGATTTCCCTCTCCCTCCTCAATTACTACATTTGTTTGCCTCAGAAGTTACCTCTGTATTAATTATGTTTCCATTACATTATAGAAACATATGAAGTGACAAAGTGAACAACAACCAGGCTTCTGTGTCTAGAGATCGCCATGTTCCCAGTCCCCTCTTTGCCTTCTAAATCAAATGTATGAATCAGAATAGAAGCCAGCTTGTGATATGGAAAGAAGTCAGCGCCCTGTCTCAAGTCCTTCTTTCTGAGGAGGGCATGGTAACTGACACCTACATTCTGTACTTTGAGCACATCCCAAACACACGTGAGCAAACGAAGATGTCTTTGCTACCATCTGGAAATGATCTATATCACAGTGCACCATGAGATAAATGGCACCCCAAACCAGACGGACCTCCCTGTCCTTGCTCTAATTCTGCTCTGAACCACTGTATCCTTGTAACCCCAAATTGCCCCTGATACCCAGTGCATGATACAGGCTTGGGCTGTACATGAAAGAAAGCCCTTCACTGGATTCATCCTTGATTTTGAATGGGAAGTTGAATCCTGGGTTGTTAGACTGGTCCCATAACAATACTCTTCTGTTGAGAATTCTCTGTTTACCTCTGTGCCCACTTTAAATTGGACTATTTGGTTTGTTGGTGTTTAATTTCTTGAGTCATTTGTATATTTTGGATATTTGCCCTTTGTTTAGATGTAGAATCTGGGAAGATGTTTTCCCAATCTGTAGACTGTTGTTTTGTTCTATTGACAGTGTCCTTTGCCTTACAGAAGCTTTTCACTTTCAAGAGGTCCCATTTATTAATTGTAGATCTTAGAGCCTGAGCTCTTGGTGATCTATTTAGGAAGGTGTCTCCTATGCCAATCAGTTCAAGGATCTTCCCCACTTTCTGTTGTAGCAGATTTAATGTATCTAGATTTATTTTTGAGGTTTTTGATCTACTTGGTCTTGAATTTGGTGCAGGGTAATAAATATGGATCTATTTGCATTTTTCTGCATGTAAACATCCAGTTAGGCTAGCACCATTTGTTGAAGATGTTTTCTTTTTCCCAGCAGATGCTTTCTTTTTTCCAATGTATGGTTTTGGCTCCTGTGTCAAAAATCAAGTCTCTGTTGATGTGTGGGTTTATTTCTGAATCTTTGATTCAATTCCATTGATCAACCGTTCTGTTTCTATGCCCATGCCATGCAGTTTTATTACTATTGCTTTGTAGTATAGTTTGAAGCCAGAGATGGAGATCTCCCAGAAGATCTTATTGTACAGGATTGTTTTTGCTCTACTGGGGTTTTTTGCTTTTCCATATAAAGTTTAGAATTTTTCTTTCAAGGTCTGTAAAGAATTTTGTTGGAATTTTGATGGGAATTGCATTGAATCTCTTGATTGCTTTTGGTAAGATGACTGCTTTTACTATGATAATCCTGCCAATCTATGAGCATGGGAGCTCTTCCATCTTCTGATATCTTCTTCAATTTCTTTTGTCAGAGACTTGAAATTCTTGTCACCTAAGTCTTCTACTTGTTTGGTTAGGATTACATCAAGATACTTTATATTATTTGTGGCTATTTGGAAGTGTGTAGTTTCCCTAATTTCTTTCTCATCCCATTTATCATATGTATACCGGTGGTCTACTGATTTTTTAAAATTCATCTCATATTCAGCCACTTTGCTGAGGTATTTATCAGCTGTAGGAGTTCTCTGGTAGAATTTTTGGGGTTACACACACACACACACACACACGCTTATGTATATATATGTAATCATATCACTTGTGAATAGCAATACTTTGACTTCTTCCTTTCCAATTTGTATCCCCTTGATTTCCGGGAAAGAGGGGAGCCTGTCCTTCCCTAGAATGAATGATAAATCTCATCTATCATGTTTTAAGGAGTGGAGTGACTGAGAGAGAAAAAGAAAGAATTTATTTACTGAATTAGGGACATACTTTTAGACTTTGGGCAGTTTAAGGGATTATAGGGGTGAATGTGTTTTGATTTGCTGGGGTTAGAAATTCCAGAGACACCTCATTTGCATATCCCCAGGTGCTGTCTTAACAGGTTCAACTGGGAGAAAGGAGTTGCACTTGTTTTTTTGTTTGTTTGTTTGTTTGTTTGTTTTTCAGTAAGGACTATGTGACTTTTCTCAGGTAGAGGATAGGGGGTTTGGGCTCCCCAGATGAGGCAGAGAAGAGGGAGCCCTGCTGACAAAGGGAGTCCATCATTTTATGCCAAACTCAGAGGCTATTTGGAAATGCCAGACTTCTACCTTAACAGAAGAGTTTCCTTCCCCAACATATAATAATTTATTTAAGAAAATTAAGACTAGTACAAGTTCACCTAAGACTATCTCAGGTTTTCTACAAAGGTGGAAAGTGTATTCTTATCCTCTTCCCATTCCAACATCCCTATCTTGTGACTTTTAGCTTATCATTGGTACTGCAAGGGACACTTCTGTCAGTAATCAGTACTTTTATTCCTCTTAAAGCCAGAGGAGAAGAACAAGATGGGGCAGGTGGAGGTGAGGACTTTTCACTTTTCTGGGGGTGAATTTGCATAACAGAGTGCAGATGACAGTGAGACAAGCATAGTCATCGCAATAAAGCAGATGTGGTCCTCAATTGTTTGATGTTGCAGAGTTCCAAAAGTGCGAGGAAAGTAGTGACAACAATGTGGGACAATTCTAACCATTTCAGATCTTAAATAATGACCATGATAAGCTCTGGCAAACTGGTTTCCTCAAATGATGCAACACAGATCTGGAGACCATGTTCCTGAACAGGTCCTCACTCTTAAGCCATTTTGCTCATGATTCCATGCCCCATCTTCCCTGATGCTGTGCAGGACAACTCTGCTGAGCTGTGGACTAAGAGACCTGAGTACTGAGGATATACAGGAGATCTTCTAGGTAAAGACCATGTAGTGCGGTCTAGCCAATTGTAAGAATATTGGTGGAGTTGAGAACTCAGAGCCTCAGGCTGTTAATTCTCCAATATCCTGCTTGTTCATACTTTGGGCAAGGTCCTGGCAGCAGGCAAGGCGTGGGACAGTTCTTTGCCAGGGTTAGTGTTACCAGAATTCAGGTGGACCCATAGTCTTCTTGAAAGAGAACTTAGGGATGCCTCTAAGATCTGACAGTTTTGTCTATCATAAGAAGCTTTTTTAATTAAATTTTTAATATTTTTTCTATATTTATTTAGTTAGTTACTTAGTTAGTTGCTTAGTTGGGTAGTTAGTTTAAGACAGGGTTTTTCTGTGTAGTCTTGGCTGTCTTGGACTACCCTTTTAGAGCAGGTTGGCCTTGAACACACAAAGATCCACTTGGCTCCACATCCTCAAGAGCTGAGATTTAAAGCATGTACCACCATGCCTGACATAACTAAGCATTTTAAATGCCACATTTAGCAGATCTCTGAGGGCTTTGAGGGCCATTATTTCTTTATTTGTACCTGACTTTATTAAGTATACCAGATTTTATTTTTATTAATTACACTTTATTCATTTTGTATCCCCCAATAAGCCCCTTCCTCCTCCCCTCCCGGTCCCACTCTCCACCCCCGCCCCTTTCTGCATGCATGCCCCTCCCCAAGTGTACTGATAGGGGAGGTCCTCCTCTCCTTCTTTCTGATCTTAGTCTATCAGTTCTCATCAGAAGTGGCTGCATTGTCAAGGTTCTAGGTAATCTCCATAAATAGTCCTTGGTTGGAGTATGAGTCTCTGGGAAGTTCCCTGTGTTCAAATTTTCTTGTTCTGTTGCTCTCCTTGTGGAGACCCTGTCCTCTCCGGCTCTTACTATTTCCCACTTCTTACATAAAATTCCATTCACTCCACACAACAGTTGGCCATCAGGCTCAGCATCTGCTTTGACAGTCTGCACAACAGAGGCTTTCAGAGGCCCTCTGTGGCAGGCTCCTAGGTTGTTTCCTGTTTTCTTCTTCTGGGTTTCAGAGGCCCTTTGTGGCAGGTTCCTACATTGTTTCCTGTTTTCTTCTTCTTCTGATGTCCATCCTCTTTGCCTTTCAGGATGGGGATTGAACATTTTAGTTATGGTCCTCTCTTTTGCTTAGTTTGTTTAGATGTACAGATTTTAGTGGGTTTATCCTATGCTGTATGTATATGAGTGAGTATATACCGTGTGTGTCTTTTTGCTTCTGGGACAACTCACTCAGGATGATCCTTTCCAGGTCCCAACATTTACCTGCAAATTTCATGTTTTCCTTATTTTTCATTGCTGAGTAATACTCCATTGTATAGATGTACCACAGTTTCTGCATCCATTCTTCAGTTGAGGGGCATCTGGGGTGTTTCCAGCTGCTGGCTATTACAAATAAAGCTGCTACAAACATGGTTGAGCAAATGTCCTTATTGTGCACTTGAGCCTCTTTTGGATATATGCCTAGGAGTGCTACGGCTGGGTCTTGAGGAAGTGCTATTTCTAGTTGTTTGAGAAAGCGCCAGATTGCTTTCCAGAGTGGTTGTACAAGTTTACATTCCCACCAGCAGTGGAGAAGGGCTCCCCTTTCTCCACAACCTCTCCAGCATGTGTTGTCACTTGAGTTTTTGATCTTGGCCATTCTCATGGGTATAAGGTGAAATCTCAGGGTTGTTTTGATTTGCATTTCCCTAATGGCTAATGAGGTTGAGCATTTATTTAAGTGCTTCTCTGCCATTCGATATTCCTCTACAGAGATTTCTCTGTTCAGCTCTGTTCCCTATTTTTTAAGTGGATTACTTGGTTTGGTGCTTTTCAGCTTCTTTAGTTCTTTATATATACTGGATATGAGTCCTCTGTCAGATAAAGGGTTGGTGATAATTCTTTCCCAATCTATAGGCAGTCGCTTTGTTTTGATGATGGTGTCCTTTGCTTTACAGAAGCTTTTCAGTTTCATGAGGTCCCATTTATTGATTGTTGCTTTTAGAGCCTGTGCTGTTGGTGTTCTGTTCAGGAAGTTTTCTCCTGTACCAATGAATTCTTTGATCCACTTGGCCTTCAGTTTTGTGCAGGGTGATAAGTATTGATCTATTTTCATTTTTCTACATGTAAACATCCAGTTGGACCAGCACTATTTGTTGAAGATGCTATCTTTTTTCCATGGTATGGTTTTGGCATCTTTGTCAAAAATCAGGTGTCCATAAGTGTGTGGGTTTATTTCTGGTTCTTCTGTTTGGTTCCATTGATCCACTATTCTGTTTCTATGCCAGTACCATGCTGTTTTTATAACTGTTGCTATATAGTACAGCTTGAGATCAGGGATGGAGATACCTCCAGAAGATCTTTTATTGTAGAGGATTGTTTTAGCAATTCTGGGTTTCTTGTTATTCCATACGAAGTTGAGAATTTTTCTTTCCAGGTCTGTAAAGAATTGTGTTGGCAATTTGATGGGAATTGCATTAAATCTGTAGATTGCTTTTGGTAAGATGGCCATTTTTACTATGTTAATCCTGTCAAGCCATGAGCATGGGAGATCTTTCCATCTTCTCATATCTTCTTCTAATTGTTTCTTCAGAGACTTGAAATTTTTTTCATACAAGTCTTTGACTTGCTTGGTTAGGGTTACACCAAGGCACTTTATGTCATTTGTGGCTATTGTGAAGGGTGTTGTTTCTCTAATTCCTTTCTCAGCCCTTTTGTCTTTTGTATACAGGAGTGCTAATGATTTTTTTGAGTTAATTTTGTATCCGGCCACTTTGCTGAAGGTGTTTATCAGCTGTAGGAGTTCCCTGGTTGAGTTTTTGGGGTCACTCATGTTTACTATCATATCACCTGCAAATAATGATAATTTGACTTCTTCCTTTCCAATTTGCATCCCCTTGATCTCCTTCAACTGTCTTATTGCTCTAGCAAGGACTTCCAGCACTACCTTGAAGAGATATGGGGAGAGTGGGCAGCCTTGTCTTGTCCCTGATTTCAGTGGGATTGCTTTAAGTTTTTCTCCATTCAGTTTGATGTTGGCTATAGGCTTGCTGTATAACACCTTTACTATGTTTAGATAGCGCCTTGTATCCCTGATCTCTCCAATACTTTAAACATGAATGGATGTTGGATTTTGTCAAATGCTTTTTCAGCATCTAGGGAGATCATCATGTGTGTTTTTTTTTTCTTTCAGTTTGTTAATATGGTGGATCACATTGATGGATTTCCGTATATTGAACCACACCTGCATACCTGGGATGAAGCCTACTTGGTCATAGTGGATAATATCTTTGATGTGCTCTTGGATCTGGTTTGCAAGTATTTTAAGTATTTTAGCATCAATGTTCATAAGGGAGATTGGCCTGAAATTCTCTTTCTTTGTTGAGTCTTTGTGAGGTTTAGGTACCAAGGTGACTGTGGCTTCATAGAATGAGTTTGGTAATGTTCCTTCTGTTTCTATTTTGTGGAATAGTTTGAAGAGAATTGGTGTTAGCTCTTCTTTGAAGGTCTGGTAGAATTCGGTGCTGAAGCCATCTGGTCCTGGGCTTTTTTTGGATGGGAGACTTTTGATGACCGCTTCTATTTCTTTGGTGGATATAGGACTATTTAATTGATTTACCTGGTCCTGATTCAGCTTTGGTAAGTCAAATTGATCAAGAAAATTGTCCATTTCATTTAGATTTTCAAATTTTGTGGCATATAGACTTTTGAAGTAAGTCCTATGATTGTTTGGATTTCCTCAGTGTCTGTAGTTATGTCCCCCTTTTCATTTCTGATTTTGTTGATTTGGGTGGTGTCTCTCTGCCTTTTAGTTAGCTTGGCTAAGGGTTTGTCAATCTTATTGATTTTCTCAAAGAACCAGCTCTTGGTTTCATTGATTCTTTAAATTGTTTTGTTTCTAAGTGATTGATTTCAGCCCTGAGTTTGATTATTTCCAGCCGTCTACTCCTTTTTGGTGTGTCTGCTTCTTCTTTTTCTAGGGTTTTTAAGTGGGCCATTAAGTTGTTTGAATGAGCTGTCTCGAATTTCTTCTTGAAGGCACTTAGTGCTATGAACTTTCCTCTTAGCACTGCTTTCATTGTGTCCCACAAGTTTGGGTATGTTGTGTCTTCATTTTCATTGAGTTCTAGGAAGACTTTAATTTCTTTCTTTATTTCTTCCCTGACCCAGCTGTCATTTAGTAACAAGTTGTTCAGTTTCCATGTGTGTGTAGGCTTTTTGCTATTTCTGTTGTTGTTGAGGTCCAGCTTTATTCCATGGTGATCAGGCGAGATACAAGGGATTATTTCAATCTTTTTGTATCTGTTGAGGCTTGCCTTGTAACCAACTATATGGTCTATTTTGGAGAAGGTTCCATGAGGTGCTGAGAAGAAGGTAAATTCTTTTGTGTTTGGGTGTAAAGTTCTGTAAATGTCTGTTAGGTCCATTTGATTCATGACATCTGTCAGAGACATTGTTTCTTTGTTTGATTTCTGTTTTGTTGATCTGTCCTTTGTTGAGAGTGGGGTTTTGAAGTCTCCCACTATTAATATGTGGGGATCTATATGTGGTTTAAATTTTATCAATGTTTCTTTAACAAATGTGGGTGCTCTTGTATTTGGGGCATAGATGTTCAGGATTGTGATGTCTTCCTGGTGGAATTTTCCCTTGATGAGTATGAAGTGTCCTTCCCCATCTCTTTTTATTAATTGGTTGAAAGTCTATTTTATCAGATATTAGAATGGCTACTCCTGCTTGTTTCTTGGGTCCGTTTGCTTGGAAAGTCGTCTTCCAACCTTTTACCCTCAGGTAATATCTATCTTTGTGCCTTAGGTGTGTTTCTTGTATGCAACAGATTGCTGGGTTTTGTTTACATATCCATTCTGTTAATCTGTGTCTTTTTACTTGAGAGTTGAGTCCATTGATGTTGAGAGAGATTAATGACCAGTGGCTGTTAGATCCTTTGATTTTGATGTTGGCTGTGGTCATCAGGTTGTGTGCTTGGTTGCTTTTTGTTTTACTGTAGTAAGGTTAATTATTTCCTGTGTTTTCTTAACAGAAGCAAATTTTCTTGGGTTGTATTTTCTCTTCCAGTGTCTTCTGTAATACTGGATTTGTGTGTAGTTATTGTTGAAATTTGTTTTTGTCACAGAATATCTTGTTTTCTCTGTCTATGAGGACTGAAAGTTTTGCAGGGTATAGTAGCCTGGGCTGACATCTGTGTTTCTCTTATGATATCCGTCCAGGCCCTTCTAGCTTTCATAGTCTCTGTTGAAAAGTCAGGTATGAATCTAATGGGTTTGCCATTATTTGTTACTTGGCCTTTTTCCCTTGCAGCTTTTAGTATTTTTTCTTTGTTCTGTATACTTACTGTTTTGATTATTATGTGGCGGGAGGATTTTCTTTTCTGGTCAAATTTGTTGGATGTTCTGTAGGCCTCATTTATTCTTATTGGCCTCTCCTTTAACTTGGGGAAATTTTCTTCAATGATTTTGTTAAAAATATTTTTTGGGCCTTGGAGAAGGAAGTCTTCTTTTTCCTCTATACCTGGTATTTTAGGTTTTGTCTTTTTATATTGTCTTGGATTTCTTGGATGCTCTGTTTCAGGAATTTTTTGGATTTAACATTTTCTTTGACAGATACATCGATTTCTTCCATTGTATCTTCTACACCTGAGATTCTTTCTTCCATCTCTTGTAGTCTGTTGGTTATGCTTACCTCTGTAGTTCCTGTTTTCTTCCCTAAATTCTTTCTCTCCACAATTTCCTCCATTTGTGTTTTCTTTAATTTTTCCAGTTCTATCTTCAGGTCCTGAGTTGTTTTGTTTATTTCCTTCACCTGTCTGATTGTATTTTCCTGTTTTTCTTTTAGTTCCTTCAACTCTGTTTCTTTTATTTCTTTCAGTGATTTAATTATTTCTTCTCTGAAGGCCGCAACCTGTTTGTCTGCATCTTCCTGTATTTCTTCAGAGATGGCCATAATCTGCTTTTCTTTAACTTCCTCCATTTCTTTATGGATCGCCATGATCTGTTTGGTTTTATCTTCCTCTAATTCTTTACGTATTTTATTTGTTTCCTCTATTATCCTCTTCATCAGCATAGATGTAAGGTCATCTTCTTGATTTTCTATTATGTTGAGCTGTCCAGGGCTGTTCTCCCCTGGATGGTTGGCTTCTGGAGATGCCATATTGCTCTGTCTTTTGTTGTTTGCGCTTTTACGCTGACCTCTACCCATTGGACTGTTTTACGTGTTGGCTCTTAGTTTCTGTGCTTCCTGGAGTCCTGAGGTAGGGAGAATCCTCTTGGCTGGAAGATGATTTTTCCTGAAGGAGGCCTCCTCTGCTTTTTGGGCATGGTAACTGTATGGCCAGTGTTTCTCAGGAATTGCCACTGCTCACCTCAGGTGTATAGACCTGAGTAGTAGCTGTGGTCTTTGTTAGGCCAGGGGAGGGCTGGCTCTCCTCTTACCCATAGGAGTTCCCAAGACAGCTGCCTCACTGCTGGGTTTCTCGTTATAAATTTAGTGAGCTGCTGCTGTTGTTACAGTTTTCCAGGTACAGTCCTCTTGAAGAACCTACTGATTCCCTAGCTGTGGGGTTTTCTCCCAATAGGGAAACTCAGTCTGTTATCCTGGGGCATATAGTTCTGTCCAGGAAAGTGAGAGGAGCGCCCAGCAAGTGTCTGGGCCAGAGGCTGAGTGCTCTGTTCTGGGCCTGGAGAATGTGCACCTAGGTTGAGTTGGCCCCTGGGGGCGCCACTCTGGTCTGGAGGCTGGTAACTGAGGGCTCCACTCTGGTCTGAAGGCTGGGTGCCTCAGTCTGGACCTGAAGCTGTGTGTCCCTGTCTGGGATGTCGGCTGCGGGCACTGCTCTGGTCCAGACGCTGTGGGTGCAGCCCTCTTGAAGGACCAGGGATTCCCACAGTTTTGTCAGTCTAGCTAGGGATAACTGGTTGATCCTTGGCACAGTATCTGAGGGCTGCTGTAATGGCTCTCTGGCTTTTGTAGGTCTGAGGATGCAGCTGTGTGCCCCAGTGCCCTAGGGGTACTCAATAATGGCGGCTGAGCACAGCGCTCCTGCCTGCATTAGAAAGCTAGCGCCTAGAGTCTGCATGAATCCAGAAAGTCTTTTGGTGCTGGGTATCCTGAGCGTTAGAACTGATGATCCCCCCCACTGTGGGGTTTCTTCCTGCCAGGGACACCCAGTCTTTGCTTTGGGGACTGCCGTTCTGTTTGGGGTGGCGAGTAGAACCCAAAGGCACAGACGCCCACCCGTGGCTTCGCCTTTCTGGCCTTTGGGAGCCTGGGCGTCTGCCTAAACTGGATAATTTTCCCAAGACCTTTTTGGGGTGGTGGTATCAGCTTAGTGCTCTGAGATCAGACCAGCCGTTTCCCTCCCTGTGGGTTTGTACCCGACAGTGAAACTCAGTCTCTGGTGCCCTGGGGCCCACAGTTCTATCTGAGGTGGTGAATCAGGCTTGCAGGCAGGACTCTGTGCAGGTGCCTGGGTCCCTGGCTCTGGCTCCAGACTGGCTCCTGGGGCGCCCATGGAACCTGCGTCTTTTCCAGGGGATGTCTGGGTGACCTAAGGTCAGTCCCAATCGTTTCCTGCTCCGTGGGGTTATCTCTCGACTGGAAAATCCAGTCTGTGATGTTGTGGTCCCACAGTTCAGACTGGGACAGTGACCAGATCACACTGGCGTGTGGCTCTGGGCTGGCGACCAAGCACCTGATGGAACCAGGATCTCTTCCGCGGTTTAGCTGGGTGAGTTAAAGCTGATTGAATTCCCCACCGTGGGGTATCCTCTCACCTGTGAAACACAATCACTTGTGTTTTATGGCCGAGAGTTCTGATTGCTGGTCACTGTGCCGATCCTGCTGTGCTGCTGCTCAGAATGAGAGTCCTCCCGGCACCGCCATCTTGCCCTGCCCTCACCAGTATACCAGATTTTAAACAAATTTTATTTGGCTTCAGGCTTAAACATACACAGAAGGCTATACAAAGCTTGTCTCACAAATATATTATATTTGTACTTAGAGCAATTATATGTATGGTTTTGAGTACATTAAATAATTTGATCATTTACAAGGTGATTAAACATTAATGTTTCTATCCTAATAGTCTGTCATAGTTTATAACAAATTAGCAGCTTTAATAAGGATTTTACTGTTTTATTGTTGTTGAGTTTTAGCATTAAAATTACAATATTTTTAATTGAAACTCTTTTAATATTAAAATAAAGTTTTAAATCACAAATGTAGCCCATAGAGAGCCTCAAAATTTTGTAAAACCATAAACATTCTTCATAGAGTGATTGCGAACCTTAGTATTTTTAAACTCTTTTTATGGTACACCTACAGGATATCATAGTTTCTTGTATGACTTAGTTCATCCAAATAGCTAAAGTTTAACACATTTAGCAATGACAAAGAAGTTAGACCTGTATCTTTTAGTCAGTTATTGTTAACTTAAATAGACCTTAGGAACCAAAAATTTTATTTATCAAATATATTAAATGTGTTTTTAATCTAAATTTAGGACAAAAATCATCATATAAAATTCCATCTTAATCCAGATGGTTTTGGAGACCTGTTGCCTTTTTATATTTAAGAGGAAATATCAACATTTATCTTTGAATTACATATCAGCATGACGCAGCTGCCTTAATTTTGTAATGTATTATTGCATGACATTAAATAGCATAATAATATATCTCCTTTACTTAGAAAGTCTACCACCATGAAATCTTCACACTAGCTCAGGTGGAAATGGGTTCTAACCATCTGCCCATTCCACTACCTCTCTGATGTGAGTTTAGCCTCATGTTAACATTAGGAAAATACACTAGAGGTAATGTTTCTGTCAGAAATCAGTATTTCACTTTTCTCTTGAAGCCAGAGCATGAGAGCAAAACAAGGAAGTAGAGATGAAGAGACGTCTCTATCTGAGATGAGTTTGCAAGGCAGAATGATGATGACAGTGAGACGAGCAAAAACCACAGCCCAGCATATTCGATCAACAATTATTTGACACTGCCAAGTTCCGAAACTGTTAAGAAAACTAGTGTCAATGCAAACCGACAATTATATCCAAGCTAGACATTAAAGTGCCACCACAAGAAGCTCTGGCAAATGGGTGCTCTCCAATGATGCCATGGAGAGTCTGGAGACTGTTCTGAAGTCTAGGGCCTCATGGGCACATGGGTGTGTTAACACCTTGCTGACAGATTGAAAGCCCTGGAGCGTTCACTTCTCACTTCCAGTCACTCGCTGTGGTCTACAGTGAACTCTTCAGTGTTCTTTAGATCTCGCCTGGATCCGCCCTGGATCCCAGATTCCATCATCCCTGATGCTGTGCAGGTGTACCCTGCTGAGGTATGGACAAGAGAACCACAGTGTTGAGCTTGCAGAAAGGATCCTCTTCGTGGAGCTGAGGTGGTGCAGCATTGCCAAACAGCAGGATATTGGTCATCCCAAGGAGATGCCTGTCTGTTCTGAGTGTGAGTGCCACTCCTGAAGGGACACAGGACCATGAAGAGCTGTTCACCAAAGCTGCTCATCAGCTCCCTGCAGTTCCTGCCTAGGAGAAACAGTAAAACCCAAACAGTTCTTGCAGTGAGTGGGGTTCTCTGCAGCTGAGGACTGTGCTTGGAGGGGAGCCAAAGCTGTCTGTGTTTCTTCCCTGGACCAATTGCTGAAACTCTCCAGAGAATTGCAAGAGACAGGCCAGGCTGTGAGGCTCTAAAATACTGTTCTTTGATGAGGTAAACTAGGTTCTTAAAGTTTTATAATATAGATTAGAAAAACTAATATGGTGAGTTTCTATATGAACTAGAGTCCTGAGTGAGGAGCCTCACCTGAAGAATTTTTCTGACTGTCTTGGTTAATGTGGGAAGACCCATCCTGAATATGGGTGCCCCCATAGCAACAGCCCATATTAAAAAGTGTATGTCATTCTGCCTTGTGCTTGCTTGGCCTTCCTTCTTGTCTTTGAGTAGATTTGCGCTGTTGCTCCTTGTGGGTCTGAGTTCTTTGCTGAGAGCAGAACCAATGGATCCTTAAGCAACTTCCAGGCTTCTGGAACCAATTAGGATCATGGAGGCGACTGCCATGTGGACTAACTACCAGTTATGGCCCCCAGGAGAGACAACTATGGTGAGACTGACTACTCCTACAGGTGAGGCTCAGAGGCTCAAAGACCAAACAAAATGCTGGGTTCTCAGCTTCTCCAGTGTCAATTAGCTGTTGTTACTATGTTAAAGCTCAGCTAATTAAGTCTGGAATTATATACACTATTTTTCATCCTCTAAGTTCTGTTTCTCTAGAAAGCCATGACTAAAACATGCACATTTTCCAGAGTGTCCTGTTGTAGGTGCATGGCTGGGCAGGATGGCATTCTCTCCAAATACCTTGTGAGTGTTTACATGGCATATCCATTGTCTTTCTTTTTTAATTTTAATTTTTATGCATTCATTTTCTATCCCAGTTGTAGCCCCTCCCACCTGTCCTTCCATCCCCTCCCCTCCCCCTCTCCTCTCCTCTCCACTCCTCTCCTCTTTTCTCTCCATACATATATATGTATATACATATTCTCTCTCACCATCCCTTTCTCTCCTCTTTTTGTGATGTAATCTTTCAAGTCTTATGGGTTTTAGCAGTGGGCCAATGGTACTCTACTTGTATGAACATCACAGATGTGTCCTCTACCTTCACAGCTAGAGATTAGCAAACAGTTCCAGTTCAGAAACCAGAGCTGCACAGACTGTTCTTATCTTCATGATCTGTGTCTTTATTTTTTATTGAGTGAGTTTCATTTTATCTTCTTTTTGTCTTTAATTCTCTTTATTTAACCTCAAAATAGCTTTTTAAAAATGGTTTAAGTTAATATACAAAGTCATTTTTTATTATGGTATTTTCATGCACACATTATTTTTTTCTTCCTTTTTCCCTTACTATCCCTCTAACTCCTTTTATCTACATTAATTCTTTTTCTTCCTTCCCCAATAGTTCCTGCTCTGGTTTTCTTGTTGCAGGAATAATTTTTTTTTCAGTTTTTAAAAATGTTTCTCTCACATGGAAGCTGAGCAACCAATGGACTTCCTTTGAACAGGGGTTCTAGGTCCTCTCCATACATGGTCCTTGGCTGGAGTATCAGTCTCTGCAGGCCCTTCTCTGCCCAGCTGTTTTAACTCTGTTGTTCTCCTCCTGGAGGTCCTTTCCCCTCCAAGTCTTTCTATCTCCCTCTTCTTTCATAAGGATTCTGGCACTCTGCCCAGAGTTTGGTCATGACTCTCAGTATTTCCTTCCATACCCTGGTGGGTAGAGTATTTCAGAGGTCATCTGTGGAAGGCTCCTATCATGTTACTTGTCTTCTCTTATTTCTGATGTCTATCCTGTTTGCTCTTCTAGTTGAGGATTAAGCATCTTCTCTAGGGTCTTCCTTCTTGTTTCTCTTCTTACAGGAGTTCTAAGTACTGGCCATGGCTATGCCATTTTGTAAAGCTCTTCCATTTTGGTGAAACTGTGACAATTCCCATAAACAAAATTCTAGAAGTAATTTCTTTTTCTAGATTCTTGTATCCTTGCTCTATGGACCATTAGTAATGACTAACTCTGCTTAACCCTAACAAAAGCCACCACAGAGTATAAAAGGAAACTTTTCAGTCTCCTTCCCAAATCTCTTCATGTGAAAAAATTCTAAGAGGGGTCAGCACTGTACCCAGTGTCCAGATCTCTCCTCAGAGCCCCTGCATGCTGCTGTATGTCTGTGGTGCTAATAACATTTTAACAAACTTCTAATCCTCAAATGAGAATCTACTACAGTGTCACCCTTGAGCCCTAAACCTGAAATGTTTGCTACCACGATACAGGCTTCTACAACACTAAATGTTAAAATATTTCTAAAGTTTGTCCAGGCTGTACTCTGCCCCCTTTTCCCTGATCAGCAGGGATACAGATACTGCTAAATGACAAGTGGCACACTGACAAATGCAGTAGTGTTTTATATATATATATATATATATATATATATATATATATATACATGTATATATATACATGTATATGTATATTGTTATATTATATACATGTATATATACATATATACATTTATATATGTAATATATATTACAATTTTATGTGCCATATTGTTCTAACATATGAAGTCTTTAAGTTAATCAAGGCTTTTAAAAATAACTGCATTGTTTTTACAGAATTGTTACTAAGCAATTGAAATGCTATTCAGAGAAGCTATAAAGCCTAAAGGACAAATTCTTACCCACCTCCTAACTCATTGTGCCTATCATGTGCCTTTGGGTTTCTTGCTTACTGAGAAAAATAATGGAGATGACCTCATTATATGGAAGTTAAAGCTATAAATAAAGAAGGAACAACTATTGACCATCTATGTTTAGCTTCCAGGGGCATTGTGTCACACAAGTTCTCAGCACTTCCTATTTGTCATTGCTTCTCCCAGAGGCAATAATCATGAGACCAACAGGCAAAGAGATGTCATGATGTAGCTGTCCTGTCAGGAGAGCAGATATTTTAAAGAGACGTCTGTCCTCTCCTTTCCATTAATACAATATTGATAAAATAAATCCAAAGAAATAGCATTTGCCCCTATATATATTACAAATTGAAGTTCCCAAATGTTCTAATATATCTAATCATTAAGTTAATCAAAGCATTTAAAAATTGGTTTGAAGAAAATCAGAAAAGCTGCTTGTAGCCCTCTCCTCTCTCTAATAACCCAGCTAACGCCATAGTCTCATCTTCAGCTCTGTAGCAGAGCACACATGGCAGCCTTCCTTGTCCCTCCACTCCCGTCTTCTGTGGATCCCACAGATATTCCCTGTCTAACCTTCCTCCCCCAATTATGTATCGATGTCCCAGACCCCATCTCTAACAGGAACCACTGCTCATCCAATAGCTGCTTCCCCAGAGCAACAAGAAGGCTGAAGGTGGACTCACACCTCTTTTATAGCTCCCGAGATCAAATTCTCCCCAGTCTATTCTCAGCTTTGTAGCAGAAAAACTAGTGTGATCTTTCTTTCATCTCAAACACCATCACCAAGGGATAACAAATACTTTCTCCTCTAACCTTCCTTCCCTCAACTCATGCCAGTATTCCATCCTCCAACACCAGCAGGCATTCCCTGTGAATACACCAGCTGAGCAGGTCAGATAAACAGGTGACACACAGCCCTCACACCCTCTACAAATCTAGAGATTCAGGGCAATATGTTTTCACTAGAGCCCAGCTATGGTATCATAGCAGGTCCTAAAGACCCCAACATAGCTGAAGCACAGAAACAAACAAACAAACAAAAAAAAAAAAAACCTTAAAAACCATATGAAATTGATGGAGATACTTAAAAAGGAAATTAATAAATCCCTTAAACGAAATCTAAGAAAACATACAAAAAAATGGGAGAAGTAGATAAATCCCTTAAAGAATCCAGAAAAACACAGTCAAACACTGGAAGGAAATGACAAACAACAATAAAAAAACAAACAAACAAACAAAAACAACAGTATTTGTTCCAGTGTTTTTCTGGTACATCTACACAAGGGAATATTACTCAGAGATTAAAAAAAAAAAAAAAAAAAAAGGAAATCAGCAAATTTTCAGGTAAATGGTGGGAATTGGAAAAGATCATTCTGAGTGAGGTATCCCAGAAGCAGAAAGACACACAGGGTATATACTTACTCATAAGTGGATATTAGACATATAATATAGAATAAACATATTAAAATCTGTACACCCAAGGAAGCTAATCAAGAAGGAGGACTCTGGCTAAGATGTTCAGTTCTCATCCTGAAAGGCAAAGAGGATGAACATGAGAAGATCGAGAAACAGGGAACAGGACGGGAGCCTACCACAGAGGGCCTCTGAAAGACTCTATCCAGCAGGGTATTGAGGCAGATGCTGAGACTTATGGCCAAACTTTGGGCAGAGTGCAGGTGATCTGGCCCTGCCTCTTGCCAGTTGCAGTACTCAGGAGCCCTGTCCCCTGCCTGAGAAGGGTGGGAGAGCTGGCTCTGGTGACATGGGTGCTGGAGAGCTGTCCCTACTCTCACCTGGGCAAAGCAGGAGAGCTGGCTCTGGTGGTGTAGGCACAGGACCGTTGACAACATTAGACCAGATACACTGAACAGGAGAGAAGAAAAAGTGGGCAATAGCCTTGAATTCACTGGCAAAGGAGACAACTTCCTGAACAGAACACTGATAGTACAGGCACTAAGATTAATAAAAGGAATCTCAGGAAACTGAAAAGCTTCTGTAATGCAAAGGACACAATCAATAAAACAAAGCAGCAGCTTCCAGAATGGAAAAAATACTCTTGTCAATTCCACATTCAGTAGAGGACTAATATCCAAAATATATAAAGAACTCAAGAAACTAGATAACACAAAAAATTAATTCAATTTTAAAATGGGGTATAGATCTAAACATAAAATTCTCAATAGAGGAATATCAAATGACCGAGAAACACTTAAGGAAACATTCAACATCCTTAACCATCAGGCAGGAAAATGCAAATGAAAACTAATAGTAAGAGAGTCCATCTTACTCCTGTCAGAATAGCTAAGATCAATAATACAAGTGACATCTCATGTTGGCAAGCAAGTGGAGCAAAGGGGATTCTCTTCCATTGCTGGCGGAAGTGCAAATTTGTAGAGCTGCTATAGAAATTAACATTGCAGTTCTTCAGAAATTTGAGAATTGATCTACCTCAAGACCTAGCTATACCACTTTTGGGTATATACGCAAAGGTTGTTCCACTACACCACAAAGCTACTTGCTCAACCATATTCATTGTGGTTTTATTCATAATATCCAGAAGATGGGAACAGCCCAGATGTCCTTCCACAGAAGAATGGATAAAGAAAATGTGGTACATTTATACAGTGGAATATTACTCAGCTGTTAATAAAAATGCCATCATGAAATTTGCAGGCAAATGGGCAGAACTAAAAACAAAATCATCCTGAGTGAGGCAACACAGACCCAGGAAAATAAGTATGGTATGTATTCACTTATAAGTAGGTATTAGCTTATAAGTAAATGATAACAAAGCTACAACCTATAGACCCAGAGAGGCTAGGAAAATAGGAGGGATCTGGGAAGGACACATTGATCTCCCTGGGTGGGGCAAATAAAATAGATTGTATGAGAAGCGGGAGAAATGGCTCAGAGATTAAGATCACTGGCTGCTCTTTCACAGGTCCAGAGTTCATATAGCAGCAACCACATGGTGGCTCATAACCACATAAAGTGAGATCTGGTGTGTGAGTATACATACAGGCAGAACACTGTATAGATAATAAATAACTCCTTTAAATGAATAGAATTTATGGATGGACTTGGGCATGAGAGGACAGGAACAGGAGGATAGGGTTGAGGGGAAGATAGGGTGGAGTGACAAATGTCTGGAATTGGGGATTATTGGGGTGGTGATGTGAAAATCCAGTACAGTCGAAACTTCCTGGAATGAGTCTATGAAGTTGACCCTAATGAGGACTCCTAGCAATGAGGATTATGGAGTCTAAACTGTTCACCTCTTGGAGCCAGGTGAGGCTTCCAGTGTTTGGACGGGACTAATTCAGTTGAGTTGTTTGGCAAGGGTGTTCCATAGAATTTCCCGAATAACCCAGTCTGTTGCTAAGGGTTGTTCTCTGAAAACTGACTTAAGGGTCCCATTGCTGAGGACATCTATGCAACTCATTGAACATAGAGAAGTTGAGCTCATGTGTACATGGAGCCTTCAACCCTACATTTTATACTCTTTGAGATGTACTCTTGCAGGCTTCAGAAAGAGAAGCATGGCCACCAAGCCAGGTATAAAACCTTTGGCCTACAATCTATCATGCATGAAAAATATGCCTGGGCAATAGTGGCAGAAAAGGTATGGGACTAGCCAACCAATGTCTCATTATACTTAAGGCCTACTCCATGAGAAGGAACTCAACACTGCTTATGTGACCAAGAACCAGAGACTAGATAGTCCACAGACCTAAGGTAAAACCAAACACAACTGATCTTTAAAAATAAAATTATCAGTAAAATGACCCCTAATGATATTCTTCTGTACTCATAGATCAGTGTGTTATCCAGTCATCATCAGACAGGCTTCTTCTAGTACCACATAGGAAGATGCATAGACCCACAGCCAGACATTAGGCAAAAAGGGAGTCTATCTGGGAGGTCCCAATCAAATCCCTCCCTGCAGAGCACACTGGATCTATTGGAAGAGGAGGTAGAAAGACTATAAGAACCAGAGGGGCTGAAGGACACCAGGAGAAAAGGTCCCTCTGAATCAACTAAGCAAGGTGCATATGAGCCCTCAGAGACTGAACCACAAGCACAGGGCCTAAATGAGTATACAGGAGGTCCTCTGGAGAGGTGGGAACCTCAGTGGACAGAAAGTTGGTTAGTTGTTCATTTACTCACCTCACATTCTTCCTCTCAAATTAATAAACCCCAATTATCAAATAACTTCTGAGCAAAACAGCTATAGTAATTGTAGAGAGAGAAGAAAAGCTGTACTTGAGGGACTGAGGCCCTGCAGAGAACTTCCTTCCCCTGACACTGTGACAAGAAACTTGACATGATGCCAGCCAAGAGCCCCACAAATCTAGACTGTACAAATATGACCTGGCAGGTGTCATTTTTCCAGAGCCTGTCTGCATCACAGAGGTCCAGGTGAGTCCATGGAGGTAAGATCATTCTCAGCTGTGCCATGGAGAGTTTCATCAAAGCTGGAGTCTCTCTCTGACTAAGCCAGGGAGTGCTTGAGAGGCTCTGTGAGTTTTGGGTCCTCCACTTTCCTTCTGACTCTGACAAGGCTGGTTCCTGGCTCCAGAATGTTCAAAAAAGATGAGTTCCTAGAGATATGGAAATGGAACTAAATGCAGAGGCATCTCTATCAGTCCTCAGGCCGGAGCACCATGGCAGAGCTCTGGGTGAATCTTTGCCTGAGGTTACCTTCTTGTTTCTGTAATAGAATCAATAAGATATAGAAGATTTTCAGATGTCTATAAAAAATTTGAGACAATAATGGAACACTTCCATAATATTATCTCTAAAGAGACTGAGGCAAGGTAATTAATCAAGGCTAGCCTGGTTTACACAGGGAGACACTGCCTCAAAATAACAAGACAAAACAAAAAACATGCAAAAATAAATTTTGATGTTTTGTGTTTGCCAGCACTGTGACTTCAATGGTGTCACAAGTGTTTGTGAAATTTGTACTTTTTACTTTTGATTCATTTTCACTTTTCAAATATTGGCACATGTTTTCTTTTACATTAGCACTGTAACTCCTAACTTGAATTTTTTTCTTTTATAACCATCTTTAAAGTGTCTCAATTATATATTGAGGAACCATGATTCAAAACCATCACTCATCTCTTCCCAGCACCTAACTCCTCATTAATCCCCTTCTTCCATCCCATTCATCAGCAACAGCTGGTCCCATGAGTTCCCTAATTGAGTTGACAGATGCCCTAAATCATCTACTGAGAGCACAGCCCTCTGCCTCTCCTTTACAGGGTTCTGCCAGACTCAGTCCCTGCCTGCAACTAGAAGTTAGATGAATTTTTCACACAAGAGTCTTTTTCAAGATCTCTCTTGGTGATCTTGCTTTAGCTATGTGACTTTGTCTAAAACAGGTTATACAGTTTGACTTGACACTGAGGACTACCTTTTTAAGTTCTTTCATGTTAATCACAGTTTATTTCACATTGTATCCCAGCTGTAGCCCCTCCCTCATTCCCTCCCAATTCCACCCCCCCCCCCCATCTCATCTCCTCCCATGTTCCTCTCCAAGTCCACTGATAGGGGAGGTCCCCTCCCCTTCCATCTAACCCTAACCTATCAGGTCTCATCAGGACTGGATGCATTGTCTTCCTCATGGCCTGGTAAGCCTGGTCCACACCTCAGAGGGAGGTGATCAAAGAGGCAGCACTGAGTTCATGTCAGAGGTACTGCCTGTTCCCATTAATAGGGAACCCACTTGGATACTCAGCTGCCATGGGCTACATCTGTGCAGGGGTTCTAGGTTATCTTCATAAATGGTCCTTGGTTAGAGTATCAGTCTCAGAACAGCAGAAACAGACATATAATAAAGGACATATAATAGAAGATAAACATACTAAAATCTATACAAGGAGAAGTACCCAGAGTAAGATGAGGACTACCTTTAAAGATATCTTTAAAGTAAGCATTCATACAGAGGTAATTCAAATAATTGTCACTTAACATATAAAGCTGTAGAAACTTAATACATTAAGTTAACATATTAACATATAAACATTAAAAACTTAATGTATTGAGATGTAGAAATTGGCTGTGAGTCTCAGCATTTGCTTTGATCCCCTGCTGGTTGGAGTCTTTCAGAGGACATCTATGGAAGATGTCCTGTTCCTGTCCTGTTCCTTCTCTTCAACAGCTTCTGGTGTATTTTCTACTTGCCCCTTTGAATGAAAATTAAGCATCCTCCCTAGGGTCCTCCTTGTTACTTAGCTTTGGATTGTAGTATGATTATCCTGTATTATATTGCTAATATCTGCTTATAAGTGAGTATATACCATGTGTGTGGCTTTTTTTTTTTTTTGGTGGGGGGGAGGGTCTGTGTTACCTTACTCAGGAAAGTCTTTTCCAGATCCATTCATTTGTCTGAAAATTACATGATGTCCTTGTTTGTAACAGCTTAGTAGTATTTCATTGTGTTAGATATGCCACAGTTTCTTCATCCATTCTTTGGCTGAGGGACATCAGGGTTGTTTCTAGTTTCTGGCTATTACAAATAAAGCCAGTATGACCATATATGAACAAATGTCCTCGTTGTATGGTGGAACATCATTATGGTATATACCCAGGAATGGTATAACTGTGTCTTGAGACTCAAAGCCAAACTTTGGGCAGAGCACAGGGAGTCTTATGGAATGGTGGTGGGATAAAAGGACATGGAGGCAACAGGAGCTCCTCAAGGAGACCAACAAGCCTACAAATCTGGGCCTAGGTGGGGCCTGTGTAAACTGATAGACCAACTGTGGACCATGCATGGAGAGGCCCTAGGCCCTCTGCTCAGATATAGCAGATTGGCAGCTCAGTCTTCATGTGGGTTCCTCGTAAGCGGAACAGGGGCAGGTGTCTCTTACATGAACCCTGTTACCTTCTCTTTGATCACATCTACCTGGCAAGGTGGCCTTGCCAGGCCACAGAGGAAGAGGATGCAGGCAGTCCTGAAGGGACTTGATAGTCTAGGTCAGTTGGTAAGGGAGGCAGCCCCCCTTTCTGAGGACTATGGGATTGGGATGGGGGAAAGAGGGAGGGAGGGTAGGAACAGGAGGAGATGAGGGAGGTGGTTACAATTGGGATATAAAGTGAATTAATTAATAAAAATAATTAAAATATGGAAAATTTGAAGTTACAAAGCTTTGAAGCCAAATACAATTCTAGAAATTGTTGTACTACTCAAGATGCAAATACAAAAGAATTACTGATCAAAAGAAGAGATAGCGTGGAAGGTAAAATTACTAAATGAGAAATGTCACAGGTGTTGACCAGCAAGGTTTCCTATTATCTGTGTGTGATGTAAGGAAGGCAGACAAGTTAAGAATGAGCTTCAGGTTTTGGAAACTGGGGAACTGGGTGGGGAAACATCATGACATATACTGAGAATCAGAGAAAAAAATTTTGGTCAGGGACCTTGGGAGTTGAATTTGACTATGCTGAAAGGTAACAAGGATAATGAATGCATGCAGACAGATTGACAGAAAGACCAACCAACAGACAAGCACACACACACACACACACACACTTGAAAAAGTCAATTTTGCTAGTGTAAAGCTAAAAAAAAATCACCTTTAAAATTTTAGATTTGAACCTAGCATTCCAGAATCCACAGAAGGAAAAAAAAAAAAAAAAAAAAAAAAAAAAGGAGGGAAATTCAGAGGCCTAATCTGCAACATCACAGAATTGCTGTTGTGCAAAATATGCTCTTAAGACCCATGTCTAGAATGTCTAATTCTTTCTTTAAAACGTGTTTGCATCGTGGATACATGTTTCTCTCTCTAAGAGGAAGAAATGGTTTTGAAGTATATTAAGGGAATAATTTTCCTCTTTACCACTGTGGTTGGCACTTTGGGGAACATTTTTGTTTCTGTGAATTATATGTTCAGTTCATTGGGAGGCTCTGAGAAGAAACCCATACACCTCATTCTCATGCATTTGGATTTAACAAACATTGTTATCCTTCTTACAAAAGGATTGCCAAAGACAATTGCAGCGTTTGGTTTGAGAAATTTCCTTAATGACATAGGCTGTAAGATCATTGTTTACCTAGAGAGGGTGTCCCGTGGCCTCTCCATCTGCACCAGCCGTCTTCTCACTGTGGTCCAGGCCATCATCATCAGCCCCAGAGCATCTGGGTGGAGGAGGTTCAGTCCAAAGTCTGCATGGCACATCCTTCCATTCTTATCATTCTTTTGGATACTCAGTGCTCTGATCAGTACAAACTTACCATTTTACATTAAAACCACCAAAAATGTGAACCTAACACAGGTTAAAAAAAGTGACAACTATTGTTATTTTTTCCCTGAGAGCTGGATCACAAGATGGATTTTTCTCATTCTCATGGTTCTAAGAGATGCAGTGTTTCAGAGTGCCATGGGAGGGGCCAGTGGCTACATGGTATTTCTTCTCCACAAGCACCACCAGCATGTCCTCTACCTTCAGAACTCCAAGCTTCTCTACAGAACTTCCCCTGAGCTGAGAGCTGCTCAAAGTGTCCTCCTTCTCATGCTTTGTTTTGTTTTCTTCTATTGGACAGATTGTGCCTTTTCTCTATTTATAAATATCTCTTCATAGGACAATTCTTTGATGGTAAATACTCGAGAACTTCTGACCCTTGGTTTTGCAACTTTTAGCCCGCTGGTGCTGATTCACAGGGATTGGCTTCTGGTTGGATGTTGGCATGCTCACTGGGAGAAACTGAGAAAATGTCTCTCTCATTTATCTGTTTAATAAGTGTGAAGAAACTCTCAGGTCTGAAATATTGTGTATAATCAAAATCTCACAAAGCAATTTAAGCATGTGTTTATTCTTCTTTTTTTTTTCAATGCAGTTTATTCAGGAACATTGAACAATCATCGGACCCTGGGGAAAGCCAGCCCACAGCTTAAATAGCCTCTGGGTAGCCAACCCCAGCGTGCTACATGGGCAATGCAGATAGGTCCACATACATGGAAGCAAGCCAGATCCTCAGCCTTAGCCAAATGTGGAGTTGTTTGTGACAGAGAGCACTCACCATCGGGAAGGTGGAAGGCGGAAACCAGCTCCATCTTTAAGGCATAGCATTCCGCAGCTCTCTACTGTTCCCCCTTTTTGTTTTAGACACATCAGGCAAGAGTAGAGGTCTGATCTCTGATATTAGAAATAAATTGGGACTTTGTACCGATGTTCATTTAGGTGTCATCCACCCAAAGAGCATCAGACCCATCCGATACCTTTTTCTCAGAGGCGAGACCTGGGGCATCAACCCGCATGCAATCAGACATGCTCTTCTCTGGGTCGAAAGCGGCTGACCCTGAGTGCAGTGCTTAGCCTCGCATCCTGAGAATAACATTTTAGCTTTTTATGGTAGCCAACCATGCTTGGGGAGACTGTCCTGCTTCAATGGCTGTAAAGGCCTGAATGATAATGGCTGCATTACGCTGTTGTGAGACTCTAATCTTGCATATACACCACAGGCAAACCAAGGAGACCAACACCAGAAGGCCTGCTAACGCTCCCATGCCCACCCATTCCTTCAGATGATTCATGGCTGCAGCAATCCATGGTGATAATCCTGTGGCTAGTCCTGTGTCCACTCTGGTAGAATTTACTGTGATAATGGCCACTCTCAGCTGCTCCATCGTAGTATCGAATTCTCCAGTCCAATTACCTAAAATATAGCTAGACAATTGTTTAGACAGATTTGCAGCACAGGAAAAATTCTCATGTTGTCTGCTAGTGACACAAAGTCCAGCATACTTTCATTGACAGCCCGGTTGAGCCATTTGCCATAGGGTATCAATTTGCTCCTGCAAGAGGTCAATCCTTTGATTGAACACCATCAAGCCTCCTTTTAGTTGAGCATTAATTCCTTTTTGTACATCTAAGGCATGAGCTACATTGGCTAAAAGATTATTCAGGGTCTGAGCAGTCTGCACAGTATGACTCATGGCTAATGCCACGGTGGTAGCTCCAACAGCCGCCAATGAGATGGCAGTAACAGTGGCGGCTGTAGTTCCAAGATCCCTTTTCTGTCTGAAGGGACTCATAGCGTGAGGGGCATCAACAGGCACAGGCACCCAGCGAGGCATGCGAGTAACCAGGGCATACCTAAATTCACTAGCATTCCAGCATTGGGCAAAAAAGCAAGTATCATCACCACAATTACTTGGCTCTATCTGGCTAATAATGAATAAAAATGGGGGATATAAACAAACAGGTGTGGGCTTATAGGAAATATTATGAGAAGCCTTAACCCTCTCATTGGAATATCTTGCATCAGTTCTAGAACTAGCAGTGGTGGTGTCCGAGGTCTGAGTAGGTTCAGGAGACCATTGCCCCCAGGGGTGAGACATGCTCCATGTAACTTGACTAACTCCATGTTTTGGTCCAGTTTTGAAAGTCATTTAAGGTTCTTAAATTATTTTCCCCTTTTTTTTTAATTTTTCCTCAATTACACTTTATTCATTCTGCATACCCCTATAAGCCCCTCCCTCCTCCCCTCCCAACCCACCCTCCCTCCTCCCTCTGCATGCATGCCACTCCCCAAGTCCACTGATAGGGGAGGTTCTCCTCTCCTTTCTGATTTTAGTCCATCAGTTCACATCAAAAGTGGCTGCATTGTCCTCTACTATGGCCTGGTAAGGTTGCTCCCCACCAGGGGGAGGTGATCAAAGAGCAGGCCAATCAGATTATGTCAGAGGCAGTCCCTCTTCACATTACTATGTAACCCAATTGGACTCTGAACTGCCCTGGGCTACATCTGTGCAGGGATTCTGGGTTATCTCCAAGAATAGACCTTGGTTGGAGTATGAGTCTCTGGGAAGTTCCCTGTGTTCAAATTTTCTTGTTCTGTTGCTCTCCTTGTGGAGACCCTGTCCTCTCCAGCTCTTACTATTTCCCAGTTCTTACATAAAATTCCATTCACTCTGCCCAACACTTGCCCATCAGGCTCAGCATCTGCTTTGATAGTCTGTAGGGCAGAGGGTTTCAGAGGCCCTCTGTGGTAGGTTCCTAGGTTGTTTCCTGTTTTCTTCTTCTTCTGATGTCCATCCTCTTTGCCTTTCTGGATGGGGATTGGACATTTTAGTTAGGGTCCTCTCTCTTGCTTAGTTTCTTTAGATGCACAGGTTATAGTGGGTTTGGCCTATGTTGTATGTCTATATGAGTGAGTATATACCATGTGTGTCTTTTTGCTTCTGGGACAACTCACTCAGGATGAACCTTTCCAGATCCCACCATTTACAGGCAAATTTCATGATTTCCTTATTTTTCATTGCTGAGTAATATTCCATTGTGTAGATGTACCACAATTTCTGCATCCATTCTTCAGTTGAGGGGCATCTGGGTTGTTTCCAGCTTCTGGCTATTACAAATAAAGCTGCTACAAACATGGTTGAGCAAATGTCCTTTTTGTGTACTTGAGCCTCTTTTGGATACATGCCTAGGAGTGGTATGGCTGGATCATGGGGAAGCACTATTCCTAGTTGTCTGAGAAAGCACCAGATTGCTTTCCAGAGTGGTTGTACAAGTTTACATTCCCACCAGCAGTGGAGAAGGGTTCCCCTTTCTCCACAACCTCTCCAGCATGTGTTGTCACTTGAGTTTTTGATCTTGGCCATTCTCATGGGTATAAGGTGAAATCTCAGGGTTGTTTTGATTTGCATTTCCCTAATGGCTAGTGAGGTTGAGCATTTCTTTAAGTGCTTCTCTGCCATTCGATATTCCTCTACAGAGAATTCTCTGTTTAGCTCTGTTCCCCATTTTTTAAGTGGATTACTTGGTTTGCTGCTTTCCAGCTTCTTTAGTTCTTTATATATACTGGATATGAGTCCTCTGTCAGATAACGGGTTGGTGAAGATTCTTTCCCAATCTGTAGGCAGTCGCTTTGTTTTGGTGATGGTCTCCTTTGCTTTGCAGAAGCTTTTCAGTTTCATGAGGTCCCATTTATTGATTGTTGCTCTTAGAGCCTGTGCTGTTGGTGTTCTGTTCAGGAAGTTTTCTCCTGTACCAATGAGTTCTAGGGTATTCTCCACTTTTTTTTCTAGCCGATTTAATGTATCAGGTTTTATGTTGAGGTCTTTGATCCACTTGGAGTTCAGGTTTGTGCAGGGTGACAAGTATGGATCTATTTTCATTTTTCTACATGTAGACATCCAGTTGGACCAGCACCATTTGTTGAAGATGCTATCTTTTTTCCATTGTATGGTTTTGGCGCCTTTGTCAAAGATCAGGTGTCCATAAATGTGTGGGTTTATTTCTGGGTCCTCTGTTGGGTTCCATTGATCCACTATTCTGTTATTATGCCAGTACCATGCAGTTTTTAAAACTGTTGCTCTATAGTACAAAACTTAAGATCAGGGATAGAGATACCTCCAGAAGATCATTTATTGTAGAGGATTTTTTTAGCAATTCTGGATTTCTTGTTATTCCATATGAAGTTGAGAATTTTTCTTTCCAGGTCTGTAAAGAATTGTATTGGTAATTTGATGGGAATTGCATTGAATCTGTAGCTTGCTTTTGGTAAGATGGCCATTTTTACTATTTTAATCCTGCCAAGCCATGAGCATGGGACATCTCATATCTTCTTCTAATTCTTTCTTCAGAGACTTGAAATTTTTTTCATACAAGTCTTTGACTTCCTTGGTTAGGGTTACTCCGAGGTACCTTATGTCATTTGTGGCTATTGTGAAGGGTGTTGTTTCCCTAATTTCTTTCTCAGCCCTTTTGTCTTTTGTATATAGGAGGGCTACTGATTTTTTTGAGTTAATTTTGTATCCGGCCACTTTGCTGAAGATGTTTATCAGCTGTAGGAGTTCCCTGGTAGAGTTTTTGGGGTCACTCACGTATACTATCATATCATCTGCAAATAGTGATAATTTGACTTCTTCCTTTCCAATTTTTATCCCCTTGATCTCCTTCAACTGTCTTATTGCTCTAGCAAGGACTTCCAGCAGTATGTTGAAGAGATATGGAGAGAGTGGGCAGCCTTGTCTTGTCCCTGATTTCAGTGGGATTGCTTTAAGTTTTTCTCCATTCAGTTTGATGTTGGCTATAGGTTTGCTGTATATCGCCTTTACTATGTTTAGATATGTGCCTTGTATCCCTGATCTCTCCAATACTTTAAACATGAATGGATGTTGGATTTTGTCAGATGCTTTTTCAGCATCTAGGGAGATTATCATGTGGTTTTTTTCTTTCAGTTTGTTAATATGGTGGATCACATTGATGGATTTCCGTATATTGAACCACCCCTGCATACCTGGGATGAAGCCTACTTGGTCATGGTGGATGATATCTTTGATGTGTTCTTGTATTCCGTTTGCGAGTATTTTGTTGAGTATTTTTCATCAATATTCATAAGGGAGATTGGCCTGAAGTTCTCTTTTTTGGTTGGGTCTTTGTGAGGTTTAGGTACCAAAGTGACTGTGGCTTCATCGAATGAGTTTGGTAATGTTGCTTCTGTTTCGATTTTCTGGAATAGTTTGAAGAGAACTGGAGTTAGCTCTTTTTTGAATGTTTGGTAGAATTCTGCGCTGAAACCCTCAGGTCCTGGGCTTTTTTTTGGATGGGAGACTTTCGATGACTGCTTCTATTTCCTTCGGAAATATAGGACTATTTAATTGATTTACCTGGTCCTGATTTAGCTTTGGTAAGTGGAATCGATCAAGAAAATTGTCCATTTCATTTAAATTTTCAAATTTTGTTGCATATAGACTTTTGAAGTAAGTCCTAATGATTGCTTGGATTTCCTCAGTGTCTGTAGTTATGTCCCCCTTTTCATTTCTGATTTTGTTGATTTGGATGGTGTCTCGCTGCCTTTTAGTTAGCTTGGCTAAAGGTTTGTCTATCTTGTTGATTTTCTCAAAGAACCAGCTCTTGGTTTCATTGATTCTTTGAATTGTTTTATTTGTTTCTAATTGATTGATTTCAGCCCTGAGTTTGATTATGTCCAGCCATCTGCTCCTTCTTGGTGTGTCTGCTTCTTCTTTTTCTAGGGTTTTTAAGTGAGCCATTAAGTTGCTTGAATGTGCTGTCTGAAATTTCTTCTTGAAGGCACTTAGTGCTATGAACTTTCCTCTTAGCACTGCTTTCATTGTGTCCCACAAGTTTGGGTATGTTGTGTCTTCATTTTCATTGAGTTCTAGGAAGATTTTAATTTCTTTCTTTATTTCTTCCCTGACCCAGCTGTCTTTTAGTAGCAAGTTGTTCAGTTTCCATGTATGTGTAGGCTTTTTGCTATTTCTGTTGTTACTGAGGTCCAACTTTATTCCATGGTGATCAGACAAGATACAAGGGATTATTTCAATCTTCTTGTATCTGTTGAGGCTTGCTTTGTGACCAACTATGTGGTCTATTTTGGAGAAGGTTCCATGAGGTGCTGAGAAGAAGGTAAATTCTTTGTGTTTGGGTGTAAGGTTCTGTAAATGTCTGTTAGGTCCATTTGATTCATGACCTCTGTTAGAGATATTGTTTCTTTGTTTAATTTCTGTTTAGTTGACCTGTCCTTTGTTGAGAGTGGGGTGTTAAAGTCTCTCACTATTAGTGTGTGGGGATCTATGTGTGGTTTAAGTTTTATCAGTGTTTCTTTCACAAATGTGGGTGCCCTTGTATTTGGGGCATAGATGTTCAGGATTGTGATGTCTTCTTGGTGGCATTTTCCCTTGATGAGTATGAAGTGTCCTTCCCCATCTCTTTTGATTAATTTTGGTTGAAAGACTATTTTATCAGATATTAGAATGGCTACTCCTGCTTGCTTCTTGGGTCCATTTGCTTGAAAAGCCGTCTTCCATCCCTTTACCCACAGGTAATGTCTATCTTTGTGACTTAGGTGTGTTTCTTGTATACAACAGATTGCTGGGTTTTGTTTACGCATCCATTCTGTTAGTCTGTGTCTTTTTATTGGAGAATTAAGTCCATTGATATTGAGAGATTAATGACCAGTGGCTGTTAGATCCTTTGAATTTGATGTTGGCTGTGGTCATAGGGTTGTGTGCTTGGTTGCTTTTTGTTTTACTGTAGTGGGGTTATTTATTTCCTGTGTTTTCTTGAATGTAGCTAGCTTTCTTGCATTTTATTTTCCCTTCCAGTTTCTTCTGTAATGCTGGATTTGTTTGTAGATATTGTTGAAATTTGTTTTTGTCATTGAATATCTTGTTTTCTCCGTCTATGAGGACTGAGAGTTTTGCAGGGTATAGTAGCCTGGGCTGACATCTGTGTTCTCTTAGGGTCTGCATGATATCCGTCCAGGCCCTTCTAGCTTTCATAGTCTCTGTTGAAAAGTCAGGTGTGATTCTAATGGGTTTGCCATTATATGTTACTTGGCCTTTTTCTCTTGCAGCTTTTAGTATTTTTTCTTTGTTCTGTATACTTACTGTTTTGATTATTATGTGGCGGGAGGACTTTCATTTCTGGTCTAATTTATTGGGTGTTCTGTAGGCCTCTTGTATTCTTATTGGTCTCTCCTTCAAGTTGGGGAAATTTTCTTCGATGATTTTGTTGAAAATATTTTCTGGGCCTTGGTGCAGGGAATCTTCTTTTTCCTCTATTCTATTATTCTTAGGTTTTGTCTTTTTATGTTGTCTTGAATTTCTTGGACGTTCTGTGTCAGGAATTTTTTAGATTTAACATTTTCTTTGACAGATACATCTATTTCTTCCATTGTATCTTCCACACCTGAGATTCTTTGTTCCATTTCTTGTATCCTATTGGTTATGCTAACCTCTGTAGTTCCTGCTTTCTTCCCTAAGTTCTTTCTCTCCACAATTTCTTCCATTTGTGTTTTTTTTAATTTTTCCAATTCTATCTTCAGGTCTTGAGCTATTTTGTTGGTTTCCTTCCCCTGTCTGACTGTATTTTCATGTTTTTCCATCAATTCCTTCAGCTGTTTGTTTGAACAATCCACTGTTTCTTTTATTTCATTCAGTGATTTAAGCATTTCCTCTCTAAAGGCCACAGACTGTTTGGCTGCAGCTTCCCGTATTTCTTCACGGATGGCCGTAATCTCCTTGTCTTTAATTTCCTCCAATTCTTTATGGATAGCCATGATCTGTTTGTTTTTATCTTCCTCTAATTCTTTTCATATTTTATTAGTTTCCTCTGTTATCTTCTTCATGAGCATAGATGTTAGGTCATCTCCTTGAATTTCATTTATGCTGGGGTGTCTAGGGCTATTTGCCCCTGGATAACTGTGTTCTGGAGATGCCATATTGCTCTGGCTTTTGTTGGTTGGACTTTTATGCTGTCCTCCACCCATTGGGCTATCTTAGTTATTTGTATTTAGTTTCTTATTGTTCCTGGACTCTTGTAGTGGAGAGAATCCTTTTGGCAGGAAGATGGTTTTTCCTGAAGGAAGCCTTTCCAGCTTTTTGGGTATAGTCACTGGATGTCTGGTGTTTTTCAGGAGTTGCTACAGCTCACCTCAGGCATAGACAGCTGGGTAGTAACTGTGGTCCTGATTAGTCGAGAGGGCTCTCCTGTCACTGGTAGAAGTCCTGGAGACAGTTGCCCTCCTTCTGGGTTTCTTGCTGTAAATTTAGTGATCAACTGCTGTAACCTGTGTGTCCTGTGGTTTGGTCGGTTTTGTTAGGGATAACTGGTTGCCCCTTGGAGCAGTATCTGGGGGGTTGATCTCAGGGTTCCCGGTCTTTTGTAGGTCTCAGGTTGGGGCTCTGTGCCTCAGAACCCAAGAGGTAATTTGTGGCAGGTGAGTACTGCTCTGGTGTCTTGGGGCCCACAGTTCTGCCTGTAAGGTGTATTTGGTACAATGCAGTCCTCTGGGCTGGTGGAGCGTGCGCCCACCTGCTAGTCTGCGGAAGCTGAGTTTCCAATCACTCTGTGCTCCCTGTTTGGGCCCAGATCTGTGATAGCTGGGCGTACTCACCTGTCTGCGATCTGCAGGCTGCTAGACTTTCTCTAGGTGACCCCAGCAGCACGGTTTCTTCCTTCCCTGTGGGGGTCCTCTCTGGACAGGAGTTCCCAGTCCCTGTTGTACTGGGGCGCACAGCTTGTCTGTACCGCTGAGCTGAGCGCACAGATCTCTGCGCGGCAGGAGCTCAGTTGTGTTGGCGGTGGGTACCCGCCGTCCTAGCGACCTTCCGGGGATAGACTGGGTGACCCGTGATCAGTCTGGCAAGTTTGCTTCCCAGTGGGGTCCCCCCGCGACTGGGACTCCCAGTCTCAGGTATCCTTGTGCTCACGGATCAGCCTAGGAAAGTGATTGGGACACAGACGCTTGCGGCTCCAGCCCAGAGACACAAAGCCCGGGTTACCCGGGATTTCTTCCGGGTTCTGGCTGGGTAGCCGTGAGTGGACCTGACCGATTCCCACACCGTGGGAGCCTCTCCTCACCTGGGAAACACGATTGATGTAGTTTCAGGGCCCAGAGTTCAGTCTCCTGGTCTCTGCACGGCGAGTGCTGTCCTGCTTCTCAAACGCGGTGCTCTCCTGGTGCCGCCATCTTGGCTCCCCGCATGTGTTTAATCTTAAACACTTTTCCAAGTGACTCAAAACCTTGAGCTGAGAGAGGAAGACCCTACCAAATTACAGTGACAAAGAAACCTCATTTTCCATTTGTCATTCTTTCAGATGGATTTTAAAATCTTTTCTATATTTGTATTAATTTACTGTGTATGAATAGTTTGCCTGCATTTATGACTGTGTAGCATATCCATGCCTGGTACCTGTAAACGTTGGAGGAGATCATCAAACATCTAGTAACTGACTAGAGTTTTATTGTTCTGAAACAGTTAGGAGACATTTAACCTGCCTCATCTAGAAGATCAGACAATGCTCTTAAATGTTGAGCCATCTTTCTAGTAGTGAAAAAAATGTCTGTAATTAGGTTTGTAAAACTGGTTTTGCCGCTACTGTGGCTGTGAGCATGATAATAAAATTTGAAATCTTATCAAAATTCATAGTGATTTAATCATGTTAGTCTAAGAATTTCGATATCATGTAGTTGCCAGCCTCTGCTTCCCAAGTACTGGATTAAAGATATTCAACACCATGCCTGGTTTAAGAGTAATCATTTTTAAAAGCTTCTGATCTCTGACACAACAATTAAGCACTCAGTAGTCTCCCTTAATTAATGAATGCTATTGTGCTTGTGATGGAAGATTACAGCATAATTCATTAAACATTAGACACTCAGGACTTCATACTTCTTTCTTCAGTGCAATGATGGAATCTAGTCCGTCCCCCATATAAAATGAAAGAAAACAGAAGTTTAAAGGCCGTAACTAAAGTCAGGTGCTACCTGCTACCAACTCTAGGTGCAAGCCAGTGTTCTCATGGTTTAGGCTTCCAGAAAATTGCAGAGAAGTAAAGCAATCATATATTAATAACTAGGAAGTAGAAGAGAAAGAGCTAAGGTTGGCTTTCCAACTGTTTAGAATATTTTCAAACCTCAGGGATCAAACATCATAGTTTTCCTTACAGGAACATCCTGTTCTATACGAATATGGATCTATGGGAGATTTGCTACAGTTCTTGGATGAGAAAAAATAAAATCATGTATTCTCTAGAAATAAGAAAATCAACTTGATCACAGCGACATAGCTATTAACAAGACTGAAAAAAAATGGATAAACCAGAGGAAAAATAAAAATTGACTGCAGAACCGAATCCAAGAACACATAAAGGATACTATCCACCATTACAAAGTAGGCTTCATCCTAGGCATGCAAGGGTGGTTCAATATACGGAAATCCATCAGTATATTCCACCATATAACAAACTGAAGGAGAAAAACCACATGGTCATCTCCCTAGATGCCAAAAAAGCATTGACAAAAATCCAACACCCATTCATGTTTAAAGTCTTGGAGAGATCAGGGATACAAGGCACATACCTAAACATAGTAAAGGCAATATACAGCCAGCCTATAGCCAACATCAAACTCAATGGAGAGAAACTTAAATCAATCCCATTGAAATCAGGGACAAGGCAAGGCTATCCACTCTCCCCATATCTCTTCAACATAATACTTGAAGTCCTAGCTAGAGTAATAAGACAAGTAAGGGAGATCAAGGGGATGCAAATTGGAAAGGAAGAAGTCAAAGTTTCACTATTTGCAGATGATATGATAGTATACATGAGTGACCTCAAAAATTCATCCAGAGAGCTCCTTCAGTTGATAAACACCTTCCACAAAGTGGCTGGATGCAAAATTAACTCAAAAGAAAAAAAAAATCAGAAGCTCTCCTGTATACCAAAGACAAAAGGGCTGAGAAAGAAATTAGGGAAACAAAACTCTTCACAGTAGCCACAAATGACATAAAGTACCTTCGTGTAACCCTAACCAAGCAAGTGAAAGACTTGTTCTAAAGAAATTCAAGTCTCCAAAGAAAGAAATTGAAGAAGATATCAGAAGATGGAAAGATCTCCCATGCTCATGGATCAGTAGGATTAACATAGTGAAAATGGCCATCCTGCCAAAAGCAATATACAGATTCAATGTAATTCCCATCAAAATACCAACACAATTCTTTACAGACCTTGAAAGAAAAATTCTCAACTTCAAATAGAAAAAAAAACACAAAAAACCCAGAATGGTGAAAACAATCCTGTACAAAAACAGATGATCTGGAGGTATCTCCCTTTTTGATCTCAAGCTGTACTACTGAGCAATAGAAATAACTGCATGGCATTGGCATAGAAACAGAATGGCGAATCAATGGAACCAAATAGAAGACCCAGAATTAAACCTACACACCTAAAGATACTTGATTTTTGATAAAGAAGCCAAAACCATACAATGGAAAAAAGACAGCATTTTCAACAAATGATGCTGGCCTAATTGGTTGTCTTCGTGTATAAAAATGCAAATAGATCCATACCTATCACCCTGCACAAAGCTGAAGTCCAAGTGGATTAAAGACCTCAATATAAAAATGGACTCACTAAACTGGTTAGAAGGAAAAGTGAGGAAGAGCCTTGATCTTATTGGCACAGGAGACAACTTCCTGAACAGAATACCAACAGCACAGGCTCTAAGATCAACAATCAATACATGGGACATCATGAAACTGAAGAGCTTCTGTAAAGCAAAAGACACTTTGATCAGAACAAAAGGAGAGCCTACAGACTGGGAAAGGTTCTTCACCAACCCTATATCTGACAGAGGGCTAATATCTGGAATATATAAAGAACTCAATAAGTTAAACAACAAATCAGGTAATTCAGTTTAAAAATGGGGTACAGAGCTAAACAGAGAATTCACAATAGAGGAATATCAAATGGCAGAGAAACACTTAAAGAAATGCTCAACATACTTAGTCATCAGGGAAATACAAATCAAAACAACCCTGAGATTTCAACTTACATCCATTAGAATGGCTAAGATCAAACACTCAAGTGACAATGCATGCTGGAGAGGATGTGGAGAAAGGGGAACCCTCCTTCATTGCTGGTGGGAATGTAAACTTGTACAAACACTTTGGAAATCAATCTGGTGCTTTCTCAGAGAGTTAGGAATAGCACTTCCTCAAGACCCAGCCATACCACTCCTAGGCATGTATCCAAAAGAGGCTCAAGTACATAACAAGGACATTTGTTCAACCATTTTCATAGCAGCTTTATTCATAATAGCCAGAACCTGGAAACAACCCAGATGTCCATCAATGGAGGAATGGATACAGAAATTGTGGTACACAATGGAATACTACTCAGCAATTAAATACAAGGAAATCATGAAATTTGCAGGCAAATGGTGGGATCTAGAAAAGATTATCCTGAGTGAGGTATCCCAGAAGCAGAAACCTACACACAGTATATAGTCACTTATAAGTGGATATTAAACACATAATATAGAATAAACATACTAAAGTCTGTACACCTAAAGAAGCTGAACAAGAAGGAGGACCCTGGGTATGAGGATCAATCCTCACTCAGAAAGACAAACGGAATGTACACTAGAGGAAGGAAAAAACAAAAAACAGGACAGGAGCCTGCCACAGAAGGCCTCTGAAAGACTCTACCCAGCAGTGTATAAAAGCAGATGATGAGACTCATAACCAAACTTGGACAGAGTGCAGCAAATCTTAGGAAAGAACAGGGAGATAGTTAGACCTGAAGAAGACAGGAGCTCCACAGGGAGAGCAACAGAACCAAAAAATCTAGACGCACGGATCTTTTTTTATTATGTCTCAGGAGGATTTTCTTTTTTGGTCTAATCTATTTGGTGTTCTGTGGGCTTTTTCTTTGTTTATAGGCATCTCTTTCTTTAGACTGGGGAAATTTTCTTCTATAATTTTGTTGAAAATGTCATGGCCTCTCTTGCCTGCTTTCCATCAGTTCCCCCTCTCAAGGCTGCCTTGCCTGGCCTCAGTGGAAGAGGATGAGCTCAATCTGATTCAACTTGATGTACTGGGGTGCATTGGTGGGGTGACTCCCATTTTTTTAAGGAAAAGGGGGGGAAAGATATGAGGAATCAGATGGGAAGGAAAACTGGGAGGAGAGGAGGAAGGGGCTCTGATTAGGATGCAAATATATAAATATAAAAATTAAAGATAAAAAATAAAGATACACAGTTCTTGGAGGGATGGGTGAACTGCACCCTCAAAAGTACAAATGTACTTTAAATAGAAGAAAGGAAACATTTTTGTTTTGTTGGTGGTAGTGGTAGTGGTTAGTTTTCATTTGATGTTTGGTTTTGGTTTTTTTGTTTGTTTTTGGTTGGTTGTATTTTTGCAGATATGCATTATTGTTATTGATGTGTTTTTTTTAAGAGGTGTTAGCTGCATTTGAGTTCCTGTCTGTGAGTTGAGATGTGGATTTGAATCTTGCCAAGAAAATTGTCTATATTTTTCTGACTGGACTTGAGAAATGTCTGTTCTCATAACATGTACATTCAGTGTGGCAGGAGGTAAAGAAAAAAATGATTCTTTCTTCTTATTCTTAGTCTTTTGGTATTTACCAACATTATAATGCTTCTTTCAAAAAACATTACCCCAGACAAGTATCTGTTGGTTTGAGAATCTTTTTTCATGATGTGGTCTGTAAAGGTCTTGTTGACATGAACAGAATCATAAGCTCCAGAGCCTCCAGGTGGGAGAGGCTAGGACTAAGGTCTGCACAGCATGTGCTTCCCTTGCTGTGAATTCTCAGTTCCTTGATCAACATGAATCTCCTCCGTTTCATCAGATAAAAATCAGCATGAACACATCACACCTGAGGAAGAGTGCATTGCACATCTTCTTTGTATAAGAAAATCAGAAAGTGAAATGGACTTTCCTCATGGTTTCAGGGAGGTATGGTTGGGGTCAATGGATACATGGTATTCCTTTCCCACAAACACCACCAGCATGTCCTCTACCTTCAGAACTCCAAGACTCCCAACAAAAATATCCTTGAGCTGAGAGATACTCAAAGTGTCTTCTTCCTAATGTTGTATTTTCTCTTCTTTTATTAAACAGAATGTGGGCTTTCCCTACATTTTAAATTTCTAGTGAGAGAACAATTACTTGATGATATATTCATGAGTCTGTAAGCCTTAGTTATAAAATTCTCATCTGTCTTGTGTTGATTTCACAGAGATGGATACTAATTTTAATTTTGTCATGCATACTGGGAGACAGACACAGAGAAAATGTCTCTTCAACAAATCAGTTTGAAAGAGGTCTGAGCTCTGATTGAACCAAAATCTCATCACAGTGGCTTAAGCAGTTAAATTTTTCAGGCAATGGTCACAGTAAACTGAAACTCTGAGCAGACCTAGTGTTCACAGTCAGTTAGAGAGACATGAACAAATCATTCTCCAGTCTTTCATGAAGTGATACGATTGTAAATCTCGGGGACTGGGTTTTAACTAGTATTAAGGACTAGGAATCACTCAGCATTTTGTTTTAAGATAAGCATTTTTTGGTCTTTTTGCCTGGATTTCCATTGCTAAAATATGATCCTACAGACACATTTGCTATTTTGAGAATTACGAGGAAAACTGCTGTACATGGCAGTGTTCATTTTATCAGTGTCCATTTATACAGTTTATCTCAATAAGATGAGATAAGTAATGGCAGGGAGTTGTTGTTAATTTAAATTGTTTTGATGGGACAGGTTCAGGATGGCTAGAAGAGAGACACCCAAGCTCCTACCTCAAGGTCTGGGGAGGTGGAAAGAAAGACACCTAAGTACCAGCTTCATCCTCTAAGCAGGTGCCACTATGATGAGCAAATGTGTGATGGAGAGAAGGGAAAGATAGAGTACTCGGTATAGAAATGGGGGAGAAAGCGAAGCCGAGTGATTCAGACACTGTGAAGAGAGGTGGATCTGCAGACAAAACAATGGGGAAGAACAGTCATGTATGAGGAACCTGTGCAACCACCTGGGGCATGGTGATATGTGAGCCTGGACTGCCACGGGGGTCTATGGCTCTACCACAGCTGGGACTGATGTCTCTGGCCAATGTAGCCACTGAAAGCCATCTGGATGTACGCAGTCTGGCTGCTGCCTGAGGCCATGTTGATGGCTGGAGGCTGTACAGACACAAGGTGCTAAACTGATCTGGGTGGTCTGTGCTGCCATCTCAGGCCATGGTGCTGAGATGGCTGTCGTGGCCCAGGCTGCTGCTGAGGGTCATGTCTGGGTCCGTGGTCCTCCTGTAGCTGCTGTCTCTGTGGAGGTTCGTGGCCCGGGTGATCACCGAAGGCCATGTGGATGTTCGAGGCCTGGGCTACCAGCTGATACCATGTGGATGTATGAGGGCCATGTTACCTCCGAGAGACATACTGATCCTAGTGGCCTGTGCTGCCATGCTAACTTCCAGCCTATGCTGCTTCCAAGGACCGTGTCTGTGTTTGTGATCCTACAGCAGCCAAGGTCCATGTTACCACCAAAGGTCATGCTGATGTCCCTGGTCTGGGCTGCTGCCTGAGGTCATGTAGATGTCAGAGCACTGTCCAGAGCTGAGCTGGCCCTGCCTCTCTTATGCAATGGAGAGCTGGCACCACCTCTCTATGGGCAGCTCAGTATAGCTGGCTCCAGTGGCAACACTACAGATGAGCTGGCCCGAGCTCTTGTCTGCCATGTGGTGGCATGAGTGTGAGAGAAATACCCCCTTTACCCTCCCTCTCCCAATCCATAGAACCTTCATCATGCTGTAGAGCTGGCCTGGAGGCATGATCACAAGAGAGCTATCCTGGCTCTTCTCAGCAGTGTGAGACAGCTGACCCTGGCGGCATAGAACCAGGAGAGCTGGTTGGCTGACCAACTGGGCTTCCATCCAGACTCAGATCCAGGGCTCTGAGTTGACCCACCCCAACATCCACTCCATCTATGAACTGGTGAATCTCATAAAGGGACAAGTTTAGCAGATCCAAACCTGCAGGATCCCCATGACACAGGGCCACAACAGGCCATCTGAGAGAAGCCCTGGTGAGGATCCAGTACTGATGATGTAGCAGAAGCCAGAGCCCTTGAACCAGACCAATGATGCATTGCATGAACATTTGCAACTAGAGCTGTTTGGGCAAAAGGGTGCTCTGTGTGACACACAGTGACATGCTGTAGCTTTACAGCAAAATGTTTTCTTTCTCTCTTTCTTCCTTCTTTTTTTCCTTTTTTCTTTTATCTGTATTTGTTTTGTTTTGTTTTGTTTGTTTGGGGGAGAAAGTATGAGAGCAGAAAGAGCAGATATGCAGGGATGGGGAGATGAGTGAAATTGGGGTACATAATGTGAAATTCACAAAGAATCAATTAAAAATGTCTAGATGGTCAGGGTGGTTTAGACACATAACACTTGGGAGGCTGAGTCATGAGGGTTGCCATGAATTTAAGGCCAACCTGGCTTACACAGTGAGTTTAGGGGCAGCCTGGGCTTCAGACTGAGACCCTGCTTGGAAGTGAGGGTGGGGACAAGTGAAGGATATATATGTTGGAGAGACAGAGAAAGAGAAGAGGAGCAGAAGGAGAGGACAAAATTAAAAAGGAAATCCATATGGACCCAGCCACAAAACAGGTTATATTTGATCTACAGTATGGTGCTGAGCTTAAATTTTATAAGTGTGTAAGGAAACATTGCTATTTTTTTCTTTAAAAAACAAAAATAAAACCACAGATCTCACAGGTAGGAACTGATGAGCTTCAGAGTTGCAGTCCTCCTGCCTCTGAAACTCAAGTGGTGGAACACAAAGGTAACAATGGTGCAAGGCTATAAAGCATAATTCTAATCAAGAGATCAATGCCAGAGTGATGGGTTCAAAGTTCAGAGAAGCATTTCTGATGTAATGTTAACAGCCCCGCCCAAACCTCTGCTCCTCAATCAATGAAGAGTCCTGTGCAGCAGTGAACTGGGTCTACTATCCTGAGCTCTGTTCTTTTTACCCAGGCCGGGGAGGAGAGGACACATGACCCTAAATGACCTCCAGACCAGGGTGTTTGGGTACACTTACTCTCTGCAGTCCCCAGTTGTATCTGAGCATTTCCCTTTCGCAGTGAGGATCTTTAATGTATTATTCAATTATCTATGAAATTATGAATTACGAAACTATTTCTGATATTCTCAGCCTTATGAAGAAAAGTACTCTTGGATTCTTTGTTGTTTTCTTTTTCTTTCTTTCTTTCTTTCTTTCTTTCTTTCTTTCTTTCTTTCTTGCTTTCTTGCTTTCTTGCTTTCTTGCTTTCTTGCTTTCCTGCTTTCCCTCTTTCTGTTTCTAGTCCTACATCCAAAATGTAACAAAGTGTAGTGTCACAAAGAATAAAGTAAAAAACAGACATAAAGGCATACAATAATACTGTTACCTTTAGAGATTATCCTGAAATACCTGCTTCTGGTTTACATAAAGAGTATGTATCTCACTGAATTTGTAAAAAATGGTCATACACTATGTGTCTTAGCCCCAGAAACAACACACATGAGAGAAAAATGAGGAAGGAGGCTTCCAGGAGATTTCTTTTGTATGAGGTCAGTTTACAGGGCAGAATGGAGGTGACCAGTGAGAGTAGCTAACTCCCAGCAGCAGAGTGGTCAGCTCTGGTCATTACAGGCTGCTGTTTCCAAAAGTGCTAAGGAAGCTTATAAGGATAAATAAGTTAATAATACAATTTCTAGCATATTAAAGACCATGAATGATGGTCACAAAAGTACAAGGAGTAATATTCTCCTTCAAAGGGTGCTGGGTGAGTTAGATACTCCAGATGAGGCTCAAACTCACAGTTGAGCCATCACCCTTGCACATACTGCTGTAAGTACCCTAGAGCAACAGATTGCATCATGGGGCATTGCTGCACAGTTTCCTTCAGACTGACTTATTCCCCACTGGACAGGGCAAGGAGACTCAGAGCCTGGAAAGCTGACCATACTTAAAATTCTCACAAGATCCTCTTCCCAGGGACATATGACTAGTAAACATTTGCCGGGTGAGAAGACACTCTTCCCCTTCCACGGAACAGCTGTCTGCAAATTAGGCAGGCCAAGTCAGTGTGTTATTTCATTTCAGGTCAAGCTGACACAGGTTAGAATCATCTGGGAAGAGGAACCTCAGGTGAGAAAATGCCCCTATCAGATTGGCCTATAAACAAGTCAGTGGGGCATTTTCCTGAGTCATGTCTGATGTGGGCGGGTGAAGCCCATACTGGGTGTTGCCCAACCTGGGTGTGTAGTCCTGCATTATATAAAGAAGTAAGCTGAGGGAGCCAAGGCAGGCTGGCCAGTCCTCCGAGTTTCTGTGGGGATACAGATCTACTCATGTCTTTTTCATAGGTTCTGATGAAAGGCTGAAGTGAACTCTAATTCTATATCCTTGTCAAGGAACATACCTGCAGGACCTGCATGATGCTAGAGATAGTTCCTCATGGGAGTCAGGGTTCGGGCTTCTAGGTACCTGACTCGGCCCCCTGGCCTGTGGTTATCAGTACTGTGGCAGCTATGTCTGAGATATCCTGTGCTCTTTTTGCTGACGTCATCTGTGAAATAGAGAATATCAGATATCAAATACAAAGTAGAGAAATTGGAACAGTAAGTCAACAAAATGTTAAATCAGAAAAATTAAAAAGCATTACTCTGGAGTACTATAAAAAGACAACCTACAGTTCACAGTTATAGAGGAAGCAAAAGAGATTAAGTCAAAAGGCATACAAAATATTTTCAACAACAACAACAAAACATAGAAGAAAACTTCTATAGTTTAAGTAAAGAGATGCTTACCAAGATATAAAAAGCATACAGTTAACCAAATTACACAAGAAAATAAGTAACTTATACATTTAAAATCATACATTGTTCTTCACACAATGACAATTGATGACTTCAATACTCCTCTCTCAGAACTAAGGTCCTACAAATGATAAAAGTAGAGAGACCTCATATTAGTTACTAACAAACATAACTGAAAGCTCTAGAACAACAAGAAACAACAGCCCAAAGGAGCAGAGAGTAAGAGACAATCAAACTCAAGGCTGAAACCAATGAAATAAACAACAAAACAAAACATGAACAACAACAACTAAAAATACAAAGAATCAATTAAACAAGGAGTTGGTTTTTCAAAACATCAACAAGATTGACAAACTCAGCTATATTCACCAAAAAATAAAAATAAAAGATTCAAATTAATAAAATTACAAGTGTAAAGAGCAACATTGCAATAGACAAAATCCAGACTATCATAAGGATATACTATAAAAGACTGCATTTTACCAAACTTGAAAACTTTAAAGAAGTGGATGAATTTCTTGATATTTACAACTTAACTACATTAAATTAAAATCAAATAAATAATTTAAACAGCCCTATAATGTCAAATAGAAATAGTCATTAAAATACTTCTAACTGGAAAGAAGCCCAGGGTCACATGAATTCAGAGCAGAATTTGTCCTTATTATCAAAGAATAACTAAAACCCATACACCTCAAAGTATTCTACAAAATAAAAACTAAAAAAACAAAACAACAACAACAAAAAAGCATTTCCTAATTCTTTTGATGAAGCCTCTTTTATTCTGGTGTCAAATCTATACAAAGACCTGGTGTGGGCTGTTCACCAGAGAACACTTCTCATTCGTGGCCAATAGTGGGCCAGTGACTACACTGGGTGTTTGGGATTCCAGTGTAGCAATGAGCCTTTAAAGATGAGCTTTTAAGCATACACAAAAAAAGTCTTGGTTGACATACTTCAATCAACAAGAACAGTTATCCAGAAGCTGAACTACAATGCTAAAAAGCATGGTTAGTACATTTTGATACCTTTATGGAGTTTGTTGGAGTATGCCTTTGTTTAAGTTTTGGCAGGTGGTGCTGTCTACATGCTGAGTTTTATAAACTGAATGATACTTCCATCATGGACTCAATTTTGTTAAGGTCTGGGGGGCAGTTACAAACCCAGCCAAAAAATAAAAATAAAAATAAAAAAGAGAAATTATAGATCAGTATCTCTTATGAACATGGATACAAACATTCTTAATAAAATACTTGAAAATTTAATTTAAGAATAATATACACCATGATCATGTTGCCTTCATTCAAGGGATGCACAGATGGTTTAACTCATGTAAATCATTAAATGCAACCTACTATATATACAAATTGCAAGACAACATGATCATCTGATTAGATGCAGAAAAGTCCTTTGACAAAATCCAGCCTTCCCTTCATGACAAATCTTGGAGAGAGTAGGAGGACAAGGGACATACCTCAAACACAATAAAAGTAATTTAGAGCAAACACACAGCCAACATCATTCTAAATGGAGATAAACTCAAAGCAATTTCACTAAAATCAGGAATAAGACAAGGATGTCCACTCTCTGTAACAACTCAGTAAAGAATTTGAGATTCTATGTGGAATAATAAGACAACTGAGGAAGCTGAACAGGATGGAAAAAGGAAAAGAAGTCAAAGTATGTTTATCTGCAGATGATATGATTTCACACACAAAAGACCATATGTCTCTACCAGGAAATTTCTACAACTGATAAACACATTTAGCAAAGTAGTAGTATAAAACTAACAAAGAAACAAACAAAACACCCTAACACAGAAATCAGTAGCCTTCTTTGGGGAGAAGGGGCTGACTCTGACTACATTGCTTGTCTTTAGACCCCTTTCCCCTAACTGAGGAAAGGAGATATACCTAGTCTTACTACAAAGTGATATGCCAAGGCTGGGAGGCGTCCTGTTTTCTAAGGAGAAGGAGAGGAAGGCAGGATTTTGAAGAGAAGAGTGGAGAGGAGAAGAGGAGGGAGGGAAAGCCACAATCAAGATGTAAAGTACATAAATAACTTAATAAAAAAGTGATAAAATGAGGAGCCTTCCCATTTATAAAAGACAAATATATAGAGAAAGCAGAGAAACAGTACCCTTCACAATAGACTAAAAAATGTCTTGGAATAACACTAAGTAAGGAAAGGTGTGTAGTAAAAGCTTTAAGACATTGAAGAAACAAAAATCCTAAAAATTGAAGAAGACAAAAGATTGAAAGATTCTCATGTACTCATCGTTATGCAGGATTAATGTGAAAAGTGGGCATCCTGCCAAAAGCAAACTACAGACTCAATGCTATCTCACCCTCAAAATTCCAACACAGTTCCTCACAGATTTTTACTCTTCTTCTGCTTTGTTTTATGGGATGCTTTTCCTTTATTTTTTTTTTTTGGTTGTTTGTTTGATTAAATCTTTTAATTATTTTTCCTTCTGGTTTTTGTTTGGTTTATTTTATTATTTTTGTGGACAAGAGCACAAGGCAGCAAATGTAAAGGTAGCTGGATAGGATGGTATAGGGGATGTGGAAGGTGTTGGATGAAGGGAATAACACTATCAAACTGTATTATATGAAAAATTAAATAAGGAAAAGGAAACACAACAGGAAAAAAACATACCCAGGACTGACTGTAAAGCATGCACCAACCATTAAAAGTCGTACTGAAACAGAACAGGTCCATAGTGCCTTACTGTGTCCTAAACAACCCTCGGATGTGGTACTCATTTTTTTATTATTAATAAATAACACGCTTGAAAAATATTTTTTAAATGATCACTTTGGATTATCAGAAATACCTTCCAAGGCCATTCTCGGTTTAGGGAGTAGAAACCCTAGAGGGAAAATTGCAAGACTGGAGTTAAGCCCAAACTACCAGAACCACTTGCACACTGCTCACCTTCCTTCTCCTTACTCACAGAGACTATAATTACAATCAGAAAGTTTTTGGGTTCAGCAAATGACAGAACATCAGGGAGAAGGCAGGGCTGGCCTCAGGGATGGAGACAGAAGGATCCTTTTCCCCTGATAAGCCAAACTCCTGGGTGTGACATCCTGACACCTTGCTTGAGCACAGGGACTTGGGGTTGATAAAAGGGCCTGGCTGGTGCTGTAGGACACTTACCCTGAGTCCTGCACAGACTGCACAGGTGAGTGCTGCATGTCATGGTGGATGAGGCTGCATTTGACATCAGAAGAATCTGTGGAGGGCTGAAGTGTGGGAGAGAAGGAAGGATGCGGTCTCTCTGTCATTCTGAAGGAGGAAAGTGGCAGGATTCAGGGAGAAGATGGACTATCATTTCCAAACTACAATCCAGAATTGTGTCAGTGTCCACAAGGAGTGTGTGCATGGCCAGAGCTGCTCCTTCCCCAGGGCAGGCAGGGGTAGGAGACAGAAGCAGCTGCAGTGCAGCTGGAGTAGGAAGCTCTTGCTCACTCAGCTTCTGCACAATCTTTGTGTGATTTTCCCTCCAAAGACTGAGAACTTTGATCTGAGCTGTATGACATCTGGTGACTTCAGTCTATGTAGATGGAGAGGTATTTCTTGCTTTATTACAATTCCATTTGTTGTGATTTTCCTTTTTCTTAGATCCAGCACAAACCATGAAATATGAGAATTGTATATAAAGTGGACATGAGGTTACATACTAACACTAACAATGGATTTTAGAGAATTGATCTTTAGAACTTCTGGGCACTTTCAAAAGTATTATGTATGTCAGCTTACTGACTCCCTAAAATACACCTTTATTGGATAATACATAACTTACATATGCAAAATAGTTTCTATAAAAAACAAATAATAAACACAAAGTGATAAATAGATGAATAAGGGAATCAGAATTTACATCCACAGTAGGTGGTCACAGAGCATCTTCTTCTGTATCCTGAACTTTCTAAGGTTTTGGTATTACCCGAGCTTCTGGAATATTTATAGCCCTCCACCACATCATTTGTGGCAAAAATTCCCCCTTCAATTGGATGAACATGGACTGAACTGTTTCATTCTAGCATGGTGGATGTAAGAGGCTTGTGGAAGCTAGTTAAAATGTACATATGTGGACTGAAGAGCTGGCTCGGTGGTTGAAGAGTCTTACTTCTAATGCAGAGCTCCCTATTCAGCTTTAAGCACCACATGACAGCAAACCATCAGCTACAATTCCAGCTCCAGGGAATCTAATGCCTTATGTCTGAAGACAGCAGGCACATAAGTGATGCCCAGGCATATATGCACACACAAAATATAACTAAAATTAAAAAGAAATAAAATATAAATGTCTCTCTGATGGTTCTGTGAGTAGGTGTAAATAGGTAATTTTTCAGTACAGGTGTGACACTACTCAGAAAACAAAGAAAACTTCTTTATTTCAATAAATAAATTGGTATTTCCAAGAACCAAAGAGGTGCATTTGTAAAAATATACAGTAAAATATAAGATCATTAGAGATAATGTAAAAATGTAAAAATATAATATCATTAGAGATAATGCAACTAAAAATTAGCCACATTGACACATGCCTTTAAAGATAGTCCATGATAGTTGGTGGATCTGTGGGAACTTGGAAATTTCCCTCCCCTGTGCATGCAAGGAAACACAGAAAACATTACTGCATGAGCAATACAAATTGGACTGATCCTGCAGAACTTTAAGGAAAGAGAACCACCAGGACATCTTTCCTGGAGAGCATTTCAGTTCATCTCTGTGGGTTATTTCCGATAGTGCAACTCAGTTAGCGGTTTATGCATAATTTGTTTTTTAGAGCATTCCATAAGAGCATCTTTCAGGTCTTCTCAGCACAGAGGGGCTGGTATGAAGGGATGAATAAACAGCATAGTCCTGTGGGCAGCACTTAACTATGAAGGGTCATGGCTGGAATCAAATCAGGAAGAAAACATCGCACGTAGCCTTGTCAAAGGATTGAGTATCAGTGTTATAATTGCTGAAGAAAAGCTGAAAGTAATCCACAGATAAATTTGGTGAATAGTAGAGAAAACTAAACTGTGGAAGACAAATAAGCTTAAAGTTTCCACATAAAACAATTTATGATTTGTGAAAATGGAATCAAAATGAATACATTTCTGTTTTAATCCTCATTTTAACTTTAAACAGAATGATAATACAGAAAACAAATGTCATGTGTAAAATTACACAAATCAGTATAGGTTATTGGGTTGTGTGTCATTTGTAGGATATATGTAGCATTACTGACTGAAAAAGAAATCAATGATTTGATGACTTTGGAAATCAAAGTTGTAGGAGTACCTTTGTTTGAAGTCCAGAGGAACAATGCCTAAGCTGAGAGCTGAGATTGTCAGGAAAAGCACATAAATTAGGGGGTGGGTTACTTTTAATGTGATCACACAAATAAGATGATACAAAAAATTAATCCTATCATCTCATTCAATCTATGTGTTATTTATCGCCAAGGTCAATTCAGAATTGCACAAAGAGAAAAGCGACATGAACTTACCTGCAAAGCAACGCCATTTAGCCAAGTATCACAGCTTTTTGGAGAAACTCCTACTTTTTGTTAATGCAATGAATGCTTAAGAGGTGAATGTGCAAATTTGCAGGCAAATGGTGGGATCTAGAAAAGATCATTCTGAGTGAAATATCCCAGAAGGAAAAAGAAAAACACAGTATATACTCACTTATATAGACCTATAAGATATGATAAACATAATGAAATCTATACACCTAAAAAAGATAATCAAGAGAGCAGACATGGGGTAAGATGATCAATCCTCGTTTAGAAAGACAGATGGGATGTGCATTGAACGTATGACAGGAGTCTACTGAGCGCATCTGAAAGACTCTAACTAGCAGTGTTTTCAAAGCAAAGACTCATAACCAAACTTTTGGCAGAGTACAGGGAATCATAAGAAAGAAGGGGAGTTGGTCTGATGGGGAAAGGATAGGAGCTCCACAAGGACCAAATATATCTGGGCACAGGGTCTTTTCTGAGACTGACATTCAACCAAGGACCATGTATGGATATAACCTAGAACCTCCATTCAGATGTAGCCTGTGGTAGCTCAGTAACCAATTGGTTTTCCAAAGCGAGGGGAACAAGGACTATTTCTAACAGGAACTCAATGACTGGCTCTTTGGCCTCCCCACCCCCAAGGGAGGAGCAGTCCTGTTAGGCCACAGAGGAGGGCTTTGCAGCCAGTCCTGAAGATACCTGATAAAACAGGATCAGATGAATGGGGAGGAGGTCCCCCCTATCAGTGGACTTGGAAAGGGGTACGGTGGAGATGAGCGAGGGAGGGAGGGAGGGAGGGAGGGAGGGAGGGAGGGAGGGAGGGAGGAACTGGGAGGGAATGAGGGATTGGGACACGGCTGGGATACAGAGTTAATAAAATGTAACTGATAAGAATAAAATAAAATAAAATAAAATAAAATAAAATAAAATAAAATAAAATAAAATAAAAGAGGTGAATGTGCACAGGATGGCAAATAAGTTCTGAGAGAGAAGGCAGCTAAGTTGATGTTGGACATCAAGGCCTGGAAATTAAGTGATGCTATCCTTTGTTTGGAAGTTCTCATGGAAAAAAGATTTAGAGATAAAGAATGTAATGAACTATCTTCTGTAAAATCAGCAGATGCACCAGCATGGTGCTCATGTCCAGTTGTCATCATCTTCTCCGTGTCAGTGGAAGCAAGAAAAAAAGGCACAAGAATAAAATCATGTATTTACAAGCAAAGAACTCTATTTACATAATATGCTGTATTTTTCACTATAGGAAACAGAAAACTCATAGGCATGAACCATATCATGCTGATGTCCTTGTGTTTCTCAAAAGGGTTTTCCTAGTTCTGGGCATGAAGATGATTTGGAGAAACCTCATCCAGAGAATGATTTTCATGTCACTCACAGGACTTGGGGTTTTGGGGAACACCATCTTATTTGAGAGACACGTATATCCTTTCATCATGGGTCCTGAACTCAGGAATATAGATGTCATTCTCATCCACTTGGCTTTTGTAAACACAATCATTATTTATTGCATAGGGGTCAGAAAAATAGCCACAGTTTTTTATATCAGAAACTTCCTAGATGATGTTGGCTGCAAAACTATAATTTATCTAGAAAGGGTTGCCCGTGGCCTCTCCATCTGCACCACCAGTCTGCTCAGTGTGGTCCAGGCTGTCACCATCAATCCCAGGACCAGCCTTTGGAGAAGGCTAAAACCACAGACTGTATGGCATGTTCTAGCCTTTCTCCTTCTCTTTTGGATCTTTAATTCCCTGATAAGCTTCAACTTGCTCCACTATATCACAGCACACAGTAGCATGAACAGGTCTGAAGATTCTGAGTATTGCTATATGCTACCATCCAGGCACACAGTTAAATGGCTTTTCCTCTCGCTGATGACTCTTCGTGATGTCATTTTTCAGGGTCTCATGGGCTGGAGCAGTGGATCTATGGCTCTCCATCTGTATAAACATCACATACATGTTCTGTATCTTCACAGCTCCAGGTCTGCACATAATTCCAGGCCAGAAATCAGAGCTACCAAAAGTGTTCTCACTCTCATGACCTGTTTTCTTTTCTTTTATTGGGCAGATTTTATTTTCTCCTTCTACACAGGTTCCACAGTGACACATGATTCCATAGTAGCAAATACTAAAGCATGTTTAGTACTTAGTTATGCAGCTCTCAGCCCCTTTGTCCTGAGCATTAGGAATATCCATGCTGCTAAGCCCTGCTGTGTCCCATGAGAAATAAGAAATTCCTTTTCACAGCCAGTTCTTTATGATCTAATGCTATGCAGCTCTTATGAGGACCCACAAACTTTTCCTGCCTTCTTGTTCATGCTAACGTACTTCCATGGTCACTGACTCCCTCTACTTATTTACAAAACACTGTGTCCAAGACACTATTCTGACCCAGTGAGCAGGAAATTAAGTGCATAAGGATGTTGGGAAGCGTCCTTTATCTGAAGGTGTCTTGCAAAGTCAAGGTGACCAGGGAAAGAAGCTAATTCACTACAACTAGAAAATGTTTGGCATTGCCATGTACCAAGCACTAAAGAATGGGTCAGAATAAGCACTGTAAGGCTGTTCCAAACACATTGAAGACATTGATGTGTGGACACAAAATATGCAGGAGCGTGCAGGGAAATGTCTTTGTTCAGAGACTGCTATTGCAGCTCGGGAACATTGTAGCACAGGAGCTGGCTCCCACTTCCATTTACTCACTAGGCCCCACACAGAACATGCGGCATTTGCTAGGTGATCTGACTCCCTGAATATAATCTAGCCATGAATCTAGATTATAATCACTCTGTCCTCCCAATTGCTGCTAAGGCACATGAGATTCAGCTACTGATGTAAGGACTGCAATGCTGAGGGTACAGAAAGGAGCTGCTTGCTGGAGCCCATGCACGGTGGCCTTGTTGGGTTTGGGGTCCAAGAACTCCAATGTCTCCATCCCAGGAGGACATGAAGGGACAAGAAAGAGCCCTGAGCCTATGTCCTCCAGACTCCCTATGCTGCAGGCTTCCCAGGGAGACTCTTGTCAATACCCTGTATGCACGGCCTGGAGAGCAGAGGTCCTGTGCACCAAAACTCTCCATCAGCTCAGTGCAGCTCCTACCTAAGAAGTGGAAACATCTCAACAGTCACTGAAAGAGTACTAAACAGAGCCTGGCAGGGTGCTAAGGCCACTCTTTTTCCTTGGTCCTTTCCTGGGTCAAGAGTTGAAACTCTCCAAAGGAACACATTCAACAGTCCTGCTGATGGGTTTCTCAAAAATTAATGTCTCTTGACTAAATTTTAATGATGTTCAACTAGGTTAAAGATCACATTGGACAGAAGGGCTGTCCCTCCAGGGACCTGTGAGTGTTCACACAGGATATCCAGTCTTTCTCACAAGTGGGTAGTGGAGATGAACAAGAGGTCAGTGCCTCACTTTGCATTCCTATCCAAAGCTGTTTATTGTCTGTGTTTTTCTGACGTTATTAAAATAAAAACTCCATATAATAATTAACCTTGTGTGTATGTAGTTTTGATAAGCAATATGAAATCCTACAGCTAAGCTATATCTGAGAGGTATTAAAAAGGCTAACGCAACAAAATTTTATTCACATCTCCAGATGGGATGCAGAGATCATGAACAGATTTAATATGAGCACCAGATGGAGGAAGTGTTATAAAACAAAATAAATTCACAGAACGAATTCTGCTTGTGGGAATTTGGAGTTCTATTTAGCCATGCTGGTGATAAATGTGGATGCTTAAGGATAACGATCCTCACTAGTGAGGCTGGGGAAGTGGTTTAGCAGGTAAGAGCACTTGTAGCTCTAGCAGAAGATTCTCCATGAGCACACACTGTGGTTCCCAAACTCCTGGATCTCTACCTTCAGAGGTTCCCATGTGCATCAGGCATGCACGTGATGCACATCCATATATTCAGGAAAACACAAGATTTAAAGAATGTTTAAGCAGAACACTCATAAAATTAGGTTAAATAAATTTTTTAATTTGTTTATTTTTTATTTGTTTTTTTGGGGGTCTGGGTACTTTGTTGTTTAGTTTTGTTTGTTGGGTTTTTTGCTTTGTTTCCGTTTTGGCTTTTCTTTTTGTTGTTGTTGTTTGTTTGTTTGTTGTTTGGTTTGGGGGCTTTAGAGGGTTTGGGAAGGGGTGTTTTGGGGGGGTTGGTTTTACTGGTTTTTGTTTTGTGGGGGTGGTTGTTTGTTTGTTTTTGTTTTGTTTTATATTATGAAAGATATTACTTAGGGAAAAGATTTCAGGTTAGCTCCAACTTGAATCTTCCAAGTCTTGTGTGTCAGAGTGCATAGTATCTTTAGCAATTGAACTTACCTTCATCTTACAGAAGGCAACCAAGTGTGGCAGCAATAGCCTATAATATTTTGGAAGTCTCTTGGACTTCTATGACCAACAACTCCAAGGGAGATTTTACCTGCCTGACCTTGGAGTTTCTGACAGATAAACTTGAGGAAACACTATCTCCTCAGTGGCACAACTTTATTGAATCTATCTATATATTTGCTTGCATGATAGGTAATTTTAAGTAAATGTAAGAGAATATGATTCCTTACGTGTAGTGGTTTGGGAAAATGGCCTCCGTAGTCCCATAGGCGTTGTTAGACAGTATGGTCTTGTTAGGGTAGCTGTAGTTTTGTTGGAGGAAGTGGTCAGTGGGGGTGGGCTTCAAAGTCACAGACATTCAAGCCTTGCACAGTTATGGCTATCTCTTCCTGCAGCCTATGAATCTAGATGTAGAACTCTAAGCCATCTTCCAGCACCATGTCTGCCTGTGTGCCACTAGGTTTCCCACCATGACAATACTGATCTAAACCTCTGAACTGTAAGCCAGTTCCAATTAAATGTTTTCCTTTATAAAAGATGCCATGATCATAGTGTCTCTTCACAGCAATAGAAACCCTTAGTAAAACATTATGGATTTCTCAAAACCTCCTTAATGTTATTTATTCCTCCTCTTCTTACCTTCTACAGTGACCATACTCCCCTCCAAAATTATACCCCATTTTCCATTTTCCTTTTCATATCACATACATCATGCTATCCCTCTCTTAAATGCCCCTCCCCAGCCCCAACCATGCATGTCAACAGCCCTTTTAAAATTCCTAGCTTCTGCAGTTATTCCAGATTATGGACTCACATCTGAATGTTTGTAGCTAGGAACCATAGTTAAACACTAGGAACCACAGGAACACATGAAAGATCCAAAATGTCCAAAATAACATACAGTAAAAAGAATAATTCTGGAGGAGTCACAATGTGCAGCTTCTAAATACAACATAAAGCCATGGTGAAATAACAGCATGGAAATGTCACAAAGCCAAAAAGATGTAGACTGATGAGGTGAAGTACAGGACCAAAATGCAAATTAACACGTTCTCAGCCATCTGATTCTCTACAAAAGAGGCCAGAAATGCTTTGGGAATGAGTTCCTTCAACAAATACTGCTGGGAGAATTAGAAATCAACATGTAAAGAATGAATTGGACCTTATTTATTGTCTTGTGTAAAAGGCCATTCAAAATGAATCATAGACCTTCAAGTGAAATGCCAAATTCCAAGACTACAGGATAGAAACACAAAGAAAACACTTCAAGATGCAGGCATAGCCAAATGTGTTTTCCAGAGAACACTCCTGTGTCAAATCAAAAGGGGAATAGCTCATATCTATATATCTCTTTCCTAAGTCTAGGAAAACTTGTGAGTCAAATGGAGTAATTGTGGAGGGAAAGAGATGAAAGTTATATTTCAGGGTCTCAGATTGCAGAGTACTTGCTTCTCCCTGACATGGTGACAACTTTAGAAACTGAAATCCCTAATATTTTATGGTAGCCAAGAACTCTGTAAACCCCAGAGATATTGCCAAGCAACTTCACCAGCTAGAAGAACTCAGCCAGAGCTTGTCTGCTCCAAGCTATCATGGTGAGTGGACGTGACAGATGATTGATTTACTTGCATATGTCAGTTTTCCTCAGAAGCATGAATGTTGGTCTGTCTTTGAATGATCAGTAAACTGGGAAGGATGAGCCTGAGGACCTTGAGCATCTCTGTCTCTGTGCTCAGGTTCTGTGTTCTCTCATCACAGAGCTCCATGGTGGCCTTTGCATGAGGCCGTCTCAGTGCTTCATCTGGAAACTGTTTCTTTAAAAACTCACATTTCTTCAGCTTCTGCTATGTCCTTCTTTATGGTTCTGGTAGGATCATTATAGTTTACAAAAGTCTACTCGGAGGGGGCAAGATGGCAGCGCCGGGAGGACTCTCATTCTGAGCGACAGCACAGCAGGATTGGCAGAATAACCAGCAATCAGAACTCGCAGCGATAAAACACAGGCGATTCTGTTTCCCAGCAAAAAACCCAGAAACAGGGCAGCTGCCCTCAGGACTTCCCTGGGTGAGAGGAGAACCCTCTCAACTAACAAAGACCACGGTTACCACTCAGGTCTCTATCCCTGAGGTGAGCAGCAGCAACTCCTGAAAAAACGCCAGGCATCCAGGGACTATACCCAAAAAGCTGAGAAGACTTCCTTCAGGAAAAACCAGCTTTCTGCCAAGGGGATTCTCTCCACCACAGGATCCCCAGGAACCACCAGAAAATAACCCCAAACACCTAAGATAGCACAATGGGTAGAGGCCAACATGAAAGCTCAAGCAACAAAAGTCAGAGCAATATGGCATCTCCAGAACCCAGTTACCCAGAGGCAAGTAGCCCTGAACACCCCAGCATAACTGAAATCCAAGAAGATGACCTAACAACTATGCTCATGAAGATAATAACAGAGGAAACAAATAAAATACATAAAGACATAGAGGAGGATAAACTCAAACAGAATATTGCCATCCATAAAGAAATAGAGGAAGTTGTAGCCAAACAGTTTATGGCCTTTAAAAAGGAAATGCTTAAAGCACTGAATGAAATAAAAGAAACAGAGTTGAAGGAACTAAAAGAAAAACAGGAAAGTACAATCAGACAGGTGAAGGAAGTAAACAAAACAACTCAAGACCTGAAGATAGAACTGGAAAAATTAAAGAAAACACAAATGGAGGAAATGATGGAAAGGAAGAATCTAGGGAAGAAAACAGGAACTACATAACCAACCAAGAGGTAAGCATAACCAACAGACTACAAGAGATGGAAGAAAGAATCTCAGGTGTAGAAGATACAATGGAAGAAATAGATGTATCTGTCAAAGAAAATGTTAAATCCAAAAAATTCCTGACACAGACTGTCCAAGAAATCTAAGACAATATGAAAAGAAAAATCCTGAGAATAATAGGTATAGAGGAAAAAGAAGACTCCCTTCTCCAAGGCCCAGAAAATATTTTCAACAAAATAATTGAAGAAAATTTCCCCAAGTTAAAGGAAAGGCCAATAAGAATACATGAAGCCTACAGAACACCTAACAAATTTGACCAGAAAAGAAAGTCCTGCCGCCACATAATAATCAAAACAGTAAGTATACAGAACAAAGAAAAAATACTAAAAGCTGCAAGGGAAAAAGGCCAAGTAACATATAATGGCATTAGAATCACACCTGACTTTTCAACAGAAACTATGAAAGCCAGAAGGGCCTGGACGGATATTATGCAGACCCTAAGAGAACACAGATGTCAGCCCAGGCTACTATACCCTGCAAAGCTCTCAGTCCTCATAGATGGAGAAAACAAGATATTGAATGACAAAAACAAATTTCAACAATACCTACAAACAAATCCAGCATTACAGAAGACACTGGAAGGGAAAATACAACCCCAAAAAATTAGTTCCTTTCAAGAAAACACAAGAAATAATTAACCTTACTACAGTAAAATAAAAAGCAACCAAGCACACAACCTTATGACCACAGCCAACATCAAAATCAAAGGATCTAACAGCCACTGGTCAATAATCTCTCTCAACATCAATGGACTCAACTCTCCAATAAAAAGACACAGATTAACAGAATGGATACGTAAACAAAACCCAGCAATCTGTTGCATACAAGAAACATACCTAAGGCACAAAGATAGACATTACCTGAGGGTGAAAGGTTGGAAGACATCTTTCCAAGCAAATGGACCCAAGAAGCAAGCAGGAGTAGCCATTCTAATACCTGATAAAATAGACTTTCAACCAAAATTAATCAAAAGAGATGGGGAAGGACACTTCATACTCATCAAGGGAAAATTCCACCAGGAAGACATCACAATCCTGAACATCTATGCCCCAAATACAAGAGCACCCACATTTGTTAAAGAAACATTGATAAAATTTAAACCACATATAGATCCCCACACATTAATAGTGGGAGACTTCAACACCTCACTCTCAACAAAGGACAGGTCAACAAAACAGAAATTAAACAAAGAAACAATGTCTCTAACAGAGGTCATGAATCAAATGGACCTAACAGACACTTACAGAACTTTACACCCAAACACAAAAGAATTTACCTTCTTCTCAGCACCTGACGGAACCTTCTCCAAAATAGACCATATAATTGGTCACAAAGTAAGCCTCAACAGATACAAGAAGATTGAAATAATCCCTTGTATCCTGTCTGATCACCATGGAATAAAGCTGGACCTCAACAACAACAGGAATAGCAAAAAGCCTACACACACATGGAAACTGAACAACTTGTTACTAAATGACAGCTGGGTCAGGGAAGAAATAAAGAAAGAAATTAAAGTCTTCCTAGAACTCAATGAAAATGAAGACACAACATACCCAAACTTGTGGGACACAATGAAAGCAATGCTAAGAGGAAAGTTCATAGCACTAAGTGCCTTCAAGAAGAAATTTGAGACAGCTCATTCAAGCAACTTAATGGCTCACTTAAAAATGCTATAAAAAGAAGAAGCAGACACACCAAGAAGGAGCAGACGCCTGGAAATAATCAAACTCAGGGCTGAAATCAATCAATTAGAAACAAATAAAACAATTCAAAGAATCAATGAAACCAAGAGCTGGTTCTTTGAGAAAATCAACAAGATCAGCAAACCCTTAGCCAAGCTAACTAAAAGGCAGAGAGACACCATCCAAATCAACAAAATCAAAAATGAAAAGAGGAATATAACTACAGACACTGAGGAAATCCAAACAATCATTAGGACTTACTTCAAAAGTCTATATGCCACAAAATTTGAAAATCTAAATGAAATGGACAATTTTCTTGATCGATTTGACTTACCAAAGCTGAATCAGGACCAGGTAAGTCAATTAAATAGTCCTATATCCCCCAAAGAAATAGAAGCGCTCATCAAGACTCCCAACCAAAAAAAGCCCAGGACCAGATGGCTTCAGCGCAGAATTCTACCAGACTTTCAAATAAGAGCTAACACCAATTCTCTTCAAACTATTCCACAAAATAGAAACAGAAGGAACATTACCAAATTCATTCTATGAAGCCACAGTCACCTTGATACCTAAACCTCACAAATACTCAACAAAGAAAGAGAACTTCAGGCCAATCTCCCTTATGAACATTGATGCAAAAATACTTAACAAAATACTTGCAAACCGAATCCAAGAACATATCAAAGATATTATCCACTATGACCAAGTAGGCTTCATCCCAGGTATGCAGGTGTGGTTCAATATACGGAAATCCATCAATGTGATCCACCATATAAACAAACTGAAAAAAAAAAAAAACACATGATAATCTTCCTAGATACCGAAAAAGCATTTGACAAAATCCAACATCCATTCATGTTTAAAATCTTGGAGAGATCAGGCATACAAGGCACATATCTAAACATAGTAAAGGCGATATACAAGCCTATAGCCAACATCAAACTGAATGGAAAGAAGCTTAAAGCAATCCCACTGAAATCAGGGACAAGACAAGGCTGCCCACTCTCTCCATAACTCTTCAACATAGTGCTGGAAGTCCTTGCTAGAGCAATAAGACAGTTGAAGGAGATCAAGGGGATACAGATTGGAAAGGAAGAAGTCAAATTATCACTATTTGCAAATGATATGATAGTATACGTGAGTGACCCCAAAAACTCTACTAGGGAACTCCTACAGCTGATAAACACCTTCAGCAAAGTGGCCGGATACAAAATTAACTCAAAAAAATCAGTACCACTCCTTTATACAAAAGACAAAAGGGATAAGAAAGAAATTAGGGAAACAACACCTTTCACAATAGCCACAAATGACATAAAGTGCCTTGGTGTAACCCTAACCAAGCAAGTCAAAGACTTGTATGAAAAAAATTTCAAGTCTCTGCAGAAAGAATTAGAAGATATGAGAAGATGGAAAGATCTCCCATGCTCATGGCTTGGCAGGATTAACATAGTAAAAATGGCCATCTTACCAAAAGCAATCTACAGATTTAATGCAATTCCCATCATATTGCCAACACAATTCTTTACAGACCTGGAAAGAAAAATTCTCAACTTCGTATGGAATAACAAGAAACCCAGAATTGCTAAAACAATCCTCTACAATAAAAGATCTTCTGGAGGTATCTCCATCCCTGATCTCAAGCTGTACTATAGAGCAACAGTTATAAAAACTGCATGGTACTGACATAGAAACAGAACGGTGGATAAATGGAACCAAACAGAAGACCCAGAAATAAATCCACACACTTATGGACACCTAATATTTGACAAAGATGCCAAAACCATACAATGGAAAAAAGATAGCATCTTCAACAAATGGTGCTGGTCCAACTGGATGTCTACATGTAGAAAAATGAAAATAGATCCATACTTATCACCCTGCACAAAACTGAAGTCCAAATGGATCAAAGACTTCAACATAAAACCAGATACATTAAATCTTCTAGAAAAAAAAATGGGAAATACCCTAGAACTCATGGGTACAGGAGAAAACTTCCTGAACAGAACACCAACAGCACAGGCTCTAAGAGCAACAATCAATAAATGGGGCCTCATGAAACTGAAAAGCTTCTGTAAAGCCAAGGACACTGTCATCAAAACAAAGCAACTGCCTACAGATTGGGAAAGAATCTTCACCAACCCTTTATCTGACAGAGGACTCATATCCAGTATATATAAAGAACTAAAGAAGCTGAAAAGCAGCAAACCAAGTAATCCACTTAAAAAGTGGGGAACAGAGCTAAACAGAGAACTCACTGTAGAGGAATATCGAATGGCAGAAAAGCATTTAAAGAAATGCTCAACCTCATTAGCCATTAGGGAAATGCAAATCAAAACAACCTTGAGATTTCACCTTACACCCATCAGAATGGCCAAGATCAAAAACTCAAGTGACAACACATGCTGGAGAGGTTGTGGAGAAAGGGGAACCCTCTTCCATTGCTGGTGGGAATGTAAACTTGTACAACCACTCTGGAAATCAATCTGGTGCTTTCTCAGACAACTAGGAATAGCGCTTCCCCAAGATCCATCCATACCACTCCTAGGCATATACCCAAAAGAGGCTCAAGTACACAAAAAGGACATTTGCTCAACCATGTTTGTAGCAGCTTTATTTGTAATAGCCAGAACATCAACTGAAGTTTGGATACAGAAATTGTGGTACATCTACACAATGGAATATTACTCAGCAATTAAAAAATAATGAAATCACGAAATTTGCAGATAAATGGTGGGAACTGGAAAAGATCATCCTGAGTGACCTGTCCCAGAAGCAGAAAGACACACACGGTATATACTCACTCATACAGACATATAATAGAGGATAAACCTACTAAAATCTGTACACCTAAATAAACTAATCAAGAAGGAGGACTCTTGTTAAAATGCTTAGTCCCTATTCAGAAAGGAAAAGAGGATGGACATCAGAAGAAGAAGAAAATAGGAAACAAGTGAGGAACCTGCCACAGAGGACCTCTGAAAGGCTCTGCCCTGCAGACTATCAAAGCAGATGCTGAGACTTATGGCCAACTGTTGGGCAGAATGCATGGAATTTTGTGAAAGAAGTAGGAAATAGTAAGATCTAGAGAGGACAGAAACTCCACAAGGAGAGCAACAGAACAAGAAAATTTGAACACAGAGGTCTTTTCAGAGACTCATACTCTGAGAGGGGTTTATGGAAGAGCTACAAAATGAATAAAATAAAAGTTAAAAGAAACAAACAAACAAACAAACAAAAACAATCAGAACTTACCAATCCATCCTAGCTCATTCTAACACAGACCTTTCCTTTTCCCTCTTAAAAATAACACTTGCCACACTATTTCTTACTCTTTCTGCCAAATTCATATTTAGCAATCTTGCCTTGCCTTGCTCAGTAAAGAATATTTTTGTGTTTGAAAAATGGTGTTTGGGAGCAGTCTGCTTAATTGGGGTCCAGATGCGAGACCCCACAGTAGGCAGATCCCTTCAGTGTCATTGCTATAGAGAAGGGGGAAAGAAAGGAAGATTCTTCCTCTCCCTGGTTTTGCAACAAATAAATCTGTTTACTTTGTCTGTTTATTTCCTAATTTTCTTAAGGAAGCAGCAGCTTCATGAAATTTTGCAGTTTTCATTTTGTCTGTGTGTATTACACGTGTATTTTGAACATGTGTTATATTTTTGAGTAGGTGGGCACACATGTATGAGAGGTGGTACAAATACACATTTGTGCTCATCTACATGCATGAGATTGAGGTTGACATCAGACCTCATCCCCACCTTCCACTTTACCGAGTCAGGATCTTTCAGTCATACACAGAGCACAACAAAAGGCTCATCCCACTTTCCAGTTCCTCTCGGGAGAGCCTATCCCTGGCCTTTGAGACTAGAATTATAGGTAAGCTGTCACCCCACCAGGCAGTGAAGTGAGGTGGCAGTCACAATCGGAAGCAAGGTATTTTAACAACTGAGCCCTCTCCCCAGCCAGGGTCTATTCATCTTAAGTGCCACCTTGTTACAAGGGAATATGGCACAGCCATATCCACTGGAAACAGTGAAAGTCATGAAGCTGTTTGAGACAGTTTCAGCAACGCTGAGCAAAATGCTGCAATTGCCCTCATTCTGTCTCTCGCTTTTAGGTTTTTGTCTCTGTGTGTTGCATTCTTGGGGACTTTCTGCATTATAATTCATTTTATGTCTCTCCTTAGAAAATTGTATCTGAGGGTGGGAAAGTCCCAAACATACCATCCCTTTTGCTTTTAGGTAAATAACTTTATCTGGCCCTATTTTGAAGTCTTCCTTATGCTCTGGAGATTGGGATAAGCATAGACAAGTACTAAGATGTTAGAAATTTCTTTATGATGCCATGACTCCAGGAATGTTCTTGGGGTATCCACCTCTAAGCAAACTCAAACAGTATAATTGGAACAGGGTAAACTTAGAGATATTTGACAAACTCTGGCAAGACGAATTGGTAACAGGTTCAACGTCTCTTTTTACAATATACTTAGATCTCTATGAAAATTTAGTTTGAAGATAGGTAACCATACAGCCCTGTAGAAATAGAACTCAGTAAATAAGACAGATTGACTAAAATAACTGTTTTGTACTTAATAGTATAGATTCTTTTTTTTAATTTTTTTTAATTTTATTTTATTTTTATCAGTTACATTTTATTAACTCTGTATCCCAGCCGTGTCCCGATCCCTCATTCCCTCCCAGTCCCTCCCTCCTTCCCTCCCTCCCTCCCTCATCTCCACCGTGCCCCTTTCCAAGTCCACTGATAGGGGGGACCTCCTCCCCATTCATCTGATCCTGTTTTATCAGGTATCTTCAGGACTGGCTGCAAAGCCCTCCTCTGTGGCCTAACAGGACTGCTCCTCCCTTCGGGGGTGGGGAGACCAAAGAGCCAGTCATTGAGTTCCTGCTAGAAATAGTCCCTGTTCCCCTCACTTTGGGAAACCAATTGGTTACTGAGCTACCACAGGCTACATCTGAGTGGAGGTTCTAGGTTATATCCATACATGGTCCTTGGTTGAATGTCAGTCTCAGAAAAGACCCTGTACCCAGATATATTTGGTCCTTGTGGAGCTCCTATCCTTTCCCCATCAGACAATCTCCCCTTCTTTCTTATGATTCCCTGTACTCTGCCAAAGGTTTGGTCATGAGTCTTTGCTTTGAAAACACTGCTAGTTAGAGTCTTTCAGATGGGCTCAGTAGACTCCTGTCATACATTCAATGCACATCCCATCTGTCTTTCTAAATGAGGATTGATCATCTTACCCCATGTCTGCTCTCTTGATTATCTTTTTTAGGTGTATAGATTTCATTATGTTTATCATATCTTATTGGTCTATATAAGTGAGTATATCCCATGTTTGTCTTTCTCCTTCTGGGATATTTCACTCAGAATGATCTTTTCTAGATCCCACCATTTGCCTGCAAATTTCATGATTTCCTCCTTTTTGATTGCTGAGTAGTATTCCATTGTATAAAAATACCACAATTTCTGTACCCATTCCACCATTGATGGACATCTGGGTTGTTTCCAGGTTCTGGCTATTACAAATAGAGCTGCTATAAACATGGTTGAGCAAGTGTCCTTTTTGTGTCCTTGAACAAACTTTGGGTATATACCTAGCAGTGGTATAGCTGGGTCTGGAGGAAGCACTATTCCTATTTGTCTTAGAAAGCGCCAGATAGCTTTCCAGAGTGGTTGTACCAGTTTACATTCCCACCAGCAGTGGAGCAGGGTTCCCCTTTCTCCACAACCTCTCCAGCATGTGTTATCGCTTGAGTTTTTCATCTTGGCCATTCAATAGTATAGATTCTTAAAGGATATAAATTAAAGAAGTCAAGTATCAGTATTTGCTATTTATAAAAGGACAGGTTCAGACACATTCTCTTTGTCTTGGGTGCTTTACAACTGCAAATACTAGCAGACTAAAAACAGCTGTCATGTAATAAATGTGTTTGCTTTGGCAGAAGCATTCCTAAAGTTTTTTGAATTGGAGTTACAGGGCTGATAACAAAAATAAAATTTGTTCTATTTGTCCTTTCTAATTGTGACTCAAATTGTTGTAACCCAGAACATGGAATAAAAAAAAAATCAAACACATGTGTGGTGACAAAATGATATAACCTGTACTTCTTGGATAACTGTTAGTTCGAATTTGTCCTGGAAGGTCTGTATAAATTAAGAAGCAACCTGATTATTAGTCAGTCAGAGCTTCAAGATTCCCTGGTCACCTCACCTGACTCAGTCCTCCCTTGCCAATTCCTTATCTCCTCTTGACATCCCTGTCAACTGCCAGGGTTGGCCCCTGGCAGGAATATCTTTTATATTAGATCAGCTTACAGAGGATAATGGAGGTCACCAGTGGCCCGCAGAATGTCCTCTGTCTGTAGGTGGCCAGTTTTCTCTACAGAACTCTTCCAAGATGGAAGATACCTGAGGTATGCTCTTTCTGATATTTTATCTTCAATTGAATAAACTAGTTGGAGCACTACAAGCTTTAACCTATTATTTTTTTTTATACTTAAAAGAAAAGAATAGACTTAGAAAGTTTTCTATACAAAATCACAAAGACATCAGAGACCTAGGTGGTGGTAATATGGTCTCTAATCCCACACAAGAGACAGATGCATGCAGAACTCTGAGGTGGAGACCAACCTGATCTACATAGTGAGTTCCAGGACAGCAAGTGCTACCCAGAGAAAACGTGTTAAAAAAAAAAACAACAAAGACTTCAGAGGGTAGTAGACCTTATTGGACCAGAGAAAATCATTTTATTTTTTCAGTGGCTATCTACTCTGACACATGTGATGCTCCATATGTTAGTGTCTCTGCACTTGGATTTCTCAATCAGTAGAGAGTATAGGAATCATGCTCTCCACAAAAGCTGTCATTTCACTTACAGAAGAGGAATTTTTAGATTCCACCATGTGTTGGCTGGACATACATGTATGGAGACACCATCATGCAGGACACAGAAGGTGACCAGGAACTTCAAACTCTCCCTTCTCCAAAGCCAAAAAAATCCACCCCCCCAAAAAAAAATCAGTGGTGCCTTCTCTTCAAGAACAAAATAGTGTTATCATCACTTCTAACTTTAACTCTGCACACACATTTATTTACACCATTTTGTAAACAAGTAAAATCCAGGATAGGAATGGCCTCCTAGGCACTAGAATGAAAAATATCTGGAAGAACCTTTCTTGGGCCCTCGTAACTTTCTCAGGAAGCTGAATCCCATTCGGAGCATCATTTTTTTTCTACTCCTGTCTAACAGCAGATTTAAAATGGGGAAGGAAGAGACTGAGTCATTGTATCAGAAGTCAGTTCCTTGACAGTTCACAGGCTGGAACTTGGAGATGATAAAAGTCTGGAGATGCAGGAAGCTCAGTACACAGAAACTTCGTTAGTTGTTTATTCTCTCACCCCATACCCTTCTTCTCAGAATAATTAAAGCCTAATTAACCTTGAAATAAAACAGATGTAATCCTGAACAAAACAGATGTAATAGCTGGGAAGAGAGGAAAGCTGTACTTGAGGGACTGGGGCCCTGCAGAGGCCTTCCTTCTTCCTGACACTGTGACAACACTAAATTTGAATACTTGTTGTCAGCCAAGAGCTCCAGAGGTGCAGATAGTACAAATATAACCCTGCAAGTGTCACCTTTCCAAAGCTGCTCCAGAAGATGTGTGATCCTCAGAGGTCCAGGTGAGTCCATGAAGGTAAGATCTTTGATCCCATCAGCGGCGCCATGTCATTAAAGTCTCTCTTAGACTAAGCCAGGGAGTAGCTGAGAGGCTGTAAGCCTTGGGTCTTTGCCTTCCTTCTGACAAAGCTGTTTCCTAGCTCCAGAAAGATCAAAGGAGATGAGTTCCTGGAGATACAGAAATGGACCAGAAATGCTGAGGCATCACTGAGTACCATGAAAGCTCTGGGTAGGTGTTTGCTTAAAGTTATCCCCTTGCTTTCTTAAAGGAATAAGATATAGAAGATTTCCAGGTGTCTATGAAACACTGGAGACAACTATGATACACTCCTGTAACATCACTAATAGATTGAGGCAAAATAATTGTGATTCAAAGCTACACCAGTTTTCATAGGAAAACTTGTTCTCAAAAGTAACAAGATGAAAGAAAACAAAAGCTCTTGTTTCAGCCTCCATGTTTACCAGCATTGTGACTTCAACTGTGTGACTAGTGTTTGTAAAGTTTGTCATTTTTACTTTTGATGCATTTCCAATTTCAAATATTGGCACATGTTTTCTTTTACAATAATGTTATGACTCACAATTTGAAGTTTTTCCTTTCAGATCTATCCTTAAAGTGTCTCAGGTACACCACATAATATTATACATACTTATCCCAACTATAGTCATTGCACACCTGGTGGATATAGTGTATAAAAAGTTATCATTGCCATCTTGAGAATTCTTGTTTTAAAGGATCCAGGCTGTGAACTAGCACATGCTGAAACTACTCATTGTAACTCTATTTCAACACAAATTAGGAAAGACCAAAAATCTCTTTTGCGCTTGATTGTTTGCTTGCTTGCTTCCTTCTTCTTAGAAAACCATGATGAATGGATACAGCTGGCCTAAGGCTCTTTCAGATTAGATGCAAACATGGGATCATTCATCTATGTTCATACAAGTCCATCTTATCTTTTAAATTAATTTTCTATACCATTTCCCAAGACAGTGTAATGTGTGGGTGGTGGGGAAGGGTGAGTTGCATTTTCTTCCTCTAACTGTCCACTTCAGGAGTGAGGAATCATGTATTAGAAAATCAGAATCTGCTTTCAAATATTTCAAGTTTGGAAAAGGGAAGAGAGAACTGAAAAAGGGGGAACTGCAAGGAAATCAGACATTAAACCAGGAGAAAAATGTTAATATTTTTATCAGGATTAGGGGTGAATTATTACAGGGATTCTGAGAGATTCTAATCTCTGACTAAACACTTAATATTTACACTAAGTATGTTGAAGAATTTTTGTGTGCTTGCTGTTAATGTCTGGATCATATTTAATTATATGCAGATATTTAGGACGATATTGTGCTTTCTAGGATGCAGTGATATGAGTGATAATTACTTCTTTATCAGAGGAGTAGTTGAAAGGCTGTATATGATAAATTCTAAACTCATGAGGCACCTGGACACAAGCACCGCATCAGCCAGGGTTCATGAGAGTCATGCATTAGATCATCAGGACATAGAGATTAAAAGCAACCCCATAAGTTTAACAGGGGGGATCAAAGGTAACAGAGACATTCCAACTACTCAGAATACGCACAAACCCATGGACCCACTAAAATACACAGATTTCTATTATTCTAGAAAAGATGCCCAAAGCTTACCATAAATCCCTGAGAAAAGAGAAAGGAGCTCTCGACATGATTAATACCCACCCAAGTCTAAGTTCTTAAATCAGCTCAAACTGATGTAAACAAAGCAGCCTGCATGGTAAACAGGTAAGAGGTGCAAAGCCAAGTGATACAATTGCTGCTCACAAGCCCCCACAGAAACAAATGACCCCATCGCCTCTTAGATGGGGGAATCCCTCACAGTGCTATACCCTAAACTACTGTGCTAGATGCAGCCATATAGAAAACCTGTAACTCAGACTGTGTTCACATGGCTGCACCTAACACCTCATTAATCCCCTTTCTCCAAACACCCCATGAGTATCATCTTGTCCAGAGCTGTTCCATGCTCCCTTAGATGCCCAGAGGTCACTCACTGGGGTCACAGATGCCCTGAATCATCCACTGGGATCACAGCTCTCTGCTAACCTCTCTCCTAGGAAGCACCACAAGGTTCCTAGAGACACCCTCCCTGCCTGCAACCTGGAGGTTACATGAATGTTTCAGCATATCTTGTGAAGATTTAGCTTTAACTGTAAGGCCCTATCTGCAAAGGTTAAACACCTTGACTTGACATTGAGGACTGCCTTAAAAAAATAACTGTTAAATATTTATATGAAATGAAATCATGGAATGGTCAATATAGAATCTTTAAAGTATTAAGATATAGAAAATGAAATTATAAAGTTTTGAAGCTAAATGAAAGTTAGAAATTGTTATACTAATCACGATGCAAGTAAGACAAGAATATTGAACAAAAGAGGAGGCAGTGTGGAAGATATTGCTAAATCTAAGAGACGTTAGAGGTGTTGATGCAGCAAGATTTCCTACTGTCTGACATTTTGTAAGAAAGGCACAGGGGTTAAGCAGCAGCCTCAGGCTTTAGGAGCTGTGTGGGGAAATACAATGAAAATAGAATGAGAAGGAGAGGAATACTTTTGGGTGGTGAAACTTGGAGTTCAATTAAACTATGCTTACGGTTAACAAGGACAATGCAAACACACACAAAAGAGAGCCCCCCAACATACACACGTAGATACATATTTGAACAAATCCATTTTGCTAGTGTAAAATGAAAAATAAAAAGCCTTCTTTAAAACTTCAGATTTGAATAGCAGTTACCAAACTGACCTGTTAGGGCACATACAATATCTGAGAGCACACAGTAGAAGCAGCAGATTCAGAAACCTACTCTGCAACATTACATGTGTCCACCACTGCTTCTTGCACATCAGAAAATGCTCTTATGTGTAATGTGTTTTTCAGATACATGCCTATCGTTGCTAACGCTTTCTTGAAAAAGCGTTTGCATCCTGGAAACAATATTTCCACCTAGGAAGTAAACATGGTTTTGAAGTTTATTAAGGAAATAATTTTTCTCTTTATGACTATGTTTGGCACCCTTGGGAACGTGTCTGTTTCCATGAATTATATGTTCAGGTGGTGGGGAGGGCCTGAGAAGAAGCCCCTACACCTGATTCTCATCCACTTGGCTTTTACCAACATCATAATCCTTCTTTCAAGAGGATTGCAAAAGACAATAGCTGCTTTTGGATTGATAAACTTCCTAGATGACATGGGCTGTAAGATCCTCGTTTACCTGGAGAGGGTGGCCCGTGGCCTCTCCATCTGCACCAGCAGTCTCCTCACTGTGGTCCAGGCCATCATCATTAGTCCCAGAGCATCTGGGTGGAGGAGGCTCAGGCCAAAGTCTGCATGGCACATCCTTCCATTCTTCTTATGCTTTTGGATACTCAATGCTTTAATAAGTATGAACCTAATCAGTTCTCTTAGAAGTACAACTCTGAATATGTCACAGATTAAGGATGGTTACAATTATTGCTATTTTATGCCAGAAAGTCAGAAAATGAAATGGATTTTTCTCCCTCTCATGGTCCTGAGAGATGCAGTGTTTCAGGGTGCCATGGGAGGGGCCAGTGGCTACATGATATTTCTTCTCCACAAGCACCACCAGCATGTCCTCTACCTTCACAACTCCAAGCTTCTTTACAGAACTCCCCCTGAGCTGAGAGCTGCTCAAAGTGTCCTCGTTTTGATGCTCTGTTTTGTTTTCTTTTACTGGACTGATTGTGCCTTTTCTCTATTTTTAAGTCTTTCTTTAGGGGACTATTCTTTGGTGATAAATATTCAAGAATTTCTGATCCTTGGTTATGCAATTTTCAGCCCCCTTGTGCTGATTCACAGAGATAGACTTCAGGCTAAATGTTGGTATGGTCAGTGAGAGAAACTGAGAAAAAATCCCTCCCATTCATCTGTTTAATAAGTGAAAGAACTCTCATTTCTGCAATATTGTAAGACAAAATCCCACAAAGCAGTTTAAACAGGTATTTATTCTCATATCCCCTTCCTGGTGACTGGAGACTTGCACTGAAAGTAACTTTAGCCAATCACAATGTTATAGAAATTTTTTTCTTCTTATTGTCACATTTTGAAGAGACTTTATTTTTTTAACTTTTCTGTATTTGTGTTCACTTGTTTTGTATGAATAATTTGCCTAAATTATGTCTGTGTAGCGTGCACATACCTGGAGCCTGAAGCTGCTGAAGAGACCATCAAGTGTCCTGTGACTGATGGGAGTTGGCTGACTGGAGTTAAACAGATACAAAACATAATTACTAGAAATTGAGCCTGGGTTCTAAACTCATGAGTCACCTGGACACAAATATAGCTCTGAACTGCTGGGTTATGTCTCCAGTACTTAGAGAGAAGCTTTAAATAGGATTTTAAAACCCGATTTTACTCCTGCTATTAATGGAAGCATGCATGTGGATTTTGTAGATTTTTTTCAAAATTCAGTGATTAAATCACATTTTTCCATTCCTTATATTTTTACCTGACATTTTACTTGTTAAATGTTAGTACAGTGAGGCTATTTGAGGCACCTTCAAAATGTTTGTAAGTATCCATTTATATAAAATATTTTACATATTTGTGAAAGAACAGCATGTACTGTGCATGCATTCAATAAGAGCCCAATGCATCACTTACAGACTTTAAACCCACTGAAATATTTCAACAGTGTTATATTCTTGAAGGTTCTCTACAGGAATAAATGCTGGAGATAAAGGATAACTACATAGAAAATAAACTAGGCAAACTAGATAAGAAATATACAGTAATGTTTGGTTTTATATGTCTATAGTGTCTATGTTGATTTAAAAATATGTATATGTCTTTTGCAAGATAAATCAATGAGTGTAATTAAAGCAGATTAAGGTTTGTTTGCCCTTTGACACAAATGCTCTCCACAGCACCATCTATCTCTTTATCACCAAAGACCAGTAGAAAGATCTGATTCATCATTCATTTGAATATAGGATTTGCTGCTTAATTTCATAAGGTGGATCCTTTGACCCAAATTATATCCAAATTAAAACAAGCTTTAGTAGTGTATACATCAGGGCAGAATTGGCAGCTGTATTACCCTGAGGTGGGATTCATTAGACCAGCTGTGAGCCGATTTTCCATACCCCTTTTATATATGGGAGGGAGATCCTTTAGAACAAGTGTGGTTGCAGATGCGAAACCAGGCAGTTAGAATTTTACAAAGCAGTTAAGGAAATCTTCCTGGAACGTTTGTTACAGAACATTTCATGGTTATGGGGTGGAGTACAGTCCAGCTATGAGAAAAAGAAACTCACGTTTCACAGTCACAGAGACTAAACTTAGCTACACAGTTAAAATGATTCCCAGGAACAAAAAGGAGTTCCACTGGTTTCCTACCTACCCACCCAATTTTAAGTTCTTTCTCAAAAAACAAAACAAAAACCCACTGTAACAACAAATCTCCCAAACCAAGAAACCAAAACACAATATTCCAATAAATAAAGAAACAAACTATAACTAAGTAAAAGCACACACACACAACTGTGGAGTCCACCGCCCTTTGGTCAACCACTCTTGAACATGAGAGCTGTCTTGGAGTGGCTGACATAGCCTGTGTCATCGCATTGAAGAAAACCAATCCTCCCTATCTCAATAGGGAGAAATGACAGTTTGGCTGGTATCCCTCACCCTTCTGACTAGAGCCTCATTCATTCATTCATTCATTCATTTTAAAATATAATAAAGTAAAATATAAGATAAATATCAAATCAAAAACCCTCACATCACATTTGGACAAGACAAACCAACAGAAAGAAAAAAGCCCAAGTGAAGGCACAAGAGTCAGAGACTCACTTGTTCACACTCAAGAATTCCATGAAAACTCTGAACGAGAAGCTATGGCATAAAGGCAGAAGACCTGGTTCAGAACCATGCAGTCCCTGTGCTTCAGTCATTGTTAGTTCATGTGAGTTTTGCTCATGTGGATGTAGAAATCTTTTATTCTTGTCCTCTGTTCCTTTGGGCTCTTACATTCTTTCTGCCTCCTATTCTTTGGTATTCCATGAGCTCTGAGGGCATGGATTTGATAGAGAAATCCCATTTAGGGCTGACTGCTCCAGGGCCTATCATTCTGTGCATTATGTCTGGCTGTGGGTTGTTTTTTTTTTTTTTTTTTTTTTTTTTTTTTTATTCCCATCTGCTGTTACTTCCTCTATTTGTGAACTCTGCCTGTAGCTGGTTCCTCCATATAAGCATAAAAGGTAGCTGTGGCTCCTCAGAGTTTGCTAGCCTTCAAAATTTCCCTGACTTTTCATAGGAAGACATTAAAAACACCTGTTCACTCCAACTAGGGTAAAACCCTCAGTCATGATTCTACCTTGTATGTACTCTCTAAAGTAACATACAGCAATGGCAGGAAGAAGGAGAAGGAGACACTTGGAATCTCAGGTGAAGCTGTAAACACAAGTTTCTCCCCCGACCCCTGCCTTCCACCAGTACCATAAGGCAAGCTACCAATCTACTGATCTATTTACTTCATTGTTGTGACTGTAGCCAAAGGTATTCTATAAGACATACAGTCACTGCTTCATGGTGGCCAATGGCCATGTGCTGAGTAGTTTTTGTTTTTTGATACAAGCTAGAGTTATCTGAAAGAAAGGAAACTGACTTGACAAAGTGCTCTCATAAGATCTGGCCATGGGTATCGGACGGGTCTGATGCTCTTTGGGTGGATGACACCTAAATGAACATCTGTACAAAGTCCCAATTTATTTCTAATATCAGAGATCAGACCTCTACTCTTGCCTGATGCGTCTAAAACAAAAAGGGGGAACTGTAGAGAGCTGCGGAATGCTATGCCTTAAAGATGGAGCTGGTTTCCGCCTTCCACCTTCCCGATGGTGAGTGCTCTCTGTCACGAACAACTCCACATTTGGCTAAGGCCGAGGATCTGGCTTGCTTCCATGTATGTGGACCTATCTGCATTGCCCCCGTGGCACGCCTGGGTTGGCTACCCAGAGGCTATTTAAGCTGTGGGCTGGCTTTCCCCGGGGTCCGAGGATTGTTCAATGTTCCTGAATAAACTGCATTGAAAAAAAAAAAAAAAAAAGATCTGGCCACAAAGGAACTCTCCTAATTAGTGATCCAGAGGGGAAGGTCCAGCCCACTGTGGTTGGCACCATCCTTGGGTAAATGGTCTATAAGAAAGCAGAGCGAGCAACTATGATGAGCAAGCCAAAAAGCAGAACCCATCTGTGGCCTCTGCAAAAACTCCTACCTCCAGATTCCTGACATGCTTCAGTTACTGTCCTGATGTCCTTTCATGTGGAAGTGTAAGCCAAATAGAACGCTTTCCTTCAAAGATGCTTTGGTCATAGTGTTTCATGGCAGCAATAGAAACCTTAACCTACACAGACAATGTCACTCCTGAAGGAAACAGATCAACTACAAAACTACATTACTCCTCTGGTTCATACATTCTCGTCACTCTTTTTTTTTCTCAATGCAGTATATTCAGGAACCTTGAACAATCCTCGGACCCTGGGGAAAGCCAGCCCACAGCTTAAATAGCCTCTGGGTAGCCAACCCAGGCGTGCCACGTGGGCAATGCAGATAGGTCCACATATATGGAAGCAAGCCAGATCCTCAGCCTTAGCCAAATGTGGAATTGTTCGTGACAGAGAGCACTCACCATCGGGAAGGTGGAAGGCGGAAACAAGCTCCATCTTTAAGGCACTGCATTACACAGCTCTCTACAGTTCCTCCTTTTTGTTTTAGACGCATCAGGCCAGAGTAGAGGTCTGATCTCTGATATTAGAAATAAATTGGGACTTTGTACAGATGTTCATTTAGGTGTCATCCACCCAAAGAGCATCAGACCCATCCGATACCTTTTTCTCAGAGGCGGGACCTGGGGCATCAACCCGCATGCAATCAGACATGCTCTTCTCTGGGTCGAAAGCTGCTGACCCTGAGTGCAGTGCTTAGCCTCGCATCCTGAGCATATCATTTTAGCTTTTTATGGTATCCAACCATGCTTGGGGAAAATGTCCTGCTTCAATGGCTGTAAAGGCCTGAATGATCATGGCTGCATCACACTGTTGTGAGACTCTAATCTTGCACATATTCTCTGGGTCGAAAGCTGCTGACCCTGAGTGCAGTGCTTAGCCTCGCATCCTGAGCATATCATTTTAGCTTTTTATGGTATCTAACCATGCTTGGGGAAAATGTCCTGCTTCAATGGCTGTAAAGGCCTGAATGATCATGGCTGCATCACACTGTTGTGAGACTCTAATCTTGCACATATACCACAGGCAAACCAAGGAGACCAACACCAGAAGGCCTGCTTACGCTCCCATGCCTGCCCATTCCTTCAGATGATTCATGGCTGCAGCAATCCATGTTGATAATCCTGTGGAGCAGCTGAGAGTGGCCATTGTCACAGTAAATTCTCGTCACTCTTTTAAAAATGTTTATATCTTCGGATGCTGAATCCCAAGCCCAGCTCACATTCACTTGTCACTTACATAACTGAAGATCATCAGAGTTTTTAATTCTTTTGTTTATGGCACAACAGTGTTTGGCTCTCCTTCCTCAGTGATATCTTTGATTCTCATAGGAAACACGGGAGTAAACTGTGACAGTAAGCAGTATCCTAGCCAAGATAGGGACCAGGAGGCTCCACCCAGGACAGGACCAGTAACCAGAAGCCACTTCTCAAGCCAGCCCAACACTGCTCTCACTTCTTGACTAGGGTGCTCCTCTCATCTCCACTCTTAGCTCTGTGCCCACAATTACTTACAGTCCTTTTCATCGGAACAAAAAAGGTCTGCTAAGGTGGGAATATGGCAAATAAGACCATTGTAGAGAAATTTTAATTCAGACCATGATTACTCTGCCAAGAGATCACATCCAAAAACATTCTAGGCATAGTTGATTAGGCCAGAATACAGACAGGCCTTTACTCCCAGGTGACAGAGGCAAGCAGATCTCTGAGTTCGAGGGTAACCTGAAATAGAACAATTTAAAGGTAAAGAAAAGCTTAAATCAAGGCAGGGTAGTATAAGCCTTTAATCACAGCAGTAAAGAGAAAGATCCATACAAATATCTGAGTTCTAGTCAGTTCTGTTCAGGCAATTCCATTGAGTCACTGAGTTGGAGGCAATGCAAAGGAGATGAGTTTGTGGCAGTCCAGTTTGTGGAATTCAGAGACAGTTTTTACTGAGAGAATTTTACAGAGACAGGTCGAAGAGAGAACTAGCTAGACATAGTGAAGACAGAACAAGCCAGAGAATGAGAAGGATTCAGAAGATTAGAACATTTTGCCAAAGTTAGGATAAGGCCAAGCAGAGCAATTCAGACAAGTGAGAGGAGCCAATTTGAATCAGTCAGATTCAAGAGGAGTTTTGAACCACACAGCTGAGTTAAACCAGGCAAACAAAGTTCAGAAAGAACTAGAAAGGGTGAGTTTAACCAGCCATAAGTCTCAGAGGTTGTAAACATTCTAGGCCTAGAGTAGATTATAGGGAGGCTAGAAGCCTCCAGGACTAGATCTAGGTTAGCAAACAGAAGCAGTGAGTCTCTGACAGGACAATTTCTTAGGTGAATAAAAATTATTTATACAATCCTTTCTTAATTTTCTTCAGCCATTGGAGCTTCCAAGTCTCTAAGTATTTAATCCACAGAAGCCTAGCTAAAGGCAGTTAAGAATGCTTTGTAAATTTCATGATTTCCTTATTTTTCATTGCTGAGTAATATTCCATTGTGTAGATGTACCACAATTTCTGTATCCATTCCTCCGTTGAGGGACATCTGGGTTGTTTCCAGGTTCTGGCTATTACAAATAAAGCTGCTACAAACATGGTTGAGCAAAGGTCCTTTTTGTGTACGTGAGCCTCTTTTGGGTATATACCTAGCAGTGGTATGGCTGGGTCTTGAGGAAGCACTATTCCTAATTGTCTGAGAAAGTGCCAGATAGACTTCCAAAGTGGTTGTACCAGTTTACATTCCCACCAGCAGTGGAGGAGGGTTCCTCTTTCTCCACAACCTCTCCAGCATGTGTTGTCACTTGAATTTTTCATCTTGGCCATCTGATGGGTGTAAGGTGAAATCTCAGGGTCATTTTGATTTGCATTTCCCTAATGGCTAATGAGGTTGAGCATTTCTTTAAGTGCTTCTCTGCCATTCGATATTCCTCTATCGATAATTCTCTGTTTAGCTCTGTTTCCCATTTTTTAATTGGATTACTTGGTTTGTTGCTTTTCAGCTTCTTTAGTTTTTTGTATATACTGGATATTAGCCCTCTGTCAGATAAAGGGTTGGTGAAGATTCTTTCCCAATCTGTAGGCAGTTGCTTTGTTTTGATGACAGTGTCCTTTGCTTTACAGAAGCTTTTCAGTTTCATGAGGTCCCATTCACTCATTGTTGCTCTTAGAGCCTGTCCTGTTGGTGTTCTGTTCAGGAAGTAGTCCCCTGTACCTATGAGTTCTAGGGTTTACCCCACTTTTTCTTCTAACCTATTTAATGTGTCTGGTTTTATGTTGAGGTCTTTGATCCACTTGGACTTCAGTTTTGTGCAGGGTGATAAGTATGGATCTATTTGCATTTTTCTACATGTAGACATCCAGTTAGACCAGCACCATTTGTTGAAGATGCTATCTTTTTTCCATTGTATGGTTTTGGCATCTTTGTCAAAGATCAGGTGTCCATAAGTGTGTGGGTTTATTGATTTATTTCTGGGTCTTCTGTTCAGTTCCATTGATCCACCTTTCTGTTTCTATGCCAGTACTATGCAGTTTTTATTACTGTTGCTCTATAGTACAGCTTAAGATCAAGGATGGAGATACCTCCAGAAGATCTTTTTTGTTTGTTTGTTTGTTTGTTTGTTTAAATTTGATTTTATTCTCATGTGAGCCCAATCCCATTTATAATAGTTTCAGTCTGAGGTACAAGCAACAGGAGAGCGGCTTAAATATAACACTAAATGTTTTTGCCTTGAGACTCTAGAAGAGGAATGTTGGTCAAAGATATCGCTTACAGGTTTCCAGAGCACCTAGTAGAGATTTTGATCTCAACTGGATCTTCAATAGTTGAGTAATCAGCCACATCTGTGGCAGAGGTTCTGGCTGCGTACAGTTTCACATAATTAAGCTCTTCATGGCTTGGCTTCGGTAAACAGGAAACTGAAGCAGCTGATTAGAGCAGGGCTTTTTAAGCTCTCTCTGCTAGATAATGCTTGTTGACTTTGAAGTGCTTTTTCCTCCTCTCTTTTTTTTTTTTTTCAATGCAGTTTATTCAGGAACCTTGAACAATCATCTGACCCTGGGGAAAGCCAGCCCACAGCTTAAATAGCCTCTGGGTAGCCAACCCCAGCATGCCACGTGGGCAATGCAGATAGGTCCACATACATGGAAGCAAGCCAGATCCTCAGCCTTAGCCAACTGTGGAGTTGTTCGTGACAGAGAGCACTCACCATCTGGAAGGTGGAAGGCAGAAACCAGCTCCATCTTTAAGGCGCGGCATTACGCAGCTCTCTACAGTTCCCCCTTTTTGTTTTAGACGCATCAGGCCAGAGTAGAGGTCTGATCTCTGATATTAGAAATAAATTGGGACTTTGTACCGATGTTCATTTAGGTGTCATCCACCCAAAGAGCATCAGACCCATCCGATACCTTTTTCTCAGAGGCGGGACCTGGGGCATCAACCCGCATGCAATCAGACATGCTCTTCTCTGGGTCGAAAGTGGCTGACCCTGAGTGCAGTGCTTAGCCTCGCATCCTGAGCGTAACATTTTAGCTTTTTATGGTAGCCGACCATGCTTGGGGAGACTGTCCTGCTTCAATGGCTGTAAAGGCCTGAATGGTCATGGGAGATCTTTTATTGTAGAGGATTGTTTTAGCAATTCTGGGTTTCTTGTTATTCCATATGAAGTTGAGAATTTTTCTTTCAAGGTCTGTAAAGAATTGTGTTGGTAATTTGATGGGAATTGCATTGAATCTGTAGATTGTTTTTGGTAAGATGACCATTTTTACTATGTTAATCCTGCCAAGACATAAGAATGGGAGATCTTTACATCTTCAGATATCTTCTGTAACGCTGGATTTGTGTGTAAGATTGTGTGTAAGTTAATAACCATGTCTGATAACTCACAACCTCCTGTAACTCAAGCTCTAAGGACTCCAGTGACTTACTTCTGGCATCAATGAGCACCCACTCCCCAAACCCCTGTCCACACAAACACACACATAGACACAGAGAACAGAAAGTCACACAAATCAGATACACATGCACACGTATACACTTTTTCAAATACAATTACGCTAATTGGGGTAATAATGAACCCACATAAACCATGGACTGTCTAACAAAAACCTCAGTATTGGGGACTGTAGAGATGGCTGATGTGTTAAGAGCACTTGCTGCTCTTGCAGAGAGGACCAAGTTTCCTTAGTCAGTACCCACATAGGAGCTGACTGCCATCTGTTATTGCACTTACATGAGACCCAGTGCCCTCTTCTGGCCTCCATGGGCAATGTACACACAGTACAGTTTCACACATGCAGGAAAAACAGCAAACCCATAAAGCTGCATCAAAAAAATGGATTTTTCTCTCATTCTTCGGCTCTGAAAGATCACTTATTTCAGAGAATTCTGGTTGTGCAATGGTCTATATGGTGTTTCTGCTCCATGAATGACACAGACTTGTCCTCTGTCTGCTGATGGACAATTTTCTCTGCAGAACTCCTGAATGGAAGCTGCAAGAAGGCCTTTCTTTTTGATATTTTCTTCTCTTTTTTGAATAAAGTAGTCATAGCACTACAAGCTTTAAACTGTTTTGGTTTTGTTTATATTTCAAAGGTAACGAAGAAATTTAGTCGTTTTTTAAACAAAACAACAAAAGCAGCAGAAGAAATTGATTTTTGATCAAAGATAATTATTTTATTTTTCAATTTATATCTATCCTGACATATGTAATGTATAATTAAGTTTCTATGCACCTAGATTTTCCAATCAATAGAGGATTCAGAAATCCTGGTTTCCTCAAGAGTTGTCATTTCTAATACAAGTGAAGCAGTTTTAGCTTCTATGTTGTGTCAGCTGCACCTACATGTGTGGTGACACCATCACACAGGGCACAGAGGAAGCCAAGTGACCGCGAAGTCGTCTCCCAAAGCAACCCAGTGGTGCTTTCTTGGTAAGGTCGAAGCGATGATACCATCATTTCTACCCTTAGCCCTGCATCCACATTTGTTTACATTTGTTTTGCATCAGAATAGGAAGGCCTTCCTACTCATTAGAATGAAAAGCATATGGAAGGAAACATAAGTTTTACAAGTGTCTTTGACATTTTATAATAAGTGAGAATTGTTTTTAGAATAAGGACAAAGCTGGGGAGGCACTGATATTCAAAGCAGCATAGGACATTTAATGAATTTAATGTTCAGGAATAAACGATTGGTTATGCAGAGGACCTCACCACTGATGGGCACAGGTAGACAAGAAGTCCTAAACTTGTCCTTTTCCATGTCTGAGACTTGCTCAGGAAGCAGAATCCCCAGTGTTGAGCATTGTTTACTTTACTCCTATCTGTTGAGGGATTAGAAAAAGAAAAGGAAGATCTGAGTGTCAGAAGCTGGTCCCCAGCCAACTCACAGCTTGGCAGTTTGGGAAGGTGAAAACCACTCTCCCAATGCAGCAAGTTCAGTACACTGAAACTTGATTAGTTGTTAATTTTCTCAACTCACATCCTTTCTATTACAATAATTAAACCCTAATTAAGCTTGAAATAACTTCTGAGCAAAACAGATGTAGTAACTGTGGGAAAAGAAGGAAGCTTTCTTCAGGGACTGAGGCCCTGCAGAGGCCTTCCTTCTCCCTGACACTGTGACAACATGAAACTTGAAGTCCATAGTACCTGATGGCAGCCAAGAACCCCTCAGATCCAGAGAGCATAAATATGACCTGGTAAGCGTCACCTTCCCAGAGATGCCCTAGAGCCTGTCTGCAACACAGAGGTCCAGATGAGTCCATGGAGGTAAGATCATCCTCAGCTGTGCCATGGAGAGTTTCATTACATCTGGAGTTTCTCTCTGACTAAGCCTGGGAGTGGTTGAGAGACTCTGTGAGCCTTGGGTCCTCCACTTTCTCTCTGTCCCTGACAAGGCTCTCACCTGTCTCCAGAGAGATCAAAGGAAATGAGTTCCTGACAATAGAGCAATGAAAGAGAAATGCTGAGGCATCACTATCCATCCTCAATGGATACAATGACAGAGCTCTGAGTGTGTCTTTGTCTAAGATTACCTCCTTGCTTTTTTAAAGGAATAAGTAAGATATAGGATTTTCAGGTGTCTAGCAAACACTGGAGCCAACCACCATACACGCCTGTAATGTCAGCAATAGAGAAACTGAGGCAACATAATTGTTGTTCAAAGCTACCCTGGTTTTCACAGGGAAATTCTTTCTCAAAAATAACCAGACATAAGAAAACAAAAGCTCTTCTTTTAGCCTCCATGGTTACCAGCATTGTGACTTCAACAGAGTCACTGGTGTTCTTAAAGTTTGTAATTTTCACTTTTGATGTATTTCAAATATTTGCACTTTTTTACAATTATATTATACAATTACATTATAACTCCTACTTTGAATGTTTTTCTTAATATCCATCTTTAAAGTCTCTCAATTATATCACACAGTTTATACGTATTTAACTCAACTTTCATCATTGTATTCCTGGTGGATGTGGAGACCTGTAAACCACTAGAGTAACAGTTACCATCTTGAGAATTCCTGCTACAAAGGATCTGGAAACAGCTTATCTTGACTTTATCTCAGCACTAAGTCACAAATAATCTCTTTTTGGTTCTGTTTGATTCTTTGCTTGCTTATTTTTAGAAAACCAGAATGAACATATATAGCCTGCCTAAGGATCTTGGGGGTTAGATCCATCATGGTATCATCTATCCATCTAAACACAAGTCCATGCAGTCTTTTAAATTAATTTCCTATAGCATTTTCCAAGACACTGTGGTAGGTGAATGGCCGTTCCTTCCTCTGACAGACCACTTCTGTAGAGGGGAATCAAATATTAGCCAGAATCTGCTTTCAAATATTATTAGAAGCTTAGAAAGGGAAGAGGGGTCTAGAATCCCCAGGAAAGCAAACATTAAAGCAGCAAAAAAATGTTAATATTTTTCATCAGGAGTTGGGGTGAATTATTATAGTGATTTTGACAGATGGTAATCTCTAACTAAACACTTAATATTCATACTAATATGAGCTTTCTATTAATGTCTAAAGCATATTTCATTATATGAAGATATTTAGGATGATATTGTGCTTTCTAGGATGCACTGATACAGGTGATAATTATTTCTCTGTCAGAATAGCAATTGAAAGGAAGGATGATATTTCTAAACTCCTAAGGAATGTGGACACAAACACAGCATCACCCTGGGTTCATGAGAGTCATGCATTAGATCATCAGGACATAGAGATTAAAAGCAACCCTGTGAGTTTAACAGGAGGAATCAAAGGGAGCAGCAATATTCCAAGTACTCAGAAATACACACAAACCCATAGAGCCACTGAAATACACAGATTTCTCTTGTTCTAGAAAAGCTGTCTAAAGTTTACCATTAAACCCTGAGAAATGAGAATGAAGCTCTCAAACATGAGCTATACCCAGGTCTAAGTACTAAAATCAGCTCAAACTGATGTAGAACAAAGCAGCCTGCATGGTAAACAGGTAAGAGGAGGAGAAGCAGGCTGCAAGCAAAGTGACACAATTGCTGCTCACAAGACCCCACAAAAACATTTGACCCCATAGCCTCTTAGACCAGGGAATCCCTGCTCACAATGCTATATCCCAAATTACTGTGCTAGATGCAGCCATATAGAAAACCTGTAACTCAGAAACTGCATCCATCTCATGGCTGCACCTAACACCTCATTAATCCCCTTTCTCCAAACACCCCATGAGTATCATCTTGTCCAGAGCTGTTCCATGCTCCCTTAGATGCCCAGAGGTCACTCACTGGGGTCACAGATGCCCTGAATCATCCACTGGGATCACAGCTCTCTGCTGACCTCTCTCCTAGGAAGCACCACAGGGTTCCTAGAGACACCCTCCCTGCCTGCAACCTGCAGGTTACATGAATGTTTCAGCATATCTTTTGAGGATTTAGCTTTAACTGTAAGGCCCTATCTGTGAAGGTTAAACACTTTGATCTGACATTGAGGACTACCTTAAAAAATAACTGTTAAATATTTATATGGAGTGAAATCACAGAATTGTCAATATAAAAACCTTTAAAATACTGAGCTATAGAAACTGAAGTTATGAAGTTTTTGAGGCAAAATACAAATTAGAAATTGTTATACTAATACAGATGCAAGTAAGACAAGAATATTGAACAAAAGAGGAGGCAGTGTGGAAGATATTACTAAATCTAAGAGACATTAGAGGTTAGAAATCCAGCAGGTTTCTCAGTGGAAAGAACCTCAACTGAGAAAATGTTCCCCTCTCAACTGGCCTGTGGTCTAGCCTGTGAGCGATTTTTTTTAAATTAATGATTGATGTAGGAGGGCCTAGCTCACTCTGGGTGGTGCTACCTCTAGGCAGATAGTCTTGCAGTGTATGAAAAAGCAGGCTGCACATGCAATGAGGAGCAAGATAATTAGCACTTCTCCATGGCCTCTGCATCGGTTCCTTCCTCCAGGTTCCTGCCTTGAGTTCCTGTCTTAACTTCTCTGGATAATGGAGTATAACTGGAAGTTGAGATAACCCTTTTTTCTCCAAGTTGATTTTGATCATGGTGTTTATTACAGTAATAGAATCCCTAACTAGGTCGTGGGATATAGTTTTCTTAGTCAGTGGCACAAAGGAGTATGTAATTTAAGATTGAAACTATGCAATAGCTTAGGTAGAAAAGGCTGCTTATATAAGAAACGTAAGGCAAATAAGGTCAGTTTTCATATTGTTCTAATAAGCAAATAGGCTGAGTGCAGTGTGTCAGCAATCTATAGTCTTAGGGACCTTAAGATGTATTATGAACTGTACTGTGAGGCCCAACAAAAGTTTCAGACTCATAGATGTAAAAACATTTTCATAAGATTCCCTGCACTCTGCTCAGAGTTTGACTGTGAGTCTCAGCATCTGCTTTGATACCCTGTTGGGTAGAGTCTTTCAAAGGCCCTCTGTGCTGGCTCCTGTCCTGTTCTCTGTCTTCTTCCACTTCTGATGTCTGTCCCATTTGCCTTTCTGAATGGGGGTTAATCATCCTCCTTAGAGTCCTCCTTGCTGTTTAGCTTCTTTAGGACTACAGATTTAAGTATGTTCTTCCTATAATTATATGGCTAATATCCATTTATAAGTGAGTATATACCATGTGTATCTTTCTGATTCTGGGTTACCTCGCTCAGGATGATCTTTTATAGCTCCATCCATTTGTCTGCAAATTTCATGTTTTCCTTGTTTTTAATAGCTGAGTAGTATTCCATTGTGTAAATGTACCACAGTTTCTGTATCCATTCCTCTGTGGAGAGACATCTAGGTTGTTTCCAGTTTCTGGCTATTATGAATAAAGCTGCTATGAACATTGTTAAACAAATGTTCTGGTTGTATAGTTGAACATCTTTCAGATATATGCCCAGGAGTGGTACAGCTGAATCTTGAGGTAGCACTATTCCTAATTTTCTGAGAAAGCACCAGAATGATTTCCAAAGTGGTTGTACAAGTTTACATTCCCACTGGTAAAGGAGCAGACCAGGAGGGGACTTCTAAGCAAGTGGTCCTGTGATGTATAAGAAAGTATACTGAGTAAATAAATGGAAACATTCATCGCTGTTTGCCATAAAACTGAAAAAGCCAAGTATATACAGTAAGAGAAGAAAGAAATGAGAGAAGTGTAAGTCTCTCTACATCAATCCCAATGTGTTCTTAAACATGTAAAATCGGTAAATGTATCATAAATTTTCAAGGGAGCTTGATCAAATACCTTATTGTCAAAACTTTATTCTACCCAAATATATTTTTGGTTCTATTTGAGAAAAATCAAAAGCAAATCATTTATTTGGGAGCCGGGATCGCTTCTGGGTCTCTGAGGCAGAGGCTGGAAACAACAAACTTACAGTTCAAGGCAAAAACAATTCCTCAAAAAGAAAAACAAGTTGTTTGCAAAGTCAGCATTTTGTTTATTTACAAAACTCATGTGAATGTATTAAAAATCCAGAGAGCACTGAGAGGAAAATGTGAAATTCATCCTCATATGCTTCCACTAACTTACATTCTCTCTAATGAGGCAAATGCTCTTTCCTTTCTTTCTTTATGGATTGGACTGTGGATAATATGTGATAAAATGTTGTCCTATTGTATTTAAACAGAATTATCAGAGATCTTAAAATGAATTATAAGCACACCTTAGGTGTTATAATGTAACAGATTTAACTTGTCTAATTCTTTCATATGTTCAACAAGAAGAATCTGCATGGATTTGTTCACCTGTTTTTAAATGACAAGCAAAAGAAACTGTTTCTAAATATCTGCTTGTGAAGATAATGTTGCAGTGTGTGAAGGATTTTGCTTATGTCTGATATATACAGTTTGAGAGGTAAAGACAGGAAGAACCCTGTGGCTAAGATCAACTTGTTCAGAAAGTAAATCCCAAGGCAGCCAGACTGACATATGAAGACTCTATCTCATACGCTCAAACTAAGACTGAAACAAAATAAAAATAAGCAATTACATCTGCAAGACAGAACATAGAAATTTTATGTCAAAGTAAGACTCTGAAAGCAATTACACAGAATTTCTAAGTTGTTTGTTTCTCAAAACTGAATATAATATTTATTTTCATTGTAATTATTAACTTGGTAACTGTATAATTCAATGGGGTTCACACTGCCTCTATCACATGCTGACAGTCTGATTCCACATTTCTTTCTGCTACCAGAAGTGATGCTTCTTAATGACTCTTTATAGACAGAAGATAATATCAGGTATTTCGGGAAGGGTGGCAAGATGGAGAAAGACAGACAGTTGAGACTTTGAACTTTCCTTGGCTTCATTATTAGCTAAACACTGTCATCATTGGTGAGTGAGGTCCATCTGTATGGGCTTGAAACACTCTTCGTAGATCTTGTATTATGTGTCCTAAACAGAAGTATTACCAGGGCCTGATCTCTCTTACTGAGTATGACAACATTAACTCAGATGTCCGTCTCTGAGAATCAACATGAAGGGGCTGAAAAATGCATAACCACTGGTCACTGTGGGCACAAGTCATGAAAGCCGGGCACTTACTTGGCAGGCAAAGAATAACACAGATTTTTAAAAATAAAATAAGTCCTGAAGATACCTGTTAAGCTAGGGTCAGATGGAAGGGGAGGAGGACCTCCCCTATCAGTGGACTTGGAAAGGGGCAGGGAGGAGATAAGGGAGGGAGGGTGTGATTGGGAGGGAAGGAGGGAGGGGGCTACAGCTGGGATACAAAGTAAATAATCTGTGATTAAAACAAAAAAAAATAAAAATTATTTAAAAAAATAAAATAAAACAAATATTTTAAAAATAATTGGTAGGCACATCCCTCATATGAATTGATCATTCACAGGGAGGGGAGAGGGGCACTTTTCAGCTTCTATATGACATCATGTCCTCAGAGCAGCAGTGTTTTCAGGTGACTTTGTAGCTGTTTCATCCCTGCCTTTCCCCAGCACAGGCAACATTAGAGTGGCCAGGCTGTGAGCATGTCACACTATTTTCAGTTCAGGCTGGGATAGGATGTTCTTCTCTAACTGTAGGAGCTTCAGTCTCCTTAACTAGGATTCCATGTCATACTATGTGCCCTATCTACAGAGCAAAAAGATCAGTATGCTTGTTCAAACGTTGGGATTCGTACATGTTTTATATTTTTAATTAAATTTTTATTTTTACATTAATTACATTTTATTCGCTTTGTATGCCAGCTGTAGACCCTTCCCTCATTCCCTCCCAATCCCACTCTTCCTCCCTCATCTCCTCCCATGCCCCTCTCTAAGTCCACTGATAGGGGAGGTGGAATTAGGAAGAGGTGGAGACAGAGAGAAAGGAAGAACACAAAACTATCTGGGTTATATGGTGAGGCAGAGAGGAAGCTCCTGCTTTGGAAAGTTCAGAGGAGAAGGTGAGGCTTGCCAGCCATGTCAAGCTGCAGGTAGGGACCAAAGGATGCTGGGAGAACCTGGAGCTGCTTGTTCCAGGTTTGAGGCATGACATCTTAGCCTTCTGTTGATAATAAATGGACTAGGGTGGAGTAATCAGTCATCTTTGGCTACTTCCTGCTGACACTGCAGTAGAGATCTGGGGCCAAAAGCCTGGAATGTTGACCAAGTTCAGGAAGAGCAGCTGTCCTATCTGCTCTTCAGAATCTATGAGATCATCTGCAGCTAGGAAGGAAAATTCAGGTCTAGTTTGATGCAGTTTGTAAGGTTGGACTGGAGCACGTGTGGGTAGCTGTTTTGGCACTGTCGTGGATGTAGAGAAAACCTGGACCTGACAAAAATACTGAAATATATATAAGGGCAAAATACAAAGTTAAGTAAGTTAGGAAAAAAATATGCATATTTGAAATTTTGTCCCATGATTTGGTAATTGGAAGAGAGGAGTCCCAAAACTAGGGAAAGGGGAGAAATCTCTCCTGATGAGATAGGCAATAGGTGGAAAACAGACTGTTGATTGCCAATACTTATCTGGAGTCCATCTGACCTGAGAGGTAGATTCAGGTGGAATTCTTTTAGTTTACAAGACTCCTTTTTGAGTTCACAAAAAAAGATAAATTTTAAATATGTTAGCACCCCTATTGTCATCAGAAGTGAAATACTCATTGTAGAAAAAGATAGTAGACATACATTTTGTGTTATAGCATAGCGGGGGCTTGGCAAACAATTGTTGGATGAAAGCATGAACACTCTTTGAGGTGAGGTTAGGAAAGGCAGGAGCCTCATGGGTCTATTTGACATCTGTGAAACAGTAACCTCCTGTAGAGCAGAAGGGCAAAAACTCACCTCATCTTAATTTTTAGCATGAGTACACAACATGAAAGAGGATTTTTTTTCCCTCTATCCAGAAGACAGGATGTATATAAATGTAACATAATAAGAAACAACTTTAAGTTTATGCTTAAAAGACAAACCAATGGAATTTGAAAATCTTGAGCTTGGAACTATGATAGTAGATTGTAAAGTGAATTTTTTTTTTAGTAGAGTTAGATTAATAAATCAGAGTTCCAATAATTAACATCAAAATTCTGAACAGTCTTAATATAACAGTAGCATAGCAATAGGAAAAATACTGTATAGACTTTATTTGGTAACCTTAAAATATTTTATTAGACTGAAAAAATATTTTCTTAGGTCTTTTTTTCTCTTTTTATTTTATTTTATTTTATTTTATTTATTATTAGTTACATTTTATTAACTCTGTATCGCAGCTGTATCTGCTCCCTCATTCTCTCCCAAACCCTCCCTCCCTCATCTCCTCTCTGTGCCTTTCCAAGTCCACTGATTGCGGAGGACCTCCTCCCCTTTCATCTGATCCTGTTTTATCAGGTATCTTCAGGCTACAAAGTCCTTCTCTGTAGCCTAGCAGGACTGCTCCTCCCTTGGGGGGTAGGGAGGTCAAAGAACCTACCATTGAGTTCCTGTCAGAAATAGTCTCTGTTCCCCTTCCTATGGGAAACCAGTTGGTTACTGAGCTACCACGGGTTTCATCCACACAGAGGTTCCAGGTTATATCCATACATGATCCTTGATGGAGTGTCAGTCTCAGAAAAGACCCCTGTGCCCATATCTATTTGGTCCTTGTGGAGCTCCTATCCTTTCCACATCATACAAACTCCCCCTTCTTTCATGTTTTCCTGTACTCTGCTGAAGGTTTGGTTATGAGTCTTAGTATCTGCTTTGATATACTGCTAGGTAGAGTCTCTCAGGGGCTACTGTCCTGTTACTTGTTTTCTCCTATATCCAATGCACCTCCCATTTGTCTTTCTAAGTGAGGATTGATCATCTTACCCTGGGTCCTCTTTCTTATTTATCTTCTTTAGCTGTATAGATTACATTATGTTTATCATATCTTATAGGACTATATGAGTGAGTATATATCATGTGTGTTTTTCTTCTTCTGGGATAGCTCACTCAGAATGATCCTTTCTAGATCCACCATTTACCTGCAAATTTCATGAATTCCTCATTTTTGAATGCTGAGTAGTATTCCATTGTGTAAAAATACCACAATTTCTGTATCCATTCCTCCATTGAGGGACATCTGGGTTGTTTCCAGGTTCTGGCTATTACAAATAAAGCTGCTACAAACATGGTTGAGCAAAGGTCCTTGTTGTGTACTTGAGCAAATTTTGGGTATATGCCTAGGAGTAGTATAGCTGGGTCTTGAGGAAGCACTATTCCTAATTGTCTGAGAAAGCACCAGATTGACTTCCAAAGTGGTTGTACCGGTTTACATTCCCACTGGCAGTGGAGAAGGGTTCCCCTTTCTCTACAACCTCTCCAGCATGTGTTGTCACTTGAGTTTTTCATCTTGGCCATTCTGATGGGTATAAGGTGAAATCTCAGGGTTGTTCTGATTTGCATCTCCCTGATGGCTAAGGATGTTCAACATTTCTCTAAATGTTTCTTTGCCATTCTATATTCCTTTACAGAGAATTCTCTGTTTAGCTCCATACCCCATTTTTTAATTGGATTACTTGATTTATTGCTTTTTAACTTCTTTAGTTCTTTGTATATACTGGATATTAGCCCTCTGTCAGTTATAGGGTTGGTGAAAATCCTTTCCCAGTCTGTAGGCTGTCATTTTGTTCTGACGAGAGTGTCTTTTGCTTTACAGAAGCTTTTCAGTTTCATGAGGTCCCAATTTGATTGTTGCTCTTAGAGCCTGTGCTGTTGGTGTTCAGGAAGTTGTCTCCTGTGCCAATGAGTTCTAAGTTCTTCCCCACTTTTCCTTCTAACCGATTTAGAGCATCTGGTTTTATGTTGAGGTCTTTGATCCCCTTGGACTTTAGTTTTGTGCAGGGTGATAAATATGGATCTATTTTCATTTTTCTGCATGTAGATTTCTTAGGTCTTTACACTTTATTCTTCTGTATCCTTAGGCCTTTTATCTAATTATTTTCCATGAGACACAGATGAAATTGCTGTGAGAAGTGACTATCCTTTAGCTGAAGGAATGGGAAAGTTTACATCTGAGACCTGGTTTTTCAGTCTGCTAACAAGGCAGACTGTCTAGACATGACAGTAGCAGCTCTAAAAGTGAGGCTTAAGGCCTGGTCCTCTGCATGTGAAGAGAAATGAGAAGACATCTGAAGCCTGTTTATCTTTAGGTTTGTGAGTAAGCTAAGCCTGTCTGCTTTTAAATAAGAGATCTAGTAGTTAGTATTTTTAACTACCTAATGAGTTGGCTAATGAACTAACATAGTGGTTTACCTTGGGATAAGGAGATAATTCCCAGTTTTCTAGCTGTCAAGCTACCATTAGCTTAGCTGTCAACATAATCAGAGACCTGAGAAGGATAAATTGTAATTTAAATGAATCTAAATATTAACTAAAATGACAGAGATGACTTGTCAGTCCATAGTCCACTTCCTCGACAGTTGTCCAAGTTCTCCATGGCAACATGGGCAGAGACAATCCAGCCATCAGGCACAGAAGAGCTGTGCTTTTTACCTGTGGAGAGAGAACATGGGAGAGATTGGCCTCACCTCGATTTCAGCAGTGTGAGACCGTGACTCTCCGGGTGTCTAGTTTATCCCAGATTAGGCTGGGCTCCAGCACGGGCACTGGAGGAAGTCTTGCGCAGTGGTTAGCACACCACATCCAGGCTTGAAGTCATCTGCCCTTGTGCCCAAATCTCATCCGAGACCATGTTGGGAGTTGCTGTTAGGATTTGGGAGTCTCTTTCTGTCGTAAGCTTAAACATGTTAAAATGTCATATTCAGCAGGTCTCTGAGGTTTGAAGGCTAGAATATTTGAGTTAAGCAATCTCTCTCTTTAGTGATCTCTATCTTACACCTTGCAAACATGAAACAGAATGCTATGATCTGCAATTATATCATATTCTGTAGGTGAGTTTTTGAGGACCATGTCTATCTCAGGTAGATCTAAATAGACAAACGTTGATTGTTTATAGTTAACTTTTGGCTGCCAGTCATGTGACTTCCCTTAGACAAGGTGGCAGTGAAGCTATGACTCCACCCTCTTTATCTCCAAATCAACACAGTGGCCATCCATGTGTTGTTAGAGGCTGCAACAGGCAATTTAAAGGAATAGACATCAGGTGTTACTGTTGTTGGTGCTCCCTGTTGAAATGGAGCCTTAAAAGTCACAGAGTCCATAGAAAGACAGTATAACATTCTGCCCAAAGTTTGGATAAGAGTCTCAGCATCTGCTTTAATACACTGCTGGATAGAGTCTTTCAGAGGCCCTTTGTGCTAGGCTTCTGTCCTGTTTCCTGTTTTCTCCATCTTCCAATGTCCATCCCATTTGTTTTTCTGAGTGATGATTGATCATCTAACCCAGGGACCTCATTATTGCTTAGCTTCTTTAGGTGTACAGATTTTAGTATGTTTATGCTATTTTACATATTGAGTATCCACTTATAAGTGAGTTTATACCGTGTGTGTCTTTCTGCTTCTGGGATATCTCACTCAGGATGATCTTTTCTAAATACCACCATTTACCTGCAAATTTCTTGATTTCCTTGTTTTTAATTGCTGAGTAGTATTCCCTTGTGTAGATATATCACAATCTCTATATCCATTCCTCCATTGAGGGATATCTGGGTTATTTCCAGGTTCTGGCTATTACAAATAAAGCTGCTACGTACATGGTGAAAAAATGTCCCAGTTGTGTACTTGAGCATATTTTGGATAAATGCCTAAGAGTATGAAAGAACGGGGAGACAGTAGGACCTGGAGAGGATAGGAGCTCCACAGGGAGAGCAACAGAACCAAAATATCTGGGCACAGGGGTCTTTTTCTGAGACTGATACTCCAACCATGGACCATGCATAGAGATAACCAAGAACCCCTGCTCAGATGTAGCCTATGGCAGCTCAGTATCCAAGCAGGGTTCCCTAGTAAGGGAAACAGGGACTGACTCTGACATGAACTCAGTGGCTGGCTCTTTGACTATCCCCCCCCTTAGGGGGGAGCAGCCTTGCCAGGCCACAGAGGAGGACAATGCAGCCAGTCCTGATGAGACCTGACAAGCTAGGGTCAGATGAGGGAATGGGAGGAGATAAGAGAGGGAGGGGGATTGGGAGGGAATGAAGGAGGGGGCTGCAGCTGGGATACAAAGTGAATAAACTGTAATTAATATAAAAAATAAAAATTTAATTAAAAAAGAGAGTATAACAGTTTCCTGTGTGACCATTTTATAAAAGGTCTATAGCGTATAACAGTCTAAGGCTATATTAATAGACTAATAACATTACCATATTCAGAAAGCACGGCTAAACAAATTTCTAAGGCAGTGATTTTTAACCTTTCTGAGAGCGAAGATAAAGCATAATAAACAGTTCTAACATTGTAAGCAACTGAATGTTTCTAGAATACACCAATTTAAAAGTATCTCTGGAATTATGTCACTTGGTTTAAGGGTATTTGAGCACATGTTTTGACTCTTGGCCCTGGACTTTAAAAGCACGACTAGATCTGAAAAAGGGTGAACAATAACCCATTTCTAGCGTCAGTAATACAGTGCCTGGTGCAGGTGACGATATGGGATGCAGGTGGTGACATAGGGAATTGTCAGGACCCTAAGGGCCCTTGAGGCCAAGCCAGTTGAGTTGCGATATAGTTTTGATACAGATATAGTTTTGATACAAATCTAAAATGTAGCAGATGAATTAAATTAACATATCCATCTACTCCTTTGTTTTTATTTGGTAAGTAAGTGGAAGCCCCTGAAATCTCAGTGAGTTCCCAGTGTGCACTGCAGTACACACTACAGTCACCCTGGGTACACTAGGTCCATGGAATTACTCTACCTGGGGCTAACCTTGCACCTGTGACCAACAGCTCACCTACTCTCATCTCCTGGTCCAAGAGAAGCACAATTCTGCTCCTACTCTGTGCTACTCTGAGTTGTGACTACAGTTTTTTCTTTCAGAAATTTCTAGGCAATGTTTGTAAAAGCATGATTACCTAGAAAAGGAGTCTTTGAACTTTCTACCTGTTCTGACTGTCACTCACTGTGCTCTAAGCGATCATCATCAGTCCCAGGACAACACCTGGACAAAGGTGAAACACTAGGACTAAGTGACAAGTTCTTGCCTATGCATTCCTCTTTTGGATCTTTAAATTTCTGATGAACTCCAAATCTCTCTATTATACCACAAAAGTCAGTAGCATGATCAGATCTGGAGTTGGAAGAGATTGTGGGTTTTTATGTGATGCAATTACTGTCTAGGGGTCTTGATTGTGTTCAACTTTTCCTCAGGTTAAAAAATAAAGAGTAAGGGGAAAAAGAACCTCAGTCACATCAGGAAGAACCAGCCAACAAAAAGTAAGACTTTAATTAGGAAGGAGGACAACCCACACAGTGAGGCACATGTGGAAAAGACCTTCTGCAAAGGAAATGGAAGGACTTTAGAAGCTGAAGCCCAGTGTCTGCTCAAGGGTGGGTCTTCTTAAGTTCTTTGAGGGGTCCTCCTCCCCTGCTTTAAGCTTGGTTAGTCTGAACAAAGAAAAGGAAACTGATAGGTCGATAACTGTGGTATAAACATGTCCTGATCTAGTCTTGTGGGACCATTATACAGGCAGGAGGCCCTCTTGGCAGGAGAAAAGGCCCGCCAGACCCTGAGGCCTTTGTATCTAAACCTGGATGTCAGCAAATTTTACAGAAGCCAAGATCACAAGTTCTTCTTAGATAACATGGTTTTTAGCACACTGAACATGCTGTGTTACTGGACACTGGTGGTGGTCACTTGTCAAGAACAAAGGAAAAGGCTTCACACTTTCCAGAGAAGAGGACAGGCCAAGCAGTCACACAAAAGCAGATGTCAGCAGCTTAGCTGAACTGTTAGGTTAGAGTTTCTCCATCTGTTTTCATATTTCTATGTTGTAACCTGCTGAAATTCTATAGTCCCTCCACTGAGGTCTACTTTAGTTCTTATCATAACTATCACTCTTATGGTTAACATCTGCTCTAGTCTTTAGCATATCAGAAGCCATTTTACCTCCCAGTCTCCATCTTGAGTATGAGGTGAAAATGAGTTCAAGTTCCCAGGCTCTACATGCCTGAGAACGGCATATAATTGAGTAGTCAATGCTTGAGCTTAGAATAAAACAATAGATCATAAATGCATGTTCTGCTTATATTAAAGGTAAATGTATGTTCTGTTAAAGGTAAGATCATAGTGTTCTCCCGAGAGCTCTCCTACACTAAAATCCCAACCATTCAGCTTAAAGTGCTTTGTGTAGCTACCTAGATAAAACACAATACACTTGGAACAAAATCAAGTATATTTAGCTAGTCAAACTGATGTAATGCTGCCTGCCTCTGCCTCCCCTTCCTTCCCACTCCTGGTCACCTGGTTGTTACCTGGTTACAGTTCTTCATATAAAAAAAACCTGCCATAGAAAAAGACCAGCAACATAGTCTTGCTTCTGAGTCCAGATTATGGCCCTGACCAGACAGTTTTTGTTGAGTGTTCAGTAAACTTCCATCAGACTGAGTCTTGTGTTCTTGTGGTCAACGTGCACTTATTCCTGAACTCTAGTGCTGTGTAATCTAATATTTCCTAAGTAAGCTTCTTGGGAAATTCATCCTATACCTATCTGGATTAAAAACTTGTTGATATTATCCCTCCTTATTAGTAAGTGGAGAAACTTATGTGTGGCATACAGCATAGCCATTTCCACTGGAAACAACAACAGTCATGCAGCCAGCACAGCTACTTGACCCAGCTCTAGAGAAGCTGAGTTGATTGCTGCAATCACTGTCATTCTTTCTCTAACAGTTGGGTTTTGGTCTCCTAAAATTAACTATACCTGGAAGTCTTAACTTTACTTGAAAAGTCTTCCTAATTCCCTGGAGATCATTAAGCATGGATAAGCACATGGCTAGATGAGGCCATTACTCCAGGAATCTTCTGGGGTATCTGCTCCGAGAAAATTTCAACTGTATAATTGATGCAGGGTAAACAGAGACAGTTGACAGACTCTGACAGGCCAGGAGAAAAGGTTACAGGTTCAGAGCCTCTTTTTATTATACACTTAGAGCTCACTGAAAATGTAGTTTAAAGGTGGGGGATGATACACGGTGTACCCCTGGAGGAATAAAACTCAGTAAATGAGATATACTGACTAAGGTAAACTTGTTCTACTCTATTGTGTAGATGATGACACATATAGTACAAGAAGTTAGGTGTTAGTATTTGCTCTTCATAAAAGGTAGGTGCAGATATTTTTCTGTTTGTCTGCAGTGCTTTCAAACTACAAACACTGCCAGCCTAATAGCAGGCTGTTATATCATATTTATTTATTTTTTTGAGAGGAGACATTCTTTAGGTTCTTCAAATCAGAGTTTGATGACTGATAATAAAAATGAAATTTTTTCTGTTTACATTTTGTAACTGTAACAGAGCTTGTTACCCTGGACATGTAATGAAAAATCAAACACATAATTTGTACTTCTTGAATAACCATTACTCTGTCCTTGTTTTATGAAACCTGCATAAGTAAAGAAGCACCTGATTGCTAGTTTGTCAGAGCTGTGAGATTCCCTTGAACACCATTGCCTGACTCTCTCTTCCCTCCCCTGCCCATTCCTTACCTCCTCTGTGGCACTGGCAGATATAAGTTCTAAAACAGAATTCTTTCTCCTGATACATCACCGAGGAGCATATTAGAATTGAATGGCTTTCTCACTACCATCTTTTAGCTAGTTTAGCCCAGGATGGCCAACACACATGGCAACAACAAAAAATTCTTACAGCAAGCCAGAAGCCCTTTCCATGTGCCTTTCCAGTTACCTCCCCAACAGAGCAGGGGACTTCCCTCTCCTGAAGGACCCTGCCCTGGCTCTTCTCCACCTTCTACCAGTTTGACATGCTATTTCTGTCCATAGGAGCAATGGCCAGAAGCATTTCTACATCTCTCAGATCTTCAATGCAGCCATCAAAATAAATTTGAGCCAGCAGAATGGCACATAGTGCTAGTCACAGCAGTTGAAAGGTAGGAACAGGAGGATCAGGAGTCCAAGGCCAGCCTCTGCCTTAAAGCAAGTTTGAGGCCAAAATGGGTAACATGACACTGTATCAAAAAGACTAAGGAAAAAAAGAAACCTTCAATAGCCAAAATGTTTATTTTTCTTTTTATACTTATTTTATATTTATATAAATATATATTTATATTTTATATTTATATACAATTTTATGTGTATGAATTTATGAATTTGAGTGCAGGTACTGCAGAAGACTAAAGGAACCAAATCCCCTGGGACCTGGAGTTACAAGCCATTATGAACTACTTAATATGCTGGGAATCAAACATGAGTCCCTTTCAAGAACAGTGTACGCTCTTTGCTGCTGACCTATCTCTTCAGCTTACCCAAATTTCTTGAAAATAAGTAAGAGAGGTAAAAAGAAGTAATTATTAAACGTATGCTTAACCTAATTTCTCTTAAACATAGGTTTTACATTGTTTTTAATTTTTGGAATTTACGGGACAAATTATTGGTAAGGTTACTACATTCTTCCATTATTTTCACATTTTCATTTTATTGAATTAAAACACCCTTGTGTCAATGAGTTCCAGGCTCTTCTCCACTTTTTTTTTTTCTAACAGACTTAAGGTATCTGGTTTTATGTTGAGGTCTTTGGTCCACTTAGACTTTAGTTTTGTGCAGGGTGCCAAATATGGATCTGTTTGCATTTCTCTTCCTAAAGACATCCAGTTAGACCAGCACCATGTGTTGAAGATGCTAACTTTTTTCCATTGTATTATTTTTTTTTGGCTTCTTGGTCAAAAATCAAGTATCTGTAGGTCTGTGAGGTTGTTTTTAGGTCTTCTACTTGATTTCATTGATCCTCCAGCCTGTTTCTCTGACAGCAACATGCAGTTTTTATTACTGTTGCTCTACAGTACAGCTTGAGATCAGGTCTGATGATATCTCCAGAAGATGTTATTGTACAGGATTATCTTAGCAATTCTGTGTTTTCTGTTTTTCCATATGAACTTGAGAATTGTTGTTTCAATTCTTTAGCTCATAAATTTGAACTTCTTTGATGATAAAAATTGTGCTGGTATTTTCATGGAAATTGCATGGAATCTGTAGTCTGCTTTTGGTAGGATGGCCATTTGTACAATGTTAATCCTACTGATCCATAAGCATGAGAGATCTCTCCAGAACACCAACAGCACAGGTTCTAAGATCAACAATCAATAAATGGGACCTCATGAAACTGAAAAGCTTCTACAAAACAAAGGACACCGTCATCAGAATAAAACAACAGCCTACATACAGAGAAAGGGTCTTCACCAACCCGATATCTGACAGAGGGTTAATATCCAGATTATTTAAAAAAAAAAAAAACGTAAGAAATTAAAAAGCAACAAACCAAGTAATCCAATTTAAAAATGGGGTACAGAGCTAAACAGGAAATTCTCAATAGAGGAATATTGAATGGCAGAGAAACACTTAAAGAAATGTTCAGTGTCCTTAGTCATCCCGGAAATGCAAATCAAAATGACCCTAAGATTTCACCTTACATCCATCAGAATGACTAAGATCAAAAACTCAAGTGACAACACATGCTGGAAAGGATGTGGAGAAAGGGGAATCCTCCTCCACTGCCGGTGGGAATGTAAACTTGTACAACCACTTTGGAAATCAATCTGGCACTTTCTCCAACAATTAGGAATAGTGCTTTCTCAAGATCCAGCTATACCACTCCTAGGCATGTATCCAAAAATGCTCTAGTATACAACTAGGACATTTGTTCAACCATGTTCATAGCAGCTTTATTCATAATAGCTAGAAGCTGGAAGCAACCTAGATGTCCCTCAATGGAGGAATGGATACAGAAACTGTGGTACATTTACACAATGGAATACTACTCATCTATTAAAAACAAGGAAATCATGAAATTTACAGGCAAATGGTAGGAACTAGAAAAGATCATCTTGAATGAGGTAACCCAGAAGCAGAAAGACATACATGGTATATGCTCACTCATAAGTGTTATTAGACATATATTATAGGATAAACATACTAAAATGTATACTCCTAAAGAAACTAAATAACAAGGAAGACCCTAGGGAAGATGTTCAGTCCTTATTCAGAAGGGCAAATGTGATAGACATTGAAAGCAGAAGAAGATAGGAAAAAGGCAGGAGCCTACCACAGATGGCCTCTGAAAGACTCTACTGATCGAGTTATCAAAGACTCATAGCCAAACTTTGAGCAGAAGGCGTGGAATTTTATGAAAGAAGGGGAAATAGAAAGACATGGAGGGGACAGGAGCTCCAAAAAGGAGACCAACAGAGCCAAAAACCAAAACAAAACAAAAAACAAAAACAACAACAACAACAAAAACTCGGCCCTTGGGGCCCAGCAGAGACTGATACCCCAACCAAGGACCATGTATGGAGAGGACCTAAAACCTCTGCTCAGATTAGCCCATAAACTCAGTATCTAAGTGGGGTCCCTAGTAAGGGGAGCAGGAGCTATCTCTGGCAAGAACTCAGTGGCAGACTCTCTGATCACCTTCCCCTGGGGGGGTGCAGTCTTGCCAGGCCACAAAAAAAAGATGATGCAGGCAACCCTGATGAGACTTGATAGGCTAGGGTCAGATAGAAAGGGATGAGGTCCTCCCCTATCAGTGGACTGGGGGAGGGGAATAGGGGAAGAAGAATGAGGGAGGGTTGGATTGGGAAGAGATGAGGAAGGGGGCCACGGCTGGCATACAAAGTGAATAAATTGTAATAAACAAACAATAATAATAAAAAAACAAGAAAAAATAATCCAAAAAAATTAAAACACCCTTGAATATTAGTCCATATCAATATATTTGAGCTCACTCATTTCTTCATAAATACCAGTTTCAAAACTTTAAAAAGATTAAAACTGCATCTATTATAGGAGGGGGCATGCATGTACCATGGCACACATGTAGAAGTCAGAGAACAGCTTGAAGAAGTCAGTTTTCTTCTCTTGCTATGTGGGTTCTAGAGACGATGCACAGGTTGTAAGGTTTGCTGCTAAGTGTCTCACTGCTGAGCCACTTCATCACACCTACATGCCATAAAATTCTGCTCTAAGTGTGGAAACGTACGGAGTATTATTCCATGTCAATTCATTTGAGCTCACTTATTTCTTCATAAATACCATATTAAAAACTTAAAAATGTTTTAACTTACATCTGTTTATGAGAAGGGGCATGCATGTACACACGTGGCAGGTCCAGTAGAGGTCAGAGGACATCATAAAAGGGTCAGTTTTCTTCTTCTGCCATGTGGGCCCTGAGACCAAGCTCGGGTTGTGAGGCTTGGTGCTAAGTGTTTTCCTGCTGAGCCACCTCATGAACCCTACACACCATAAAATTCTGTTGTAAGTGCGGATACTTCAGGATATGTTTCGTTTTCTGTTTTGCTCTTTCTTTTGTTTGCGAAGAGGGAGCCTGGGCCTTGTCCATAGAAGAAGTCATTTTGACACTGAGATATATACTCAGTCATTGAATATTTTCAAGTAGTTAGCAAATTCACACCTTGGTTGGTGTTTAGATAATGTGTTTGTAATGATGTACACTATTTTTTAATTGTATTTCTTCAGGGAACACGTGTATCTGAAGGATTCGTTCCTAGGCATGAGGCTAGTGAATGAAAGGGATTCACTTTAGTAATTTGTGCATATGCTGACATATTGCTCTGCTGAGCTTCACTTCCTGAATCTCTGTTGAGAATGTCAAGGGCCATACATACAGGAGGAACAGGAAAACAGCCTTAGAACTCATGGAATGTTTACCACAACCACCATGGGTATGCCTCATACAGACAGAGCACTGAGGACCATGTGTCCTAAGAACTTTGGCTGTTTTGGAGCATTTCTGTGCTTGTTGCCTTTGAGGTCGCTCACCACATCCCCCATGCTTCATGAGTTGTGTGAAAACTCTAAGGGGGCGTCCAGCCACTCATTGGACAGAATCATTGGCACTTACAATAACACTGCTTGATCTTCCCAAGCATTGCTGCTGAAGCAGAGTAATGATTCAACCACCACCCTGGGAAAGAACCTAAAGATGTAGATTGTTAGCAATTACCAGTATCCTTAGAAAGAATTTGGAAAAAGATTGTTTAGTGGGTTTAGGTTAGAATGTTTTTTTTTAGTAGCTCTGACATAGAAAATCTTGAGGAACAATTTGAAGTTCAGGAAGGCACATTCTTAATAGTTGAGCTACAGATGTTTTGAAGTTAGGGAGCAAGAATAATAGCCCAAATTAGCACTGGCTGACATGCTCTCTTACAAAGCTCAGCTGATGATCAAGACGATGATTAATTTCTTGTACCTATTTTTGCCTTCAGCTTCCTGATATGATATAATAAAAATTGTTAATGAGTAGATGTGCACATTGAGGATTGAAAGTAGAAAAGACTGATTGTACTTTATATAAAAGTTTAGATTTGTGATTCATTTAAGATTTTGTAAAACTGCCTTCTAAGATAAATGATAAAAACAATTTCTTTCCTTGTAACCACAAATTGCAACCTGCCAGTAAAGAGAAGCTGGCTGAGAAAATCACCTTTCTTGCTTTAACTCTGTTAATCTATAACAAGTTGCTTAATTACAAAGGTATGTGGGTTCTCAGGAATAATTTCTTTTTTCACATCTGTTTTTCACCCTTACTACATAAAACATTTGATCATGTGAGGTTATTGGGGAACATGGTTTTTTTCTACATATACTCATTGTAATCATTCATTTAAGGAAAAATGGAATGTAACCACATTGAGATTTTTGCACTGCTTGAATGATTTTGCTGGGATAGATAATCTGTAGGAGAAAAAGATAAAATTATTGGAGGTCACTTTTTGGAGTTTGCTACATCAACCAAACATTTATAAATGTACGTATGTATGTGTCTTTCTATCTGTCTATCTATCTATGTTTATGTATTGTAAAATTGTTGAAACTTGTTGGAGCTTGCTTCATCTACTGTGTGTGTGTGTGTATGTGTGTGTGTTTCTTTTCCTCCTTTCTTTCTTTTGTTTGATGGCCAGGAGATTCCCCACAAGCTACATTCAGTACCAGCCTACAGAACCAAGCTTTGTACCTTCAGAGAAAAGTCTCCTGGGTACTGAGTTGATGAAGCTATGCCCCACTTCAGTTTACCCCGTGGTGTCGAAGCTGGGCTTCAACAAGAGAAAGTCTGCCAACTTTGCCTACAGTTCACGCTGAAAGCTGAAGGATGATGTAGCGCTCATTTGCACAACTCTATTTTATTTGGGGTGTTCAGGCCTCAACCTCCCTTCCAATCCTCCAACCCTATCTAGGGGAGAGAACATTAGTGGAGAGAGGGTCCTTTGCTTCTTCTGGCTATTGAAGGCCAATGGGTCATTTAGGGCTATCTACAAATCTCCCTCAAGAGCAAACATAGCCAGGAGTCTCCCCACGCCACTGTGCCCAAAGCATCTCTCTTCATCTGACGCCTCTAAACTACCACACCATCTGTCTCCAATCTCTCCATGTGCCATGTGCTCCACACCAACAATGAACACCGCACCGTCTCTCATTTATACTCTGAGAGTCCTAGACCACACCCCTCTCTGTGTCGCATGCTCTGGTAAAGGCCTTTACCAGCTGGCAAAAGTCGCACGTCACACGAGAAAATTAACAGGTGAAGACCAACCATGAGCCAACTAAAATTCCATACTTGAGATTAAAACAAAAACATATTTACATAACACGACTGAGTTTACAAACAAATCCAAATTTCTAAGGCGTGATGATGTGACATAAAATGAGAAGAGGCCTGGGCCCTTAACTTCCCAGCAGCTTTGTGTCAGATATATGCTGCTTGCCATCAGCAATGCCATGTGAGAACCTATTTTTACCTGCTTATGCTTCTCTTACTTGATTAAAAAAATTATAAATACACACACACACACACACACACACACACACAAGGCATAGAAAACACTAACAGCCATTTCAAACCTCTTTTTCTGAAGAGATCAAAGCAAGATGGCTTCCCAAATTATTGAGCTTGACAACATTCTATCAGATGTCCATCCCTGAGAATCAGGAAAAAGGGGCTGAAAACTGCATATCCAAGGGTCAGAAAATTTTGAAAGGGAATTGTTAAGGAGTCATTCTTTAAAGAGGAAGATAAATATAAAGAAACAACACAATCAGTCCAATAAAAGAAAAGAAAACAGAGCATCAGAAGGAGGACACTTTGAGCAGCTCTCAGCTCAGGGGGAGTTCTGTAGAGAAGCTTGGAGTTCTGAAGGTAGAGGACATGCTGGTGGTGCTTGTGGAGAAGAAATACTATGTAGCCACTGGTCCCTCCCATGGCGCCCTGAAACACTGCATCTCTCAGAACCATAAGGGTGAGAAAAAAATTGTTTATTTTCTGATTTTCTTTTTTGAAATAACAATATTCTCTATTCTTATGCAGTGGTAATGTGTTTGTACCTTTGTCTCCGAAGGAAAGGAGAAGGTTCATGCTGATCATGGAATTGAGAATCCAAAAGAAGAGCAGTGAGAGAAGCACATGTCCTGTAGACCTCAGTCTGAGCCTCCTCCAACAGGAGGCTCTGGGGCTCATGATGATGGTCTGGACCACTGTGAGGAGACTGCTGGTGCAGATGGAGAGGCCACGTGAAACCCTGCCTAGATAAACAGTAATGTGACAGCCCAGTTCACCAAGGAAGTGCCTCATACCTAAAGCTGCCATTGTCGTTGGCATTCCCTTGGAAAAGAGCATTAGAGCATTTGTCAAAGCCAAGTGGATGAGGATAAGGTGTACAGCTTTCTTACCAGAGACAACAAAAGTGCATATATACCTCACAAAAACAGAAAGGTTTGCCACAGTGCCGAGTCCAGTTAGAAGAAGGAATATTGTTATGTTGCTAATATTCAAAACCATTTCTGTCTTCTTGGGCAGAAAATTTGGTATCTTTCAAGTAGAGTTTGAGGAAAGCAACAGAATTGAAATATGCCTGTAAAGGTCGCTCAACCCCTCTTCTCAATTAAAGGCTCTGCTGCGGCTGGCTGTGGCGATGCTCCTCCCAGGATGGCTGCCTTTGCTATAAACAAGCCCGGAGCTGCAGGAGTAGACAGTGGGCGGCAGGGCAACCAGGGGACAGCTGTGGTGAAGGTGAGGGAACTTGGGTGCTCTGTTCTCCACCTGCGGCCTCCCTTCGGTTCGTCCTGGAGACCTGGCCACGACTGTGAGGCCCAGACTTGGTATGCGCCCAGGTATGCGCAGCCTCTGGAACCCGTTTCAAGCCCTTCCAGCCCCTCTGCTGTCCCTGCCCAGCTGGCCTGCTGTTGCGGGTTTTCTACCTGACGCGTCAACGTCGTCCTGGGGCTGTTTGTGGAAAGCACCACGTGGGCCTGTGGAAGTTGACCTGGATTGGTCTTTCCCCTAGTCTTCCGTTTCTAGTGAAGCCTCCACAGGCAATTAATTGGCGTAGTTGTACTAAACAGTCATTACAATATACAAGTTCTATGGTGGATGTTTCAGCTCGCCAGTATCTACCTGGAAGGTAGATGTTAATTCACATTTTATATGGAAGGAACCCTGGGTTTAAGTTGATACAGTATATGGCAAGGGCCAAGAGTTTATTGGTTGTAAAAATATGCCTTTCAACATTGCACCATCTCTGTAATCATACATGTGCATTTTTGAGCTGCCCCTTGCCTCTGAACAGTACAGTCTGAAACATACCTATAAAAAAGATTTTACATCTTAGTGTGTTTCTGGTCTACAAAAGACGGCCTTGACACGTGGAAAGGAATACATACTCTTTTTTAATCTAAAGAATTCTGATTTTCTTCTTGTCTCTATGGGACATCTTGTACCTTAACTGGTAACTGTGAAAGAAAATTTAAAAAAAAAAATTGAAATTACCAAACAGATTTATTCTCTTGACTTCCATATGAGTAAAATTAGATTACATGTTCAAATGTACATATGGATATGTGTGTGTGTGTATACCATGTATTTTGAATCTCAGCATGTGTTGAGATAAATTGAGAAACTTACTGACATGAATGTCTCCATGCATTTTTATTTGATTTTGTCAATATTCCAATCAGTCAATTTCTCAAACCTGCATCTTTCCCTTTTCACCTTTCCCCAACTTGCACACCTAGTATACAGACAATTATTTTAAGAAATTGTGTCAGGAATGGTGGTGCACATCTGTCATCCCAGCACTTAAATAAGGGTAAGGCAGGAGGATTACTGTAAATTCACTACCAGCCTGAGATACATAGTGAGTTTCAAGTCAGCCATGGTCATTTGACAAGACCCCGTGTGAACCCCACCCCAAGAAAACTCTAGATCACCCCCCCAAAAAAACAAAAATGAATACAAATAAAACAACCCTGTCTTCCTGCATCAACATTAGCATCTTTCACATCAAGAAACCTTTCTTCTTCTGCAATGCCTTTTGTTTTGTTACTGTGTGATTTTTCTTTCATAATGAACACAACAAAGACCCATTTTATGTCCTGTCTCTAGTTCCTATACCTTCGATTCATTTATCTTTATACTCCAGAGGTGTTCTTTTAAAATCCAAATCGTTCTGTTAATTTCACTGCTTAAAAATGTCCCAAGGGTTGTCTTATGCCTTAACAGCAAACCAACCCAAAAGCACTTCACCATTAGTACAGCTGATAATGCTGAACCAAAGACTCCAGGAGTGAGCCTGTGGTCTGGAAAAGCAGCACATTGACGGGATGCAGCCTAGAGCAGCCCAGGGATGTTGTCTAGAAAGGTTCAGGAGAGGGATGCTTTCCCTCTGAGGGAACCTGGACGAGATCTGGCTAAGCTGCTATTGATCAAGGAGAGAAGACTTTCTGATGTGTGAAACTATGGGGTGAATGCAGTTTGTGAGTTAGGAATCTCTAGAAATGCTAACTAGTGCACTGGGGCTTCAAGGCTAAGTGAGATGTTTGCCCTCATACCAGCTGTTATGGTACTGCAGCTGTCATGTAACCATAGTCTCCATTGTCAGGGCAGCTAGATTAACTCATGTCTCTTCTCTCAGGCTGTTAATACAATAGGGTTGCTTCGATTTCTACCAGGCTGAGTAGATTTTCTTTCTTATCTTTTTATCAGTAGTAATAATTCTTCCAAATTTTTAATTAATGTGCAATGATAACACATTTGTGGAATGCAGTGTGATATGTTAACACATGAACATTGTTTACTGATCAAATTAGAGTAATTGCTGCTACTTGGTCTTGGTGAGGCTGGACATCTGGGGGACCACTGTCATCACCATTTTACTGTCTTATAAGGCTCTGAGCTCCTTCTTCAAGCTCTTCACCCAGTGTGTCCTATTATCATGAATGGCTGTTGTGTGCTGTGCTGAAGGACATTAGGTCTTAGACTATCTTCAGGCAATTGCTGCCATTTCTCTAGTTACAGCCACAGCCGTTCTCTAGCCTTCAACTTCCAGAGTTCTACCTTTGGGTAATCAGTTTTCACACTTTTAGGCATGGATAGGGCTTTACACTTTCACAGCTACCTCTCCAGTCTCAGTTTTCTCCTTTAGGACAAATGTCACACTGCAGTTCACCCATAATTACTTCTCATTGTTACACTAAGCCTCTGACAAGAAGCAGTTGGAGGGAGAAAGGGCTTATTCTGGCTCAAAGCTTAAAGTTAGTCCAGCTTGGCAGGGAGCACAGTATCAGGAGAGTGGGACAGTTGGTCACATTCATCAGCAGACAGGAAGCAGAGACAATGCTGATGCTCAGCCCCTTTTTCCTAGGATCATGGGCCCAGGCTCATGATTCCCAGGATCATGATCCTGCTACCCACATCCAGGCCAGGTCCTCCCACCTCAGTTAAAACCCACTGGAAACTCTCACTGAAACACCCAGAGGTGAGTCTCTCCCATAATTCTGAATCCACTCAGGTTGACAGTGAAGATTAACTTGTGCACACAATTCCCCAGAACCCAGGACAGCAGGGCTGGCCCAGGTTGAATGTGCTTAGAAAGCTTTACATTCCCTCCGTTCCTCTGCTTCCTATCAGTCATCAGGGTGTGCTAACTTTATCTTTGCCCTGTCTTGTTGTTTCTTTTTGGTTTGTTTTGCCCCAGGGTCTCCTGTAGGGGAGGCTGACCTCAAACACTCTTTGCAATTGAGAGTGTTTTGAAGCCCTGGTTCTCCAGCTTTTACTCCTGGAGAAGTATGTAGGTTACAGGTTTGTGCCAGTATGCCTGGCTTTGCTTCTTTTTATCTTTGAGATCACTGGCAGAGAAATATGTCTGGACATTGGTGTGTAACCAGGTCTGGAATGATGAGGCCCCATGAGTAGGAACATCAGGTACTGCCTTTCAGCCTCAGTTTCCTTGAATGGGAACTGAGGGATAACAATCGGTGCCTATGTATTGAACAAAGCATGCTGTGATCTGAAATTCACAGCCCTCGGTGCAATAAAGCACCAGAAATATCAGTAAGTACAACTGTCATGAACATGCTTAAATAAGAGTTGATTAAATGTTCAGTCAGAATTCGCAAATCTGTTTTAAAAGAATGAATGTTCAATATTCCCCAATACCCTCATATCATTAACAAACACTTTTATGGTGTTGTTTGTTTGTTTTTTGATTTGAGTCGGATCTCCCCATCTTCCTTTAGCCCCAAATCAGAATCAGGGTAAGCTTTGAAACACCTGTTATTATACCTCCACTAGTTTTTGACTGAAAACTTTGCACAGTAGTAGGCGATAAAGGAAGTTACCTTACTAAACAGCTTTTGACTCATTAGTGGAAACTCCTTAAAAGAGTAGGTTTTACATTGAGCTATGTAACAACTCAGGCAGGCAACTGCTCCCATTTCAGACATAGTTTTTGCAACTAAAAAGGACAATAGCACTTGATGCATCATAAAAACAATCTGATTTTCAAGGGATTATATTAATTTATAACCTGCCTCACCAAAAAATTTAGCTATAATTTTCAATACTAATTGTGAAAAGTTTTCTCCATCAGTCTTGTATATAATTAAGAAGTTGACTGAGATGGATGTGTTTTATATATGATTAGGAATCAGCTGAGAATGAGTGAAAAAAAATCTTAAACACATGTAGAGGAGGAAAAAAATGAGAGTGTGGAGAGGGTGGTAGAGAGACAGACAGACAGACTGACAGACAGAGGGATCTGAGGAATTAAAAACATCATGGGTAAAGACAAAGTTTGTCCACATGTAAGAGAAAAATATGCAGTGAAGAGTTTATGAAAAGTGATAATGGTGTCAGTTATGGTTCAGGGGAAAGCAGATGCTTAGAGAAAAGATATTTGGGGTTTGTTTCCCCTAGAAACCAGAAAAGCTCTTTCATCATTCTTATTCTCCCCCAAAAGGAAGGAGGGAACACATGCAAAGACCCTCCTGAGCTCCCCAAAGGCATTGGCTCCTGAGCAAGGAAACCTGGTGCTTAGCCATCTCTCCAGCCTGAGGAACATACCTTTGGAGATCAGGCTCAGCAAGCCCTAAGCCTCACAAGCAAACACCAGCAAAGGTGCTTCTGAGGGAAATTTCACAGCCCCACGGAGGAACATGCAAGAGTGGTCAGGTGTGCTCAGGGCAGCAGCTGCAGTGAAGAGAAGCTCTTGGTTAGTCCCTGGCCAGGTGAGCCTTCAGGGTTGTATTTGAACCTTCTGGGTTTGGAGAGTTCTTGTTTTCAGTAATCTGTCACTGGGCTTCAGGTTTAACAGTTCTCAGAGTGTGAGGGAGAAAAAAGCCATCTGTGGACTCTTAATCCCTGAGGTACAACTCTCTCTCCCTCCACAATTACTACATGGGTTTTCTCTGGAAGCTGTTTCAGTCTTAATTAGAATTTAATGACTTAGGTAACAAACTGTAGAAATGATCCTTGGAGCCACAGTCTTGAGTTTAATTAGTTAACAGAAGGATGTGCAGTTAGGGCGTGCACAGCAGCAAAGTTCTCTGCATCCACTTGCCTGTCTCCAGTCCTCTCTTCGCCTTTACTGAATCCCAAAGCTGTGAATCAGAAGGGGACCCACAGTGTAGGCACAGAAAAAGCAATATCCTGCTCTTTCCCTTGACCTGTTCTGTGGAACGACAATAAACATCTATGTGTAGAGATTCTGCTTTCTGGCAAGTCTCAATCAGGAGAGAGTTCTCCTTGCTGAAGGTAACTTAATGGTTCAAGGTCTCCCAGAGAGATTGTTTCCTTCTTTGTCCATTAAACAGCAGCATGGACCACAAGCCCAATGGAACTCATGTAAAAGATTAATCCTGTCCTAAAACAACTAAATTATTGACTATTTTATTGGTAGAGGCAGTGAATTTAAACAGGAAGCCATATTACCAGGTGACTTTAGGATAAGTTATGTTTTAGAAAATTATCTTCACTTGACTTGATACTAAATTACAGTTTATCTTGGGATGGTTTCTCTGTTGGCCTGGTACATTGTCACTAATTGCTGGCTGTCCCTCAAACAGAGGTCAATACTCTCACTGTTTAGTGGAGAAGAAGGTACAGTTAGTGATGATCACACATAACAGACTCCATCAAGACAGATTTCCTGCCTTCCATATGTTTCAAAATAAGAGCCCTTAGAGCATCATCAAAAGGAAAGCCAGGCCAGGATGGCTGGTCCCCAGGACACTGCTGATGAAGAAGTTGAAGGAGCTCTGGCTAAGCTGCTGGAAGCTGTCAGGGCCAATTACAGTGCCAGAAATGAGGAGATCTATGGTTCCTGGAGAGGCAATGTCCAGGGTCCAAAATCTATAATCAAATTGCTAAGCTAGAAAAGGCAAGGCTCATGGCAAGTGCAAGCTAATGTACACTGTTGAGTTTTTTATGCATAAATATAAGAAAAATTTTCCTTGTGAAATAGACCAGAATTCTTTCTTTCTCCTTCATTCTTATGTAGTGACCTTGTGTCTGTCTGTGTGTCTGTGTGTTGTCTCTCTTGTTAGTGTTTAGGGGCCGAATCAGGCCCTTACAGATGTTATGCAAGTGCTCCAGCACCAAGTAAAATCGTAACTTGGAGAGGACAGGAGCTCCACAAGGAGAGCAACAGAGCCAAAATATCTGGGCACAGGGGTCTTTTCTGAGACTGATACCCCAAGCAAGGACCATTCATGGATATAACCTAGAACCCCTGCTCAGATGTAGCCCATGGCAGCTCAGTATCCAAGTGTGTAGCCTAGTAAGGGGAACAGGGACTGTCTCTGACATGAATGCAATGGCTGGCTTTTTGACACCCCTGCCTCCCATTTGGGGAACAGCCTTAGCAGGCCACTGAGGAAGACAATGCAGCCAGTACTGATGATACCTGATAAGCTAGGGTCAGATGGAAGGGGAAGAGGACCTCCCCTATCAGTGGACTTGGAGAGGGGCATGGGAGGATATGAGGGAGGCAGGATGGGAATGGGAGGGAGTGAGAGAGGGCTACAGCTGGGATACAAAGTGAATAAACTGTAATTAATATAAAAAATAAAAAATAAATATAGACCTCTCACAAACCACTGGGGGCTCAAAGAAAAAAAAAGTAGGCCTACCACCTGTTTTTTCACTTCTCATGGTCCATTCTCTAATTTCATGACCCCCATATATATGCAAATATAAAAATTAAAATTTAATATTTGTATATGAGAGAAAATGTGTTTGTCTTTCTGAATGTGGATTATTTTGCTTACCCTCTATTTTCTCAAAAATGTCATTATTTTTATTTTATTTATGTCTGAATAAAATGCTATTCTGTCTCTCTCTCTATATATATAGTTCATATGCAGTTACATTCTGTTTCCTTAAAGGCAGAAGGTCCTTTCCTGCAAAACAAATGTGTGTATGTATAGAAGCAGAAACAGCAGTTTTTTAAAAAAAATTAACCCTTAACAGTCCTTACATTTGGAAGTCTAATTTTGCTTTATAGTTCTCTTAAGAACAGAGATTTTAAACTTTTAAATATAAAATTATCCACCACTATAATATTAGCCATCACATTACCTTTTCAACTTTTTTCCATTTTTTTTTTTTTTTAAGGATAATCTGGCTAAACTTGTATCTCACTATGTAAACACAATAGCTTTGAATTCACTGAAATTCACCTGCCTCCTGAGTGTTGAAATAAAAGGCACCACCTCAGACTTTTTTTTTTTTTTCTGCTTTTTAAATGTGTGTGGCTGGGGGACACCTTCTTTAACTACATGTGCCCATCAGAAGATCCTGGGTTCCTCCATAGTCTTTCCTCTGCCTTCTTCAGGTCACAGCTTATAGTGTCTCCTGACCCCTGCTAGTTATTTTTTCTCAGAGGACTTTGTCCAAATAACATAATTTCTCGGCATTTGTTTCCCAAACATTCTCTGCAGCATTCCACTCTTAGAAAACAGAAGAAATTATGCCAGATAAACAGAATTTTTTAATGGGGAAAGTTTAAGTAAATTATAACTCTTAGTTATTAGGGGAGTATTACAGAAAGCTCTTTCCTAGACCCCTCATTGACTGTGCCAGCAGCACACCAGGTGCAAATCCTTTATTAGCAGGACAAAGGGGCTGAGAGCAGCATAGCCAAGTCCTAGAAACATTTTAACATTTACTATTATGGAATCAAAGTTGAAGACTGAGCCAATGTAGAAGGAGAAAATGAAATCTCCCAAGTAATAGAAGAGGAAGCAGGCCATAAGAATGAGAACACTCCATGTAGCTCGGATTTCTGGGCTGGCACTGTTTGTAAACCTGGAACTGTAAAGGTAGAGGACACGCTTGTGATGTTTATACAGGTGGAGAGCCATGTAAGCACTGCTCCAGCCCATCAGACCCTGAAAGATGACATCACGAAGAGCCATGAGAGAGAGGAAAAGCCACTTAACTGTCAACCTGGACTTCAGCAGGTAGCAATACCCTTCAGTGACCCCAACTCTAGATCTATTCATGCTGCTGCCTGCTGTGATTTGAAGTATGTTGGAGCTTATAAGAGCATTAAAGATCCAAAGGAGGAGGAGAAAGGGAAGAACTCTCCATGCAGCCTGTGGTTTGAGCTTTCTCCACAAGGAGGTCCTGGGACTGATGGTGGCAGCTTGGAACATGCTAAGGAGACAGGTGGTGCAGATGGAAAGGCCCCGAGCCACTCTTGCCAGATAAACCACAGTTTTACAACCCGCATCACCCAGAACATTTTTGAAATGAAGTTCTGTGGCTACATATCTGACCCCTGAGGTACAAATAAGGATTGCATTTGAAAAGGCCAAATGAGTGAAGAAAAGGTCTATAGTTTTTTTCTCAGAAACCATGATAAATGTGTGCACATGTCTCACAAATATGAGTATGTTTCCAAAAATTCCAAGTCCAATAAGAGAAAGGAAGATTATTTGGTAGATGAGGTCACTCCAAACCATCTTTTGACTTCATGGTGAGAACTAGGGAAGTGCAGGTTGAGAAACACAGATGAGTGAAGCTGACATCATCTCCATGGATTGTCTGTGTATTCAACGAGAAGTTTCAGAATCATGAAAAAGGACATGATTGTTCTAGCAGACACCTGATTGCATTCTTTGCTTTTCCTCTCCTTTTTTTTTTCTTATTTACACTGACGGGTGATGATGATATTTTAGACATAAACCCAATGTTAATGAATATACTTACCTTTTCAAACAAATACTTCTTTGTGTCCCTCATCTCTAGGATTTACATTGTGATGGTGAATATTACATTTACAGGATAATTTTCTATGCTGGAAAGTCTTTTAAAAGCAGAATTGTTTTAAACCTGTAACCCATGAGGAAGTTGTCTCTCTCTGCAATGTACCCTGCCTAATATGGACAACTTTCCAGTGCACTAGACCTATTCTTAAACTGCTGAATGCTGCAAAATATTTTACTGCCTCACTATTCTTACGTGGTCATGGGTCATGGAATTTACAGGCTAACCCCTAAGTTCTGCTTTTGTGTAAAATGCTTGCTGGGATGCTTGGGACACCCGCTAGATACCCGCTACATAATGAAGCTTTGCATTGTACCCAGACAGGATATGAGTTAACCTGGCTCTAAAAATAATTGTGTGGGTTTTGCCTTTAAACATCCTTGGATAACAGCCAAGCCCTGATCCAGAGAAATCTCTGGTTTCTTCTGGCCAGTATTACTAAAGCATCTTCTTACTAAATTTATTTTTGTCCTGTGAATCTCTGAGCAACCCCACACCAACATGATCTTTTCCTTCCTAGAAAAAATGCAAACTATGGACAGTACCACACAGTCTCCATGTTATCCTGAGGAATAGGAGATGCCTCTTCCTTGTCCCTCTTTATACCTGATGTGTAGGTGATTCCTCCAAGATTAACACTTTCCTTCTTGGAGGGAAGTCCCCTAAACGATATTTAAAGAGAGGTAAAACAACAGGGTGTTTTAAGGGGGCCAGTGTGAAACATTTCATCCTTCAGGGAAGCTCCTTCTTCCAATGTATACAACCCAATAGCTTCAGGAACTCCCTGAAACTGACCATATTTACTATCCACAGAACGGCTGAAAGACACTTTCAGACAATCCCAGTTGGTTGAAAAAGCAAAGAGCAGTTAAGCTGCTAGGAAAAGGCTCAGACCGACTGATCTACCTGGATAAGAAACCCTGTAACCTGCTGAGCTATTCTAGGGTTTGGGCTTTTATGAGCTGTCATCCCTGCTAAAGTGGGCTTTAGTGATATAGTTGCCTTTCAGTCATTTCTACACTGTAAGTAATTCCTCACGCATATTTCTTTAATTAACCTTAATAAACCTCATTCAATTGTAGCTTTCCCAAAAATGTTTATTTCACTAAATGGAGTTTTCAAATTTATTACTATATAGTAGATTTCAAAAATGTGTTAACGTACATGCTTAATTGAGGGTTAACCCAGTGTGTTAGTTTGCTTTTCTGTTACGGTGATAAAAGGTGGACAAAAAGACTATTTGTGGAGGACAGAAAGCATTTGACGTCCACTTTCACATCACAGCCCACCAGAGAAGGAACATAGAGCAGGAACTCAAGCAGGAACCTGGAGGTGGGAAAGGAGGCAGATGACATAGAGGAACTGGTTTGCAACCCCCAGTTTTCCCAGCTACCTCTCTTATAGAGCAAAGGTGCACCTGTTCAGGTGTGCTGGCTAGTTTTATGACAACCTGACACAAGCTAGAGTGTTAGTGGGAAGCAGGCACCACAGCTGAGGAAATTCCCCCACCAGATTGACCAGTGGGCAAACCTGTGGTGCATTTTCTTCATTGACTATTGATTGGCAAGACCCGTTCACTGTGGGCAATGCCATCCCTGGGACGGTGGTCCAGGCTGCTGTAAGATAGCAGGCAGCTGGGAGCAGTGGCACACACCTGTAATCCCAGCACACACGGAGGCAGAGATAGGGGATCTCTATGACTTTGAGGCCAGTGGGATCTACAAAGCAAGTCCAGGACAGCCAAGGCTGCACAGAGAAACCCTATCCCAAAAATAAAACAAACAAACAAACAAAAATAATAATAATCCCCACAAAGATAGCAACCTGAGCAAGCCAGGAGGGAGCAAGCCAGTAAATAGCACTTTACCATGGCCTATTGTTGATGAATATTAATAAATAATATTCAGACATATATTTAGTAAATCCTTATTTATTCATTCATTAATAATTTCTCTAAATAACCACATACTGAGACTAAGATTTATTCAAAGCTAAACACAGATGTGAACATAATAACTATTCTATTATGCCACTATTAATCTATCTTCCTCTTATCCAAGGTCTCAAGTACTTGCCTTATCTTCTCTGGAATCTGTCCATTCTCCTCCTCACTTGCACCTCTCTCTTCTCATTTCCCGACCGCAGACCCTAGAACCTCAAACTGCCTTCCTCTTTTCCGAAAAATGCAAAGTTTCAGCATTTTTTTTTTTTAGTCAATCAACTTTAAATTAGGTGGAACAAGATTTACATAACAAGGGCAGGTATATCTGAGAAGGTGCTCCTCTGGGCAGGAACCAGATCTTGGGGGCCAGTAATTAGCAATAAAATACATAGCACCAGACCAACCCCCCAAAATTTTTGTCCAAATAAAAAGGTTCTTTTGCTTACAATAATAATCCCCATACAATAAGAACAAATATGAAACAATTATGAAAACTATCATGTAACAACAACATTTACAATGTCCAGTCCACTTGTATTTGGAAACGTAAGAGAAAGTACCCTACCATCTATCTTATCGTGGTGAGTTCAGAGTTTTGGACCTAAATTAGTCTGTAACATATCTTGTACCTACCAACCTAAAAACATCTATCAAGACCTTAAACATTCTTTTTAAAATTTTTTATTCCTTTATTTGCATTTGTGTTTGGTTTACATGTATGTCTGTGTGAGGAAGTCAGACCTTGAAATTACAGACAGTTGTGAGCTACCATGTGGGTGCTGATAATTGAAACCAGGTCCTCTGGAAGAACAGTCTGTGCTCTTAACCACTGAGACATGTCTCCAGTCCCTTAAAATATCTGCTTAACGTCTAAGCAATGAAGTTTAATTGTAAAACTATGACTATGTGATTCTCATCAGAGACTTGAGAAGGAATAAAAATGTATTACTTGAGTAAGCAGGAAGTAAGCAGGAGTAAGCAGCTTCCAAAACTAAATAAATAAATATGACAGGGACAGTTTGCTTCCTGGACAGTTACCAAAACTCTCTTGATATCATTGGAGCATCATCTTCAGCCTTCTGGCCCAGTATATCTGACAGACATGTTTGTGAAGCAGGAACTAAGGAGGACTTGCTTACCATGTCTTGGCAGAGCTTGGCTATTGAGTTGGCCTGCATCCAAGTTTACCCATTTTTAGGGAGAATTCTTTGTGTAGTAGAAGTGAAGGTATTTTCTTTGCCTCGTTGGCTAACTTGCCATAATTGAAGCCATCTCCATATGGAGATTCTTCAATGCTCTTCATCTTCGAGGTAGGCAGGGGGCGCTGCCTGGAGTTGACTTGTCTTGTCAACAAAGAGTCTTTAAAATAGTAAAGATATCTTTAAATGCCATATTCAGTAGGTCTCTAAGGTTTTTAAAGACCTGTATCTGTTTTATTTTTACATATCTAGTTATTGAATCACATTTCCTTATCCATCTATTGTCCTTAGGAAGCATATTTTTATAATAAATTAGACTAGTCTCTGACATGACCATGAGTTAATAAAAAAATTAACTGGCATTATCTGATATCCTAAACACCCTACAAGAGCAATTTTTAAAGTACTGGAAATAAACCATGAGTTTTGTAAGTACACTCCATACCAGAGAGAGACTATCAAAGATAACCTTAAATTTGGATTCTATACCAATGTATCAAAAATAAACTTTTTTGCATCAATATACAAAATTTTATAACAATGAATTAAAAATAACCTTATTTGAGAATAACAATTAACTTTAAATCGAGGAGTAGATTCAATAATCTACATTTTGTCCTATGATTTGTATAAATTTTCTATATTCCCCTTCTTTCTTTTCAGCCTCTTTCTCCTTACCTAAGAAAGAGATACATGAAGAGGAAAAGAGAGAAATCCCTGAGTCTAATCAGGATTTCTCTCTGAATAAGTGCATTAATAATTCATAACCAACCCCTTTATAATAATAAGCATTCATTACCCTCTCCACCAACCCCTACCCCCAAAACACAACCAAAATCTAGTCACCCTACCTTAAAGAAGATAGGACATCATTCTTCCCAAAGTTGCTTCTCACTGATGTGGGGGCATAGAATACCGTTTTTGGATGCCTAAATAAAATTAGAAAGAATTGGTAAGCAAGCAGTAACATTTGTGGTCCAGTCTCTAAATGTTGGGAAATTTTCAGGCTTAATAGAAGTACTGTTTGGAACAGCCTAAAATGCTAGACCAACTGAGATGAGTTGCTTTCTCTGAAGGTGTACTGGGAGCAGGTTTTGACAGAGTAGCAAGTGAAGCAGAGGCTGGTAGATGTAGGATGCTGGAATAGATGTAGCAGTGTCTTGTATCCTAGAAGATGAGTCAGGTCAAGCTTGATCCAGTTTCACTGTTGTCCAGTTCCTTGGTTCTGAAAATATGTAATTTCTCACAAGCATTACACAGTTCTAAAATTAGAAATGTATGAGATGTGCAGGATGCACAGATCAATTAAGGATGTTTCTCCTCCCTTTGTATGAGCAGAAGAAAGACAACTGTGAATTTTTATTCATGCCATGTGAAAGGATGGAATGTCATAAAAAGTCAGTCCCTCTGTCTAGGTGCCTGCCTAGAGTTTCGGCCCTGACTTCCCTGGAGGATCAATTTTCCCTAAGTTGTAAGAGCAAATAAACCGTTTTCTACCCAAGTTGTTTTTGCTCATGTTTTATCACAGCAATAGAAAAGTAACTAAAACACAGAAATAAATCTATTATTCTTGTCTTGTTTTCCATAGATTTAAATTGAGCTGTGTTTGTCATCCCTTATGGTTGTTTTGAAATCACAATCTTTCATAAATTCAATAAAATCTTTTAATGACTATACTTATAATATTTAATTGGTTAAAAGTTAGCCTCTAATGCTGGCATTTCAGTTGTATTAATGGAGAATCAACAGGAAAGAGGTGAGAACCAAACAGCCAAGAGTTAGTTTTCTTAAATATTGACTATTACTACTGGTTGGTAACAGCACTAGGGAGGCAGAGGAAGGAGGATCCTCAGTTTGAGGCCAGCCTGGTCTAGAGTGAGCTTCAGGACATCCAGAGATGCAAAGAAAAACCCTGTCTTGAAAAAAATATATACATATATATGTATATATTATATGTATTTATTATATATGTCATGAAGTTATTCTCTAAGGAGGGAACTTAAAAATAGAGAAATTGCTCACAAACTATGCAAAAGAAACAAAGAGCCAGTTGTACATCCCTTTGAATATCTTTGAACTCAACTGTAGTTTTGGTCTCAAAGTAGAGGATATGCTTATGAAAAACCGTGCAGCCAGTGTCTTGCCCACAGCACACCAAAGCACAGTAGCTCTCTGTATTATGAGCACTAGAGAAATGCTTAGTTTCTGAGAGTGTGGAAAAAATTTCAAATCTTGTTAAGTTTACTAATTTATTGTGTTCATTCTGGCATTTCTGATGGAATATTGAAGAGGTCCAGGATCACATAGAATTTGAGAATGCAAAAGAAGAGCAGGGAGAGAGCTTTATGCCATGGAGAACTCGCTTTTTTGCTTCCCTGAACTGGAGGTTCTAGGAGCAAATGGTGATGGCCTGTGCCACTGTGAGGAATGTGCCTGTGTACTCAGAAAGGTTCCCAGTTTTACTGGTCATGGAAATAACAGTTCTTTGGGGTCTGGAGAGATATATCAGCAGTTAAGATGCGCCATGACTTTTGTAGAGGACCCTGGACCAGTTCTCAGCACCCACATGAAGGCTAGTAACCATCTCTACTTCCAGTTCTAGCTGATCTGCTGTGCCCTCTCATCTCCTTACATACTGTGGGCTGCTGGTGCAGGCAAAATGGAACCTAACTCTGTTAGGTGAATTGGACTGTTCCCCTGACAGGTATGACCTTTGAACACCTAGTTTCTTTCTTCCTGGTCAGGAATACTTGTTTCCAGCCAACACCTTTTTTAACAACTCACCAGTAATGATGATTTGTATATGCAAACACATTTCATGCTATGGTTCTTTTTTGTTATATGAGGTGAATCAAAACATTCAATGGTGGAAATTTTTCTCCCAAGGCTTCATTCCTAAATTGGTGGGATGCTTTGAGGGTCATTGCACTAGTCTAATTTTGTCTTCAGTTATGTTATTTAAAAGTCTCAATGTTTGATCCAGTGTATTATTATTATTATTACTAATACTACTACTGCTATTATTACCTTCACAGTAGCAAAACCAATATACTTGCAGAAACTATAGTGATGAATTAGATGAATTAGACCCAAATTCTGCACAAGCATGTCTCTTTCATTGGTTCATTTAATTCTATCATTCTCATTATCAAGTTACAAATGTCCAGGGAACATGCTTCACCAATTTCCATTCTCTACAGTATATACACAGACACGTGAGAAACCCTGGTGCTTCGACTTCAAATTCTTACAGATTGGCACATTTCAGCGTCCTTACTGTCTCTTGTTATGCTCACCATTCCTTTTGACCTTGCATTTGGAGGAACATAGTTACCAGAGTTATTTTCAGAGTTCAAGTTTTATGTCTTTGATAACCTATAACATAGCTTCTCAGAGATTTATTAATAAGCTGTAAACTGACTGTGATTTCACTGTTGAAAATATTCAGTGGTATCTTAGAGTCCTTAGTTCTGACTTGAAATGCATCACTTTCGCAGATAGGATTCCTAAGTCCGACAAAACATTCAGAAAGAAGTCTCTAGCCTGAAAAGTAAAGTAATTACTACTGCAACCGAGGAGAATGCTCTGGAGGAACTCTGCATTGACTAGGAGTGTCTTCAGTAGAGGTCTGAGTTCTCACAGTGACCTTGGGGACAGACAGCTAAGACACCCTGGATGCATCAGAATATACTGATGTTGATAAAGTTGGAGTAGGAAAAGGAGATTGATGTTGTTACTGGATTTTACAAAATAAGAGCCTTGTATAAATGAGGGATCTCAAAAATCATTTCTTGTATCAAGGAAGATTGGGGTTTCACTGCCAGATGTGATCAGCGGACAGGGACCTTGATAGAATTTTGAAGCATCTGCTTGAATTCGGAACAAACTATGATTTTAAATTTGGGGTCTATTTTGCTTCTGTCTTTGTTACCAACCTGGGTAGCAATGGGCTGTTTTGACCCTTATCGATGCAAACTGACTCTCAGACTCTATTTAGAGGGAGGGCTTTACTTACTTTATTTGTTAGTTGGTTGGTTAGTTAGTTTATAGGCAAGGTCCTATGTAATCCAGGGTGGTCCTGAACTGGTTATATAAGTGAGAATAAACTTGAACTCCAAGTCTTTATGCCTTCACCTCCCAAGTGCTGTAATTACTGGATGTGTCATCATTCAATGTTGAAGCTTTTACTACTTCAGATTTGTGAGTGCCAACCAGATGTCTCACTGTTGTGTGGCAACACAGCTCTACCCACCCCAGATGGGGACCTCAAGAGAGACCAAAGTGCAGATTGAAGAGACTTAGCCAGCCCAGACATGGCAAACACAGCTCTGGCAGGCCTTGCTCTACTCCCTCATTACCTCTACCTTGCTGAAAACCATTAGATTACATTCCTAAAGCCAGCCACCAAGGTCTATTCCTTTAATTGGCTGCTTACTCCTTCTGCGGCTGACCACTAAGGTCCAGCTATTAAAGTATTGAAGTCCAGCAATCGAAACAGCCCTTTGACTTAGCTAATTAACATGCCCAATTAAAATTAAGCACCTCAACCTAACATCGGGTTTCCCCTTTTACCATTATGAACTACCATTTGCCTATGGGTCACATCTGTCTCTTCTCTATCCAAAGGCAGTCGGCAGTCCTTTGTCACCCATTCCCCATCTCCCTTACACTTGCTACCCCCTGGCTCCTAACTGCCCACCCCCCCCCCGAATCCTATGGTCCCTTACCCTTCTTTGTTCTCTATCTCCTGTCTTTGTCTCTTATTCCTTGTCCTTTGTCCCTTTTGGACAAATAAATATCCTTTGTGCTTGGAACGTGGTCTTGGCTTATTCTGAGCTGGTACCAGTCCCTACACAGATGCCACAAAATCTAATTTGGTAAACCAAACAGTTTTCTTGGGGTTACTTACAAGAATATGAGTGAGGGGTCACTTACAGGATGACTTTTCACTGTGATCCAACAGCTTGAGTGACAGCTCACAAGAGATGGGAAATTTGGGCTACACTGCACAGCCTGCAAGGCAGCACAGGTTAGAGAGCATTCTTTACAAATGACTGTGGTCTAAGCATCTCGCAGGCTGCCCCCCGCCCCCTCCCCCGTGCCAGCTTCTCCCAGGGTGCTGGTCTGGTGCTTTTTGCAGCTTGGCTTGGCTGAGAGGTTTCTGTAGCTTAGCGCAGCAGTCTGAAAAGGACCCTCATCATTCATTGTCTACTCTGACAGGGAGGAGCCCAGTGCATCTGTTCACTTTTAGGGACATTCTGAAGCTTTTTTTTTTTTTATTACCTTTTTGCTTAAAGAGATTCCCTGCAGGATGGAAGATTTCAGTTTCAGAGGAAACTATTACACTACACTCAGCTATGAAATTGTGTAAGACTAGGGACTGTTTCTCCAGAATGGAAGACACTGGGTTATCTGAGTCTATCCTTAAGATTTTGGCCTTTGCTTGCCTTTTGTATGTTTACAAAGGGATTTCACAAATTGTCTTGTTTTGCCTTTTGATCTTCCTGGCCCTTCTTACCTTCTTCTTATCAACTGACTGCAGCAGATTTCTTTGCTTGAAGGTTTCTGGACACAGCTGCTTCCCTGCTTGGTACTAGGCAGCCCCATGGCTTACAGCTTATAAACTGTCTTTTGATCTTTGTTCCTTCTGACCAATGAGGAGAGTAAAGGCTGCACTACAGCAGGTATGCCCAATGCTAAATCTCTCATGCAATGCAGGATGTGAGCAGCTTTAACTAGCACATCCGTTTGAATAAGCCTAGACTATAAAATTATTAATTATTTTGTCTCCCCACATACCTCAACACTCTTATGTGCTCAACAAATACTGTGTGTCTTGTTTTCTTCTTTTAAGAGTTATTATTTTTTTCAGCTCTATCATCTTACGAACTGTCTAAGAAAGGATAGTTATATCCCACTCAGAAGAGGAAATTGAATAGACAGCAGAAGTAGCTGAAGAAAGGGAACAGGGCAGGAGAGGGAATGGGAAGAAATAAGGGTGGAGATCAGAAGTGGGCAAAGCATGTATAGGAGGTCAAAAGGCTTGGAGAGAGAAGAGCAACAGAGGGCAGGGCATCCCTGAGATAAACAGGAGACCTAGGACAGAGTAGGCTCCTGGGAGGATATGGGGGTGACCCTAGCTAAGACTCCTAGTAGTGTGGGTCATGGAGACTGAAAAGGCCACCTGATAGCCACACAGGGCTTCTAGTGGAAGGGGGGAACACCAACCCACTTAGCAGCAGATTGAAGGAGATGCTGAGACTCACAGCCAAACATTAGATAAGAGTACAGGAAGAGCCTTGTGGAAAAATAGGGGTCAGGAGAGAAGGACCCAGAGGACACAAGAAGTCTACAAGAAGACTAACAGTATCAACTATCCTGGGCCCAGAGGGGAGTACAGAGACTGAAGCACCAACCAAGCACCGTGCATGAACTGGACCTAGGTCCCCTACGCATCCTCAGCTAACTGGCAGCTTAGTCTTCACGTGGATTCCCTAGGAAGGACATGGACTCTGTTGCTTGCTTTTGGGTCACTTCCCCCTGGCGAAGCTGCCTTGCCTAGCCTCAGTAGAAGAGCATGCGCTCAGTCCTGATGCCACCTGATGTGATAGGGTGCTTGGGTGGGTTGGGGCTTCCCTTTTCTGAGGAGAAGGGGAAGGAGGATAAGGGGAAGAGAGAGTAAGGGCTGTTGGGAATGGTAGGAGAGGAGGAGGGCTATAATTGGAATATAAAGTAAATAAATTTAAAATAAGAGAGAAAAAAACTGGGAAAAAAGGCAAGGTGGTAGCCTTAAGCTAAGACTTGCCTGTTGTTGTATATTAAAAAAAAAAAAACTAACTAACTAAAATGTCCAATCCCCATCCGGAAAGGCAAAGAGGATGGACATCAGAAGAAGAAGAAAACAGGAAACAACCTAGGAACCTACCACAGAGGGCCTCTGAAAGCCCCTGCCCTTCAGACTATCAAAGCAGATGCTGAGCCTGATGGGCAACTGTTGGGCAGAGTGAATGGAATTTTAGGTAAGAACTGGGAAATAGTAAGAGCTGGAGAGGACAGAGTCTCCACAAGGAGAGCAACAGAACAAGAAAATTTGAACACAGGGAACTTCCCAGAGACTCATACTCCAACCAAGGACTATTCATGGAGATAACCCAGAACCCCTGCACAGATGTAGCCCAGGGCAGTTCAGAGTCCAATTGGGTTACATAGTAATGTGAAGAGGGACTGCCTCTGACATTATCTGATTGGCCTGCTCTTTGATCACCTCCCTCTTTGGGGGAGCAGCCTTACCAGGCCATAGTAGAGGACAATGCAGCCACATTTGATGTGAACTGATAGACTAAGATCAGAAAGGAGAGGAGAACCTCCCCTATTAGTGGACTTGGGGAGTGGCATGCAAGCAGAGGGAGGAGGGAGGGTGGGATTGGGAGGAGAGGAGGGAGGGGCTTATGGGGGGATGCAGAATGAATAAAGTGTAATTGATGAAAAATTAAAAAAAAAACTCTTTTATTTATATTTCTTATGTCTTTTTCTCCATACTCTATCCCAATCCCTTCCATCACCCCAACACCAGATAGGAGAGGGAAAGGTTAGCAGGAGAGGGAGCACAGTTTCCTTTCTTAACCACTTCCTGCTGGTTAGGGTTGTCTGGTTCCTTGGAGCCAGTCTAGTCCTCCTTCCAAGAAAGCTTCATCTTCTTGTCTCACAACAGTAACCCAGAGCAGTAAGGGGAAAGTAGGAGCAGCATTGTTCTATCTCAGATTTTCACACTCCCTGAGCTCTGGTATCTATTCTTCAGAGTCCTCAGATTTAAACTATCTGCAAGTGCAAAGAGCTCCTTTCAGAGTCAGCACTATGCAAATAATCTGCATCTGTGGACCATCTGAATCAGTCCCACATCCCACCCCTGGGACCAAAACAAAATCACATCCACAACACAACACTCACAGAGGTCTGTCAGGATACTCTAGCCTGAGGATGGACAGCAACGCCTCAACATTTCTGTTCCATTTTGTTTCTCCAGGAACTCCTCTCCTTTGATGTTTCTGAAGCAAGGGACCAGTTTGTCAAGGTCAGAAGGAAAGTGGAAGACTCCAAGACCCACAAAGTCACTCAACAACCCCCAAACTTAGTCAGAGAAAGACATTAGATTTAATGAAACTCTCCATGGCACAGCTGAGGATGATCTTACGTCCATGGACTCACCTGGACCTCTGTGGTACAGACAGGCTTCAGGGCAGCTCTGGGAAGGTGACACTTGCCAGGTCATATTTGTACTGTCTGGACCTGTGGGGCTCTTGCCTGCCACCAGGTACTGTGGACTTCAAGTTTCATGTTGTCACAGTGTCAGAGGGAAGGAAGGCCTCTGCAGAGCCTCAGTCCCTGAAGTACAGCCTCCTTCTCTCCTCATAATTACTACATCTGTTTTGCTCAGAAGTTATTTCAAGCTTAATTGGGTTTATTATTTTGAGAGGAAGGATGTGAGGTGAGAAACTGAACAGCTAAGTTTCTGTGTACAGTGCCTCCCGTATCCCTAGACTGGACTTCACCTTCCTAAAGTGCAAAGATGTGACCTGCCTGGAGACCAGCTTCTAACAGACAGGCCAACTTTACTTCCTTCTCTTTCTTTTTTTTTATGTTTTTTCTTTTTTGTTTTGTTTTGTTTTGTCTTTTTCCTTTTTTAATTTTTTATTAATTACACTTTATTCATTTTGTATCCCCCCATAAGCCCCTCCCTCCTCCCCTGACTATCCAACCCTCCCTCCCCTTTCTGCATGCATGCCACTCCCCAAGTCCACTGATAGGGGAGGTTCTCCTCTCCTTTCTGATCTTAGTCTATCAGTTCTCATCAAAAGTGGCTGCATTGTCCTCTAATGTGGCCTGGTAAGGCTGCTCCCCGCTCAGGGGGAGGTAATCAAAGAGCAGGCCAATCAGATTATGTCAGAGGCAGTCCCTCTTCACATTACTAGGTAAACCACTTGGACATTGAACTGCCATGGGCTACATCTGTGCAGGGGTTCTGGGTTATCTCCATGAATAGTCCTTGGTTGGAGTATGAGTCTCTGGGAAGTTCCCTGTGTTCAGGGATTTTCTTGTTCTGTTGCTCTCCTTGTGGAGACCCTGTCCTCTCCAGCTCTTACTATTTCCCAGTTCTTACATAAAATTCCATTCACTCTGCCCAACAGTTGGCCATCAGGCTCAGCATCTGCTTTGATAGTCTGAAGGGCAGAGGCTTTCAGAGGCCCTCTGTGGTAGGTTCCTAGGTTGTTTCCTGTTTTCTTCTTCTTCTGATGTCCATCCTCTTTATCTTTCAGGGTGGGGATTGACCGTTTTAGTTAGGGTCCTCTCTCTTGCTTAGTTTCTTTAGATGCACAGATTTTAGTGGGTTTGTCCTATGTTGTATGTCTATATGAGTGAGTATACACCCTGTGTGTCTTTTTGCTTCTGGGACAACTCATTCAGGATGATCCTTTCCAGGTCCCACCATTTACCTGCAAATTTCAAAATTTCCTTATTTTTCATTGCTGAGTAATATTCCATTGTATAGATGTACCACAATTTCTGCATCCATTCGTCAGTTGAGGGGCATCTGGGTTGTTTCTAGCTTCTGGCTATTACAAATAAAGCTGCTACAAATATGGTTGAGCAAATGTCCTTTTTGTGTACTTGAGCCTCTTTTGGATATATGCCTAGGAGTGGTATGGCTGGATCTTGGGGAAGTGCTATTCCTAGTTGTCTGAGAAAGCGCCAGATTGATTTCCAGAGTGGTTGTACAAGTTTACATTCCCACCAGCAGTGGAGAAGGGTTCCCCTTTCTCCACAACCTCTCCAGTATGTGTTGTCACTTGAGTTTTTCATCTTGGCCATTCTGATGGCTGTAAGGTGAAATCTCAGGGTTGTTTTGATTTGCATTTCCCTAATGGCTAATGAGGTTCAGCTTTCTTTAAGTGTTTCTCTGCCATTCGATATTCCTCTACAGAGAGTTCTCTGTTTAGCTCTGTTTCCCATTTTTTAATTGGATTACTTTGTTTGTTGCTTTTCAGCTTCTTTAGTTCTTTATATATATATATACTGGATATGAGTCCTCTGTCAGATAAAGGGTTGGTGATGATTCTTTCCCATACTGGATATGAGTCCTCTTTCAGATAAAGGGTTGGTGATGATTCTTTCCCAATCTGTAGGCAGTCGCTTTGTTTTGATGAAGGTGTCCTTTGCTTTGCAGAAGCTTTTCAGTTTCATGAGGTCCCATTTATTGATTGTTGATCTTAGAGCCTGTGCTGTTGGTGTTCTGTTCAGGAAGTTTTCCCCTGTACCAATGAGTTCTAGGGTATTCCCCACTTTTTTTTCTAGCCGACTTAATGTGTCTGGTTTTATGTTGAGGTCTTTGATCCACTTGAAGTTCAGTTTTGTGCAGGGTGATTAGTTTGGATCTATTTTCATTTTTCATGTAGACATGCAGTTGGATCAGCACCATTTGTTGAAGATGCTATCTTTTTTCCATTGTATGGTTTTGGCATCTTTGTCAAGGATCAGGTGTCCATAAGTGTGTGGGTTTATTTCTGGGTCCTCTGTTGGGTTCCATTGATCCACCATTCTGTTTCTATTCTAGTACCATGCAGTTTTTAAAACGGTTGCTCTATAGTACACCTTAAGATCAGGGATGGAGATATCTCCAGAAGATCTTTTATTGTAGAGGATTGTTTTAGCAATTCTAGGTTTCTTGTTATTCCATATGAAGTTGAAAATTTTTCTTTCCAAGTCTGTAAAGAATTGTTTTGGTAATTTGATGGGAATTGCATTGAATCTGTAGATTGCTTTTGGTAAGATGGCCATTTTTACTATGGTAATCCTGCCAAGCCATGAGCATGGGAGATCTTTCCATTTTCTGATATCTTCTTCTAATTCTTTCTTCAGAGACTTGAAATTTTTTTCATACAAGTCTTTGACTTTCTTGGTTAGGGTTACTCCAAGGTACCTTATGTCACTTGTGGCTATTGTGAAGGGTGTTGTTTCCCTAATTTCTTTCTCGGCCCTTTTGTCTTTTGCATACAGGAGGGCTACTGATTTTTTGGAGTTAATTTTGTATCCGGCCACTTTGCTGAAGGTGTTTATCAGCTGTAGGAGTTCCCTGGTAGAGTTTTTGGAGTCACTCACTTATACTGTCATATCATCTAGCAAATAGAGATAATTTGACTTCTTCCTTTCCAATTTGTATCCCCTTGATCTCCTTAAACTGTCTTATTGCTCTAGCAAGGACTTCCAGAACTATGTTGAAGAGTGGGCAGCCTTGTCTTGTCCCTGATTTCAGTGGGATTGCTTTAAGTTTCTCTTCGTTCAGTTTGATGTTGGCTATAGGTTTGCTGTATAACACCTTTACTATGTTTAGATATGTGCCTCGTATCCCTGATCTCTCCATTACTTTAAACATGAATGCATGTTGGATTTTGTCAAATGCTTTTTCAGCATCTAGGGAGATTATCATGTGTTTTTTTTTTTCAGTTTGTTAATATGGTGGATCACATTGATAGATTTCCGTATATTGAACCACCCCTGTATACCTGGGATGAAGCCTACTTGGTCATGGTGGATGATATCTTTCATGTGTTCTTGTATTCAGTTTGCAAGTATTTTGTTGAGTATTTTTGCATCAATGTTCATAAGGGAGACTGGCCTGAAGTTCTCTTTTTTTGTTGGGTCTTTGTGAGGTTTAGGTACCAAGGTGACTGTGGCTTCATAGAATGGTTTGGTAATGTTCCTTCTGTTTCTATTTTGTGGAATAGTTTGAAGAGTATTGATGTTAGCTCTTCTTTGAAGGTCTGGTAGAATTCTGTGCTGAAACCATCTGGTCCTGAGCTTTTTTTGGATGGGAGACTTTCGATGACCACTTCCATTTCCTTAGGGGATATAGGACTATTTAATTGGTTTACCTGTTCTTGATTCAGCTTTGGCATGTAAAAGCGGTCAAGAAAATTGTCCATTTCATTTAGATTTTCGAATTTTGTGGCATATAGACTTTGGAAGTAAAACCCTAATTATTGTTTGGATTTCTTCAGTGTCTGTGGTTATGTCCCCCTTTTCATTTCTGATTTTGTTGATTTGGATAGTTTCTCTCTGCCTTTTAGTTAGTTTGGCTAAGGGTTTGTCTATCTTGTTGATTTTCTCAAAGAACCAGCTCTTGGTTTCATTGATTCATTGATTCTTTGAATTGTTTTATTTGTTTCTAATTGATTGATTTCAGCCTTGAGTTTGATTATTTCCAGCCATCTACTCCTCTTTGGTGTGTCTGCTTCTCTTTTTCCCTAGGGCTTTTAAGTGAGCCATTAAGTTGCTTTTATGAGATGTTTTGAATTTCTTCTTGAAGGCACTTAGTACTATGAACTTTCCTCTTAGCACCACTCTCATTGTGTTCCATAAGTTTGAGTATGTTGTGTCTTCATTTACCTTGAATTCTAGGAAGTCTTAAATTTTTTTCTTCCCTGACTCAGCTGTCATTTAGTAGCAAGTTGTTCAGTTTCCATGTGTGTGTAGGCCTTTTGCTATTTTTGTCATTGAGGTCCAGTTTTAGTCCATGGTGATCAGATAGGATAAAACGGATTATTTCAATCTTCTTGTATCTGTTGAGGCTCTCTTTGTGACCAACTATTTGGTCTATTTTGGAGAAGGTTCCATGAGGTGCTGAAAAAAAGATAAATTCTTCTATTTGGATGAAAGGTTCTGTAGATGTCTGTTAGGTCCATTTGATTCATGACCTCTGTCAGAGACATTGTCACAATCCTGAAAATCTATGCCTCAAATGCAAGGGCACCCACATTTGTAAAAGTATCACCCTAATGCAGGTTAGAATCCCAACATATAAACTGGGGGGTGGGGAGGCATCTGGTCTATAACAGAAGGGAGGAAAAGGACACTTCATCTCCCTGGCATTGTCTCCCAAAACTCATTTTCCAGTTTATTCATAACCAAAATATCAGACAAGTCCTAAATGAGAGACATTTGCAAAAAATTTGGCAGATTATTCAAAATGAACAATGCACAAAACACAGAATTGCTTAAGAAAGTTTTAGATTCACTGAAGCAATCACTTATCTATGGCTGATTGGTGAAGTCTTCTGTCTGTCTTCACATGATTGGAGGAAGCACACAGGGAAAGTTGAGAGAGCTGTTTGGGTGGCTTCTTATCACCTTTGACCTCAAGAATGCTTTGCCATTTTGTTTTCCAGGGCACCTGGCCTGCTACAAGTCCTAGGAGATGCTTCAGGTCCTAGGAAGTTTGAATGGTCTGGAGAACACTTTTTGGCTTCAGGTTTCCCCAGCTTATGCCTGGAGGCTTCTATGTATTATTGAACAGGTGAAACATGTATCTCTAGAGAGCAGCATCATGTCCTAAGAGACCTGAGGATTTGCATTTCACCTTCAGTAGCTGCACTTTGAGGTTCTTTTTCAGGTTATCTATCTTATTGTTTTCTTACTTCACCTGACTGTTTTAAAGAAAACCTAATGTATCACTTTATTCCAGTGTTTACAACTTTAGGATAATAATAATAAAGCAAACAAGTCAGGGACATATGTAGCCTTGGATTTTTCACCAAACCTACTTTATTTAGGGTTCTTAGACACCTTTGCCTCCCTTCCAAGCTCACCATCCCTTACCCCCTACACACACCTTAAACATATTATAGGGCAAAGGGGTGTAGACCTCTTTTTATCTACTTCCTGCTGATTGGGGTTGATGGGTCTTTAGGGGATTACCAAACTCAGTCATCAGGATACCAGCAGTCCAATCTGAAGGCCAACACCAAGCAGCAACAGGATTCAGAAGATCGAGGAAAGTCAGTAAAAGCCGCAAAACTCAGCTGGAAGTTCTCTGGAATGCTTCTCTCTGTGAAGCAAGTGTCAAAGCATGAGGATCAGTGCAGTAATGTCACTCCAGAAGGCGATGTCTCACTGTGTGGGCCTCTGTATATCTCCTCTCCTCAGAGTCCACCCATGGATGGTCTCAGCTGGTCAAAGTCAAGCCCCTTGCATGTGAGGGCTCACAGCAAAACATCATGTGCTCTCTCTCAAGCTATCCTCCAGCAAAACATCACATGCCCAGCTTGTGAAAAAATATCACATGACAAAACTGAGTCTTCAAGGAAACCAGAAAGTCCATTTCAGACATGCCTAAACCCACTGCTAGAGGTCTCACAAAAACACCAAGCTAAGAGAAAACCTGGAGTAGTCTCATGCAGGCCCTGTGCTTGATGCTTCAGTCTCTGCAAGTTCTCTTGATGTCCTCCATATCCTCTGGCTCAGCTCCTAAAATGTGTCCTCAGAGAGGAGAGAACCCATGTGCCTGAGCAGCAACCAGGAGAACAGAGTCATGAAATATGAGTGTGTGGCTGGTATGCAGGGGGCCAGGTGACCTAGCAAATGCCACCTGGTTTGTGTAAGCCCTAATGGATGAACAGACGTGAGAGCCAGTAGATGTGGCACAACGTTCCTAGCTATTCTTACACAGCATTTTGTCCTGGAGTGAGATTCTCGAGGAGAGCTTGTTTTCCAAACTGTGATGGCATACTGTAAAAGACAATGTTTCCCTCGTGTTTTCCTGTATATCTCAGGACCACACATCAATATCTCGAATGTGTTTGGAATTGCCTCACACTCTCTAGTCTTAGCAGTTAATGTGTCCTGCACCTGTCCCCATTTGATGCCTGAGGAAGCCTCTCAGGACACCTATGCAGGCAGTGCAGTGTGTGGGCTCCCTCTAGTGGCAGCGGCCTCAAATTAAGCCACACATTAGTTGAGTAATCCCACCACTGGCCCAGCACATCTGGCAAACAGGGCAGATTGTGGATGGAGGGTTTTGTAGCCTTGCCTGGCTACAAGAGATGCAAGTTCATCCAAAAGTTCTGTCCTCCATTACTGACTGCCCGCATTTGGGTCACCATCATGGATTGCAGAAAGTTTCCACCACAGTAGGTACACACCCTGCAAGGGGCCCCCAATTCCACCATCTCTATCCACATTCTCTTCCTCCACCCTTACCCACACCAGATCCCTCTCAGGCCTTTCCCCAACCACCCCTAGTCTACCAGAAAAATCTATTCTGTTTCCCCTTCTCAAGGGGATCAATCTGTCCACCCTAGAGCCCTCCTCGTTACCCAGCATCTCTGAGTATATACATGGTAGCTTGATTAAAAATTATTTAACAGCCAATATCCACTTAGTGTAAGTGAGTACATCCCATGTTTGTCTTTCTGGGTCTGGGTTATCTCATTCAGGATGATCTTTCCTGGTTGCCCCCAATTGCCTGCAAATTTCATAATGTCATATTTTTTTAAACAGCCGAGTAATGCTATATAGCATAAACATGACACATTTTCTTTTTTTTAAGATTTATTTTTTATATAGCATTCTGTCTGCATGTGCACACCAGAACTCACGTTAGATGGTTGTGAACCACCATGAAGGTGCTGGGAATTGAACTCAGGTCCTTTGGAAGAACAGCCAGTGTTCTTAACCTCTGAGCCATCTCTCCAGCCTGACACATTTTATTTATTCATTTTTCAGTTGAGGTACATCTAGGCTGTATCCAGTTTCTGGCTATTAGGAATAAAGCTACTATAAACATAGTTGAGAAAGTTTCATTGTGGTAGAATGGAGTGTCCTTTGGGGTATATGCCCAAAACTATAGCTGGGTATAGCTGAGTCTTGAAGTTGATTGATTCCTAATTTTCTGAGGAATGTCCATATTGATTTCTGTGGTGTCTGTAGAAGTTTGCACTCCCACCAGCAATGGAGGTGTGGTCCCCTTGCTCCACATCCTTGCCAGGATGAGCTGTCACTTGTGTTACTGATCTTGCCATTCTGATAGGTGTAAAATGGAATCTCAAAGTAGTTTTGATTAGCAATTCCCTGATGGCCAAGGATGTTGAACTTACTTTTTTATTAAGCAAATCTTTATTTTCACCCTTCATTGTCATAGTTTTCTATTTTAAAAGTAATTATGACTACCTCTTAATGATAGAATGTTTTCTTAAGGTATCCTGTAAAAATATGTGATACATCAATTAGAATGAGATTTTGTAACATACTTTTATGTTGAATAGTGCTAGCATAACATATACAATATATTTCTTTTTTATTTTTTAGATTTTTATTAATTACACCCTATTCACTTTGAATCCCCCCTTTACCCTTTCCCTTCTTCCCTCCCATTCTCACCCTCCCTCTTTTTTCTGTACCCATGCCCCTCCCCAAGTACACTGATAGGGGAGGTTTTCCTCTGCTTCCTTCTATTCCTAGTCTATCAGGTCTCATCGGGACTGGTTGCATTGTCTTCCTCTGTGACCTGATAAGGCTGCTCCCCACTCAGGGGGAGGTGATGAAATATTAGGCCAATCAGTTCATGTCAGAGACAGTCCCTATTACCAATACTATGGAACCCACTTGGGCATTGAACGTCTGTGCAGGGGCTCTAGGTTATCTCCATCAATGGTCCTTGGTTGGAGTATCAGTCTCAGGAAAGACCCCTGTGCCCAGATTTTTCGGCTCTGTTACTCTCCTTGTGGAGTTCCTGTCCTATCCAGGTCTTACTATTTCTCACTTCTTTCATAAGATTCCCTGCATTCTTCCCAAAGGTTGGCCATAAGTCTCAGCATCTGTTTTGATACCCTGCAGGGTAGAGCCTTTCAGAGGCCCTTTGAGTTAGGCTCCTGTCCTGTTCCCTCTTTTCCTATTCTTCTGATGTCCATCCTCTTAGCCTTACTATATAGGGGTTGAGCAATTTAGCCAGAGTCCTCCTTCTTGATTAATTTCTTTAGGTGTACAGATTTTAGTAGGTTTATCCTCTATTATATGTCTAATATCCCTTATGAGTGAGTATATACCCTGTGTGTCTTTCTGCTTCTGGGATACCTCACTCAGGATGATATTTTCCAGTTCCCACCATTTGCCTGCAAATTTCATGATTTCCTTGTTTATTATTGCTGAGTAATATTCCATTGTGTAGACGTACCATAATTTCTATATCCGTTCCTCAGTTGAGGGGCATCTGGGTTGTTTCCAGGTTCTGGCTATTACAAATAAAGCTGCTACAAAACATAGTTGAGTAAATGTCCTCATTGTGTACTTGAGCATCTTTTTAATATATGCCTAGGTGTGGTATAGCTGGATCTTGAGGAAGTGCTATTCCTAATTGTCTGAGGAAGTACCAGATTGCTTTCCAGAGTGGTTGTACAAGTTTACATTCCCACCAGCAATGGAGGAGGGTTCCCCTTTCTCCACAACCTCTCCAGCATGTGTTGTCAGTTGAGCTTTTTTGATCTTAGCCATTCTGATGAGTGTAAGGTGAAATCTCAGGGTCGTTTTGATTTGCATTTCCCTGGTGACTAAGGACACTGAACATTTCTTTAAGTGTTTCTCTGCCATTCAAGATTCCTCTATTGAGAATTCTCTGTTTAGCTCTGTACCCCATTTTTTTTTCAATTGGATTACTTGATTTGTTGCTGTTTAAATTTTTGAGTTCTTTATATATTCTGGATATTAGCTCTCTTTCAGATAGAGGGTTGGTGAAGAACCTTCCCAATCTGTAGGCAGTAGTTTTGTTCTGACGACAGTGTCCTTTGCTATAGAGAAGCTTTTCAGTTTCATGAGGTCCCATTTATTGATTGTTGCTCTTAGAGCCTGTGCTGTTGGTGTTCTGTTCAGGAAGTTGTCTCCTGTGACAATGAGTTCAAGGCTCTTCTCCACTTTTTCTTCTAAGCCGTTTAAAGTGTGTCTGGTTTTATGTTGAGGTCTTTCATCCACTTGGACTTTAGTTTTGTGCAGGGTGATAAGTATGGATGTATTTGAACTTGTGTTTCTGGGCCATACCTGATTTCTTGAGTTCTTTATATATTTTGGATATTAGACCTCTATCAGACTTGGAGTTGGTAAAAAAAATAAAATCCATTCTGTGGGCCACCATTTTCTCCAATTGACAGTGATTTTTACCTTACAGAAGTTTGCAGTTTCATGTGGTCCCAGTTATTAATTGTCCCATGTATCAGTTGTCTACAGTGCCAACGCCATTCCCTACTTTATTTTCTATCAGGTTCAGTATGTCTGGTTTGATGTTGTGATCTTTAATCTATTTGGACTTGAGTTTTGTGCACGGTGGTAAATAAAGATTTATTTGCATTCATATATATGCAGACATCCAGTTGAACCAGTACTATTTGTTGATGATGTTTTTTTTCCATTATGCAATTCTCTCATGTGCTCATGCATGTAAGGAGTTATGCCTCTGTCTTCAATTCAATCCCATTGATCAACGTGTCTGTTTTTATGACAATACCACATGTTTTTGTTGTTGTTGTTGTTGTTGTTTTGTTTTTTAAATACTTTAGCTCTGTAGCACAGCTTGAAATCAGGGAACGTGATACCTCCAGCAACACTTTTATTGTTCAGGATTGTTTTAGCTCTTCTGGGTTTTTGTTTTTCTATTTGAAGGTGAGAATTGCCCTTTCATGGTCTATAAGAAATTGTATTGGAACTTTGATGGGAATTGCAGTGAAGTTAGAGATTGCTTTTGGTATGATGGTCATTTTTATTATGTAATATTTTTACAAACCTTGAACATGGAGATCTTTTCATCTTCTGATAACTTCTTCCATTTCTTTCTTCAAAGTCTTGAAGTTTTCATCATACAGGTTGCTCACATATTTGGTTAGAGTTACCCCCCAAATATGTTCTATTGTTTGTGGCTACAGTGAAGGTTGCTATTGCAATGATTTTTTTCAGTTCATTTGTCATTGTATATAGGAGGTCTACTCATTGTTTTAAGTTAGTCTTGTGTCCAGCCACTGTGGTGAAAGTGCTTTTCAGCTGGAGGAGTTCACTGGTGAAATTTATAGAGCCACTTATGTATGCTATCATATCATCTGCAAAAATATATGAGAGCTGGTACAGCAATCACAAGCATGGAAGGGCAAATTAGCATCAGGAAGCAATACAGAAACAATGTGTCTGGGGCCTTGGCTCACCCACTGTAGAGTGTGCAAAGTGTTCCATTTCCAGGAGGTTTATATGTTTGTCTCAGGCCCTTTCTGCATGGCTCTTGGTATTGGAATATCCAGGGCCTGTTGACATAGGGGGATAGGCTCTGCTGGAACTGTATTGCCCTGGATGCTATTAATTTTGATCTTAATCTGGCATCTAGTCATCTGGGTTTGGGGTGTTATAGGTTCAGGAGTCCTTGTGAGCTGATCCACAGAGTGCGTGTGGGGAAGAGATGATCCTGCAACTGGTCTGCACACATGGATGAGGGGGAGATGCCATCCCTCACCTATGACTGGTGGGAAACCTGGCCCCAGGGCCATGAGAGCGGGAGGGCCAGACCTGTCCCTCAGCTGCTGCAGCTCTCTACAAAGTGGGCCCTGAGCCTCACCTGAGCAGCACAGTGCAACAGGCTCTGCTAACCTGCTGCATGGCCCCGAGGGCATGAGAGTGGCAGAGATGGCACTGCCCCTGTCTCCTGAGGCACTGGAGGAGCTGACCTTGACAGTACTGGACCCTGGTCATGTGTATGCAGGAAATCTGGAGGTCTGACCAGCTCACATACCTCTCAGGATAAATCCAGGCTATGATCCAGAGCTTTGAGTTGGACACTCCAACATCTACCCCATAGGACTGCTGGAGCACATGAAGGACCCAGTCCTTCTGATTCCTGAGATGGAATCTCAGCATCATTTTGATTTGCATTTTCCTGATGACTAAGGAAGCTGAGCATTTCTCTAAGTGCTTCTTGGCCATTTGAGATTCCTCTTGAGGTTCCTCTATTGAGAACTCTTTGTTTAGTTCTGTGCCCCAGAACTAAATGATTGGGTTATTTTATTTATTGGTGTTTGATTTCTTGAGTTCATTATAATTTTGGGTATTAGCTCTTTGTCAGCTGTAGGATTTGAAAAAATCTTTTTCCAATCTGTAGACTGTTGCTTTGATCTATTGACAGTGCCTTTGCATTATGGAAGTTTTTCAGTTTTAAGAGGTCCTGTTTATTAATTGTTGATCATAGAACCTGAGCTGTTGGTGTTCTGTTCAGGAAGTTGTCTCCTGTGCCCATGAGTTTGAGGCTCTTCTCCAACTTTTCTTCTAATAGATTTAGTGTATCTGATATTGAGGTCTTTGATCCACTTTGATTGGAGTTTAGTGCAGGGAGATAAACATGGATCTACTTACACTTTTTTACATGTAGACATCCAGTTAGATCAGCACCATCTTTTGAAGATGCTGTCTTTTTTTTCCATTGTATGGGTTTGGCTCCTTTATCAAACATCAGTGACCATAGGTGTGTCAGTTTCTTTCTGGGTCTTCCATCAATCCCATTGATCAACAGGTCTATTTCTATGACAATATAATGCCCTTTCATCACTACGTCTCTGTAGTACAGCTTGAAGTCATGGATGAAGATTCTTCCAGAAGTTCTTTCATTGTATAGGATTGTTTTTGCTATTCTGTAATAGCTAAAGTTACATGTCCATGTTTCCTCTTCTATGTGGGTCTTAACTTTTAAACTTCCTCTGTGTGTGCTTCCATCCATATACCACAGAGGACAGGTATATAATGAGGGTCTAGGGTAGCGGAGGGAATTTCCTAAGGAAGGGGAGTTAGAACATAGTGTTATAAGGAGACTGAACGGATGAAATAGGGAGGGAAGTAGTGAAGGGTAAAGGAGGGAATATCGAGAAGGACAACTACTACTTAGGGCCTTTTGAAAAGCCATGTAGAAACCTACCGCTATAGAAGCTTCCTAAAATACATACGTATGTGAAGTGAATTTAAATGGAGTCACCGTGTAATGGGAAAAAATGTCCAAACTAGAAAATCTTTTTTTTTTAAATTTAATTAAATTTTATTTTATTTTATTTTATTTATTTATTTATTTTTTCAATGCAGTTTATTCAGGAACATTGAACAATCCTCGGACCCCGGGGAAAGCCAGCCCACAGCTTAAATAGCCTCTGGGTAGCCAACCCAGGCGTGCCACTAAATCTTATGCCACTAAATAAACACTTCTATTGCAGGAATGTGCTACATCTTGTTGAATCATTAGCCAAAGGTGTCCCATGGACCCTCTTGCTAACATCACAAGCTAATGCAAAGGCTAGAGTTTGCTTTCCACAGCCTGATCCTACTGGTCCTATTGATCCTGATCCTGATTTTACTGCTGAGGGCAATGTTCACATCATCAAACAACAGGTGTCAAGCTGGTTTCCAACTAGAAGCTTCACTCCTGCTGACTAGCATTCATGATACTGGAAGAGTCTGTATTCTACCAGGAGAAAGGAAATTATCCAAACCATGCATGTACTACACCATAAAACAGTAACCTTCTCACAATATAGACTGCTACAACATTGACACAACTGTTACAGGAGGAACTAACAACTTCGACTTCAATTTAAGAGCCACTCCATGAAATAAAACCATACCAGATACTGCTAAAGTCACCAACACTTAAGACTAGGTAGGTCATGGGTGTAAGGGAAAATATTCTATGGGCCTCAAATGACATTTTTCTATACCCGTAGATCAGTGTATTTCTCAATCCTCATCAGAGAAGCTTCTTTCAGTTTATGAAAATTAAAACAGAGACCCTCAAGTGGACAATGTACCCAGAGTGAGAAATATTGAAGAACTTGGTTTTAAAATGGAAGGTTTCTATCAGCTTATTCTGCTCAAGGTTCAGGGACATATTTGGAAGAGGAGCAGAAAGACTAGAAGAGCCAGAGGTGACAGAGGACTCTAAGGAACCCGTTCTTCCAAATCAAACAGAATTGATGCACAGAAGAGCTCATAGAAATAGTGACAGCACACACAAAGGCTGCACAGGTTCATGGTAAGTGAGGTCCTAGCACCGAGAGAGGGAGGTGGACATGGAGTTGTAACACAAACCAAGAAACTATTTTCAATTAATACCTGCTGTAAATACGACAATGGGTTTTCTGCAATGAATGCCACTGGGTGACCTCAGCCGTACCCCAGAGCAACCCCATGTTTTGGTGTTGTTGGCCTTTTGCTTTGCTTGGGCTTTGTGTTGTTGTTGTTTTGATATCCTTTTCTTCAGACCTTTGTTTTGTTGTGTTTGGGGAAGGAAATCACAAGAGAGCAAATATAAAGTTGGTGTGTAGAGGGTGTGGAGGATGCGGGAGGTGTTAGGGGAAGGGAATGACATGATCGAAATCTATTGTATGGAAAAAAAAAAAGACGTAAGAAAGAAAAAGGAAAATAGCATCAGAAAATCAAAATACTCAGGGAGATCTGTAAAGCAACAGCAGGCACTCTAGGTAGTGCTAAGAGCACAGAGTCTACCAGAATTTCCTCATGTCTTTGTCCCAAATATGACACGGCAGACAGCTTTTGCTGTAGTACTTACTGATCTTTTAATATTAATAAAGAATGTGCTTGAAAATTATTCAAAAAGTGATTACTTTGTGTTGTCAGAATTTCTTTTCAAAGCAGTTGTCAGTTTAGGGGGTAAACTGAGGAAAAAGGCCAGAATGGAATTACGTCCAAAGAACCAGTACCCCTTGGGTAATGTGATTTATCCTTCTTACTCACAGAAACTACAATTACAATCAGAAAGTTTTTGGGTTCAGCAAATGACAGAGCACCAGGGAGAAGGCAGCACTGGCCTCAGGGATGGAGACAGAAGGAACCTTTTCCCCTGATAAGCCAAACTCCTGAGTGTTACATCCTGACACCTTGCTTGAGCACAGGGACTTGGGGTTGATAAAAGGGCCTGGTTGGTGCTGTAAGGACAGCTACCCTGAATCCTGCACAGACTGCACAGGTGAGTGCTGCATGTCATGGTGGATGAGGCTGCATTTGATATCAGAAAATCTGTGGAGGGCTGAAGTGTGAGAGAGAAGGATGTGGGCTCCCTGTCACTCTGTAAATGGAAAGTGGCAGGATTCAGGGAGAAGATGGACTATCATTTCCAAACTGCAATCCAGAATTTGTGTCAGTATCCACAAGGAGTGTGTGCGTGGTCAGAGCTGCTCCTTCCCCAGGGCAGGCAGGGGTAGGAGACAGAGGCAGCTGCAGTGCAGCTGGAGTAGGAAGCTCTTGCTCACTCAGATTCTACACAATCTTTGTGTGATTTTCCCTCCAAAGAATGAGAACTTTGATCTGAGTTGTATGACTCTCGGTGACTTCAGTCTTTCCGAGATGAAGCATTCTTTCTTTACCCAATGTAAACCATGTAAACCATGAAATATGAGAATTGTACATAAAACAGACACGGGGGTATACACTAACACTAACAACTGATTGAAAAAATGAATCTTTAATGCATGATGGGAACATTGCCAGGCACTATTCATGCCAGGTCTTTGTCTTACTAAAATACACCTAAATTGCACAAAACATAATTTACATATTAAATAGTTTTTAAAGAAGCCAAATAAATACATGCAAAAGTTATATATATGAATTTAAAAAGGCAGAATTTTGATTCCCACTAGGTGGTCACAAACATGTTCTGTGACTTCTGAACTTTATATCTCCAAAGTTTTCCTTTCAGTCAAGTGTCTAAAATACGTGTAACACAGACTGAGTTGATTGATTCTAAGTGGTGGAAATAAGAAGCTCGTGAAAGCTAATTAAAATGCTCATATATCTTCAAAGAACAGTGGTAAAGAGCACTCACTGCTCTTCTAGATTTCCCTTATTCAACTATCAGCACTCACATGGCAGCTAACAATCATGTGCAAGTCTTGTTTCAGGAATCCAGTGCCTTATTCTGGCGTCTGCAAGCACCAGGCACACAGCAGTGCCTACAACTGCAGGCAGGTGAAACACCCACACACAACAATGACTATTTAAAATAAATAAAATAACATGTAAATGTCTCTCTGACAGCTTCTTGAATTGATGTAAATGAATATTTTTTCTAGTCCTAAAGTGACACTATTCATGAAACAGAGACAGCTTCCTTATTTCAATATGTGTTATATTATCTCAAAGAACCAAGAAGTGTTTATGTAATAATGCACAGGCATAAAGATCATTATAGACGTAAGGCAAATAAAACTTATATACATTGATAAATGTATTAAAGATAGTTCATTATAATCAATGGGTCTCTGGGAGCTTGGAAATTTACCTGTGCATTCAAGAACTCATTCACTGAAATAGTATTCAAAACTGGATTGGCCTCCCAGAACTTTAAGGAAAGAAAACAACCAAATCATCTTTCCTGAATAGCCTTTTAGTTCATCTCTGTGGTTTACATAGGATAGTACAACCATGCCCCTCAGCTAATGGTTTATGCATAAGCTATTTTATATCACCCCATAACAGGCTGTATGCAAGCTAACTGATGAACACTTCTCAGCACAGAGGGATTCATATAAACAGACAGACAGACAACATAGACCTTAGGGTTCAGCGAAATTGTAGGAGACATATTTGTGGCCTGTGGGCAGCACTTAGCTATAAAGGATCATGGCTGGAATCATATTAGGAAGAAAACATGATGTGTTCCCTTGTGGCAGGGTGAGCGCCACTGTTACATTTGCTCAGGAGAAGCTGAAAGCAATTCACAGATAAATTTGGTGAGCAGCAGAGAAAACTAAATTGTAAAAGACAAATAGACATAGCATTCCCACATAAAACTATTTTATGATTTGTGAAAATGGAGTCAAAATGAATACATTCAGATTGTAAGCCTTATTTTAACTTTAAACAGAATGAGAAAACAGAAAAGGGTACAATGTGTAAAATTACACAAATCAGTGTGAGGTGTTAGGTTACTTGTCACTTATAGCAGATAACATTACTGACTGATAAAATCACCAATTTCATGAACCTTGGAATAAAATAGAATGTACCTTTGTATGATGTCCAAAAGAACAATGCGTAAGCTGAGAGCTGAAATTTTATGTTTCCTTGGGACAATGTTCTTAGAGAATTGTCATAAAAAGCACAAAAGTCATGGGGTAAGTTGTCTTTAATACAATCCCACACATGAGATGATAGGGAATAGGAGTTAATTACACTATCCTGCTCAAGGCAAGAAGATGGACACACTGCTGTCCTACCTAATTAATCTATGTGTTATTTATTGTCAAGGTCAGTTCAGAGTTGGAGACAAAGAAAAGCCACATGACTTTCCCTCGAAAGCAACCCCATCTGGACAAGTATTTCAATTCTTTGAAGAGCTACAGTTTTCTATTACCTTAATATTTTCTTTACAGATGAGTGTGTACATGATGGCAAAGTAGATCTGAGAAGAGAGATATCTCAACTGATACTCAATATCATGGCTTAGAAACTGAGTGATGCTGTCCTTTGTGTAGATGTTCTCGTGGGAAAGATTTAGGGATGAAGAACATAGAGAACACTCTCTGGAAAGGCAGCGAAGGCATCAGCCTGGGGCTCATGTCCAGTTGTCATCCTCGTGTCCATGTCAGTCAAAGCAAGAACAGAAGTTCCAAGAACAAAATGAGGCATCTCTAAACAATGAACTCGATGCATTATATATAATATGCTGCACAGGTCACTGAAGAAAACAGAAAACCCACAGGCATGAACTATATCATCGTTATTCCCTTATGTTTCTCAGAAGGTTTTTCCTAGTTTTAGCCATGAAGATAATTTGGAGTGACCTCATCCAGAGAATTATTTTCATTTCACTTACAGGACTTGGAGCTTTAGGGAACACCTTTACATTTGTGAGACATGTGTCTGTTTTCATGGGTCCTGAGAGAAAAAATATAGATGTTATTCTAATCAACTTGACTTTTGTAAACACAATTACTATTTATTGCATTGGAGTCAGATATATGGCCACAGGTTTTTACATCAGAAACTTCCTAGGTGATGTTGGCTGTAAAACTACATTTTATCTAGAAAGGGTTGCCCGTGGCCTTTCCTTCTGCACCACCTGTCTCCTCAGTGTGGTCCAGGCTGTCACCATCAGTCCCAGGACCAGACTTTGGAGAAAGCTCAAACCACAGACTGTATGGCATGTTCTAGCCTTTCTCCTTCTGTTTTGGGTCTTTAATTCCCTGATAGGCTCCAACTTTCTCCACTACATCACAGCAGACAGTAGCATGAACAGGTCTGGAGTTGGGATATATAGTAGATATTGCTATATGCTGCCATCCAGGCACACAATTAAGTGGCTTTTCCTCTCTCTCATGACTCTTCGGGATGTCACTTTTCAGGCTCTCATGGGCTGGAGCAGTGGGTCTGTGGCTCTCCATCTCTATAAACATTACATACATGTCCTTACCTTCACAGCTCCAGGTCTGCACATAATTCCAGGCCAGAAATCAGAGCAACATGTAATGTTCTCACTTTCATGACCTGCTTCCTTTTCTTTTATTGGTCAGATTTTATTTTCTCTCTCTACTTAGGTACCACAGTGACACATGACTCCACAATACAAATTATTGAAACATTTTTAGTCCTTAGTTATGCTGCTCTCAGTCTCTTTGTCCTGATCATCAGGGATGTTCATCTTGTTAAGCCCTGCTGTGGCCCATAATAAATTCTTTTTTGCATGCAGTTCTTTATGATCTAAAGCTTTATACCGTGGAATGGCTTTGCTTTACCATTCTAATGTATCACGGCAATAAACTGATTGAGAGAATAGATTATTTCTTTTACAGACAGCTTGTCTTAGATAATTCAAGACTGCTTTGGACTCTAGGAAGCTGGAAGGGATTCTTATTATCCCACCACTTCACCATTTCTATCATGCAGTTTAGCTTTCTGCATGCATCATGAGGAAATGCAGGAGGCCATGCAGTCACCCAAAATTAGAATTTTATTTTCCTCATGCCAGAGTTTAACTTTTACAAGGACTTGCAAACTTTTCCTGCCTTCTTGTTTCTTCTAATGTACTTCTAACTCATCTCCTTATTTACACAGGGTCTGTTTCTGACATGGACTCTGTTGCCTGCTCTTTGATCAATTCCCCCTGGCACAGTGGTCTTGACAGGCCACAGAGGAAGATGGTGCAGGTAATCCTGATGAGACTTGATAGGCTGGAGTCAGATGGTAGGAGAGGAAGCTCCCTCTTTCTGAGGACTAGAGGAAGGAAAGAGGATGTAAGAAGAGACAGAGGGTGGGGCCAGGAGGTGACAAGGGAAGGATCTACAATCAGGATGTAAAGTGAATAAATTACAATACATGAATTTAAATAAATAAATAAGAAAAACAACCCCCCCCCAACCAAAGCACTGACTCTATCCCAGAGGCTATTCTAAACCAATGAACAGGAGAAAAGTGAATAAGAAGGATGTTGGGAAATATTTTTTATCTGAAGGCCTTTTGCAAAGTGGAGAAGACCAGGGAAAGAAGAAGACAGCTAGTAAAAGTTGCCAGCAAAAGCACTAAAGAATGGCTAAGAATAAATACTGTAAGGCAATTCCAAATACTGTAAGAAATTCATATGTGGTCACAAAATAAATAAGAACTCTCAGGGGAAATGTCATCTTTCAGAGATTCTCATCAAGGTTTGGAAGATAAGCTCCACAGGAGAACCTTACTCTTGTGCACAGTGCTGTGTAAAAATGTCTCAGGAACATTGTTCCACAGCTGCTGGCTCTTGCTTCCGTTCACTTTTTAGGGCTTACACAGAACACGCATCATTTGCTAGGTCACCTGCTGACCCCTGAATGCCAGCCATGCACTCAGAGTTTAGGGCTCCACATGGGGTGCAGCTGTGGTCATAGGGATGGCAGTCCTGAAGGCACAGAGGGGAGCTGCCTGCTGAAGCTCATACTGTGTTTTCTTGTGTGGCAACAGGACATTGGGCCTCTGAGGACTGCATAGCCTCCATCCCAGGCATATACTGAGGGTCCAGATATAACTTCGACTGCACACCATCCAGCATACTCGTCCTGCAGGCTTCCGAGGGAGGCTCCTGTCAGTGCCCTGTGTGCACTGACTGTGTACTGTGGTGTAGCAAAGGGGTTTTGACCAAAGCTGTCCATCAGCAACCTGTAAGAAGTGGAAAAACCTCAACAGTTACTAAGAAATACAAAATAGCATCTGGCGGGGCACCAAGACCACACTAGTTTACTGGTCAAAGTTGACCTCTCCAAAAGAACACATGAAACACTCCTACCTTGAAGTTTTTGAAATAGTGATGAATCTTCACTAAATTTTAATGTCTACCTAGGTTAAAAACTGCCTTGTGGAGAATGGCTGCCTAATATTTGTGAGACATGTGTACACCCCACCTTTAAGACTGAGAAAAGCATGTAGAAATTGCTGTCATCCTCTTGGCATTTTCTGATGTGATCATTAATCGTAGCAAGGGATTGAAGACATAGCCATAATGCTTTATTTTAGAACCATCCTAAGAGATACAGGTTGTAAAACTGGTTTATCTGGCGAGGACGAAATTGTGGTTTATCTGCAGCACCTCCTCAGCAGGGTCCAGGCCGTCATTATCAGTCCCAGAACTACTCTTTGGACAAAGCTCAAACCATAAACAGCTTAGCAAGGTCTTCCCCTTTTCCTCCTCTTTTGACTGGTTAATATTCTCATAAGCTCCAACTTGCTCTGCTACATCAAGGTAGGCGCTGGCTTAAACAGTTCTCCAGCTGCAACAATCATAAGCCATTGCTCTATGCTGCCATGAAGACAAATAACCAGTGGCACTTTCTCTCTCTTATGACTCTGTGATGTCATCTTTCAGAGTCTGATGGGGTGGAGCAATGGTTCCATGGCTTTCCATCTTTATAAGCATCACAATAATGTCCTTTACAGCTCCAGGTTTGCAAACAATTCCCCTCTGGAAAGCTACCTGGAATGTTCTCATTCTTAGGACCTGTTGGGTAGATTTTATTTTCTCCATCTACACAGGTTTCACAGTGATATATGATTCATTTTACTAAATATTAAACCATTTTTAGAATGTGGTTATGTCAGTTTCAGCCCCTATGTTCTGATTCGCAGAGATTTGCATGTTTTTAAAGTCTTGTATGCTGACTGAGAAGTGTAGAAATTATATTCTGTGTCTATTCTGTATGAGCTAAAGGTATGTACATGGTAAGCAGCTTTGTCCCGATGAATTTTAGTTGTGGGGACATAACATTTGCTTTATAGCTTAGGCTGACCTGGCTCTAAGCACAGACTGATCTTGAGCTGCCTCAGCATCCCAAAGGCTGGATTACAGCCATTCCTCACCAAACTGTCTTAGTGTTGTAATATATCACAACTTTAAAATAAATATTATAATAGCTCTTTTTCTTTTTTAAGTTTAGTTATTTATGCACTTTACATCCTAATCATAGCCCCTTCCCACCTCTCCTCCCATCTTGTTCTCCTTCTGTTTTCCCCATATCCTCCCTCCACTCCCCCTCAGAAAACAGGTGCCACCTACCACCACCTTCCCATCCCAGTACATCAGGTCCTATCAGGACTGAGCTCATCCTCTACCACAGTGGCCTGGCAGGCAGCCCCATCAGGGAGAAGTGATCAAAAGGCATGTAAAGTCAGAGATAGCCCTCGCTCCTTGCTAGGAGACTCATATGAGACCAAGTGGTCCATTGAGTATATAGGTCTGACGGGAGCCAAAGCTATCTATGGAAGCCAAAGTCAAAGCTATCTAGTAGAGACAAAGGTATCTGCTGAAGCCAAAGTCAATTAGTGAGCCAAAGCTATCTAGTGGAGACAAAGGTAGTTACTGAAGCCAAAGCCAAGTGGAGAGCAAAGGTCATTTAGTGGAGACCTAAAGCTACTTAGTGAAAGAGTTATCTAAGACCCTAAATCATGGGTGATAGATTGTGAGGACATCCATTTGTTATAGAGCATCTGTAAGATATCTTAAGAAAACATCCTTATGGTATCTTGCAGATACAATGGTTAACCCATGAAAGCACTCTTCCTATTTCCTGCAGCAGTAGATTAACCTTCCCCTTTTCCTGCCTTCTCCCTATATAAGCTGGGTAAAACTTTCTAATAAATGAGGCTTTGATCAGACAAACAGACTTGGCCTTCATTTCTTGCTCTTCTCGTCCCTACCCCCCATTCCTTCCAATCTCCACCTTAGGAACCCCTTGAAGCCCTGTGGGTTGGGGCATAGGTCCAGTCCATACATAGTCCTTGGCTGGTGATTCAGTCTCTACAAATCCCTCTGGGCCAGGTGAGTTGGGGTTGTTGGTTTTCTTGTGGAGATCCTGTTCCCTCTGGTCCTTTCATCTTTCCTACCACTCTTCCACAAGTCTCCCTTCTCTGTCCAATGTTTGGCTGTGAGTCTCTGCATGTGTTTCCGTCTGCTGCTAGGTGGAGCCTTTCAACAGACAGCTATGCTAGGCTCCTCTCTGCAGGCATAGCAGAGTGTCACTAATTGTTTGAGGGGTTGGTTCTCTCCCATGGTGTGTCTGCGCATTATTTGGACAGTCCCTCAATCTCTGCTCTATCTATATCCTTGCACATCTTGTAGCAGGGTAAGTTTTGGGTCAATGTTTTTGCACATAAATTGATGCTCCCTCCTTCTGCTTGGAGTCCTGTCTGGTTAGATGGTGGCTTCCTCTAGATTTTTTTTTTCTTAATAAGCCAAGTATATGCAATCCTAAGACCTCTTGAATGTTTCTACAATTGTAGAAAGTGGATTCTTACCACCTTCCCATTCTACCATGCCTGTCGTGTGACTTTTAGTCTTTATCATTAGCACTGGGAAAAATACTGGAGGCAAGACTTCTGTAAGAAATCGTTTTTCCCCAGAGCCACAGCAGGAGAGCAAGACAGGGTAAGTAGGGGTGAGAAGATGACCTTATCTGAGCTGAGGTTCATAGTGAGACTAGCGAAGTCACCACAGCCCAGCAAATTTGATCAACAACTGTTTGGTATTGCTAAGTTCCAAAATTGAAGAAAACTAATGTTGATGCTGTTGACAATTATAACTAGGTTAGACCTTCAAGTACTACCACATGAATCTCTGGCAAACTGTGTCCCTCAAATTTTGCCATCACATGTGTGGAGACAAGAGTGTCACTGGCACAAGGATGTGGAAACAACTCACTGGTGCTTCCACCTCTCAGTTCCAATCAGTCACTGTGGTCTATACTGATCATTATGTGCCAGTCAGTCACTGTGGTCTATATGATCACCATGTTCTTTAGGTCTCTCCTGCCCACCTCCTTGGTATCCCAGAATCCATCATCCCTGAGCTGTGCTGGTTCATCCTGTGGAGCTGCAGACAAGGGGACCACAATACTGAGGGCTCAGAGGGAATTTTTTTTGGTAGACCCAAATTGGCACAGCCTTTTCAAACAGCAGGACATTGGGGGCCTTAATAACGCCACAGCTTTGGGCCCAAAAGACCTGGAGGATCCAGAAAGCACCTGGATCTGGAAGTCCTCAAGACATTGCACTGTAGTCATCCCAGGGAGGCTCCTGCCTGCTCTGAGCTGTGTGAGTGTCACTCCTAAAGGGATGGAGGACCATGAAGGGCTATTCACCAAAGCAGTTCCTCCCCATGATAAAGAAAACAAACAAACAAAAACCAAACAGTTCTTGCAGGGAATGGGTTTAACTGCTTTCTCTGCAGCTGAGTACTGTTTCTGGCTTGGTGTTTATGTTTCTCTCTTGAGAGCAAACAGAGCACATTCCTATACCAAAGACAGTGGAACATAGGTGTGAAGGCTCTATATTGGCACAGACTAAGCATTTTAACGAGTTGTGTACATGAGATCTTCATCAGTGGGGCTTTGCTATCAGTTTGTGGAGAGAGCCTACAGTCCTGCAACAGCCTGAGTTGTTTGGGGATTCCCATTGGGCCCATTTGGCCAACAGCTCTTACTTTTAATCCACCCTGCAGTAGTTAGTGCACAACTTAGTCTCTCCGTGCCAAGATTGCCTATTCAATACATGGTTATGGAGATCCTGGTTTGTTCACAAGCTGTCCTTTCATTTACAGAAAAAAATATTTTTATCTTCTACCGTGTGTCAGCTTCGCCCACATGTGCGGCACACGTGGAAGAGTGAGAGCTGTGACCTTGAACTCATCTCCCAAGGCAACCCTGTGGTGTTTTCTCTTCAAGAACAAAATAATGATTCCATCATTTCTAATCTCAGTCCTGAAAACACATTTATTTACATCATTTTGCATCTGGGATAGGAAGGTACTCCTAAAAACTAGAATGAAAAGTATCTGGAATGACCACTCCTGGGTACACAAAATTTTCAAAAGTGCCCTTATATTTTATAATAAGTAAGGATTGCTTTGAGAATAAGGCCAATATAGGAGGGCATTTATATTTTAAGTACCATGTGATAATCAATGTATTTAATGTGCAGGAATGAAAGAATCAGTTACAACAAAACCTTCACTAGAAACGGACACAGGTAGATGAGGAAGTCTAAACTTATCCTGGTCCATGGTTGGGAATTGCGTGGGAAACAGAGCATCATCTGTTCTACTCCTGTCTAACAAGAGAGTTAAGAAAGAAAAGGAAGACAGTTGCTCTGTGTGTCAAAATCTGGTCCCCAGGCGGGTCCCAACTTAACACTTTGGGAAGATGGAAACCAGTCTGGAGATACAGGAAGCTCAGTACACAGAAACTGGTTAGTTATTCACTTTCTCACCTCACATCCTTCCTCTTAAAACAACAAACCCTAATTAAGCCTGAAATAACTTCTGAGCAAAACAGATGTAGTAACTGTGGGGACAGAGGGAAGCTGTACTTCAGGGACTGAGGCCCTGCAGAGGCTCTTCCTTCCCTCTGACACTGTGACAACAAGAAACTTGAAGTCTGTAATACCTAAAGGCAAACAAGAGCCCCACAGATCCAGACAGTACAAATATGACCTGGGAAGTGTCACCTTCCCAGAGCTGCTCCCGAGCCTGTCTGCACCACAGAGGTCCAGGTGAGTCCATGAGGTAAGATCATTCTCAGTTGTGTCATGGAGAGTTTCACTAAAGCTGAAGTCTCTCTGACGAAGCCAGGGAGTGGTTGAGAGAATCTGTGAGACTTGGGTCGTCCAGTTTCTTTGTGGCCATAACAAGATTGGTTCCTAGCTCCAAAACAATCAAAGGAGATGACTTCCCGAAGACAGAGAAATGGAACAGAAATGCTGAGGCATCACTATCCATCCTCAGGTTGAAGCATCATGAAAAAGTTCTGGGTGGGTCTTTGCCTAAGGTTGCCTTTTTAAAGTAATCAATAAGATACATAAAAATTTCAAAAGTCTATAAAAATTTTGAGGCAGGGGCTGGATATACGTCTCAGAGGTTAAGAGCACTTGTTGCTTTTATATAGAACTTGGGTTTTTCTCAGGACCTACATTATACCTCACATCCATCTGAAACTATAGTTTGAGGGCATTTATAGTTCTGGGGCTTCTCCTGGCCTGCACAGGCACCAGGCATGCATGTAACACACAGAAGACATACCTACAGAATAAACACCCCCACACATTAAACAAGTAAAACAAACAGGTGAATAAAGCAAAGAAACTTGAGACAGGCCAGATGATACATTCTTGTGACACCAACACTAAGGCACAGAGGCAGTAAAATTACATATTGGAGGCTAGCCTCTGTTACACAGGAATACCTTGTCTTAGAAACAAGACAAAACAAATAGAAAACATTGCATTCAGTATCCACATTTCTTAGCATCATGACTCTGACCTATTATTACTATTGCTGCTTATAAAATTTGTACTTTTTAATTTTTAGTGACCTCTGTATTTCAAGTTGGCAAGTGTTTTTTTCTTAAACAATGTGTTGGTACTCTCTAAACACATTTATGATGAACTTGAAGGTGTTTGTTAAAGTCTTTTGATTCTATCACGTAATATTATGCATACTTGTAAGAACGTTTCAATCATTAAATGCCTGGTGGATAAAGAGACATATAAACAATTAAGGCTGAAAATTGTCATTTCTGTCATTGAAAATTCCTGCTGTGAAGGATCCAGGTTGTGGACTAGTACATCCTAAAACAGCCCATCTTAATTTTATCCCAGTACTAATCAACAAGGAACAAAATTTTAAGTTTGCTAATTGTTATGGAAGAAAGCACTAAGTATCTCAAGGTCCTAGGATTAGACCCAGATGTGTATTATTTATATTTTTAAATGGAAATCATATGTTTTAAACTAGTTCTCTAAAGTAGTTTATAAGATAATCTAGGAGAGGGGTCATCTCTACCTCCCTGTGAGTCTTCACTTCCATTAGAAAAGAGAAATTACTTAGGACATGCCCCAGAGTCTAGCCTCAAGTAGGAATCAGGCCATTAAAGTTTGGAGAAAAGAAAAAAAGTGTTAGACTAGTGGGGATCACTAGTCTAAACAAATGGAAAACATTTATTATTTTTCCATCAGGACTAGAAGTGAAAACATTGTAGGGATTTCTACAGATTCCATTCTCTAAGTTAATATTTAATAATTATTCCAAATCTAGTAACAAATGTAGTATGTTGATATAGTTGCTATTAAGTCCTGGATCATTTTTCATTACATGCAGATATAAAGAATGGGGTGGTGATTTCTAGGATGCAGTAGAACAGGGGATAATTACCCCTTTGTCAGAGGAACAATTGAAAAGCAGTCATGAGGCAGCATGAACCCACAAGGCTAAGTTCATGCAGGTCACATAGGAGATCATCAGGACACAGATGATCAGGACACATTTAAGGAATCCTGTGAGTTTAGAAGGAAGAAGAGCAGTGAACAGAGCATTCTAAGTACTCAGAACACACACAAACAGATGGAACCACTGAAGCATCCAGATTCCTCCTATTCTAGGAAAGGTGCCCAAAGCATACCCTAAATCCCTGAGAAATGAGAATGGAGTCCCCAAACACAAAGAATAGCATTCTGCCAAGGTCCGAGTTCTGGAATCAGCTTAGACTGATGCAGAACAGAGCAGCCTGCCTGACAAACAGGTTGGCAAAGAAACAGGAGAAGTAGGCTGCAAAGGCAACTGCCATAACTGCTGCTCACAGGGCCCTGCAGATACAAAGGCCACCCTGACCTCTTAGATGAGGGAATCCCTGCTCACACCAGTACGCCCCATTTTACTGTGCTCTATGCAGCCAATACTGAGGACCCATAACTCAAAAATGCACTTATTTCACGGCAGCACCTCATCAATCCCCTTCTTCCATACAGAATGCAAGCAAAGTGAGAGACAGAGAGACTGACTCTCAGCCATACCAAAAAAAGACTCTAACACCAAACCAGCTGTAGGCTGTGAAGTATACTCCATATTTCCCAGCTCTTGTGAGCTGTCACTCATGCTGAGGTGGGCCTCAGTAACACAGATGTCTTTATGTCATCCTATAAGCAACCCCTGACTTGTAAGTAACCCCAAGAAAACTCCTTGGTTCACCAAGCTGGACTTTTGTGGTATGTGTAATTAGGTCTTGCTTGGGATCCCAATCTGGGGTGAGTAGTCATATGTGTTGCACCTATCCAGGAAAAGTTTTGTCACACAACAGGGAGACACCAGATTGGCACTCACAGATGTGATAAAAAACAAAAACAAACAAACAAACAAAAAAAAAACCTCTCAACTAGGCACGAAAACACATGTAGTAACTCCAGCCCTTGGGAGGTGAAGGCAGGAGCTTTTGAGTTAAAGTTTATCCCTGCCTACATACCAAGTTCAAATTCAGCCTGGATTACATAAGACCCTGACTCTAAATAAATAAATAGAATGATAGATAGGTAGGTAGATAGATAGATAGATAGATAGATAGATAGATAGATAGATAGATCCCTCTCTGATTTAAGTCTGAGAGCCATTTTGCACTGATAAGGGTAAAAACAGCCCATTGCCAACCAGGTTTGGAAAAAAAAAAAAGCAAAACAGACTTCAAGTTTAACTAAAACCATAGTTTGTACCAAATTCATGCTGCAGCTTCAAAATCCCATCAGGACCTCTGTCTGATCACATCTGGCAGTGAAACCCCAATCTGCTTTAATATAAGAAATGACTATTGGGATCCCTGACACACTCATTGTCCTTCCTCCATAACGGCCGGTAACAACCCACCAGTCCTGTTTCCTAGTACAACTGGATCAACATATTACGAATGGTCCCTGGAGTCTTAGCTGTCCCCAAGGTCACTCCCTGAGAACCCAGACCTTTGCTAAATCCCTTCTAGTCAGTGCAGGGTTCCTCTGGAGCACTGTTCCTGGTGACAGTATTAATTATATTTCTTTTCAGGCTAGAGACTTCTTCCTGGATGTTTTGACTGACTTAGGATTTAACTGTGAATCCTATATGTAAAAGTTAGACATTTCCACTCAATACTAAGGACTATAAGATATCACTGAAATTTTTGTTTTGTTCTGTTTGTTTGTTCATTTTGTTTTTTGAGACAGGGTTTCTCTGTGTAGCCTCAGCTGTCCTAGACTTGCTTTGTAGAGCAGGCTGGCCTCAAACTCACAGAGGTCCACCTGCCACTGCCTCCTGAGTGCTGGGATTACAGGCATGCGCTACCATGCTTAGGGTTATCACTGAATGTTTTTAACAGTGAAATAATAGTCAGTTTACAACTTATAAATAACTTTCTGGGAAAAGATGGTATAGGTTATCAAAGGTATAAAACTTAGACTCTGAAAACAACTCTGGAAATTATGTTCCTCCAAATGCAAGGTCAAAAGAAATACTGATCAAAGTAAAAAATGCTATGAAAGTTGAAATGTGGCTAAATCTGTGAGAAGTTGAAGTTGAAGCAACAGGACTTCTCAAGGGTCTTGTGTGTTCACTGTAGAAAAGGAAGATAGATAAAGCATGTGTCCTGGACATTTGTAACTTCACAATGAGGCTATGAGAGGGTGAAATGAAATAATGATGGACACATTGAATTGGGTTCAATTCATCCATGCTAAAATTGACTATAGGTGATACATATAAAGGTTTCCAATAAGTATATAGGGTTTACTACTATGCAATAATATTAATAAAAATAATACACTGAATCAAATACTGAGCTTTTTAAAATATTAGATATGAGGATACAATTAGACTAGTGCAATGACCCACAAAGCATACCACCAAAGTAGGAATGGAGCCTTGGGATAAAAATCTCCTCCATTGAATATGTTTTTATTCCCCTCATATAGCAAAAAAGAACCATGGCATGAACTGTGTTCACAGATAGATATCATCATTACTGGTTACTTGTTCAAAAAGGTGGTTGCTGGAACCAAGTATTTCTGACCATGAAGAAAGAAACCAGGAGTTTAAAGGTCATACCTACCAGAGGAACAGTCTAATCCATCTAACAGAACCAGGTTCCATGGCAAACACATCTGTTTTGTGACTTATGTTTGATTTGGGGCAGGTGCTGAGAAGAGCCTGTACTCCTTACTCACATCCACTCATCATTTGCAAATATCTATATGACACAGGCTGCAAGAATCTTCTTGCTTTTAAGATGTATTTGTTTTATGTGTGTATTTGTTTTGCCTGCATGTATGTCTGTACACCAGCAGCCCACACTTTGTAATGAGATGAGAGGACACACCAGATCAGCTAGAACTAGAAATAGAGATGCTTGTTAGCCATCCTATCGGTATGGAGAACTGAATCAGAGTCCCCTACAAAAGCCATGCTAATCCAGCTCTCTAGTCCACACAGAACTGTTATTTATATGGCCAGTGAGCCTAGGAACCATTTTTTCCTGCACAGGCACACTCTTCACAGTGGTGCAGGCCATCACCATCTGAACCTGGAACCACCAGTTGAGGAAGCTCAGACTGAGATCTGCATGAAAGTTCTCTCCTTGCTCTTCTTTTGCACTCTCAAATTCTATGCAAGCCTGAGCCTCAATATTCCATCAGAAATGCCAGAATGAACACAATAAATTAGTAAAATTAATAATGTTTGAAATTCTTTTCCACCTCAGAAAAATAAACAGCATTTTTCTTGCATTCATAATGTAGAGAGCTACTGTGCTTTGCTGTGCTCTGGGCAAGCATGGTATTTCATAAGCATATCCTCTATCTTGAGACGAAAACAACAGTTGAGTTTGAAGTTGCCCAAAGGGATCTACATCTGGTTCTTTGTTTCCTTTCCATAGATTGCAAGCATTTTCTCTATTTTACATTTTCTCCTTAGAAAATGACGTCATTCTTTTTTGGCTGGTTGGTTGGATGGTGGCTGGCTGGTTGATTGGTTTTTCCAGACGGGATTTCTCTGTGCAGCTGGAACTCACTCTGTAGACCAGGCTGACCTGGAACTCACAGATCCTCTTGCCTTTGCCTCGTGAGTGCTGGGATTGAAGGTGTGTACCACCACACCTAGGAGTAATATTCAGTGTTTAAGAAAAACTAACTCTCAGGTAGTTTGTTCTCGTCCCTGTCCTGCTGATTCTTAGAACTGGACATGTGGCTGGATGCTGGGATACTCAGGAGGAGGCAGACTTTGTGGCGACAGTTTCTTTTATCTCTTGGTAAGCAAGGAAGTGACAACTGCTTCTGTCATGCTGTGTAGAAAGGAATAGCATTCTGCAGTAGCTTCAGTTCTCAGGAAACAGACCCACGGGCCTGACACAGAAGTAAGAGAAAACTAGAGGGAGACAGAAATCTGCTTCTCTATCCTGTACCATCTCAAAGGGAATTTATTCTGGTGTTTGTGGGGCAGAGCGAGAAGCCCCACAATTCAAGCAGCAGGGAACTAGAGACTTGGTAAACTAGCAAACTCTGTTAAAATGATTGACATGTTTGTCCTTCGTCGTACGATTTCCATTCTCAGTACCTGATTCAGCAGATGCAGCTGCTATTTGAAAGTTACAATATGAAGAATGTGACATTACTGCCTCATTATTTTATTGATACAATAAAAGTGCCAACATTATAGGCTAATTTTTGATCTATTAAAATATTGTAAGTATCTATCTTCATTAATAGATTTTATGGATTTTATAAAAGATGGTGACTTCAAAGCAGCTATAAGGAAGTTCAATATAAATCAATAGAAGAACAAGACAAGAATAATATTTTATGTGTTTTCATTATTTTTCTATTGATGTGATTAAAAAACACATGACCAAAAACAATCTGGGGAGGAAAGGGTTTATTTTATCTTACTACTAGAGGAAGCTGATCGTTCAGGGAAGTCAGGGCAGGAAGTCAAGGAGGGAACCTGGACAGAGGAACTGAAGCTCAGGCCATGGATGAATACTGTTACTGGCTTTGACCCAGTCTGGCTTGGCCTTCTCAGTCAATCATCAATGAAGAAAATGCAGCACAAGCTTGCCAACAGGCCGACCTGGTGGGGAGATTTTCTCAGCTGAGGTTCCTGACTCCCAAATAACACTCCAGCTCGAGTCAAGTTGATATTACACTAGGCGGCACACCTGGGCATGTGGACCTATGCTACAGAAGACACATAGCAGAGAAAACCAGTTCGAAGTCTTCCTCCACGGTCTCTGCTTTAGTTCCATCTCCAGGTTGCTGCTTTATTTTCCCTCTAGGATGGGCTGTGATGTGGAACTAACTCTGTAGAAAACACTTTTCTCTCTAAATAGTTTTTCTCAATGTTTTATCACAGCAACAGAGATACCGTGTGTTAAATCGAAAGATGAATGTTTAAAAAAAAAAACCTGACTGAAACCTTCTATATAGTCCCTAATTTGAAAACATAACTCCATTTAGCAAAATAAACATTTAGGGAAAAGCTGCAATTTGTTAGTAACTCAAAAGTGATTTGTCTAGGGCTTAAACATAGACTGGGATAAAGGATCTAGGAAGCACCTAGACAACTCACAGAAAGTTATTTATTTGATGTTGTCTTAAACACTATTTCTGAAGAGTTGTAAACAAAGGTCTACTTGCCAGAGACAGAAAACCAAGGGTAGACCAAAGCATAGACACCACCAAAGTACAACTTGGTAAACAAGTAGGTGTTGCAGGATGTTTCTCTATGCTATGTATTCAAAAGCTGAATGTACCCAAAGACATGTGTGCAGTCCAGACCTCGGCATTCTCATTATTATGAAGCATCTCCTGTCTTGGTATGTCCTCACCCTTGTTTTCCATCACATTTTGATTGGTCAAATGAAGAGCTAAATGGCAATAGCTGGTCTTGACAGTTAAGACAGGATTTCTGGCATTCAGGGACAGAGAGAAGGTCTCAGGTGGGGACTGGGGTATCACCATCAGAACAGGGATGAAGGAGGTGCCAGAGTGAAACTAATATGGCAAGCACAGGGCCATATGGCTCAGAAGTAGGTCAAACCCAATTGTTGGGGTAGAATAGCTAAGTATCTGCTTACCTATACTGTCTGAAGCTTTTAATAAATATGTCTCCATGTCGCTAATAAGAGCAAGGGCAGGCCTAGAAAAACCTTGAACTTTACAAATGAGTTTTATTTTGGTTACTTAATATGTGTATTAATGGGGGAAGAGTTACAGTACACAGATGGCTCAAAGAAAACTATATCACTAAAGCTTACTTTAGCAGGAACGACGGCTCACAAAAGCTGAAGATCTGTAATATACTGCACATCCGGTAAACAGCTCAACAGGTTGAAAGGTGTCTTGTCCAGGTGATGTCTTGTCCAAGGGTGTCAGCCCAGTTCGTCTGACCTGTTCCTAGCAACTTGGCTGGTCTCTGCATCTTTCAAGCAACCAGACTTGTCTGTGAGCATCTTTCAGTAATCTGTTTATATATACAGATGGAGGGGCAGGGACTAGTGAGTAAGCCAGTTTCAGGGACTTCCTGAAACTCTCAAGTTGTTTACATTGGAAGAATGAGCCTCCCTGAAGGATGGAATGTTTCACAGGGCTCCCCTAAAAACATACTATTCTTTTAACTCCCTTTTAACATCCCGTGTCTAAGGAGCCTCCCTCCATGGAGGTTTTAATCTTAGAGAAGCAGCCACAGAACAGGTGTAAAGAGTGAATAGGAAGAGGCATCTGAAGCTATGCTCAGGATCACATTGGTTTTGAAACTGATTATGCAATACTGTCCATAGTGAGCATTTATCTAGGAAGGAAATGATCATGTAATTATACGTCTGAGGTTGCTCAGAGATTCATCATGACAACAATAAATTTAGTAAAAATAGGCTTTAATAATACTGGCCAAGATGAACCAGAGAACTCTCTGGATTTTGCCTTGGCTATTGTTAGTCTAATTATTTGAAAGGCGAAATTTACAAAATTATAGTTTTGGGGAGCCAGGTTACCTCATCCTGACCGGCTACAAGCAAAGCATTGTTTCCTAACTGGTATCCAGCAGGTACCTCAACCATGCCATGAAGCTAACATTTCCTACAAACAAGAACTTAGCAGTTATCCTTGTAATATTGTAACCCATTACTTTTTAAGAATAGTGAAGCAATATAATATTTTCCAGCAATCAGTAGTTTTAAGAATAACACAACTGCACTGGGAAGTTGTCTATTTTGGACAAGTTAGCTGGCAGGGTACATACAAGATAGGAGCAACTTACTCATGGCTTACAAGTTTAAAACAATCTTGTTTTTTATTTTATTTTTATTAATTACAGTTTCTTCACTTTGTATCTTCCTTGTAGCCCCCTCTCTTTTCCCCTCCCAATCCCACTCTCCCTCCTCCTTCTCTACCCAAGTCCCTCCCCAAGTCCACTGATGGGGGAGGAGCTCCTCCCCTTTCTTCTGATCCTATTTTATTAGGTTTCATCAGGACCGGCTGCATTGTCTTCCTCTGTGGCCTAGTAAGGCTGCTCCCTGCTCCCCACTCAAGAGGAAGTGATCAAAGAGCAGGTCAGTCAGTTCATGCCAGAGACAATCCCTGTTCCCATTACTATGGAACCCACTTTGACACTGAACTGTCATGGGCTACATCTGTTCAGGGGTTCTAGGTTATCTCCATCAATGGTCCTTGGTTGGAGTATCAGTCTCAGAAAAAACCTCTGTGCCCAGATTTTTGGCTCCTTTGCTCTCCTTGAGGAGCTCCTGTCCTATCTAGGTCTTACTATTTCCCATAAGATTCCCTGCATTCTGCCCAAAGGTTGGCCATAAGTCTCAGCATCTGCTTTGATACCCTGCAGGTTAGAGCTTTTCAGAGGTGCTCTGAGGCAGGCTCCTGTCCTGTTCCCCCTTATCCCCTTCTTCTGATGTCCATCGTCTTATCCTTTCTGAATGGGTATTGAACATCTTAGCCAGAGTCCCCCTTCTTGATTAGTTTCTTTAGGTGTACAGATTTTAGTAGGTTTATCCTATATTATATGTCTAATATCCACTTATGAGTGAGTATATATCCTGTGTGTCTGCTTCTGGGATACCTCACTCAGGATGATATTTTCCAGATCCCACCATTTGCCTGCAAATTTCATGATTTCCTTGTTTGTTTTTTTTCTTTGTTTGTTTGTTTGTTTGTTTCGTTTCATCACTGAGTAATATTCCATTGTGTAGATGCACCACAATTTCTGTATCCATTTCTCAACTCCTGAGGGGCACCTGGGTTGTTTCCAGATTCTGGCTATTACAAATAAAGCTGCTACAAACATGGTTGAGTAAATGTCCTTATTGTGTACTTGAGCATCTTTTGGATACATGCCTAGGAGTGGTATGGCTGGATCTTGAGGAAGCACTATTCCTAATTGTTGGAGAAAGCCCCAGATTGATTTCCAAAGTGATTGTACAAGTTTACATTCCCACCAGCAGTGGAGAAGGGCTCCCCTTTCTCCACAACCTCTCCAGCATGTGTTATCACTTGAGTTTTTGATCTTAGCTATTCTGATGGGTGTAAGGTGAAATCTCAGGGTCATTTTGATTTGCATTTTCCTGATGGCTAATGAGGTTGAGCATATCTTTAAGTGTTTCTCTCATTCGATATTCCTCTATCGAGATTATCTGTTTGGCTCTGTACTCCATTTTTTAATTGGATTAACTGATTTGTTGCTGTTTAACTTCTTGAGTTCTTTATATAGTCTGGATATCAGCCCTCTATCAGATACAGGGTTGGTGAAAATCCTTTCCCAATCTGTAGGCTGTCGTTTTCTTCTGAGGACAGTATCCTTTGCTTTACAGAAGCTTTTCAGTTTCATGAGATGCAGCCAGTTTGTGGTCTTTAAAGAGGAAATAACAATACTGTTTTGTAGAAGTAATATATCCTGGGAAAAAGAAGTCTTTTCCGAAGTGAAAAAAACTTGCCTCAACTTTACTTGTGTACTTAGGTTCAGTGTGCTATAAGGAAGGTGTGATAACAGGAAGGAGATAACATCTGTTCAAAGAAATTGTTCAAACTGGGTCACACTAAAACCATGTCTGTTTGTTGTTTGTTGGTTTAATTTGTGCTTTAGTCCAAGCTAATTGCTTTTCTTTGTCACTTGTAACTTTCTAACTTGCACCTACCTGCCAGCAACAAAAACCGTATAAGGTAATACGGAGTGCTTTGATAGATGCACATCCTCTCCAGAGACAAGAGCTGCCTGGCCATAATAGAGTTTTGAACATCAGCAGCAGCAGGGTCTGGGGATTTTTCTTTGCAGCATTGACTGACGATCTTATCAGGCTATAGCACAACCCTTTCCAGCACAGAAAATTATCCTCTAGACACAATTTTCATCATCACAGTATAGATTTTAGAGCTGAGGGACAACAACAAAGATTTCTTTGGAGGTGGATGGTATTGACACACTCCTTTAATCCCAACCCTCAGGAAGCAGAGGTATTAGAGCTCTGTAAGTCTGAGGCCACCCTGGTCCTGGTTACATGTCTCACAAACAAACAAACAAAACAAAACAAAAACAAATAAAAAACACCACACTCGCACACACACACACACGCACGTGCACACGCACACAAACACACACACAAGACACCTTCAGGGCAGGAGAGATGGCTCAAAGGTTATGAGCATTGGCTACTCTTTCAAAGGTCCTGAGTTCATTTCCCAGCAACTACATGGTGGCTCACAACCATCTATAATGAAGTCTGGTGCCCTCTTCTGGCCTGTAGGTGTACATGCAGGCAGAACACTGTATACATAATAAATCTTAAAAAAAAATAAATGAGAAAAAAATACAGTCTAAAAAACAAACAAACAAACAATATTTGCTTTGAAAGGCAAGTAGATGTATTAGCATGGGGTTTATGTCTACAATATCACCATCATCACCCATGTCATTGAAAATAAGAAAGTGAAAAAGAATAAAAGCAAAGAATGCAATCAGGTGCCTGCTAGAACAATCATGTCCGTTTTCATGATTCTGAAACTTCCCGTTGAATACACAGACAATCCATGGAGATGATGTCAGCTTCACTCATCTGTGTTTCTCAACATGCACCTCCCTAGTTCTCACCATGAAGTCAAAAGATGGTTTGGAGTGATCTCATCCACAGAATAATCTTCCTTTTGCTTATTGGACTTGGAATTTTTGGAAACATCCTTATATTTGCAAGACATGTGCACACATTTATCATGGGTTCTGAGAAAAAACTTATAGACCTTATCTTCACTCATCTGGCCTTTTCAAATGCAATCATTATTTGTACCTCAGGGGTCAGATACGTAGCCACAGAACTTCATATCAAAAACCTTCTAGGTGATGCAGGTTGTAAAACTGTGGTTTATCTGGCAAGAGTGGCCCGGGGCCTTTCCATCTGCACCACCTGTCTCCTTAGCATGTTCCAAGCTGCCACCATCAGTCCCAGGACCTCCTTGTGGAGAAAGCTCAAACCACAGGCTGCATGGAAAGTTCTTCTCTTTCTCCTCCTCCTTTGGATCTTTAATGCTCTCATAAGCTCTAACTTGCTTCATCACATCTCAGCAGGCAGCAGCATGAATAGATCTAGAGTTGGGGTGACTGAAGGGTATTGCTACATGCTGCAGTCCAGATTGACAATTAAGTGGCTTTTCCTCTCTCTTATGGCTCTTCGTGACGTCAGCTTTCAGTTTCTGATGGGCTGGAGCAGTTCGTACATGACTCTCCACCTGTATAAACATCGCAAGCGTGTCCTCTACCTTTACAGTTCCAGGTTTACAAACAGTGCCAGCCCAGAAATCCGAGCTACATGGAGTGTTCTCATTCTTATGACCTGCTTCCTCGTCTATTACTTGGGAGATTTCATTTTCTCCTTCTACATTGGCTCAGTCTTGAACTTTGATTCCATAATAGTAAATGCTAAAATGTTTCTAGAGGTTGGCTATGCTACTCTCAGCCCCTTTGTCCTGCTAATAAAGGATTTCCACCTGGTGTGCTGCTGGCACAGTCAACAAGAAGTCTAGGAAAGTGCTTTCTGTAATACTCCCCCCAGTAACTAAAAGTTATAATTTACTTAGACTTTACACAGAAAAAGATCCTTTTCTAGCACAATTGCTACTGTTTTCTGAGAGTAGAATGCTGTACAGAATGCTTGGGCAAAGTCATGGCAAAACAAAGATCACCAGAAAACAACACTCAAGAAAATATACACAATAATTACAAGTGGAGGTAAATAAAAGTCCATGTTATACACAGTGACTGGGATGTTCCAAAAAGTCTCATTATTGAAATGGATTGTTGTTGAGTAAATTCAGTGATATGATTAATCTCATAAAGAGACAACACATTTATTTCACAAGTGTCAAAAATGTACTTGAAATTTTTCAATAGCCAGCCATTAAGGAAAAAAAAAACTTTTTGGAAATTCAAATGAGTATTTTCACATGTTGATATGAAGTAACCACTGTAAAACTGTAGCTAAGGTTATATTCCATCCTAACATATGATATATGTCTAAATATAGAAATAGATTGGGATGTTTACTATGGCCATTTCTTTCCATTCTGGATTGTTCTAATCATTGTATTAAACACGAAAAAGAGTAAGAGAATAATTGGTTCACTATCCACAATTATCGTGACTATGATTGCATATAAAAAATCATAATAAAAATAAATTCATCAAGTTCAGGTTTGCCTGATGTAAACCAGTCTAAAAATGAGTACATGAGATGAGGGAGGGCGTGGGATTGGGAGGGGGTAAGAGCTGGGATACAAAGTGAATAAACTGTAATTAATATAAAAAATAAAAACTTAATTAAAAAGTGAGTATATATTGACTATAAAAGGAATGATTTTTTTTTTTTTACTAAATATTTAAAACCTAGGAGCTAGAGAGATTGCTCAGTGTTTAAAGCCACTGCCTGCTCGTCCAGAGGACAGGAATTTGAGTCTCAACACACACATTACAATTTATACTTGTCTGTAACTCTAATCTCTGGGAACTTGATACCTCCTTCTGACCTCTGTGGGTACATGTGGTACACATATATGTGTGACCCTCCCCGCCACCATCCTCCCCACCCAGGGACTTTGGCTGATAGAGCTCCATAAGGGCAAAGGGAGCAGAGGGGACAAATGGGGGTTTGGGAAGGGCCCTGAATACAAAGGAATGACTGATTTCTGGGAGCAGCTTTAGTGAGAGTTCATTTTTTGTGGGGTGAACAACGTTATGTTGTTTTTGGGGGTGGGTGAGGGGTTTCCAGGGTAGGTATACACTATTGGCTGGGGCTTAGGATGCCAAGAATGCTTTACATGGGTTCTTATCAGCTGAAGTTGAACCTGCATTTTGGCCATGGCCTCTTTTTCTTTTTTAAGTTTATCTTGTTTTCTCCGTCTATGAGGACTGAGAGTTTTGCAGGGTATAGTAGCCTGGGCTGACATCTGTGTTCTCTTAGGGTCTGCATGATATCTGTCCAGGCCCTTCTGGCTTTCATAGTCTCTGTTGAAAAGTCAGGTGTGATTCTAATGGGTTTGCCATTATATGCTACTTGGCCTTTTTCCCCTCACAGGTTTCAGTATTTTTTTTCTTTGTTCTGTATACTTACTGTTTTGAATATTATGTGGCGGGAGGATTTTCTTTTTTGGTCAAATTTGTTGGGTGTTCTGTAGGCTTCATGTATTTTTATTGGCCTCTCCTTTAACTTGGGGAAATTTTCTTCAATGATTTTGTTGAAAATATTTTCTGGGCCTTGGAGAAGGGAGTCTTCTTTTTCCTCTATACCTATTATTCTTAGGTTTTGTCTTTTCATATTGTCTTGGATTTCTTGGACAGTCTGTGTCAGGAATTTTTTGGATTTAACATTTTCTTTGACAGATACATCGATTTCTTCCATTGTATCTTCTACACCTGAGATTCTTTCTTCCATCTCTTGTAGTCTGTTGGTTATGCTTACCTCTGTAGTTCCTGTTTTCTTCCCTAGATTCTTCCTCTCCATTATTTCCTCCATTTGTGTTTTCTTTAATTTTTCCAGTTCTATCTTCAGGTCTTGAGTTGTTTTGTTTACTTCCTTCACCTGTCTGATTGTACTTTCCTGTTTTTCTTTTAGTTCCTTCAAATCTGTTTCTTTTATTTCATTCAGTGCTTTAAGCATTTCCTTTCTAAAGGCCATAAACTGTTTGGCTGCAACTTCCTCTATTTCTTTACGGATGGCAATATTCTGTTTGAGTTTATCTTCCTCTATGTCTTTATGTATCTTATTTGTTTCCTCTGTTATCATCTTCATGAGCATAGTTGTTAGGTCATCTTCTTGGATTTCAGTTATGCTGGGGTGTCCAGGGCTACTTGCCCCTGGGTAACTGGGTTCTGGAGATGCCATATTGCTCTGTCTTTTGTTGCTTGAGCTTTTACGCTGGCCTCTACCCATTGTGCTATCTTAGGTGTTTGGGGTTATTTTCTGGTGGTTCCTGGGGATCCTGTGGTGGAGAGAATCCCCTTGGCAGAAAGCTGGTTTTTCCTGAAGGAAGTCTTCTCAGCTTTTTGGGTATAGTCCTTGGATGGCTGGTGTTTTTTCAGGGGTTGCTGCTGCTCACCTCAGGGATAGAGACCTGAGTGGTAACTGTGGTCTTTGTTAGTTGAAAGGGTTCTCCTCTCACCCAGGGAAGTCCTGAAGACAGCTGCCCTGTTTCTGGGTTTCTTGCTGTAAATTTAATGATCAGCTTCTGTGACCCAGTTGGACATCTGGCGCGCAGCAACTGTTTGTGCCTGTGTCTGGAGCCCAGCTGAGTGATGGCGGTTCGGCCCACTGGTCTGCGAGACTTTTTCCAGGGAAGGACTGGGTGATTTAAGTCAGTACAGTTTCTTTCCTTCCTTGTGGGTTCTCTGGAGACAGGGACTCCCAGTCTCTTTTTTGCCCTAGGGCGCCACTTCGTCTCCGCCAGCTGGCGTGCAGAAACTGCCTGTGTCTGCCTTTCCAGCCGTTGGGAGCCTGGGCGTCTGCCTAAACTGGGTAATTTTCTCGAGACCTTTTCGGGGTGGGGGGTGTCGGCTGAGTGCTTTGAGATCAGACCAGCCATTTCCCTCCCTGTGTGTTTGCACCAGACAGTGAAACGCAGTCTCTGGTGCTCTGGAGCCCACAGTTCTATCTGGGGCAGCGAATCAGGTGCGTAGGCAGGGCTCTGTGCCAGAGCCTGGGTCCCTGGCTCTGGCTCCAGGCTGGCTCCTGGGGTGCCTTCGGAACCCGAGTCTTTTCCAGGGGCTATCTGGGTGAACTAAGGTCGATCCCAAACGTTTCCTGCACCGTCGGGTTATCTCTCGACTGAAAATTCCAGTCTCTGATAGTGTAATGTGCACGGTTCAGTCTGGGACCATGAGGAGAGACGCTGGCTTGTGGCTCTGGGCTGGGGCTGGGGTTGGCGGCCAAGCATCTGGCAGAACGGAGATCTCTTCCGTGGCTTAGCCGGGTGAATTAAAAGCTGATTGAATCTCCCACTGTGGGGTATCCTCTCACCTGGGAAATAGAATCACCTGTGTTTTATCGTCGCAAGTTCTGATTGCTGGTCACTGTGCCGATCCTGCTGTGCTGCTGCTCAGAATGAGAGTCCTCCCGGCACCGCCATCTTGCCCCACTGCCCCTTCTCTTTCTTAAATCTCTTGTTAAACAGGAATGGAATGGATGACACTCAGCACTGGTGACTCTGCTTCCCGAGCAAGTTCCAACCATGGACCAGGATGATTTTATAATCCCTTATTCCACCTGTGTTCCTTGGTAGTGAAGAACTTTTTTGTAACTGATTTTTCTCATCCATGTATATTAAATATCTTATGGGACTTGGAATATAAATGCCCCCCACAATCTTTGCCTTATCCAAAAGCAATCTTTAGTCATCATAAAACTGCAAGCACACTTCTAATACTTGTGTGTGCCCAAGAAATGCCCTTCTATGTACTTTTCATTCTACTTCCTAAGAGGCCCTTCCTATCTCAGCTGCAAAATGATGTTATTAAATGCGTGTGCAGGGCTGAGATTAAAGGTGATAACACCATCACTTTGTCCTTTAAGAGAAAACACCGCTGAGTTGCCTTGGGAGATGAGTTTGAGATCACAGCTCTGAGTCTGTGCCTTGCATGATGGTGTCTTCACACACACGTAGGTGCAGGTGACACATAATAGAAGGTAAAAATGTTTCTGCTGTAAATGAAATGACAGCTTTTGAGAAAACCAGGATTTCCATACTCTCTATTGATTGGAAAAATCTATGTATAAAGAAACTAACTAATTTTTACATTATGTATGTCAGAGTAGATAGAAATTGAAAAATAAAATAATCGTCTCTAGTCCAACAATGACTTCCCTCGGTTTTCTTTGTTATTTGTTTAGAAAATTTCTAAATATCCTTTTTTAATCTTTGAAATATAAAGTGTAATAAGATGGTTTAAGGCTTGTCATGCTCTGACTAGTTTATTCAAGAAGGACAAGAAAACATCAGAAGTGAGCCCTTCCTGCATCTTCCATTCAGAAGTCTTCTAAAGAGAACTTGTCATCTGCAGAAGGAGGACACACTGCTGGTATTCTTGAAGCAGAAATACCATGTAGCCAAAGGGCCAGCCACAATGTCCTGAAGAAGGGCATCTCTCAGATTAATTATAATGGAAAAAATCTGCAGCTTTATTTTGCAGCTTTCTGATAGAAAACAAGAATAACTATCATTTTTATTAATCTCTGATACATTCATACTACTGATGTATTGGGTTTTTTTTCCCATTTAAGTTCCTATCTTGCTGAAGGTTCATTTCTTCTAAACAGACACTCTTAGCAACTCTCTATTATTTTTAACCTCCTATTTTTTACTTATTCATGGTTTTGTCAATTTCTTCATCAACAAACAAAAGAATGTTTCTTCATCAACAAACAAAGAAAAAGCAATGTGCTAGAGAATAAGTCTGTAATCATGGTGTTTTAGTCTTGCATATGGGAACATACAAAGCAAGCTAATTTTATAAAGAAGAGAAGTTTAGTTAGCTTATAATTCAAGGATGTGGTCTCACCATTGTCTGTATAAGGATTTAAATAAGTACATGGCTCTTTATGGCATGAACACTTTGAACTGAAAAAAATTCCTGAGTAGCAGGAATCTAGAAAGCATATGATACCTCAGAATAACCCACAAAAGCTTCCACACAAAAAAGGATAGAGTTCTTTGTGAAATGTCTACATAATTGCATTCACCATGACTGCCTCTTATACGCTAGAAAATTTCTATAATATAAAAGCTTTGTTGCAAATGTGTACTGTGATTGCTGTTATTTTTTTTTTTCAGAAAGGCATTAACTGGATCTACGTTTTTCTTTTGAAAATGAGAAACGGTTCTGAGCTTTGTCACTGGAGCAGTAGCACTGGTCATTGTGGTGAGCATTTGTGTATTTGTGGATGACAAATCCATGTTGGAAGGCCCAGGAAACATATACACAGTATCTCAAGCATGTGATTTTTACAGATTTCATACACCTTCCAAAAAGAATTCCCAAAGCACTAGAACCTTTTATATATACTATAGGATGGATGTTTGCTTGGTGAAGGGGTCCTAGACCTCTCAGTCTGTTCCAGCTAGCACTTCAATTCACATCTTATATCAAACAGATCATTGCTTAATTTTCTAACTGTTATAATCTTGTATTTGTGTTAATAAAATAAGATGACAATATTATATAAAATATAAAGTCATTAATTCTAAAATTATATAAACTAAAAATCTTAGGATAAAGTAGATCTTGTTTTAAGTTAGCCCCATTATGCCATAATCAGCCTTACAAGAAGATAAAAGAAATATGATTGGCAAATGTTTATGATTATAAAACTTCTTATCATCAATATACCTAGCTTTGGGTTTTTGCAGTAACCACTACCCAGTGCAAAAAGGAAGCGTCTGTGACTAAAGCTCATGGCAACACTGACGATGGGTACAATCATAAATCTTTTGGCATGTAGTTTGACAGGCCCTTCATGCCCACCTAGCGTTAAAAGCCACAGCCTTCCCTTTAGGGCTATGAACACACTACTTCTCCCACAAGGTTTAGATCAGGTTTATGATATCAGATGTGAATTCCCTTCAGTTGATTGCATTTCAAATCCAATCAGAGAGCATTCAGTTGCCTCCAAATTAATCATGCCTTTATTGCAACAGTGGAAATGTCTGTGTGTCAGATTGGTAGTGCTGCATGCTCGGTCCACAGACGAGGACAAATGGTGCTGGGGAAACTGAATGAACAACATGGAGGAATGCTGCCAGATCTGTAGATCTCATACTCCAAAGAAGCCAACTAATGAGAAATAATGGCTTAAGAAACTGGTGTCCAGGTGGGTTCCCTAGTAATGGGAAGAGGGACTGCCTCTGACATAATCTGATTGGCCTGCTCTTTGATCACCTCCCCCTGAGGGGGGAGCAGCCTTACCAGGCCACAGAAAATGACAATGCAGCCACTTTATATGAGAACTGATAGACTAAGATCACAAAGGAGAGGAGAACCTCCCCTATCAGTGGACTTGGGGAGGGGCATGCATGCAGAAATGGAGAGGATTATGGGGGGATACAAAATTAATAAAGTGTAATTAATAAAAAATAAATAAATAAAAAACTGTTTGAGAAAGTGAAGAAAGAAAGAAAGAAAGAAAGAAAGAAAGAAAGAAAGAAAGAAAGAAAGAAAGAAAGAAGAGAGAGAGGGAGGGAAGGAGGGAGGAAGGAAGGAGAGAGCAATATAAAAAAACAAAAAAACAAAAACTGCAAGATACAGACAAGAACATTATCAGCAGGGACGCCAATTGCTCAGTAAATAAACAAATGATTGACAGAAGGACCCCATCAAGTACACAATCTCTGTACCACAAAGACAATGTTTAATTCCGACAGTCTACAGAATGGAGGCATCCCTTCCAAGCTATGCCCTGACTGTTTCATGTGTTTAGAGGACGCACTCCTAGGTGAGTGTCTAAAGTGTCTGCTGCAAGTTGTGCCTCTGCAGATCTGTTTTTCCTGAGCTGCTCCTCAAGCTTTCCATAGAAGACCATGAGTCCTGCTTGCCAGAAGTATCTTCCACTATGACTCACTCTGTGTTTCCTCTGCCTTGGTGTCAGTACTATCCTGGGATCATACTGAGCTGGGCACTGGGGGAAGCCAGAGCAGTGCTATTCTCCTGTTTGATAGGGGAGAGGTCTGCTGTGCAACTCTGGTGACGTAAGTGTCCTTGTCTATTATCCCTGGGAGAAGCTGATCTTCAGAGCAGTCTTCAAATCACACATTACACCCTTCCTCTCTTCTATTCTTGGTCTCATTTCTAACTTTTAGCTCCATCAAAAAGACATACGTGAAGACTCACATACATTTGTCACCAATGGTCATCTACTTTTTCCTTCTGCACACTTTTTTTGATAGTTGTTATAAAGCACTTGACACCATCATCTTTGGCCAAGATCCAAGTCTCGGTTAAAACCAACGACCTGACAAATTTCTGGTGTGTGGACGTTGGTGGGCTGGGAAGTACACCTGATGGTTCTGCCTGTCTCCTTGACAGCCACAGCCATGTCCCTCCTATGTACTGAGTTACCAAGCTACAAGGTCTTCAGTGTGTCTGGATTCGTCTTATTCTATTTATTCTTACCATTTTTAAGCACTTTGGAATCATGGAGTACCAAACAACCACCATCTGAAATTGTTATATGGCAGGGAGTGTGCATCTTTCACTGGTGACCTCCATTATGTCCCGCAAACTGACCTCATATAAAGGCTATTTCTTTGTAACCGAGTGGCACTTAAGATGAATAGACCCTGGCTGAGGAGATGGGTCAGTGGTTAAGGTGCTCTGCTTCCAGAAATGAGTGCCACCTCACTTCAATGCCTGCTGGGATTACAGCTTGTCTCACTACCCTAGAGGAAGCTGGGAAGTGAGTAAGATTAGTCATTTTGATGTGCCCTGTGTTTAACAGAAAGATCCTCACTCATTAGTATGAAAGATGGAGGATGGTTCCTGATGTCTACTTCAGTCTTATTTATGCAGATGAGCACAAATGTGTATGTGCACCACCTCACATACATGTGTGCCCACCCACTCACAAACATGTAAATGCACACTCAACACACACACACACACACACACACACACACACACACACATGCTTGGAAAATGGAAATGACAAAGGATTTCTTTTTAATTTAATTTAATTTATATTTATTTATTACAATTTATTCACTTTGTTTCCCCTCTGCAGCCCCCTCCCTTGTCTCCTCCCAGTCCCACACACACTCCCTCTTCTCCTCCTATGCCCTTTTCCTAGTCTACTGATAGGTGAGGACCTCCTCCCCTTCTATCTGACCCTAGCTAGTCAGGTCTCATCAGGACTGGCTGCATCCTCCTCCTCTGTGGTCTGGTAAGGCTGCACCCCCAGGAGGAGGTAATCAAAGAGCAGGTCACTGAGTTCATGTCAGAGACCTGTACCCCTTACCAGGGAACCCACTTGGAAACTGAGCAGCCAATGGGCTTACTTTGAACAGGGAATCTAGGTCCTCTCCTTGCATGGTCCTTAGTTGGAGTATCAGTGTCTACAGGTGCCCCTGGGCCCAGGTATTTTGTCTCTGTTTTTCTCCTTGTGGAGTTCCTGTCCCTTCCAGGTCCTCCCATCTCTCTCTTCTTCCATAACGATTCTGAGACTCTCCCCAAAGCTGGCCAAAAGTCTCAGTATCTCCTTCGATACCCTGGTGGGTAGAATCTTTCAGAGGCCCTCTGTGGAAGGCTCCTGTTCTGTTCCCTGTCCTCTCCTACTTCCGATGTCTATCCTGTTTGCCCTTCTGAATGAGGGTTAAGCATCTTCCCTAGGGTCCTCCTTGAGAAGCTAAAGGTTAGCTGCTTAAGGGCTACAGGCCACTACCTATTTAAGGAAATTAAGAAACAAACTAATGGATTTATTTATTGTTTGTTTAAACCAGGAAGTGAAAGACTTCTCTCTCTCCCCCCTTCCTCCTCTTCTCTGTAGCAATGTCACACTCTTCTAACAGAGAAATAAAATCCAGGAAAGGTGCATGTGTCATCAGAGCTGTGTGAAGATTCTCTGGGGACGCACGTTCCTCCTCTGACAATGCCAGGCCTTCAGCCTTTCTCCTCCTCATGGTGGGACAGCCTCCTGGGCAAATGCTAATTCTTTGGGTTTATTGAATCAATACTCTGATAGTAAAATATAAGAGATAAATGTCTCTCTTTAAAACATCTGCTCTCCTAACACCCCTTTCCCACTGGTCTCATGCTCATGGCTCCTGGGAAAGCCTCTGTCGTGTAGGAAGCACTCAGTAACTTTCTTGTCCTGATCAGTACTGAAACCTATTGTGCGGATAGAGACATGGACAAGCATTAGTGGTTCTTTTTATTTAAAGAACCCTAGCGCACAGCCAGGGAACAACTGTTTCTACTGTAGCGTACACCAGACATTTGCTGAATTTTCACATGCTCTCACTATACTCATGTAAATGGATATGATAACTTTTCTTTTCTATTAGAACCACGACACACTGTATATTGAAGGTATATTTCTTGAAGAAGAGTTGTGTATTACTTTTACTTCTGAAGATGCACAAGAAGCTATAGATGATATACAGATCTGGATAGAAAGGCTGGGTGAGGACCAGATCCTGTAAATACAAAGTCTCTGGAGAAACAGCCCTCCTTCCTAGCCCTGCATCTACTTCTTAATACTCTGAAGGTGGTCTTTAACCTAGTTGGACCTTGTTGAAAACCTAGTTTATCTTAGCAAAGACTAGTATTTCAGAGGCCCACAGGCAGGCCTGTCTCTTACTTTGCTCTGGAGAGTTTTCACTCTTGGTTGGACCTGGGAGAGACCAGAGAAGGGGTGCAATTCTTTTCTGCCAGGTGCTTGTTGGTTACTCAGCTGCAGAGAGCTTGGCTTCACCCCACTCCCCTCAGGAGGTGTTTCTATTTCTCTTCTGGTAGGAATTGCAGTGAGTCGATGAAGAGCTGTGGTGAACTGACAGAAGCCTCCAAGCAAAGCCTGCAGCACAGGGATCCTGGAGCATATGGGGTTGGGTCCATCTCTGGACCCTCGCTGTCCTCCCTGGCCCAAGGCTATGAGTTCTCAGCACCAGCAATGTCCTTCCACTTGGCAAGGCTACAGTCCCGGGCTTCACCAAGAAGATCTCCTGTGTGCCCTCAGTACCCAGATCTCCTAGTCCAGAGCTTAGCAGCATGTGCCTGCTGAAGCATCAGGGAAGATGGAGCATGGGATTATGGGCAAAGCGACTTAGACAACACCAGATGTTCAGGGTCTGCCATTTTGAGTAAAAGGTGGAAACGACAGTGATTACAATCTGGTGTTGAGGTGTTCATACATCAATGTGTCAATGAGGCCCTCTTCTGGAGGAGGGTCTCCAGACCTGTAATGCATCATTTGAGAGAGCCTGTTTGCCAGAGCGACTCATGGTGATTATTTAAGATCTAACATGGCTAGAATTGTCCCACATTGTTGTCACTACTTTCTTAGCACTTTTGGAACCTGATAACATCAAACAATTGGCGACCACACCAGCTATGCTGTGATGACTTCACTTGTCTCACTGTCATCTTCACTCTGCTGTGCAAACACACCCCAGAAAAGGGAAATGACCTTACTTCCTATATTTTTGGTTGTGAGCCTAGCCTTTAATGGCTGAGCCATCTCTCTAGCCTTTGTCCTCACCTCCACCTTGTTCTTCTCCTCTGACTTTGACCGGAAAATTATTTCTGCCAGAAGTGTTACCTGCAGCACTTTTTCCAGTGCTAATGAGAAGCTGAAAGTCATATGATAGGGATGGTGGAATGGAAAGATGCTAAGAAGCCACTTTCCATCTTCCTAGAAACCATTATCTACCCTTAGGTGATTATGTATTGGTCTTACTTTTTAAAGTAAATCATTACAATGCTCAACTGATTTAATGCTTGGATATATTAGAACACTAGGGCAAAGTGTGATGAGATGGCTGATGCTTATAATGCCCAGGCAGGAGAGATTGCCCAGGCCAAAACCTGGACGATAAAGTGGTATCCAGGACAGCTGCTGCTACATAGCAAAGCTACACGCCCTCCATGAACCCTCCAAAATATTAAGGCAAATAAACGACAGTGTATAGCTGAGCTCATGCAGGAACGTAATCCTAGCATTTCTCAGTGAGAACTCAAGGATTTAGCAACAGGGGCATCTCTGCTCATCAAGACAAAGGGGCTGAGAACAGCATAACCAAGTACTAGACATGTTTTAATATTTAGTATAATGGAATCATGTGACACCATGGAACCTGTGTAAAACGAGAAAATGAAGTCTGTCCAATAAAAGAAGAGGAAACAGATCATGAGAACAAGGACACTCTGTGCAGCTCTGATCTCTGGACTGAAACTATTTACAAACCTGTAGCTATGAAGGTAGAAGACACGCTTGTGATGTTTATACAGGTGAAAAGAAATGTATCCACTGCTCCAGCCCATGAGACTCTGAAAGATGAGATCACGAACACTCATGAGTGAAAGGAAAAGCCACTTAACTACGTTCCTGGAAGGCAACATATAACAATGCCCAATGTACCCTGCAGTTGCAGATCTGTTCATGCCACTGCCTCCTGTTATATAGTACAACAAGTTGACACTCGTGAGAACGTTAAAGATCCAAAAGAGAAAGACATAGGTAAGAACTTGCCATGAGGTCTGTGGTTTGAGATTTCTCCAAATGGTGGTTCTGGGACTGATGGTGACAGCCTGGACCATGCTGAGGAGACAGGTGGTGCAGATGAAGAGGCCCCGTGCCATCCTTGCCAGATAAACCACAGCTTTACAGCCAATATCTCCTAGGAAGTTTCTAAAGTAAAACACTGTGGCTACATCTCTGATCACTGTGCTACAAATAATGATCATATTAGAAAATGTCAAGTGGATGAGAATAAGGTCCACAGGCTTTTTTTCAGTCCCCAAAGCATATGTGTACACATGTCTCACAAATACTAGGATGTTTCCTACAATTCCAGGTCCAGTAAGTGAAAGAAAGACTGTTGTCTGGACAATGTTATTCCAGTTCATCTTCTGACTTCATGAATAGCTCTAGGAAAAATAATTTGAGAAACAAATGTAAGATTCTCTGTTTATTCCTAAAGTGAATGGTCTCAACTATTTAAATATGGTTCCTTCCCCAATGACACCTGATTATATTCTTTGTTGATGTTTTATTGTTGCTTATTTTGGGTTCATATTTTTTTCATGATGGTAGCTACAATCAGGGCATAAATTTGATTATTCATATATCCATGGTCTTCCTGGAAAAAAAAATCTAAGTATATGGCACCACTTTGGCATCTTTCAAGCTCACAGAGTCCTGAGAATTAGCCTGACAACATCCTGCCTTTTCCCTCATGTCACCCAGTGTGACCTCAGGCTACTGAACTGTGTTGTTGCTTTAGCCTGATCCTCTTCACTGCCCCATATGCAACCATCACTTAATTGTTGATGAACTAACGAAAAGCCTGGACTTCTCTGAAAATTGTTCTTGGCTAAATGGATCAGTTTCTCAGGGAAGATTATATGATATACTCCACTTCTCATATCTTTTTGCCATTAGTGGCCCAGAGTTAGCCATTTTGTGGGAGGTAGGAAACAAAATTCTTGTCCTCTCTTGCCAAGGTGGGAGAAAATCTGATGGCTTGTGCTGTGTTCCCTGTGTTCTCTGTATGTCAACTCTTATTGAAAGTGATTTTCTTCCCTTCCAACCTACCTTGATCCCACTGTCTGTTTCTACTGAGAATTTTCCTCCAAACAAAACACCAGAAAAACATTTCCTAGCTTAGGCTCAGGCTTTATGGACTCCTAATCAAAGATGCATGTAACTGATGACATGTTTTAAGGTTTGTTGAGTCTAACACTTTCTCAGTAAGAAGTGCCCCAACATATGAGAAAATTTTCCCTAATATTCCACACTGTGTGTAAACACTTTAGAAGTTTTAACTTCTTTAAAGTTTATTCTTATATATTATAGTCAAGTCAAGATATTCCTTTTAGGACATGGGGTAAAGCCTGTAAAAGGTTTACCGTACAAGCATGAGGACCCGAGTTCGTTGCCCAGCACCCAAATAAAAGCTGTCAAAGAAGTTCAGGGTTCTAACCCCAGTGATGGTGGCAAGGGGTTTGGTGTGGAGGGAAGGTCCTTGGAGTCTACTGGCCAGCGAGCCTAGCAGAATCGAAGAATATTATGTTCAAAGAAAGACCTTGATTGCAAAAATTATGGTAGAGACCTATTAAAGCAGACAGCAATGTTGCCTCTGGCCTCTGCTTACACCCACTTGTGCAAGATTAAGTGTGGATGCCTACATGTAAACTCCCCTTAATATTTACACACTACACACATAATGCTTTTCAAGCAGAACATTATTCCATTTGCTTCATCTCTTACAAAACACTCAGAATACATACCAACCTTAACTGACTTTTTTCTTCATAATTTAGCAACCTTTTCTTATCAAAAATTATTTCCTAATTACCTCACCCTCTCAGATGTAACATTGGGGCTTACCTTGCCACAGGACTATACATTATGTAACCTGGATGATCTTTGCCAAATCACCATGCTTCAGGGCCATGTACTGCCCGTATTTCACATATCACCTCAGAGTTTCATCTCCCATGCTTGCGCTGAACTCTCTGAGCTGTGTTGCCTGTGTATCTACTTCCCTCCTGTGCTGAATAGTGACCATACCTCATGGACACTGCTTTTATTTGTAGAAACTCAGTTTTTTAGCATTACTGCTGATGCATACTTAAAAATAGTGTCTGAGTAAGTTGTAAATGAAGCTCTTCTCAAATCTTACACTAAGCACAGAGGAGAGCTGGCAGCCAACTTGGAGAAACACTTGAGTTGGTCTCTTTCTTTATATTTAAAAATTGAATGGCCTGAAAAAGTCAACTTAGTTTGAGCAACAAATTTGGTAGATTAATTTCAGCCTTCTACCAATCTAGTGAAACACATGGATTATCCTCTAAGAAAGTTACCATGATTTAATTTTATTTGCAAAATCTCTGCAATAATTAGTTTATGACCTGGTGAGGTGTTTAAGTATACTTCTGTGTTCTTGGAGCCACCAATATTAGAACTTGTAACAATGAAGCAGCGCCTGCTTTCCTTAACAGAGCTGCATCTGGACTGAAAGTACTACAAGTCTAATATCTACAAACACATGGCTAATCCAGGACTGCGCTTTACACATTTTGATACCCTTTCACCTGCTTTTCAGCATATAACAAATTTAATCTGTGTGAATCTAATGAAGTCAAGATTCTGTAGCAATGTGGGAGTGGGTTACACACAAGCCTGGATGCTTGAGAAGTACCACAAACTTTAGACATATAAAGTTCACTGTGCAGAGAAAAAGCCTCAGTTGGTAAAACGCTTCAAGTAGAAGCTTGAGGACATGAGTTCCACAAAAATGCAGGGTGTTGAATAATGTTTTTAATTCCAGTGCTAGAGAGGCAAAGGCAGGAAGATCTCTGGAAGCCTCAAACCAGCCAGCCTTGGAGAAGCAGTGAGCTTCAGACACCTGAGGTGGACCTGTGGTCTACACACACTGGCACACACATGCTCTTCCCACCCAACGCTCTCATGCGTACACATACACACATGTATAAAGTTTGGGGTGCACAAGAGCATTCTTTCTACAAACAGCCATCTCAAACCCAGCTCTCTCAATTTCTGCGTGAGCACATCGATCATGTTATTTGGCTTTCTCACATCCATCGTTTTCACATGTAATGTAGGGTCGGTGCCTTGACCCATGCAAGTATACTGTGGGGCGTCCAGTACCAGAAACTGAATTAATTTTCTAAAGAAATCATTTCTTCTTACCTGTCCTTGTGTGTACTCCCCCAGTTTTGTACAACAGCATACTGTATTATAGTTTGCAACGTTCAGAAAAAAATGAAATCAGAGTCAGAAGGAATCAGATACACAGCACAGATCAAATCTTTGATTCTTCTGAGGGGAAAACCTACAAGGCTGTGGAGAGAGTGAGTGCTTCCTCCCACCCAGACTGAAATGCCACCAGCCCATGTCCTGTCCCTCCCTGGCCTGCATAATGAGCAGCTCTGGCACAGTGCACTACAAACTGATACACATACTCCTTAAACATGGTTCTGGATGATGGCTGGAAAGTGATGAACTGTTTTCTCTTTGGATCCTTCCACTTTTTTGTTGCACAGTGACTGGTGACTGAGGCCCTTCTTTTTCCTGCCTGGAGCCCCCAGGCCTCACAGCTCCCCTTCCAAAGTCAAAGGCAGCCTCAGTCTACAGTGAAATGGCAGGACTCACCTGTGTCTGTGCAGGACTCGGAGTGAGTGTCCTCACAGCACAGGCAGGCCCTGTTTATCATCTCTAGTCCCCATGCTCACAGCTGCTCTCACTGCTGTCAGAAGTTTGGCTTCACCAGGGGAAAAGGGCTCTTTCTGTACATCTCCATCCCCAAGGCCAGCCCTTTCCATCATTCTGTGACATTTACTGATTAAAAATCATTACGATTGTAATTACAGAGCCTGTGGGTAATGAGACAGGAAGTGTGGACAAGCAATGACCTCACACTTTGTCCCAGTTCTTTTTTCCTCTCTTTTTATGCTATAGACAGAAACTGACTTAGAAGGAACACTGAAGAACCCAAGAGGGACAATTTCTAAACGTTTTCAAAGTATAATAACACTGATAATAAAAAAAAATGATCAAATGCTGGAGTCACAGCTACTCACTGATTGCTCGAGGTGACAGGGCTCTGTTATTCACGTTTGTGTTTTTGTGTGAGACACGGGCATCTGGATTCAGACCATTGGTGATGTTTCTCGGAATAGATTTCCGGCCTCGCCATTGTTGTGGATGTTTAGATCTTTGATTGTTGTTCCCTCCACTTGTCAGGTTGTGGTCCATGAAAAATACTGGTTTTCAGTCTAGGGGCAACGTGGTGTTGATGTGTGAATGAGGTGTCAGATATGCTCTCAGCTCAGCTAGGACAGAAGTCTTTCCTGACTGAGCCTAGAAGTAAACTTTCTGTGAGTGTAGAATAGTCTTCCTGCCAATGTTCAACATCGTTGGAGGGCTCACTGGATTCTATCGCTCATCCTTGTGTGGCCTACAGGAGACTGGGTCACAGTAGGTGTGGGTGGTGCTCTGAGGAACAGGGCACAGGATACTACAACATCTGCAGGTGGAGTTGGTTAGGTGTAGGCCACATGTGGTTCCTTATCCAGAGCCAGGGACATAAGAGGCCTTACATCCTAGCCCTTAACTCCTTAACTATGGGCAGACTTTCTGGTGAACAGGTAGACTGGGTCTGGGGTTCTTACCTGGAGTGGAAGCTCAGTCAGTCCTCTACCTGCGAGTTTACCTGGACTACCAAATTAGTTCCCAGTTATCCAAGAAACATGCAGTAGCTGAAGTGGCTGAAAGGTGGGCAAGTGAGTGGACTCTGTGTTTAATTATTTTAACAGAAGAAAGTGTTGTGAGAAAGTAAACAAGTTTCCGTCCCTAGGTGCCCTCACACCTGCTCTTTGTGGCAATTGACACACTTGCAGCCATTTTTTTTTTTTTTTTTGCATTCGGCTTCCATTTTGTCTATAAGGTGAAATTAAATTCAATTTTTTAAACTTACTTCCTAAAAGCAGTTATTCATAGCTAATAGTAGACTCGGCCAGAGTGTCAAGTTAACCTTGTATTGTACTATGACTCAATGGTGTCATAATTCATGTTCTGTTATCTCCACACTTGGCTACACCTTGGCTTTACTCTATGTTATCTCTGCACTTGGCTGTACTCTGGAAGACCCACCACCTCATGTACCTCCCTTGGGACCAATCAGCTTAAAGATTAGCTGATAATACTTTGTCTAGTTGGCAAAGATGTATTACAATGCATTACTGTCCTGCCACACTGTCTTCTGCACTTCATTTTCCTATAAAGTGACTGCCATAAGAACAGGTCAATTTCACAGTTCGGCTCCCAATTCCCCTGTGTCCCTGACTGTAAGCAGCCTCGTCTTGAGGTGTGAGTTCACGCAATAAACCATCCATCTCTGACTGAGATGGTAGCTTGAGTGGTTTGTGCAGCTATTCTTAGACTACAACAATAATGTCTCTGGCTATTTGTTAACCTTTCTAAAATTTCAAAGCAGCAAATCAGAAACACAGTTCTACCACACAATAAGCATCACTTGTCAGTGCTGGAGATATGACTCAGAGGTTAAGAACACCGGTTGTTTCACCAGAGGTCCTGAGTTCAATTCCTAGCAACCACATAGTGGCTAAGAACCACCTATAGTGCTATCTGGTGCCATCTTCTGGTACACAGGCATATGTGCAAGCAGAGTGCTGTATAAATAATAAATAGGTAAATCTTTTTTTAAAGGTACAATTAAAACACACACACACACACACACAATGCTTGTCTCTCTCAAGCCCTTCCTTTCATGTGGGGACATAACAACTCTAGACATTCTGCTTCTGAGCATATCTCAACCAAACACCCAAGCAGGACAAGATATTGCTGCACCTCAGCATATTCCACTCTGTCCAGGGTCTGCCTTACCTCTCCTTAACAAGCTACTGGGATCCGAGACCAGATGGCTTCCCCCTTTAAAAGATGCTCCTGTCCTAGAACCAAGGCATCTTTGTTTCATAGAAAGTCTCCTGATATCCACTGTGTATAAAACGTCCTTGTGTAGCGCTATGTTCATACCAAACTGTGAAAATGAAAATCCATGCACAGTTAGGTTAAGTTGTCCAGTGACATTTTCCAGGAAAAATACAGATAAATATAGGCCTTTCTTTATGTTGTAGAAAGGATGTTCAATGAAGCCAGTTCTTTGAACCACTTTCCATATTCCCCGATTGCCTTAAAACAAAGGTTACTTTCGTTGAAAAGAAATTTGCCAATATCTATTTCTGAAAATTGAAATAATTATGAAGTTTATGTTAAAATAATGAATTCATAAGATATTTCAATTTCGATGGCAGCATTTCTATAAGTATTCCTGATTTCTTTTGATGGTTGGCCATTAACAACATGGATTTTTAAAACTAAATCTTAATTACTAATATTAACTCTCATATTAAATAATATTAAATCTGATATCACACATTACACATTGCAGTTACATGTCTCATATAATTACATATGCATACATGTGTGCTTCAGAATGGCTACAAAAGAGTAAAAATATTGTTAAGAGTTCAAGAGACATTAATGAAGGCAGAGAGAGCTGATGCAGATAAAGTCCCTTCAGTGTTTCAGTAAGATAGTAAAGAGTTTGAGGACTGGGGATTGCGATGGGTTTTCTTCATTGCCAATTTTACTACATCTTAAACTAACTAAACCCCCAAATGGAGGGCACATAGGTGAGGGATATTTGCTTAATTTGAAGTAGGAATATCTACTTCCAATCCAGATCTTTGAGGTAAGAAGACTTGCATTTAATTCAGATCTTTTGAGCTGGGAAAACACATACCTTTAATATAGATTTAAAGTGGGAAGATACACCTTTAAAACCAGATAATTTGAGCTGGGAAAATCCACATCTAATCTGGTCCACACTTTCTCCTGGAAGCTTAGAATGAGACAGAAGAAAGCATTTGCTCCTTGCTTTCTTGCTCTAACCTTGCTAACAAGCCCACTTCTTGGCATTAGAGCCTACTTCTTTGGTATTCCAGTGTATATTGAAGACAAGCTGAGAAATCCAGCCTCATAGACTGAGCATCTACTGGAGTCTTGGAATTTGCATTCCCAGCTCAAAGCTGTTGGAATAGGTGGGCTGCAGCCTGTAAATCATTCTTAAAAATCCACTTTCTATATGTCTAGAGAGAGATTCATTCATTTTATGAGTATTGTTACTCTAGAGAATCCTGACCAATATAGAGCTTAGATGCCAGGCTACAGGAGCTTCATTGACTGCCTTTAGGGTTAGTCCTCTACCTTACAGGTGAGGTATAGGAGCAGAAAGGCTGCAGAGGCAAGGTACAAGACAAGGGGTCCAAATATGATGGTTGGGAAGGCTGTGCTAGCAGCAGTGACCAAGCTGAACTGAGGTTCAGTGTTAGCGAGGAGTTCCCAACCTGTTGGTCTCTAAGCACACACACACCAGTTGGTCAGATGGCAGCTCCATGGGGACCATTGCTGCCACAGAGCATCTCTGTCTTCCTCTTCATAGAGTCCTGGTGAGAGCTTGCACTCTTCTCTGGCTTGGTCTATTCGATGAGTTCTCAGGCTATTTTTCTGAATGTTTTAATGTTCATGTGGTCATGTGGTTCTAATCCCTTTTAAATATATAGGTAGGACCTTTTTTGGCTTTAAGCCTATAGGGTGATTCTAGACAGGCAGTGTGGTGTCCATACATACAAAGAGGTGCAGAGACATCGTTCCTCTGCATTTATTCTTATGCTTGTTGAGACAGAGTCTTTCAAGGCAATGTACAGTCTATCTGAAACTATTTAAAACAATGAGAGGAAACTGAGAATTGGATGCAGCCAAATCTCACCAAGCCTCTGCTTTTTATTTGCCACATTAAGAGCTGCCAACAACATGATCACCAGCCTGAGGCAGAGGAGAAAGTTTGAACTCTGGTGCCCACCCTCCTGCTGGGCTCCCACTCAAGCTACTATTTGAGCTGCTAGTGTGTGTGGTTTCTCAGTCATTTTAGAGCCAGAGACTCACAGTGACCCACATCTAATGACACACCTGAGCTAAACCTTCTGCCGACTGAGACTTAGTATTTGTCATGTGATACGCGATTTGAGTACCCTTGGAGTCCTGAAGGAGGCTTTGATACTCTACAAAATGACCTTTGTTTGCTGTATTTTTAGCTGGTGTTATAAAGCTCTTCCTGTGTAGGCGGCATTGCTGAGGCCTGCTTTTTAACCTAGCTGCAGCCATCCTGGTAATCAACTTCCATTGTGTTAATAAGGTGAAATTAAACATTTCAACTATGCTTCCTAGAAGCACTTCTTCATGGTGGACACTAACAGACCCTCCAGAGGGTCATGCTGATGTTCTATTTTACAATGACTCAATAGTGTTACAATTCATGCTTTGTTATCTATCCATTTGGCTACACCCTGGTTGTACCCTTCTTATCTACACACCTGGCTACACTTTGGATGTACTCTAGAAAACACTAAGCTCTGCCTCACTAACTCACTTAGGAGCAATCAGAATAAAGGTTAGCTGAAAATACTTTATCTAGTTAGCAAAAAACATAATATTGCTTTGTCTGGTTAGCCAAAATGTGTTACTGCCCACCCCATGTCTTTTGCTGAAAGAACAAGTCAATATCATACTTAGGCTCTTGAATTTCTTTCTGTGTCCCTGGTCATGATCAATTTGGGGCTGTTGCATTCAATAAACCATCCATATCTGATTGATATTGGTGTCTGAGTAGTTTATGTGGCTATTCTTGGACTATAACAGACATGACCATGATCTTTTTTTGAAAAGATCAATTTATTTCTCTCTCTCCTTCTCACTCTGTGTGTGTGTGTGTGTGTGTGTGTGCGCGCGCGCGCGCCCAAGGAAATATAAATGTATGACATGCATACAGTACCTGAAGAGGCCAGAAGAGAGCATAAGATCCCCTGGAACCAAATTTACAGATCTTTGTTAATCACCATGTGGTCGCAGAGAACCAAGCTCAGGTCCTCTGCAAGAGCTGCCAATACACTAAACCACTTACCTGTCTTCTTGAAGCAGAATTACTGTGATGGCCTAGAGACTAGCCTGGCCTGAAGGTATGAAACAAGTGGGACACTCCTGTAATAGTCAGGTCTAGATGATGGAGTTGATGATATTCCACAGCAAAAAGTTAACCTGCTGAAAACATTCTTTGTTTTCATTCCATCTTTAGTCAGATTCTCTCAGATGTGTTCTAGCATGTCAGTAAAGGATCCCCAAATGCTGATTTTCAATGCCAGGAAAGAATCCATAGAAAAGTAACTATTACATTTTCAAGAAAACACTACCTCTGTTTCCATTTCTTTTCAGGGTGTAGAATGGAATGAGGTCTGCATGTGATGCTATGACAGTAAAGGCTTTGCTGATTATGATCACAGCTGTGATGCAGGGCAAGAAGACAGCTTACCAACACCAAGTCCTTGCTGGCATCTCCACAAGTCTGAAATAAAACATCAGATGCTCTTCCTGAAAGGAGAGATGTATGGTAGGGAAATGCACTGGAGTGTTACTGTAATGAGTAAGTGATTCAGCCGGCCGAACTCAGAAATTGTCAACTTTAGATTTCAAAAAAGACAACATGGACTTTAGCATCAGCTGGAGGCAAAATGGTATATAAAGTGAGAATTAATTATCTTATTAATAATCAGTGCCTAGTAAGGGGAGCAGGGACTTTCTCTGGAAAGAACTAACTGGCAGGCTCTCTGATTATCTCCCCCAGGGCGGGGTGCACCCTTGCCAGGCCGCAGAGGAAGACAATGCAACCAGTCCTGATGAGCCCTATAGGCTAGGGTCAAATAGAAAAGGAGGAGGACCACCTGTATATGTGGACTAGGGGAGGGGCATAGGAGGAGAAGAGGGAAGGAGGGTATGATTGGGAGGAGATGAGGGAGGAGGCCATAACCTCCTCCAAAGTGAATAAATTGTAATAAATGATAATAATAAAGAAAGGGAAAAAATAGAAAATCTGTGTCTCTCCCTGCAGTCACTCTCTGCATGATAAAAATACTTCAGAATGGCAAGTGGCAGAAAATAAAGTCTGTGTTTTGTCTCAGCACTGTGACAATGTGTATACATGTTGTATAAACACAAGCGTTTTCCCTAGAGTTGATTCTAGGTTCAGTAAGAGAACAGAGTGTTACTGTTACGATAAAACAGAAACTTGCACATATCCCAAAGGAATAAGAAAAAAAAATTATGCACAATATATGAAAAACTGTTTTAAAAGAAATGGAGATTAATCCTGCCCTTTTGCTTCAGGTAAAATTAGAGTTTTTACTTTTATATTTGTATCTGCCCTCGAAAATATGATGGGCCAACACAATCAACCAATGACTCAATTTCCCATTCAAAATCAAGGATGAAAGCAGTCAAGGCTTTCCTTCATTTACAGCCCAGGCATGTATCATGTATTGGGTATCAGGAGCACTTTTGGTTTCCAAGAATACAGTGGCTTAGGACAGACTTAAAGTAGGAAAAGGGAAGTCCATGTGGTTCGAGGATACCGTTTATTTAACGAAGAAGGAAGAAAAGAATTATTTATGGTGGACTGTGATCTAGATCCTTTCCAGATATAGCAAATACATCTTGTTTGTGTGGGGGGGGAGGGGATACGCTGAGAGTATAGAGCGTTGACTGTGATTTACCATGTGCTCCTTAGAAAGAAGGACTTGAGACAGGGCACCGACTTCCTTCTGCATCAGAAGCAGGTCTCTATTCTGATTCATACATTTAGTTTAGAAAGGTGAAGAGGGGACCGGGAACACCGGGATCTCTAGACACAGAAGCCTGGTTGTTGTTCACTTTGTCACTTCATATGTTTCTATAACGTAATGGAAACATAATTAATACAGAGGTAACTTCTGAGGCAAACAAATGTAGTAATTGAGGAGGGAGAGGAAAATCATCCTTTAGGGAGTGAGGTTCCGCAGAGGACCCCCTTCTCCTTGATGCAATGATGTCAAAGCCTTGAGGATATTCATGGTGACAAGCGCTCTGCAAACACTGAGGGTACAAATATGACCTGGGAAGACTCACTTGCCAGAAGGACCCAGGACTTGTCTGCCCCTCGTCACTGTGGTGAGTAAACATCACAACTTCTTTTACTCACATGTGCATGCAACGTTTCACTTAAAGACACTTGTCTTACTGATCATCTTTATTATCATTCTGATGCTTAAAGCTCAGAAAAACTGGAGTCAGTTCCAGGAGACCTGATCCCATGATGCACAGATGCTTTGTTCCCTCTGTTTAGAGTCTGCTGTCAGGAGAGAGTTTTGGGTGAATCTTTGCCTAACATACCCTCCCCTTTCTTCCAATAACTAGAATTAAATAGAAGCTTTTCAAAATTCAATAGAAAACATCTATTTTCTCTAACCTGAAAGATCACTTGCCTTATAAGGATGTCAATATTTTAACTTCATCTTTAGTGAATTCCTACATTTTGAGTGTTAACTTAGGCTTTATCATTTTTATTTTGCCTGATAACTTCCCAGGAATGGTGATGTTTAATTTTCAATAGTTTTTTTAATCCATCCATAGAGTCTCCATCTTGACTTGTTAAATTGTACTAAACTTATCATCTTATTCTTAAGAGGTTTTAAGGATTGCTAGGAACTAAAAGATAATAATAATAATCCTGGCACGGTGGCACATGCCTTTAATCCCAGTTCTGGGCAGACAGAGACAGGTGGACCTCTGTGAGGTCAAGATTGCTCTAGGAGGGACATAGGTGTCTTGTAACAACAACAAAAGATTAAAAAATGTAGTCATGAACTTGCATTTTTTGAGTTTCTAAAACTGAAGATGATCTCTTATTAGTATAATGAATCAAGGAACAATAATCTCATGTTTAATGAGAAAGCTGAACCAGATAGCGTCACTTACCTGCCTCAGCTGATCTGGAAGCCAGTCTTGGTGGGACATTATCCAGCTATCAGAATTCAAAGCTCCTCCTCTTGCTGTTGTTGCTGCTGCTGCTCTTTTTCTTTTGTTACTGTGTGAAAGACTGGGTACCATTATGACATTTTCATGCATATGTTGTTGTATTTTCCTATATTTGTCCCTCTCTTCTCCTACTTTGCCCTCCCACTGCTCCTCACTAAAAAGTCTATTTTTAAAACTGTTTTTCTAAATGAATTTCCAAGAGCTTGTTACCCTATGGTGCCTTCATCCTCTGACATTCTTCATTTCAGTCAGAAAAAAAGAAACATCACTTATTAAATGTCCCAAATATGATTATTAAAGTTTGTAGAAAAGAATGGTGGGCTAGAAAGAAATACTCAGTCACAGATAGACAGACCGTCAGCCAGAAAAACAGACAGAGAAGCTTTGAATAAAATTGACAAGCCCATCAGGACATTGAGTAGTATTCGGTGTCAAAACTTTTATTATATTCTAATACTTAATACTGACGCAATAGTTTTTGTTACAGGCTTTTTTGTTTACACTACTATGATTGCCTTTAAAACTGCAGCATGTTTTATCATGTGCTAGGAATTTACAAAAGTGTTCTGTTCTCTATAATTCTATGGCCCAGGTACAAATACACCCATTTGTTCAGGGGAATGAAAAATCAATAAAAGGTACCTAGGTTGCCTGCGAACTACCTGGTACAAGCCTAGGCTGCACAGTTCATGTTGTCAGAGAGCTTCAGGGGAGATCTACAGCAATGTTTTTCTGTGTTTGTTTATTTTCATTTTTGGAGACAGGGCCTCTTTTTGTAGCAAAAACTCACTCTGTAGACCAAACTGGCCTTGAATTCACAGATATCTGCCTGCTTCTACCTACTGAGTGCTGGGATTAACAGTGTGCACTATCACCACTGAGTTTGCAATCTTTAACATTTAGTATGAATGAAGGGCAGAAGGCTTGTGGAATTACATTTCAACAATATAAAATATGCCCAAGTCCCTAAGTTGAAATCAAGCATCCTGGTCTCTTTTACTCTGTAGAAAGTACCCATAGTTTTACATGAATTCCTAGTTAAGGAGACTAAATGAAGCTTGTAAAGTTAGAGCATGGAGAGTGACTATTGCAGTGACACTGATCCTGCTGCACCATGAACTTTGGGAGGACTTCCTGTCTTCTGGGGTTTCATCAGGGAGGTCTTCCAGCTCTGTGATTAGGTTGACTTAGGTTGGCTATCTGGATCTAAGGGTCACACAGCTTGCTGCTCTCTCTGAAACCAGGAGAAACGATTTGTTGAAGGAAATGCATTTGTTCAATACTGACCCTGTAGGAAATAGAGGACCACTTTCTGTCTCACATTTCCATTTCTTTGTTTGCAAAGGTTGAGAAGGACTTTTATAAGACACAAAATTATTACAGGGAGACACTGAACTGGAAATCCTCGTGTGTGTGTGTGTGTGTGTGTGTGTGTGTGTGTGTGTGTTTCTACAGTTCAGTTTTCTCCTCTTCAAAAATAGATCAAGGTGGTTCACACCTGTAAGTCCTCCACTCTGAGATAGAGGGAGTACTGATGTGAGTTCAAATCGAGTACGGGTAACTATTATCCTGTTCTCAGTATACAAGTGAGTTTCCTAGTAAGGGGAACAGGGACTGTCTCTGACATGAACTCAGTGGCTGGCTCTTTGACCACCTCCCCCTGATGGGGGAGCATCCTTGCAAGGCCACAGAGGAGGACAATACAACCAGTCCTGAAGATACCTGATAAGCTAGGGTCAGGTGTAAGGGGAGGAGGACCTCCCTATCAGTGGACTGGGAGAGGGCCCAGGAGGAGATAAAGGAGGGAAGGTGGGCTTGGGAGGGGACAAGGGAGGGAGCCACAGCTGGGATAAAAAGTGAATAAACTGTAATTAGTAGAAAAAAATAAAAATTTAATTAAAAAAAGAAATGAAACAAAACAAAACAAATCAAAAAGATCAAGACATTAGATTCAGACTTCCTGGGGTGGGACCTGCATTTTCTTTTATACAAAGAGTAATCTTCTGCATCTTCGTTCACTAGCACTGAATAAAGGAAGATGTTGTATCAACCACACTTTGGTATTTAGAATAACTAGTGGGGGAAAAGGATGGATCAAAAAATCAAGGGAGAGGATTGGGAGCAAGAGTCAGAGGAAAAGCAATGATAACAACTTCCCATGTTCTGTTATACATTTGTTTCGTTGTCTGTCTAGTTTTATTTGTGTGTTGTAGTTTAATGTAAATATTGTGAATGATATTAGCTTCTTACTCAGCTGGTCCTAGAAAATACATGTTGATGTCGGTATACTGATTATATACATTCCTTGGCATTCAGAAGTCATTTATCACAACTGTAAGAGTATTCTGGTTTAGGTTTACAGTCTTATAAATATAGGTTGTCATGTGCAAATAAAAACATATATATTTCTTCACTTCTTTTTTTTTTTTCTCTATCTTTCTCTCACTGATTGCCTGGCTAAGAGGCCAAGCACTAGAAAGGAGAAGGACAAGGTAGGGCACCAATGGTGGCTATGAAGAGAATACAAGGCATATGTGTGTGTGTGTGTGTGTGTGTGTGTGTGTGTGTGTGTGTGTATGCCGCAATAGAACCTATTTCGTAGAGTTTGTTTGCGTTGATAATAAAGTAAATTCCTTCCTGGGTGAAGGATAAAATGCTTGGAGAAATGCTCTTTGGAGCCATTGCTGTTAATGCAGCCATGCAGAGACAGAACACAGGTGAGATATGTCAATGTCTGGACAAGTAGATTAGATTTTATAGTATAAACTAAGTATTTAGCTTGGAAATATACATTCTTTTAAAAGCAAGTCTTAGTGATAGCATTTGAGTGTATACAGCATAACTCACAGAAGGAAGCTTTGTGTCAATAAATCTGAATAATAATATACATCATTACCTTACCCTCCAGACAAGTGAGAAGATTTGAAAGAATTTTTGCTGATACCTTTCATCAAAAAGGTGTTCACAAAAGAAAAAAAAAAAAAAAAAAGCTGTTTGCTGGATCAAGTGTTCCTGCCTCAGATGTAAGGATGATTTTGGACCCTGTCAAGGGCACAGTCTTCCTCTGTCTCACTGGTCTTGGCGCTGCTGGAAACATCTTAGTTTTGGTGAGTTACATGCACATGTTCCAAAGCACCGAGAAGAAACCTATCCACCTGATTCTTGCTCACTTGGCACTGACAAATATCATCATGCTTCTGTCAAAAGGGATGCCAAGGACCATAGAAGCCTTTAATTTTGGAAACTTCTTAGATGACACTACTTGTAAAGTTGTTGTTTACCTGACAAGAGTGTCCCGGGGCCTTTCACTCTGCACCAGCAGTCTCCTCACGGTGGTCCAGGCCATCACCATCAGTCCCAAACAGTCCATGTGGCAGAGGCTCAAACTAAGGACTCCACATCACATTCTCTCCTCGCTGCTGTTCCTGTGGATACTCAATTCCTTGATCAGCATGAACTTACCATATTACGTTAAAAACATCAACAGTGTGAACTTAACACAGGTTAGAAAAAGTGGCAACTATTGCTACTTTCTGCCAGAAAGCTGGATAACAAGATGGGTTTTTCTCACCCTCATGGTCCTGAGAGATGCAGTGTTCCAGGGTGCCATGGGAGGGGCCAGTGGCTACATGGTATTTCTTCTCCACAAGCACCACCAGCATGTCCTCTACCTTCTCAACTCCAAGGTTCTCTACAGAACTCCCCCTGAGCTGAGAGCTGCCCAAAGTGTCCTCCTTCTGATGGTGTGTTTTCTTTTCTTTTATTGGGCAGATTGTTTTATTTGTTTATACATTACTTTGACGATAGAGAATTATTCCACAGAACTTTATATTCCAGAGTTCCTAACCATTGGTTATGCAGTTCTCAGCCCCTTCATGCTGATTCACAGAGATGGACACCTGACTAAATGCTGTTATAGTCAGTAAGAGAGATCAGGCATAGATAAATGTCCATTGATACTTTCAGCATGAAAATTAGAAAACAGGATAGTTTTATTTTAGTGCACAAAGACAAATACTCAGTATTTCAAGCACATAATAGTGGTTCTTATTCAACAAATGGTGACAGTGCTTAGCTAATAATGAGGCCGAGGAATGCTTAAAGCCTCAAATGTCTTTTTTCTCCATCTTTTCATCATTCATGAAATAGCTGATATTCTCTTGTCTCTATAAAGGGTCATTAAAGATCATCATTTCTGGAAGCAGAAACAATCATGGAAGCAGACCATCAACATGTGATAGCAGCACTGCGAAATTATCACAATGAATCCATTTGAGTTATACCATTAACATGCTAACAATTACAATGAAAATAAATGCATTATGTTTAGTTTTGAGAAACAGACATCTTAGAAATACTGCAGCATTACTTTCAGAGTCAGATTTTGACCTAGCAATTTCTGTTCTAGATTCCATCTTGCAGATATAATTTTTTTATGTTGTTTATGTTATTTCACTCTCACTTTGAGTGTTCGATATAGAGTCTTTGTAGTTCTGGTTGGACTGAGATTTATATATGAACAGGTTTGTCTTAGCTACAGAGTTCTTCTTGCCTTTACCTTTCAAACTGTGTATATCTGACATAGAACAAAAACCTTCACATGTTGCAACATTATTTTCAAAACCAGACATCTAGAAATAGTTCTTTTTACCTGGGATTTAAAGACAGCTCTACAGATCCAGCTCAGATTCTTCTCATTGAACATATGAAAGAATGGGCAAGTTTAATCTGTTATGTTATGATAAGAAAAGTGAGCTTATAACTCATTTTAAAATCTATGCTGACTAATTCTGTTTAAAGTACAATAGGACAATATTTAATTGCATATCACCCACAATGTGATCCATGGAAAGCATGGAAAGAGTACTTGGCATCATTTGATAGAACCTAAGTTAATGGAAGCATATGAAGATGAATTTCATATTTTGCTCCCCAGTACTCACTACATTATTAATCCAATAATATGAATTTTGTGAATAAATAAATAAAATGCTGACTTTGAAAACAACTTGTGTCTCTTTTTGAGAGATTGCTTTTGCCTAGAACTTCCTGTTGTTGCCAGTCTCTGTCTCAGAGATGTAGTAAAGATCCTGCTTCCCAATTAAATGATGATTTGCTTTTAATTTTGATTATATCAAAAATATGTTTTGGTAGAATGCATTATTTTGAGAATAGAATGCATTGTTGAGGATAAATCATTTGATCAAACCCTCTTGAAAGATTTATGATGCTTTTACTGATTTCACATATGTAAGAAGACATTGGGATTGATGCAGAGGGACTTACACTCCTCTTGTTTCTCTCTTCCCTAACTGTGTATACTTGGGTCTTTCACTTCTCTATTAAACAATGATGAGTGCTTCTTTTTAATTTTGTTATGCAATATCAAGATAATTTTTAATCATTTATTAGTGCCATAAAGCATAGTAAACATAGTTTAGGTGTATGTTTTCTTCATAAAATTGCATCTTGATTAAAAACTGTTTATTTTTGTTTTGATATCCATGGAAGATCTCCCCTTCTCTGAGGAGAAGGGGGGGCATAGGTAGAGGTGAGGTCAGAGGGAAGGGTTGGGAGGAGAGGAGGGGCAGGAAGCTCCAATCAAGATGTGAAGCAAATAAATAAATTTATTTAAAAAAAAAAGTATCCTTCCTCATGTGGCACATGAAGACCTTCCCATTTCTATTAGGAATTCCAATTCAACAGAAGTAGTGCCTAAACTGGTTACATTCCAGTAAAACTATAAAAAGCCTCAGATATGCTGAACTCTCATCATGAATTTCTACAATAAATGGTACAGGCAAAACTAGATTTTCTGATGTAACAGAACACTATTGTACTCTTCCCTTAGACCACACTCAAAACTCACTGTAAACATGGTTTATAATTTAATGGTAGAATTGGGGATAACACTCTTGGATACTGTTTTTTTGTCAACAGCATTTATATTAGACAACAAAAGTAAGAGAGTGGTATGAAATTGCTACATGGGACTTAATCAAGCTAAAAAACTATGTTAGTAAAGAAAATAATCAGCACAATGACAAATCAGCTGTGGAATACACTCAATATTTGCAACCTCAGGCAGGCCTAGTAAGTATTTAATATCAAAGTATATGAGACACATGTATGATTCTATTACCTAAAAACCAAATAACCTGTTCAAGAAATAAAGAAGGAGACTGAAAGATATGTTTACTAAAGAAGACATGCAGACGGCCAAAAGACATATGAACAGCATTCAACCCTGATAATGTTATGCCCAGTTCGTGAGACACCCCCCCAAAAGACCACCAGGAATTGACTCCTCTGCAAACACATGAGGGTTTACTTGATATAAGCTCAAGCTCAGGCCAAAAGTTCCTTGTGAAAAAAGAGAGATATGTGGCCCCAAGTATTGGAGGAACAGGGGTTTTTAAAGGGCAAAACCACAAGAGGGGAATTTTCAATCATTTTCCAAGCCTTTGTCTTTTTAGGCACCAAGGGCACAATGGTCCTGGCCTGTCCATCTGGAGGGTATCTGCTTTGTTTGGGAGGGGGAACAATTAGCACATCTTGTGTGTTTGTTTGTTTGTTTGTTTGTTTGTTTGTTTTCTTAGTAGCAGGGCTATGTGACCTTGGTCAGCAGCTAGGGTCTATCTGGGTTGGTTGCCAAGCAATAGAATCTCTTAAACACAAGTCTGGCTACTTTTCTGTACCAGGGTAGGTCTGTCTCAACTGGCCTGCTTCTTTGTCTACTTTGTCCAAAGTTGTACCCAGTATCACAGTCATGCTGCCCCAGAAATTAAATTTCAAATTTTGGACCTCTCAATAATACTCTGGGAAAATCAAGTATAAACTACAAGGACAATATGGGGAGTTGACCTGACTGATAAAGAGTTTTCTTAGCAAGCATGGGGACATGAGTTTGAATCCAGCACCCATACCAAAAAAAAAATATATATATATAATACATATATACATATATATGTACATATATATGTATGTATATATGTATATATATGTATGTATATATGTATATATACATATATATATGGTGTTTCCTCAGTTTCCACTCTCAAAACATAAAGTATAGAGTGATTAAGATACACACTATCTTCACCCACTGGTGTACACAAATACAGACACTCAAATAGATCCATTTTATAAACATATTTTTACAGCAACGAGACTGAAACTTTTGTTGGGTCTCTCAGGCCAGTTAATAATACATCTTGAGGTCTTGAGACCTGAATACTTGGTCAGCAGCTAGGGTGAGTATGCAGTAGGGTAGCATTCATACTATCCTACTGCATACTCACCCTGTTTGCTTATAAGAACAATGTAACAACCAAACTTATTTGTCTTAAATTTCCCGTACAACCAGTGTTTACAACCTAAGCTATTGTCATAGTTTCAGTCTTAAATTACATACTCTTCTGTGCCACTGACCCAGAAAACAATATCCTATGGCCTATCGCCGTGTTAAAACACTGTGAGCAAAATCAACTTAGAGAGGGAAGGCTTTATTTCAGCTTCCAGTTATATGTCATTATCCAGAGAAGTCAGGGCAGAACTCAAGGCAGGAACCTGGAGGAAGGAACTGATGCAGAGGCCATGGAGGAGTGCTCATTGGCTTGCTCCCCATGGCTTGCTCAGCCTGCTTTCTTATATACCAGGAGACTAAGAGGCTATTTGTAATGTTTGGGAAGATGTTAACTTGGTGGTTGAGCCAGACAAGAAAGTCAACATAGGAACATCTATAGGCAATAGATGCTGGCTGAGAACCCTTGACAAGAAAGTTTACATGGAGGTAAGAATATCACCAGCAATTTAGAGCCCTTGAAATCAGAGTACAGATCAGCAGATGGACGTTTCCACCACAAAATTCCCCTTTCCTGCCTAACAGACCTCTCAAACACCAAAAGAAATGATTAAGTCTGAAATATGCTTAAGCATACACCAGAGATAAAGCATATTTAATCAAAAAGAGGTCTAATAAAACACTAAAAATTAATAAAATGGTAGAAATGAAAAACTCAGCCAGGAAAGAAGCTGACTCAGCTGCATTAAGTCAGCACTCAGAGCAAGAAACAGACACAATCTCTAAAGAAAGTCACACTGCTGCTCTGCCTTGGACACCATACCACAAGACCAGACAAAGTACCTGGCCCTTGAACATCTTTTGGTCGTGGTGTTACTGAGGTTATTTTTAAACTTTATTTTGTATTATACTTGTTCATTTTATTTATGTGTTTTACCTGTCTATATTTTGCCTGTGCATCATGTGTGCTTGATGCCCATGGAAGTCACAGGGGGGCATTACATCCCCTATAACTGGAGTTACACATGGTTATGAACCATCATGTGAGTTCTGGGAATCAAGCATGGGTTCCCTGCAAGAATAACACATGCTCTTAACCACTGGGACATTTCTCTAGTCATGGTGTTAATGAATTTTAAAATGTTCAAAAAGCAAACGGTTCCGTTTCTCAGAAGTTTCCCCCAGTTCAGTTCCTGGTTTGTGGATAAAAGGAATGGTCAAGTCCCAGGATCCAGGAAACTCCAGGTGCTTTTCATCTTTACAGTCCTCCTTGTCACCACACAGGCACTGCAATCAGGACCATAAAGTTTCTGGCTCAGCAAATGACAGGACACCAGTGGGAGCACAGAGCTTGCATCCAAGGTGGAAACTTGCAGAAGGAGCCCTTTTCCCATGGAAAAGCCAAACTCCTGATATTGACATCCTATCAGCAGTGACAGTTGCTGTGAGCATAGGGCTCTGGGATGATAAACAGGGATGGCTGTGCTGTAAGGATGCCCACCCTGAGCCCTGCACAGACTCCACAGATGAGTGTTCCTTCATGTCACAGTGGACTGAAGCTGCCTTCCACCCTGGCAGAGATGCTGTGAGCTTGGAATGGTTAAGGAAGATGGTCGAAGAGAAGGTTCTGGGTTATTCTGTCACTAAGAAAGAGGAAGTGAAAAGATCCAGGGAGTAAAGCAGTCTCTCATTTTTCACCTGCCATGCAGAATATTTTACACATTCATGAGGAGACAGGGCTGCAACTGGTGCTCATCATGGATATAAAAAGATCTCCATTATGAGCAGGGGACAGTAAGTGCTCCTGGCCTTCAAAGGCCCCAAGCCTCCCCATGCTGAAGGCTGTCAGGTTATCTTTTTCTTCTTTGTTTTCATTTAGTGTTGTCATGTTGGGTTCAGGCACATTGAAAGGACAACTGACACCTTCTGGCCATTGGCCTTCTACCTTGGCATTGGTAGAAGGTCCTAAAACTTCTGTCTGAACCCCAACAGCCTGTACAGGAATTAATAATAATCCCCTGTTGTTGTTGTTCTTTTATCTCCTTATAAAACAAAACAAAGAAATGGTAATGCTTCGACCAATAAACACCACCAGAGAGGTCACAGCAAACTTAAAACTACATTCATGCTTGCCTCTGAGACTTGAAGAATCCTCTGGTAGCTGTAAGGCTATGGGAAAGTTCTTCTCTAGCCCTGGAGTTTCCTTTCCTTTCCTTTCCTTTCCTTTCCTTTCCTTTCCTTTCCTTTCCTTTCCTTTCCTTTCCTTTCCTTTCCTTTCCTTTCCATTCCTTTCCTTTCTTTCTTTTCTTTCCTTTTTTTGGATTATTTTTTTTATTCTTTATTAATTACACTTTATTCACTTTGTATCCCCCCTGTGGTTCCTCCCTCCTCCTATCCCAATCCCTCTCTTCCTCCACTCTCTGAATGCATGCCCCTCCCCAAGTCCACTGATAGGGGAGGTCTTCTTTTCCTTTCTTCTGATCCTAGTGAATTAGGTCTCATCAGGAGTGGCTGCATCTTCTTCTTCTTCTTCTTCTTCTTCTTCTTCTTCTTCTTCTTCTTCTTCTTCTTCTTCTTCTTCTTCTTCTTCTTCTTTCTATTACAATGGAACCCACTTGGATACTGAACTGCCATGGGCTACATCTGTGCAGGGGTCTTAGGTTATCTCCATGCATAGTCCTTGGTTGGAGTATCAGTCTCAGGAAAGACCCCTGTGCTCAGAATTTTTGGTTCTGTTGCTCTCCTTGTGGAGTTCCTGTCCTCTCCAGATCTTATTGTTTCCCACTTCTTTCCTAAGATTCCCTGCACACTGCCCAAAGGTTGCCCATAAGTCTCAGCATCTGCATTGATAGTCTGCAGGGCAGAGCCTTTCAGAGGCCCTCTGTGTCAGGTTCCTGACTTGTTCCCTCTTTTCTCCTTCTTCTGATGTCCATCCTCTTTGCCTTTATGGATAGTAATTGAACATTTTAGCAAGAGTCCTCCCTTTTGATTAGTTTCTTTAGGTGTACAGATTTTGGTAGGTTTATCCTATATGATATGTCTATATAAGTGAGTACATTCCATGTGTGTCTTTCTGCTTCTGGGATAGCTCACTCAGGATGGTCTTTTCCAGATGCCACCATTTTCTGCAAATTTCATGATTTCCTTGTTTTTTTTTAAACTTTACAATTTATTCATTATATATCCCAATTGAAGCCTCCTCCCTCAACTCTCCCAGTCCCACCCTTCCTCCCTCTTCCCCTCATCCCTTTCCCCCAGTCCCCTGAAAGTGAGAGTTCTCCACTATTGCCACCTGCCTATAGCTTGTTAAGTCTCATCAGGACTGTTTGGATCCTCTTACTCTGTGGCCTAGCAAAGCTGCATCATTGGGGTCACTGATCAGAAAGAAGTCAACTGAGTTGATGATAGAGGCAGCCCCTGCTCCCCTCACTCAGAGATCCACATGGAGACTGAGCTGCCAATCAGCCACATCTGAGCAGAGGGTCTAGTCCTCTCCAAGCATGGTCCTCCACCGGTGCATCAGCCTCTGCAGGACCCCCTGGACTCAGATCTTTTAGTTTTGTTGGTCTCCTTGTGGGGCTTCTTTTTCTTTCATGTCCTTCTAATAATACTCCTCTCTTCCTCCATAAGACTCCCTGTACTCTGCCCAAAGTATCTGAGTACTGAGTCTCTGAGTCTGCTTTGATCCCCTGAGTCTCAGTATCTGCTTTGATCCCCTGTTGGGTAAATCCTTTCAGAGGACCCTCTATAGTAGACTCCCATCCTGTTTCCTCTCTTCCACCACTTCTAGTATCTATCCTGTTTGACATTCTGAATGAGATTTAATCATCCTCCCTAGGGTCTTCCATAGACCCATATCTATCACCCTGAACAAAATTAAAGTCCAAGTGGATCAAAGACCTCAACATAAAACCAGACACACTAAATCTGTTGGAAGAAAAAGTGGGGAAGAGCCTTGAATTCGTTGGCACAGGAAAAAAATTCCTTAACAGAACACTAACAGCTCAGGCTCTAAGATCTACAATTAGTAAATGGGACCTCAAGAAACTGAAAATCTTCTGTAAAGCAAAGAACACTGTCAACAGAACAAAATGACAGCCTTCAGACTGGGAAAATAGCTTCACCAACCCTACAGCAATAAAGAACTAATATCTAGAATATATAAAGAAATCAATAAATTAGACAACAACAAACCCAATTAAAAACTGGGGTACAACTGGGAAATGATCTTCACCAACCCTACATCTGACAGAGGGCTGATATCCAGAATATATAAAGAACTAAAGAAGTTAAAAAGCAATAAATCAAGTAATCCAATCAAAAAATGGAGTACAGAACTAAACAGAAAATTCTCTGCAGAGGAATATCGAATGGCAGAGAAACACTTAAAGAGATGCTCAACATCCTTAGCCATGAGGGAGATGCAAATCAAAACGACCCTGAGATTTCACCTTACACCCATCAAAATGGCTAAAATCAAAAACTCAAATGACAACACAAGCTGGAGAGGTTGTGGAAAAAGGGGAACCCCCTTCCATTGCTGGTGGGAATGTAAACTGGTACAACCACTTTGGAAGTCAATCTGGCGCTCTCTCAGACAATTAAGAATAGTGCTTCCTCAAGACTCAGCTATACCACTCCTAAGCATATACCCAAGATTTGCTCAAGTATACAACAAGGATATTTGCTCAACCATGTTTGTAGCGGCTTTATTTGTAATAGCCAGAACCTGGAAACAACCAGATGTCCATCAACAGAGGAATGGATATTGTGATATTTTTACACAATGGAATACTACTCAACAATAAAAAATGAGGAAATCATGAAATTTTCAGGCAAATGGTGGGATCTAGAAAAGATCATTCTGAGTGAAGTATCCCAAAAGGAAAAAGACACACATGGTATATACTCACTTATATAGACCTATAAGATATGATAAACATAGTGAAATCTATACACCTAAAGAAGATAAACAAGAAAGAAGACATGGGGTAAAATGATCAACCCTCACTTAGAAAGACAAATGGGATGGGCATTGGACATAGGAGAAAACAAATAACAGGACAGGAGCCTACTGCAGAGGGTCTCTGCAAGACTCTACCTAGCAGTGTATCAAAGCAGATACTATGACTCATAACCAAACCTTCAACAGAGTGCAAGGAATCATATGAAAGAAGGGAGAATTAGTATGACTTGGAAAGGATAGGAGCTTCACAAGGACCAAATATATCTGGACACAGGGGTCTTTTCTGAGACTGACACTTCACCAAGGACCATGTATGGATATAACCTAAAACCTCTGCTCCAATGTAGCCCGTGGTAGCTCAGTAACCAATTGGTTTCCCACAGCAAGGGGAACAGGGACTATTTCTGACAGGAACTCAATGGCAGGCTCTTTGACCTCCCCAACCCCCAAGGGAGGAGCAGTCCTGCTAGGCCACAGAGGAGGACTTTGCAGCCAGTCCTGAAGATACCTGATAAAACAGGGCCAGAAAAAAGGAGAGGAGGTCCTCCCCAATCGGTGGACTTGGAAAGGGGCAGGGAGGAGGTGAGGGAGAGAGGGTGGGGTTGGGAGAGAATGAGGAAGCGGGATATAGATGGGATACAGAGTTAATAAAATGTAACTAATAATAAAAATAAAAATAAATAAATAAAAACTGGGGTACAGTGCTAAACAGAGAATTCTCAACAGAGGATATATAATGGTAGAGAAACACTTAAAGAATTGCTCAACATCCTTAGTCATCAATGCAATTCAAAACAATTCTGAGATTCTATCTTATACCTATCAGAATGGCTAAGATCAAACACTCAAGTGACAACACATGCTGGAGAGGATGTGGAGGAAGGGGAACCCTCCTCCATTGCTTGTGGGAATGTAAACTTGTAAACCACTTTGGAAATCAATCTGGTGCTTTCTCAGAAAATTGGGAATAGCTCTATCTCAAGATCCAGCTACCCCACTCCTGGGCATATACCCGAAAGATCCTCCACCATTCAGTAAGGAAATTTGCTCAGCCATGTTCATTGCAGCTTTATTTGTATAGCCAGAATCTGGAAACAACCTAGACGTCCTTCAACAGAGGAATGGATACAGGAATTGTGGTACATCTACTTAATATAATAATACTTCTCAGCTATTAAAAACAAGGAAATCATGAAATTTTCAGGCAAATGAATGGAACTAGAAGCGATCATCTTGAGTGTAGTAACCCAGAAACAGAAAGATAGGCATGGTATACACTCACTAATAAGTGGATATCAGCCATATAATACAGGACAGCCCTTTATAGCCCTTTCCTTTTCTATCATGAGAAATATCTCCTCACATCAAAAGAAAAAATATTAGATTAGGAAAATGCAGTCCCACTTCAAAACCCATGACCAAGAAAGCACACCTCTGAAGCTTCCTCTTCTACTTTTCCCCCTTACCAACAGCCCTGCACTCCCCAGGACTCTGTTACAAAGGCAGAGGGACTAACATGCCAGCTCCAGGTTCCCACCCAGGAATGCTGCACCCTCAAAGACCACATCAAGACAACAGAGGAAATGCTGCATATGCCCTTGGCAGCTGGGACTTGTGCTGTGTCCCCTGCAAAGTGTGAGCCATGGCAGGGACAACAAAACAAAAGTCAAATGCAAAGCGGTGGCCAATGCAAGCAACTGATGACAACAGAGTGAGCCTTTTCTCAGGACATGCTAATTAGAAAGGGTCTGCCAAGATCACCCACACACGCATACCCACACTACAGGGTTAAATCCTTCAGGAAGACTGCACATGCCTGATGATGATCAGCTTTCTGCTAAGGGACTACCTGCACAGGACAGCAACACCTCAGTTCCAAGAATGAAGGACAAGATTTTCTCATGCTGCAGCATGAAGTAGCACAGCTGGCCCAAAATGTAAAATTTTCTTGCTTCTTGATTTTGTTTAAAAAAAAAAAAATTTGTTGTTGTTTTTCCAAATAGCAGAAACAACTAATTATCAATAGTCTCTTCATGGAAAAAAAAGGAAGGATGTGCTAAACTTCTAATACAAAACCAAACACAATCAAGACATGAAGTACTAAGCCGATGCTGCTTAAATCTTCAAAGGTATTACTCATACATCATATGGCTGACATCTTACTGGCTGATTAAGATATAGATACCTCAAGGAAAATGTTTAATGAAATAAAAAGTAATTTTGTCTTTTGTTGGGATTGCTGACTGTGCCTAAAAAATATACAGGGAGGAGATTCTGCTGATTATCTGGGATATAGGATAGGTCTACTGGGAATACAACTACAAAATGTACAGATCAGATCAAAAGAAATCATACACAAGTTCGTGGTGGCTTTCAAAAATTACTGGGAAATATTGAATGGCTATGGCTCACTGTCGGATTAAGTACTCAAGAGCTAAGTAATTTATTTCAAACCTTATGTGGTAATTTGGAGTTAAGTAGTACAAGAAAATTAACAGATGAGGCTGAAAGAAAATTGTCTTTGATAAAAAAAGAAATTACAGGAGGCAGGTGTGGATCACTTGGATCCAGAACTTGGTTGTATTTTGACTGTTTTGCCTTCTACTCATTCTCCCACAGGAATTCATATACAGAAAAGGCATAATATTTAAAATGGACTTTTTTTTTTTCAATGCAGTTTATTCAGGAACCTTGAACAATCTTCTGACCCTGGGGAAAGCCAGCCCACAGCTTAAATAGCCTCTGGGTAGCCAACCCCAGCGTGCTACGTGGGCAATGCAGATAGGTCCACATACACGGAAGCAAGCCAGCTCCTTAACACATAAACAGAATAAAAAAATTAAAAACCATTGCTATATGCTGCCATGAAAACATATAACCAATGGCACTTTCTCTCTCTCTTGGGACTCTGTGATGTCATCTTTCAGAGTTTGATGGACTGGAGCAGTGGATTATGAATGAAAACGTGGTTGCTAGGAGCTGAATCCTCGACCTCTGAAAGCCAGCCAGTGTTCTTCATGGCTGAGCCATCTCTCCAGCACTGAGAAAGTGGCTTTAATTAGGATTTGTAAAATTGGTTTTATCACTACCATAACTGGAAGCACACAGGTGGATTTGGTAAATTTTTATCAAAATTCATAGTGGTTTAAGTATGTTAGATCAAGAAGTTCCTTTTTTGTACCTGATGCTGTGCTTGCAAAGTGTTAGTACCACAGCCTTGGGCCCAGGAGGATCCAAAAGGTTCCGAAAGCACCTTCAGTCCTCAGCACCCTGCACTGCAGTCATCCCAAGGAGGCTACTATTTGCCCTGAGCTGTGTGAGTGCCACTCCTGAAGGAAGGCAGGACCATGAAGGGCTGTACACCAGAGAGCTCCATCAGTTTACTGCAATCCCTTCCCAAGATAAGCTGGAAAACTCAAACAGTTCTTGCAAGGAGTGGGGTTGAACAGCTCTCTCTGCAGCTGAGTACTGTGTCTGGAGTGGAGCTAAGGCTACCTGCACTCCTTCCCTGCTCCAAGAGCTGAGACTCTCCAGAATAAAGCAAGAGATGGACCAGGCCGTGGGTCTCTGAAATACTGATCTTTGACGAGGTAAACTAGGTTCTGAATGTTTTAGAATAAAGATTGAAGATCACTTTTGTGGTTAGCTTTTTTTTTTTTTTGTAATTATATTTATGTACAGAAAACTTAGCAGCATTCATTTAACCCAGGTTAGTGGCAAGTTCTTCAGCCTTTGCCTTTTCCAGCTTGGCAATGTAAGCCACAGATTAGGACCCAGGACATGGCCTTCCTAGTGGTGGCAGATCTCACCTTATCTGTTGTTGTAATTGGTCCTAATAGCTTCCACCAGCTTAGCCAGAGAACCCTTGTCTTCTGAGTTAACCTGTGTGACGGCAACAGTAGTACAAGTCTTCCTGTGGGCCAATCACCCCGGCCTGGCCTTTCCCTTCATGATGCAGTAGGGGACCCCATCTTTCTGCACAGGGCACGTAGGAAAACCACCAGCTCAATGGGGTCTACTTCATGGGCAATCACAGCCAGCTGAGCCTTCTTGTTCTCCACCAAGGGGGCGACTCTATTGACCCTTGCTCGAAGGAGAGGTGGTCTTGTTTTTGGGACATCTCCTTTTTCGGGAGCTTTCTTCTCAGCACGGGCCAGCAGCCTCTCTTCTTCTCCTGCTTTGTCTCTGGCCTGTATCTGTGGGAAAGCTTAAGCATCTGGTTTGCGGTTTGTCTGGTCCAGGGCCTGGGTGAACTGGTTAATGGCAGGAGGTACTTTGAGCTGCCTATAGAAGATGACCCTTTGCTACTGTGGCCTAATGTAACAGGGCCATTTGATGAAGTGCGTGAGATCTCTTTTGGGCTGGATATTCTGCCCAATGCTGAAGTTCTTGGGCTTTTCCTCAAAGTAAGGATTGACCACATTTTTGGCCTCTTGTTTCTTCACAGTGGTGGGGGCCAGGGCCATCTTTTTCCCCTTGGGCATCTTGCTGGGCTAGAGAAGAAAGAAAAGCTTTTGGTTAGCTTTTAGGTCATTTATTCGTTCATTCATTTTAAAACTATAACAAAATATAATAAAATAAAACAAAAGTATCACATCCATCTTGGATACGACAACCCAACAGAAGGAAAAGATTGAAAAAGAAGGCACTAAAACCAGAGACCCACTTGATTGTATGCACATTCATTTTGTACAACAACAAAAAAAAAAAAAAACCCAAGCTGGAAGACATAATATATTGACACAAGAACTGAAGGGAAATCACAGGTTCTGAGAACTGTTTGTGTTAATTCTGTTTAACAAGGTGTTTAAGAAAGAGATTAAAAAAAAAAAAAGACTTGGTATGTGTCTCAGAATCCTGTCCCCTGCCAGGTCACAGCCTGGCACTTTAGGAAGGTGAAAACAACTCTGGAGAAACTTGGTTAGTTGTTCATCTTCTCACCTCACATCCTTCCTCTCAAAATAATTAAACCCTAATTAAACTTAAAATAACTTCCAAGCAAAACAGATGTAGTAACGGTGGGGACAGAGGGAAGCTGTTCTTCAGGGACTGAGGCCCTGCAGAGACCTTCCTTCCCCTGACACTGTGACAAGAAACTTGAAGTCCACAACACCTGATGGCAGCCAAGAGCCCCACAGACCCAGACAGTACAAATATGACGTGGCAAATGTCACCTTCCCAGAGCTGCTCCCGAGCCTATCTGCACCACAGAGGTCCAGGTGAGTCCATGGAGGTAAGATCTTCCTCAGCTGTGCCATGGAGAGTTTCTCTAACGCTGAAGTCTCTCTCTGACTAAGCCAGGTAGTAGTTGAGTGGCTGTGTGAGCTTTGGGTCCTCCACTTTCCTTCTGTCCCTGACAAGACTGGTCCCTGGGTCCAGAAATATCAAAGATGAGTTCTTGGAGATAGAGAAATGGAATAAAAAGGCTGAGGCATTGCTCTCCATCCTCAGGTTGGAATACAATGATGGAGGTCTGGGTGAGTCTTTGCCTAAGGTTACCTTCTTAAAAGAATCAATAAAATAGAGAAATTTTTCAGAGGTTTGTAAAAAATTTGAGACAATAATGAAACACACTGATAACATCAGCCCTGAAGAGACTGAGGCAGAATAATTATGTTCAAAACTACCCTGATTTACTTAGGAAAACTCTCAAAAAAAAAAAAAAAAAAAACAGGACAAAAACAACATCAAAACCACATCTTTTTATCTTTGCCTCTGTGTTTGTCAGCACTGTGACTTCAACAGTGTCATTAGTGTTTATAAAGTTTGTACCTGTCATTTTTTATATATTTCCACTTGTCAAATATTGCCCCATGGTTTCTTTTACAACAATTTTGTAACTCCTAATTGGATGTTTTCCTTATGTATCCATCCTTAAAAAACTCTCAATTCTACCACATGATATTAAACATGCTTCTATCAACTTCAGTCACTGTATGCCTGACAGATGTGTAGAAATATAAACCACTAAGTTTAATAATTACCATTACCATCTTGAAAATATAAAAGAGCCAGGCCATGAACTAGTACATCTTGAAATAGCTCATCCTAACTTTATCCCAGCCAGCACTAAGCAGCAAATACCAATAATCTATTTTGGTTTTGTTCATTTGTTTTTAGAAAACCAGGATGGATGGATATAGTTTGCCAAAGGCTCTTGAGGGATAAATACATTATGGTATCATCCATCTATCTACACACAAGTCAATTCTGTCTTTTAAATTAATTTCCCATAGAATTTCCCAGGATAATATGGAAGATGACTCGTCTCTCTCTCTCTCTGCTCCTACAGCCCATGTCAGTGAGATAGGAACCACTTATTAAAAGATCAAAATCTGGAGGTGGAGAGATAGCTTAATGGTTAAGAATACTGTCTGCTGTCCCAAAGGACATGGGTTCAATTCCCAGCACCCATATGGCAGTTCATAGCTATCTGTAACTCCAGTTCTGAGGAATCTGTTACCCTCACACCAATGCATATAAAATTAAATAAGTTTTAAAAAAAATCAAAATCTTTTGTCAAATCTGGGTTAGAGTTTCAAAACAAGAAGGCAGGACTAGAAAAGAAGAAATACCCCAGAAAGAATGCATTAAACAAACAGAAAATGTTAATATTGGGATTTGGGGTGAACTGATATCAGGGATTTTGACAGATTTTAATCTTCAAGTAAACACTTAAAATTTATGGTAAATTTGTTAATGAAGGTTGATGAGCTTGCCATTAATGTCTGGAGCATATTTCATTATGTGCAGATATGCAGTATGGTATGGTGATTTCTAGAAAGCACTGAAACAGACAATAATTATCTCTCTGTCAGAGGAGTAGTTGAAAGGCAATAACTGACGTATTTAGAGTCATAAGGACACCTGGACCCAAGCCGGGTCACAAAGCTAAGTTCGTGCAGGTCACGTGTGAGATCATCAGGATATAGACATTTAAATAATCCTGTGAGTTTAGCAGGAAAGACTTCAGTGAACAGAGCATTCCAAGTACTCAGAATCCACACAAACCCATGCAGCCACTGAAGCATCAAGATTCTTCTTAATGTAAGAAAGGTGCCCAAAGATTAGCATAAATCCCTGAGAGATGAGAATGGAGCTTCTGGACATGAAGAACAACATCCTGCCAAGGTCTAAGTTCTGGAATCAGCTTGGACTGATGTAGAACAGAGCAGCCATTTTATAGTGTGGAACTAAAAAAAAAAAATCTCTTTTAAAATTTTAGATTTGAATAACAGTTTCCAGACGTACTTGTCAGAGCACACACATTAGCCCAGAGTCCACCAGAAAAGAGACATAATCTGCAGCTTTACAGGTGTCCATCACTGCCTCTGCAAAATCAGAATATGCTGTTATGAAAATTTGTTGTTCGGATCCTTGTGAAACAATACTGATGCTTTCTTGAAAAGGTCTTTGCATTCTGGATACAAGTTTTTTCGACCTATTAAGTAAAAATGGTTTTGAAGTTTATTAAGGAAACATTTTTTCTCATCATGACTACGGTCGGCACCCTTGGGAACATTTCTATTTCTGTGAATTACATGTTCAGTTGGTGGGGAGGCCCTGAGAAGAAACTCATACACCTTATTCTCATTCACTTGGCTTTTACAAACATCATACTCCTTCTTGCAAAAGGATTGCGAAAGACAATTGTAGCTTTTGGGTTGAAAAACTTCCTAGATGACATAGGCTGTAAGATCCTCATTTATCTGGAAAGGGTAGCCCGTGGCCTCTCCATCTGCACCAGCAGTCTCCTTGCTGTAGTCCAGGCCATCATCATTAGCCCCAGAGCATCTGGATGGAGGAGGCTCAGGCCAAAGTCTGCATGGCACATCCTTCCATTCTTCTCAGTCTTTTGGATACTCAATGCTTTAATAAGTATGAACCTAATCCCTTCCATCAAAAGTACTAGCCTGAATATATCACAGTTTAAGAATGACCACAACTATTGTTATTTTATGCCAGAAAGTCAGAAAATAAAAAGGATTGTTCTCCCTATCATGGTCCTGAGAGATGCAGTGTTCCAGGGTGCCATGGGAGGGGCCAGTGGCTACATGGTATTTCTTCTCCACAAGCACCACCAGCATGTCCTCTACCTTCACAACTCCAAGCTTCTCTACAGAACTCCCCCTGAGCTGAGAGCTGCTCAAAGTGTCCTCCTTCTCATGTTCTGTTTTGTTTTCTTCTACTGGACAGATTGTGCCTTTTCTCTATTTCTAAGTCTCTCTTTAGGAGACTATTCTTTGATGATAAATATTCATGAATTTCTCACTTTTGGTTACGCAATATTCAGCCCCCTGGTGCTGATTCACAGGGAGGGCCTTCTGGCTGAGTGTTGGTATGCTCAGTGGGAGAAACTAAGAAAATGTTTCTCTCCTGTATCTGTTCAATAAGTGTGAATGAACTTTCAGTTCTGCAAAGTTGATAGCAAAAACTTCCACAAGGCAGAACCAGCTTAATCACGCGCTTATTCTTAGACTACAGTCTTGGTGAGTCACACCCTTGAGGTGAGAGAGATCTTATCTAACTACAGTGATATAGAAACTCCACTTTCCATTCTGCCACTCTTTTGAAGGGACTTTATTAACTTTTTATATTTGCATAAATGTATTGTTTATGAAGAGCTTGTCTGCAGTTTTAACTGTTTTTGCAAGTGCCTGCCTGGTGCCTGCAGATGCTGGAAGAGATCCTCAAATTACCTGTGACTGACTGGAGTTAGACAGATGGTTATGAACCAAACCATGGTTGCTAGGAACTGAATCTTCCACCTCTGAAAGTCAGCCAGTGTTCTTAATGGCTGAGCCACCTCTCCAGCACTGAGAAAGCAGCTTTGATTAGGATTTGTAAAATTGTTTTTATCACTACCATCACTGGAAGCATGCAGATGGATCTGGTAACTTTTATCAAAATTCATAGTGGCTTACGAATGTTAGATCAAAAAATTTCTTACTTGTACCGAACCCTGTGCTTGCAAAATGTTAGTACCTCAAGGCTATTTTGTGCTTAATCAAAGTGTCTGGAAGTATCTATCAATGGACAAGATTGTATAGAATTCTGAAAGGATGATTTGTGCTGTGCAGTTAGACAAACAGAAGCGCAATTCACCAGTGTCTGAAACATTTCATTTGTGTTATCTTCAGGAAAGTTCTTTGCAAGAATAAACAGTAGATACGAGATAAACTAGACAACGAATACACATTAAACTTTCATTTTATGTCTGGTCTATAGTTTCTATGTTGATTTAAAATGTGGATTTCTCTTTTGCGAGATGAAAAGCAGACTGAGATTGTGTGTAGCTGCCCTTTGTCAACACCCAGGTGAGCTCCACAGCCCCATCCAGCTCTTCATCACCAAAGAACTGTGGAAGAATCTGATTCCACATCCATTTAAGTGCAGGATTCATTGCTTAATTTCTTAAACTGGGTCCATACAATAAGATACTGACATAGTTCTAAGAACCTCATAAACACATTCTGAAAAGTATATATTGATAGAATCATTGAACATGAAATTTTAGTATTGTTACAGGTAAGTTTATGCCTTACTTTAAAAATTTTTTCTTGTCATTATCTTCAGAACAAGGTGTGTGGGTAGAATTATTCTCTGCAGTTTCCAAGGGTATCTGAGCACTTCCAATTCACACCAGTGGGAATCTTTAATATATTATTCAATTATTTATGAAATTATGAATTATGAAATTTTTTTGTATCCTCGGGCTTTTAAAAAGAAGCATTCTTGCCTTCTTTGTTACTTTTTTTCTTTCTGTTTCTGGTCCTACATCCAAAATGTAACAAAGTACATTATTACATAGAATTGAATAAAAAAACAAACACAGAAACACACAATAATACTGTCCCTTTTAGAGAATGATTCTCAAATGCCTGCTCCTGCTTTACATAAAGGGTATGTATCTCAGCTCATCGAATCTGCAAAGAATGGGTGTATACTGTGCCCCCCCCCAAAAAAAAAGAACAATATGCACAAGTGAAAATGATGAAGGAAGTTATCAGGAGATGTCATTCATATAGGTTCAGCTTACAGGGCAGAGTGGAGGTGACCAGCGTGAGTAGCTATCTCCCAAAGCAGAGTGGTTTCTGTTCATTTCATGGCGCTGTTTCCAAAAGTGTTAAGGAAACTTGTAAGGATGAAGAAATTAATAAACAATTCAAGTGTGTTAAAAGCCATGAATGTTGGTCACAAAATCCACAGCTTTGGGACAGGGTTCTCCTTTAAAGGGTGCTGTGTGGGTTTGATACTCTACGTGAGGCTCAGACTCACAATTTAGCCCTCACTAGTGCACAGAGTTGTGGAAGTACCCCACCCCAACAGACTGCATCATGGGACATTGCTGCATAGCTGTTTTCTTCAGAGTGAAATATTTCCTCCTGGATGGACCGAGGAGACTTACAAGCCTGGGGAAGTTCACCCAACTTAGAACCAAACGTAGAGACTCACATGACCTTCTTCCCAGGGAGATATAAGCAGTAACCATTTGTTAAGTTGCTAAGACAAGAAGACACTCTTTCATGGAACACTGTCTCCAAATTGGGCAGGAAATGCCAGTGTGCTCTTTAATTTCTTGTCAAGTTAACAAAAGCTGGAGTCATCTTGGAAAAGGAACCTCAATTGAGGAAATGCCTCTGTTAGATTTACCTCCAGGCACATCAGTGTAGCATTCACTTGATTTTGATTGATATGAGAGAATTTAGCCCACATTGGGTGATCCTGAGGTATATAAAAAGGTAAATTAAGGGAGGCATGGAGAGCAGGCCAGTAAACAACATTCCTCTGAGAGTCTATGTAGGGAGATGGCTTGACCCAAATCTTTCTCAGAGGAGAGAACTTTAGTTCTGTGTCCTTGTCCAGGCATGTACTTGGAAGGGCGTCTCTGACACTAGAGTCAGTGTCACAAGTGAGTAAGGGTTGTGGCTCTGGGAACTGGACTCTGCCTGTGGGCTGTGGTTCTCAGTCCCAGGAAATCTGTGTCTGAGGTGCCCTGTGATCTCTTTGCTTTCACTATCTGTGGAAAAGAGTACATCCAGTCTCAAAATAAAACAGGCTGAACTCTGGGACACTTTAGAAAGACCAAGCCTACAATTCATATGTATAGAAGACAACCAACATAAAATCATAGAAGAAAACTTCTCTAATTTATGGAATGAGATGCATTTATGGTAAGAAACATAGAGAAAAAACAAAAAGCGTGAGAAAATAAATACCCAATGTCAAAAAATATTCAAAACTCTAAATGCACAGATAGAAAATCTATTGAAAGCTGAAAGACAGAAAGATGAAGTCACTTATCATGCTGGAGAGGTTGTGGAGAAAGGGCAACCCTCTTCCACTGCTGGTGGGAATGTAAACTTGTACAACCACTCTGGAAAGCAATCTGGTGCTTTCTCAGACAACTAGGAAAAGCGCTTCCTCAAGATCCAGCCAATCCACTCCTAGGCATATATCCAAAAGAGGCTCAAGTACAAAATAAGGACATTTGCTCAACCATGTTTGTAGCAGCTTTATTTGTAGTAGCCAGAAGCTGGAAACAACCCAGATACCCCTCAACTGACAAATGGATGCAGAAATTGTGGTACATCTACACAATGGAGTATTACTCTGCAATGAAAAATAAGGAAATCATGAAATTTTCAGGTAAATGGTGGGACCTTGAAAGGATCATCCTGAGTGAGTTGTCCCAGAAGCAGAAAGACACGCACGGTATATACTTACTCATATACACATATAACATAGGATAAACCTACTAAAATCCGTACATCTAAAGAAACTAATCAAGAGAGAGGACCCTGACTAAAATGCTCAATCCCCATCCCAAAAGGCAAAGAGGATGGACATCAGAAGAAGAAGAAAACAGGAAACAACCTAGGAACCTGCCACAGAGGGCCTCTGAAATGCTCTGCCCTGCAGACTATCAAAGCAGACGCTGAGACTTATGGCCAACTGTTGGGCAGAGTGCATGGAATCTTATGAAAGAAGTGGGAAATAGTAAGATCTGGAGAGGACAGGAACTCCACAAGGAGAGCAACAGAACCAGAAAATTTGAACACAGGAGTCTTCCTAGAGACTCATACACCAAACAAGTACCAGGCATGGAGATATCCTAGAACCCCTGCACAGATGTAGTCCATGGCAGTTTAGTGTCTAAGTGGGTTACATAGTAATGGGAAGAGGGACTGCCTCTGACATAATCTGATTGGCCTGCTCTTTGACCACCTCCCCCTGAGGGGGGAGCAGCCTTACCAGGCCACAGAAGATGACAATGCAGCCACTCCTGATGAGATCTGATAGACTAAGATCAGAAGGAAGGAAAGGGGAACCTCCCCTATCAGTGGACTTGGGGGAAGGGCATGTGTGAAGAAGGGAGAGGGAAGGTGGATTTAGGAGAGGAGGAGGCAGGGGTTTATGGGGGGATACAAAGTGAATAAAGTGTAATTAATAAAAGTTTCAAAAAAGGCAGATCCAACCAAATAACAACTGGCTTCTCTATGTAAACTATGAAAGTGAGAAGGATTCATACCAATTCATACACAAATTTTGAAAGAATACAGATGCCAGCCCTGACACCTATACCCAGCAAACTATCAATGATAATTGAAGGCAAAAGGAAAGCTTTCCATAATAAAAACAGATTCAGTAAATTTATTAGCACTATGCCAGCCCAACAGGGGATACTAAAAGGAATACTTAAATATGAAGACATGACTTAGCATGCCCAAGAGAGCCAGAACATTAAAAGAGGTTTAAGAAAATACTACAACATGATTAAAATGGCAAAAATTAATGCACAAAGTTTGATATGCATACATATTTTGAGAACTATGAGAACCTAATAAAGAGACACAGACTAACAGGTTGGATTAGAAAACAGTATATTTATTTATTTGTTTATTTGTTTGGTTGGTTGGTTGGTTGGTTGGTTTTTCTTTTTTTTTTTTTCAATGCAGTTTATTCAGGAACATTGAACAATCCTCGGACCCCGGGGAAAGCCAGCCCACAGCTTAAATAGCCTCTGGGTAGCCAACCCAGCCGTGCCACGGGGGCAATGCAGATAGGTCCACATACATGGGAGCAAGCCAGATCCTCAGCCTTAGCCAAATGTGGAATTGTTCATGACAGAGAGCACTCACCATCGGGAAGGTGGAAGGCGGAAACCAGCTCCATCTTTAAGGCATAGCATTCCGCAGCTCTCTACAGTTCCCCCTTTTTGTTTTAGACAGTATTTCTCTCTGTGTAACCCTGGCTGTCCTGGAACTTGCTCTATTGACCAGGCTGACCTTGAAGTCACATAGATTCATCTGCCTCTAGGTGGTGCCACCACTGTCCAGCCAAGTCCATCTTTTATAGCCCCAAGACACACTCTGCCATGGGCTCTATATCATATTAGGGTAAAATGATGAAAAAGAGCATAACAAGAAAATGGGCTCCAGAAACAAGCAGGCATAGTTGTTTTAATTTCTGACAAAGACTTTGAAACCAAAACTACTCAGAAGAGCTAGTTTGAAAGGACACTGCACAGTTATTGAAGGAGAAATAGACCAAGAAACAGTACAATTCTAAACACTTATGCACTAAACAAGGCACTCAAGTTTGTAAAGAAACACTACTACACTGAAATTCACATATTGATCTTCATAGAGTGATAGTGGATGATTTAAATACTCTTGCTTAATGACTCTCTCACAGTTATCAAAATAAATCTAAGCAGAAAAACACTATCGATAAATAATGTCATAAATCTAATGGATTTATCGAGCACCTACAGAACATTCCAACCCACCAAATAATATACTTTCTTCTCAGAAGCACATGGAACGTTCTCCAAAATTGAATACATGCTATGACACAAAGGAACTCTCAACAGATGAAAGAAAGCTGAAATGACAGTGGGAATTCTATCTGACTGCCGTTGGTTAAAGCTATTATTGTTGTGGAAATAGATTCTTCTCTCATAAAATACATCCTGACCACAGGTTCTCCTCCATCCACTCCTCTTAGCTTTCTCCCCACAACCTCCTCTCTCCCCAGGTCCACTCCTCCTCCATTTTCACATTGACTTGCCTATAGGCCAATCTGATGGAGGTATTTTCTCAATTGAGGTTCCTCTTCCCAGATGACTCCAGTGTGTGTCAACTCTACAAGAGACTACACAGCACACTGTATTCCCTTATCAACCTGCAGACAGCTGTTCTGTGAAAGAGGAAGAGTCTCTTCTCACCCTAGCAGATATTAACTGCTTTTATCTCCCTGGGAAGAGGGCCTTATAACTCTGGGAGTTTGGCTCTAAGTTTGGTGAGCTTCCTCAGGTAGGTAAGTCTCCTTGGTCCATCCAGAAGGGAATACTGTTAATCTGAAGGAAGTAAATCTCCATGATGCAATCCCTCGGTGTGAGGGACTTTCATAGAAGTTTGATCAGGAATGGTGGCTAGTTTATGACTTTGAGCCTCATTTGGAGTATCAAACTCACACATACCCGTAAAAGAAAAGCCTTATCCCTTGTGCTGCCTGTGACCATCATTAATGTTTTTCATGCACTTGAAATTGTATTATTTATTTATTTATTTATTTATTATCCTTACAAGTTTCCTTATTACTTTTGGAAATAGCACCCTGTAAGGACCACACTGCTGCTGGGAGTTAGCTACTTTCACTGGTCACCTCCACACTACTTGTAAGCTGAACCCATATAAAGATATCTTATTGCACCCTCCTTCCTCATTTTTCTGTTATGCACATTGCTCCTGGTGGAGCCCATGGCACATACTGTACGGGCATGCTTTGCAGACTCAACAAGCTAAGGCATAGTCTTTATGTTAACCAGCAGCAGGTATTTAAGAATCATTTTCTAGATATCCCCTTTCCCCCCATGGCTTAGGGCCATGGAGGAAGATGCCCAATTGCTACTATGATGGACAGATGTGTGATGGAGAGATGGGAAAGGCAGAGCACATGGTGGGTAGATGGAAGGGAAAGAGAACTGGAATAGAGTAGTTTGTGCACTGTGGGGAGAGGTGGAACTGGAGATGTGTCAGTGGTGAGAAACAGGCTGTCATGAGGAGCTATGCAGCCACTGGAGGCTATGGTGATGCCTAAGTCCTTGCTGCTGTCCAGGGCCACTTTGGTTCCATGGCCTAATGGTAGCCTGAGTCTATGTTGATGTCCAAGGCCTGTGTTGACACTAAGGAACATTTGGATGCTTGTCATCTGCTGCCACCTGGGTTCATACTGATGTATGGACCAGTCTGCAGCCAATGTGCCAGGGTCCAGCCCCAGGTGAGGACAGGTCCTGAAGAAGGGTACATGCAAGAGTCAGGCACGGGGATTGGGAAGAGTATTACATCTCAACTGACTGTCAGTCTGGGTGCTTCTTTATTAATACAGAATCTAGTAGGCAGAGATAGATGCATGTTGTTCCAAAACATAATCATGTCATTTTTGTCTCTGGACATGTGTTGTAACTTCTGCTGGGTCATAAGTTTAGTCATTATTGATAAACCATGACAGAACAGGATTATCTTTTTTAATTAAATTTTTATTTTTTATATTAATTACAGTTTATTCATTTTGTATCCCAGATGTATCCCTCCTCCCCTCCCAATCTCACCTTCTCTCTCTCATCTCCTCCTAATCCCCTCTCCAAGTCCATGGATAGGGGAGGTGCTCCTCCCCTTCTATCTGACCCTATCTTATCAGGTCTCATCAGAACTGGCTGCATTGTCCTCCTCTGTGGCCTGGCAAGGCTGCTTCCCCCATCCAAGGGAGGCGGCCAAACAGCTAGCCACTGAGTTCATGTCAGAGACAATCCCTGTTCCCCTTACTAGAGTACCCAGTTGGATACTGAGCTGCCATGAGCTACATCTGAGCAGGCATTCTAAGTTATATCCATGGATGGTCCTCGGTGGGAGTATCAGTCTCAGAAAAGACCCCTGTGGCAGATATTTTGGTTCTGTTGCCATCCTTGTGGAGCTCCTGTCCTCTCCAGGTCTTACTATCTCCTCCTTCTTTCCTAAGATTCCCTTGCACTCTGCCCAAAGTTTGTTTATGAGTCTCAGTATCTGCTTTGATAGAATGGTAGGTAGAGTCTTTCAGAAGCCCTCTGTGGTAGGCTCCTGTCCTGTTTCCTGTTTCCAATGTCCGTCCCATTTGCTTTTCTGACTGAGGATTGCTCAACATCCTTACTCATGAGGGAGATGCAAATGAAAACGACCCTGAGATTTCACCTTACACCCATCAGAATGGCTAAGATCAAAAACTCAAGTGACAATACATGCTGGAGAGGATGTGGAGAAAGGGGAACCCTCTTCCACTGCAGGTGGGAATGTAAACTTGTACAACCACTTTGGAAATCAATCTGGCACTTTCTCAGACAATTAGGAATAGCACTTCCTCAAGATCCAGCTATACCACTCCTAGGCATATATTCAAAATATGCTCAAGTACACAACAAGTACATTTGTTCAATCATGTTTGTAGCAGCTTTATTTGTAATAGCCAGAAGCTGGAAACAACCCGGATGTCCCTCAATGGAGGAATGGATACAGAAATTGTGCTACATTTACAGGATTATCTTTTACAATCAATTTTCCTCATCAGTCCCACAACCCAACTTTGAATAATGTTGCAATTTAAAGGGCATATTTTGCCAAAGTATAACTGGTAGCTCTTGCAGTTTCAAAGGTACCAAGACAGAAAGAAAACATCCAAGCCACCCTGAGAAGATTATCATGTCCCAAGCTGTGTATCACCAACAACTAATAGTCAAAATGCTAATTGTTGTTAGGCCCAGGAAAAGTCTTCAGGCCAAAGCTGCTGCAATTATTATTTAATTTCTTTCATAATACAATGTTCATATTTTATATGTTTGTAGAATTTCTTTCTACATCTACTCATGATTTTTTTTTTATTCCTTGGTTATACGATACCATGGTGGCCTCATATGAGTTAACTCTTTCTAAGAAAAAGAGCTAATATTTTATTCTTTATCCATCAGTAGTAGGAAGAGGGTTTTAATTTGATATGCTGCCAACTTCTCCAGCCTACCATATATTGTTTACCTTTTAAATTTTACTTTGTTTTGATTATCTTGTTTCTAGTAAGGATCATCCAGGGGAAAATGTGCCAAGATGGCATCTTTGAGTCAGAGCCTCATAAGGAGGTCTCTGGCATAATTATTTGAGTCACAACTTCCCAGATAAGAATATCTCCCTAAAGGTGGGAGAGGTAGTATGGTCAGGACATTCCTAGGAAAGCTTAGAAGCAGTACTCCTGGGAGGAAGCATAAATGATTCATAAGAAAATTTCTATCAATCCAATATTCCCAAGTTGTACAAATAATAAAAGATCCCAAGCATGTGACACATAGAGATCACAACCGAAAAAGTTGTGATCTCTATGTGTCACATGGGCTCAGCTTTGCTGGATCTTTGTCAAGCACCTGTGCTGGCTTTATGACTTTCGCCGCTCCCATTAGATATGGTTGTGCCAGTGGCCATGACCACAGGATCTCCATGACTCTAGGCAAATACCGGATAACAGATAGGAGTCTCAGTGATGTTGTATTGATGGTGTAGCAGATACCAGAGACCTTGAACCAGCCCAATGACTCACAGCATTTAAAGTAAAGCTGTTTGGGCAAAAGGGTATATGGTGTGTTATACAATACTACTACGATGAAGAAATATGTGATGGAGACTGAAGAAAAGATGGAGGACCAGAGTGGTACAGTTATGGCAGAACTTGAGAACCGAGAGCAATGATGGGTATGAGAGAAGGCTGGAATTGATAGAGGAGCAGATCAGGCCCAGAGGTGTTGTTGAGATGTTTTTTAAATTTTATTTCTAAATTTTTTATTTTCTTTTGAGGATGAGTTTATAAGGAGGGTGTGGCTATGTAGGGACTGGGAAATCAGTGAGATTGGGGTGCATAATGTGAAATCCAAAAGAATTAATAAAAAATTATCTTAAAAACGAATCATTTTCTAAAAGTATTAGTGTTACTATGTGTCCTTCTGTCTGTTTTTCAATCAGTTCTCTGTGATAACACACATATTTTGTTCTTATTCTGGATCTAGGTTGAGAAACAGGAAGAAATAATTTTTTAAAAAAATGATTCATAACAAAGAAGGCAATAGTCATTCTCTTTAAAGAGCAACAGTGGCTTATAGACTTAATCCCAGCTCTCTTAGGAGTCAGAGGCCATTGGATTTCTGAGCTTGAGGCCAGCCTGGTATACAGAGTGAATTCTAGGACATCAATAGATAACACAGAGAAAAATCTGTCTGCGAATAATAACGATAATATAATAATAAAATAGTAACAATAATAATAATAAAGTCTTAGGAGTAGCAGAAAGAAATAAAAGATTAAAATTCCAATGGGTGTGAGGAGAAATCCTAATATGATGGGAGATTTCAGAGAGTAGGTGCACCACATACCCCAGTCTGAAAATCATTTAGAGTCACGTGTCCTCTCCCTCTCTGGTCTGGATAAAAAGGACAGTGGATCCAGTGCACGACAACATGGGACTCTTTATTTTAGACATTTTAAATTAGCCAAACACCCCCACCCTGCCTTTCTAGTTTATCTCTATGAAATAATAAACACTGCGGTACACAGCATTTTGTTGTTGTTATAATTCTCAAAAAACAAGTTTGTTGATAATCAACCATATGGCATGGAGTCTTTTGAAACCTCCAAGTGCACTCCTGGTGACCAGTTCCTCCAACAAGACCAAAGTTCCTAATCTACAGTAAACTGGTTGACTCAGCTCAACCTATATGGAACAATTTCTTTGCATACTCTATCTTGGGTGAGCATGGCTTCTCGAATATTATTGAACATGACAACATTTTGTCAGGTGTCCATCCTTGTGAATCAGCATAAATGGGCTGAGAACTGCATAACCAAGGGTCAGAAATTCTTGAAAGTTAATTGTTAAGGAGTCATTCTTTGAAGAGAAAGATAAATATAAAGAAACAACACAATCAGTCCAATAAAAGAAAAGAAAACAGAGCATGAGAAGGAGGACACTTTGAGCAGCTCTCAGCTCAGGGGGAGTTCTGTAGAGAAGCTTGGAGTTCTGGAGGTAGAGGACATGCTGGTGGTGCTTGTGGAGAAGAAATACCATGTAGCCACTGGCCCCTCCCATGGCACCCTGGAACAAAGCATCCCTCAGGACCATGAGGGTGAGAAAAACATTGTTTATTTTCTGACTTTCCTTTTTGAAATAACAATATTTGCTCTTCTTAAGCAGTGGCAATGTGTTTGTACCTTTGTCTCTGAAGGAAAGGAGAAGGTTCATGCTGATCATAGAATTGAGAATCCAAAAGAAGATCAGTGAGAGAAGCACATGTCCTGTAGACCTCAGTCTGAGCCTCCCCCAACAGGAGGCTCTGGGGCTCATGATGATGGTCTGGACCACTGTGAGGAGACTGCTGGTGCAGATGGAGAGGCCCCGGGCCATTCTTTCTAGGTAAACAGTAATGTGACAGCCCAGATCACCAAGGAAGTGCCTCAGACCTAAAGCTGCTATTGTTGTTGGCATTCCTTTAGAAAAAAGCATAATAATATTTGTCAGAGCCAAGTGGATGAGGATAAGGTGTACAGCTTTCTTCCCAAAGCCAACAAAAGTGCATATATACCTCACAAAAACAGAAAGATTTGCTACAATGCCAAGTCCAGTTAGAAGAAGGAATACTATAATTTCAATAATATTCAAAACCATTTTTCACTTCATGGGCAGGAATTTGGGGATCTTGCAAAGAGTTTGAGGAAAGTAACAGAAATGATATGTATCTGTTAAATATATTTTATGTTATAAAGTGTTTCTAGCATATAAAAGACAGCCTTCACACATAGAATGAAACAAATTTTCTTTTTAAATCTAAAGAGTTCTATTTTTCTTCTTGTTGTCTTTATGAGACATCTTATACTTTAAGTGGTAACTGTGGGAGAAGATAAAAAAATATTTGAAATTACCAAACAGATTTACTCTCCTGATTTCCATATTAGTAAAATTAAATTATATGCACAAATGTATATACAGTCCATGTATTTTGAATCTCAGTACGCGTTGAAATAAAGTGAAAAGCTTACCGACTCGAATGTCTTCCTGAATGCTCTATTTGATTTTGTTAACATCCTATCGGGCAGTTCTTCAAACCTGCACCTTTCTTTGCCTCTACCCCTCTTGCACACCTAGTATACAGACAATCATGTCAATAAATTGTGTCAAGAATGGTGGTTCTCATCTCTCATCCCAGCACTTGAAGAAAGGTGAGACAGGAGGATTACTCTGAATTCATTACCAGCCTGGGCTACATAGTAAGTTTCAGGACAGCCGCCATGGTCACATAACAGGACTCTGTCTGAACCCCATCCCAAAAAAACCCTAGAATACCCCCAAAACAGAACAAAAAGCAATACAAATACAAACAACCCTATCATCAACATTATGTATTTTTATATTTAATGCATTGTTTTTGCTGCTTACTGCTGAGATAAAGTTAAGATGAACTGTTCCAGGGTGTACTAGTTCACAGACTGGATCCTATATATCAGGAGTTCTCAAGATGATAACAGGAACTGTTACACTCGGTTTATACTTCAATGCATCCGCCAAGCGTGCAATGACTGAAGTTGATATAGGTATGTAAATATCACCTGATAGAACTGAGAGGTTTTAAAAATGGAGATAGAAAGAAAACTTTCAATTTAGGAGTTATAAAGTAATTGTAAAAGAAAACATGTATCAGTATTTGAAAAGTGGAAGTTTATCAAAAATGAAAAAGGCAAAGTTTATAAGTCCTAGTGACACCATTGATGTCACAAAGCTGAAATCTTTGAAAGTCACCTGAAAATCTTCTCTATCTCGTTGATTCCTTTATTAAGGGAACCTTAGGGAAAATCCACCCGGAGCTCTCTTGTGGTCCTCCAGCCTTTTAGCAATGCCTCAGCATTTCTGTTCTATTTTTATATGTCCAGGAAATGCCTCTCTGATATTTCTGAAGCAAAAGACCAGTCTTGTCAGTGTGTGAAGGAAAGTGGAAGGCCCAAGTCTCCACAGAGCCTCTCACCTACTCCCAAGCTTAGTCAGAGAGAGACTTCAGCTTTAGTGAAACTCTCCATGGCACAGCTGAGGATGATCTTACCTCCATGGACTCACCTGGACCTCTGTGGTACAGACAGGCTCTGGAGCAGCTCTGGGAAGGTGACGCTTACCAAGTCATATTTGTACTCTCTGGATCTGTTGGAGCTCTTGGTGCCATCAGATAGTGTGGATGTTAAGTTTTATGTTGTCAAAGTGTCAGCAGGAAGGAAGGTCTCTGCAGGGCTTCAGTCCCTGAAGTACAGATTCCTTCTCTCCTCACAGTTACTACATCTGTTTTGCTCAAAAGTTATTTCGAGCTTAGTGAGAGCTTAATTATCTTGAAAGGAAGGATGTGAGGTAAGAAAAGGAACACTAATCAAGTTTCTGTGTACAAGCTTCCCAAACATCTCCAGACTTGTTTTCACCTTCCCAAAATGCCAGCCTATGACCTGGCTGAGCACCACATTCTGCCACATAGATCAAGTCACTTTCTTCTCTTTCTTAAATCTTTGTTAGGCAGAATTTAGAATAAATGTTTCTCAGAACTGTGGGAATCTGCTTCCTGTGCAAGTCCTAAACAAGGACCAGATCAAGTTTAGAGTCCCTTGTTCTACCTGTATCATTCAGTAACGAAGGGTTTTGCTATAATTGACTGTTTCAAGCCTGCACATGAAGTTTCTTTCTTTCTTTCTTTCTTTCTTTCTTTCTTTCTTTCTTTGTTTTTTTAGTGTACTTTTTCTTTTTTTTATAATTTATTTAACTTTATTCTTTTTGTGCATTGGTGTGAAGGTGTCAGAATTCGTGGAACTGGAGTTACAGACAGTTGTGAGCTACCATGTAGGTAGATGCTGGGAATTGAACCCCGGTCCTTTGGAAGAGAAGACAGTGCTCTGAACCACTGAGCCATCTCTACAGCCCATGAAGTTTCTTATAGGACTTGAAATATGAAGGCATCCCAAACATTAGCCTTATTCTAAAAGCAATCCTTTTTTATTATAAACTTTCAAAAAGACTTCCAAAACTCATATCCCCCCGGGAGCTGTCCATCCAGATACTTTTCATTCTGGTTTTTGGGAGGCCCTTCCTATTCCAGATGCAAAATGATGTGAATAAATGTGGGTTCAGGGCTGAGATTAGAAGTGATGACATCATTATTTCACTTTTGAAGAGAAGGCACCACTGGATTTCCTTGGGAGGTGAGTTTGAGTTCACTAGTTTCTCTTTGTGCTGTGTGTGGCGGTGTCCCAACACATGTGGGTAAAGTTGAACAATGATAGAAATTAGAAATGCTTCTCCTGTAAATGAAATGAAAGGTTTTAAAGGGGCCAGGATTTCCTGTGACAATCAGGTGCAGGGAAGCTAAGTCGTAGGTTATATAAATCAGGGTAGATAGGAATTTTAAAATAAGACTGCTCGCCCAGCTGGCTGCCAGCTTGGCAACATCCCGTGCTGTTGCCAAGACTATAGGCTCCACAAGAGCATTAGAGCCAGAGGGGTCGGAGGACACCAAGAAAACAAGGCTCTCTATATGAGGAAAGATCATAGGAGCTCACAGTGACTGAAGGAGCGTGCACAGGGACTGCACTGTTCTTCACCAGATATAGATGATAGAGAGAGAGAGAGAGAGAGAGAGAGAGAGAGAGAGAGAGAGAGAAGAGAGATACTTTTATCCTAGAGAGAGAAGAGAGATACTTTTACCCTAGCCACTAGGGTAAAAGTTAGGGTAAAAAGTTGCTAACTTTTACCCTAGCCACTAGGGTAAAAAGTTGCTAACTTTTACCCTAGCCACTAGGGTAAAAGTTAGCAACTGAATGGCCACTTATACCTGAGAAAGGGAAAATCAATTTTCTCTAAGAGGGACATTTGACATATGAACCACGCCAGAACAGGCTTCATGTTCAAGGGTAGTTGTCCAGCATATAACTGGCCTCCATGGGGTTCTTGGAGGGTGGTGGTGCTATTATTTGATCATAGTTTGCTGATTCTTTTCTTATGTGTGTCATTTTTGGTTTTCATTGTTTGTTTGTGTGTGTGTGTGTGTGTGTGTGTGTGTGTGTGTGTGTGTGTGTGTATAGGGCACAGTGCTTCTTAGAGTCTTCATAGAAAGAGGAGTGGGAAGGAGAGTGAAAATCTTCCTTTCTTTCTTTCTTTTTGTTTGCAAATGTCTGTTTTTAGGGTTAAGCAGGATTAGTCATTACTGGGGTTCCATAGAAGGTGACACAAGAATCAAGAAAAAAAAATGTACTTTATTTCAAGAAAATCACATATGGGAATTGTCACAGTTTGACCAAAACGAAAGAGCTTTACAAAGTGGCACTGCTTGGCCAACAGTTAGAACCCATATGAAAGGATAAAACAGAACTTACTTGATTAAAGGATAGAAAACAGGTCATGAGAATGAAAACATGCTGTTTCTTTGATTTCTGAGCTGGGATTGTTTGCTAATCTAAAACTGTGAAGGTAGAAAACACACCTGTAATGTGATGTTTATATTGTTACCATTGACCTACAACTCAATCCCGTGAAACTGAAACATTAAATTACAAACAGAATGAGGAAGGAGGAAGAATAGAGGGGGGAGATGCAAAGGATCAAGGGAAGGATAAAGGGATGGGAGAACAAACAGGAGAATAGAAAACCCCTCACCTCATTATCTGTCTAAATGGCATTGAAGAAAGGAAGTTGGTTGCCTAATAGACAGACATATAAAGGGCCAGTAATACATAGTTAAAAAAAAAAATTCAGCTTCAGTGACAAAGGTCTAAAGGTCTGGCAGGCTCTTTCTCCTGCCAGGAGGAGTCCCTGCCTGTGGATTGGTCTTACAAGTTTAAGGCTGGATCAGGACATGTTTACTCCTCCTTTACAGCCTCCTTTACTTTGTTGGGCATCCAGTTTAGTAACCATCAGTGGTTTTATTGCTATAAAGAAAGAAAATCCCAAATTGTTCAATTATATTAATTAAGACTCAGGAGCCAGACGCTGGGATGAAAATGTGCTAGCTCAGAGAGGCAGAGAAAGCACCCAGCTTCCTACTCAGCACATGTTCCTAAGGAAAAAGCCAAAAGCCAAAGGCCAAAAGCTTGCTAGCTCAGCTGCCAGCCCAGGAGGAAAAAGCCTCCTAGCTCAACCTACAGCCCAGGAGGAAAAAGCCAAAAGCCAGGGAGCCCTTTCTTAGATACCCTTCAAATCAAAGTCCCTTCATTCTGTTTAATTCCTCTTATCTGGTTACTTGCTCTAAGTCTTAATCTAAGGTTAACTTCATTAAAGCCTGTGTGCAGAAAGCTCTTGGATTAAAGGTGTGTGCTAGGGCTGAGCCATACCATAATCACCTGTTTACAATAAACAGAAAATTCTTGGATTAAAGGTATGTGTTAGGGCTAACCCATACCTAATAAGAAACCAATTTTTACAGTTAACAATCTTGAGGTTCACAATGGGATCAAATATCCTGCAAGAAAGTTAGTCTCTGACTCTAGTTAAATTCCCAGTAACCATGACCCATTGGCCTCCAGCCAGAAATGAACAGCCATGACCATGTTATACTTGTTATAACATGACTAAGTGCCTTTTGGCTTCTGTAACCTGCTTATGAAGACATTCAGGGACTATTTTGAGATCACCTTGACTACCTAGTTTTGGTAGAGCAGAACAGCTCTTGGCTTGCTTGTGCAGATGCTCAAGGCCTTCTTCTGTTTTCACCTTTAACTGTCCTTCCCTCACCTGCCTTCCGGGGGCAATCTCACAATTGGCTCAGAGATTGTTGTCCTGCTAGCAGCTTTAATAAATTATAGTCTGTACTAAATATGTGGCCTTTTCACAAACAGTATGCAACAATGACAGTAGGATAGTACAATACCCACAATACATCGCAATACCAGAACTGATCACATGACAGACTTCTGAGATAAAGTGGAGAGATTTGTAGCTCATCAGAAGGTTAAAGAAAACTAAAGAGGCAAGAACTTGATCTGTAGTCTGTGGTTGAAGCTTTCTCCAAGCGATGGTCCTGGGACTGATGGTGACAGCCTGGACCATAGGGAAGTGACAGTCAGAGCAGGTGGAAAGGTTCAGAGACACCTTTTCTAGGTAAACCATGCTTTCACAAACCTTGCCCAGGAATTTTGAAAGAAGAAAACAACTCTGACCCACTGAGGGCACAGAGAGCAGAATTGTGTTTCTCTTGGACAGGAAGGCAGGAGTAGGTGACCGTTGGCCACAGGTTCATGGTTGCCCACAAGTAATTCTGTGGATCTAGGGTACATATGGTGACTGTGGTATATATCGCACTGTACACTGGGAAGTCGCTGAGATTTCAGGAGCTTTCACTCTACTCATCAAATGATAACGAAGGAAAGGATGGATATGTTAAATTTAGCTTACCGGCGACATTCATATAAAAACTATATCTAAAGAAGTTTAATTATATGCCACTTTTACTTTTAATAATACAAGAGAAATTACAAAAAAAAAAGTCTTTGGATAGAAATGTCAGGTGAGGTACTGAAGTCTCATTCTTACCCACATTGCCCACTCCATAAGAAAGATGGTGGATATGCTGTGTGAAAGAAATAAAGAAATGAGGTCATTTGAGAGATAGCCCTCCTCCCCAGCCATGCATCTACCTCAGAACACTCTGGAAAAGATGGCTGTTTTAGTCAGGGTTCTCTAGAGGAACAGAATCAGAGGATGAAAAATATTTCATATATATGATATATGTGCATATATAATGCTAGAATGTATTGAGTCATCTTTAAATAAGTAACAAGAGCTAAATCACAAAGGAGCCCTGAGAACAAGTATTTTACTTGGTCCTTGAGGGTAGGTGTTCAAAAGTCGGAAGGAGCAGACTCACCATAGCTGTCACACAGTGGGGGCCATAACTGGTAGTTACTCCACAAGTCAGGTGCCTCAGTAGTTCCAATATGACTTTAGAAGTCTAGAAGTGTCCTAAAGAGCCATTGGATCTGTTCTCAGGAAAGGAATCAGCCCCAGCAGCACCACCACCACCACCACCACAACCACCACCACGACAGCAAATTAACTCAGAGACAAGAGGGAAGGCCAAGCAAGCACAACCCTCTGACACACAGTTTTAACCTGGGTTCTTACCATTAGGGGTCACCCACAATTGGTGTCAGGGGGTCTTCCCACGCCAATCAAGACAGAACAATTCTTCAGGTGAGCCTCCTTACTCAGACAATTATATAGATCTATATGTAGAGAGACACCATATATATATATATATATATATATATATACATTATATATATATAAATATATATATATTTATGTGACCATATATATATGTGTATGTGTGTGGTCTTCAATCTATATTAGATCTATATGTAGAGAGGCACCATATTATAAAACATTAAGGACCTAGTTTATGTCATCAAAGAGCAGTATTTCAGAGATCCACAGCCTGTCTTGTCTCTTGTTTTGCTCTAGAGAGTCTCAACTCTTGGACCAGGGCAGGAATGCATGCAGCCTTGACTCCCCTGGAGGCACTCAGCTTCAGAGAGAGCAGTTCAGCCCCACTCCCTGCAAGATCTGTTTGTGTCTTCCTGTTTATCCTGGGGAGGAGCTGCAGGGAGCTGACTGGCAGCTTTGGTGAACAGCCCTTCACGGTCCTCCATCCCTTCAGGAGGGGCACTCACACAGCTCCGAGCAGAAAGAAGCCTCCCCGGGATGACTGCAGTGCAATGTCTTGAGGACTTGGACTCACTGGGTCCTCCTGAGCTGGAGGCTGTGGAGTTCTAAGCAGCACCAATGTCCTACCTTGGCTTCAGGCAAAACCCAACATTCCCTCAGCACTGTGGTTCCTTTGTCTGTGGGTAAACATGGTGCTCCTGCATAGCGTAAGGGAAGATGAAGTCTGGGATCCAAGAGACAAGGAGGCCTAACAAACACTGTAATGTTCAGTACCAGCCATAGTGAGTGATCAGGAGCCAGCAGAGGTGGAAGCCCCAGTGTAAACAATCTGTCACCCCGAGGTATTTACATGTAAGTGGGCCAGTGAAGCCTGGCGAGAAGCATGGTCTCCAGACCTGCCGTGGCATCATTTGAGAGAGCCTATTCCCCAGTGTCCTGTCATGTTACTTTAAGAGCTAACCTGGTTATTATTATCCCACTACATCAGCACTAGTTATCTTAGCAGTTTGAGAAGTCAGTAATGTCATATAGTTGTTGACCAAGTTGCCTTGATGTGGTGACTTCGCCTGTCTCTGTCATCTTCACTCAGCTGTAGAAGCTTAGCTCCGATAAGGGTCACCTCCTCACCTCCCATATCCTCTCTTGCTCTCATGTTCCAGCTTCCGTGGGGAAATATGAAATACTGACTTCTGACAGTAGTGTTACATAAACTAACGAGAAACTAACAGTCACACGACAGGGATGATAGAATAAGAGAATGCTGTCACCATTCCTAGAAACACTGAACTTAAGATTGTGTGATGCCAGAGTTCTTAAGAAAATGAAATGGATTGTTATAATATTTCATTTAATGTTGAAATAGGGAGAAAATTATGGCAAATAGCAGTTTAGTGGGGAATATTTATAATTCCAGAATTTGAGATCCCAAGGCAACACAAGATTGGCCTGAGCTACATACTGTCAGGACAGCCTATGCTACAGAGCAAAAACTATGCCCCCCCACCTCTAACATTTATCATGGCTCGTGGTAGCTCAGTAACCAAGTAGTATCCCAAAGTAAGGGGAACAAGGACTATTTCTAACAAGATCTCAAGGGCAGGCTCTTTGACCTCCCCACCCCCCCCCCCCCAGGGGAGGAGCAGTCCTGTTAGGCCACAGAGGAGGACTTTGCAGCCAGCCCTGAAGATACCTGATAAAACAGGGTCAAATGAAAGGGGAGGAGGTCCTCCCCTATCAGTGGACTTGGAAAGGGGCAGGGAGGAGACCAGTGAGAGAGTGTGGGGTTGGGGAGGGAATGAGGGAGCGGGATACAGCTGGGACACAGAGTTAACAAAATGTAACTAATAAGAAAAATAAAATTTAAAAAAAAAATTTATCATGGCAAAGCATTTACAGTGTATATATGTTTAACTCATAGAAAATAGCTATAGAATGTAATATCTACACTTCTCAATGAGCATGTAAGACAGGAAGACGGACATCTCTGCTGATCAGAACATAGGGACTGAAACTGGCATAACCAAGTTCTAAAAACGTTTTAATATTTAGTAAAACAGAATCATGTGCCACTGTGAAACCTGTGTAGAAGGAGAGAATAAAATCTGCCCAATAGAAGAAAAGGAAGCAGGTCATGAGAACGAGAACACTCCATGTAGCTCTGATTTCTGGAGGAGAGTTGTTTGCAAGCCTGGAGCTGTAAAGGTAGAGGACACACTTGTGATGCTTATACAGATGGAGAGCCATGGAGCCACTGCTCCAGCCCATCAGACTCTGAAAGATGGCGTCACGAAGAGTCATGAGAGAGAGGAAAAGCCACTTAACTATGTGCCTGGAGGGCAGCATATAGCAGTGCCCAATGAACATTTCAGCTTCAGACGTGTTCAAGCCGTTGCCTGATTTGATGTAGCGGAGCAAGTTGGAGCTTATGAGTAAATTAATAATCCAGAAGAGGAGGAGACAGGGAAGAACTTGCCATGCTGTCCGTGGTTTGATCTTTGTCCAAATGGTGGTCCTGGGCCTGATCGTGAGTGCCTGGACCACGCTGAGGAGACAGGTGGTGCAGATGGAGAGGCCCCGAGCCATCCTTGCCAGATAAACCACAGCTTTACAGCCAATATCTCCTAGGAAGTTTCTGAAATAAAACACTGTGGCTATATCTCTGACCCCTGTGCTACAAATAATAATCAAATTAGAAAATGACAAGTGGATGAGAATAAGGTTGACAGGCTTTTTCTCAGTCCCCAAGGCAGACGTGTACACATGTCTCACAAATACTAGAATATTTCCTACAATTCCAGGCCCAGAAAGAGAAACAAGGACTATTGCCTGGGTAATGTTATTCCACTTCATCTTCTGACTTGATACACAGCACTAGGAAAAATCATCTGAGAAACACACATAATACTTTTTCTGCTTATACGCATAAAAGGATGACCTCAACTATGTAAACATATATGGTACTTTATGATGCCTGATTACTGTTGCTGATGCTCTTTTCGTTTTGTTTGGTTTTCATTTGTTTGTCTTCAGTTTGTCCTTTCTCCATTCCAGTGAAAAGGATGATAGCTACAATCAGGGCATAAACTTGATTAATTTCCTGCCTTTCACAGTGATCCTTCATCCCTCAATTTTATATATCCATGTTCTTCCCAGAAAAAAAAAAAAAAAAGCTAAATGCATAGCATCACTTTGTCAATATTTAAGCCAACACAGGCCTGACTATTAGCCTGACAGATTCCTCCCTTTACTCTCATGTAACGCAATATGACCTCAGGCTACCGGACAGTGTTGCTGCTTCATCAAGATCCTCTTCACTGCCCCATCACTCAAATGGTTGATAAACTAATGAAAAGCTTGCAGCTTCTCAGAAAGTTGTGCTTTGACAAATGGATGAGTTTCTCAGGTTACATTATATGGCATTCTCCTCTTCCCAAGCCCTTTGATCAAAAATTACACAGAAATTAGTGACCTATTCAGGGTATTAACATTTAGATCACTGGCCTGTTTATGGGACTAAGTGTGGTAAAAAATGTGTTCCCAATTGTCATGATGGTTGAAGGTGATTTTCTTTTGACTGCTATTAATCTTGTTTTTGCCCTTTATTTCTGGGAACACTTCCCCCAGCATAATACCAGGAAAACGGTTCCTGTAGCGTCTTTACAAAAGCATGTCTTACTGATTGTTTTAAGCTTGGTTCTCAGTCAGAAGTCCCTCACCCAGCCAGTCCTCCCCAATATCTCATGCTAGGAATGTACTCACTTTATGAATGCCATCTTTTTCTTCTGTTTCTTCACTTTGTTTATATTCTAGCAAAAATAAGTTTTTGAAGCAGAAACTTATTCCATTTGTTTCACCCCTCACAAAACACGTATAAATTCATGTGACAATCTTAATTTCTATCTGTCCTCCACAATTTGACATCTTATCTGCAACAAAATCAGTTCTAAAAGAGTTTGACTTCTCACCAACAAATGTAGCATTGGTGCTCACCTTTCCACAGTTATATGTACTGTAGCCAGGGCTGATCTTTGCCTGACTACCATGCCTTATAGAACCTGCTTAGAGTGTTATCACTTAAGCTTTCCCTGCCCTCAGAAGGCTATGTTCCCAGGTTACCTTTTTTCCTTCACTAAGCAGTGAGCAGGCGTCACAGACACATGTTTGTATGTGAAACAAACATACAAACCTAAGTGCCTGCCTGTAGTGGTTGCTCAGTAAATTTATTGGTTTTAAAACTGCACTTTAATCAGAGACAAACTGAGAAACCAATTTAGAGAAACATTTGAGTTGGGCTCCTTCCTGAAGACTGATAAAGCTCAGTATCCTGGAGCACTCAGTGTTCACTTTGAATGCCTTATTTGGTAAGTAATTTAGCACATCCCTGTTGGTGCAACGATGTGAGCTTCTGCCCTTCAACCAATGTAGTGATGGGCATGGACTGTCCTTCAAAAAAACTTACCAGCAATTCTTTATTTTCTCTTCAAATCCATCTTCATTGATCTGCTTATCATTTGGTAGCCTTTCAGAAGTACATAAGTAATCTTTGAGATGACAAAAGCAAAATTTATAATGATGAAATTGTCTTTGATTTCCAACAGTGTCATAACTTAGTTGAAAAGGCTGCAAACACACACACACACACACACACACACACACACACACACACATGTCTATTCCAGCGTTATCAGAAAGATATTTATATACATATTTAATAAGCTTTCTCAATAGTCACTCCTCTAGTATGTAAGACATAACAAAAAAGCAATCTGTGTAAAACTAACCAAGTCAGGGTTTTCTTTTAGAACTGGGTCATGGACCATAGAGGCAAAATGCAAGGTCCAGACAAAAGAGAGAGAAAAATAAGTAAACTAGTGAAAAATAAGTTGCAAATTGACAAGCCCAAGCTTTGTAACCAGCTATCCTATTTGTCAAAAACTGCCATTCTCAACTGCTATATGCTGAGCTTTAGACATTTTTCTTAGTCCTTTTAACACTCACTAATAGATGGATGATGCTTTGTACCATTTGGGTGTTTTGTAGGAGTCAATGGAGGAGAGGCGCAGAGTGCCTAGGATAATGCCTGCCCTGTGTTAAACATGTCCCAATAGCAATCATTCTATGATTTTGTGTCATCCTCAGTTTCCCCCACAATTCTCTGTAATTGTGCCCTGTGATATGCTTTGAGTCTGAATAGGGAAACTTCAGAAAAAAATAACAAAAAAGAGCAAAGTTCCCCATTCTGAGAAGGCTAAAGGACACCAGACTTAAGATATTGCTGAGTAGAACCTTTCACTCCTGTGAGGACAAACACACAACCTGGAGAAACTGCACAGAAGAAAAGCTTCCTACACTCAACCTGAAATTTCAGCCCATGTCCCCTGTACCTGCCTGGGCTGTAATGAGCATCTCTGGCCCAGTACACCACACACACAGCACTTGGCTCCCTCATGGACATAGAAATAATTCTGGATGGCAGGTGGGAAATGAGAGACTGTTTTCTCCCTGCATCTTGTCACCTTCCTCTTTCACAGTATTAGAGGAACCCAGACCCTTCTCTTCAACTACCTCTCCTAACCCTTCCTACCTCACAGCATCTCTGCCAGGGTGGAAGGAAGCTTCAGTCCACAGACTCACCTGTGGATTCTGTGCAGGGTTCAGGGTGGGCGTCCTCACAGCACAGCAGACACTCTTTATCATCCCTGAGCCCTGTGCCCACAGCAGCTGTCACTGCTGACAGGATGTCACCATCAGGAGTTTGGCTTCTCCAGGGGAAAAGGGCTCCTTCTGCACATCCCCATCCTGGACACCTGCTCTGTGCTCTCCCTGGGGCCCTGTCATTTGCTGAGCCAGAAACTTTCTGATCCTAATTACAGTGCCTGAGTTTCCTGGATCCTGGGCATTTTCCCCCCTTTTACCAACAAGCCAAGAACTAAATTTTGAGAAACTTCTGAGAAACTGAAAAGTGTGCTCTCTGAATGTTCAGTAACACTGTGGCTGGAGAGATGCTCAGTGGTTAAGAGTAATTGCTGCTCCTCCTGAGATCCATGTTCAATTCCTGGCACCAACATGGTGATTCACAAACATCTGTAACTCCATACGACCTCCGTGGGCCTCAAACACACATCACAAATATGCATCTACTCAGAAAAAAACACATAGAGTAAAGTGAAGCAATCTAATAAAAGTAAAGTTTGTTTTTTAAGGCTCAGTACTACCTAGATAAAAGATGTCCACAGTAGAGGACAATGCAGCCACTTTTGATGAGAACTGATCAGAAAGGAGAGGAGAACCTCCCCTATCAGTGGACTTGGGGAGGGACATGCATGCAGAAAGGGGAGGGAGGGTGGGATCGGGAGGGGAGAAGGGAGGGGCTTATGGGGGGATACAAAATGAATAAAGTGTAATTAATAAAAAATTTTTAAAAAAAAGGAGAGAAAGGAAAAGTAGAAAAGGAAATGGAGGGGATGGAAATAAAAGTTCAAAAAGCTCTGAACAAAATACTTACAAAAAATAAAAAATAAAAAAAGATGTTCAAGCTCCCAGAGTCACTGTCTGGACCTACAGTGTGGTTGGTGTCTAGGGCAGAGAAGCAGGGGGAATTTTTGGAGGTTTCATCTGTTTCTTGCTCTGACTGCTGACTTTATGCAGAGTATGCCCCGACCAGCGGGGGCTTCAACGGGGTTCCTAAGGGAGGAGAGTGGAAGGAATGGGAGGTGACGAGAAGTGCAAGGAAGGAAGCCAAGTCTGTTTGTCTGATCAAGGCTTCATTTATTAGAAATTTTTACCCAACTTATATGGGGAGAAGGCAGGAAAAGGGGGAAGGTAATTAGCTGCTGCAGGAGACAGGAAGAGTGCTTTCATGTGTTAAATAGGGTGCCTGCAAGATAACTTAGGAATGTTTTCTCACGGATGCTCTAACAAACGGATATCCTCACAGTCTCTCACCCATGCATGAGTTAGGGTCCTAGATGACTTTCACTAAATGGCTTTAGGTCTCCACTAAATGACCTTTACTCACTATTTGGCTTTGGCCTAGTAAAAACCTTTTGTCTCCACTAGATAGCTTTGACTTTGGCTTCTGTAGATAGCTTTGGCTCCCGGCACAGAGGAGCCAACTCCCCTCCTGCCTGAGTTCTTCATTTCTCCTATTTTTTTAATATATCTCTTTTTCACGTTCACTGTCAAAAAATGCTTCTGTCTCTTGAAGATCAGATTGTTCAGTTATTGCCCAGATCAAGTGGAGAAGGTTTATGTATAATTAACTCTGAGGACCACACATCAGTTCTGGGTCTCTGGGTCACCAGTTTGGGAAACAAAGTCTTTAGTTCTCATTTGCCATTAGACAGCTGAGGAGACCCAGGGAGGATGTACAGGACTCAGCACCCACACAGCCAGCCATGCAGAGTCACTTAGCTCACACTTCACTACCCCCACTTCTCCTTTCCCTTCCCAGGGCCCTATCCACTTCCTGGTGTGAAGGAATGCACTAGAATGGTTGAATCTGACAACTAGTGTTCAGTAGATACATTTTCCCTGCTGCAAGAACATCTATGTTTCTGTCGGCTCAGATGGATGAGTGATACGGAGGAAGAGAAGAGGGCTCCCAGTCTTGCCCAGAGAGACCCTGTGCTGTCTTAGCCCTTTGTCCCTCTTTCACTCTGCTAGAAGGGAGGCTCTGTCCCCTCTCTGCATCAGCATGTGTCTTACTGAAGACTTCCTCTCCACTGCCTGGGACTGCTATACAGACACATTTTCTTACTTTATTTTCTTCAACCTTAGGTGTAACTGATTTAGGGGTTCTCTCTAAAGTCCGGTGTGTGTGTGTGAGTGTGTGTAAAACACAATCACATTGTACTATGTGTGCAGAGCTCAAGTGTAGCTTCCCCTTTAGTGTGTAAGATATATACTCTCCTAACCAGTGGCTTCCTAGATCTTCCATCTTGATCATAAAGTGTTCTTGACTTTTTGTTTGTTTGTTTTTGCCAGTCATGTTTGGTTCTACCATAGGTTTCTCAGCTATAGAGATTGTTGGTATAATGTTCTTGTGGAATGTATACAATTTACCGTTGTTTATTCAAATGCTGACTTATCTACCCCACTATCTGGTTTTAATCTGGACATTGCATTGTGATGTTTATTCTAAACATCACCTTTCTCAAGTTTGTGTAAACACGCCACCATTTGTTCTCTGTGTTGTCAATAAAACAATCAGCCAGTGCTGTGCAATGGAGATAATAGGGTGGGACATCCTGGTCTGGAGAGGAGGAGAAAGAAGCAGGTGGGAGGAGTAGGAGAGCAGAGATCAGCAGGAGAAGACTTGGAATCAGATTGAAACCAGATAGTGGGGTAGAGAAATCAGCATTTGAATGAACAAGGGTAAAATGTATGCATTCCACAAGAACATTATACCAACAATCATGCACCTACAAAACCTGCACAGTAAAAGGGTAACCTGCCTACAAAGTATACTGTTGCAATAGTGACACAACTGGGATAAAAGGAACCAACCACTTTTTGTTTTAATTTATGGATCGCTCAACTAGATAAACCCACACATGACACTGCTAAAGTGACCAAAACTCAAGACTAGGTAAGGAAAATATGCTACTAAAGGAAAGCAACGATAAAATGCCTCTAAACGCCATTTTTCGCTTCCCATAGATCAGTGTATTACTCAAAGCTCATCAGAAAAGCTTCTTGTGGTTGATGAAAATTAACATAGAGACCCTCAACTGGGCAATGTATAGAGAGTGAGAGACGTTACTGGAACTTGGTTTTAAAATGGGATATTTTCATCAACTCTTTCACCTCAAGGTTCAGTGACATATTTGGAATAAGAAGCAGGAAGACTGGAAGAGCTAGAGGAGACAGAGGACTGTAAATAATCAGTGTTCTTCCAGACTAAACAGGATTGATGCACAGAACTCACAGACATGGTGGCAACCCACACAAGCTAAATGGGGTCGCAGTGCTGAGAAGTGGAACTGTGCATGGGGTTGTAAAACTAACTAAGAAACTACTTTCAGTTAACATCGGCTGTAAACAAGATAATCAGTTTTCTACAATAAATGTCACTGTGTGACCTCAACCATGTTCCAGGCAACTTTGTGTTTTGGGTTGTTGTAGATATTGTTATTGTTGTTGTTGTTGTTGTTGTTGGTTTTCTTTTTATCAGATCGTGTGTTGTGTTTTATTTGGGCAGAGTAAATCACAAGAGAGCAAACATAAAGTTAGGTGGGTAGAGGGGTGTGGAGGTGGGAGGTGTTAGGGGAAGGAAATGATGTGAACAAAATCTATTTTATGAAAGCACAAACCTAAGTAATAAAAAATAACATCAAAAAATCCTCCAGGGCATCTGTAAAGCAGCAGCAGGCATTCTAAGTGGTGCCAAGAGCACAGAGGCTACCAGAATTTCCTCCTCTCTTTGTCTTAAATATGACACTGCAGACAGCCCTTCGCTGTAGTATTTAATGATCTTTTAATATTAATAGGGAATATGCTTGAAAGTGATTCAAAAAGTGATCATTTTAGGTTATCAGAAATTTCTTCCAAAGCAGTTTTCTGTTTAGGGGGTAAATTGAAACAAGAGGCTAGACTGGAGTAAAGTCCAAAGAACCAGTACCCCTTGGGCACTGTTCAGGATCCTTCTCCTTGCTCACAGGAACTGTAATTATGATCAGAAAGTTTTTGGGTTAAGCGAATGACAGAGCACCAGGGAGAAGGCAGGGCTGCCTCAGGGATGGAGACAGAAGGAACCTTTTCCCCTGATAAGCCAAACTCCTGAGTGTGACATCCTGACACCTTGCTTGAGCACAGGGACTTGGGGTTGATAAAAGGGCCTGGCTGGTGCTGTGAGGACAGCTACCCTGAATCCTGCACAGACTTCACAGGTGAGTTCTGCATGTCGTGGTGGATGAGGCTGCATTTGATACCAGAAAATCTGTGGAGGGCTGAAGTGTAGGAGAGAAGGATGTGGGCTCCCTGTCACTCTGTAAATGGAAAGTGGCAGGATTCAGGGAGGAGGTCATCTATCATTTCCAAAATTTAAAAACTGAATTGTTGGGGTGTCCATGAGGACAGTGTATGTGGTCACTGGAACAGGGCTGTTCCTTTCCCAGGGCAGGCAAGGGTAGGAGACAGAGGCAGCTGCAGTGCAGCCTGGAGTAGGAAGCTCTTGCTCACTCAGCTTCTGCACAATCTTTGTGTGATTTTTCCCTCCAAAGACTGAGAACTTTGATCTGAGCTATATGACTTCTGGTGACTTGAGTCTTTTCTGGAGGGACTCTCTTTCTTTATCATGATCCCATTTATTATGAATTTCCTTTTTCCTAGACCTAATGTAAGACCATGGAAAGCAAGAATTGTGGACAAAACAGACATGAGACTAAATACTAACACTAATAACAGGCTTTATAAAATGAAGCTTTATAAAAATAAAATGAAGCTTTAATGCATGATGGAAACATTGCTAGGCACTCACTGTTCATGTCAGTTCATTGCCTTGTTAAAATACACATCTTTCACAAAGCATAATTTACATTTGAAAAATACTTTTTAAAGAAGCCAAATAAATGTGCTCAAAGTGATGAATATATGAATTGGAAAAGCCAGAATTTCTTTTTCATTATATCACAATTGTAGCCCCCTTCCTCAACTTCCTCCCAATCCCATCCTCCCTCCTTCTTTCTCCTTATCCCTTCTCCTAGTCCACTGAAAGGGGGAGTTCTCCTCTCTGCCATCTGCCCCTAGCTTATCAAGTCTCATCAGAACTGCCTGGATCCTCTTTCTCTGCAGGCTGGCAAGGCTGCCTTGCCAGGGGAAAGTGATCAAAGAGCAGGAAACCAAGTTCATGACAGAGGCAGTCCCTGCTACCCTTACTCAGGAACACATATGGAGACTGAGCTGCCAATCAGCTATGTCTGAGCAGGGGGTCTGGGTCTTCTCAAGTCCTTGGTTGGTGCATCATTCTCTGCAGGAGCTCCTGGGCACCGAAAGTGGTGGAAGAGATGAGATAGGATGGGGGCCTCCTATAGAGGGTCCTCTGAAAGGTTGAGACTCACAGCCAAACTTCGAGCAGAGCACAGGGAGTCTTAGGGAAGAAGAGGGGAGTGGGTATAGAAGTACATGGAGAGGACAGGAGCCCCACAAGGAAAAGCCAGAATTCAAATCCACACTCGGTGGTCACAAACATGTTCTGGGAATCCTAAACTTTCTATTCCTAAAGTTTTCTTATCAGTCAAGATTCTAGAGTATACTTAACCCTTCCACCACATTATTTGCTGCAAAATCTCTCATTTAATTGGAGGCACACAGACTGAGATTGATTCTAACGTAGTGTAAGTAGGAAGCTTGTGAAAGCTAGTTAAAATGCACATATATCTTTGAAGAACAGTGGTTCTTCAATGGTAAAGAGCATTTACTGCTCTCCTAGAGTTCCCTCATTCAATTATCAGCACTCACATGGCAGCTAACAACCATGTGCAACTCTTGTTTCAGGAATCCAGGGCTTTATTCTGGCCTTTGGAAGCATCAGGCACACTGTGGTGCCTAGAAATGCATGTACATAAAACATCCATACACACAACGATGACTAAAATTAAAATAAATAAAATATAATGTAAGTGTTTCTCTGCTATTTCTTTGAATTGATGTAAATGGATAATATTTCAGTCCAGAAGTGACACAATTCAGGAAAAAAAAAAAAGACAGCTTCTTTATTTCAATATGTATTATTGGTATCTCAAAGAAATTAAGTGGTACTTTCTTTTATAATGCACAGTCATGAAATATTATTGTAGACATAAGGCAACTAAAAATTATCTACATTCATAAGTGTATTTAAAGATAACCCATGATAACCATTGGGTCGATGCTTTCTTAGAAATTTACCTCCTGTGTGTTGAAGAAAACATTTACTGAATTAGTATTCAAACAGGGTTATCCTCCCAGATTTTAAGGAAAGAGAACAACCAGAAAATCTTTCCTGAAAAGGCATTTTAGTTTAACCTCAGTAATTCATATAGGATAGTACAACCATACCACTCAGTTAATTTTATGCATAAGCCATTTCTTACATCACCCCATAACAGGCTGTATGCAAGGCAACTGATGCACACTTCTCAGCACAGAGGGGTTCATATAAACAGACAGACAGACAACATAGACCTTAGGGTTCAGCGAAATTGTAGGAGACATATTTGTGGCCTGTGGGCAGCACTTAGCTATGAAGGATCATGGCTGGAATCAGATCAGGAAGAGAACTTGATGTGTTCCCTTGTGGCACGGTGAGCTCCACTGTTATGTTTGCTCAGGAGAAGCTGAAAGCAATTCACAGGTAAATTTGGTGAGCAGCAGAGAAAACTAAATTCTGGAAAACAAATAGACCTAGGGTTTCCACATAAAACTATTTTATGATTTGTGAAAATGGAGTCAAAATGAATACATTCAGATTGTAAGCCTTATTTTAACTTTAAACAGAATGAGAAAACAGAAAAGGGGTACAATGTGTAAAATTACACAAATCAGTGTGAGGTATTAGGTTACTTGTCATTTATAGTGGAAAACAGTAGCGACTGATAAAATCACTAATTTAACAAGCCTTGGAAAGCAAAGAGAATGTTCCTTTGTCTGAAATCCAAAAGAACAATACCTAAGCTGAGAGCTGAAATTTGATGTTTTCTTAGGAGAATGTTCTTAGGGAATTGTCATAAAAGCACAAAAGTGGTGGGGTGGGTTGTCTTTAATATAATTCCACACATGAGATGATAGGGAATAGGAGTTATTTACACCATCCTGTTCAAGGCAAGAAGATGGACACACTGCTGTCCTACCTAATTAATCTATGTGTTATTTGTCGCCAAGGTCATGTCAGAGTTGGAGACAAAGAAAAGCCACATGACTTTCCCTGGAAAGCAACCCCATCTGGGCAAGTATTTCACTTCTTTGAAGAGCTACAATTTCCTATTAGCTCAATACTTTCTTTACAGATGAGTGTGTACACGATGGCAAAGTGGATCTGAGAAGAGAGATATCTAAACTGATATTTCTAAGCCAATATCATGGCTTGGAAACTGAGTGATGCTGTCCTTTGTGTAGACATTCTCGTGGGAAAGATTTAGGGATGAAGAACATAAAGAACACTCTCTGGAAAGGCAGCGAAGGCATCAGCCTGGGGCTCAGGTCCAGTTGTCATCCTCGTGTCCATGTCAGTCAAAGCAAGAACAGAAGGTTCAAGAACAAAATAAGGCATCTCTAAACAATGAACTCGATGCATTATATACTATGCTGCACAGGTCACTAAAGAAAAAAGAAAACTCACAGGCATGAACTATACCATCTTTACTTCCTTATGTTCTTCAGGTTTTTCCTAGTTTTAGCCATGAAGATAATTTGGATTGACATTATTCAAAGAATATTTTTCATTTCACTCACAGGACTTGGGGTTTTAGGGAACATCTTTGTATTTGTGAGACATGTGTATGCTTTCCTGGGTCCTGAGAGAAAAAATATAGATATCATACTCATCCATCTGTCCTTCGTAAACACAATTATTATTTATTGCATTGGAGTCAGATATATGGCCACAGTTTTTTATATCAGAAACTTCCTAGGTGATGTTGGCTGTAAAACTACAATTTATGTAGAAAGGGTTGCCCGTGGCCTCTCCATCTGCACCACCTCTCTCCTCAGTGTGGTCCAGGCTGTCACCATTAGTCCCAGGACCAGCCTATGGAGAAAGCTCAAACCACAGACTGTATGGCATGTTCTAGCCTTTCTCCTTCTCTTTTGGATCTTTAATTCCCTGATAAGCTCCAACTTGCTTCACTATATCACAGCAGGAAGTAGCATGAACAGGTCTGGAGTTGGGGTATATACTGTGTATTGCTATATGCTGCCATCCAGGCACACAGTTAAGTGGCTTTTCCTCTCTCTCATGGCTCTTCGTGATGTCATTTTTCAGGGTCTCATGGGCTGGAGCAGTGGGTCTATGGCTCTCCATCTGTACAAACATCACATACATGTTCAGTACCTTCACAGCTCCAGGTCTGCAAGTAATTCCAGGCCAGAAATCAGAGCTACACATTCTGTTCTCACTCTCATGACCTGTTTCCTTTTCTTTTATTGGGCAGATTTTATTTTCTCCTTCTACACAGGTTCCACAGTGACACATGATTCCACAGTGCTAAATATTAAAGCACTTTCAGTACTTAGTTATGCTGGTCTTAGCCCCTTTGTCCTGATCATCAGGGATGTCAGTCTTGCTAAGCCCTGCTGTGTCCATGAAAAATAAGATATTCCTTTTTGCATGCAGCTCTTTATGATCTAAAGCTTTATACCCTGGAATGGCTATGCTTTACCATTCCAATGTATCACGGCACTAAAGTGATTGAAATAATAGATTACTTCTTTTACAGACAGCTTGTCTTAGATAATTCAAGGCTGCTTTAGACTCTAGGAAGTTGGATGGGATTCTAATTATCCCAGCATTTCACCCTTTCTATCATACAGTTTAGCTTGATGCATCCTTCACCGAGAAATCCAGGGGAGCATGCAGTCACCAGAAATTAGAATTTTATTTTTCCACATGCTAGAGTTTAACACTTATAAGCAAACTTTTCTTGCCTTCTTGTTGCTTCTAATGTACTTCCGCGATCACCCCCTCCTTTGCTTATTTACAAAGCAGTTCCTGTGTCCCAGAGGCTATTCTAAACCAAAGAGAAGGAGAACCGAGAATGTCATGAAGCATACTTTATGTGAAAGTCTCTAACAAAGTGGAGATGAACGAACATGAAGTTAAGCTAATTCCCTGCAGTTACTAAATGCCTGTCATTGCAGGATGCCCATCACTAAAGAACAGGTAAGAATAAAAAACTGTAAGGCAGTTCCAAACACATTCAAGACACTCATGTGTAGCCATGCGATATATAGAAAAGCACAGGAGAAACATCATCCTTTAGAGAATGTCATCACAGTTTGGAAAACAAGCTCAGTGTGAGAACCTCACTCTTGTGCACAGTGCTATGTAACAATACCTCAGGAACATTGTTCCACAGATGCTGGCTCTCACTTCTGTTCACTCATTAGGGCTTACTCAAAGCATGTGGCATTTGTTACATCACCTGGCCCCTGCATGACAGCCTTGCACTCAGAGTTTAGGGCTCCACATGGGTTTCAGCTGTGGTCACAGGGACAGCAGTCCTAAAGGCACGAAGGGGAGCTGCTTGCTGAAGCTCATGCAGTGTGTCCTTGTAGGGGAACAAGACATTCGGGCTTGGGCGACTCCATAGCTTCCAGCCCAGGTGTATACAGAGGGTCCGGATATAGCTTTGATCCCACATCATCTGGGATACCCGTCCTGCAGGCTTCCTAGAGAGGCTCCTGTCAGTGTCTTATGTGCACTGCCTGGTGGACTGACGTGTTGCTAAGGGCTTTTGACCAAGGCTGTCCATCAACTCCCTGTAAGAAATAGAAAAACCTAACAGTCACCAAACAGCACCTGGCAAGGACACCAAGACCACACTCCTTCACTGGTCAAAAGTTGAACATATCCTGGAGAACACATGAAATATTCCTGTTTTGCTGTTTTTGAAAGTGATTCTTTGCTAAATTTTAATGTACATTTAGTTTAATAACCACCTTAATGAAAGGTGCTGGCCTAATATTTGTGAGACATGTATACACTTCTACCTTTAAGACTGAGAAAAGCTTGTAGAAATTCTTGTCATTCTCTTGGTGTTTTCTAAAGTGATCATTAATTGTAGCACAGAGGTTAAAGACATATCCACAGTACATTCCTTCAGAAACATCCTAAGAGAGATTGGTTGTAAAGCTGTGGCTTAACTGATAAGGCTGGCATTGGGTCCTTCTGTCTGCACCACCTCCTCAGCATGGTCCAGGTTGTCACCATCAGTCCCAGGACCACCCTTTGGACAAAGCTCAAACTACAAACCTCATGGCAATGTCTTCTTTTTCTCCTCCTCTTTTGGATTGTTGATGTTCTCATAAGCTCCAACTTGCTCTGCTACATCAAAGCAAGCAGTACCTTGAACAGGTCTATTCCTGGAACAGTCATTGGCCACTGCTCTATGCTGCCATCCAGACATATCATCAAGTGGCTTTTCCTCTCTCTCATGACTCTTTGTGATGTCATCTTCCAGAGTCTGATGGGCTGAAGCAGTGGCTCCATGGCTCTCCATCTCTATAGTCACCACAAGCGTGTCTTCTACCTTTACAGCTCCAGGTTTGCAAACAATTCCCCTCCAGAATCAATGTACATGGAGTGTTCTTGTTCTTATGACCTGCTTCCTTTTCTTCTATTGGGCAGATTTTATTCTCTACATCTTCATGGCAACATATGATTCATTTTACTAACTATTAAAGCATTTTTAGAACTTGGTTATGGTGGTTTCAGCCACTATGTTCTGATCAGCAGAGGTGTCCGTGTTTTTAATGACTTGCATGTTTACTGAGAAGTGTAGAAATTATATTCTATATCTATTCTGTATAAACTAAAGGTATGTGCATTGTAAACTGCTTTGCCCTGGTGAATTTTAGAGGTGGGGACATAATGTTTGCTTAGGAGCTTAGGCTGAGCTGGCAGTCAGCACAGCCTGATCTTGAGCTGCCTCTTCCTCCCAAATGCTGATTAAAGCCATTCCTCACCAAACTGCTGTTTGCCTTAGTGTTGAAATGTATCACAATAATAAATTAAATATTATAAAAGTAATTTTGTTCTCAATAAGCCTGTCAGTATGCAATATTAAGGCCTCTTCAAGGTTTCTAGACAGGTAGAAAATGGATTCTTACCACCTTCCCATTCTACCATACCTGTCATGTGACTTTTATCCTATATCATTAGCACTGGAAAAAGTACTGGAAGTAAGACTTCTGTAAAAAATCATTTTTCCCCCAAAGCCACAGCAGGAGAGCAAGACAGAGTAGGTAGGGATGAGAAGATGAATTATCCAAGCTGAGCTTGCATAGTGAGACTAGCGAAGTCACCAGAGCCCAGCAAATTTGATCCACAACTGTTTGGTATTGCTAAGTTCCAAAATTGAAGAAAACTAATGTCGATGCTGTTGGACACTTATAACCAGATTAGACCTTCAAGTACTGCCACATGAATCTCTGGCAAACTGGGTCCCTCAAATTTTGCCATCACATGTGTGGAAACAAGAGTGTCACTGGCACAGGGATGTGGAAACACCTCACTGACAGATGTTGACACTGGAGCTTCCTCCTCTCAGATCCAGTCAGTCACCGTGGTCTATACTGATCACCATGTTCTGTAGGTCTCCCCTCCCCACCTCCTTGGTATCCCAGACTCCACCAACCTTGATGCTGTGCAGGTTCAAGGGGACTGTAGTGCTGAGGGCACAAAGGAGATCTCCTGGGTAGAACAAAATGGGCACAGCCTTTGCAAACAGAAAGATCTTGGAGCCTGGATACTTCACAGCTTTGGGCCCAAAAGAATCTGTAGGATCCAGAAAGCACCTGGACCTTAAAGTCGTTGCACTTCAGTCATCCCAGGGAGGCTCTGAACTGTGTGAGTTCCACCTTTGAAGGGATTCAAGACCATGAAGGGCTCTTCGTGAAACCTGTCCATCAGCTCCCTGCAGTTCCTCCCCAGGATAAACAGAAAAACCCAAACAGTTTTTGCAGGGAGTGGGGATGAGATGCTCTCTCTGAAGCTGAGGACTGTGCCTGGAGTGGAGCCAAGGCTGCCTGAGCTCCTTCCCTGGGCCAAGAGCTGAGAGTATCCAGAGTATAGCACGAGATAAATCAGGCTGTGGGTCTCTGTAATATTGCTCTTAGCTAAGATAAACTTGGATCTTAATATTTTATAATATAGATTAAAGACCATTATTATGGTTAGTTTCTGGGTGAGGAGGGTGGGGGTGGTGTCTGTGTGCCCTAGAACTATCTCTGTAGACCTGGCTGGCCTTGAACTCTGAGATCCTCTTGCCTCCACATCCCAGAGTGCCGAGATTAAAGGTGTGCATCGCTATGACTATGGCTATGGTTAGTTTTTATATCAACTTGTCACAAATTAAAATCATCAGAGTAGGGAGCCTGTACAATCTGAAGAGTTGTTCTGTCATGACTGATATGGAAAGACCCATCCTGATTCTGGGTGTCCACTAATGGTAACAGCTCACAGCAAAAAGTGTTAGGACTCTCTCGTATGCTTTTTGATCGCTTCTACCTGGCCAGGCAACTGTGGAAGAGGGTTTGTTCAGTCCTGATAAGTGCTGGGATGGGTAGGTGGGGCTGGGGCTCCCCTTATCTGAGGGGAAGAGGAGAGAGATAACGGGAAAAGGAAGAGGGTGGGACCAGGAGGAAAGGAGGGAGGGCGCTATGATTGTGATGTAAAAGTAGATAGATAGATAGATGCCTTGTGCTTGTTTGACCTTCTCTCTTGTCTCTGAGTACATTTGCTCTGTTGCTGCTGCTGGGGATGATTCCTTTGCTGAGAGCAAAACCAACAGCTCCCTAGGAAACATCCAGGCTTCTGGAGCCAATTGAGATTAGGAGGCATTTGCCTGTGGACTAATTGCTAGTTATGAGCCCTATGAGAGACAGCTATGGTGAGATAACTCTGATCGATGAGATACCCATCAAGGACCAAGTAAAATGCTTAGTCTCCTCTTCTCCAGGATGAATTTTCTGTGCCCTAAGGCTCTAACATATCAAATCATTAAGTTAATCCAGGATTTTACAAATAGGTTTGAATTGTTTTGTCCTAGGCAAACTAAGACATGCTCAAGGCATCTAGAAAGACTGAAGGGTAGGTTCTTTTTTTTTTTTTTCCCATAGTTCCTTTACATCCTTTTACAGAATGGACTCACTTTATTTTGCAAATGACTAAATGGTCTATGTGGCAAAAACTCAAGTAATAGACACCATGGTTATGTTTGGTCTTAAGTATAATATGTGACCATTGAAGTAAAAGAATGGCAGATTTTAAAAGTCACCTTTTGGTGCTGTCATTGGCCATGATTGGGAAGAGAAAGAAATATTAGAGAAAATTGTGAGAGAATTGTACTAATGCAAAACAAGACTGAATGTATAAGATTCAAGTTGATTTTGAGCAGAGTATGGCAAGGAGAGCTTTCAGACAGTGGTGCAAATGCAATAGAAAAGGAGAGGCAACAAAAGGTCTTCATGGTTCTGTGATAGTAATAGCAAGGCCAATGACAGGTCCTTAAGTTGAAGGTGCTTTTGAGAGCAACCAAACAGTGAAATTCTCTTTCAATACCCTTATACCTAGTCATGTGGGATGAGCCTAGTGAAAGTATGGCTTGGTAAACAGAAAATGTGGCAATTCAAACTCAAAATCACCATGCAAGAGCAGGATTCAAGATCAGGGTGTTTTAATGCAGGATGTGATCAGAGAATCTCTGTGTATATCAAAATGTGGGAAATTTTTATTTGGGTGGTAATAGTTAAAGACATAGGAGGGTTTAGTTGGATTTCCAATAATTTAAGATAGAACTAATACTGTTTACTGAAGACCAGGGTATGAGAGAGTCTTTTGATTAGAAATCCTGGGTAAATGGCTGATAATTCTTCAGATGGATTACATGGTCAGATAAGGAAGGCATATAGAGTTTCAGACACGTTAAACTTTATTTGCACATTAAGCAGCTTCTGTGGCTTCAATATGGTTTAAGCATCTCTCAGAGGTCAAGGGGTTGGAAGTGTGAGGCTCATCTGGCAGGACTGAGGTGGTAGAACCTTACATGGAGTAGAATCAGCTCATCAGCTGACTCCTCATGAGCACTTAAAGGAGGTGCCTAGGAATGAATCATTCTTATAGTGGTGGGTTATAAGGCAAAACCACGCCACACAATGGGCCCTTCCGTATGCAGACATATTTGGTTCTCTTTCCGAACTACATTGTGAAACATCCAGGAATCTATCACCAGGATGGTCGTGCTATGATATTTGGATCTTCCTGACATAAGACTTGTGATCTAAGGTGACATTGTCACTAAGTACTTAATCTCAAACATTTTATGGCAACAGAAAATTGATTCCTGAATCATTCAAACAGGCATTTACAGTTGGCAGAAACTTTCCCGTGGATGGATGCTGCACAGATAATACCCACCTCCAGCTCTACTACTGCCATCACGTGGCTTTGGAACTCTTTCTCACTTGGGGAAAAAAAATGGAGGTGACCCCATTGTCAGGAAGATAGAGGTAGAGATAAGGAAGGAAGGACTGAGAACCACCTACATTTATGGGCTTCAATGGTCTCAAAGTCAAGGAAGTTCCTCAGCCCTTCCTGTCACTGGAATGAGCAATGAGACACACAGGGAAAGCGGTGTCCTGGAAGGAGAGAAGATATTCTAAAGAGAGACAGACGTCCCCTACTTTTCACTCTTAGCATATTGATGCATTAAACCCAAACATTTGCCCCGGAGTCAGTCCTACCCTTGAGGAAGAGAGAGGCTGAAGCGCTGACACTGTCAGAGGAGAAACTTGCCTCCCCAGAGAGGCTTCACACAGCTCTGGTGAAACATGCACACTGAAGTGATTTTCTTTCTCTCCGTGGTTGAGGGTACTGAATGCTCTTCCAAAGGACTCTCTTTCAATTCCCTGCTCGCAAACATCTGTAACTCTATTCCCAGGGGATCCGATGCCCACTTCAGACCTCTGCAGATACTGCACGCATGTGATGCACAGATACCTGTGCAGACAAATACTCACACACATAAAGTAAAAATAAAAACTAAAAATTTAACTTTTAAAAAAACTTGTGTCAATTTACACTAGTTCAATCAAATCTGAAAGGTCTAAATGACTTTATTTCTTACCACAAAGTAGCCTAGGAAACGAATACAGTTGATTTGTGCAAGAATGGGAGAGTGACTGACAGAACATATATGTGGCAGCATCTATGGCAGGGACTCTGGCTTTATCCTCTTTGCAGAAGCTTTGAGAGTAAAATTTTGAAATTGATCCAAATTGGGAAACTCATTGATAAACAGTTGTAGTGTTTCAAGTCAGATGAATCTAGGTATGGCAATTTTCTCCTTAGATAAAGCAGGCAGAATTCTGGTAGAGTTCTAGACCACTTGAATTTTACAGTTATCAGAAACCATGATCAGCTGATCAATACAAAATGTTTCTCTGCTTTGAGCTATTCTTATCACTATTGTTTCCATGACCACAACAATCGTATCCATGGCGATTAAAAGTCTCACCACTTCTTCCCTGTCCCCGTGGCACCAAGTCATCACAATTTGACTACAGATTCCATGTCAACTGGAGAGCCCCAGCACAGAGTTCATCAGAATGCTGGGCCTGTCCATTCTCATTTAGTGATTTCTCAGAGCCACAGCGCAAGACTGTGAACCACTGAGATTATACAGTATACAAAGCAACATACTTTATACAAGCAAGCATATTGTGAATCATTAAAAAAAAAAAAAGTCAGCTGGGTGTGCTGGTGCATGCCTGTAATCCCAGCGCTTGGGGAAGCAGAAGCTTCTCTGTGTTCAAGACCAGCCTGATCTACAAATCAAGTCCAGGACAGCCAAGGCTACACAGGGAAACCCCGTCTTAGAACAAAGAGAGAGAGAGAGAGAGAGAGAGAGGAATAAAATAAATAAATAAATGGTCAGCATGTTTGAAAGTTCACTGTCTCTTTTCATAGTGGTAACTAAAATGTGTGTTTAAACCAGATTCAGAATCTTTGAATCTTCAAATCACTCTGAATCTTCTTTGTCCTCCATAAAATTAAAATCTTCTTAAGTTGCTTTTGAGAAGAATTCTACACAGATTATATGAATTCATTGAAATCAAAAGCCTTATGAAGAAATCTGCTAAGTATCAAGAGAACAATAACTTAGTAAAGGTAAAATACAAAATTACCTAGGAAATATTCCTCTGTAATTTGAAAAATTCATATGATCATTTGAAAGATAAATTTTGTGTAATCAAGAAACACAGGGGGAGGATGATGGAAGGATGCAAAGGAAATGCAAAGGAAAAAATGAGGGAGTAGAGATAACTAATACTAGGGATGTTTGAAAAGGCTATAGGATAATCTAACTTTATAAGCTTACTTTAAATACATATTATATATCTGTATATATTATATACATATAAATATATATATAAATACATATTATAGATCTGTATATATATATATATATATATATATATATATATATATAGCTACTACAGAAATAAAGAGAGAGAGAGACCCTACACAAAGCAAAATAATCCTCCCAGAAGCTATGGACTAATAAAAACCCTAATGCCTAACAACAAACACTACTCTTTGAGATATTGTTCAAGGGTGTCCAAAGACCTCCAAAATAATATAGGCTATAGCCATTGTCTTTGGTTACTTCCCAGAACTTGAAGATAACAGCTTTTTGCTGAAGATATCACAAACTTCACATACAAGGCTGGGAGGAATCAAGTTATGGAAGTCTCCTTGAAGACCAGCTCTAAATAGTATTGTAAGGTGATGTATAAGCTGGTAAGGAAAAAAAAAAAAAAAAACAAGCATTAGTTGTATTCAACTATAAAGCATTCAAACTACAATAGCAGGCCTGGCAAGATATCTCTAATGGTTCAATATTGGCACATATATCTTAAGGATAGCTAACAGTTGTCTAATTGGATTTCAGAGCTTCTCAATGGGAGAAAACTGATGCCTGGCCTCCTCAATAACCCTAGCCAAGATCCCATGGCTTGAGAGGGCATAAACTGTAGAGGAAAACCTACTACTGCCATTTTCTATTTCAAAATAGCTTTCAACTGTGTTCCAAATACTTATGCTCATGCCCACAGATAGGTGTAGCTCTTGGCCCCTGTGGTGGTTTGAATAAAAATGACCATATAAGCTCGTAAGGAGTGGCATTATTTGAAAGAATTAGGACATGTGGCTTGTTAGAATAGGTCTGGTCTTCTTGGCAGAACTGTGTCACTGAGGATGGGCTTTCAGGTTTCAAAAGCTCAAGTCAGGCCCAGTGACACTCTTCCTGATGCCTGCTAATCTAGATAATAACTGTCAGCTGCATCTCCAGAACCATGTCTCCCTGTTTCCTCCATGACATTAATGACTAATAACTGTAAGCCAGCCCCAATTAAATATTTTCCTAATAAGAGTTGTCATGGTCATGACATCTCTTCACAGCAATAAAACCCTAAGACACCCCTGTAGTGGAAGTTTTGGTTTCTTTAAATACTCAGTTACATTATGTAAATATGTTTTTGTCTTAATCGCAAGTGTGGGATATGGGTGGGTCTCCTTTTAGTTTGTCCACATCTGTTAACTATGATTCCCTTGTGCAGGCTCAGAGAGGGGCACGATCTTTGCCAGCTGCAAAGAGCTTAATTCTGAAGACTCTGAGAGGGTATAAATACCTGATCACTGAGAGGAAAAGGAGTCTGAGGAAAAAGAAGGCTGCTGCTGGTTTTCTGATTAGATTGGAATTGCCACAAAAAACTAAGCCTTAAAGAGGTCTATGTCCCCTTTCCCTTCTAACATTCCTTCTCTCCTACCTATAGGGGGTGGTGGTGGCTGGAAGGCTGGAAGGCAGGTACAGGCATAAGAAATCCCAATAAAATGGATTTAAAGTACACCTACACACCCCTCATGAAAAAAAAATCTTCGTTTGTTGCAGACAGAGGCTACTACAGAGATCTACACCTGGTCAAACGCCTAGAATAAAAGACAGTGGACTTCTAGCTCCTCTTAGTAGGACCACAGTACATCCCCTCCACCTAAGGCTCAAAGAACTTCGCAGAAGAGGGGAGAAAGAAGGCTGTAAACGTCAGAGGAGAAGCATACCTGCTGAGCAGTAGTGTCTTTTAAAGAGGACAGTAGTATTACACCCATGAAACTTCAAAAAGTTGCTTGTCTGAACAAGACCTGCACCATGACCACAGTAGGAGACATATCAGCATGGACATATCACCTAGGGGATTTTCTCACAAGCATCCCCCCACTAGGGGAAGAGCTATGGCAATGAAGGAATGGAGGCAAGGAAAGAAGAGTGGAAACTGGGTAAGGACAGTGTACACATGTGTGAAATTCTCAAAAAAGTGAAAACAACGATGTTTAAAAAAAAAAAAAAAGGAACATGAACGTCATAGTGAGTGGAGGAGAGCAATGAATAGAAGACTTAATGGGTTGGGCTGCTCCTGGCAGAACTGTGGGTCCAGACCAGATTCTAGGGGTAAGCTGCTGCAAACTTAAAACATAACTACTGAGGTAAAATTTGGACCCATGTCTTCAGAGCACAGGGCATTAGTAACCCACTACTTTACATATGGGACCGCCTGGTCATCAAATGCCACTACAGGGTTTGCATGGAATTGGAACTCAATGGTGTCCTCTGAGGACACTTAGATGTGCTGGAGACGTCTTGCTGTGGAGGTTCAGGCCTGCGCACACACAGACGCTGCAGCGGGAAGCGGTAGGGGGAAAATGAAGAATGGTTTGGAGTTTCACAGCGCTCAAGAACATGGTTCGGAGTTGCCAGCAACATCGGTGCTTCTCTTGGTTCTCAGAAGGCTGCCCTCTGGTTGTCCAGACTTGCAGGACCAGTTCATGGAAAATTCACAAAGTGACATAAAAAGAGCATCAAAGAAAGCACTCCTCCTTTAGGTAGGGGAGCTGTGTACTAGACTCTGGATCAAGCCAAGATCCAGCCACCTCACGTCCTTCCGAGATATTACTTGTTGACAGCTGCACGTCTCGAGCACTTGTTGTGGCTGGGGGGAGGGTGACTCGCTTCGTGCAATGATGTCTACCAAGCGACAGCCAAAAGATGCTTTGCCTGTACATTTCCTTCATTAACTTCACTCACAGACTTTTCTTCACTGTGAATGTGGGTATCTACAAATAGGGTTCCCTCTGTCCCCATACCACCTCAGTAGCTGCCCCTCCAAGGGCAGAAGCTCCTCACCCAGGCTGTTCCATCTGTGAGACATCATCGGCTGTCCTGCCTGACCCACAGCTCTCCCCGTCCTGAACACCCTCACCCGTCTGACTTGTCCTCCTCTATCAGGTCCTAGTTCATGTACCACTGGACCACATACCCTTATGCACAGGTCTCCAGAAATGGGAAAGTCTGGGTATAGAAACTTCAGTCATTGTTTGCTGTCTCATTTCATGCACTTCTATGAACACAATTAAACCCTAATTAATACTAAGGTGATTCCTGAGACAAAGTAATGAAGTAATTGTGGAGGGACAGGGATGTCTATACTTCAGGGACAGGTCCTTTCTCTGTGACAGCATTGCAACTGTAACAACCGAGACACTTTGTGACAGCTGAGGCTCCATAACCCTAGAAATATAAATGCAGTGCAGGAAGGCTTACCTTCCAGGACCAACGCAGAACCCGACAGCACCACAGCTGCCAAGGTGAGTAGACTTGAGGCTCTCTTGCTTTACACAAGGGCCACACAAACTGCTCCCTGAACAGTGAATGTTAATGTCTTTTTTTTAATAAGCCAGGTAGTCAAGAGAGAGTTTGAAAGACTTAAGACCTTCCCTCTGCTGCCTATATCTAAACTTATGTGGCTTAGCCCAGAAAAAAATGAATGAGACCATTTCCAGCGACTGTCACCCCACTATTACTGGGGTATCTCTGTCCGAGTCCAAGAATGCATATCTTTACAGAACTCTGGGTCCTTGTCATAGGTCCTCATCATTTGCTCTTCTGAGTTTCTAGCCAAACTCAAATTCGTTTAGGCCTTAATTTCCACCTCTGTCATGGTTCTGTTGCCTGAATTAGTGACATACATTTCTTTACCTGACGTTGGAAGGTATCAACGTTGGTGTATCACCATGTTTTGAACATGCCATCTTTCTCTTTTTATTATATTTCTAAGTCCCATGTGTACTGTGTTTAATTTGAAGGCATTATTTGTGTATCCATCCTTAATATCTCCCTAGCTCCATGCAAATTACCATGCATATGTTAATCAGCTTCACTTGCTACATGCCTGTTTCTTAAGAGCTCTGTTGTCAAGAAGTTTTTCTTTTGAGAATTTTTACTGTTTTACTGAGTTGTTTGTTTAGTGTCATTTGAGAGGACCTCCCTCAAATTTATCGCAGTATTGTGTCCAGGGAGCGCTAATCTCATATTTATTTGAGGCTCCAGGGCCTGGGATGGGCTCCTACCTGCCAGGGCAGTGTTATCTGGGTGGTAGATTATACATGGATCTGACAGTAAAGCTTCTCCTCTAAAACAGTTTGCTGTAGTGCTGCAAAAGCCATTTGGAGAGTGAGGGGCTACAGCTCAGAGGCAATGTTTGTCTTGAATGTAGGAAGCCTGAGATTAAATCCCCAGGGCTGCCAACAAGAAAAACAAAGAAAACAGTTAGGGTAGTACTTGTCCCTCCCTCCTCCGACATTCTTCATTTTTATTCTCTGGTAGTGAAAAACTAACTTCTTAGATGTCTCAAGTTAAAAATTAATCTGATCCTGACCTGTGGACAGTTTGTAAGATGAGAGAGCTGAAAAATTAGTAATTCCAGGAAAGGTAGGGGGGAAAAAATAGGAAAAGACACAAGAAAATACTTGATTAGTACATAAGGGCATTGAGGTATATGGAAAGACAAAATAATTGATCATTTTATATTGCTTAAAAGAGATGTGCTAGTTACAGCTGCTCACACTCTGATTTAGGGTTGAGCAGGCTTTTCAGAGTGTTCTGGTGCAGCCTTTAGTCTCTCTGTTGGTCAGAAAAAAACAAAGATTGAAAGGCAGCAATCGGTGTGATAGAAGCCACCGGGCTGCCTAGTAGCAGGGAAGCAGCTGTGTCCAGAAACCTTCAGGACAGAGAAGTCTGCTGAACTTGGTTAATAATCAAAAGGTAATAAAGGCAAGGAAGGACAAAAACAAAAACAAGATGACCTGTAGAATCTCAAACTAAACATACAGAAGGCACGCAAAGTGCAAAATCCTAGGGATAGGTTCAGACATCCCGGTATCTTTCATTCCTGAGAAACAGTTCCTGGACTTTTATAGCTGAGTATTGTTTAACAGTTTCCTCTGGTATGGAAACATTCCATTCTGCAGGGAAGCTCTTTCAGCAAAACAATTAACAACTCAAAAATGGCTTCAGAAAGTCCCTAATACTGATGAGATGCACTAGGCCACTCCCTGCCAGAGTAGAAAATAAAAGCTGAGCGTTCTTCTCAGTCTAACTGAGCAAAGCTACAAAAAAACTCTCCATCACAACAAAGAAGACTTTTAAGACCAGACCTGCTTCCTGGGAGAAACAGAAAAGAGCAGAGCTGCCTAGAAGAGGCTTAGAACAAAATCACTTGGAAAGGTCACTCTCCAACCTGTTGAGCTGCCTGCAGGCTGTGCAGTGTTCTCCAGATTTCCCAGCTTTTATGAGCTCTCACTCATGCTGGGGTCAGCCTCAGTTACACAGCTATCTTAAAATCATCCTGTAAGTAACCCCCGACTCCTACTCGTGTAACTCCAAGAAAACGCCTTGGTTCTCCAAGCTGGACTTTTGTGGTATCTGTACTTCAGCCTTTCTTGGGATCCCAATCTGGGGTGAGTAGATGTTTGTGTCACACTTCCCCAGGAAAAGTTTTGTCAAACCACAGGGAGATGGCACTTACAGAGGTGAAAAAAGTAAAACTCTCAACGGGGCACGATAATACATCTAGTAACCGCAGCCCTTGGGAGGGGAAGGGAAAGGCAGGAGGATTTGGAGTTAAAGTTTATCCTCACCTACATGGCAAGTCCAAGGTTAGCCAGGATTACGTGAGACCCTGCCTCTAAATAAATAAATAGTATGAGGGGGGGGGTGGATAGATCTTTCTCTGTGATTAAAGTCTGAGAGTCAGTTTGCACGGATAAGGATCAAAACCAGGTTGTGAACAAAAATAGAAGCAAAACAGACTTTAAATTCAGCTTTAACTAAAATCATAGTTTGTTTCAAATTCATGCTGCAGCTTCAAAATGCCATCAAGATCCCTGTCTAGTGATCACAGCTGACAATGAAACTCCAATCTGCTTTGAAACAAGAAATGTTTATTGGGATCCCTGACACGCGCGTTCTCCTTATTTCATAAGGGCCAGTAACAACCCACCATCTCTATTTCCCACTACAACTAGATCAACAATCAAAACATTCTGAATCGTCCAGGGTGTCTTACCTGTCCCCAAGGTCACTTCCCTGAGAACTCAGACCTCTGCTGAAGACTCTTCTAGTCAGTGCAGTGTTCCTCTGAAGCACTGTTCCTGGTGGCAGTATTAATTATTTTACTTTTCAGGCTAGGGACTTCTTCCTGGATGTTTTGACTGACTTAAGATTCAACTGTGGAATGCTATCTGCAAAAGTTATACATTTCAAGTCAGAAATAAGGACTATAATTAGATACCACTGAATATTTTCAACAGTGAAATCACACAGTCAGTTTAGAGCTTATTAATAAATCTCTGAGAAGCTATGTTATAGGTTATCAAAGACATAAAACTTGAACTCTGAAAATAACTCTGGTAACTATGTTCCTCCAAATGCAAGGTCAAAAGGAATGGTGAGCATAACAAGAGACAGTAAGGACGCTGAAATGTGCTAATCTGTAAGAATTTGAAGTCGAAGCACCAGGGTTTCTCACGTGTCTGTGTATATATACTGTAGAGAATGGAAATTGGTGAAGCATGTTCCCTGGACATTTGTAACTTGATAATGAGAATATGATAGGATTAAATGAACTATGAAAGAGACATTCGAGTGGCAGAATTCGGGTTTAATTTATCCATGCTAAAAGACTGACTAAGAGATAGGTGAAATATATAAAGGCTTCCACAAGTATATTGGTTTTGCTACTATGAGAAAAATAATAACTATTATTATTATACACCTGAATAATCATTGATATTTTTAAATACTAAACCTAAGGACAGAATTTAGGACTAGTGCAATGACCCACAAAGTGTCCCACCAAAGTAGGAACAGAGCCCTCAGGACAAAAATCTCCACTATTGAATATGTCTTGATTCTCCTCATATAGAAGAAGAGAACCATGACATGAAATGTGTTTGCTGGTGATACATAGCATCATTACTGGTGAGTTGTTTAAAACAGTGTTTGCTGGAACCAAATATTTCTGACCACGAAGGAAGAAACCAGGAGTTCAAAGGTCATAACTGTCAGGGGAATAGTGTAAGCCGTCTAACAGAACTGGGTTCCATGGCACACAGATCTGTTTTATGACTTATGTTTGATTTGGGGCAGCTGCTGAGAAGAAGCCTATACTCCTTACTCACATTCACTCATCACTTACAAATATCATAGATGACACAGGCTGTAAGACTCTTATTGCTTTTAGGGTGTATTTTTATACATGTATGCATATTTGCCTGCATGCCTGTGCACCAGCAGCCCACAGTAAGTACACGAGAGGAGACTCCAGATCAGCTAGAGATGATTGTTAGCCATCATGTGGGTGCTGAGAACTGAACCAGAGTCCTCTACAAAAGCCATGGGGGCTCTTAACTGCTGATATATCTCTCCAGTCCCCAAAGAACTGCTATCTCCATGGCCAGTGAAGCTGGGAGCCTTTCTGGCTGCACAGGCACACTCCTCACAGTGGTACAGGCCATCACCATCTGGTCCTGGAACCTCCAGTTTGGGAAACCAAAAACTGAGGTCTGCACAGCATACAATCTCTCTTCTTGTTTTGTTTTGTTTTTTCAAATTATTTATATTCTTTAATACTCCTTCAGAAATGCCAGAATGAATACAACAAATTAGCAAAATTAACAATACTTGAAATTCTTTTCCACAACATCAGAAAATAAACAGCATTTTTTCTCATGCTATTGAGAGCTACTGTGCTTTAGTGTGTTGTGGGCAAGCCACCAGCTGCATGGTATTTCATAAGCACATCCTCTACCCTAAGACCAAGACTACAGTTGAATTCAAAGGTGCTCAAAAAGGTCTTCGTCTGGCTCTTTGTTTCCTTTGCATAGGTTGTGAGCATTTTCTCTGTTTTTAAGTTCCCTCCTTAGAGAATAACCTCATAACATATATATATATACATATATATATATATGTTTGACTTATATATGTGTATATGTGTGTATGTTTTTTCAGACAGGGTTTCTCTGTGTAGCTATGGTTGTACTGGAACTCACTCTGTAGACCAGGCTGGCCTCAGACTCAGAGATCCTCCTGCTTCTGCTTCCCTAGTGGTAAGATAAAAGATGTGCACCCCTGCATCCAGCAGTAATATTCAATATTTAAGAAACCTAACTCTTGGTTACTTGGTTCTCATCCTTTTTATGCTGACTCTCAGAACTGGACATGTGGGTGAATGCTGCAAACCCACAAGGTGGCAGGCAGCCTTTGTGGTAACTGTTTCGTTCCTCTCTTGGAAAGCAAGGTAGTAACAACTGGTAATTCTGTCATGCTGTGCAGAAAGCAAGAACATTTTGCTGTAGCTTTAGTTCTCAGGCGACAGTCCCAGTGACCTGTCACAGAGATAAAGCAAAACTAGAGAGAGACAGAAATCTCATTCTCTATCCTGCACACCAACATGGATTAATTCTGATGTTTGTGAGGCTGCTCTTCCACAATAATTCAATTAGCAGGGAACATGACCAGGAGTTGGTACACTAGAAAACGCTGTTAAAATGACTGACATGTTGTCCTTTGTCCTAAGATTTCTATTCTCAGGATCTGATTCAGCAGATGCATTTGTGTTGTGCTTGATCTGGAGCTACTATCTATTCAAATGTTAATTGTTTACCTGCCAGGATCTTTATGAGAAATTGTTGTTCTCAAATAAAGATAATTTTGATACATTGGTATAGAATTCTGTGTATTGATACAGAAATAAGGTTAATGTTGATAAATTACTGTAGATTATTGTATATTGAAACAAATTTAAGGTTAATTTGTTTAATAATACACATATTATATGTTCCTACTCTGGTATAAGGACTTATACAACTCATTTATCAATACAAGGTTTTCTTCCAGTCCTTTTAAAAGCTGCTTTTACAAACTGTTTAGGATAATTAAGTAAGGCAAGTTAATAGCTAGTCAATCAAATTCATGGTCATATCAGATACTAGTCTAGTTTATCACAGAAATATATACCCTAGGTTAAACAGACAGTAAATGGCTAAAAACAATCAATGTTTACCTGGTCAGATTTACTATAGGTATAAGATATGTTTATGCACTACGTAAATGTACATAGACAGGTTGTCTTCAGAAACCTCAGAGACCTACAGAATGTGCCATTTAAAGATGTTTTTATTAATTTAATGCCTTTTTGACTTGAGACATGTCAGCTCCTAGCAGCACCCCATTTCCACTTAGAAAAAAATGATGAGCATTATGGGACCTCCATTTTGGAGTTTGCTTCAAGTGGGCAAAAATGCCCCTGCACTCTCTGCAGACAATATGCTATCCAAAATGGACAAGACTTGGATGCATGCTGAGTCTATTGCCTAACTCTGCCAAGACAGGGTCAGCAAGTCCTTCATATTTCCTTCACAGTTAGTCTGTCAGATATACTGGGCAAGAAGGCTGAAGATGATGCCCCCATGTTGTAGAGAGATATTGGGTGACTAATCAGGCAGTAAACTGTCTCTGTCATCTCTATAGTTTCAGAAGCTGCTGGCATAAAATTCCTGCTTACTCAGTTTATAATTTTATTGCCCTGAAACTCTCTGGTGGGGTTGAATACTAGATAGTTATATTTTCACGATTATGGTTAAATTGTTTAGGATTTAAACAGAGATTTAAGTTCTAGAAAGATGTTTTTAGGTTAATTAATACAAGATAGGACAGAGAATGGCTTAGCACAGAACTCTGGACCCACCAGAGTTAGGATAGATAGTATTTTCTTCAAGGTTGACAAATACAAATAAGCTAAACATTATGAATGTAACTTTTACGTATGGTTTTCCTGATTGTTTCATAATTGTTCTTATTGTATGTAGTTTATTATTTTTAAAAAGTAGCCTTTTTAATAAGACAGAAAGGGGAATTGTTGGGGCTGATCTGGAGCTACTATGTATGCAAAGGTTATTTGCTTGCTCCCCAAGATCTTTACAAGCAAGTTCTCAAACATGCAAAATGACGTGGTGTAAGCCTTGCCTTCCAGATTGTCCCTGATTGGCAAATAAAGTTGCCTACAGCCTGGACTGAGTAAGAGAGAGGTAGGTGAAGCCTAGGTTTGCAGGCTTTGGAGATCAGAGAGAGACCAGGAGGAGGAAAGAGAGGAGGAGGAGCAAGGAGCGGGTCACCATGGGTTAGTGTGAACTAGAAGCAAGTGGCTTCATTCTGAGGACTGTAATGATGGAGAGAAGCAGCCCAAATGGAAAACATGCGCAAGTGTTTATGGGGATTTGGGATGGAAACTAGACAATATAGCTCAGAGGTTTAATACCTGTGTAGCCTCAGTGCATTAGGGCTCATTAAAAATCTGACAAGTTTCTGTGTCTTTTATTTTATAATAGCAGGTTAAAGAATAACTGCCACCTTAATAATTAAATACTAATTATTAATAATTATCAAATATTAATAACCATTCAACACACTTGCTTTTTGAAAGTTGCGATGTGAAGAATATTACAGTGCTATCTCTTTGTTTCATTGATATGAACTAAAGTACCAGCATTAGAGGCTAATTTTGGACCAGTTAGAATATTATAAGTCTTTTCTTTTATTTATTTATTTTTATTAATTACACTTTATTCACTTTGTATCCCCCCCATAAGCCCCTCCATTAAGTCTTTTCATGAAGAGATTTTTTTCTCTGGAATTTATGAAATATGGTAAGTTCAAAAAATTTATAAGAAATGACATAACAGCTCAATTTAAATTTATAGAAAATAAGACAAGAATAATAGATGTATTTTAGTTACCTTTCTATTGCTCTGATAAAACATCATGACCGAAAAAAATGTGAAGAAAATGGGTTTATTTTATCTTATAACTTAGGGGAAGTTAATCATGCAGGGAAGTCAGGGCAGGAACTGAAGGCAGGAAACTGGACGGAGAAACTGAAGTAGAGGCCCTGGAGGAGTGTTGTCTATTGGTTTGCTCCCTCGGGGCTTGCTCAGCCTGCTATGTCATAAAACCTAAGACCACCATCCCAGGGACAGCATTGCCCACAGTGAACAGCTCTTCCCAATCGATCATCAATGGAGAAAATGCAACAAAGACTTGCCAACAGGCCAGTCTGGTGGGGGAATTTTCCCAAATGATGTTCCTGCTTCGCAAATAACACTCTAGCTCGTGTCAAGTCGACATAAAACCAGCCAGCATAGCTGCACAGGTGGACCTATGCCCTATAGGATTGCAGAGATTGCAAACCAGTAAGCAATGTTCCTTCATGGTCCCTGCTTCAGTTTCCACCTCGAGGTTCCTTTTAATGTTCCCCCTATGAGGGACTGTGATGAGGGAGTGGAAGCCAAATACTTTCCTTCCCAAATAGCTTTTCTCAACGTTTTATCACAGCAACCTAAATCAAGGATGTATGTAAAAACCTTATTGAAACCTACTACATAATACCTAATTAGAAAACATAATTCCATTTAGCAAAATAAACATTTTGGGAAAAGCTATTATTATTAATTCAAAAGTGATTTGTCCAGGGCCTAAACATAGAATAGTAGAAAGGATCTAGGAAGTACTTTAGCAACCCAGAAGCAACAAGTTGTTTATTTGGTGTTGTCATTGGATGCTAGTTTGAAGCGATGGAAACAAATGTCTACTTCCTCAAGACAGGAAACCAAGCGTAGAACAAAGCATAGACACCACCAAATTACAGCTTGGTAAACCAATGTGTTGGAGGATGTTTTTGTGTACTGTGCTGGTTTTAGTACCCAATCTGGCTGCAGTCCGGATTTTGGCATTGTCATTATTATGAAGTGTCTCCTGTTTTTGTGTTTTTGTCAACCTTGTTTTCCATCACTTTTTGATTGGTCAAAAAAAAAAAAAAATCACTGAATGGCCAATACCTGGACTTGCAAGTTAAGTCAGGAATTGTGGAGCCCAATTTTTTGGACTCAGGGACAGAGAGAGGGTCTCAAGTGGGGACTGGGGAGTCTCCATTGAAACAAAGATGAAGAAGGAGGTGCCAGAGCAAGACTAAGATGGCAGGTAATGGGCCACATGGCCAAGAAGTAGCCCAGACCAGAATTGTTGGGGTAGAATAGCTAACTATCTGCCCAGAAATAGGGCCTGAAGATTTTAATAAATATAATGATCTCCATGTCATTATTAAGGGCAAGAGCAGGAATAAAAAAAAGCCTTGCACTTTACAAATAAATTTTATTTTGGCTACTTAACATGTGTATTAATGGGTGAGGAGTTACTTATAGTACAGAGATGACTCAAAGGCTCACAAAAGCTGCAAACCTAGAATAGTCTACACACCCTGCAAACAGCTCAACGGGTTAGAGGGCCTCCTGTCCAGGTAGCCCAGTTGGTCTGAGCCTGTTCTTAGCAACTTGGCTAGTCCCTGCTTCTTTCAAACAACTGGACTTGTCTGAAAGAGTCTTTCAGTAGTCTGTTTACATATTTGTTGCTGATTATTAATATTTATTATTATTTATCTTTTAGTTAAACAGCAATGACTCCTAAACCACCTGTATACCCAAATCACTATACAAAGACTAGGATTTATTTAATTAATCTGGAGCACAACGCTGGACAACAATTATTCCATCCTCCACCTCAAAGCCTGCATCGCTTTCTCCCATTCAGATTTTCTAGTTATACTTGCTTTTTATTATATCTTAGGTTCAGTTCATCTCTCCTGATGTTTCCAGGTTCTATCCTCCCCAATCTCTCTTCTTTCCCCCTCCCACTCCTTCTTTCTCCTCCCCTCCAGACCAGGATGTCCCACCCTGTTCTTTCCATTGCTCAGCACTGGCTGGTCATTTCATTGGCATTTCGTTTCAGAAAATAAATGGTAGCATGTTTACACAAACTTAAGATGGGTCCGGATTGAATGTCTAGATTGAAATCAGTTAGTGGGGTAGAGAAATCAGCATGTGAATGAACAAGGGTAAATTATATGCATTCCACAAGAACATTATACCAACACATATATATATGGAGGGGTGGGAACTAGTGGGTAAGTCAGCTTCAGGGACTTCCTGAAGTTATTGTGTTGTTTACATTGGACGAATGAGCATCCCTGCAGAATGGGATGTTTCACACTGCTCCCCTTAACACATACTCTTGTTTCACCTCACTTCTTACATCCTGTTTTAAGGAGCTTCCCTTCAAGAAGAAAAGTTTTAATTTTGTAGGAATCTGCTACACAACAGCCATAAAAGTGGAAAGGAAGAAGCATCTAAAGTTATTTCTTGGGATCATATTGGGTTTGAAACTCTGCAGTACATAGTTAGCATTTTTCTAGGAAGAAAATGATCACGTTAGCATAGGCCTGAGGTTGTTCGGAGATTCAAGATGGCAAGAATAAATTTAGTAAAAAGAGGCATTAATAATACTGGCCAGGAAGAACCAAAGAATTCTCCAAGTTAGGCCTTGGCTATTGTTAGTCTAAGGATTTTAAAGGCAAAACCCAGAAAGTTATAATTTTTGAGGAGCCAGGTTAACTCATATGGGGTACACGCAAATCTTCTTGTAGTAGGCATCTAACAGGTGTCTCAGTCATCACAGCAAGGAAGCATTTCCTACAAATAGCAGAACCTAGGAGTCAGCTGTTAATCTTGTCAGCTATTACCTTGTAAACTAGTGAGACAGTAAAATATTACAACAATCAGCAGTTTTAAGAATAGCCCAAAAGCTAGAGAAGGACCAACCCGCTGCTTTGTCTCTCTCTTACTCTCCTCTCTTGCTCTCTCTACCTTGCTTTCTTTGCTGAGAGCCTCATACCATGTCTCTCTCTCTCTCCTTTTCCTCTCTCTCTACCTCCATCCAATAAATCTCTTTCATATAATCTAAAAAAAAAAAAAAAAGAAGAAGAAGAATAGCCCAAGGGCACTGAGAAGTTGTCCATCTTGGGCAAGTTAGCTACAGGGTACATACAAGATAGGAGCCACTTGCTCATGGTTTACAGCTTTAAAACAATTTTGTTTTTACAACCTGGAAAAAAGAAGTCTTCTCCAAAAAGAAAAACTTGCCCCAGGGTTACTTTTTCTGTACCCAAGTTCAGTATGCAGTAAGGAAGGTGTGATAACAGGAAGGCGATAACATCTGTTCAAACAATGTGTACAAACTGGGTCACACCTAAAACCATGCCTGTTATTACCGTGTTTTTTTTAATTTGCAGGTTAGCCCAAGCTAACTGCTTTTCTTTAGCACTTGTAACCTGCTAGCTTGCCCCTGCCTGCTCAGCAACAAAAACCATAAAAAAGAATTAAGGAGTGCTTTGGGTGGTGTGCATTCTCTCCTGAGGCGAGTGCTGCCTGGCCATAATAACGTTTTGAGCATCACCATCAGCAGGGGCTGGGGATTTTTCCTTTGCAGCTATAACACAAGGCTTTCCAGTACAAAAGAAATTATACTCTAAACATGGTGTTCACCACCACAATGTAAGGTTTAGCACTAAGGGACACAAAGATTTGTTTTCAAAGGCAAGTAGATACATTAGCATGAGGTTTATGTCTAAAATGTCATCATCATCATCACCCATGTCATTGAAAATAAGAAAATGTAAAAGAATAAAAACAAAGAATACAATCATGTGCCTGCTAGAAAAGAACTATGTACATTTTCATAATTCAGAAACTTCTCATTGAATATAGAGACAGTCCATGGAGTTGATGTCAGCTTCACTCATCTGTGTTTCTCAAAATCCACTTCCCTAGTTCTCACCATGAAGTCAAAAGATGATTTGGAGTGACCTCATCCAGCAAATAATCTTCCTTTCGCTTATTGGACTTGGAATTTCAGGAAACATCCTTATATTTGTGAGACATGTGCACACATTTATCATGGGTTCTGAAAAAAAACCTATAGACCTTATCTTCACTCATCTGGCCTTTACAAATGTAATAATTATTTGTACCTCAGGGATCAGATATGTAGCCACAGAACTTCATTTCAAAAATGTTCTAGGTGATGTCGGTTGTAAAATTGTGGTTTATCTTGGAAGGGTGGCCCGGGGCCATTCCATCTGCACCACCTGTATCCTTAGCATGTTCCAAGCTGTCACCATCAGTCCCAGAACCTCCTTGTGGAGAAAGCTCAAACCACAGGCTGCATGGAAAGTTCTTCCCTTTCTCCTCCTCCTTTGGATCTTTAATGCTCTCATAAGCTCCAACTTGCTTCATCACATCACAGCAGGCAGCAGTATGAATAGATCTAGAGTTGGGGTGATTGAAGGATATTGCTACATGCTTCAGTCCAGGTTGACAATTAAGTGGCTTTTCCTCTCTCTCATGGTTCTTCCTGATGTCATCTTTCAGGGTCTGATGGGCTGGAGCAGTGCTTACATGGCTCTCCATCTGAATAAACATCACAAACGTGTCCTCTACCTTTACAGTTCCAGGTTTACAAACAGTGCCAGCCCAGAAATCCGAGCTACATGGAGTGTTCTCATTCTTATGACCTGCTTCCTCGTCTATTACTTGGGAGATTTCATCTTCTCCTTCTACATTGGCTCAGTCTTGACCTTTGACTCCATAATAGTAAATGGAAAAATGTTTCTAGGACTTGGCTATGCTGCTCTCAGCCCCTTTGTCCTGCTAATAAAGGATTTCCACCTGGTGTGCTGCTGGCACAGTCAAGGAGGGGTCTAGGAAAGAGCTTTCTGTAATACTCCCCCAGTAACTAAAAGTTATAATTTACTTGGACTTTACACAGAAAAAAAATCCTTTCTATCACAATTGCTATTGTTTTTAAGAGTAAAATGCTGTACAGAATGCTTGGGAAAAGTCATGGCAAAACAAAATGATCACCAGCAAACAACACTCAAAATATACACAACAATTAGAAGTGTAGGTAAATAAGAGTCAGTGTTCTACACAGTGACAATCTAGGATGTTCCAATGTGTCTCATTATTAACATGGATTATTGTTGAATGAATCCAGTGATACTGTTAATCTCATGAAAACAGAATCCACACTTGTTTCACTGGAGTCATAAATGTACTTGACATTTTTCAATGACCAGCCATTAAGAAAATAAAACTTTCTAGAAATACAATGGAGGATTTCCACAACTTGATATGAAGTAACTACAGAAAAACTGCAGCTAAGGTCATATTTCATTTCAACATATGAAACTCCTCTATGTATAGAAATACAGATGCTTATGATGACCATTTCTTTCTGTTCCGGATTGTTCTAAACATTGTAATCAATATAAAAAAGAGCAGGAGAATAAATGGTTCACTATCCGTAATTATCATGACTGTGATTCTATATAAAAATCATAATGAAAAATAAATACATCAAGCTCATATTTATCTGATCTAAAGCCAGTCTAAAAAATTATATGTTGACTATGAAAGGAATGATTTTTTTTTTAACTAAGTATTTAAGAACAAGGACAGGAATTTGAGTCTCAACACACACCTTGCAGCTCACAATTGTCTGTAACTTCAAGATCACAAAATCTGATACCTCTTTGGGTATCCCACACACACGTGGTACACACACATATGGACCACTCCCACCCCAGGGATAGGCTATCTCTCCACTGAGGGCAAAGGGAGCAGAGGTGACAGATGGAGGGTTCAGACGGCCCGTGAGTACTTCAGAATGACTACCTTCGGGGAGCAGCTTCAGCAAGACAGGTCAACTTTTGGGGGGTGAACAGGGGCTATATAGTTCTTGCAGGGTGGATGAGGGATTCCCAGGGTTGGTATATATTCTTGGTTGTGGCACAAGGAGCTGGGAATGCTTTACTTTCCAGGAATTCCACACAGTCCTCGGGCAGGTTCTTATCAGCAGAAAGAAAGTTGACCTGGCATTTTGGCCATGGGCTACATGACCTCCCTCATGGGGGTCATGCTTAGAAACACTCCCTAGATGAATTCAGACAGAGAGAGAGAGAGAGAGAGAGAGAGAGAGAGAGAGAAGCCCCCTGCTGAGGTCAGGAACCCTCCAAGAATTCTGTCCCAAGCTCAGGAGAGCTGTCCAGACACAGCGGACTGAGACCTCAAACAGCACAATCTTCTAATATACATACATGAAAGCAAAACACTCATAAACACTAAATAAAAATAAATCTTTAAAAATAAATCAATAACGAACACACAGGAGATCAAACACTTGCAAGATGTCTCCACAGACAGCTACAGATAATCCTGGATTCCTAAAATGGGTTGAAGGAGAACCTTTGTGTGGAAAGAAACTATCATTGTACTTAAGACACTCCTCCTCCTTCTCCTTCTCCTCCTCTTCCTAAAAATGGCACTGAAATCCCAGACAAGGAAGATAACAAGGATCTGGGCAGTCAATGTGGAGTATGTCCCCAGTGGTAAAGAAGGCTTGGGGGACTTTCATAGCAATGATTTCTAAGGTCCTCCTGACCTTTACCATCCCCAGCAGGGAAGGATCCTTGTTGGTGCTGGGTTTGTCATACAAGACACTTGCATGACTCTGGTGTTGATGACTAAGACAACTATGGAAGTAGGGACTGAACACAAGCATATGTAAATGAGCAAAGCCTATGAGGCCCATTCAGTGATGGGAGTGATGCCCAAGGGAAAAAAATCCTTTGCTGCCGCACTGGTAACCACATGTCACAATGGGGGACAAGGAAAAGGCGGGGAGCCAACACAAGCACAGGATCACAGGTACAGCACAGGTACACAGTACAGGATCACAGTACAGGTCACGCAGCTCTGCGGTTGGGAGAGACTAGCACTTCATGGTGTCTGGCCCAGAGCACAGGCTCATGCAGCCAGAGCTGGGCTCCGGGGATAAAGTGTGAAGATGGCCGCTCCAGTGGGACCTCCAGCATGGGCCTAGTGCAGCCACACAGCCCGCTCCGGGGACTGAGATGCACAGGGCTGTGTTGGCTCCAGATCGAGGACATGCTGCTCTGCAATAGAAGCAGCTCCTCTCTGGAATCTCGCATCAGTGACACACTCCTGTCAGAAAAACTGTCACCCTGACTAGGTGCCCAGTGGGAATGGGTGGAAGTTACATCACTGTCAAGAGGTGCCAGTGTCCTCCGTGGAGCGGGCAGTGTGGACCCTGTGGCTCTCCACAGAAAGCCTCTGTGTTTCAGTTTTCTATGGTCCCCACACATCTCCTGACCTCTCAGGGATTCTGATCTCACCAGCAATCTTTGTGCAGAGGCTTCGATTTTTTTTCAGCTGGAAGGAAGCCAGATCGGCTTAGAGGGTTAAAACAGATTAATGCTACTCAGTTCTTGTGCCATAAAGCTTGTCAAATAAATATAATAGTCCAGTCTCAATTATTTGGGAGCTAACTGGGTTAAGAGAGAAACTGCAACACAATTTTAAAAACAACCATTAATACCTCATGTATTGCTCCACGCCCAACAGCCTGCAGAGGCACTCACTTATTTCTTCTAAACAATTCAGTGTTGACTTACAAAAATTAAATATCCTCTTACATAACCACAACAGAGCTGAAAGGGTCAGGAAATTAAGTGTTGATCTCCATACTGTTATTCACTAGGCAGAACATACTCAGACCTCAGCAGTTGTCCCAATGGTGGTCTTATGGGGAACAGCTCCAATGTTGCTATCTCTCTGAGCTTCTGGGCGTGTCCTGAGTTTCTGACAGGACAAGAGGCTCCAGGCTCACCTTGCTCCTCACCTTCTCACTTAATCTACAGCAGCCCTGGAATAAAGCCAAAGAGCCTTGGTTCAGAGCACCCGAGAATGGCACTTGGAACTGTGATCTGCCACCAGATTTGGCCATAACAAACCATTCTGGACTGTCAAGCTGTAACCTCCTGCTTCACAACAACCCCGTGGCATGCCTTGGGTTCTTTGCCATTTCCCATAAGACATAAAATAGCAGAAATCCATTAAAAACAAACAAACAAACAAACTCAGTATCAAGTAAGGGCACATCATTTTGTAAACCACAGTTTATCTTAAGTTCACGTGATAATTTGGCTTTCTGTGTAACTTCACTGTCTCCAGCAATAAATCAGTCAATAACCTTCACATATCTACTGACAGTTGTTGTAGGACAGGATTAGTCTTTTACATGAGTTCCATTGGGCTTGGGATCCAATGGAACTGTTTAATGGAAAAAGGAAACAATCTCTTTTAGAGATAGGCACCATCAAGGTGCCTACAGCAAGGGGGACTCTCTCTCCTAACTGTGTGACTGAGACTTGCTCAGAAAATGGAATATCCAGAGATGGATGGTTTTGTTATCCCTTGTGCATAGAAGAGGTCAAGGGAAAGAGCGAGACATTGCTTTTTCTGTGCCTACAATGCGGGTCCCCTTCTGATTCACAGCTTTGGGATCCAGTGAAGGAGAAGGGAGGACTGGAGTCAGGCAACTGGATGCACAGAACCTGGCTGCTGTGCACACCCTAACTGCACATCCTTCTGTTAACTAATTAAACTCAAGACTGTGGCTCCAAGGATCATTTCTACAGTTTGTTACCTAAGTCATTAAATTCTAATTAAGTCTGAAACAGCTTCTAGAGCAAACCTATGTAGTAATTGTGGAGGGAGAGAGAGTTGTACCCCAGGGAATAATATTCCTCACAGGGCTTTCTTCTCCTCTACCTCGCCCCCTGACATATACACTGAGAACTGTTAAAACTGAAGCCCAGTGACAGATTATTGAAAACAAGAACTCTCCAAACCCAGAAGGTTCAAATACAACCCTGAAGGCTCACCTGGCCAGGAACTAACCCAGAGCTTCTCTTCACTGCAGCTGCTGCCCTGAGCACACCTGACTACTCTTCCATGTTCCTCCGTGGGGCTGTGGAATTTCCCTCTGAAGCACCTTTGCTGGTGTTTGCTTGTGAGGCTTAGGACTTGCTGAGCCTGATCTCCAAAGGTATGTTCCACAGGCTGGAGACATGGCTAAGCACCAGGCTTCCGTGCTCAGGAGCCAGTGCCTTTGGGGAGCTCAGGAGGGTCTTTGCATTTGTTCCCTCTTTCCTTTTGGGGGAGAATAAGAACGATGAAAGAACTTTTCTGGTTTCTAGGGGGAAACAAACCCAAAACCTCTCTTCTCTAAGCCTCTGCTTTCACCCATACCATGATTAACACCATCACTACTTTTCACAAAATCTTCACTGCATGTTTGTCTCTTACATGTGGGCAAACTTTGTCTTTACCCGTTGTTTTTAATTCCTCAAATCACCCCCCCTCATTTGTCTATCTGTCTTCTGTCTGTCTCTCTCTCTCATTCTTTCTCCATCTCTCCCTCTCCCTCCACCCTCTCTTTGTCCCTTCTATATATGTTTAGGTTTTTCTGCACTCATTCTCAGCTGATTCCTAATCATATATATATAAAAAAACATACATGTCATTCAACTTCATAATTATAGACTAGATTAATAGAGAAAACTATTCACAATTAGTATTAAAAATTATTGTTAGTTTTTGGCCAGGTTGTACATTAATATAATCCATTGAAAATCAGATTGTTTTATGATGCATCCAGTACTGCTGTCATGCTTTAGTTGAGAAAACTGTCTCTGAAATGGGCACAGTTGCCAGCCTGAGTTGTTACACAGCTCAGTGTAAACCATACCCTTTTAAGGGGTTCCCAATAATGATTCAAAAACTATTTAGGAATATAGTTTCCTCTGCTATTGTTCAAATTGTCCAGTCAAAACCTAATAGAAGCATTGTAATAGGTGTTACAAGATTGCCCCAATTCTGATTTGGGGCTTTGGGCCCTTGCTAACATTAAGGCAGAGAACTGAGGAAGAGGGGAAAATCTAGGCCCAAATCAGGAAAACATAAAAGTGTTTTTTAATGACATGAGGGCATTGGGGAATATTGTGAACATTCATTCTTTTAAAACAGATTCTCAATCTCAGACTAAATTTTAGCCAACTCTTATTTAAATAGATTAGTTACAGTTGTTTTTACTGATATGCCTGGCGCTTTATTGCACTGTAGGCTGTGAATTTCAGATCACAGCATGCTTTCTTTAGTGCATAGGCAAAGATTATAATCCCTTATTTTGCAGTCAAGAAAACTGAGGCTGAAAAGCAGTACCTGATGTTCCTACTCATGGGGCCTCATCATCCCAGACACGGGTACAAGCCAATGTCCAGATATATTTCTCTGCCAGTGATGTTGAGGATAAAAGAGCAAAGACAGCCATGATGGCACACACCTGTAACCCACATACTTCTCCAGGAGTAAAAGCTGGAGGACCAAGGCTTCAAAGCACTCTCAATTGCAAAGAACGTTTGAAGTCTGCCTCTATTATAGGAGACCCTGGTGCAAAACAAACCAAAAAGAAACAAACAAGAAAGGGCAAAGATAAAGTTAACACACTCCTGATGACTGATAGGAGGAAGGGATAGAGGATGGATAGATAGAGGAAGGATAGAGGAAGGGAGGGGGATGTAAAGCTTTCCAAGCACATTCAACCTGGGCCAGCCCTGCTGTCCTGGGTTCTGGGGAATTGTGTGCACAAGTTAATCTTCACTGTCAACCTGAGTGGGTTCAGAATCATGGAAGAGACAGACCTCTGGGTGTTTCAGTGAGTTTCCAGTGGGTTTTAACTGAGGTGGGAGGACCTGCCCTGGGTAGCAGGATCCTGTGGCCTGGGCCCAGGATCCTAGGAAAAGGTGGCTGAGCATCAGCATTGTCTCTGCTTCCTGTCTGCTGAGGAATGGGACCAACTGTTCCACTCTCCTCCTACCATGCTCCCTACCCAGCTGGACTAACTTCAAGCTGTGAGTGAGAACAAGCCCTTTCTCCCTCCAACGGTTTCTTGTCGGAGGCTTAGTGTAACAATGAGAAGTAATTATGGGTGGACTGCAGTGTGACATATGTCCTCTGGTGAGAACTGAGAATGGAGAGGTTAGCTGTGAAAGTGTAAAATCCTACCCATGCCTAAAAGTGTGAAAACCGATTACCAAAAGAACTCTGAAAGCTGAAGTCTGGGCTAGGGCTCTGGCTGTAAGTAGAGGAAAGGCAGCATAGAAAAGCAATGTTCTTCAACACAGCACACAACAGCCTTCATGATAACAGGACACACTCTGTGAAGAGCTTGAAGAGAGGAGCCTAGAGCCTTCTAAGAAGGTTGAAATAGTAATGACAGTGGTACCTCTAGATGTCCAAGCCCAAGTAGCAGTAATTACTCTAATTTGATCAGCAAATAATGTACATGTGTTGAGGTATCACAATGCACTCCACAAATGTATTATCATGGCATGTTAATCAAAATTTTGGAAGAATTATTACTACTGAACAAAAAGATAAAGAAAATCAACTCAACCTGATGTAAATCAAAGCAGCCCTGTTGTATTACCAGGCTGAGAGAACAGACATGGATAGGTGCCATGACAATGAGGGAATATTGTTACCTGGCAGCTGCAGTACCATAACAACTGGGATGAGGGTGAACATCTCACCTAGCCTTGGAGCCCCCAGTGAACTAAGTAAGCATTCCTAGGGGTTCCTAATTAATAAACTCCATTCACCCCATACCATTACACATCAGAAAGTCTTCTCTTCTCTACTTGATCAACAGCAGCTTAACCAGATTTAGTCCAGTTCCCTCAGAAGCTCTGAGGTCACTCGTGGGAAGGCAGCCCTCTCCTGAGCCCTTCTAGGCAGCACCCCAAGGTTGCTCTAGAACTCAGTCTGACTGCATCCAGTCAATATACTGCTTTTCCAGAACACAGGCTCACTCCTAGAGTCTTTGATTCAGCATTATCAGCTGTACTAACAGCGAAGCATTTTGTGGGTAGGTTTGGTGTTAAGTGTAAGATAACCCCCAGGAACTTTGTAAGCAGTGAAATTAACAGAACAGTTTGACTTTTAAAAGGACACCTCTGAAGATGTATGAATCAAAGATATAGTGATTAGAGATAAGACATAAAACAAGTCTTATATTCATTTTTTAATCACATAGTAACAACATAAAAGGCATTGTAGGTTTCTTGCTCTGAAAGATGCTAATGTCGATGCTTTAATATAAAAATACATAATGTTGATGATAGGGTTGTTTTTATTTGTATTGCTTTCTGTTCTGTTTTGGGGATATTCTAGGGTTTTCTTGGGGTGGGGTTCAGACAGAGTCTTGTTATGTGACCATGGCAGCTGTCCTGAAACTTACTATGTAGCCCAGGCTGGTAATGAATTCAGAGTAATCCTCCTGTCTCATCCTTCTTCAAGTGCTAGGATGAGAGATGTGAACCACCATTCTTGACACAATTTATTGAAATGATTGTCTGTATACTAGGTGTGCAAGAGGGGTAGAGGCAAAGAAAGGTGCAGGTTTGAAGAACTGCCCAGTAGGATGTTAACAAAATCAAACAGAACATTGAGGAAGACATTCGAGTTGGCAAACTTTTCACTTTATTTCAACGCATAGTAAGATTCAAAATACATGGACTGTATATACATTTGTGCATATAATTTAATTTTACTAATATGGAAATCAGGAGAGTAAATCTGTTTGGTAATTTCAAATATTTTTTTCTTCTCCCACAGTTACCACTTAAAGTATAAGATGTCCCATAAAGACAACAAGAAGAAAAGTAGAACTCTTTAGATTTAAAAAGAAAATCCAGGTGTGAAGGCTGTCTTTTATATGCTAGAAACACTTTATAACATAAAATATATTTTACAGATACATATCATTTCTGTTACTTTCCTCAAACTCTTTGCAAGATCCCCAAATTCCTGCCCATGAAGTGAAAAATGGTTTTGAATATTATTGAAATTACAGTATTCCTTCTTCTAACTGGACTTGGCATTGTAGCAAATCTTTCTGTTTTTGTGAGGTATATATGCACTTTTGTTGGCTTTGGGAAGAAAGCTGTACACCTTATCCTCATCCACTTGGCTCTGACAAATATTATTATGTTTTTTTCTAAAGGAATGCCAACAACAATAGCAGCTTTAGGTCTGAGGCACTTCCTTGGTGATCTGGGCTGTCACATTACTGTTTACCTAGAAAGAATGGCCCGGGGCCTCTCCATCTGTACCAGCAGTCTCCTCACAGTGGTCCAGACCATCATCATGAGCCCCAGAGCCTCCTGTTGGGGGAGGCTCAGACTGAGGTCTACAGGACATGTGCTTCTCTCACTGATCTTCTTTTGGATTCTCAATTCCATGATCAGCATGAACCTTCTTCTTTCCTTCAGAGACAAAGGTACAAACACATTACCACCGAATAAGAATAGCGAATATTGTTATTTCAAAAAGGAAAGTCAGAAAATAAACAATGTTTTTCTCACCCTCATGGTCCTGAGAGATGCAGTGTTTCAGGGTGCCATGGGAGGGGCCAGTGGCTATATGATATTTCTTCTCCACAAGCACCACCAGCATGTCCTCTACTTTCAGAACTCCAAGCTGCTCTACAGAACTCCCCCTGAGCTGAGAGCAGCTCAAAGTGTCCTCCTTCTCATGCTCTGTTTTCTTTTCTTTTATTGGACTGATTGTGTTGTTTCTTTATATTTATCTTCCTCTTTAAAGAATGACTCCTTAACAATGCATTTTCAAGAATTTCTGACCCTTGGTTATGCAGTTCTCAGCCCATTTTTGATGATTCACAGGGATGGACACGTGACTGAATGTTGTCAGGTTCAATAATATTCGAGAAGCCATGTTGCTTTGATCTCTTCAGAAAAGGAGGTTTGAAGTGGCTGTTAGTATGTTCGATGCTCTGTATGTATTTTTTAATCAAGCAAGAAAAGTTTGATCAGGTAAAGATAGGTTCTCACACAGCACAGCTGGTGACAAGCTTCCTACATCTGACACATGCTGGCAAGTTTGAGGCTCTTCTCGTTTTCTATCCCATCATCCTTGAACATTTGGTGTGAACTGTGTCCATAGTTGGTGGAATTTCTCCACTGAGCATCAGGAAGTGAAGATGAGCAGAGCAATGTGTCAACATCTGTACAAACTACTAATGTGAATCCCTTTCACTCTGGCACCCCATTTCTAGGACCAATCCCATGATACACATGTTCACTGAAGAAATACAATTAAAAAATAGCATACATCATTCCAAACACATCGCCTAAACACCAAACAAGGTGGAAATTTGTTAGCTACTTGAAAATATTCAAAGACTGGGTGTTTATCTCAGTGTCAGAGTGACTTCCTCTATGGCCAAGGCCCAGGAAACATCTTCAGAACCAAAACAGAGAAAAACAGAGAACAAAACTTATCCCCAAGTATGTATACATAAAACAGAATTTTACGGCTTGTAGGTTTGGTGAAGTGGCTCAGCAGGAAGACACTTGGCACCAACCCTGAAACTTGAGCTTTTTCTTCAGGACCCACATGGCAGAAGAAGAAAACTGACTCCTTCAGGCTGTTCTCCAATCTCTAAATGTGTGCCATGGTACATGCATGCCCCTTCTCATAAATAGATGTAATTTTAAAAACTTTAAAGATTTGGGGATGGCATTTATAAAATAATGAATGAGCTCAAAATGTACTGCTATGAAATGATATTGAGGGATATTTTAATTTAATATAATAACAATTAGAAAATAATGTAATATAGTAATATGAATTAGAATTTTCTCTCCATTTGCAAAAGTGAAACTGCCAAGAATTATTACATTTGAGGAAAACCTGATAAAAGGAAGTTTAGTTAGTACTTCCTTTTAACTTTCTGAGTTTTTTATTTAAAAAAAAAAAATGAGAAAGCTGAAGAAATAAGTTAGCAGTCAAGAGCACATACTTCTCTTGGAAAGAGCCCATGTATGATTCCCAATACAAGTGGTTCACAGTGGATTATAACTCCAGGTCCCGGGAGATCTGGTCCCTCTGGTTGTTTGTGGTACCTATTCACATGCATTCAACCTACGGGTCTGTCAAGAGATCAATAAGCAAACTATCATATGTACACTGAATGAAATATTTAGCCATAAAAAGAAAGACATCCTAAGGGTTTAGGTGGGAAATGGAAGTGAGGAGCGATAGGAGAGGAATGATGGGAAGAGGATCAAACAAAACCTGGCAGGTATTAACATGCCGTAATGAAGCCAACTATTCTGCATGCTGAAATAAAAAGTTCAGATAGATAAACAAATGGATAAAAAATAATCATCACCAAAAAAAGAAAAGAATTTATAACATGAAAAAAAAAAGAGCAAAGCACCCAACACACAATAAAGGTGATGAGAGAAATAAAAACAGCTCTTATTAGCCTAAGAGGAAGAAGAAACAACAATAATCCTGGCATTTCGGAGCAATATGAAGAACGAGGCAGAAAGCATGCTCAGTGAAATATGCCAGCCACTGGAAATTACTGCATGATTTCAGTTATGTTAGGCGTTAAATTCTTAAGAAGACAGAACAGTGGGACCAAGACTGGGGACTCAAAGGGGGAAATAAATTAAACAAGAGAATGCATTCAAGAGACCAATTAGGCAACACTGTGACGATGAGTACTATCTGCTGGAGATCAGTTCCAACTGCAAAGGTTCGGGTCCTCAGACAGAGAAGGGGCGCAGGACAAAGTGAAGACACTGACCATCTGTTGACATTCAAGCAAGTGGCCGGGACTAGCTAGAGCAGTGACATCATTTGTTATTTTATTTAAAGAAATAACATCAGCAGTACATAAGCCTCCTCATTACAAAAAGCCCTCAATAGTTTCCCTTCCTCCTACCTCCCTCCCACTGGGTCAAATACTCCCCAACCTTATTTTATACTATGAATCACAATTTCAGCAAGCCAAAAGTAAATGTCTAGCCAGGCATTTCCTGTGAACATGAGCAAACACCCAGCTCTCAGCAAATGCAGTTACAGTTATGCAAGGTGAGACAGACTAAACATTTGTGGGTATAAGCCACAAATCAAATATCACCCCTTTGTCACAATACTCTTTTAATCGCAGGCAGTGACATGCTCATCGCACCTGATATGCACCTATCAATTTCTGATACCTTCTTTCCAAGAACCATTTCTTAAGTCTCTATCAAACATAGCTTCCCTATTTTTTACATCTTATTGATCAGACACAGCTTCCTCAGTACACTTATACAAACAGGATCCACTGCTCTCCACAACTGCCATAGGCCTACTCAGTGTGACTGTTTCTCTCGGGACATGATTATGGATCCCAAAATACCCAGGATTAATGGTCACATCTGGAGGATCGATAGAAGCAGAGAGGGTAGAGGAAGGTTTTAACCCTCAAAAGAGGATTGAGAAAAACACAGAATCATCCACAGGGCTTTCAATCCCTGCCTTGCCCATGACAGACAAAGTTAAACTATTGCTATGAGTATAAACAGCATAGCAAGAGCAAGGAGAGCTAGGTAATAAGTACAGAGGCCACCAAATTCACCACAGGTCCTTGCCGAGTAGGAAGGAGTTTCTAGCCCTGAAGATGCTGCATGGCCACCACCAACTACATTAACAACAATATACTATATGTATATTATGTACTATATATAGTATAATATACATATCATACTATACATAGTTAATTCTCTTAACAACTAAGCCATTGTTCCAGCCCCCACAATGTTCTATATTCATGACAATTGCTTAGTAGATTTGTAACTGTCCCCACTACAGAAAATAAAATGTAAAGTTCATGACATTATAGTCATTCCATAATGTATTCGTATTTCCAAGCAGCTGGGCTTGGTAATACACACATGTATCGTTTTGGAGGCTAAGATAAAAAGGCCACATTTGAGAGCAGCTTAAGTTATCTAGCAAAACCTTCTCTCAATAAATATATAAATATATATATATAAAGAAACAAACAAAATGAAAAATCAACTTGTCCATGTATTTTATTAGTGTTTACTCTCACAGAGTGGAAAGATGGTTCAGTAGCTTAAAGCAGAGGCTGTTCCTGCCAGGGACATGAGTTTGAATCCCAGCATCCACATGGCACCTGTAACTCCACTTCCAGGTTGTCTGACACCCTCTTCTGTCACCTCCTGCACAGCGTGGTCCTGGACACCTGACTGAGAACATCAATAGGATGAAGGACACACAGACAGATTTATTTATTTATTTATTTATTTATTTATTTATTTTTACTTACAGCATAGGAGGAGGGGTTAGCTAGATTCTGTAGGAAGTAAGAGGTCTCTATAGTTAGTTTCCCCGCTATAAACATCCAGGAAGAGAGACCTGCAGTAGTTGCTAGTTTTTGCACACATTGGCCAATCATTTGTAAATATCGAACTTGCACACACTGTCAACATTCCTTCACAGACCGGAGGAACAGCCTTGCCAACTCCAAACCTCACCTGCAAACAGAAGGCTTTGTCATTACCATAGGTCTGAGGCATTGTGATGTGTAAAGAAGTGTGAGAAAGAAGTCTATTTCAGAACTTATACATATGTTAAGTATGTACAACTCCTGAAAAGGAGAAAAACGTCAAAAAGTTTTTAGTCAAAATAAGCTGAATTTCCTAAGAAGCTTACTTGGGAAATATTGGATTACACGGGAAGAAGACAGATGGAGGAACTCCAACCTAAGATAACACAGTTAAAATAAGCTGCCGACAGCTGCGTTGGAGAGGCTGCTTGGCCCGTCCTCTTCTTTGGAAAGTGTGCGGTCACTCTCCCTTGAGAAGTGACCACCACCAGGGACCGCTTAGACTGTGTCTTAGTCAGGGTTACTATTGCCGCGATGAAGCACCATGATCGGAAGCAGTTTGTGGAGGAAAAGGTTTATTTCACTCACAGTCTGTTCATCACAAAAGCCTGAGGACAGGAACTCAAGCAGGGCAGGAACCTGGAGGCAGAAGCTGGTTCATAGGCCTGGAGGAGGGCTGCTGACTGGCTTGCTCATCGTGGCTTACAGTGCCCGCTTCCTTACAGAACTCAGGACCACAAGCCCAGGGATGGCACCACCCACCATGGGCTAGGCTCTCCCCGGTCAATCAGGAGTTCAGAAAATGCCCTACAGGTGGCATATAAATTAATGAATTGTTTTAATGCCAGAATAGTTAAATGCCACAGCTAAAGGAAAAGAAGAGGGCCGACACATAGTTTGAAGCAATTGAGACTTTAAAATATGTGATTCGCTTTGTTCAGATTTTTTTTAAGTTTAGCTCTAAACTGAGAAGTGAAGTATAAGTAAAGGATTCAGCTAAGATATAGAGAGAAAAGTCAAGGATGCTCCATGAAGAAAATGACTTGCTGGAAGAGAGTGGAGAATAAGTTTTCTTCGGTGCAGACTGAGCACAGAAAGCGAGGTAATGGGAGCGCCAAGCTTGCACCAAGCAGGTCGCGCAACAAAGCCACAGCATAAACGCTCCTCAAAGAAAAAGAAAACAATTAATCTCTGTGACTCCTGAATTCACAGAAACACATACACAAAACGAAAAACAAATCTTAAAAAGAAAGTAAGAAAGCAAGGGGAAAAAAAAACATTTTTCAAGCAAGGAGTACTTTTGCTCAACACTGAAATTCCAACACTGAAAGCCTGAAACAAGAGGGCTACCACGAGTTTGAGTCCTAGGTTACATCCTGTCTCAACAAAAAGCAAAGCAAAGCAACATTTTGCTTTCAACTCATTTTCACGCGGTCATTTGGGGCTCTGATTAGTCAGGAATCACTACCCGTGTCTACTTACCTCTATGCTCTTCATTTCTTCATTTCCTAAGACAAAAACAGTTGAAACAGTAAACTGCACCTCCTTCCTTTCCAGAATCCTCTTGTCGCTCCGGCACACACCCTTCCCCTCCCCATAGCGTGCGTACGCGTGCATTCGTGTGCACGTACTCTCTCAGGCACCGCGTTCCTTGGAAAATCGAACGCTGGCTCCATCCCGGTCCTTTTACTGCGGACCGCCTGGGAGAAGAGCCCAGGCGCTCTGCCACGCCCACCTTGTCACGCCCACCGAGTGGCCACGCCCTCTGCCCGGAGGGACCGCCCATTTTCCTCCTCTGGGGCCACGTGCGTCCACGCCCGCCCCCGAGGAGCGCCACAATGCGCCCGGGCGCCTCAAAACCCTGGCCGAGCCACGTGGCAGCACCGGTGCGCTCTGACGAGGTGGCCGAGTGGTTAAGGCGATGGACTGCTAATCCATTGTGCTCTGCACGCGTGGGTTCGAATCCCATCCTCGTCGGTTCGGCTTTTATTGAAGGACGAAGATTTCTATGTAAATCCAAATCCCAGGTAGCTAAATCTTACCGAGCTGTTCGGGTTTTAGCCGCTGTGAGTGAACTGGTCCTCCCTGCTGATGGAGTGTGAGCCAAGTGCCCGGTTTGATCAGTTTCCTGCAGTTTCTCCTGGCTGAGTTCCTTCCTGGCCACCGAAGGGAAAAAAACTGAGAAATAAAGTTTCATTCTGACGTTTTCATACGTAACTAGCAGTCCCTCTTTTGCAAATCACCCTGAGCACTAAGAAAAGGCCAGAGCGTGCGTGCACACACACCAGAACCACCGTACCAGCCTGTGTGCTTTGGACACAAGGAAACATGCCACGTTTGCACGGGCATTTGGGCTGTCTAGTTAGTGGCACGGCCGGAATCTCAACATTTCCGTCCTCTCCCTGTGCGTCCATTTGCTGTCCACCTGTCAGACCTTAGAGTAACTAATTCCCCTTCCCCGAGGCTGAGGGAACAGCTTAAGAACAGGTGACCAGGCGGGGGAGGGGCTGCTGTGAAATGCTGTCTTCTCCCCGCAGCCGCGATTAGCTGCGAAAGATCAGGCCACTTTTGCACCACGGGCGAGGGAGGGGCACAGAAGCTGCAGCCCTCCCTCCCGGGTGACTCACTCCTCGAAGGGAAAGCCTCATCTTTTTTGAATGGGAGTGGCCACCAGCAGGTTACCCATTCCCGGGGCTCAACCCCACAACCACGTGTGTACAGACAGTAAGTTAGACTCAGAGGGTAAGTAAATAATTAAAACAAACAAACATAAAGATAGAAGTGGGGGCCAGTTCTGGGGATATTTAGATGGGGGAGTCATCGAGATACATCGTGTACATTCATGAAATTTTCAAAAATTAAAAATATTGTTTTAAAAAACTACCAACTGCAAAATTTATGTTAGTATAAAATAGCCATGTAAATTGGGCAGTGCTGGCACATGCCTTCAATCCCAGCACTAGGGGGGCAGGGGCAGGCAGATTGCTGTGAGTTCCAGGCCAGCCTGGTCTACAAAGTGTGTCCAGGACAGACAAGGCTACACAGAACACCCTGTCTCAGACAGATGGATGGATAGATAGATAGATAGATAGATAGATAGATAGATAGATAGATAGATAGATAGAATAAAAATAACCATGTAATTATCTCAGAACTATTATTTCTTTGCATTTATGAAATTCCTGCTTTACAAAATAGCCTTTTATTTATTTCTTTATTTATTTTTAGGGATTTGTTGCTGCTATTGTTTGTTTTTGTTTGAGACAGGGTCTGTCCAAATAGCCCCTGGATGTCCTGGAACTCGCTGTGTAGACCTACCTGGCCTTGTACTCAGAGATCTGCCTGCCTCTGAATCCTGAGTGCTGGGATTAAAGGCCAGAGCCACCACACCCATCAGATTCTTTTAAGTTTTGGTTCTAAAACCTCACACTAGACAGTTCACAAAAAACAACTGCTTAAACAATCAGAAAGCACCTGCATAACCATAAGAAAGGCAGCTAGATCCTCAAAGCTAGCTTCTTGTAAAACAGCCCACAGAAGATGCTGAATATTTAATTGAATTCAGGTCCCCCCAAATATCTTCGTTGTTGAAGATAATTGGGCATAACATGAAACTGGGGCTAACATGGAGTCTTGTTTGTTTGTTTTGAAACAAGGTTTCTCTGTGCAACAGCCCTGGCTGTTCTGGTCTCACTTTGTAGACCAGGCTAGCCTTGAACTCACAGAGACCTGCCTGCCTCCTTGTTCATTCTGAGTGCTGGGACTAAAGGTGGGATTGACCGCGCCCAGGTTAACACGTAGACTTTGAAGCAACTTACCTGACTCTTAAGTCTTTCTCCCAGCCAGCCAGGGTGGCCCGCTCATATAATCCTAGTGCTCAGGAGGCAGAGGGAGAAGAGTCAAACCAGCCTTAGTGTGTCGGAGGCCAACCTGGATTACAGCTACGGAGACCATGTCTCCAAAAACAGAAACATGAACACACACAAAGAAAAGAAACAAAATTCTGCCATAGCTATTCACTGCTTGGCCTTTTCTGTGCAGTTAATTCCCTGCGTCCCTGTCCTTCGTGAGTCCTCACTGTCGGAGTTGCTAGTGAAAAGGTTCTTTTTAAAATCAGACATGCTACTATGTCTCCCGTGATTGAGACCAATGACGAGTGTCATCCTTTCCCGGTGAAAGGACGGGCTCAGCTCTAGCCAATGACGTGTTCAGTCGCCGTGACCCTCTGAGTGTCTGCTGTGGGTAGGGGTGACACTCGTCTCTGTTGCTTCTGCCCTGGACTCAGCACTTCCTATCCGGCTGCCACTGCGGAAGCAGAAGTGAGAGGGACAGCACAGCCAGTTGTGGGGGTTCATGGGGTGCTGTGGACTGCCCTGCTCCGCTCCCGGTGTCTTCAGATCTGCAGTTCTTGGGTAAGATAGTGCCATGGCCTGAGCAAGAGAAGCTGCCAGTGGTGGGAACTGAACAGGACAGATTTCCTGTTTTCTCCTATGATCCAGGCTTTTTCAACATTCCCAGGAATCAACAAACTCTTTATTTTGTTGTTGTTGTTGTTGTTTGGTATGTTTTGGTTTGGTTTTTGGTTGTTGGTTTTGTGTTTTTTGTTTTTGAGACAGGGTTTCTCTGTGTATCCTTGGCTGTCCTGGACTCACTTTGTAGACCAGGCTGGCCTGGGATTCACAGAGATCCACCTGCCTATGCTTCTCTAAGTGCTGGCGTTAAAAGCATGAGCCATCACACGGGGGTAAATCAATAGAAATTAAAGAAATAACAGAGAGAAGCCTCTCTGACAGGGGAGCAGGCCCTATGAACTCGGCGTGAAACAGCCATCCAGAGAAGGACTTCAGCGGGGTCACCTGAACAAAGTGAACTCTGGAGCCTACTCGCTGTGACAGCTCAGAAGGCTTAAGATGGCAAAAGGCTGAAAATTCAGAGCTCGCAGGGAAAGGCTCTAAATGCTGGGACATTTCACTCCGACAGCCTCTGTCAGGAATGTTACACTGCAGTCCTTCACAGAATTAAATAAGTAAGTAAGTAAATAAATAAATAAATAAATGGAAATGGGGCTGGCTGAAGAATGAGACCCAAGGTTGTCCTCTGGACTCTACACACACATACGTGTACATGCGTTTACACATAGGTACACCTGCATGAAAATACACATGCATACAGGCATGCAATAAAAGTAAAGTAAACTCATGAAGATAATGATTTGTGTCAGTGAAAACAAGGATTTAGATGAAGTAAAACAATATGACTGACATGTCATCATCTCGGGCACATACTGCTGAAAAGCTTTTGCCAGTGGCTGCTAAGAGGTACTCTAGAGAAAATACGAAAGAGGCATTATCTCCACCCACACGGCTGCAAGGGACAAGCTGCCTGCTCTGTATGACAGAGAAGACTCTTGCCAGCTCACCTGTGGGTCCTCGAGACAGAAAGACAATCAGAACAAAAGAAGAAAGAAAAAACAACAACAACAAAAGATTAGACAAAAGACACACAAAGCTAGGCTTTCCTGGTGTTAGGGCCCGGAAGGCCTTCCTTGAAGTGTAGCAGCCTCAACCCAGAGAGAGAAGAGCCGTTTACCCACCCCACCCTCCCTCCGTAAGGACGGGGACTGGCCACAGCACTGTCCGCTGGTGCCGGATCTATTTAAGCACAGGGGTGAAGGAAGCAGTATTCATCATATGAGCCCTTATAAACTGTTGGGGCCACCCTCCCACCTCCCGCCATTGCACTGCTAATTTAACCTTACGTCTGCTTAGGAAGTGCTCTGAAAATCCAGCCAACTTTAAGCCCCTTCTGTTATCTTGAGAGGATATGTTGGTCACGTTACTCATGAATAGAAGAGGGTTCCAGGAAGCTAATGAGGAAAGCCGAGCAAGAGAACCCACGTGAGGAACATGTTTAGCCTGGTCGTTTGAATCCATAAAGGAGGCGATGAGAAGCCCTGTTACTTGTCTTTACATATCGCACGTGGGTACCTGTAAAACTAGTAAGCACAGCTTTGGGCAGAACGTCAAAAATAAGCCCAGCTGCGCATCCGTTAATACAGCAAAACCGTTTTTAAAACGAAAGAGAGGGAGGAAAGAGGCCGAGCTCTTTGAACTTATGGAGAAACAGTGGGACAGGCCCAAGGGAAGATGAAAGGTCAGGGTGAAGAAAATGGCCTCACTTAAGCTATCCACCCTGAGGGCCCAGGGCCCTAACCTCCTGAGCTGACAGGTTCAGAGACTGCATCTTTCAGCAGCTTTGGCTGAGCTTTCCCAGGAAGTCGTCAGGATCATCCTGGGTACGTGGCCTAGAACTGGTAGATAGTGTGTCCTTGTTTATTCTTTTCTTTCCTTAACCAAGGTGGTGCCTAGTCCACAAGAGCGTGACTAGAGTTTGGCATAGAACTTGAAAAACAGAAATGATTTAAATATTCCCTCCCCAGGTAGAGAAAGGAAATGGGGCGTTGGAGACTGCTGGGAGGAGGGAGGACTGTCTGGCTCTTGCATTAGCTATTAGACTCTAGGCGAAAAGGCCAGCTGCATTATCCTAAACGGCCACAAGATGGCGACAGATCTCAGCTAATCTTCAAGAAGGAAAAACCCCAGCTCTGCAGACTCCTCCTTAGGGCCAACGGCTCCTTCCAGAGCTCCTTTCTTTTTGTGATTCCCAGGCTTTGATCTACAAGATTTGGGGCTAACAGTGAGCGGTGATTTAACATGGAGTTTCTCTTTACAAATGGATTCCAATCAGCATGGTGCTTATCGACCAAAAGAGAAGTTATGTTCATCAAATGAGGATGCATTTCTCTCACTGAACAAAACAAAATCAAAACCAAAAAGTAACGTAAATATTTTTTGAGACAAAGGCTTACCAAAGAGGAGGTTATGGCCCACAGGTTGAGAACCTCTGGACTAGATGATGGTGTTAAAAGCCACATTAAAATTTTAGTCATGATCTGGAAATTTTTTTTTATAGCCATATTACCAGTTTGTGATGAAAATTTTGTTTTTTGTTTTTTTTTTTTTTTTTGAGACAGGGTTTCTCTGTGTAGCCTTCACTGTCCCGGACACCCTCTGTAGACCAGGCTGGCCTCGAACGCACAGAAATATTTACGTTATTATTAATAACAGTAGCACAATTACAGTTATGAAGTAGCAATGAAAATAATTTTATTATTACAGGGGAACTGTAGTAAACCGTCACAGGGTTGGCAAGTTTGAGAACCACTGCTCTAGGCCTTTTTTGTCATATTTTGAATGAATGTACTTGAGTTTCTGGTCACCAGGGGCTGAAGGATCGTTAACAAGAGGGCAGCACTTAGATGGAGCTTAAAAATTCAGCTGATTAATGCCAGACCAGCATCCTATCATTGAGCCAGAAGTCTGGGAAGCATTCCTCAGGGTCAGCACACAGAAGCTGTGTCCAGTGAGGGTGAGAGAGAGTCGGGGTGGGAGTGGAGGACGAGGTTAAATGCGTAAGTCTCCCACGGAGCACCGGTTTTGAAGGCATGAAGGAGTCACAAAGAACTGTGGGACGGTTTTGAGAGCTCATTGGTGAAGATGCAGCCTCAGTTGCAATGGATCGAAAAGGTCAGAGGAGCCGCGACGGCTCGTCCGCGACGGCTCGTGGCAGGACTGGCGTCGCCTCCGGTCATGAGTCCAAGAGGAAGCTGCAACCTTAGCTACACTGAAGGCCCTGGCACCCTAATTCCTGAGCAGAGGTGACTGCAAGACAGAAGCAGGCCAAGACAGGAGCAGGCCAGAGCTCACAAGGCGTGTGACTCCGGAGGGCAGTCAGTAGAGCTACCAAAGCCTTTTTCACAGCCTATATACCGACTAAACCCCAAATATCAGATTTGGGGGCTGTGCTACTGGACATTGAGCAGTAGGACTTGAAACTTTTAGTAGCACATTTTAAAACTCATTTGATCTCCTGTTGTTCCGTTTATGACTTAATCTGTAGGGAACAGAATACAGCTGTTTCAGGGTGAAGAGACATGGTGAGGCCAAAAGAAAACTGCCCCTCAAATTTTATCCTAACTGAACAACGTGCAAACTTACTGCGCCTGCACGCCAACACTCAGGCGACAAGACTCTGAGGTAGATCAGCTTTCCACGGAATTCCACAAAAGACCAAGATTGGCAATAGACATGCAACAGCTCTCCTTGGGGAACGTGCGTGGCTCTGAAAAGAGCCTTTGGGTTAGGAGTGAGCCGGGCGCTCACTTGGAGCTGGTGTACTTGGTGACGGCCTTGGTGCCCTCGGACACGGCGTGCTTGGCCAGCTCCCCGGGCAGCAGCAGGCGCACGGCCGTCTGGATCTCCCGCGACGTGATGGTCGAGCGCTTGTTGTAGTGCGCCAGGCGCGACGCCTCGCCCGCGATGCGCTCGAAGATGTCGTTGACGAACGAGTTCATGATGCCCATGGCCTTGGACGAGATGCCCGTGTCGGGGTGCACCTGCTTCAGCACCTTGTACACGTACACCGAGTAGCTCTCCTTGCGGCTGCGCTTGCGCTTCTTGCCGTCCTTCTTCTGCGCCTTGGTCACCGCCTTCTTGGACCCCTTCTTCGGGGCGGGAGCGGACTTCACGGGCTCGGGCATCCTGATATGGCGCGCGAACTGCAGCGCCCGGAACGCCGGCCCTTCGCTTCATAGAAGCCGCATGCAAATGAGGCGCAGGAAGGAACACTTGTGATTCGCTCACAGTGGAGGTGTCGTCACCGCGGACTCTCGACCAATCGAAACGCCCGTCGTCATAAACGCTTCCCATTGGTCTAGAGGAAAAGGCGAAGCCAGCCAATCGCATTGCATTCTTTTCGCGCCCATGGAAAACTATAAGAGCGAAGGTCCTTCGCGTTCGTTTCGTACAGTTGGTAACAGCTGTTTACTGTTTGGACATGTCTGGACGCGGCAAGCAGGGCGGCAAGGCCCGCGCCAAGGCCAAGACCCGGTCGTCCCGGGCCGGGCTGCAGTTCCCCGTGGGCCGCGTGCACCGGCTCCTCCGCAAGGGCAACTACGCGGAGCGGGTGGGCGCCGGCGCCCCGGTGTACCTGGCGGCCGTGCTGGAGTACCTGACGGCCGAGATCCTGGAGCTGGCCGGCAACGCGGCCCGCGACAACAAGAAGACGCGCATCATCCCGCGCCACCTGCAGCTGGCCATCCGCAACGACGAGGAGCTCAACAAGCTGCTGGGCCGCGTCACCATCGCGCAGGGCGGCGTCCTGCCCAACATCCAGGCCGTGCTGCTGCCCAAGAAGACCGAGAGTCACCACAAGGCCAAGGGGAAGTAACTCCCCTGGTTTGGTCAACCGAACAAGGCTCTTTTCAGAGCCACCTACGTTTTCTAGCAAAGGAGCTTAGCATTTACTTGTATCAGTCTAATAGAACAAAGAAAAACAGAAACCTTTTTTCTAACAAGCCAGGCTCGACTCTAGTTTCTCATTAGTAACCACTTTAAAGTACTGTCCGGACACTAAGTGAAGCAATGGGGATTAAAATGGGACATGACACTGTCTTCCTTAGTTCTTGGGGCCGTGCACAGGGCCGCTGTTCACCAGGGCGCGGCCTTGGTGGCAGGAACGCCAGGCCACCGCACTGTGACTTAAATATGCAGTAGGCCGGGAGGAGAAAAGCTGTCGCGTCTCGGAAATCAAGACAAGGTCGGCATCCTTGGCACTAGCTTGATGTTCTAGGTAGGCCCTAGGGACACAAGTCTCTCCACGGTCAGGCCTTGGGTACAGCGGGAAGAGCTCGGCGCGGGGCTAAGTCCACCTGGGGGAGGGAAGGCACTTTCCTCCAATGGGCTGTGAAGCCGCGCCCACCGCCATGTCAAATTTAGGCCTTGGCCTTGTATGTCTCCCTACAAAATTCTGTGTCCTTGAAACTCCTAGCTGGAATTCCTTCACTTAGAGTCTCTTCTTGCTAACTCCAGTATGTAACTTTATCTAGTTTCCCTGTACCTAAATTGTTTCAAAACCTGACTTAAGTATCGAACCGTGTTTTTCTGCAAGGCAGGCGTTGCGCTGTGCTCAGAACCGGGCGGATCGCCTAGTTCGGAACCAGCCTGGTCTAGTGGCGACTATCAGGTTAGATACAGTAAGACTTTCTTCAGATGAGTGCGGAGACCTGAAACAACAGCAGCTCAAATGGTTCCCACACTAAGGCATTTTGTAGAGCATTCGAGTTGTGCGGCGCAGTTGATTTTTCTCATCGCTTTATTGTTGCATTCACTAAAAGGCGCTCCGAGTTACACAGCACTGCCGAAAGGGAAAACGTAAAAGGGGGGAGATGACGGAATTTGCCCCCTTTCTAGTTCTATCCTACTTGTTTCAGAAGGGTGGGGACGGGAACCACACTAAAAGGCGAGAAACAGACTGGCTGCAATGAAAAGAAAGAGCCGCTGGGTTCCCGCGGGCTGAGGGCCCCTCCCCCTGCCGCAGGCACTTCCGCCTGCCGCTTCCTGTTCTCACTCCGGTCCGCACGTTCCCTATAATAGACAACTGCTCCGCCGTGCGGCTCATCAGCCTGCTTTTCTGTCTGTAGTCTATCCTTGTACTGTACATCGCCATGTCGGGTCGCGGCAAGGGCGGGAAGGGCCTGGGCAAAGGCGGCGCTAAGCGCCACCGCAAGGTGCTGCGCGACAACATCCAGGGCATCACCAAGCCCGCCATCCGCCGCCTGGCCCGGCGCGGAGGCGTGAAGCGCATCTCTGGCCTCATCTACGAGGAGACCCGCGGGGTGCTGAAGGTGTTCCTGGAGAACGTGATCCGCGACGCCGTCACCTACACGGAGCACGCCAAGCGCAAGACGGTCACCGCCATGGACGTGGTGTACGCGCTCAAGCGCCAGGGCCGCACGCTCTACGGCTTCGGCGGCTAAAGCTATGGTCCGCGCTTCTTTATTTAAAAGGCCCTTTTCAGGGCCGCCACACACTCAGAAAAGGAGCTGAACTAGTGTTGGAGGCTTCGCCCGGGAGGTGGAGGTTTGTGCCTCGTCGTTTCCGGTTAATATCGGGTTCTCTGTTTCCTGGGACTGCAGGGCGGGTTTTGTGTTGGCACGGGGCCTTCCCCGCGGCTCGAGGCTTCTAAATTGAAAGTTTGGATTCAGAATGCCTATAAACTACTATGCAGCCCCCAATTCCTGAAATACCATTTGCAGCCGTCTATGCTAACGGCTTGTGGCTTGTTTAGCAGCGTGGAGCTGACTGCGTGTCTGGTGTGCAGTACTGGCACAGAAAAGTTCTATGCAACCTCTTCCATATCCCAACTAGGTCATACTAAGTTCTTTAGATTACCAAGGAGCTGGTAGTGGTAGTCCTAGAGTGCAAAATTTAGAGCAGTTTGAACTCGCTGAACCAGTTGAATTTTCAGTTCTTAAATCTTGCAGGATTATGAGGGTCTTATCCGAAAAAGATTTTTATTCTGCGCATTAATGTCTTTCCCTACCTCATTTTTCATGTTCGAGCCCATTTTCACCGACCATTCCCTTAGAAAAGTTTAGTTGGTTTCGGATTGAATCTTAACATCTTTAAGTCACCCCTGTTTGAATGTCAGGTAATAGTCATTTACGGCTTTTTGTTTGAGACAGTCTCACTATGTAGCTGTTGAAACTACATAGGCTAATAATTATTACTAAAGGCCTATAATTATTTTCGTGGTTATTATTAAGCCACTACCATAACAAGACAGACACCTGTTGTATTTAAATAACCCTTAATTCGCCTGAGGCTGGGCAGATATCAACCCCAATCACCTTGTTTTCTCTCAGCCCCACATCCCATGCCCTTTTCTTTAATCATTTCCACTTGGGCTACTTCTATCCAATCAATAAATACTCGCACAGGCTCTAGGAGTCTGGGACGATTTTCTCCACACCGTTTAGAAGGTTCACTCACTCTTCCCAGGAGTGGCTATTTTCCTATCCCACAGCAGCTCTCTTTCCCCCACCTGTCACTCCATCTCTCGTGATCCTTCTGTCCTCCACACTCTGCCTCTCACTTCTGCGATGCCCAGGTGTGTAGGCCATTTATTCAGCCAATCGGGGATAATTTATTATACCGCATTACTTGGGGTACGTGATAATCTGCTCATAAAACAGTGAGAATCTTGGGGGACAAGCAATTAACAAATTCAAAGCACCAGACCATGCTGTTACATGTCGCCCTGGCTGTCCTACAGCTCTATGTAGACCCGGTTGGTCTGGAACCCACAGATCCACCAGCAACCCTTCCAAGGGATGGAGGGGTGTGCTACCATGCCTGGCATGTGTGGCTTTTTAAACAAGGATGCAAGGCATGGGACTGAGGAAGTGAATGCTTAATTGTGTTTTTAGTTTTCACCTTAAGAGTTGGATTTAATCATCAGATTAATATTAATCATGTTTGCAACAATTTAGGTACATAATCTGAATCTCTTGGAGAACTCTAAATTTAAGAACTCAAAGCAGATCACACTGGGTTTACACCTTTAGATCCCAGCACTCAGGAAGCAGAGGCAGGGAGACCCCTGTAACTCCAAGGCCACTACAGGTTTGAGACTTTCAAACAATAGAAAACAAAACAATCAAAATACAGATCAAGAAACTTAATGGACTGTAAAAGTATACTATGGACTCTAGATCTCAAACACTTGAAAAAAATGCAAGGTCTATTTAAATGGTTTACATACTCAAACCATTTTTCGTACAGTGGCTCATATGGAACATATTAAAATGTCTCTCTTTTTTTCAACCTTGTTAAAAATGTGTCTGCTAACTAAATGAAAACTGTATGTCAGTACTGTGTCCCTCCTGAGCAGTAAATTTAGAGTAACAAAGTGGATTTATAGGAATAAATCAGAAAATCCTGGAAGAATGAATGAATTTAAATCTCCTTTCTATTCATATCTCATGTTGAGGTAGGACAAAGAAACAAGATTACAGGAACACAGGAATGGCTAAAAGCTCACTCTGGAGGGAAACCCTTCATCAGATGAGAATTTACACCAACTGCCTGAAGTTCTCCCGTTCTCTCTCTCTCTCTCTCTCTCTCTCTCTCTCTCTCTCTCTCTCTCTCGACTGCTTCTGCCTTCCTGAGTCCTGGAACCACAGGCCTGCGCCACTGAAATTTGCCGTTTTCTAGGAACTCTCACCAGAACCTTCATTTACAGTTTGAGGGGGGGAAGGGTGAAGGGGAGGACCCTAAACCAACCCTGGGTGCACCTGTGGGTTCCCCTACTTTCATTCTGTCAGACTGCGGTCCCAGCCAAGACACCTCCAAACCTACCCTATAGTCTTATCATTTAAGAGAAAAGGGACAGAGGTAGAAGGGGGAGAAAGGCCCTTCCAGGCCCCTCCAGACCCTGTAGAGCAATAAAATTCCAAACAGCTTCAAAGACCCGATAGACAGTCACCATGGGGCACTGGAAATGAGACTTTCTCCAGGACAGGGACTGAAACAGTGACGAGGCTGTCCAAATGTTACCTGAAGAAACTGCAGTGGAGCTACCATTATCCTAAGGTAAGGCACAAACTCCTTATTACTAAATAAATTTATTTATTTATTTTTTTTTTTTTTTGAGGCAGGGTCTCTCTGTCTAGGCCTGGATGTCCTGGAACTCTGTAGACCTAGAACTCAGAGAGCCACCTGCCTCTCTGCCTTCTGCACATATCATCACCACCACCACCACCACCACCACCACCACGCCAGCTTGCAAAAATGATTTAAAAACGGGTATTGGTGTAGAAAATTCAACTTTTTAATAGTTTGTTTATAAAGATCCAACTAAAATATTATTTTATCCAAAGTTAATTGAAATATACATATATGTATGTATTTATGTATATATATATGGATGAAGAAGAAGGAAATGACAGACATATATGGTAAAGAGAGAGAAGGGAATCTTGTCCTGGAACCTTGTCCTGCCTTTGATAGTGTTGTGTGAATTATTTAAGCTTTGTGCATCAGTTTTGCTGTTCATGAAAGAACACTGATCTTAACTCTGATTCATTTCAACTGTTAATTCTGTTCTCTCCACAGAAACGAAATGAGATCCACATGAAAGGAGAGGAACAAGGCAACAATGAAAGTTAAGGCCTTACTTCCAACCCACGTTTTCTATTAAAATATAATGTAGTTTCAGAATTTCAGAGAAGAACAAAATAAATTTTGTAAAATTAAGATTGATTTTCAAAAACTGGCTTTACCAACCCAGTGTTAATAACAGCAGAATCCCACTAAGAGTTCAGGAGCTGAAAAGCTTGATCCAAGACTAACAATGAAATCAACCTGAAGGTGGAATTCTTCATCCTTCTAAGAGTCCTGGGTATCAGATGCTGGGTGGGTGGAGCAGGTTTACAATCCAGGACCTCAAATTGCTGAAGCAGAAGTCCGGGGTTTGCTGCAGAACGAATCCCAAGTCAGCCAGGGCTACACAGCAAAAACCTGTCTCAAAAGACAAACGTAATAGTGGAAACCTAAACACTTACTGAAAAAAAATAAAAATAAAAAAATACAAGCACCATTTCCTAAGTTCTTCATTCTTTTCCAAGATTGAAATAGGCAGTGTCTCCACAGGTGTTTTTTCCCCTCAGCTACTGGGTGTCTAAGGGTTATAAAGACTCAGCTACAGTTAAGTGAAGTAGCAGAGAAACAGCGTACTTGTTGGGAAACACTAGAAAGCTCATTTTACACCAATCCCCTTTCACTTTCGATAGATAACTTCTCCAATTACCTCCACCTTTGCTCTTGTCTTTGAAAATAATTTCCTTCACATCTTTCCAGACTGCTTCTGGCATGTAAACAGCATACATGGTAATAATATCTACCTTACAGACTTTTGTAAAAATCAAATGGGTTGATACACTGCAGGTGCCCTCAGTAAGTGCTAAAAATCACGTGATATATTTTAAAAATATTAACAGAGCAGGCGAATCTCCAGTTAAGACTTGGGTGAGACTAGAAGCCATGCTCTGCACGGTGAAATGCTCCATTCTGACCCAGCTCACCGGTCAGGTCACTGCCAGGAGAAAGCAGTTGATTCTGTGCTCATTCTGTATCCTCAAAGCTTAGAAAAAGGAGTGGCAAAACGTTTGCACGTCCCGGCAATTAAACTGCCCCCCAGCCCCCTTGCGCACCTCTCTCCACGCCCCTCTCCTCAGCCCCCAGCCCACCCCCAAGGTTTTACTGTGTAGCCCTAGCCAGGAACTCACTGTAGACCACACTGGCCTTGAACATAGGGAGACCCAGATGGCTCTGCCTCCGGAGTGCTGCGACTGAAGGCATGCGCCCCACCGCCAGGTTTAAGCCCGAGTGGGTGGGATGTCCTAACTAGCCTCCATTCATTGTATGAGCGAGGTCACCTAGGCCAGCCTGGCCAGAACCTCAGCACCTGACCCTCCTGCTCCCACTCACCAAAACACAAGCATTGCAGACGTGTTCCACGCGGCAGGCTTGCGCAGCGACGGGGGCTTAAGCCCAGGAGTCCCCGCATGCCAAGCACTATCAGCTGAACCTACATCACAGCACTGGCCTCTGCTTCTAAGTAGACTAGGCCTTGAAAGAGCAGCTTCAAGCTCCCTATACTCACCCAAAGCTCATTGCGACTCACTCAAGACACAGTGTAAGGGTTCTAGGCCCTTTGGTACTCGAGCTCAGCCGTGTCTGCAGCTCTAATGCTGACGGCGTGGTGGCTCTGAAAAGAGCCTTTGGCGCTAGATCAAGACCCGTGGCTTGGTTTACTTGGCACTGGTGTACTTGGTGACGGCCTTGGTGCCCTCGGACACGGCGTGCTTGGCCAGCTCCCCGGGCAGCAGCAGGCGCACGGCCGTCTGGATCTCCCGCGACGTGATGGTCGAGCGCTTGTTGTAGTGCGCCAGGCGCGACGCCTCGCCCGCGATGCGCTCGAAGATGTCGTTGACGAACGAGTTCATGATGCCCATGGCCTTGGACGAGATGCCCGTGTCGGGGTGCACCTGCTTCAGCACCTTGTACACGTACACCGAGTAGCTCTCCTTGCGGCTGCGCTTGCGCTTCTTGCCGTCCTTCTTCTGCGCCTTGGTCACCGCCTTCTTGGACCCCTTCTTCGGGGCGGGAGCGGACTTCGCGGGCTCGGGCATAGCGTAAAACTACGAAAAGAAACCACCAAGAGAAAAGGCGGATCGGATAAGCTGTGTGTACGCCTTATCTACAGTTTAGTATGCAAATAAGGTGAAGGGCGCTGTGTCTGGGAGTGGTCACGGAGAGAAAAGGCTGAGAACGCTTTTACCCAATGAGAAGACAGCAGTCCTAAACCCGCGTTTCCATTGGCTAAAATAAACTCAAAAAGGTAACCAATGACGCGTCTCCTTTTTCGCGCCCCGGCTTGACTATAAAAGCGGGGCGGTTTGCCTTTTGTACATTACAGCTCTTTAGTGAGACACTTTAAGGTGTTCGAGATGTCTGGACGCGGCAAGCAGGGCGGCAAGGCCCGCGCCAAGGCCAAGACCCGGTCGTCCCGGGCCGGGCTGCAGTTCCCCGTGGGCCGCGTGCACCGGCTCCTCCGCAAGGGCAACTACGCGGAGCGGGTGGGCGCCGGCGCCCCGGTGTACCTGGCGGCCGTGCTGGAGTACCTGACGGCCGAGATCCTGGAGCTGGCCGGCAACGCGGCCCGCGACAACAAGAAGACGCGCATCATCCCGCGCCACCTGCAGCTGGCCATCCGCAACGACGAGGAGCTCAACAAGCTGCTGGGCCGCGTCACCATCGCGCAGGGCGGCGTCCTGCCCAACATCCAGGCCGTGCTGCTGCCCAAGAAGACCGAGAGCCACCACAAGGCCAAGTGAGCAGCTTTAAATACCCCCAAAGGCTCTTTTCAGAGCCACCACTTTTTCACAGAAAAGCTGGAGCACGCACACCTGGAAGCTCACTTTCCTTAACTCAGCTTAAGATTACTTGGGCTCTTTTCAAAGGTTAGTTTCCATTCCGTTCTGAAAAGTCAAATGTGTAGAACTGCTTTCTGATCAGGTGTGATTTAGTTGTTAAAATGCGTTTAACGGCTTCTGACATTCTAGGATTCCTTTTGGATTTTGAGTTTTTTGTTCCTTTATTAGACCTAGACCATGCTGGTCCTCCTGCCTCCAGAGTACTTTGGAACGGCCATCTTTAAAGAAGCAGCTCGACAGTTGGTCTAGTTGGCCTTCAACAACTGATAGGAGCTTAAGCTTTTATCACTGTCGCTGCGGCATAACTTCTAGATTTCCTCTGTTAAAACAGAGCCCCACAGTTCACAGGATGTATCTGAAGGTGTCCCAACATCGTGCAGCCTAGAAAATCCTAATCTGCGTAGAGATTGGTTGCAGCTGGGTAAGCAAGGGCGCGAGAAGCAGTAAGATACGCCACCCAGAAAGCGCAGAACGGGTGAGTTAAAGAGGTGAGGTCGATGAGCAGCTTGTTGCTCAACAACAGAGACGCGCTCCCGCTTATCGCGTGAAGTGTGCCAGGTAGACTACCAATGAGACATTCAGGCCAGCCCTAAAACTTCCCGCCTGCATAGCCGAGGTGGAAGGCAGCTCCGCCCAGCCGTCAGGCCCCTCCCGCACACCTCTCCAACTGTCATAACAGCCTTTCCAGCCTCTGAGTTCATCTCCAGGCCCTCAGTGGGACTCTCCTTCCCTGATAATGTTAATTTGGGGTGAAGAGTCTCAACAAAAAGCCACCAGCCCCAGAGCAGGAAAACCCCGAGCTCACCCAAGGTCGGAACACCCCAAAAATCTCTGCCCTAGAAAGCCCCACCTCCTCAGAAACCCTTTCCTGCGGTCCTCAGCTGGGATCAGGGTCTAGGTTTGTCCTTCCTCGTCCTGAACCCTCCCAACAAGTCTCCTGAGAGTGCACATCAGTTATTAAATACAATGTGCATGCAAGGGCTGTTTGCTGGCTTTGTTTTTGTATTCTTTACTTGAAGCCTTTTTCTCCACCTTTTTCTTCACCCTTGGGGCTGAAGTAGCCCTCATTTATCGGCCCTACCGTGGATTCTCAAATTCATACCCACAAAGTTTCAGAAACACTAGGCTGAGATGTCTTCTGAGTTGTCTCGCCTGCACCTCAAGTTCAAAGCTATGTTTCCAGGTAGTAATAATCACAAGTGTGAGAAATTATGGTCTGTTTTCAGCATGAGATGCACCTAAAGTTTGTCCGTTTCAGATCAGCAGGTTCTAGCTGGCACAGGCTTTACCTCAGAATTCCGAAAGTTTACAGGTCATCTGCTACTTGACTGGGTACAGAGAAGGGGTGGGGGTAGTCTACTGGAGAGAAGGCAAGTCCTGAACAGGAGATTCTCCTGACAGATCTGGGTGCTTTAAAAACATCTTGCAGAGCAGTAAAGGGGCTCAGTCCTAGCATTCAGGAAGCAGAGGTAGACAGATCCCTGAGTTTGAGGCCAGCCTGATCTACACAGTGAGCTACAGGACAGGCAGGCCGCCATAGACAAACCCTGCCTCGAAAAGTTAATTAAGTTGAATAAATTAATTAAAGTTAAATAAATAAATATTTAAATATTTTTTAATCCAGTTTTTCTCCTGATCAGCCAACGGTTTTGCCTTTTCTGTATGCTGTGTCCCTTTATGCGGAATTAAGCGCATGTTAAAAGCTGATTCATTCTTCACTTGTCTATTGAATTTATCTAACTTTCAACAGAGCATTCATATTCAATGCCACCAGTCCTTTCTCTTTCATGTGCTCTTCTCACTGCCTGGTTTTATGTGGCTATGGGCATCCCCCCCCCAAAAAAAAAAAAAACAGTTCATAGTGCTTGTGTGTTGTTCAGCTTTTTTTAATCCCCACAATATTTTTGAAACCTTACTGCTCAGAGTAGCAGAAATTCGGGGATAGGGATTCTTGTTCTTAGTCTGCTAGTGAGGAGGATCAGGTTCTCACAAGCCAGGTGAGTGACCCAGCACAGAGAATGTATGTGCTCTGCATTTTGTCCAAGAGGTAGAACTTAAACATTTGTGTGCTAAAATATTGCAGATTCCAGGTTCAACAGAGTTGACCTGAGAGGCCACAAAGTTGCAAGCAGTTGGTGTGTGTGAAGGGAGGTCACTGCTGAGAAGAATTCCAGGGAACATCTGGTCTTTTAATAACAACAGCCACTTGCAGGAAAAGGAGATCCAACGGCACAGCAACCCAGGACACAAAGGAAAGTCTGTGCTTTCACGGGCCTGAGGAAAGAAGGTTCTGAATTTAGAGAAGGGTCTCTTAGTTCAGCCGGTCAGTGAAGGTCTTGGGATATAAGGCAGGACCTTAGTAAACTACTATTGCCTCAGCCCACTGTGGGGCCTGTGACGTGTTAGCTCAGCAGTCTTGGAGAAGTGCTGGAAAGGACAGGTGTGGCTGATCCTCCCGCCAGGGAAGCCTCTTGAGTTCCAAAGCTCAGCATGCACCGTATTATCATATGCTTAGCAAAGCACATGCTTAGAATAGATGAGTCAGGCATGGAAATGAGCTCTTAGATTGTGAAGAGGAGAACTGTCACCTAACAGGCTTGAGAGACTTAACAATGTGACTGTTTGTGTCACTTGCTCCTGGGTTCCATTGTTCTGCCTAAAGACTTGTCTAGCAGGAATGAAGCCCTGCATGCCATCCCAAATGCTGAAGAGAAAAGAAAAACCTATGGTGTTATTTTTCTTCTCTTTAATATAAAAAGAACCTAAGACACTTATCTACATGACTCAGCATCCTAAAAATTAAAACCTAGGCATTCTTTTTTGAAGATAACTTATTTTTAACCTCACAACAGGAAAAAAAAAATCCTTTTATATGGAGTTTATGGAGTATAATTCCAGAAATCACTCAGCACAACCAAAGTTCAAATTGAGAGTCTGTATTAAGCCGGACAGCAACTGCCTGGAAAGAAACATTTCTCACAGAGCAGCCCTGAATGTGTGTGTGGGGAGTTTTGAAAAACAACACAGAAACACTATGTTTTTCTGATTAGCAATTGCAGTGGAAATCAAGGAGTTTTTAACAAGAGCCAAGAGCATGCAATTCATTGGGGCATTTTCCCCCTGAGTTTCTATAGTAGGGTTGGGTACTTATGTGATGTTTTAGGGCAGGAGTAGAAAACAAAAATGAGTCAAAATGGAGAAATCTTTACACTGTTACCATGACTTCAAAGGTACAGCTTTGAGGGAGAAAAAATAAGTTTGATCATTACAAAGCCAAGAATCTGGTGTGACCAGTATGGAGGGGGACAATATGAGATCTGAAACCCACAATTCACAGGACTGGGATGTGAAACACACCACTGTGCCTCACAGTGAAGAACGTGCCGGCCTCACAAAGAGCACGGACCAACAACAAGAAAAGGTCATGCGGAAGATGCAAGCTGTGGTGCCTCAAATAGGAATGGTCCCCAAAGACTAACGCGCTTGAATGCCTGTCCTGTACAGGGAGTGGCACTTATAGGATGGGTGGTCTCATTAGAGGAGGTGCGGCCTTGTTGAAGGAAGTGTGTCACTGGGGCGGGCTTTGAGGTCTCCTATGCTCAGGCCATGCTCAAAGCGGCAGCCTCCATCTGCTGCCTGCAGATACGGATGTAGAACTCTCAGCTGCTTCTCCAGCGCCGTGTCTGCCTGCACAGTGCCATGCCCCTCAACATGACAATAATGGACTACATCTCTGAACTGGAAGCCAGCCCCAGCTAAATGTTTTCCTTCATAAGAGTCGCTGTGGTCATGGCGTCTCTTCACAGCAATAAAACCCTAATAATCTAAATGGCTGGGAAAGTGGGTCAGTTGGCAGAGAGGGTGCTTGCCAACTAGACCCTCAGTCTAGTCCCCAGCACCACAAAAGAGAAGTTCAATCAGGTGTCTAACATACAAGTAGATGACCAAAAGCCTTAAATATATACATATGGAAGGTTTTATGGATGAGATTTTTCGCTCTGTGCACTATTTGTCACTATATGCATTAACACATCACTCTAAACATTTTAAAGTAGTTGCCCTGATTTGAGAGTTGACAGGAAAGAACAGTGCAAAGTCCTGGTGGGAATGTCAGCTGATTAAAACCAAATTGAGTAAGCTGGTCATTCTGCTTCTAGTTATCAAAGTAAAATGCCTGCATAGGAGCACAGAGGGAGCTGAGACACAACGGAAACAACCTTTAGCTTAACCCCTGAGACAGATGATAAGCAGGGAATGGCGAGTGCCCACAGGACGATTTTTAAAGCTATTAGAAATTATTTGAGTAACTTTGGTAGTTCTTGAAGTCAAAAGATTTTTAAAAAAAAAGAAGAAGAAGAAGAAAAAGAAAAAAGAAAAACTCATCCATATGCTGGGTACAAAGCTTTGATCTCAGCGGTAGAGCAGCAGAGACAAGGAGATCTCACTCTGTGAGTTCGAGGCCAGCTTGGTCTACAGGTCAAGCTCCAGAACAGTCAAGGCTGGTACACAAAGAAATCCTGTCTTGGAAAAAAAAAAAAAGGGAAGGGAGGGAGAGAGAGAATGCAGAAGGGAATGAAGCAGGAAGAGTTTCCTTAGAAGCAGTAAAGTGGCAGAGATGGTGTCTCATATCTGATGTTTTTGTTTAAGGGGTTTTGCTTTATCTGTTTCTGTTGTCTGGGCCCGAGTACCTAGCCTTTTAAAACTTGCCTTTTGATCTCCTTGTAATGCAGACTCTGTAGTAAAATAAAGACTGTGTTGCTTTGTTCATTGTTTTATCTCCAATACCTGAAAAAGTAGAAACTGAAGCCCAGTGGAGAACAACTTTGGGGAAATCGTTAAACTGTACTGAAATATCCAATTTTTCCTCTAGGGGACACAAGTCACCTTGAAATAAAAATTTTAGACCCTTCGATTTGAAATCCATTTTAAACCTTACATCTAAGGAAATATTTCTTAAATGCATGCGTTCTGTTTTTATACGAAGCTGGAAACAGACACGAACTTTCCTTGGTGCAAAGTGAAGGAAATATGGGAAAATGCTGTGTTACCCGTAAGACTGACATATACTGTATAAATGACGCGGGTCTGGGAAGGGGCCTTGTGGCTTAGCTGGTCAAAGCGCCTGTCTAGTAAACAGGAGATCCTGGGTTCGAATCCCAGCAGGGCCTTGTGCTGCTGTTATGCTTTTGCACTCCACTAACGCACCATCTCTAAGAATGTTGAAAATGCTTCAGTCAAATGATGGACTTGGATTACCAATGCCAAAGAATTAATAATTTGGTTTGGAGTAGGATTTATTTCTTTACTTTTGAGAGCAAGGAAAATCGTCACGCTGAAACTTACACGCTGACCATTCCGTCTTTCAAGAACCCTAAGAATTTTGGGTTGCCTTTATTGTTTGGTAGGGCACAGAAAAGCTGAGAGTCATCTCATTCGTCCTGGCTCCTCATCCTCCTGACATCGCCCCACCCCCACCCCCCACATGTAAAAACCTGCATCACCGTCCACAAATGAATTTGTCTTCTTTCTTATGAAATCACATCAGATCTTTAATGTTTGAAATACTGATAGATGCAGCCATGCTGTTTTCCATACACCCAGTTTTGTTTTTTATGCTACCGTCAGAACCTTGGGCACTTTAAGCCAGGAGCTAACTCGAAACCTGGCTAAAATATCTAACTACATATATGTGACAGGCTGGGCATAGTTGTAGGGTCCTTGGGTTTGTCTTTAAGGGATTTAAGACTGTGCAGATAGAATGAAGACTGCAGGCCTGGTAACTAAAATGCTCGTTGCTGGCCCGTACGGGGATCGAACCCGCGACCTTGGCGTTATTAGCACCACGCTCTAACCAACTGAGCTAACCGGCCGCTACACGGACTACTGCTCTCTTTAGCTCTACTTGATGATACGTAGCCGCTGCTCTCGTCTACGTTTCGCGCCGGGAAGTTGCACGCTGCGGCGCGCCGGGAAGTTGCACGCGAGCGCACGAACACGACCGCTTCCCGGCAGGACACCGAAGCTCTCTCGCTGTGATCCAGGAAACCTCCGAGAGCTTGCGCGTCGGGCCCGGGGGTCGCTCGACCCCCCCCCGTCGGTCTCGGGGTCCCCCGGGGCCTCGCTGCACAGGCCCGCGCGGAGACGAACCGCGGCGCCCGAGTCAGGCCTGGAGGAAGCCGGGGAGGAGCACCGGGCCGCCGTGCAAACACCGCAGGCCTGAGCAATCCGCCGCAGCCGACTCTTGCTTCCGTCTCCTGAGTGCCCGGATGACAGGCCTGGTTATCACAGACAGATGTGGTTGACGCGGCTAGCCGCCGGCTGTGTGTTTTTTAAGGAGCTCAGTTCTCTAAGAGTGATTTGGTGGGGCTGGAGAGACGGCTCTGCGGTTAGGGGTTCAAGCCCCAGCAACCTCAATGTGGTGGCTCCCCACCATCTGTCATGTGATCAGGTGTCCTCTTCCGGCATGCGGGGGCGGAGGGGGGAGATTTATTAAAAAAAAAAAAAATAGTGATTCGGTTAGAGTGTTTTCAGAGAACCAGGACGGTGAAATGGGCACGTACACAGAAAGGACATTTATTTTAAGGAGTTGGCCCATGTGGTTGTGGAGTTTGGCAAAGACTCCTTTGATTACACACTGTAATCAAACTCCTGAAACTTTGCCCAGGCCGATTTGTGCACTTCCTTCTAAACCCACTTCCAGGAAACACGCTTACGAAATCACAGAGAGAGCGCCGATGCCCTCAAAGTGATCATCTCGGTATCTGATATTTTCTCCCAGCCTCCCTCTGCAGTTATGGCTGCATCGGGCTTATCACCAGCAGGAAGCCTATGAAGTCACTTTAGTGAGAAATACCTTTACTGCGGTGTTTATCCACAAGCCTCACACCGTCCTCTAACCCCGCACTCTGTCCACTAGGCCCATTCCCTTCATACTGCTCCTCGCTACATTCCCACTGGCCTATACACGGAGCTGGGCTCAGTGTCCCGCACATCAAGGCCCTCTTTTCAATGGTCCCTGTACCTACGGTGGTAATACCAAATAGCCTTCCTCACCGTGGTTTTAAAAGAGACCTGGCAAATCCAGATTCTGGGGAAGGACGCTGGCAGGCTGTAGACTCAACTGGTGGTTGCATTTCAGTGCAAAGGACGTTGCTGGAAGGACGCGGTTGTCCAGCCTCCCCCTCAGTGGTCACCCCTGCTGTGGACCACGTGGTGCCCCACACATGTATCCTTCACCAAAAGTCCACCAATTTAAACGTGCCCCATCCCAAAACCACCCAAGCAGAAGCATTCAGAATGACGTCTGACTGGGTACATGTCTGAGCACTACAACCCAGTTGGGGTGACACATAAAATTAACAAGCTGGAGCGTGGTTTTGTTCTGCGGACAATTTCCAGAAAAGGCCAGGACACTTAGGAGATGAGTCTCTCAGGAGCTCGTGTAGTTTCATCACGCTGATGGAGACCATGAGTCAGGACGATGTCGGCTTGGTAAGAGCAGAGCTGATTGTGTTTGCTGTGAGGAGGCCGGGATGTACCTCCCAAGGGATGTACGCGCCCCAAACGTGGTCAATGCCGTGGTTTTGACTCCCCAGCACCATAGAAGGAGGGAAGATTGTCTTCACGCCTGAGGGCCATTTGAGGAAAATTATTATGGGAAAAGAGAACAGCTCGTAAAAAAAAAACAAAATAAAATATGTTCATCATGAGACAAATGTCAGTGTTATTTTTATTAAATACAGTAACCAGAGTAATTGTTCTGTTGTATTTCTTGGCATTTTTTTTTAAATAATGCACTGTGTGTCCTTAGAATAATATGATCTACAAATTTTTAATGAAACTGAAATAATTGCTTAGCAAGGCATGGTGATCCACACCTTGAATCCCAGCACTCAGAGGCTGAAGCGGAGGATTTCTTCATATTTGAGGATGGACTGGGCAGCAAAGGGAGTTCCAGGTGATTCTGAACTACCGTGTGAAACAGCCCCCCCCCCAAAAAAAAAAAAAAACTGGGCATGATGATTCGCACCTTTAATCACAATTCTCCAAAGGCAGAGGCAGATGCCACGCTAGCCTGGTCAACATAGTGAGTTCCAGGCCGTCCAAGGCTACATAGTGGGACCCTGCCTATAATGATTGATTGATAGATAGATAGATAGATAGATAGATGGATAGATGGATCTTAATCAGAGGAAGACAGAAAGACTGAAATTTTTCTATATTCTACTATGTTCAATTAGTTCTATATTAACTGCTACGTCACTTTTATACTAGTGGTCTTGTTTTGGTAAAACGATAGCATTAATGTAACTGAACAAGCAAATAGAAAAATTTCAAATAAATTCCTCTTTTTCTTTACCGTTAAATGAGTCGTGCCTGTTAGGATTCTGTGTTTTGTATTCGGCGCTGTGAGATTATGTTTGTTAGTTTGGGCCTGGCATCCCTCCCTCCCTTCGCTTCAGGACCATTCATCCGCCTCCCAACGCCCGCAGAGCTTCCTCCTATGAAGTGTAAAATTCACAGACCAGAGAACCCCAGGTATGTTGCGACCCGCGTAATCGTCTCGCCAGCAAGAACGCACACGGACAACAGGATCCTTCTGCAGCAAGCTTTATTACAGTCAAGCGATGAAAGGAGGAAGACCCCAAGCCCCAGAATGATGCTGCTTAAATACACCCTATGGCGGCGTGTACTCCGCTGGTTGGCTGCTTGCCCATTGCCCTGTATGACGCCCTGGGCTGGGCAGTGACGCCCCGGGCTGGGCAGTCACTTGGCGCGCTTTCGCAACTTGCACATGCGCTCTATTACTTGTTCACTAGGGCCGATGTCGGCGCCATCTCATAATGGCGATTGCATTCTCTCGGCTCTCCACATTTCCCCCTTTTTGTTTTAATAAATGAAAACTGCCTCAAAGCCTTGTAAGCGCGGCACAAGAAAGCCCTAAGCTCGATCAAGTGAACTCCTTCTTTGGGGAGTAAGCGATCAAGAGCTTTAGATTACTCCCTTACCCCACCAGGTGCAATGGAGACAAGTCCTCTGGGTGCAGGGGCTAAGGGAGAAGATTAAAAATGGAGGTGACACCCATTCCCGTGCAATGGAATAAAATTCCAGGGAGTGCAAGGGCTGTCACCCTCCTATTTAGGTACCATAGCCGCTTAGGCAAAGGCAAACATTGAGACTTGGATCACTCATCGACTCAGTGCAATGGGTAAAACCCCTGAGGTGCATCGACTGAGTGTCTCAGTCTGTTTTAATTTTTTAACATGGATAATCAAATTTTGGGAGATGATCCTTGCTCCAAGGCCACAAGTGCTTGCGCGATCACGACCTTGTCACGTTGTTGTTGGGCTTTGAGCTTGCAGACCAACCAAAGTAAGAACACTAAGCCACAACATAATGCTGCACCAAACATTCCAACGCCCACCCATTCCTTAAAATAAGAAAAGGCGGAAGAAACCCAGGATAATAAGCCATCTGTAAGCGATAAATCCACTCGAGTAGAATTAATGGTCACCACCGCCGCCCTTAGCTCTTCAAGCGTTTTTTCAAATCTTTTTGACCAATTTCCGTTGATGCCAAAATCTCTCTTTTGTCTAAACAGGGAGAGGGTGGATGGAGTCTCCACAGGGATTGGGATCCACTGCGGGACTCTAACAACCAGGGCACGAGCGTAACGCCTGGCATTCCAACATTGCGACATCCAGCATGTCTCATTGGTACAGTTTCTAAAAGAATTATTGGACAAAACAAGTAAAAAAGGGGGATAAACACAGACAGGACTAGGCAGAAAAGCCGTCTGATTTGTAATGGTTCTATTCCAATTGGTAATTTGCCTTGTCGCATTCACCATTTCCATATCCTTTTTTAACACAGTACCATTTAGGGAGCCCATGACGATCGATTTCCCTACAGTACCACCACTAATGAATCCCAGAGGATTGAGGTCCGTACAACTACCATTTATCCCACAAAGTACCCATTTATGAAAAGGGGTCATATCTCGATGTTGTATAAAGAGCCCCTTTTTCATTACCCAATCTTTTGTAGGATCCATCAACATATTTGGGGAAAGGGAAAAGGTTTTATTTTTGTCAGCCCATCGAGTAAAACGCGACTGGCAGTCGGACCATGGAGGGATGGTCTCATCATCCTCCCATGCACATGAAGGGGCCACCCTAGGTTGAAGAGGTCTATTTTTATCTAAAAAATTTGGTCCTAAAAAGGAACCGTTTATCCAGATGACCTTTTGCCAAAAGGTATAATAGACATCGATGGTGTCGTTATTACCCCTTTTCTTTTGGGTCATAACTTCCCAATTCCAATCCTTATGGCTAAATGACCCAAGAATCCTTTTGGTAAGCCGAACACAATCTCCTACGGAATCCTCGATTTGAAAGCAAAGGGAGCCAGCTTCTGGAAAGTCATGGCTTTCCCCTAATGATGCCTCAGTCTCATCATAAGGCAAATAAGGCAGGCCTAAATCTTTATTGGACGAGAAAAATTTTGGAAAAGTCAATGAATTATGTCTGACCGGCATAGGCTTCGGGAATGCAGACAAAATGGCCCAACGTTGTACCCCCACAATACTAGGAGCCCGATTTAGAAGGATCCAAGCAAGAACTGGAATTAGTTGCAGGTATATTCGTTGGAGGATCATCTTCAGCTGCCGGGTGCTCCGGTACCCAGAATGGATTGTTTTCTTCCTGTGGGAAAACACAGACAGCTCCCCTGGATCTTATTAAAATAGGATCCGGGCCTTTTCACTGACCAGTCAAGACATCCTTCCATTTGACCATTTCCTTAGGCCTATCAGGCTCTAAGCAGTGGTGATCAGCCGCCAAGTGGCCTTGACTGTCCAAATTTAAAAAATTGAGAGTAAAGAGTGCCAAGGAAACAGTCACTCGTGGCACTGAGGGCAGAGCCTCCTCGACTCCCCCTTTTTGTTTTATTAAATAGGACTTTAGAGTGCGATGAGCACGTTCAATAATGCCCTGTCCCTGAGGGTTATATGGGAGACCCGTTAGGTGGGTCACTCCCATTTGATGACAAAACTGTCCAAATTTTTGAGAAGTATAGGCCGTCTGATCGTACCCACAACACTCAGAAAGGACACAGCGGCTTATCTACGTCCGCCTTACCGTGTCCCTCAACAACGGTGTGTATTAGCACCAACCCTTATGAAAACAAAACGAAACCAAAAGAAAGAGGACGAGGGCAACGATCACAACAGGGAAGGCAATAAGGGCTCCTGCTAGCTGAGGTGAAAGATGAGATAAGTCAAGACCAAAAATGCCTCTCAGAACTTACCCTAATGCTGCAGTTCTGAATCCTCCCGGCGGAGGGGGGTCTCCTCGGCACCGGCGATAGCAGGCTCCCAGCAAGCGTCCCGGGTTTCGGCACCAGATGTTGCGACCCGCGTAATCGTCTCGCCAGCAAGAACGCACACGGACAACAGGATCCTTCTGCAGCAGACTTTATTATAGTCAAGCGATGAAAGGAGGAAGACCCCAAGCCCCAGAATGATGCTGCTTAAATACACCCTATGGCGGCATGTACTCCGCTAGTTGGCTGCTTGGCCATTGCCCCGTATGACGCCCCGGGCTGGGCAGTGACTTGCGCGCTTTTGCAACTTGCACATGCGCTCTATTACTTTCTCGTAATGGCGATTGCATTCTCTCGGCTCTCCACACAGGTAGCCGGCGCTTCCTACGTGGAAGTGATGCCCTCCGCCTGCCGGCATTCTGCTGAGCCCGGGCATCACGCAGAGCTATTTTCAAACAAGCCAGTGCTCCAGAATTAAAAGGAGAGCATCTGTTTCCGCCCGGTTTCGAACCGGGGACCTTTCGCGTGTGAGGCGAACGTGATAACCACTACACTACGGAAACAACACACTGGCCTGGGTGCTCTCACGGCCACACCCATGTATAAGTGAGAACCCTTGCGTCCATTTCAGGCTTGGGGATTCGCTGGGGAAAGGTCAGAGTCCCTCAGCTCTATGTGCAACTGCAAGTGTCCTTTCCTTTGAAAGCAATCGACTCGACCTACTCGGATTTCTGCAGAATGCAGAGGAACAAGCGAAACCTTGAAAGAACACCACCATCTACACCAGAACGCAGGCACAAGGCGGCAAGGTCTTTGTCCTCAGGGAAACGCGTGTTCTTACGGGAGTTGTGGAATTCAATATATACTGTCATGTTTCTGTTGTTTTATTACTCAAAGCAAAGGATTCGGGAACACAGAAAATAATTTGTACAGACCTTGATAAGCGTCCACTCCACCCCAGTTTGCCATCATCACATCATACAATTTTATCTAATTATACATCCTCGTGGCCATTTTCCATATTTCTTCATTAAACAGAACATGATTTGCCTGTTTCTTTGGGACTGCCAGTCCTTAAAGTGTTAATAATTAATTAGCTAACTAATTAACTTAGTGATGGTATTGCACCCTTAATCCAGTGCATATAAATCTTGGTGGGGTTTTTTGCTATTGTTGTTGTTGTTGTTTGGAGTTTTGGTTTGTTGGTTGGTAGGTTGATAAGTTTTTTTTGAGACTTTTCTCTGTTGTCTGACTCTGTTTCTCTGACTGCCCAGGAACTCACTCTATAAACCAGGCAGGCCTCGAATTAAATATCTGCCTGACTCTGCCTCCCAAGTGCTGGGATTAAAGGCATGCACCACCACTACCCCAGTTTAAATCCTGTTTTAATAATAAAATTTCTCTTGCCAGGCATGGTGGCACACACCTTTGATTCCAGCTCTCAGGGAGGCAGAGGCAGGTGTATCTCTGAGTTTGAATCCAGCCTAGTCTACAAGGAGAGGCTAGGATAGCCAAGGCTACACAGAGCAACCCTATCTCAAAAAGCAAAACAAAACAAAATTCTCTCGCCTATCTGTCCTCTCTTTTACAGACCCAAGTCATGAGTCTAATGGTAAGCAAGCCAAGAAATTTTTTTCACCCCTACAAGGCATGAGTAATGTCAGACATGAAAACCAGGGAACACTGGGTTGAGGTTTTGATGACGTTTAGGAATTTTTATCTGTAATGAAGTAAGATTGGAAGGTGGGAACTATGGTCTTTCTGAACCACATTTACTGCAGTGATTCTCTAATTCCAGCTATTGACTCCTGTTGGCAGCTCTACGAGGCCTGAGGATGTATATTTCTCTTGCAGAGAGACAGGACAACATGGGGGGGGAGGGCTGACCTTTGAGGCTCTCCTGATCCTCCTCCTGATGTGTGACTGACCCTTGGTGGTAAAATCGAAGTCTCACCTTGTGGAGATGTGATACATACCAGAGGAACTGCATAATTTTATTCATCAGTCATCCATCCATCCATTCATTCATTCGAGACAGGATCTTATGTTGCAACCCAGGCCGGCCTAAAACATGTGCCAATCCTCTCCCCCTTCCCTCAGCCTCCTGGCTCCTAGGATTTGGGCCACCATGCCAGGTTAAATATGTCAACGTGTAGTGATGGAAATCTGACAGATCTGAAAGAGAGTGGATTTTAAGGGTGTGGGATCAACGGAAAAAGGTTACACCTGATTCAGTGCTACAGCTCTAGGGGGTGGTTCTAAGTGTTCCTGGTTGATTAACGCATGAACCACAGTTAGAAAGACTCAACAAAATGAAACTGAAATATCAGCCCTTTCATAATACACCATAAAGGAAAATCGCTCTAAGCTGAGGAGATTTAAAGTCTGAAATGAGATGTGTATAAGATATAGGACCTTCCTGAGAATGGGGAGCTTCACCCGAGGGCCTTTTATCACTGTGGTGAGAAATATTCATACACACAGCTCTGGTGCCCTTGCATTGCTCTGTGAGGACTCTTCCTTTCTCACCAGAGATCACAGTAAACCCTGCAACTATGTAGACAAGAAGTCAGAGTGATCAGACAAGTCAGACAAGAAGTCAGGACTAATCATGGGTGGATCTTCTTACGGGCTGACGGGGTCTTCCTGGGGATTCATTCTTTTGAAGCCCACATTCATTCCTGTGTGACAGCATGGAGAGATGAAAATTTCAGAGCATAACTAAAATCAAATGGGGTCACAAAGCGGGGGCTGTCATCTAGTGCTACGTACATACTTATGACACCAAGGAAAAGCCTTCAGAGATCTCTGTTCCTGCATGCACAGAGACATGATCTCACAAGAACCCAGAAAGAAAGCAGAAAGAGATGACTTACCAAAAACTGACCCTTTGGGTTTGGACTTCTAGCCTCCAGAATCCCAGGAAAACACATTTTGCTATGCAGTCTTCCCAGTTTGTGACATCCTGCTGGACATCTCAAGTTGATTATACTGTAATAGCTGCACAACTCTTCCCAACAAGAATTCACCCCAAGAGCTCAGAGTTTACTAAAGGAGAAGTGCTTTAACAATGATAACATGCAGCTGTTCCTAACACTCAAGGGGGAAATGGCCTCAAGAAGAGAGTTGTCGTAGTTTTTATAGTGTGTGTTTTACCATTTTAATCTTACATATGCTTTTATCAGCAGATGGAGCTTTAGGTTCCCACCCAAAAGTACACTTTGAACAATTAAACAGGAGAAACAAAAGCTGAAAGTGTCTGTTAAATCTAAAAAACCTTCAAAGCCATTGAAGGAACCATCCAGTGTCAACTACTTGTAATTACGTATTCTTGTAGATACTTATTTTTTCTAGAGTTTCTCTGCAAGCCCCTGGAACTCTCTACATAGACCAGGTTGTCCTCAAACTCAGAGATCCACTTACCTCAGGCTCCCAAACCCCGGATTAAAGGTGTGTGCCATCGTGCCAGTTTTTTAAGTGATATTTTCTAAAACTACATGTATAATCTAACACTAACGTGTCTCCCATGGTAGCGTTCTGCACACTTTGATCTCAACTTTGATTTTCTATTAAAAGTAGATGTGCATACACACACATATATCTCATATCCTCTCTCTCTCCCTCTTTGAGACAGGGCCTCATGTAGCCCCTATTGGCCTCCAACTTACTATGTAGTGGAGGACTGCCTAAAATTTATGCTCATCCTGCGTCTCAAGTGGCAGAATTACAGGTGTGAAAGCATGGCCAGCTTTTAAACATGCACAGTACTTCACTACGCTTGAGTGTGTGTGTGTGTGTGTGTGTGTGTGTGTGTGTGTTGCCAAAAATTGCCAGGTTAACTTATTCTGAGCTGTTTAACACTAACAAGACAATTATTTTAAAATACTCATGTTGCTGATGTTTTTTTTTTTTTTTTTCCCAATCCTGCAATTCCAGATAATACAGAAGAGAGTGAGGTTGGCCCCAGCAAAGTTCCTCATGTATGCAAACGTATCTTGCACATTTGTAGAAATGTGCCTCAGAAAGCACATGAGTTCTGAGTATGGATAGAACTTGCCAACTTGTCTCCCTCAGGGGCAGTGCTCCGCGGGTTGTGTGCTGAGGGCAAGACTGAATACAGTTGTACATACAACTAACTGAAACTCTATTCCCTGCTACATCTGTGAAGAGAAACTCAGTAATCTGTGAAGACCGGAAAGCGGGGAGAAGAAGGCTAAAACCAGAGATTCTGGCATGCTGGTATCCCTTTAATAAGAGTGATGGGGGATCTGAAAGCCTGCAGGAATAGGGTCGAGTTGAGTAAGGCTGGGGGGAGAGATCTGATTCGGGTCTGACCAAGTGACTGCCTTTTGTGTATTGCTGAAGCGAAACTGCCCCGGAGACGGGAGTGTCAGGCATTAGGAGCGTTATAGCGCCCAACGCCCTCGGAGTATGTATTTTGCCTTCAGCATACCATTCTGTTTCTCTCTTCTTTCTTTCCCTTTCTTCCTTTTATTAATTACTTATTTAATATACAACAGAGCATGTCCTCATTAGCTGTGATGGCCGAGTGGTTAAGGCGTTGGACTCGAAATCCAATGGGTTATTCCCGCGCAGGTTCAAATCCTGCTCACAGCGTGTGGTCAAGGAAGCCCGTCCACTTTGTTGCAATCTCAATACTGAGCTGGGAAAACGTGAGCAAACGGAGGACGTTTTGCTTCTTAAAAACCTCCTGCTGCGCTCACTCTTTTTTTTTTTTTTTTTTAATTTCCCGCGCTCACGGTAGACACGCATTTAATCCCAGAATTTGGGAGGCAGAGGCAGGATTGCTGAGTGCGAGGTCAGCGAGTTCCAGAACAGCCAGGACGGGAAGGAAGAGAGAAGGAGGGAGAGAGGGAAGGAGGGGCCCCCAACGGCACCAGGAAAACTCCTCTTTGCGAGTACATTTTTAACTGTTTTCGCTCACGTCGAACACACAGACGACATCCGGCCAAATTCGTCTGAAAGGAAAAGGAGGAGACTTGGAGAGGTGGACATCAACGCTTTGCTGATGGCTCGAGACCAGGAGGCGCATTAACTTGATGTTCCTGGTAATGAGAAGCAGAGGACAAGGCCCCTCCACGGTGGGCCAGTGGCGCAATGGATAACGCGTCTGACTACGGATCAGAAGATTCTAGGTTCGACTCCTGGCTGGCTCGACCTGACCTTTTGGGGTTTTTTCTCTTAATTATACAAACGATAGATTTCCGCTTATGATGTGTTCAAAACCGTAACCAAAACAGACTGAGTCTTGAAGAGCCCTGATCTGGCTCTTTTTGCATTCGGTCTTGCCCTTTACCACCCAACAACATAATATTACTAAAAGACAGGAAGGATTCTGTAGTCCTGAACCATCACCAGATCCCTGAGACTAGAAAGCATCGCGCTGATGAAAAGAAGCCAGTACAGAAGGTACATACTGAATGCTGGTATTGAAATGAAATGTCCAGACCACCAAATCTGGGATTAGGACGTATCACCGGTTGCCAGGGGCTGAGGAAAGAAAAATTTTGAAGTCAGGTATCAATGACGGTGTGTAATACAGTACATGAACAGTCACTGAACTGAACACTTTGAAAGGTTGAGCTTTATTGCGCATGAATTAATTGCATCTTAATATTTGAAAAGCACAGTAGCAGGAGAAAAAAACAAACCTGGAAATTGATCAATATTTTATTGGCTCATCCTCACCTACCCGTCCCTGCCCTGAGCCTGGCATAGCTGGCTGAATTTCTGTCCCCGAGCATATCCCAGAGAGGTGAGAAAAGGGACAGAGAGATACTGACTGGCTCGAGAAAGCGCGCCGAGAAACTGTTCGTAATTGAAAGCGATCCGAGACAAATTAAATCCAGATAAAATTAAGAATCAGAGGGTATAGAAAAACCCAGAAGTGCAGCTTTGGGGCAGGGTAGGTGGTCTGCCTTCTAAAGTTTTCCTGGACGTCAGATTTGAAACTTGGAGCGGAGAGGAAGTGCTTGAAAGGGACGTCGAGGTGAAACCAGAAAGGAACGCAGATTAAATTAAATTGTTGTACGCACCTTGTTCTCCTTGCAAAAGCTTCTCCAGATCGGATAGCTCATATTCCAAGCAGTGCTGAGATTAAGAGAATGACGTTCCGACGCGCCCAGGCTGCGCCTAATCTATGCTCAATTGAAAGGGACCTCCTGAAAAGATGGAATGGGTTTGCAGCTCCTCGGGTTTTCTCATATTTCCTGTGGAAAACCACCTCTGACCCACAGATTCCATGGCGAGCGTAGTTTGTTCGTAGCGTCGCTGCCTGCCGCCACCCTGGCCTCCTCAAGGCACTTTGGCTGTTTCAGGGTGATTCACTCATCGCCTCCCCTCCGTGTCCATGTTCTTCAGGCTGAGCTTCTTGTAAATCCAACAGAGTTCCAAGACTGACTGAGCTTGAAGCTGATCAGCTTTCCTGTTTCATTATCCAGCGCAGGTTCACGCAGTGCTGAGTTGAAACCTGGAGAGGGCCCCGCCTAATTTAAAGAGCGCAGATAATTGAGAGATGCACAGTTGAGAAATGAACCTTGAGTCGATGTCTCCAAGTAACCAAAATAGTCTGAAATCTAAGGAAGAATCCCTTCCAGGCAGAAATGGGCCCTGAGCCTATGAACATGTGATTCCACCCACGCTTGGGGTAAAAAGATGAGCTCCCCAGGAGAGCGAGCAGGACAGCTTCCCAGAGAAATAACAACTCTGTGTTTTTAAACGAATTAGCTGACTCTAAGTGAAGGGCTCTCTAACAGGCCCAGAGCATGGCAAACACAGCGCCGATGGGTTTTACCCTTTCCCATTCCCTCCCCCTTGCTAAACAAATCGTTAGATTACATTCCTAAAGCTAGCGCCCAGAGTCTATTCCTTTATTTGACCACCGACTCATTCCTGAGACTAAACGCCAAGATCCAGCAATCAAAATTCGTTATTTGTTTCACTGGCTAACACGTCCAATCAGGACTTAGCAACTCATCCTTACACAGACTTCTCTCATTATCCTTAAAAACCATTCCTGCAGAGACACCTGCTGCTGTGTTTATCTGACCCAGGGGCAGCCGCTCCCCGCCCCCCCCCTTGTCTCTCCAGGGTCGTAAATCTTCTTTGTGCTGAGAATTTGAATTTGGTGCCTGGGTGTGTTCTGTGCCAAGGACTCTGAGCCTCACCTCCTACACTACCCCCCACCACACACACACACACACACACACACACACACACACACACACACACCGAGTGTGGAACAGAGAAAAAGTATAGAGCTCATAGCATCACCTACTCACAGAAGTTTTCACATCCTTGCTGAAAATAGAAAAAGAAGAAAAACCTCTCCGACATGGGTTAGCACGACTCTCAAAAAACTTGATAAACTGGGACCACTCTGCAGGACAGACGGGAATGTTCTACAATTAGAAGAGGTGTTTGCAGAGCATGTATCTGAGGAATGAGATGCGTGGAGAATACATGAAGAATTTTTAAAGCTCAGTAATGAGAATACCACTCGTACTAGGCACCACGAGTGCCTAGCCTGAATGTAATCCCAGCATTTGAGAGACCAGTGCAGAGGATCTGGAAGTTCAAGACCATGCCAGGACATGTCTCAAAATATAAAACTTAAAATAAATAAATAGTTTAGCACACACAGAAGTATGTATTCAAGTACTAAATAAGCACAAGAAAAGATGCTTAAATCTTTGGGGAGATACAAATTCAAGTCCCTAAAATGCCTGAATGTTTATGATAGCTTAAAATGACAGCTGTCAGTGAGGATATAGAGGAATGCAAACAGCCACTCACTATTTCCATGTGGCATTAGGAAACAAGCAGTTTCTCCTTAAGCTGGCAATGCAAGGGTGATAACAGAACATTAAAACCCCATGCCATAGTGAAGGAGTATAGGAACAGATCCAAACAAACAAACAAGAAAAACAAAACAAAACAAAACAAACAAACAAAAAAAAAAAACAGAAGCCAAATTGCAACCAGCTACAGCCACCAGACCCAAAGAGATGCTTCAATTAACAATTTTTTTTTCTCCTGAAACTGTAGCCATAGCCAACCCAAGAATGTTTGGTTAATCCCGTCACTCCATATTAGAATTACCTTTGATCATTGGACTGATGTCCTGACAGCATGCTCTGGGGAGGATTCTCCTACTTCTGTCAGATCTCCCACAGGATCACCCGGAAGGAGCTTAATCCCAGTGGAGAGTGAGTTTCTTTCCTCATTGACCCCAGAAGAGGAAGGGCAGGTGGGGGTGACTTTCTTTCACCTGCCTCGGCACTGAACATGGTTTCCACAGCATCTTCTCCTGGACTAAACTGCCTGCAGAATTCAAGTTTCTCTAGCAGAAAAGTAGACTTAGACTGTCCATCCCTATAGCCCAAAAGCACCTCGAGGCTTCTCCAAGCACCTGCCCAACACTGCTTGTCTGAGAGGTCAGTTGCAACACGAAAAAATGCTAATTTTGCATAAAGAACTCTTGTCCCCCAGGGAAGTGTTTTAAACAAAAGCTTTAAGTGCTTTGAAATGAAGCATCTTTCTGAGTACTGACCAAGTACTGGTCCCAAACCACAGGCACATAACCCATCTCATTAGCAGGACACTGACCGACAGCAAGGGTATGGATAAGAGCTCATTGCAGCAAGGATATCAGGTTGGGTATTTAGGGAATTGTGTGAAAAGCCTGTGAAGATTTCTAGAGTGAGGGGTGAAGTAAGTCATAGGGTAGAGTTCATAACAAAAGTTATATACATCAGAAAATACTGAGGGCCACAAAAAAAAAAAATACCCCTTTGTTGTTTTGATTACTAGAGGAAGGAACTAAGATCTGTGGGGAGGGGGAGATAGAGGGTTAGTGGGTTAGTGGTAGGCTTTTGTGTAAATGCACAATACCCAGTGTTCGATCCCCAGCGCTACAATAAACAAAAAGTTATGTCAGCCACCCCACACAGAAGAGAAAGGACATAGACAATTTCCCCTAGCTTAACATCACTAATGCAGAAAACTTAGCTTTTGTGGGGGAATTCCTAGAGCTTGCCACATTCACAAATATGTCTTCCCCGGTGAATAATGAATGTATCATTCAACCTGTTGGTCCATTCAGCTCAGGGTTCTGCCTTGGACTCCCAGGTATTCTGTGCCCATGGACAAAGAAATGGCCTGAGAGGCTCCTCCCGTCTCTGGCCTCTGCGTATTAAGAGAAAGCCCAGCCTGTCTGGGATCAGGCAGCCTGAGCTGGGATCAGAGCCAGTCAGAAGGACTGATATATAAAGGGCAGCATCAAAGAAGGACTCTCAGCTACACTGACATGCCGGAGAGGGCTTTAAAATATGCTGCTATCCATTGTGGTTCTTGCACTAGACAGGGGATCATTTGTGGATTTCATTTTTTAAATGTTTGCCTACAATGTTTGAACACATATGGGGCTGGCCTGATGGCTCAGTGATTAAGAGTGCTTGTGGCTCTTGATTCCCAGAACCTTTGACCCCGTGGTGGGTGGTTCACAAGCACCTGTAGCTTCATGTCTAGAGTGTCCAATGCCCTTTTCTGGCCTTCCATGAGCACTGTGCTCAGATATGCCTACACATAAATAAAAACTAAGAAAATAAAGTTTTTAGAATTTAAATAATTATACATAACAAAAAATTAATAGAAATACGCATAGGTACATGTGTATGAATAAGCTGAGGATTAGAAACTTGACTGCAGATATAACAGCTCTCTTGCATCTGCTGGTAGGAGCTACAGCAATCATTCAGAAGAGCACCCCAAAACTTCATAAGCAGTTTGAGAATAGCCATACCAATGATGGTGCCCACCTGTAATCTCAGCGCTGAAACAGAAGGATCAAGAGTTCAAGGCCGGCCTTGGCTACATGATACCCAGTCTCAAAAGGAAAGTTCCTTACATCCAGTTATCTAGATATTCTCTTAGTTTGGTATGACTCTCACACCCAATATTCAGAGAAACAGTGCCACAGGTAGGTAGATATTAATGGCAGCATCAACATTGATCTTTCAATAGTCTAAATCGAATTCAACCTTAGTGCCTTCACCGGATTGGAAATAGCTAAAGAGTGATAAATATTATACATGAAAAGCCATATTCTGGTGGACATGTAACAGCACATGTAAACCTTAGGAAGTTCAAAAACATCTTCACATAGTAGGACTTCCTCTTCTTAGCATCATCTGGGCTTCAGATAACTTGTGCTGCTTTTACTTTCTCATCTTTTGGTCTCCGTGCGTTTATGCTTTACACTTCTCAATTTCCACCTGCTGCAGAGTGGCGTTAAAGCGCAAAGGCTGGCTCAACTTGCCATGTTTATAGTTTTAGCTCCGCTTCGCTGTGTGACTGGTCATCGCGGGGGGACAAAAATGCTGTACATATGCATGTATTTATTATCAGAGCAGGGTTTGTTCACTGATAATTGCTCGTACCGAATAAGGTTTTCCTGTCCTCACTTGAAACTTCTCAAACGTACCCAAATCACTTACCTCCTCTTTGCAAACAATACCTTAACCTTTACTGTTGATCGTCAAGAAAGTATCTCTCAGTGAGCAGTGTCTGAAGATGTTAGGGTGCAAAGCTGAGTCTGGCGTTTTAGGATAGGAAGATAAGAGCGGCCCACTTCAGCCTAGAAAGGGGCGTACCGCCGTACAACACGTAAGGAAATTCCTTTAAGTAAAATTTGCCAGGAGCGCCGACCTGAGGTTTCTCTCCCTGGAGCTCACGTAGCAGGAACCGCAGCTGCACAGGGCCCTCACCTGTTTCGCGGTTAGTCTTCGAGCTTTCTACCACTGTTGAATCAGCAATCAATAGTATAGATAGTAGGGTCCATTTTTAACTAATCAGAAAAAGAAAGGCTTGCCAGAGGTGTTTCCGTAGTGTAGTGGTTATCACGTTCGCCTAACACGCGAAAGGTCCCCGGTTCGAAACCGGGCGGAAACATAGAATTGTTACTTTTCTTTTTCTTGCAAATTCAAATTCTTGTGTTAACACACAGGTTTTAGGTTTGTCACTTTACAACCCCAAACTACCAAATAAAAAGATAAAATTCAGCAACGTTCAAGAGAGCAGCTCATTCACAAAGATAAGGAAAGCGAATTAGGAGTAAGTAGGGATGTAACAGAGAAAATCATTAATCGAATGAAGCGTTTTGGACTTTCTTCAGTGTCGTTTCTGTTTTGGGTGTATTGTTTGTTTTGTTTTGATGGTCTCTGTAGCAAACTCTTTCATTGTCCCTAATTTTTTAAAGTATTTTCTTAAAATAATAATAATAATAATTAGGGCTGGAGAGATGGTTCAGCAGCTAAGAGTATGACTTGAATGATTCCCAGCACCCAGGTCACATGGTTCCTCCATTCACATACACACAAACACAGATGCACACAGGCATCACACACACAAAGACGCAAACACAGATGCCACACACACACAAACACACAAACTTACACATGATTTAAAAATAATAAATGTTAAAGGAAAACTTAAAGATAATTAATGTTGGCAGCACATGTCTTTAATCCCAACACTCAGGGAGGCAGAGGCAGTCAGATCTCTGTGAGTTTGAGGCCAATCTGGTCCAGGATAGCCAAGGGTACACAGAGAAATCCTGTCTTGAAAAACCAAACATAAATATAAATATAAAATAATCACTTTATTGTAATAAACTATTAGGTTTTTATTCGTGAATTCTTGCGCTTTTGGTAGGCTAGTTGGTTTGGGGGTTGGGCTTTTGGTTGGTTTGTTTGTTTGTTTCATTTTATTTTTTGGCTTATTTGTTTTGAGATGGGGTCTCACTGTGTAACCCTGGCTGGCCTGAAACTCTATGCAAATCAGGCTGGCCTTGAACTCTCAGATCTGCCTCCACTTCCTGAGTAACAGAATTACAGGCACAGGCCAGGATGCCCCACAATGGGAAATATTTTCTACTGAGAAAAGATTGGAAACAAGAAGTGTCAAATACCTTTAGTTAGGGATGACTAAATACTGGCAGATTCCCCTTTGTCAAATGTGCCAAAAATTCTAACTTTTGTTGTTTGTTTGTTTGTTTTTCTGGCATTATATTTGTCATTTGTTGTTCTTACCTGCAGTTCTTTGTATTCTAATAAAATGGTATATTCTCAATGTTATGCAGTAAATAGTGACCTTTGAAGTTTCTGTTCCCTTAAAATATGTATTATTAGCTGTAACACACACACAAAAAAAATCAATTTTTATAACTGCACTCAAGGGGCTGGAGCAACAACTCAGCAGCCAAGAGCAGTTCTAGGGGCCTGTGGACTGGTTCCTAGCATCCACATGAAGACTCACAAATGGCTGCAGCTCCAGTCCCAAAGGATCTGATGCCCTCTGCTGACCCGGGCAGGCACCTCGGCAAGAAGTACTCAGCTAGTGTAAGGGAGTTCTAGCAGAATCGTTATATCTACGATAAACATTAGAACGAAATGGTTGTTTTTCACTGTGTCTAGGGTGGACATCAGAATGAATACTTGTTTGCTAGCAGTTCTTTGACCTTGAAGAAGCCATTGTGGAAAACAGTGATCGTTTTCTGTGATTTTTATGGAGTTGTTTTTTTCTGAAGGAGCTTTACAGCCTTTGCATGTCTTTGGTCACAAGAGGGTCTTGGCACACCTGGAATGTCTTGCGTTACTGAGTGCAGCAAACAGTGGACAATAAAGACTAAGGTAGCAGGGGCGTGATGTTTACCTTCACAAAACATGTACATTAGATTAGGGGCTTCAGCCTTGACCCAGAAAAACAACTTTCCTTTAACAGTCAATAAATACATGCTTTTGCACAGCTATTCGAGGTTCAGTCCAGGAGACACTGATCCAAACTTCTTCTAAGAAGCCTGAGTTCATCCTGCAGTGTTGGGTAACTCAGAACACCAACAAGATACACAAGCAAGCAAAACAAAAACATACTTCAAATAAAAACAAAAATTTGTAAAAGGCACACAAAATGCCAATGAGATGGGTCAGCAGGAAAAAGCATCTGGTGGCAAGTCTGAAGACCTAGGTTCAACCCCCTGCCCCGGTCCAGCACTGAGGGAGCAAATCTTTCCTCAGACCTCACCCATGTGTCCACACAAGGTATTAGTAAAATTGTGTATTAAATTATTAAAAATTAAATTATTGTTGAAAAGCAGACAGCCAGGGTCAACCTTTTCACAAACATTGACTGAATGCCTTACTTTGTCTTCAGAACTGTTCAGAGATGTGAGCATGGGGAAGGGGGCATCCTGATGAACAGAATTTATGGTGGAAGATAGTGGAAAAGGAAAAATATAAGAAAGGAGAAGAGAAAAGAAAAAGGAGAAAGGTAATAATGAGAGACCAAAGAATTAAAAACTAGGTTTTTGGGGTACGGATAAAAAGTTTAAAACATATCAGTTGATCTTGCTGCTCCAGCCAACTGCAGGGAAGAGCTGAACATGCTGCTCATTAGAGGTACTGTTGCCAGGAAACCAGCCTGGATGGCCTTGCTCCTGGAGATAGTATAGACTGAAGCAATTGCCCCCTCTCCCCTAGCAGCAGTCTATCAGTCCGGGATAGGACTGAAACCCAGGGCCGGCCATTTCCACCACCACCACCCACCCACCCACCCCCACCCCCACCCCCACCCCCACCCCGCAAAAGAGAACAAAGAAAGCTGGAACTATTCATGGTCCTGGCACTTTCCCATTGCAAACAGTTTTGAGATGTAGCACCCCCTTTTCCTGTATTAACCAATAGACACTTGCCAGGCTAGAATCCCCTGCTTTGGGTGAGCTGGGAGGGACTGGGACCTATAAATCGCCCACAAACCGGAGCTTGGGGCTCTCAGCTGGGTGCCAATGCCTTGGTGTCTGTGAGAGTCCAGCCCAAGCTTCAAATAAAGATCCTCTCGTGTGTTTTGCAGTGGATTCCTGGGAGTCTTTTGGGGATCTCACGAACTGAGCACAGCAATAAAAGGGGGAGAAGAAAGGGGAAGGGGACGGAAAGGGAAGAAGGGGTTAATGACAAAATGAGTAGGCGTTCAGGCTAAAAATTAAGAAATGACAATATTGTTTAGTTGTAGTTTTATTTACAGTGTGTGCCTGGGTGTGGATAATCGCAAGGAGATTTTTATATCACAGAAAAGGGATGCAGACACTATTTCTGGCCTGTGCAGGGATGGAACTGCCGCCTTGGCATTCTCAGCACCACACTCTAACCAAACACACCAGGACTCAACGGTTTTTTAAAACTCTGTAAGAACAAAATATTCATGTTAGTGCACTTCAAGAAAATCCTTCTCTTTGCCAAGAGGTTGTAGTTCAGATAATCTTAACTGCAGCCAAGCAGCCTTGGTGTGTGTGTGTGTGTGTGTGTATGTGTGTGTATGTGTGTGTGTCCTTGCTCCATAGAACAGGGATGAGTTTAAAGAGGTAACAGAAGTTCAAGCAAAAAGGAACTTCTGGTGTCCTGGAGAAAATGCCTCTTAGACCCCACTCTTCCTACATCCACAAGAGATCCAACCTAGGATCTTGAGACGTGAGCAGAATCTGGAAGACGCCGCCGGTTGCTGGCTTTAGGTACAACGGAGAAGCCCTGGAGCAGGAATGGAAGGAGGGCCCTGGGCATCCCGGAGGCCCCTTCATCTCCCCAGGACCGACTGGGTGTGTGAGTCTGCTGCTGCATTTCATAATCTTTTATTTCATTTAGAGAATGGGTCTTATACTTTTTTGTATAAGGCCCAAACTGGCTTTTAGGCCCCTCCCTGTGCCTCTGCCTCCAGAATGAGCCACCACAAGAGGCTTCACTTCACAATTGTGTTGCCTGGCTCCTTTCTCTCTCTTGAAGGCTAAACCTGTTGGGTCCTGATCATTGTCTCTGGACCTCAGGAAGCCCCATTCTCATGGCAGGTGGCTCAATCCTTTAACTCCATAAACCAGAGTAAAGTCAATGATGTGCTGCCTGGTTTCCGCAGATTCTCTAGTCGCCTGGTCTTCCTAAAGAGGACGGCGAAGATCCTCTGGTTATCTGACAAACATAGTGATTTCTAATGCTTTGTTTGGAGTGGAATGTAGCGGAGCTGGAGTATGGAGACAGCAGGCACGGGGTCAGAGCTCTGGAGTCTGCGTCTCAGACTCCGTCGGGTGTATCCCCATTTCTCCTGCTTCCTGCTGAGCGAGGACTCCTACCCTCTGGCTGTAGAGCGAGCCTGTGCCCCGAAAGTAGCGGCTTTCCGAGTTCAGGTCTGTCAGAGCCGGGCTGTGCCCAGGCTGAGGAGCTCCAGGGCGCCCGCGCTGCAGATTACCAGCCGGCGCCAGCAGCCGCGGAACCAAACTCCTCCATCTCTGAGACAGGCGCCTGGAGGCAGGACCATTTCGAGTGGGAGCTAAAGGGATCACAACTCTTTAAGGGGTGCAGGTCACAAGTGTGCGCTCTCTTGGTTTTTCCGGTCATTTTCAAGTTTCTCTCCATTCTCAGTCTAGTCAGGAAAGCCTTAAAATGAGCGCCAATCCACCGGCCTCAGTTTCCCAAAGTTACAGAATTACGCATGTGAGTAACCACGCCTGACCCCAAAGACGCTTTGTTTTATTGTGTTTTGTTTTTCTGGGATTTTTTGTTTGTTTTTGTTTTTGTTTTTGTTTTTGTTTTTGTTTTTGTTTTTGTTGGCGCGAGAGCAGTGAAACACCCCGCCCGAGGGCTCCGGATGCTTTGCTTTGGTCTCGGAGGCCTTTTCCAGTACAACTAAAACTAAAACAAACGATGCAAAACTGAGCTTATTTTTTTTTTACCCTGAACTAAGTAGAGCCCTTAAGCTTCAAATATCTTTAAGACTTCTGTAATTTTTTTAAATTTCTAAAACGTATGTAGTTTTCATACACACGCTTCATAACTGATTTATTTTTATTCTAAGCTCGAGCAATGATTGCTTTTCCTTGAACGGTAACTGCTAATATATATATATATATATATATATATATATATATATATATGAAGAATGTCTCATTGCAGCTCTGCTTTCTCCACCACGACAGCAGCTCCGCGCCAGGGCCCCAGCAGCGCGAACTCCGCCTTCGCCCAGGATTTTGTAGAGTCCCGGGCTACTGCTCCGGAGCCTGAAATGGGCCAGCCAGGAAGAACCCGCAGGGTAGGAAAACGGGAAAAACTGCCCCTTGGTTGTCTCCTTTCCGCAGTTCACCACTACGACTTTCAGGAAAGGTGTAAAACTTTATCCACCTCCCTCTCTCCTTCCTCATCTCGGTTACTGTTTGATGTTGTTGTTGTTGTTTTAATGTACTCCTTTTCAGGAATTCCCTGCACCCACCGGGGATTTTAAAATCAAACTCTCCAACCTGGCAGCTTTTTCCTTGCGTGGAGTCAGCCGAGCTGATTTCTGAAGACATCAGTTCCCTTCAACCCTCCCTGCAGCCTCTCATCCTGGTTTCCGCCAACCTGTTCCTTAGCCCTTGGGAATCTACACCGCTCTACTCTTTGAAGGTTGAAGTAATCAGAATCTCCAGGGGTCTGGCCGGGTCTCTGCTGCCTGGGTCCTGTGCCATTTCCCCCTCCCTTCCCCCTGCCTCGCCCGCTCAGTCCTGCCCTCAGCCTCTGGGGTTGTTCTGAAAGCTGCTTACGGCTCCCGTTTAAAACAAAACAACACAGATCTCTGAAGACTTGTGGGAAAAGAAAGTATGGGAAGACTTGCAGAGTCCTTGGTGTGTTTCTTCCTAGTGTCGTTAAGGTTGTTTAAGCCAGTGGGCAGCTACCACTGGAGGGAGGAAGGGTAGCAGCAGGACGGGGAGGGAGACTTGACTAGGGTAAGGGTTTGTACTGCCAGTGCTGAATCGTGCAGTCCGCTACTGAAGGTAACCTGGGTCCCAGTGAGTTTCTTCTATTTCCGACAATGTCGATATTGGCCCAATGGGACCAATCGCCATTGGAACAGTGTGATCCCAACCAGCATTATCACAGTGAGTTCTTCCTGTCTTCAGTCTTCACTTTGTCGTCCTTTTCACTCCTTTCCCAGCATTTGTTGATTTCTAGTGTGCATACCTCGGTCTTAGTCCTTCGTTCCACTCCATGGAAACAAAAAGTGTGCTGTTCACTCTCCTGCAAGATTGTCTTGAAAGTTAGGCTTCCTCTTGACTCTGAGTATAAACTTATTTTACCCTTATATATATATATAAAAAGAAACTATTGCATCATCTGAATTTATTGAACAGATTATACATTCTGAATAATTAGATACAATCATTGCGAAAAATTAAATGCAGAACAGAACCATTTTGTTTTAGTTTTTTTAAAGATTTATTTAAGTAGTGTGTGTCTGTGTGTGCGCATGCATGTGCACATGTGAGTTCAGGTGCCTGGGGAGCCCAAACTCATCAGATCTCCCCGAATCTCCATTTGAACTCCTTTAGTATATGTGTATGAATGTATGTATGTAACTTAAAACACTCATACAAAGCTAGGTGTGGTGGCATACACTTTAATCCCAGCACTCCCCAGGCAGAAGCAGATCTCTGAGTTCAAGGCCAGCCTGGTCTACAAAGCAAGTTCAAGGACAGGCAGGGCTTGTATACAGAGAAACAAAGAAACCTTGACTTATAAAAACAAACCAACCAAACAAACAAACAAACAAAAACAACACTCACACAGTAATACAAGTCTATATGCCATTCTCTAGGGTCTTAAATGTTAATATCCGTCCCTAAACGCCTTCCTTTACCTTGCCTCCTCCAGGCCCTACTTCATTTAGCCTGTTGTGTTTCTTATTTCTAGGTCCCCAACTCCTACCACTGTGTTTTACCCTTTCCCCTTGAGGCCCACCTCCGATGGCCTTTTCGCAGTTTTCTGGCTTCTATGGGCATTCCAACATAAAGAAGCATGTAAAGATTCAAGTCTAGCCTCCAAATGACTCATTTCTAACTTCCGCCCGTTACTAGTGAATTTCGTAATTGCAGTCTTCTTTACAGCTAAATACATTATGTATCACCATGCACATGCACCGCTGCTTTCCTATCCATGATGGACAGCTAGGCTGTTTCCATTTCCTGGCGGGCGTGACTAAAGTAACAATGAGGAGGGATGAACAAACATGTCTGTAGTAGAGAGTAGAGTCCTCTGAGTATATGCCCAAGAGCGATAGACCTGGATCATGTGATGGAGCCTTAGACTGATTTCCACAGTGGTCACACCAGTTTACACTCCTTTCCCCACACTCACACCTTTTTAATCTTAGCCATTCCGGGTGGAGTAAAATCACAAAGTAGTCTTAATTTGCATTTCCCAGAGCCTGAGGATGTTAAACGTTATATAAATATATATATTCCTCAGCCATTTGCATTTCTTCTTTTGAGAATTCTGCTTAGTTCTGTGCCCTAATTTAATTGAGCTGTTTCCTTGGCATTTAGGTTTGTTTTTTTTTTTTTGACTGTTTGTTTAGCTTTTTGAATTATTTAGATACTAATCCTCTTTCAGATGTATAGCCAGTATTTTTTCCCCATGCTATAAGCTGCCTCTTTACATGTAGAGAAGATCTATGTGGTTGTTGAAAGCAATTGTCTGAGGTAACTTGGGATACACAGTTTTCACCAAGTGCTCCTACAGAGAGGATAGTTCCATGATGCTATGTTAGAGTATAACCCCCTCTTGGTACAGTGCAAAGAACACATCTTTACTACCTATTATGTTCCCGATTTTTATGTGGTTGTGCTCAGGACCCTACGTTCAATCTACAACACTGAAGAAGAAGAAAAAATTACGGTGGAAAAGTATGGAAAGTGATAGAATAAGACTTGCCAATACTTAGGGATAGAGCATCCTAAACAAAAGCTTGGACTCTAAGGGTTACAGCTGACAAACTTGTGAAATACAAAGCAATTCAGTGTGGCTGGAACAGTGAACCCAAGAGCAAGGGGTTCTGAAATGAAACTGTGAAGGTTATAGGAGTTAGGCTATGTGCAGTTTCAAAGGCCACTTTAGATGCTCTCTATCTGACTTTGAGTAAGACAAGGTGTCAGGAGTATGTCCTTCACGATGGAGGGAATAGCTGGTCCTATAGTTAATGGAATCTCCTATCTGCTAAGTGGAAATGACCATGGTGCAGAAAAAGGAGACCCTTTAAGAGGCTCTTAGACAAGTTAGTGAAATGGTATCTCAGAAGCAAGAGCATTGAAGTGTGAGAAGTCACCAAATCCTTGATACAGTTTTAAAGAAGATCTAGCAAAATTAATTGATGAATTATTGTCACAGACAATCACAGTGTACACTGTCGGTGGAATTTGGTGTTTGGCAAAGGAAGAGAGGTGAATTCCAAACTGAGTGGAGCTGACTTTCTAGTTAGAGGGACAGCGAACTATAAATACGAAAATATGTATAATGCTTCTCACATTTGAGGCCTGAAGGGATATCTCTGCAGTTTAGTGTACTTGCCACTCTCGGAGAAGACCCAAATTTGCTTCACCTACCTGGTGGCTCACAGTCATCTGTAACTCTAGCTCTGGGGGATCTCACATCCTTTTCTGACTTCCCTGGGCACTAGACATAAACAAAGTACATAGACATAAAAATCAGCAATGTGTTTAATCTAGATATTTCTTATAGTGCCTTGAAAGGGCTAAAACTTCAAGCTGGATAGAGGGATAAATAAGGGCCATACCTTTGACAATAAACATTCTTTTTTCTTTCTCTTGTTCCCAACGCTGCCTTCAAACTTGCAATGTGAGGCTGAAGGCGACTGAACTTCTGATTTTCACCTCTGCCTCCTGAGTGATGAGATCACAAGCGTCCCGGTCTTGCACCGCCACACCTGACTAATTTGGTGATGAGGAGTGCGTGCTAGGCAAACGTTCTACCACCAAACTACAGCCCAGCTCATTTCGCCCTTGGAAAAAAAAAAGTGATGATGACCTTAGATCTTTCTGAACTTAAAGATTAAGGGAGTAAACCCCACGAAGTTATGAAAAATTAAGAGCTCACAGAGAGGACAAGCACTGGTAAGAATTCTGAGATAGCATAAGCCACCATAGACTGTAAGAAGTTTTAGGGAAAGAGTGGCAGGATTGTAGGTCCAAGAGAGCGGTGAAGGTAATATGGAAAGGCTGGAAAGAAAATAACAAAATAACGTAAAAGTTTGGGACCAAAGAAACAAGGGAAGACTGATTGTTGGGACAACCAAAGATATTTCGAGAGCCAGAGAGGAAGGGGGAGGTAAGAGTAAAAGGAAACCTGAGGGTGCAGGAGGAGGTACTGAGATAGAAAGGGGAGACACTGGAATTGGGTAAAGCAGGAATGGGGAATAGGAAATCAACAGGGAAAAAGCTGACCGTGGCAAGGAGGAAGCTGAGATGGAGGGGCCAGAGAAAAAGAAAGCAAGGTGCAGAGAATATTGCCCTGTCAGCGATCCACTACTGACTCTGGCGTCTGGCTATGCTTTAGTGGTTACTACAGACGCCTAACCTGCCCAGAGAGGCATCCCAAAAGAAACATGAGCTTCTCATTAACAACAAAGCCCAACCCTGGAGACATAATATAAGTTTTCAGCAACGGGGAAAGAGTAGAGTGCCTGCAACCCTTACACAGAGTACCGGAAAGGATGGCGGTCAAGGCTCCATGGTTGGGTTTCTTACTTCTGGTGTCCCTCTGGGGGCTGTCATCTCCAGGTAAGGTGGGTTGAAGCTCAAGTAGGGAGACCTATAGAGTCCAGCCCAACTCTCACGCCTTCCTGTTTCACAGCCCTGCTCCTCAGGCGCCTGAGAGAACACATTCAGAAGTCCCAGGAGAGCTCTAGCCTGCACCTAGGCCTTGGCCTAAGTCAGGGTCCTGCGGCTGCCCCCAAACAAGGGTGGTTAGAGCAGCCGCTAGATCCCTTCAATGCATCCGACAGGCGAACCTTCCTGCAGGTGAGGTCATGGTCCACTGTGCTCTCTTGTCAGCCAACTTACTCTGCACCTCCTCTGTGTCCCCCCCACACACACCATGCTTTCTAACCTACCCAGCTCACCCGAAAGCTCAGAATTTGAGAGGTGAAGAAAGGAGGATCGGGAGTTCAATGTCATGCTGGGCTGCAAAATGAGTTGGAGTTCTGTGCCATGACATAAGACTGTCTCACAGAGAAAAAAAAAAATAGAAAATAGAAAAGAAAAAAACAAGCAGCAGATTTTAACATGTAGCAGAAGTCCAAACTAGCCTTGAAATCAATAGTAACAGCAGGTGTTAGAAAACCACATTAAGAAATAAATAAATTTACTACTTATTCTATGATTACTGCTTCACAAAATAGCAGAGGCCTACCATGCACTAACCACTTCCCTCTTTCCTGAGGATTCAAAAATACAAACACAAATAAGAGCATTTTTATTTATTTTTTTTTTGGAAAATACTTTTATTGAGCACACTACAAAAGCGCAGCAAGCTGGGCCGTAACTAGAGTGCCCACCTCTGCACCCCAGGGGCCCAAAATCTGGGCCCAGCTAAAACAACATTGAGTAGATGGGTAAATTCTTAGAGAAAAGGCTGGAGTGGAGGAGGAAGGGAGTCAGGATGCTCACTGTCCTTTCTCCTCTCTTATCCCCACTCCTAGCGGTACTGGGTGAATGATCAACACAGAGCTGGCCGAGATGCACCAGTATTTCTATACATAGGCGGCGAGGGCAGCCTTGGGCCTGGCTCAGTGATGGCAGGTACGGAGCAGGGTTTGGGGATCTGGTGTTGACCAGGAAGAGGAACTATGGATGACAATATCGTGAGACCTGAGAAGCTCCATAGCTCATACTCAACTCATCCACCTCCCTACCTTGTGCTCTCCACAGGGCATCCTGCAGCACTGGCCCCTGCCTTGGGGGCCCTGGTGATAAGCCTGGAACACAGATTCTATGGTCTGAGTATGCCTGCTGGGGGCCTGGACATGGCCCAGCTTCACTATTTGTCCAGCCGCCATGCGTGAGTGGGGACAGAGGAGGTGTTTGGAATTCTAGGGCTAGAATGCTGTGTCAGCGTCTCCCCAGTTGTGCCTCTGCTACTGCCTGAGTCTCTGGCTTCCCCTTTCCTCCTTTGTGTGTCACAGTCTCTTAATCTTTCTCCTGTCATCCCTAACTTCATTTCTCCCTGCCCTCCATTCTTGTCTTTCTGCCGGAAGAACGCTAAAGCTCTCACTGTAGACTACTGTTCCAGACCACGAGAATTTCTTAGCAACGTCATAGCCACATCCTCTGTGACTGCCCTTGACTTCCATATAGAAAACAGGAATTGGATCATGACCCTTCTGGCTCATTCCTTAGACCCCTCTGCTGCTCAGAAGTCTGTAGAAGTCTCAAGGTTTCCCAGTCAACTCACACTCAAGTCTGTAGGAGCCACAGATTTCCCCAGTTAACTCACACAGTGACTCCAATTCTTGCTACACTGACAGAGACTCTTCCATCTTCAAGGAAACTGGCCTTCTCCAAGATATCTGTATGTCTCTCTCTTTCCTGTGCACCTCTTTCTTCTTCCTGTGCACCTCATTTCTGTTACTAATCCCTACCATCACTTTTTCCAACCTCTCACCCGCTTTAATGCTCTAAACCATTCTTATCTCTTCCTTTCCAGCTTGGTACCTCTTTTCCTCTATTGGTCTCCCAGACTGTCCCTTCCTTGTTTCCATCTCTCTCAGTCTCTCCACCTCAGTTTTCTCCATATACTGCGTTGGCTTCGAATGGCAGCTACACGGCACTGACTGAGAACCACCTCAGAAAAGCTGAGGAAAAGAAAGAATGTCATTTAGGCCAGTATCTTTCTCTTTTCTCTTTGGGTTTCTCCCAGTCCCCAGTTCCTTAGCCCATCCTGCCTATAACCCCTCTTCTTCTGGGGCGCCCTCCTTGACTGCCTCTGGCTTCTTTTTATTTTTGTTAAATTTTCACTCTAACGTTCTAGGTGCTAGGACGCTTTTCCGTTCTCACAGAAAACGGGTGTGCTTTGTCCACTGGCCTAGGCAGCGAGACTCATCTGAGGGAACTTGGGCCCAGCTTAGGTTTTGGTACCAGTCTGCACAGTGGTCCTCGGGGGTTGTAGGGTTCGACTTCCTCGCTCCTTTGCAGGTTAGCTGACGTGGCCTCTGCCCTTCAGGCGCTTTCCCGCCTCCTCAATGTGTCTTCCTCCAGCCCTTGGATCTGCTTCGGAGGCTCCTACGCTGGCTCGCTGGCGACCTGGACCCGGCTGAAGGTCCCCCAACCTCTCGGGTGGGAGAGTTGGGGAGGTCGGTCCAAGGGTAGGGGGACGTGCTCCCGTGCCCCTCTGTACCCACGAGTGTCACTGGGGCCAAAGAGGGACTCCAGGCTAGGGCACCTCTCCCGGTCCCAGGCTGACGCCCCTCCTCTCGCAGTTTCCCCACCTCGTCTTCGCCGCCGTCGCCTCCTCCGCGCCGCTGCGTGCGGTAGTGGACTTCTCTGCCTACAACCAAGTAAGAGGTCGGCTCCAGGGGGCTGGGAGGGGGGACAACGCCCAAACCTGCGCTCTCCCGACGCACCTCCCGCACCTCGCAGGTGGTGGCCAGAAGCCTGACTCGAGCTGCCATCGGAGGGTCACAGCAGGTAGGCGGAACCTGGGGCGTGCAGGAGAGAGAGGGAAAGAAAGCCTGGCTAGAACAGGCGGCAGACTTCGGGCAGCCCGGCCGCAGAAGGCCTTAGCCTGGGGGGTGCAGCTAGGTTTTGGAAGCTGCAGGACCTGAAAGCCAGGCGAGGCATCCTGTGGAGTGGAGACGTCCTGTCCTGGGTGGGGGTGGGAGATGAGGTGGGAGATGGGGTGGTCGAAGCGGAGGGGAGGGGAGGCAGGAGAGGAAAGGAGAGGAGACTGCTGGGCTGGCGAGGGCGTGGTGTGTTATGGGGTAGAGCCTTCCAGGGAGGGGCCGCTAGCGAGCCCCCGAATTGACTACCTGAAGGATAGAAGGCACCAAAAGAAGATGCTGGAGACTGGGAGGGAACATTCAGAGAGGGCGGGAACCAGGCCTGGGAACCGCCCCCGAGAGGAAGGGAAAACTAAGACGCCCGTCCCCTCCCCGCGAACGTCCCCCTTTTTATTTCCAAAAGTGCCTGGCGGCGGCCTCTGCAGCCTTCGCGGAGGTGGAGCGGCTGCTGCGCTCAGGCCCGGCATCTCAGGCGGTGCTCCGGGAAGAACTGGGCGCCTGCGGGCCCCTGCACCTCACCGAAGACCAGGCCGAGCTGCTGGGGGCGTTGCAGGCGCTGGTGGGGGGCGCCGTGCAGTACGACGGGCAGGCGGGGGCGCCGCTGAGCGTGCGCCAGCTCTGCGGACTCCTCCTCGGGAACCCGGGCAACCGCAGTCACTCCACGCCCTACCTCGGGCTCCGCCGAGCGGCGCAGGTAGGCCGGAAGCTAGCGTCCCGATCCTGCGCTTCCAGCTCCCCCGGGCTCCGACAACCGAAACCTTCCTCTTAGCCTTAAATTTCTTACCTGTAAAATAAGGCTTGGACGCCTCACCCGGCTGATGGCGAAAACAGCTTTTTATTAAGCAACCAGGTGCTAAAAACGCAGGATACAAGCATTACAGACCATGATTACTCTCCCTTCCGTCTTGTTAGGTGGTCTTGGCAACAGCAGTGTGTGGCCGGCAGCAAATGCAGAACAGTGTTTAAGACCGAAGGGTGGGGAGCTCTGGAGTCATAGTTCTAGGGTTACCGCCCCCGCAACTCCTGTTCTACAGTTACAATTCCGCCATCACTTTTCTTGCTCTAATTCTGGACCAAGTTCTTTAAGAACAACTCACAAAACGTATTTTATTGACAGGCACATACAGAGGAGCAAACAGGTAGACGGATTAACTCTTGCCTGGGCTTGATTAGACCTTGGACATTAAGTTACAGGGACCTCCTCTGGTGGATTCCCACTGACTTCTGACACCCAGAAAAACCTCAGGAACTCACCCTTCTTCTCCTCAGTCTTGACCCATAGTCCTACTCTAGGCCTGTAGCCCTGGCTTGCTGGGAGACGAGGAGCAATTTGGCTACCTATGTATGCAAGTACGTTTTGTTTTCTAGATAGTCTTGCACAGCATGGGCCAGAGGTGTTTAAGCTTCTCCAGAGCGGAGACGGTGGCACAGCTCAGAAACACCGCCCCTCAGGTGTCTGGCGTGGGGGACCGGCAGTGGTTGTACCAGACATGCACGGAATTCGGCTTCTGTGAGTGACCCCCCTAACCCCCAAGCCAAAGCATCTTACAGATGGGCTGAACTCATGGTCACAACTGACCAGCCTCTGAGGCCTTGTGTAACCCCAAAGGCGTCTGGCTGGAGAGGGTCAACAGGCACCTGCGGTGACATCCACGCCGAGGCCTCAGCATGAGTGCCCCCTCCTTCCCTGTGCTCCCTATATTTTATCCCAGAACGGCTCCTGCCTTGCTCAGTCACTGGGCTAGAAACTTAATCCCGATTCCTCCTTGCTGTGGTCCAGATGTCCTGTGAAGCACCGAGTCTTGCCCACTTTGCAACCTGAACGGTTTTTCCAGTCTTCCCCCCGCCCCTTATTCTGTGGTCCTGCAAGAGGCCACCTACACACTGCTGCCTGGAGGCCTCTTCCAGTGTCTATGTCTGTACTTCACCTGTGCAGTCTGACTTCTCTGCCAAAGCCAGAGAAATCATCCTAAATATGAGATTGCGCTTCAGTGACCCAGGGTTGGAGTTACTGGACGAAATATACCTCGATAAATCTGAACTACAGAAAAAAAACAACAACAACAACAACAAAAAACTAATGCAGATTAAAAACTCAAACATCACATGTAAATAACTAGTGGGGGGTTTGTGTATCTATGAATACAGGTATCTTGTATCATTTGTCAAATCTGGTCATCCTACCTCACAGTTAAGCCTTTGTTTTCTTTTGGGGCATAGAGGTTTACCATGTAGCCAGGTTCCCCTTCAACTCACAGCAGTCCTCCTGCTTCAGCCTGAGTGCTGATATGACAGGCATATGATACCATACCTGGCTCAGAATTCAAATTTAAATCTTTCTAGACTTGGAAGACAAGTGAGGTAAAGTGTTCCAATTCCATTTCCTGTCTGTGTGCTGTTGGACAGACTTAGGCAAGTCCCTAACTGTTACTGGCCAGTTTCCACATCTATAAACCGAGAACAACAGTACTTTTCTTACTGCTGTTATTCCACAGCTTTGAGTATTTGGGGCTGCTCGATACACCAGCTTAGGAATTTGACACCTTCTGTTCAGGGTACGAGGATGGTCCATTTCCCCTCCTGTACAGAGTGCTCTTTTAGTCTCACCACAAGACACTCTTTCCCAGCACCTTCCATCATCCCTCATGACAAAAACCTGTGTCCACCTTGTTATTCTGTGTCCTTTACTGTATTCGAACCTGTCATTCACACACACACACACACACACACACACACACACCTCCCTTTCTGATCACTATAGCAGCAGAGCATGGAGCTTTTCTGGTTGCCACTTTCTGCCCAGTATTGCCTTAACATATGTCTGAGTGCGTTGTAGGTGTTCAGCAAATGGTGAAGGAAGGAAGGAATTCCTGTGAGGCCGAGGGAATCAGATTTACCCAGAACACTGTGAGCTATGGGTTTTAGTCAGGGGAGACATGATCCTCGTTGAGAGCTAGTCACTCCAGAGTCTCCCTTCCCTATAAACCTTAGCACTGGCTCTTTTCCCTGTTGGTTATTGCTTTTAGTCTGTCTCACCCATCCTACCTCTTCACGTTCTTGTTTTTTGCAGGTTGCCCTCCCTGAGCCCGTTGAGCTCTCACTAGGAGCCTCACCCTCTGGCCTTTTCCATCACAGCCCTAGTCATGGGGATGTTATCTGGGATGTGTAGGAGCTGTTTGGCAGAACTGTGAACTCATGGAGGGCACAACTGTGGGGCGTCCTATCAATTGATTGAAGGAGAGCAGGACCTGGCTACATGTATTCTCCACACCTAGGGGTGTTCTCTTTCCACAGATGTCACCTGTGAGAGTCCTCAGTGTCCTTTTACCCAGCTCCCAGCACTGCCCTTCCAGCTAGAGCTGTGTGAACAAGTGTTTGGTATCTCAGCTGCATCGGTTGCCCAGGCTGTGGCCCAGACAAATTCCTATTATGGTGGCCAGACCCCTGGAGCCACCCAAGTACTGTTCGTTAATGGTGAGTATGCCGCTAGAACCTGGCTTTACAACACTGTAACCCCAGCTCAACACCATCGTCTCCTTTCTTTCCAGGGGATACAGATCCCTGGCACGTACTGAGTGTAACACAGAACTTGGGACTCTCTGAGCCAGTCCTTCTCATTCCTAGTGCCTCCCACTGCTTGGATATGGCACCTATGAGGCCTTCAGATTCTCCCAGCCTCTGCCTGGGACGCCAGGTGAGAGAAAAGGCCCTGGGTATTTTGTGTTATCATTTACATACTCATTTGCATGATCCTTCTTTTTACCACTGTGGAGTTCTGACTTCCAGAATGCTCCCTTCTTCACAGAAAATCTTCCAGCAGTTACAGGTCTGGCTCAAGGAGATAAAGAAGAGCTAGAATTGATGTAAACCCAGCCCTTCACCAGCCACATTATGGCAACTGCATCTTGGCATTTTTCTTCACCGTACAAAAGAAAGCAGCTGGCTTGGAAGGAGGAAGTTCCCAGACTTAAGAGTCAGCGCTTGTTCTACATACCTGTTCTCCAATCATCCCCGTTGCCAACTACAAGGGCTTCGTCACAGACCAGTGTAAAAGCAGGCAAACGATCACTGTTCTTTGTTGGTATTGGTATTATGTATGGTAAATGTCAGGGAAATGTGGCTGTCCCTGCTGGAGCCTTCTTCTCCCAGATCAGAAATCTGGCTTCTGGCCTGGGCACCTGCTGCCCATGATCTCCACATCCTGACTGATTCTGCCAAGTCTTAGTCTGTGGTGGTGAACCTTCATTGTCAGCCTCATTGTTACCTGGATTTAGAATCACCATAGAAGCATAACTCTGCACTGTCTCATCTCTGTAGTCCCAGGCGAATAAAAAAGGAAAACTGAGTGCCAGCATTCCTTTCTCTCTGCTTCCTCTCTGTGGGCATGGTGTGACCAGCTGTCTCCTGCCCCTACCACCATACCTTTGTGACTGTGACGGACTGTATCCCCCTACTGTGCGCCAATGCACTAAAGCAAACCCCTGCCTTCCTTAAATGTTTCTTGTCAGTTATTTGGTCACAGCAGCAGGAAAAGAAACTAACGCAGTCTGTTTATTTTCTGTGTGTTTCAGTCTGGAGGAAACACCTGCACGACACTTCCCTTCCTCTGGCTCTCTTTTGGTCTTCCTTTTAGCAACTTCACTCCCTCCCTCTCCCCACAATCAGACGCCACTCTCCAGGACTTCTAGCTCTCTGCATGGAATGTCTTGAGTTCTGATGCATCACCCTGATTTTCTGAGTTTCCTTTTGGGGGTTGATCCTAGTGCTACACTCAGGTTGTACCACAGCTCACACCTCTGGGCACCTGCCACCAGTTGTAAGGAGCCTTCAGGAGAGTGACAGTGTCTAAGGAGCAGCCAGGGGAGGTGGAGAAGAGCTGAAAAGAAAAGAGCCTTCCTCTAGCCCCTGCTCTGCGAGGAAGCTCAAACCAGAGGACAAGCTGAACCACTGCGCCCATTTAGACATTTAGATGTGCGCTGGACGCACACAGGGTGCGTGGTTAGCATCTGTCAAGAGTCATGCTGCCCTCCCAAAAAAGAGAATCATGCCCTTCCTGCGGAATCCTCATACTCGGGGTTTCCCTCCTGCTCTGCTGGGCGTGCCTTTGAATATCTTCTGCAAAGCTCCTTTGAGATTGACACCTGGATGGGTCGGCAGTTGACCTACCTTTTCCCCTCAAGTGTTCTCAGAGCTGCTGGAGAGGGCTTATCCCATTGGAGGATGTTGAAAGTAACAATCTCTTGGCAGTGACATTTTAGATATCATATCAAAAGCTTTAAAAAACATGAAATTAGAAATTGCAAGCATAGCCCTCCCTCCTTTCCTTAGAGGGTGTCACTCTCTCAGAGTTGCAAAAAGAAGAAGTAAATGAAACCACATCAACTGAAAAACTTCTGTAAAGCAAAGGAAATAACAAAATTGATAGGCTGTCCCGGGGGAGTTGGAGAAAGCATATACTAGTCATGTGTCAGATTAGGGGACTAATATAAAAAACATGAGGAACTCACACAGCTCAGCAACAAAAGATATAATAAAATGGGCAAAGTGCTGGACTCAGGAAAATGAGGCAGAAGAGTGAGCTGACCAGCAACTTGGGCTCCACAATGAAAAACCTGTCTCAAAAAAATAAATAAAAAATAACATGCAATCATAGAAACCTGACTTAACATTTTTCCAAAGGAAGCCTAAGAGTGGCCGACAGGTATATGAAACCATTCTCACTATTATTAATCATGAGAGAAAGCAAAGCAAAACCAGAGGAGGGGGCATGCACCCTACTGGGTTGGTGGTTGCTACCAAAGGACAAGAGAAAGCAAGCGCTGGTGAAAGCGTGGAGAAGAGGGAGCTTTACACATTGTTGTGTGGATTGTAATAGAAAACACTGTGGACAAGAAGACAGAGAAACCTAAAAAACCACATGGCCCAGCAATCCCTTTATTGTGCATATTTACAAAGGAAATGAAATTCAAGCCTTAAAAGCTGGCAAAGGAAGCAATCCCAATCAGCATCCTTCCTCCAACCTTTGTTGTTAGGACTTGGCTCCTCCCGGTGTTTGGGACAGGAGCACCCACCCACCCACACCCACAGTCTTCCAGCCCATGGACAGTGGTGGGACAGGCTGCACTCCTAGGAAGGGCACCAACCATTGACCTCCTCTATCTCGAGGTTGGGGGCTGGTGTGAAGCAGTGAGAATTTTGTTGCTCAGACTTTACGGGTTTTCTCAGAGAAGTGTGGAAGGATGCCATTTGTTCATGGTGTCCTGGTGTAGACTGTCTGTAGCATACCGGAAGACGCAGGGTGGTGAGGAGGCAGCTCAGGCAGAGTGCAATGACAAAGCTGTGCATTCTAGCATAACTGCGTGTGAATGTTGCCAACTTGCCTCGCCGAGAACAAAGTGTAGACACTCAAGCCGTAGCTTAACCACCAGAAACACTCCTGCTGAAGAGCTGGCGTGAGGCTGGGGACGGAGCCGCTTGCTACAACTGGCAGCTCAGCCTTGGGAAGATCCTGGGTCCCATCGCTAGCACCACAGAAAAGAACACGGTAGAGTTTCCGGGAGGGTTATGGGCTCTGGTTTTGTTTGTTTTTTGTTTGTTTGTTTGGTTGGTTTGTTTTTGGTTTTGGTTTTGGTTTTGGTTTTTTTGGTTACTTTTGTTTGTTTAGAATGCAGTAATGAATAAAATATAGGAGCCAAGAGATTTTAAAGGGAAGGGGGAAGAAAATAGATGGTCATTGGACAGACTGACAGGATAGCAGAAAGAGGCCTACTGTGGGGGAGAAGGGAGATGGATGAAAGGAGGTCAAAGAGCAATGAGGAAGGGGGGCATAAAATTCCATAATGAAACTCATTAATTTTAAAACAAATAAAAATTTTAAAACAAATAAAAATAAAAATGAAGAACAAATAAGATAAATAAAGAATAAGAAGAAAAGAAATATGAAGAATCAAATTCTCTGTGTATTTTTAAGAAAAACTGATTTTTGTTACATTTATTTGTTAGTGTGGTAAATGTGCTTATGTGTGGACTACAGGCTGTGTGCAGAGAACAGTGGACAGTTTGTGGAAGCTGGTTCTCTCTCTTAACCACGTGGGCCCTACATGAAAGTCAGATTGTCAAGTTCAGAGGCCAGTGTTTGGCAGCCAAGAAAAACATGGTTGTAAGCCCAGAAAAAAAAAAAAATAACACTGGTCATATTTACAACTCCTGCCTCTTGCTCTCTGATCTCCACAAGCATGTCATGGTGTGCAGGGCCCCACCTCGCAGAAACTAAGTGAACGCTTTAAGTTTTTAGAAGAAATGGTATACAAATCGGTAGCGATTTACATAGACCTGACTCACACACCCGCCAGAAAGCAATGCTTTCTCATTTTTGTTTCTCTGTGTCTGGTGTATTCTTTTGTGTAGAAAAAGGAAAATCTAAAAGTTCATGGAACATTCAGTTATGTTTTGCTTTCTCAAGCAAGCAGAATAGTTGCTGAAAATGTTTAAATAGATGAGTTAAACCATTCAGAGGTAGAGACGTGATGGTGCGTTTGTACTGCAATTGATCATAACTATGTAACGTGTATTGCACGTGCTGTGAGGTTTTAGAGACCATGTGACATGTCTGTGGCCCAGGCTAGTTTGGAAACTTGAAATCCTCCTGCTGTAGCCTGAGTGCACACAGGCTACCAGGCTTAGCTGTTATAATTTTTAATATGCTGTGTTTTCTTTTCTCATAAAAATTATTTTGGGTGTACAAGGTGGCTCAGAGGTTTTAGGGTACTTGCTGCCGTCCCTGAAAACCTGAGTTTGATCTCTAGGACACATATGGTAGAAAGAGAGCCCTCCTCCCCCCCCCAAAAAAAAAAGAACTTTCCTCTGACCTTCATTTGTGCACCATAGCAGACACACACATACACAGGCACACACATAGGCACATACATTAAATAAATAGACACAGGTGCTTCCAGACATGGCATGGCCAATGCATCCATGAACTCACTACAGGCACTGCTCAACTCAGGCACAGGTCAACTCAGAAAGGTCAATCAGAATCCCAGCATGCAGTGCTAGCTGGGTTATGCTATTAACAACAACAAGGATAACAACAAGACTCAGGAGGGGATTTGAAAGGAAGAAGCTGATATGTTCTAGAAGCTTGGGAAGAGTAGGAGAGGTAAAGTTCAGGTAGTTAAGATTTGTTGTCTACATGTATGAAATTGTCAAAGAATAGATAAAACTATTTTATTAAATTCATTGCATTGAATTTAAAATCCTTTATTGATATTTAGAAAGGTTTTAAATTGTTCTGACACTGCCTTGATGTTGAGATTCCCCTGCTTTTAAATAACTCATATGTAATCCAGGATCCTTACATTTTTATTGGTGACCTTTGATTTAGTTATGTCTACATTACAGCCCACCAACCTGTTTCCTCTTTTCTTTCCCCTTCCTTCCTAGTTTATGTGTAGGTTTTTTTTTAATTTTTTATTAGAATAGAAATATTTTGTTATCTTTTACCTTTGTCTTTATGGTTTAATCTCACATATACAACTAAAATAAATACATTAACTTCTCACTAAAGAGGCTTTTGATGAACACTCACCTCTGGATTTGATGAAGCGTATATTATTGTAAGTGCTCTATTTGCATTAAATATAGAAGACTGGCAGAGATAACACACACACACACACACACACACACACAAAAAAAAAAAAAACCCAACAGGAAGAACAGGACATGGCACTGACCTTTCAAGTCAGATGCTGTTCTTTGTCTATTAATTACAAAAATCCAGATCTGACTCCTGTCAAGAAAAAAAAAAAAAAAAACACTAAAGAAGTATGGGCGGTAAGTTCATAGTGCTGATTTCCCCGCAGCGAATAATAAGTCAGCTAGCTTACAACTCCTAAGAGAAATCCATTGAACACAGGCTTACCTAGAAATGTCTTTTCTTTACCTTGTAAGCCTGCACAACTTGAGAAAGGAGGCTGATTTCAGGGCTGATTTAGAAAGAAGACCAATAAGTTTTTCTAACCCCCTGCCCCCTGCTTTTCATTACAAAGGGAATGTCCTAAGTTGGGATGCTCTGCCTCACAGAGCTGCCTGTTCCCAGTTCTTATCCCAAGGGTGAGAACATCACCTGGGAGAAAAACAGCTCTGGGGACTCTAAAACACAGCTGGGCAAAGGAGTGGGCAAAGGAACATAAAAACGCGAATCTGGAATCCTGTGGCACTGGTGTGGACATTGCAGGGGGCTGTGGGCCCACAGAGGGAGCTCACACTGAACTTGGCGCTGTTAGCACCAACAGAGCTAACACACCAGTGAGTGGTTTTTCACGTCTCCACATGGTGCACAGACATACAGAGACAAAACACCCATATATATATATTATATATATATAATGTTACATTCAGCAGCATGATGGTAGGAAAGTTAGAGGTTCTATGCAATTAAGAAAAAGAATGGAATTGTTACTTTATCAATATGTGTTTGAAGAGTTGTACAACAGCGTAGGGTGGTCACATCTTTTGTGTTTAGCACATGGAATTGTACAAAATGTTGTCCCATATAGCTGCTTGAGTATTAACCAGCTTTGGGCACCCTTTCACTCTCAGGTTCAGAGATGGGGCAGGAGGTAAAGAAATGAATGGAAGATGATTTTGAGGGGTCGTTGGTTGGCACTCATCCCTAACGCATTCACAACTCACAACTGGAATTGTGTCATGGGAAGAAGAGCCCCTGTTTGATCTTTGCTTAGTCCTGTCTCAAGGATCCTGAAGGGGAACGGCAAGGGAAGATTGAGCCTCTTGTTGAAAGGGCATCCCAGCCTGTTCCCAGCCCTTCCCAGCCTTTAGCTCGCTGGAGCAGGATCTCCCAGGAGGCCCTCCATGCAGTTTGGCTTCCTCTGAGGTTTGTCACTGCAGGCTGAGTTTGGGCTCAACGGAAGTCTGTCCTGCTCTAACTTGCAGAGAACAGGCTGCTGGGCCACTCCTACAACCGGCCACCGCAGAGCACTAATCTTGTCACTTCCCAATACAAATCACGGGGTCTTCACCTAAAATACCGAAAAATATTGAAGACGCCCCCTTTTTTTTTTCAGACCCACATTGTTTCCTTTTCCCTTTATATTTTCTTCAAAGTTTGTTGTTGTTGTTTTTGTTTTGTTTTTTTGTTTTTTTTTAACTAAAACCATCTATGGGTCTAAAAGTCCTCTTCCTATCGGAGGCGATTTGAAATTTAAGATGTCTTAGATTGTCTTCGATGCCGCTGAAGTCTCTTTCCAGTTAAGCAGCTACTGTGTTTGTCACAGGGGCGGGAAGAGGGGGCTACTTGGAGGGTACTTTTCATAGTAATTGAAAGACCTCGGGATTCTCATCAGTGTCCATTAAAGCAGGAGTCAAAGTTGAATAAGGGTCTATTCATGGCTGGGATAGAAATACACCCAGTCAGACATGTTTCCACTGCGTACAGGTCTCCTTACTATGCTAATTTAAGACAAAGGCTTTAGAATCATTGCTTCTTTTCAGGCTGCAAGGCAACCATTTGTATTCTGACCTTCCCTCTCCAAATTCCCAGACCTTACCTTGCCTGGCACACACCCTCCCAGGTTCCCGGTTTTTACCCCCAAGCACTGCCAGTCACAGAATGGACCTGTTACTGGAGTTTCTAGGGTCAGAGCCTGGGTCTTGGAAGCCCTAACAAGTCATCCTGGATCAATTAAACAAGAATAGTAAAAAGTTTAAAAACGGAGGTTTACTTAACTTGACCACATTTATAAGAGTAACACAAAGCCTCTGCCCTACAGACTATCAAAGCAGATGCTGAGCCTGTTGGGCAGAGTGAGTGGAATTTTATGTAAGAAGTGGGAAATAGTAAGAGCTGGAGAGGACAAGGTCTCCACAAGGAGAGCAACAGAACAAGAAAATTTGAACACAGGGAACTTCCCAGAGACTCATACTCCAGAGACTATTCATGGAGATAACCCAGAACCCCTGCACAGATGTAGCCCAGGGCAGTTCAGAGTCCAAGTGGGTTACATAGTAATGGGAAGAGGGACTGCCTCTGACATAATCTTATTGGCCTGCTCTTTGATCACCTCCCCCTGAGGGGGGAGTAGCCTTACCAGGCCACAGTAGAGGACAATGCAGCCACTTTTGATGAGAACTGATAGACTAAGATCAGAAGGAAGGAGAGGAGGACCTCCCCTCTCAGTGGACTTGGGGAGTGGCATGCATGCAGAAAGGGGAGGGAGGGAGGGTGAAATGAGGAGGGGAGGAGGGAGGGGCTTAAGGGGGGATACAAAATGAATAAGGTGTAATTAATAAAATTATATATATATATATATATATATATATATATATATATATATATATATATAAAGAGTGACACAGGTTCAGGGAGCCTCTCCTCCTCCTCCCCCATCCCTAGTTGTGTCCTGAAGGCCCTATCATGAGGTTCAGCTTTACTTACTTATTTGTGTGTGGAGTTGGGTGGTAGAGGACAGCTCTCTCAGTCAGTTTCTCTCTCCCCTTACACCCTCTGGGGCACCAGAGTTTGTACTAAGCACCTTTGCCCTGGAGCCAGAGATTCAGCTTTGAACAAAACAACGAAATTTAAACGATTAAGCAGTCCTTGCTGAGGAGTGTTTCAGTCACCATCCCCTCTACCCGCCAGTCACCATCCCCTCTACCCATCACCTTTACTGTCTCTGACTCCAGTCTCTCTCGGTCCTGATAAATTCTCAGAACTGTGTGCGATCTCTTTCTGGGAAGATGATCTCCCTTTCTAGCTATAAACATTTTTGTCTCCTCCCAGAAAGAATTTTCAGGAGCATCATCTCACTGGTGGCCAAGGAGAGAGGTACAGCGTCTGTTTAATTCTGTGTTGTTCTTTTGGAGATAGCTGCTGACAGTTTCTCTTCCCGAAGTCCAGCCTACCCCATCATTTTCTGGTTCCTACAAGATGGAGGTCCCAGACTGTCTATGTGGTCAGATAACTCCAAACAGGAAAAGATGGAGGAAATGTTTAATGCCTCCTGAAAAGCAGCCCCACATTTCTGGACAGCTGTTGGGAAAGAAAATGTTTCCCAGATGTGTCCTCTCCTGAGGCTCACAGACCTCCCTATATCTGATTAGTGCATAAAAAGGGCTCAATCAACGGTGGTCATTTTCTAGTAAAAAAAAAAAAAAAAATAGTGTTGGAGAACCCTAGACAAACAGAAACATTCTTTTCCCGAACAAAGAAAGCACAGTCAGGGTGCAATGATCCTATGGTATAGCAGATTTGGAAGCAGGTGGCGACAATGGCATCTTTTGCACAAGTATGTCACTTCTGAAAGGTTTTCTAATTCCCAGAATAATAACGGTAAGCCTTTGAAAAGAAAACTAAAACCACTTTGCTTCATTTCAAGGGAGACACTCGGGGTAGACAGGGAGGGATGAGAACATGATCTCATGGTTCTAAACTTTTTAAACCAACTCTGAAGTTTCTCTTTTTCAAACAAGGAGGCCAGCTGTCTAGTCCCAAGATCTGTGGGACCCTCTAGCAGAGGGCAGGCGGTTGCTAAGAGCTGTGGTCCGGTGTGAAATGGTTTAAAATTGTTCCGCTTTTCCCCTTTGTTAAAATTATTGTTAATAACTATGTATTTATTTGTTTACCTATTTATTTATTTTGAGGCTCAACGTGTAGCCTTAAACTGACCTTGAACTCCTGTTTCACGAACGTGTACCCTGGTTTAGTAGTGACACTTTAAAGCACTTTTTGTTTATCTGCTTATGTGGGTGTGAGTGTATGCTATGTGCGTTTGGGTGCCTGGGAAGACCAGAATATGACATCATATTCCCTGGAACTGGAGTTACAGGTCAGCCAACCTTAATTGCTGAGCCATCTCCCATCCCCAGCAAATGACTTGTTTAACAGAGACTAAGACATTATCACTTCTCTGAGCTTACACTTAGAAGTACTAATTTCTGGCAGTGTATTGCAGTTCCTGGCCCGGTGTTCACTCAGAACCAGACAGCCCGGGTGCCCTCCCTCTGTCACTTACCACTGGCAAATGTGCCTTCGCCTGTGGGATCTGCACGATGTTTTACTGGGGGTTTAGAACCTGGGAGTGAAGTGCCTTCCTGGAATTTCCCCCTAGTTTAACCCTCTGTGTTGTGCTTAAAAATCAGGTCTTGGCTGGGAGGCGGATTCTCACTGAGGGGAACTGAGCCCAGGAGAACTATTTAGAGTCTTTGAACTCCCTTGAACAACAAATTTGCTCGAGATTCTTTATTTAAAATGTGTTAAAATTATTGCCCTCAGACCGTTTAATGCTAACAGGAGCATACAAAGAGGGACGGGACATACTGCAATTTGAGAAATCGAGTGTATGCGAAGGCTCACGCAAGTTCAGACGCGGAGTCCTAAAAGAAACCGTGAGAGGGGATCCCAGAGGCTGAGCGGTCTCTGGGCGCGTCCGAAGTCTCTTCGGGTTCAGTTCCCTTGCTCGCGGCCGCGCTCGGTCCCCAGTTAGGCCTGTCACTCCCGGGGCTGCACAGATCCTCCTCGAGTCTGGTAACTTCAGCACATTTATTTCAGTGTTTTAAACACCAATATTTCGGTCCATCACTGCGAACGTGGCAAAAACGTTTTCTTCCCATAACGTTCCTCTCTCTCTCTCTCTCTCTTTAAACTTCAGATATGTCCACAAGACTGAGAGATGGACCTTGGGCTTCATACTCAAGCTCCTCGATGGGACGCAGATTCTCACTTGCATCTCCACGGAGAACATCACAGAACTCCGCACGCCAGAGGAGCTCTGTCTGTCCAACAACTTCAGCTGTTTTCCTGGCGCCCTCACTCCTGAGCCTCTTTGTAGGCAGCCTCGGGCAGGGGGTGGCGTGGGGGGTTTTCTATTAGAATAGGTGTTGGATGCAGGTCACGAGATGAAAAAGAAGCCCCATCCAGGATGAGGGAGGAGGGTTATCACGAGTTTGAAGCCACCCTCGGCCAGAGAGCGAGCTCCTGTCTGAATAAAAAGATAAAAGAAAAAGAGAGAGAGAGAGAGAGATAAGGAAAGCACATTGTTTTCTGTTCAAATAGAACCCCTGGAGGAAACTGAGACAATACCGTCGTTCGTCTGGTTCCATGGTGTAATGGTTAGCACTCTGGACTCTGAATCCAGCGATCCGAGTTCAAATCTCGGTGGGACCTTATCTAATTTTCCTTCTCCCTCAAATTTATACCCCAAAATTAATTCTTGATAATTCCACCTTCATAGAGCTAAATACCTTTATTCACCAACTAACTAATGTTAGCTTATTCTTGACTATAGTTTGTTTCTTAGAGGAACGAGAGAGAGAGAGAGAGAGAGAGAGAGAGAGAGAGAGAGAGAGAGAGAGAGAGAAACCTCAAGAAGAACCGCAGGAGAAAGCTACAGCTGCAGAGAAACGTGCTCACGGTTGGAGAGGCGGCGGGGAACGGACTGGTGAAGACCGGGACGAAACGGTCCCTAGTTGTAATGGAAACTGGAAATAGAACTTATCTAGCTGGTGAGTCTTCAAAGCAATAGTAGCTATTTTTGTTATATCGAGTGGGTTTTGTTTTGCTCTGTTTTTGGTTTTTGACGCAAAGTCCCACCCTATCCCCGAGTGTCCTAAAACTGGCGGCAATCCTCCTGCTTCTGCGTACTGAAACTGAGACTTCAGTTAGCTTGGTTTTGTGTTTTTTGGATGGATGGATGGGTGGGTGGGTGGGTGGGTGGGTGGATGGATGGATGGAGATGGATGGATGGAGATGGATGGATGGAGATGGATGGAGATGGATGGATGGATGGGTGGGTGGGTGGGTGGGTGGCTGGATGGGTGGATGGATTTACTTTTAGCCTGGAATTTCCAGTCCTCCTGGATCGGCCTCTTGGGCGCAGGAATGACAGATGAAGCAGGGAGGCGCGGTCGGCCGCGGTCGCCAGGGGGTGGAGAAAGAGCCAAGCCTGCCCAGTTTGCGCTGGCGCAGGTGGCGTGAACAGAGCTGGGGACTGGCACAGAGGGGTGGGGTGGGGGGCGGTGTGAGCTCCGCGGAGGTGCAGGCGCGGAGAGTTTGGGGAGGCGGCTCCTCGGGGGTCGGCTTCACGCCTGCACACCGCGTGCTGCGACCGAGCTCACCTCTCGTTACCTTCTCGTCTGCTCAGGGGAGCAGGCACAGGCGCGGGGCGTCTGTAATTGCAAGGCCGCTCAGCGTGGTTTCCCAGCGCGCGGGTCACGCCCTTTTTGAGACAGAAAATAACAGTGGAAAAGAGCGTGTCTGCACTCTTCAGTGTCAGAGGCCGTTTTACAAGATTTCACAGAGGAGGATAGAGGTTGATTTTGTTTTTGTTTGTCTGTTTCTGTAACAACATCCTGCAGTCACCGACAGGGAACAGACATACATCCTAGGAATTCAGTATCATCATTTTTCACGTATTTGGACTTGGAAGACGTTTGATTTTCGTGTAAAATACTGGTTATCCCTATCTTGTTTTTATATAACCGCAAAGCTGCTCGCAGCCATTTACTACGTTTAGGGAACCTTCATTAAAAAAAAAAAAAAAATCACCTTTTGTAAGATCTAAATTTACTCATAACCATATGTGACCACTCCGTTCACTGTTGGTTCAGTTTGAGTTTTCAATACATTTTCATACGTAGATACATGAATCAATTGGTGAGGGGAAAAAAAATCACCCTCAATCCTTCTAGTAAAGGATGTGGTTTTTTTAATGCAAGTTTCCTTTTCATATATAATAAATTACTTATCAAAAGTCTCTAGTTATTTATGTTTTTTAGTATCCTTCAACTATAAAGACAATTCAGGGCAGAAGAAGGAGGACTAAAACAGGAGTTTATAATTACTAAAACAGGTAAGAGGAAAAAAAAATCACAACAGTTTAAGTATCTTCTATTGCAATAGGCTTTTGAGCGTAAACACCCAACGAGTTGAGCATAAAAATTTCCGCAGATTTAGACTACGTGCTGGGAAAGGAAAAGGGCTCAAGGAAAAGGAATAAACGTTTATCCTCAGTGTGAAAATAAAAATCCGTAAGGCCCAGTAGACAGTCGGGAGCTATGGCACGCGCAGGACGGTTGGGGAGGGTTAGCGCGCATATTGCGGGTCCAGAAAAAAAGAACACGGAGTTCAGGGACCGCAGAACGGTTTTCACCGCGGCTGGAAGTAAGTGCAGCACCGAGACGACGGAGGATGGACGCGGCGGACGCTGCAGGCGCTACACTGCCATCCAAACGAGAAAGGGTCTCTTTTGGAGGAAGAAAAAAAAAAATACATATGAGGATTCCTTAAGTAGTCTTTCGGGTTGAAAGCTGGTACCACCACACAGATCACAAAATTGAAGGGTGAGAAAGCCATCAAAATAAGACTTAAAGATGAAGCCAAAGGTGGCAGATGGCAGGGGTGACGAGGTGGCCGAGTGGTTAAGGCGATGGACTGCTAATCCATTGTGCTCTGCACGCGTGGGTTCGAATCCCATCCTCGTCGGGCACCTGTATATATTATGTCTCTCCAGATCTGAAATTACCCAAAGAAGTCACCATACTTCAGCTGCTAAGGCTGTGGTTTGACCTTTACAAACGAAACATCACAGCTTTTAAGCTACTTCACAGGAGCTTCAAATTTCCTTACTTTTAAAGCTCCGTTAAAAGTTTCTTTTTAAACTTTATGCTCAAAAGTAATTTCATATTTATGGGAGATGTGTAAGAATAAGAATTGTAAGAAAAAAAAAGAACACATACTTTTATAAGAATTTACCTATTTGTTCTTTCTCCCCTATTTCTCCACAGGGCCCTTATTTCCTGGCTTGTTCTTCCTTTCCTACTGTCTTCATTGCTCTTTAAAACACACCCACCCCGGTTGCCAAACAAACAAACAACAAACAAACAACAAAAGAATTAAGCGGCAAGTTAATATATCATGGTCCTTTCTTCTGAAGAGCTTATTTTCTAAAAGTAAAGATATTTCACTATAACAGTTTAATTATCCATTTAATATATTTTCTTTTACATATGGGGGGATTGTTTGTTTTCATTATTCACTTGCATTCAAGTTTCTCTGTTGATGCAGTTGTGGCGTTTATAGCCTCTCTCTCTTCACACCGGGATACAGGATGCAGGATGCAGGCTTGAAGAGGAGCTGTATGTCCTGCCTTAGCATCCTCCAGCCTGTAACATCTCCAAAGCACCCTTTTGTGTACCTCATGAAATCCACATTTTGAAGGCCACAGTCATTGCTCACTTAAGAAAGTGGAAGGGGGGCTGGGAATTTGGCTCAGCACTCAAGAACACTAGCTGTCTGTACCTCCAGTTCCAGGGTATCCCATGCCAACCACTTGGTCATACACTTAGTGCACACCCATAGAATCAAAACATTCATACACACGAAAACATTTAAAAGATAAGGAAATAAATGAACCACTGCTAATTTGGGCTTCGTGTGATAGCTTCCTCCCCCTCAAAATTAGGTTCATGCTCTGCAGCCCCTGGAAGAATGCCGTATAAAACATACAGACCCTTCCTTATCATAAGCTTCATTAATATCATACATCAACAAGAAAAGATATACTGCAGCCGTGATGGAAATTTAGGTTTGTGAGGGGAATAATGCTCAAGTGCACCCATCCGTGGGAATACAGAATCTGAAGATACTCCATCTTCCCTTGTCACGACAGCTGGTTCAAATCACCACAGTCCAGTCAGTCAATATGTGAGCGGAGTTTTCTCCCTGCAACTAATAAGCAGCCTGACGGAAGACACCTCTAGGCCACCAAAATGTTTCCCATGATTTTTTTTTTTTCATTCAAATTTGGACTCTACTGAATTCCCCCCTGAACTATATTTACTGTGGTAGCGGCCAGGTGGCAGGTGCTGAGTTCCAGTGTTCCGCCACATTCAGCAGTCCGCACTTGGCAAGAGGCAGCTCTCTTAACTTACGTGCTTGCGCGTCATCAAAATAAGCTCAGGAAATCCTATTTTTTCAATAATTTGTAATTTATTATTTCCTTTCATGATGTTGGCACTCAGATGAACAGATATGGGCAGTGACCGCCCATCAGGATGACAAATGAGTCCTCGTGATATCCTGTTACTATATCATTTTGGGATGATCTGAGTATTTGGCATTTCAGGTTCTACCAGGCTCAGTTGAATCTACACTAAGACCTGAAGTCACTTGTTTCTTAGAGGGGACCCTTAAATAACCTGTAATGTTAAAAACTGATACTCACTATCCAGATGTGCTCATTGTGTCTGTTATATATTTATGGTCTTTTCATGAAAAAAAAAAAAAAAAAAAAAAAAAAAAAAAAAAAGCTGTGAAGCCGAGCACGGTGGCACACACGTGTAATTCCAGTACTCTGGGAGGCAGAGGCAGGTGGAGCCCTGTGAATTTGAGGCCAGCATGGTCTACAAGATGAGTCCAGGACAGCCAAGGCTACACAGATAAACCCTGTCTTGAAAACAAACACAAAAAGGAAAAAAAGCCATGAAATTTATATGTACATGCGCAATTCATGAACACATGAACATGTGCACATTGACATAATGTGAGCTCAGAGTACTTTTTTCTTTTCTTTTCCATTTAATAACTGGAGGATGTGGGCATCGATTCCACTACCTCTCGCATGCTAAGCGAGCGCTCTACCATTTGAGCTAATCCCCCAATGAGCCTAGAACTTTTTTTTTTTTTTCAAGGTATGATCATTTATTTGTTCCTTCTTAAAGACTTATTTTTGACTGGACTCAGACTTCGAAGTAGAAGCTCTCAGCGAGGACAGCCTACGTCTCTTGGCAATCTGTTCTTGGCGCTTTTCTTTGGCTTCCTTCATTCTCTTGGCCAAAAGTTTAGCGTATTCTGCAGCTTCCTCCTTGTTCTTCTTAGTACGCTGTTTCTTCAGAGCAATACGTCGGCGTTTATGTTGCAGGACACGTGGTGTGACAAGACGCTGAATCTTGGGTGCTTTGGTCCTGGGCTGAGCCTAGAACATTTTTAATTCTAACCTGTTCCCACAAGGTTCTTTCATTACTTTTTATCTCCCTTAATTTCTACTTAATTTTTTTCAGACAATGTATGTTGATAATATTCTTCCCTTTCCCCCAATCCCCATCTCAATGGTGTGTTCCTACTTCCACACTGAGAACGCTGTGTGAAATGACATCAATAGATCTACTTATGTGCTCTGTGATATACTATACCTAAAAAAGCTCTGAAATGGTCTTTTTCACATGACAACAGGAAACAAATCAATGTTGAAAAGAAGATTTTTAAAAGGATTTCTTCGTAGTTCTCACCCTGATCTAGGTACTGTGTTCTGTTTTCTTTTACTTTGACTTGGTGCTTCTTTTTGATCCCTTCATTGTGGCACAGTTCCCCAAAAATAAAATCAGCTTCATTTCTTTCATTTTGCTTGTAGTTTTGTTATTTCTGTTCTTCCCATTCCAATCCTCAGAGAAGTGTTGTTCTTCCATCTTGTTCTCATCGACACTCTCCCACGCAACTGACCTAGATACTCCTTAATTATCTATGGGTGTTCTTCTCTCCCTTCTGGTATAACAAAGGCATTCACTATAATATGATGTTTGACACTTACAAGTTTCCTTCGCTTAACGAGTTCACTGAAATTGTTCCACAATCAGCTTACAGAGGTCTTTTCTTCTCTGTTTTTGTTCTATTTCATAGGGCTCCACCATGTCGGCAGATTTATGACCACGTGCCTATGTACAAACATGTAAATTGAGCAAAATACGTTAAACTGTTCTTATACGTTACTTGAGAATTTCACACAGTGGATTTTGATCGTATTCACCCCCAATTCTTCCTTGAAAATTATACCAAACAAACCCTCCTCCCCAAGGCTGAGGGACCATTTCAGAAAATGGAGGGGAAAGACTTTAGGAAGTAGACATTGCAGAGCAGCAGAGATCAACTTGCAGAGATCAACGGCGTCTTTTGGCCATGCTAGGAAGGCTGTAATCATGCGTTTAAAGTGGCTGTGGTTCCTTTCAGAGACCTGTACAAAATTAAGCTAGCCAACTAGAGTTCTAGCATGGAGAGGAAGGAACTCATGAGTCCCCATTCCTAACTCAGGAGCTGTGGACAGTAACTAAAATACTTCCGGAACCAGTGGAGGAAAAGTTGAAGACTTGGGCCATATGCATTTCCACACCAGTTGTCAGTCACCTGTTCTTCTCGAAGGCATATCTAATTTATATTATATTACAACAAAGCAATAAATAATTCACAATGGAAATATCCTTTAAAGGAAAATAAAAGTGATAAAGCTGAAGTATAAGTTCCCTGTGACTCTTGCTAACAGGGTTTGGTTATTTGTATTTTCTGTTGTTTGTTTTTGTTTTTTAGGTTCCTAAACCTGCATTGCCAGAGGCAACCATACAGTTAGTGAGAATCTAGACACAAAGACACTTACTCTGCAATAATCCTCACCAGCCCCCTGATAAGAAGTTGCTAGTGCAGGTCATGGTGGTGCGTGCTTTTAATTCCAGGACTCAGGAGACAGAATCAGGCAGATCTCTGTGATACCAGCCTGGTTTATATAATGAGCTGCAGGCCAGACAGGGCTACAAAGTGAGACACACACACACACATACACACACACACACACACACACCGAGAAAAGAAGTATTGTTGACACAAAGCTGACCAGAAAACCCCTTAACAGTAGATTATCAGGGAGAGTCTAACGGATTACCATCAGTGTTCTAAATTCTTGCATATCTCTTTGGACTTGTTGATTAAATAGTGTCTACAAATCAAGACAGCATTAAGAAAGATCTCAAATCAATCACTTGCCACCATTAAAGACTTGCAAGATGAAGGAGGTTATACTATGTGGTCAGAGGAACTGAAAGGGAGAATATTTGCCCCTTACCTTCCAGGGTCAAGTAGGTTCGAGGTAACTTTGAGACAGCATTTGAAACATTCTGATTGTGGAAAGTCATCTGTTTCCTTGTTCAGAGTGGATGAGGAGACTCCCCCTGACCCCCACCCCCCACCCCATGAACTGTAACTAGTGTTCAATCACCAAGAAGGAGGGTCAACACACAGATAAAATTTTCTCAGTGTTCTCTCTCAATTATGTTTTCTATTGTTGCAATAATAAAACAAACAAATGAAAGTGACCAAATTTAAGTTGGGAGAGAGGAAAGGGTGTATTTCCTTTTATAGCTTGTAGTCATCATCGAGGGAAATCTGGGCAGGAACGTGGGGCCAGGGGCTGATGCAGAGACCTTGGAGGAGTGCTGCTTACTGACTTGCTCAAGTACAGACACCGTATCATATCTGGCACAGCTACTGCAATTGGAATCTCTGTTCAAATGTTCCATAGTTAACCGTCCTTCTCCACAAGCTGTCTGTCTTCTTTATAGGACAAACAGGAGAATTAGAGGGAAATGGGGTAGAGACTGCCACTCCTTCATCTTGCAAGTCTTTAATGGTGGCAAGTGATTGATTTGAGATCTTTCTTAATGCCGTCTTGATTTCTCAGATGAATCTTACAGAAAAGACAGGACAGTCTGTGCACAGTATGCTGAGCAATCTACCACACCACTCTTTTGGTTTTGCATGTATGTAGCAGAGGCAGAGAAACAAAAGATACACATCAAACGTCATCAAATTGATGTTCGCAACACCCAGCATGATGAAATTAAGGAATCTCTGTTAAAACCATGATGCTGAGTTTGGGACCAGTGGCATGTCTTAAATCATGGCCCTTGAGAGACTGAGGCAGGTGGATTTCTATGAGTTCTGGGCCATCCAGAGCTATATAAAGATACCCTGTCTCAAAAACAAAAATACTGTAATGTTGGAGTTACTGAGCAACTATTTTTTGACCTAGGACCCTCTTTATTCTCTCCATGGATGAGCTCACTCTTTTAACTACTGACATCACCACACAGGACATCAAAATTTGTGAGTTAAATCATTAGTGACTAACACTGAGTCATCAATAATGCATTGGTACTCACAGTAAGGAAAGAAAATAAATGCACTTTCCCTTGAACTCACAGAGATCCTCTTGTCTCTGCTTCCTGAGTGACAGAATTAGAGGAGTGTAGCACACCAGCTTTTTAGGCATTTTTAAGTACCTAATACATTACTATTATGGGCATCTCATTTCTCCAGTGCAACGACCTTTATACCTTTTGATCATTTTCCTTTTTCTCACGTTGTCCCTAACCAAGCTTAGGTAACCACCCATCTTCTTCCTATGAGATCAAATTCCTAGTTTCCTCATATCACAACACCTGTTAGAATGGTGATTAACAGAAAGACACATCAACAAACAGATTCACAAGACAGCCTTCAGGAAGGCACTGATTCAGACTCATGCAACAAACAGGACAGAGGACACAGAGAGCATGAATTAAAGAATTCAAACCTGGACTCTCAGTAAAACGACTCCACAGGGAAGTACTGTTTTTATTTCTTTAATGCAATGCCAGATATAGATGACTTGTAGCTAACCCTAATGCCTTAATTCAGCCAGTGAGATAAATAAAAGTATATACCATGTACACAAAGGGTATTATTCTTTTATAAAACTGAATCCATTGATTGACATTGAATAGTTTGACAGTGGCAAATGGCTGGGCACAAAATACCTTCTAATTTGTGTGTATAGATTTGTGCAAATGAGTCTTATTACCTATTGGGTTGTGCACTGAGAAACTAAGAACTAAGATCAATGAGAAACAAAACACACACACACACACACACACAACACACAACACACACACACTACCGCTGTTTATGAGACTAAGTACTTGATGTTGAAGGGTGACCCTCTGATACCTTAAACCTTATAAGGTCATTAGTGAGTAGCAATGAGCGTCCATAATAAAAAAGGATCAAACTGACAGGAGCACCTGCCTTTGTCAATGTCTAATTGTGGGATCCTTCCCAGCTTGACTTGGGGTGACCAATGTCTTGGAATCCTATACTGCAGTTCCTTTGGGTGTGTCTGCAAATGAAATCATACAACTTAAAAAAAAATAAGTACCCTCCTTCTTATAAAGAGATCAAGTCGTAGGACAATGTAATGATTTGGTGAGGCATGGATATTGGCTCTTTTGTGGCTGAACCTCTAGTGAATTCTCTTTGGTCATTTTACTCACATTTATAATCTTTAAATCCATATACATTTCTCAACCTAGATAAAAGGCAAGCATGATAGCGTTCAGGGTGACTTTCTCTTTTGTAAAAATGTTTTATGTCTATGGGTGTTTTGCCCATGTTTGTGTGCCCTGTGTGTGTCTGGTGCCTCTGTGGGCCAGAAGAGGGCATCAGATCCTCTAGAACTAAACTTATGGATGTTTCTAAGCCAGCATGTTGGTGCTGAGAAAAATCAAGGTCCTCTGGAAGAGTAGCCAGTGCTGAACCATATCTCTGGGCCCCCAATTTCCCTTTTAAAAGAGAGCTATTGATTAGGCTGCTGAATTAGGAAAGCTACATTATAATTTACCACATGCAGTCTTGGATTAAGTACCTGTAATCTAAGGAGTACAGAACACAGAAAACAATAAAACCCAAATGAATGTAGAAACGTACGGCATCGCCCTTTTCTTTTCCTTAGCCCGTTTACACGACTGCAACTGAAAAGCATCATGATGGCAGGAGTTCCCAGGGATTAGTGGGGCAGAAACAGGAACAGACGACAAGCATGGAACAAAGGAGTCTTGAGGAAAAAGAATACTCGGTGTCAGTTAGAGAAAAATAGAGCTGGAGATTCTGAGCAGAAAAGGCAGGCACTGAGGCCCAGCATAGCCTGAACTTCCTCTAGCTTCCCACCTCTCACCTGGCAATCTATCTTTTAGGTTCTCTTTGGGATGTGTCTTCCCAAGTTCCCCTGGGCTACTACAAATTCACAAAGGCTTTCCAAGGAGCTAGCCATTTCACAGTGCCAGTTCCTTTGTTCCAGTGTTGAAGGCACACAGCTGGGAAAAAAAAACCCTCCTGTCCCATCTAGAAACCAGTAAATACATCATGTAAAATAATGCGTCAAAATTTAAACAAAATAAACAAAGAGAACCTACCATGGAGACCTAGGGTTACCTCTAGTCTGATATAAAAAGGTGTGTGGTGATCCCTTTGGGGGATCAGTTGTACTGGAGAGTTTTATGAATACTGTCATTTTGGCTCATGTCTATGAAGTCTCATGGCCTTCACCATCTTCATGATGTCACTAACCAAGGTGCACTATGTCATATGGCTGTCTCAATATTGATGGCATCACTAACCAAGATGGCAGCCCAGTCACATGAGTGCCTTCTCCATCTTGACAAGGTAGCCAGCCCAGATGATCACAAAACACATGGTTCCTTTTTGCTTACGGTGAACTCAGCCCTGTGATAAAATGAGCCCATTCCTATGAGGTCCCAAGTCCCTGTGGGATTCACGCATCTCATAGATTCAGTGTGGACAGTCACCCCTCTTCCCCCTTTATTTGAAAAGACAGGAGTTATGTTAGCTTATAGGCCCAAAGTAGCAAAGACACATGATGGAACTACGCAGTCTCCACATGAGAAAGATGAGTCCTTATGTCTTACCACACATGTACTGTAACTGTGGTTACAAGAGAGATGTCATCTGGAGCTTCATTTGACTTCCCAGCTCCTAGGCACTAGTCCTGGGAAAGGAATCCTCAGGCCATTTTGTCCCACTTGAGCATCTCCTAGGCTCTTACTTTTTCTTGCTGCCTGTTTATTAAACTTACTCATTCAAAACCAAAAGTCCTATGTAGTCATAAGGTTCCAAGGGGACAACAAAGTGTGTTCAAAGAACTGTAAAGCTAGAAATGTAAACCTAGTGGTCATCAAAAGTGGGGAGTTGACTTACATCCTGATCATACGTCATTTCACCACAGAGTACTTACAGCTGAAAGGAAAGTTGTGGGCATAGGTTACTGTGTAATTCAAATACTGATTTCTGTAATCCCCGTTATCTGGTTCCAAGTCTTGTTCTGAGAATCTCCTGTCCCAATGTTGTGTAAACTCTGCTCCTCAATGGTCCGCTGACAGCCAATCACTGAGAAGGCGAGAGAATAGGGTTGGACTTGCTGCCAGCCAGAGGGGGAGGAGTCAGAAGAGGGAGCCAGGGGATTCAGAATTGGGCAAGAGCTCCAGCAGTCACCAGGAAAGAGAGCTCAGCAGAAAAGCTTCAGAGTGTAAGTTTCCTGGGATGTATGCTGGAAGGAAACCAGATTAGCTTCGTGGGTTAGGATAGAGTAATAACTGCTCAGTTCTTGTGCTGTGAAGCTAATTATTTAAAATATATATATAGTCTTAATTATATGTATGATAGCCAGATTAAGAGAGAAACGGAGAAACAAACACAGTTATGTGAAAAATAACTGTAGCAGTACTGCTAGCATGGGTCATTCTGGCTCTGTACAGAAAAGCATCCCACTATTTTAATGGGTAGTTCAATCTCCAGGAATGAAGGCTACTCCAGCTCTCCCCTTCTCATCAGTAGTAGGTGCTTTGTAAATGAGGTGGGACACCAGAAACAGATTTTCAAAGGTAAAATCAGTGTCATATTCCTTAGCGGCATTAGCAAAAACTCGTTGATAAACCGTAGACTCAACAAGATGTGAGTGGACACAACCATGCATGGTATATAGCAAAATATGAGCTATGCATAATGTCAGATGGTGTGAAGATACATTAAAGAGGAAGAGCAAACAACAGGATGTTTTTTTTTAAAAATAATATTCATTCTTTAATCCAACATAGTAAAAAATTAGCATTTTAACACTAACTAGTCATCCTTCTAATTAACTAGTTAACTTCTAATTAACTTCTAATTAACTAATTAACTAGTCATCACTCCGGTGTAGGTCTAAAGTGATTCCCGCTGCTGCCTCCACACACCCTAAAACAGTACATTTCATTGTCTGCTCCCTTCATTACGCACTAGCTTCAGGCCCCAAAAAGTCTGTGTGAAGAAACTGTCAGAAGTATTCTTCTAATATTCATTATAAGATAAAATAGTTCCCTTTGAATGCTTCTATATTAAATGAGCCTTTTGACTTGACTAGATCTTCCAAAATAAAGAGCTAAAATATTTATTTTTTTGTCATTTGTTTTGTTTTGTTTTGTTTCTGAAATAGGGTCTTTCTATGTAGCCTTGGATGCTTTGGAATGCTCTATGAAGACCAGGTTGGCCTTGAACTCAGAGATCCACCTGCCTCTACCTATAGAGTGCTAGGATCAAAGGTGTATATCACCATGCTCAGCTTTTTTTTTCTTAAATCAAATTTAATGAACAACTAAAGAATAAAACAAACTATAAAGCACTTTTTATAAGTTTGAGTTCAATATTTAGCAACAGAGAGAGAGAATGAGAGAGAAAGATTGATGCCTGCTTATGTTTCTTCATATTTGTGTATTTATGAACGGACATCATTTACCCTGGATATGCTGGTTTCCCCACTAAAAGTCTTAACTACCCTCCTTATCCCATTAATGCCCCAGAAATGGCCTGGTTCTTTTATTCGTCATCCAGGGATTCCAAGAATTGGTCTCTGCTCCACTCCTGGATTCTGTTTTAGTGTCAGACTTGTTCGCCTACTCTAGACAATACGTAAAGGAAAGTTGAACAGACAATACAAAGGCATGTGTTGTTCTTGGAGTCGCTGCAGAAAGTCACAGAAGAGACTTGTCCCCACTCAAGACATCTTTCTTGGCCTCTGAGGTCCAGCTCCATCTTCCAAACAGACACTTTTTCCTAAATATCAAATGGATTAAGACCTCAGTTAAACAAGAACATGTTTTAGTTTTCTGGAGCTCAACTTAATTTCTACTTTTGGAAATTGGAAAAGTCATATCACATATTCTTTAAGGACAATGTTAGTGATCAAAAGACTGAACTTTACCCTTTAGGGCTGCATACTTTGCTTAACAGAGATATTTGCTTAACAAATCTCTTTCTCTGAAGACACTGCACTGACTATCAGAATTTCTCAGGGGCTGGTTCAGGTTCCTTATGCCCTGATTTCTGTCTGGGAGTCTTGCTGACTCCTCAAGGCCCAGCTCCTCTTCTTTCTTCTTTTACATTTTTAAAAAAATGTTTATTATATTTAATCAATTTTCCATGTACTACTGTGGGCATGTAGAGGACAATTATTGGAAGTTCTCTGTCTTTTTGTCTGTCTCTCTCTCCCATCTCTCTTTCTCTCTCTCTTTCTCTCTCAAGACAGGGTAGTCTCATGTAGCTCTGGCTGTCCTAGAATTCACTGTGTAGATCAGGCAGTTTGGCCTCCAGATCAGCCGGCCCCTCAGTGCCCTGGGATTAAAGGCATGTGACAACTACACTCAGTAGTTCGCTGGTCTGCTCCTTTTCATATGTGGGTCTTGGGACTCAAATTTAGTAACTACCCATTGAATCATCTTGCCAGCCCCTGACCACCTTCCATCGCTCCACTTCTCCAGAAGAATCTTTCTCATTTCCTAGCTATCTCATTGCCTATGCCTTTCCGAAACTCAATTGAAGCCTTTGGGAAATCAAATCCAGTAAGATTCAAGAGCCAATACTTTTTAGTTTATTGTATGTTTTTCCAAGAAAACCCAGGATACCCCAGCTGATTGAAAAAAAAAAAAAGAATAATATAAAAGTATATATTGGTATATATATGACAGTCTGTACTTTGAACTCATGGCTACAGGCATTGTCATGTAAGTCGGTGGGTTGAACCCTGAGAAGTGGGGATAAACTTTGAGTCTGGTATCAGAGTATGTCAACTGCTCTGCTCGTGCTTTACAGTTCCCTGCCGTTGTTGAATAAAGCCCAAAAATTAGAAAAGAAATATTTTAATACTCTAAGGGACCAACTGAGGAAATCCCAATCAGAGCCTTTTCCCAAATTCAGCTCTATAATCTTTCCTCACTGTAGAGTTTGTTTGTTGTTTGTTTTGAGACAGAGATTCAACTATCCCAGGCCCAGGAACATGTCCTTGAACTTCTGATCCTCCTGGCTTTACCTCTGCAGTGCTGGGATTATAGGTGTATGCTACTTCCTGCTTGTAGTTTGCCAATGCTGGGGATAAAACCCAGGACTTCAGGTATTCTAGGAAAACACTCTCCTGACTGTTACATCGCCAACCCCCATATCACATTTTTAATGTTTTTCTGTTACCCAAAAAAATCTTACATGACTCCACGTCCCCAGTCTTTTCCTATTTTACTCTCTCCTCAAATGACAGCCAGGGTAGTCTAAAACCCAAGTGTAGATTTCCACACTGCTCAGCCTGTTTCCACTGCTATCTGTTTTCAAGATGCTGTCCACATTATAGTGCATATTTTAGTCACGTCCACCACCTGCTTCTGCTCACTGAACCTGGCTTTTTGGAATTGATCTCAGTACATCTTAGGGACCCTCCTCTCCTGTCTGAGCACATGTTTTGTGATTAGCCTGCTTTAAGATTATCCATTTGGTTATGACAATGCACTGGCAGGCAGAACTCAAGTCTCAAGTCAGTCCTGGTCAAGATAATCTTCTGTCCACTCCCTTTTCTGGGCTCTTGTCCCTAGTGTTAGGATCACTGGCTATTTAAAATTCCACAACTAAATTGTGGTTCTCCTAAATAGGAATTGTTCTTGCCCAATGAACAGCCAGGATGAAGGGCTGTGTGAGGCACACGGTTATTCCAAAGAGCAGTGAGGAATGTCTACTGCTTTCTGTCATCGTTCAAGAAGATATTAATCTTGGGAGTGTCTTTAAGAATTGAAGCTGAGCCATGGAGAGGACTCGGTGGGTTAGGGCACTTGCCGCACAAGCCTGGTGATGGTGCCGCAGCCCCTAAAACCTGAAACCCACGTGGTAGAGGGAGAGAAGCAGCTCACCGAGGTCATCCCGACCTTGTCACATGTGCCGTGACGCACAAGCCCATGCACGCGTCATGCGGTAGCGGTGTAAAAACCTTTTCAAAGTTGAAACTGGACCGAGGATGTAACTAAGCAGTAGGGCACTTGCCTAGCACGTGTGAGGTCCTGAATCCAAGCTCCCATATCTCACATCTGCGCAGGTAGATAGACAGATAGATGGAGGGATGGAGGGATGGATGGATGGATGGATGGATGGATGGATGGATGGAGAGATAGACAGACAGACAGACAGACAGATAGATGATAGATAGATGGATGGATGGATAGATAGACAGATGGACAGATGGATGGACGGATGGAAGGATGGATGGATGGACAGATAAATAGATGGATGAATGGATGGATAGATAGATGTCAACCACCATAGATAGAGTCGGGCAGTGATTAGAGTGTAAAAAATAAGCACACTCTGCAGTCACTAGGGTTTAAATCTAGTTTTTGCTGAGTGGCTTCCGGCAACTTTGCTAACATATTTCTGCTCCATTATCTATATGAGCTTGACAGTAATTCCTATAGCATAGACCTTTTTTCAACAATGTATTTTTATTTTATCATTCAATTTAAGATTGATTACTTTTTCAGTTAGACTTTCTCCAAGGTATCCGTAAAATAAAAATTTTTTGAATGTGGTAGGTGTACCCAAAGAAGCTTGTATGCCTTGGTGTGTAGGGTGGCTAAGAAGTGCTAAGGAAGATATCCAGCTTACTCAGACACTTCCTATTGGTTTGAGAGCTGGAGTCAGCTTAGGTACCTGCTGTTTTCCCCTTTGGGTGCTTTGTTGTTTGGTCTACGGGCTCCATGCCCTGATGAGCCTGAAAGATGTGAATATAGTAAGGGTTGATTTGATGAGGTAGAAATAAAAAGTAGTAAAGATGAAATGTAAGCTTTGGTTTCCCTTCTTGGGCATTTGCTGTTCCTGTGGTCCATGGTGTAAGGACAGAAAAGACGGTTTCAGCATCCTGGCCATCTGCTCTGCCTTCCCACTTCCTGAGAAGCTGTCTTCTAAGGTCAAACTGCTGCTGTGCACTTAAGAGTCAGCACTTGCAGCCTGAAGCAGTGCTGTTTGACTGGTCAATCAGCCAAGTTGCAGGTGGACTTAGGCAACTGAAATTTGGCTTTGCCAACTTCCCACCACTCTAAAGGTCATTCTTCCTCTAAACTCAACTGAAAGCATACACACCAGAAACTAACAGAGTGAGAAGAGCAAGTCTCCACTAATGCCAAGTAAAGGGTAGCAAGAGGAGAGGCTGGTAGATAAGAAAGAAGAATTGGCCTGCTTTGATACTGGCAGAAACTGGTCAAGAGCTTCCCTTTCCTAGACTGAGGGATGACCTTTCAGGTCTGACAGGCAGAAACTTCACTAGTTAGTCGTGTACATTAAATTGACCAGAAGAAAGATGAGGCTAAGCCACTACCTCTTTGCGAAAAGACTGGGGCATCTTTATAAAGTGGTGAGAAGAGTAAAACACAAGGGAATGCTCAAAGATGACCTTGATCCTCAAGAATAGGCTGAATATCGATCAGATCACACCCAAACACTCCCAAGAAAGCCTTGAGGAACGAGCACTGAGAACCAAGAACTTCATGTCTCTAAAGGATTCAAGACAGGCAAGCACTTCTTAGAGCCCAAATGAAGGCTAGGATGTAAGGAAGGCTAAGATGTAGGGTCAAACTATCTCCTCCCAAAGATGCTTGTTATCTTCCTGCTATGGAAGGCTGTGCCTGTGTGGAGCTCACAGCTGTACAGTCAGGAGTGTGTGGAAAGGGCATCAAAGTTTCTAGTCTGCTTCAGTGGCGTTAGTCCCATGCAGCCTCATTCTCCGCCAGCCCTAGATGACACATTGGGAGTTTACCTTCTTAGAAGACTTAGGACACACAGAGGGAACACCTGCAGCTTTCACTTTTGGCTTGAGATGTGTTTGTTATAGAGTTAGGAAAGATGGAGGTTTTTCATTGAAATGTGACAGGGAGAGTGGGCTACTTCTTGTAAGTGTGATGTCTTCGGGAGCGCCCTGGCTCCCGATTCTTTGGGATTTTAGATTTTGTGCCAATACTGAATGAAGGTGCCTGTGGTCTGAAAGGATCTCGCCCCACAGAACCCTGCACATTTGGAGAGGGTATCCCAAAGCCAAGACTGCTACTTGCTTTAATTGCTCCAGGTACAGGGGTGCTCTGAGCAAAGGGGGCCATGGAGGGGGTCCCACACGTGGTCTTTCTTGCAGTTATGCTGGCCAAAGGTGTGATCTGGCCAGAAAGGCCCTGTGCACTCTGGTTCCAGCATTGTACCAAGGGAGCCAGGGTGCTTGGGGTCTCACTCTCTCTTGCTTCAGAAGGGCTTTGTGGGTCATCCACAATGACTTCAGGCTCCCCACAATCCATAGGGGTCACTAATCCTCCAAAAGCAAAAGGTCTAGGGGCTGTACTACCAAATACGGAGCTGAAGCCCCCGCTCTGGTGGCTCTGCCTGACAACCCCAAGCGTGGCTGAGCTAGTTTCACTGAGTGGAAAACCAGCTAGAGTGCTGCCGAGGACTGACTGGACGCTGGCGGGAGTGTGGATACTGGAAGCTGAAGACATCAACTCCCCAGAATCTGGCTGTGCAGTCTTGCTAAGGACAGGTTGAGCAGAAGGTGGCACCTGAGTTGGGGACACAACTGATTTCTCTGAAAGGAAAGAGGTACTGAAGCTTGGGGCAGGAGCTAGTTGGAGAGAACATTGCTTCAGCCCACCTGTGACCTCAAGTGAAGACTGGGAAGTACTTCTTTGGGATGACGGAGAAGGTGGCTTTGGGCTTGACCCCAAGGATGCTGTGAGTGCTGAAGTCACACTAGAGATGCTTGAGGTCATGGGAGGCTGGTTTGTGGACGACAAGCCCAAAGTTGCCAGAGGTCTGCTCACACCCTTCAGTTTGGCAGTGCTTCTGAGAGGGGATATCTGGATGGCACTCGTGAGAACCTGGCTAAAGATGGTGACTGTGTGTACAGTGGGAATTGAGGGGTGTAGGCAGGGAAAAATTAAATCTGTGGCTGGGGGAAAGCCCTGGGAAGCTCCCAGCAGGAAATTGTGGCAAGAAGGAACAGAGTAGGAATTGCCCATGGCGCTGGTCACTATGTTCAAATCCATACCAGGGTCTTTGGATGTGCTGGGTGTAATGGCAGATGTAAGTAAACAGGGGGCCGTGGTGGCTAGGCCGTGGAAAAGATGGGTGGACGCGGAGCTCAGTGAAGGAGAGGGCTGCCTAGCAGACACAGGAGCTGTTGTGGACATAGTAAGTGGTTCTATACTGCCAAAGATAGGCTTGAAGGTGGGCCCTAAGGTGCCTGGGGTCGTGGAGGGAGAAGAATCTGTGGATCCCTCCGCCATGACAGAAATCCTGGAGTATGAGGAGGCTGTCACTTCACTGCTCTGCAGGGTCCCCCAAACAGATCTGAAGGCTAAGTGAGCAGAAGGGTCCACAGGAAGCACAGATGCAGGAAGGTGGAAAATTGGGCTACTCACCACCCCAAGCAAAGTGCTCTGTGTGGTGGGTGCCGTGGGGATAATGACAGGTGAGTGTGGGAGCACAGCAGACCTGTGAGCCTGAGAGGTGGAAGATGGCCAGGTGGAATCAGTGACTGGTGTTGTGGGAGAACTTGGAGACGCCTGGATGGAAGCAGGTTCGAGTTTTGAGTCTGAAGAGATGCCTTGAAGGTGCTCTAACTCTGAGCACCCGTGTGGGACAGGCATGTTCTTTAAGCTTTCCAGCAGAGGGCTCATGTGGGTACTGAGTATGGTCTCAGAAGGCCAGCTGAGAGTCAACGGAGGCTGAATACCAGCCCTGGCCTCGGGAAGGGAGTCTGTGTCAGTCCCAGTTATAACTTCTGTGGTTTGGTTGCTCAGCCCAGCTTGCTCCTCTACAGTCGCGTCCTCTTCAGTAACAAAATAACCTTGCTGGCAAGGTGCCATCAGCAGGTCCCCAGCATCAGACTGCAGCAGAGAAATACTCCCATCCAGCTGCTCAGAGCCGCTCGATGTTTCTAAGGGGTGAGAATTAGGACTTTTCCCAGTCTTTTTCAGTGGCCATTCCGGAGTCTGGACTGATGTCTCAGAAAAATGTCTCTTCCAAGCCGCTGAGAGATCTCTGGAAGAGCTGTAAGAGCTGGTAATAGCATTTCTTTTAGTGCTGGGCGGGCCCCTTGTGTGTATGCTTGCCAAGAGGGCCATGGAGGAGCAACTGGACTTCTTGTATTTATGATCAGAACTCTGGGCATGAAGGCTCCTCTTCAGAGACCCAGGTCTGGCCACAAAGGAAACGGTGGACCCACTTTTCAACAGGGGCTTGAAGGCGGACCATGCAGTGATGGAATTCCTTCTACTGTCGGAGGCGTCAGGGAAGAGGGGCTCTTCCCACCTGGCTCTCCCCTTGCTGCACTCGAGGAGGGCCCTGAGCACCGGGTCCTTTCCACAGGGGCCGGCTGGCTCCTCTGAGCTGGGTCCGGCGGAGTTCACCACTCTTGAGGCTGAGAACAAGGGCCGTGGTCTCCGCTCAGGAGGCGAGATCTTGACCGTCACCGGACTCCAAGTGGCCCTCGGGTGACGGAGGGACCAAATATTACGCTTGAGGTAGCTCTCCCACCAGTCTGAAGGAAGAGAGCCCATGAGAGGGTTCCGCGGCCTCTTCATGGGGAAGCGCCTCCAGGCCTCGCTGACGAAGGCGGCGGCATTGGCGGGATCCCAGTTGGGCGGCCTCCGGGCCGGCCTGTGTCTCCGGGCGGGCTGGGCGCGGTGGACGTGCTGCACCCGGTGGACCTGGTAGAGGGGCCTAGCGGGCCTGCGGGTTGCCGGCTTCTCCCGCGCATCTGCGCGCCCCTGTGCCGGGGACCGCGGCGAAGACCCCACTTTGCCCAGGTAGCTGCCCATGCGGAGAGGCGCGGGCGGGCGGTGACTGCCAGCCCGGCTTCAGCTGCTGGTGTTTCGGGCGTCGGCGGAGGTGGCCGAATCCAAGCATCCGCCGCTCGAGTGACGGTTGGGCCGCGAGCGCAAGGAAAGCGCGAGGGCGACCAGGGGAGCTGGCCACACACGAGCCTCGGCAGCCGCGTCCGCCGGCTCCGGGATCTGCGGTCCGAGCGCCGCACTGACTTCCTCCAGTGCGACCCGGGCGGAGCTCAGGGGGGCTCGGCGTCCAGCATCCAGCCAGGACCGGCCGTCAGCGTGCCGGTTCTCCAAACTCTGAGCCGGGGGCGACCCTGAGCGATTGGAGTCCTACAGCATACCTGGGGAGGGTAGAGGCGGGTGGGCTCAAGAGTGTTCACGACGCGACGGCGTGGCGTGGACAGAACCGTGGGCAGGCTACAGGGCATTGTGAGCTGTCCACGGGAAAGGCGGCAGCACACCCTGATGACTGAGCTAACAGCAGTGGCTTCTGTCAGTGCCTCCTGGTGGCCAGCCCCAGCTTCGTACTTTCCCTGGGTAAGACCACAGTTTGTAAGCTCCTCGGACCCCTGGCAGGAAAGGGACTACCTAGAAGACACTTGGTGCTCCTCTTCATCATCAAACCTTAATTCTCTTGCAGAAACAGTGTGTTGAAGAGGCTGGTAGGAGTTAAAGGCGAAGCTAACTTCTCTAGAATAAAGATACAGAAAGTTTCACTCTGCACCCCTGTACGGCCAGGGGCATGGAATTAGCATCAAAGAACTCTGCCAGGCCACGTAGGAGATGGAATCTTACGTTGCACCAAAACAAAATAAGTAGACAAACAAACAACAACAACAAAACCCAGCTAGCCAAACAAAACTCCCACCAAACAGTATGACAAGATGGCCAAGCCTTAGGATCCATTTGGTGGAAGGAGAGCGCTGACTCCCACAAGTTGTCCTCCGACCTCCACATGCACGACATAGCATGCTCCTGCACAGAACCCCCCCCCCACACACACACAGTGCACACACAAAATGTAATTGTTTAATTTTAAACGTAATTTTTAAAATTTTAAAGTGGAGAGCATCTACACGTACGCAAGAGTGCACAAACATTCAGTCATACAGTGCACTACACACACATACATAGTTACTAGGCAATAATCAGAAACTATAGAAATTGTGAACATCCGTGTACCTAACAATAGAGCATCTCCAAACATTAAACAGTTGAAGATCACGCTGAGATGCCACTAGCCATGGAAAGCAGGGCAAGAATGAAGAGAGATGTGTTCAGCTATGAGGTGACCCCAAGAGGTGGTGGCACAGAGGAGCTGGGGGAGGAAGTGAACTGGAATTTGGGTGAGGATGATTGCATGGGACATAGGTTGTATTTACAATGGGTCCTGACAACAGACAACTATGAATTCACTAAAACTACACATGTAATTCTGTTTATATGAAACAGAGTAAGCGAATCCACAGAGAAGACTACTGGTTGCTTAAGGCTGGGGCAGAAGAATGACAAAGTCATGTCCACAGTCCGCTTTCAGAGACCTCCATTCAAGTAAAGCTGCATATTTTGCTTCACCACTGAAAAGAATTTCCGGCCAAGCCAGTGTAAAGCATAGTTAAGAGCTGAAAGGTCTTGGGTTTAGGATTCAAGGGGACCCTGAGGCAGATTGTTGGACCTAAGACAGTCAATGGAAGAACATGCTATGGACAGAGAATAGCATAGCAGGAGCTCTGAGGAGAAGCTATCTCATGGGCAGAGTCAGGGTCCCCTCTTATAAACAAAAGTCTAGGAATGTGACATTAGATCAGAATGCTGCTCATCCACAGATACCAACAGGCACCTCATCCACGGGAGCATCTCTGTGACTTCCAGGCCAGCCTGGTCTACAAAGTGGGTTTCAAGCCAGCCTGGTTTACATAGAGTGAGTTCCAAGCCATTATCTGTGAGACACTCTAGCTAAAAGACTTCCAGGTACCTGGAAGGGATGTTGAGGGCAACACATTCTTACTTCCTTTCCTTCCCTGTGTCCTGCTGAGGAATCTGAAAGCCTGGCTGCACATCCCCTTCCTCAAAGAGCTGTAAAACCCAACTGCAGGCTCTGACATGAGTGTCAGATTCTTTTCAGAGCCTTGCATGTTGTTTCTCTGTGATGCTCAGGCCCTAACTCTCCTCAGAACTACTACGCTGTGGTCTATCTATCCATGGCATTAGTAACTCTTGAATTTCTTACATCCAAAAATCCATCTCAGTGTCTCTTTGGAGCCCATGTACAAAACCTGTCAGGAGTGTATTGAAAGACATCTTTAGCACAGATTCTTAAACAAGGGGATTAAGACAATGAAAGATGCTGGGGGCTAGCTGGACAGCAGAGAGCCCTGAGCTCTGTAGGAATAAGGTAATTCTAATGCTGGTTTCTGTACCCCCTCAATATCTGGTTGCAATCATCGTTCTGAGACTCTCCTGTCTCAATGTTGTATAAACACTGCTCCCCAACTGTCCCCTGATATTCCAGCAAAGCAGCTTACAGTCAATTGCTGAGCAGGGGAGAGAACAGGGCTGGATTTCCTGCCAGCCAGGGGAGGAGGAGTTAGGTTCCACCACAGGAGAGGCCCAGATGACATCAGGAGAGGAGCTGCAGCAAGTGAAGCTACAGAGTGCAAGTATCTCTGGAAGGAAACCAGATTAGTTAAAAGGATTAAGAATAAATAGCTGCTCAGTTATTGTGTTGTGAAGCTATATATATATAAATTATTTGTGATAGCTGGGTTAAGAGAGAAACCGAGAAACAAACACAGTTTTGTAAAAACAACATTGATATTTTGGCGTAAATTGGGGCAGAATTTATGCAAGTCTAACCAGACTATAAACTTAAACAGAAAACAGTTTCTTAGTTCTGTTCATTAAGAGAAAAAGCACAATTTCTAAGACAGGAGTTCACAGCTTCTTGACTAGAATCCCTACCCCCTCAATCTACAGAGCAGCAAGGCCTCCAGCTGGCTGCAGAAAGAACGAAAACTGATACAAACTCCAGAGGCAGTTCTTTTAGGAAGCCCTTGCTAGGAAAAAAAGTGGTTCTAAAAGCAAGCTACTCAAAGCCAGACTTTCCTAGTCGAGGCAGGAAGCTAAATCCCTTTGAGAAGGGGTTCTTGCTGGCCTGACTCCTGCAGCAAATACTGTGAACCCAGTAACTTCCCAGAGTTGGAGAGAGGTCAGGATCCCTTGGGGGATGCAAAAGCCTCTCCGTGGAAGCAGGAGCCAATAACAGAGAAGCTTTGCATCTGAACTGGTAAGGTCTAAAAGGGAAGCTGGATCTAAGAAAGTAAAGTCCTTAGGGGAGAGGCTTTGAGATTATAAAAGCGTATTTTCTATGTTGAAAATGGAGGCAGACACAGTGGTTCTGGATTACATTTGAATATCTTCCTCTTAGCATACAAATAATTTTTTCAGTGTCTATTTCACTTTTGTATATCTGTTTTGGGAGACATCAGAATAAGACAAACTTGGAGAAGGAAAATACTGAGAATTAGATGCTAAATTAGAGGCCATAAAACAGAGGTTGGAGGAATCTTTGAAGCAAAATAGGGAAGCATCAGAGAAATCCAATCTGGAACTTACAAGAACACAAAAATAATAGTTCCAGATGAGAATAGTACACAAAGGCCTGAAGAAATTGCAGAATGGCAGCCCACTGAGATGCTGGGTAGAAAGGCTTAGGCTATAGGCCAGCATGGTCAGACTGGATATTTTGCATTATTGTTAAGGTTCATTTACCGGATAAAAGTCTATATGCTAAAGCAGAAATGCAGATTCTGTTTGGTGTTGCCTTGGAACAAGTTCATATAGTGGCTGGCGTGCTCCATTTTGCAGAGTTTGGAGATCTGAAATATATTCACCAGGTCATATTCAGAATTCCAATGGGCTTTTGCCTGTAGTTCTGAAGAGCATGATTCTAAGGTTACACATTTGTTAGAGATGGTAACTGTCTTGGAGATGCCTTTACAAATTGGAGCTGATGGTGCTTCAGCATGTATATCCATTGAAATACAACTTTTTTTTTTTGGCATTATGACATGAAACCTGTCACAGATATAACTTACAATCCTATAGGTTAAACAATTATGAAAAGATCTAATAATAATTTTTAAAGATGGTCTTAAAACAGACGGGAAATATATCTTCCCAAAATAGAATAAGTAGCACACCTGCAAGGATATACTGGATTTTAGAAAGGACTGCTGAATTAGATCAGCATATAAAACTGCCAATTCCAAAATGGAAGACAGAGCTGGGCTCCGTGGTGCACGCCTGTAATCCCAGCACTAGGGTGGAGCAGTGGCAGGTGGATCTCTGTGAGTTTGAGACCCGCTAGCTCTCCAACATCCAGGACAGCCAAGGCTACACAGAGAAGCCCTGTCTGAAACAAAAACCAAAACCAAACAACTAAACAAGCAAAAAACCAAAATGGAAGACAGGAAATGCATTTTGTTGGGGAGCAGAATATAGCTTTTCCTTTCCTGTTGAGGCAAGAGCATATTCTAAAGGAAAAGCTATGTATTCTGATGGAAATCAGATTTGACAGGGGGAGACCTCCTGAAGATCTTGGCTGCAGACAGAGGAAAGAAATCAAGAAGGCAAAACAGGACAGGTAACATAATTTGCTGATCCCTCCACACAGGAACAGCTTTGAGATTTGACTGAGATATAAAAATGTCTCCTGCCAGGACTTCAGCTATACATGGCCAATAAATCTTTGGCTACAAAATCCTCAGGACTTATCATGCCATTCTTCTAAATGGCATAGATAAAAAATTATTTTAAAGTTTGGTTATACAGTCCAAACTAACATATGTAGAAAAACAAATGGCTTACCTGCTCAAACAGAAAGCAGAGAATCTTTAACTGAATTGTGCTTAGTGCATGGATGATGCATATATTAATACAAAAAAATGAATAATACCCTTGAAAAAAAATTGCATATTTTGCAGAGCAAGAGGACCAGACACAGCGAGGCATGTTAGCACATACCTGTAAATCCCAGTACTAAGGGGAGGCAGAGGCAGGTGAATCTCTGTGAGTTCAGGCCAGCCTGGTCTACAAAGCAAGTCCAGGACAGCCAAGGCTACATGAAGAAACCCTGTCTTGAAAAACAAAACCAAAAACAACAACAACAAAAGAGGACCAGACACCAAAAAAGACAAGACCAGTAGCCCAGGTGATCCTACTTCACAAATAGCCTCAATAACTGTTTCCTTGAAAACCTGCACCTGGAACAATTTCAGAAGTGCTAGTTAGATCACCCAGCATCACAGACTGTTCCCATCAGACTTTAGTTACACTCTGAGCTTTCTCAGTATGCAGAGACTGGTCAGCAAGAGTTACAGCTAGCTTCCTTAAGAGATGGACAATAAGTAAAAGGGTAGATTATTGGATCCACTTTGAGAACAAAGAGTATCGATAAGCCAAAAATCTTACATTGGTATAAATGTTTGTATTGTATTTTGTTACAACATGCTAAGGTATTGTACCTATGTAATTCTTAAAACTGCAATGTTAAGTTCCAGTTCTTTTGACAGCTGCTATTACCAACTGTTTAGGATAAGTAAGAAATGCATGCTAAAGGTCACACAAACTTATGGTCATGTTAGATACTAGTTTAGCTAATTACAAAATTATGTTTCCTAGATAGACAGATAAAAATAGTTAAAAACAAACAATTCAGATGAGATAGACGGGCTTCAAAAACCTCATAGATCTAGAGAAGATAGCGTTGAAAGATTTTACTAACTTAAGGTTCTTTTGAGGATGAGACAGCCCTGCTCCCGGCAGCACCCCTGCTCTACTTCAAAGGCTTCATATGTGACAAGCTGGCCACGGGGAGAGAAAATGACCTTGTGTCAATCACAGACAGAATACTGTCCAAAACTGGTCTACGTGCAAGGACAAGGGAAGTCTTTTATGATTTCTGCTTCACAGAAAAGTCTGACAAATATTCTGAGCCAGAAGGCTGAACATGATGCTCCCGTGTCATAGAGAACTCTGGGGACTCTCCAGGCAGCCAAATAGTCTACACTTTAAGAAGCTGTTTGTCTGCGCTTCCTACATACTTAGGTAATATTTATTCCTTCTCAAGTTTCTGATGGGGCTGAAGAGCAGGTAGTTATGGTCTCACAGTTAAACTTAAATTGATTAAGGTGACAGAAATTGCTAGATAGTAGAATATTTTATCCAAGGGTGCCAAATATATAAATGTAAATCTTACCTAATAGTTTTCATAATTGTTATTATTACATATAGTTTGTTATCGTAAGAGAAAGAGGGGGACATGCAGACATAAGGTTATTGTGTAATTCAGAAGCTGATTTCTGTATCCCCCATAGCGGGTTGCAATCCTTGTTCTGAGAATTTCCTGTCTTAATGTTGTGTAAACACTGCTCCCCAGTTGTCCCCTCCAATAAAGCAGCTTACACCAATCGCTGAGCAGGAGAGAGAATATGCTGGACCTATCCTGCCAGCCTAGGGAGGTGGAGTTAGAGGAGGAAGTAAGGGATTCAGCCTTGAGAGATGTGCAGATGACATCAGGAGATGAGCTGGAGCAAATGAAGCTACAAAGTGCAAGTATCTCTGGGATGTATGCTGAGAGGAAACCAGATTAGCTTAGAGGGTTAAGAAGAAAGTAATAACTGCTTAGTTATTGTGTTATCATTAAACAAATATAAACATACATATATATATAAACAAATATAAAAAGCTTATTATGAAACACATATAAACTAGGGTCAGTTATTTGTGTGATAGCCAGATTAAGAGAGAAACTGAGGAAACAAACACAGTTTTATGAAAAAATAACATTAAGGGGCTGAAGAAGTGGCTCAGAGGTTAAGAGCACTGACTGTTCTTCCAGGGGTCCTGAGTTCAATTCCCAGCAACCATATGGTGGCTCACAACCATCTATACTGTGATCTGGTGCTCTCTTCTGGAGTGCAGGTAGAAGAACAGTGTATACGTAATAAATAAGTCTTAAAAAAATAACTTTAGCACCTCTCAGAGTTGCACCTTGTTCATTGTCTTTATGAACAACCATATATATGTTTAGGTGAGATAAAAAGTTTTCTTTAAATACTAAGGAATTTAAATGAAATCATGAAGTGGTTCCTGGGTGGCAACTAACAGGATAAAGAACAAACAGTAAACTACAGGAATCCAGGTTATTGCCTCTGTGAACTCAGTGGTTTTATTTGTGAAATTTCCACAAAATGTCAGAGAGGAGCTCCTACCCAAGTCATATATATTCAGGTCTTATCTCTGGTTTAACGGTATGTAAAGTTTTGTTTTGATTTGATTTGTTTTTGTTTGTTTGTTTGTTTTTGAGACTGAGGCAGATTGTCACTATGCAGCCACGGCTGGCCTGGAAGTTACTGCGGAGACCAATCTGGCCTCAAGTCTGAGATCCACCTGCCTCTGCCTCCCAATAGCTAAGGCAAATGGCATATGCCATGCAGTATGTCTGGCTTTTCCAAACTTTTATTTGACAATATTTCTGTATAATAATATATCACCAGGCAGTACTGGTTCACACCCATAATCCCAGCACTTGGGAGGCAGATCTCTGAGTTTGAGGCCAGCCTGGTTTATCGAGTTAGTTCCAGGACAGATAGGGCTACATAGAGAAACCTGTTTTGGAAAAAATTAATTAATTAATTAAAAAAAAGAAAAAGAAAGAAAGAAGCCAGGCATGGTAGCACATACCTGTAATCCCAGCACTCAGGGAGGCAGAGGCAGGCAGGCCTGGTCTACAAAGCAAGTCCAGGACAGCCAAGGCCACACAGAGAAACCCTGTCTTGGAGGAGAAAAAGAGAAAGAAAGAAAGAAAGAAAGAAAGAAAGAAAGAAAGAAAGAAAGAAAGAAAGAAAGAAAGAAAGAAAGAAAGAGAGAGAGAGAGAGAGAGAGAAAGAAAAGAAAAGAAAAGAAAAGAAAAGAAAAGAAAAGAAAAGAAAAGAAAAGAAAAGAAAAGAAAAGAAAAGAAATGGAAGAAAAAAGTAATTTTGTCTTTGTGTTGGCAACCTTCACAGCAAGTGTTAACTGCTGATTCTCAGCTGGCAGAGGCTGAGACTCCAGAGAGTTGCACTTTTTCTGCCCCACCCTCACGATTTTTCCTTAATTTATTAGAAAGATTGGCTTTCCCACATGATGTAGGAAAACACATAAGGTTAGAAACAGCAGCATGTAGCATGGTCACTGCATGTGTTTCAGAGGCTGACTTCCAGACCTGGCCCCTGACCTCTAGTGTCCCACATCTCTTTCACATGCGAAACACACCATCTTTCAGGAGGACTAAAGGTTTCAAAATGACCTTTTAAGTCACATTCTAGGATACATGGGACACTTAATCCACAGTTCCTTAAATATTCATTGTCAGGTACAGAATTTGAAAACTTAACTCAGAAGGAATAAAAATCCAGTTCGTCTGGGTGTGAGTTTGAACCTCTGAATGCCAAAGTCGGTTTGGAGCTCTACCAAGGAAACCACAGGCTTCCTGTGACACCCAGAAATATGTGCAGCAAAATCTATGACTGCTTGTTACTGAAAATGCATTCTTGGACTCAGGAAATATAGCTAAGGATATATTCTTCATTCCACAGGATTTGGTATTTATACAGGAAATATAGCTAAGGATATATTCTTCATTCCACAGGATTTGGATATATACTTCATTCCACAGGATTTGGTATTTATTTTGTTTACTGGGAGCCCAAGAGAAACCATGTTTACAAGGACTGTAAATGTCATCGCTGATATGTGCCTGTCCACTGAGCACCCAAAAGACATTTCTGGAGTCAACAAAAAACAATGAGAAATGGAAAGCAACTAGTTGAGAACAATAAAGCTGTTCCTTGTTTGTTAGTTTTCAGATACAAATTTAAGAAAAAGCAAGCCATTAATAAGAGAGGTGTAAAAAAAATACATGGAATGCGCTATCTCCTTCTGGGTGAACATTAGTTGAGTGATATTTCTGGACACCAGACAGGAAATAATCTACATACACAGTATTAGGGAACAGATCTGAGGGCTTCTGAAGGCGTCCTCTGGGAGAACTCTGCTAAGAGGCTGTGAGGAAAGACACTATATAAAACTGACCGGTTTAAATAAGTCTGATCTACCGTTGTCTCCGGGAGCAGTTGCAGTGTGCAAAAAGCAGTTAGCAGAGGATGGTTTCGATCCATCGACCTCTGGGTTATGGGCCCAGCACGCTTCCGCTGCGCCACTCTGCTCACATGGGTAACTGGCTCCTTTTTCAGTCCCTAACGATGAAGTTCGGTTTTCTAGGATTCTCTTTGGTTCGTTTTTGTGTGTGATGTTTCCTTCCCACTCTATGCACCACGCGGAGCAGAGGTGCCACGCGGCCTCCTCGCTGGTGTCTGCGCAAGTCTTACAGGAGATTTTTTTTCCCCCCAATTTGGTTTCAAGAGCACAGGATTGGCCCCCAAGTGGATTCGCGATTCAAATGGACACGTGACCAGGGCAGTCTCCCCCGAACTCCGTGTGGGGTGGTTCCGGTAAGGGCCTCCGACAGGGCTGTGGAGAACAACGGTGAAAACACCGCGCGGCTCCCCCTGTGGGCGACGAGCGCCCCCTGGCGGAAGGAGGTAGCCGACTCCGGAGTCGTTCTGAATCCAGAGACAGCAAGGCTCGGGTACTACCTCTGCCTTCCATCCTCTGAGGTCTGACGTCTCAAGAGAACGCTTCAAATTTAGTTACTCAAAGGCAAATCTCGGGGCTGCAGAAATGGCTCAGTGCTTTTAAAGCACCGATTGCTCGGTAGAGGTCATTAGGGCTGGCGTACAAGCATTCATAATGGATCTAGCGGCCTCTTCAGGTGCGCAGGCGTACATGCAGACAAAGTCCACACATAACTAAATGAACCTATTTTCAAACTTTTCTGATTGCAACATTAAATCATAATAATGATTTATCCACATCTATATTTATGAGAAACAGATGCCAAGCCCACTAAGTAATATTTCCTTTTAAAGATTTATTTATGAGTATGATTGTTGCCCTGCACGTATGTCTGTGAATCAGAGGTGTGCTTGGTGCCGGTGCAGGTCAGAAGAGGGCTTCTGATCTCCTGAAACTGGAGCTACAGGAAGTTGTGAGCCCACGTGGGTGGTGGTGCCCAAAAGGTGATGTAGCCAATGAGCCATCTCTCCAGCCCTAAAGCAGTATTTTACTTATGGAGTTTACACTCTTTCCCCACTGCTATTCTTTGTTTTTGCTTGGTTTGTTTGTTGTTACTGTTTGAGACATGGTTTCTCTGCTCAGCCTTGGCTGTCCTGGAACTCACTCGTAGCCTAGGCTTGCCTGGAACTCTGCGGTCTGTCTGCCTCTGCCTCCTGAGTGCTGGGACTGAAGGCGTGGGCTTCAGGCGGGCATCCTGTTACTATTATATTCTGTTTCCTTCATTAACATGTCAGTCACGAAGGCTGGAGCGGTAGCTCCACAGTGAAGACACTTGCTGCTCTTGCAAAAAGAGCAAAAAACCCTGGTTGGGTTCCCAGCACCCATAACCCCAGGCTCACAACCACCTTGCAACTCCATCTTCAGGGAATAATAAACAATATTTTGGATTCCAAGGACACCGGCACATGTGTAGACACATCACATCACATAATTTAGACTTTTCAAAATTTGAAATAAAATACGATCTCACCAGGTAATTTTACTCTTGTCCAATATCATTTTAACAAACAACAAACAAGGGGCTGAAGAGATGGCTCAGCAGTTAAGAGCACTTGTTGCTCTTGCAGAAGGTCCTGGAAGCTTGGTTCCTCTACCCCACATGGTAATCCACAACCAACCTGCTCCAGGGGATTTAACACGCTCCTCTGACCTCTGCGGGCACCAGGCACACACGTGGTATACATACAAACATGTGGACAAAGACCTGTACATATAAAATAAATTAATATAAAAATTAAAAAAAAACAAAGTTTACCCTTGATCCTTGATTTGACTGAACATATTCATTCTAGGAGGTTGTTTTTGGTTTTTGGTTTTTTTTTTTTTTCTTCTTAGAATTGTTCATAGAGACTTTATTATCTGCAAGTTATAATCATTGGTAGGTAGGGAAAATACATATTTAAACAACAACAAACAGCCCGTAGCCTTCTCTTCTGTCAGCCTCACTGTTAACACTCAGTTGCCCCAAACTGCAATGGTGACTAGCAACGAGGCACACAATTTCCAGTAGGTGTGGATTCGTCTCACCGCAGGGCTTGTTAATAAATAACCTCCTGATGTTACAATAGGACAGACCACAATTTGGTGGAAAACTCCCCATCTGCCAAAGATCTCAGCTGTGAGAGGGAAGGACAGAAAAACTAAGTCTTGTGTTCCAACATAGTGAATATTTAAATGTTTTTTTTAAACTATCTACCCTAAAAGCTCTTCTGTGGCCTGTAAGCTTTCCAGCTGTGTGTTCATCAGGAAGGGTACATAATTTAAAAACTGTTCATATCTATCTGCTTGGAATAGATTAAAAGCTCACCAAGCCACTGGTTAGCTTAGTAAGGGGAGAGTTACCAGTGACTCCCTCAAGTAAGGCAAAGTACCAGCGCCTGAACAGGGACTTGAACCCTGAACCCTCAGATTAAAAGTCTGATGCTCTACCGATTGAGCTATCCAGGCCCTCGGGAGACAAGTCTGTTTACATATAGGAACAGAATCAATAACTACTATTTTCACTGGCAGCATAGACTAATTCTTGCACTGGAAAGGCATTGGAGTCGGTCTGTAACTGTGAGGGCTGGTTCACAGCATTTGTTCATGGGTTCGATAGGTATGAATGTGAGCAGGAACGTGAGTGACATGAAAAACTAACCCTTTAAGCTGTAAACAGTTTGTGGAAGAAGGAAAGAAACAGAAGAAAACAATGCTATTAGACTGCTTCCGATAAATATTTGTAGTTAAATCTGCCACCGTCAACCCAATTACTGGACACCAAGTAACAAACAAAAAACACAAAGAAAAGTAACCAAACAATGGAGAACTATGGTGCCTGAGGAGCTTGATAAAACTTCTCTTGGAAAAGAATGCTTTACGGCAGTGTGCTTGGCTCTACCTTGCCCTCCCCACTGCTCTGGGTGCTCCTTTCCTTCTAAATGAACTTGGATTCATTTGGCATGTCCACTGGGCATCTATCATCTTTTCTCATGAAGGTGAATTCTGAAGGATCTAGTGACTCTGTCACAGGAATCATATAAGCGATTTCCAACATCCGTTCAAAGGAGCGAAGAGCAGCTATGGCTGTAACACAGTGCTAGCCTAGAGCATGAGGCTCTGTGGTCAGTCCCCCAATGCATATAACTAGAGAAGAGTTAAAAGAAAAAGTACACACACACACTTTTTTTTAGTTGTGAAAGATTGTTAACTGACTCTTCATCCACTTGTATTCAAAGTGCTAGTCTCTGATTCCAAAAGAACTTTATACGAAACAAAAACAAAGTTTACCCTTGATCCTTGATTTGACTGAACATATTCATTCTAGGAGGTTGTTTTTGGTTTTTGGTTTTTTTTTTTTTTTCTTCTTAGAATTGTTCATAGAGACTTTATTATCTGCAAGTTATAATCATTGGTAGGTAGGGAAAATACATATTTAAACAACAACAAACAGCCCGTAGCCTTCTCTTCTGTCAGCCTCACTGTTAACACTCAGTTGCCCCAAACTGCAATGGTGACGAGTAAAATGTCACTATTTTTTTTTCTTGATCTTCCCTCCACATAAAATGCACAGTCAGTTCTCACATCCACAGACAGATCCAGCAACCACAGAGCCAAACAACCACGGATTGAAACATTTCTGAAAGATGAGTGTGCTGAACATATAAACTGTTTGTTCATTAATTCCTGACAGTGAAGTATCCAACTACTTACAAAGCACTTATATAGGATGAAAATACAAGATGTATAGGAAACTGCATGAATTCATCCCGGGAGACATGAAAACAATGTCTATCCACTCCTCATGAGGCCCTAACCACAAAGCAGGGTACAGTTCCACTGTCTGGAAAACAGTGAGTTTATTGGGCTTACAGAGTATGGGTGAGGGGTGCCAACATGGGCGCCAAAGCAGGTGCACTGGAAAGTTTCCACCCAGCACGGGTGATGGCTCCCCTAAGCTGCATAGATGGAGCCCTTTCCTGACAGTTCACCTTCCCCAGGTTATATACTCTAACCATTCCCCAAGACCCTTAACGCAACAGGCAATTTGGATGGAAATGCACAGAAATGGCTGGGAGGAGTGTCTGGGAGGAAACTCAAGGAAAGGCCTAGTGATACTCTTTATCTCCTTCTTTGAGGAACTCTTGACAACCTAAAGCCCAATCATGATGGACTCTTGAAAGCAGTCACAACTGATGTGATGAAAATATGGGCTGTACTGCTTAAATGAAAGTGTTCTACAACAGACCCACACACAAAGGCTACAATGTTTTATGAAAGAGATTTGAGTAACCACAAATATGCTGTATTTCTGTGTTATACAAGTAATTCTTCTAGCACAGGAAAAAACGATCCTGCAGATAAAGTTCTTGTTGTGTAACCCTCAGAGACCGAATCTGGTCCCCAGAATCTGCATAAAGCTTAAAAGAGAGAGGCCAGGCATGGTGGTGCACACCTTTAATCCCAGCGCTCAGAAGGCAGAGGCAGGCAGATCTCCATGAATCTGAGGCCAATCTGGTCCACAAAGTGAGTTCCAGGACAGCCAGGGCTGTTATACAGAGAAACCCTGTCAAAACAAAACAACAACAACAAAAAAGACTGAAGTAGAGAAACAACACCACGAAGTTCTTCAAAGTTGTTCATTTAGTTCATTTACAGACATTTGTCTACACACACATCATGCATACACACACTAATAAATGAATATTTTAAAATATGTACAATGTGAAATACATTCCAGATTTTGAAGTATTTAAATAAAAAATAGAAAGTATCTAATTTATAAATACTGATTATACATAGAAATATTTTGAATGTGTGGGACTGAATAAATAATATTAATTATTAATGAATTCCCTCTGTTTTCATTAAGTTTTAATTTTTATAACCTGTTTACTAGAAAACTCAAAGTCACAGAGGCAATCTGCTTTATATTTCTATATCTCAGGAATGATGTTAAAAAAAAAACTTGTTGAAGGCTACAGAGCTGGTTTGTATATATAGGCTACTGATTTTTTTTTTAAGATTTACTTAATTTATGTAGATGAGTGCTCTATCTGCATGTGCACGTGCCTGTCACTTTTTTTTTTTTTTTTTTTAGTTAATTTTGTATCCAGCCACTTTGCTGAAAGTGTTTATCAGCTGTAGGAGTCCCCTGGTAGAACTTTTGGAGTTGCCTATGTGTACTAATATATCTGCCAATAGCGATACTTTGACTTCTTCCTTTCCAATTTGTATCCCCTTGATCTCCTTTAGCTGTCTTACTGCTCTAGCTAGAACTTCAAATACTATATTGAAGATACACAGAGATCGGGCAGCTTTGCCTTGTGCCTGATTTCAGTGGGATTGCTTTAAGTTTCTTTACATTTAATTTGATATTGGTTATCATCTTGCTGTGTACTATCTTTATTAGTACACAGGTACTTTTTAGGTATGTGCTTTGCATCCATGATCTCTCCCAGACTTTTATCATGAAGGGGTGTTGGATTTTGACAAAGGCTTTTTGAGCATCTAATAAGGTGATCATGTGGGTTTTTCTTTCCGTTTGTTATATGGTGGATTACATTGATGAATTTTTGCATGTTGAACCATCCCTGCATCTGTAGGAGGGAGCCTACTTGATTATGGTGGATGATGTTTTTGAAGTTTTCTTGAGCATTTTTTGCATCTATTTTAAGAAAGAAAATTGGTCTGAAATTTTCTTTGTTGAGTCCTTGTGTGGTTTAGTTATCAGGGTGACTGTGGCCTCATAAAATGAATCTGGCAATGTTTCTTCTGTTTCTTTTCTGTGGAATAATTTGAGGAGTATTGGCCATGCTGATTAGAGCAGCCAAAGGTTTTTTTTTTAATTTTTTATTAATAGTCTTCAATACTTTGATAGCTGAACGTTGGTGGTCCCACTGAGGATGAGGAAGTGGCCAGATTTGGTGGCTAGCTTTAGGAATGTAATCTAATGGCTTTACCATGGCAGAAGGAATGAAGGAGAAAGGCAAGCCTGCTAGAGCCATGTTTGCCATGCTGGAGCTGGCTAGAGTCCATGCTGCCTCCTGCCTGAGGCTGGTCTTATATTCCTTTCAGGCTTTCTTTTTGGTTTGTTTATTGGAGACGAGGTTTCTGTGTAGCCCTGGCTGTCCTGGAACTCACTCTGTAGACCAGGCTGTCCTCAAACTCAGAGATCCAACTGCCTCTGCCTCCTGAGTGCTGAGGGGATTAAAGTGTCCATCAGCCTGCGCCTGGCTTCCTTTTGGATTTTAACCTCCCCTCTTCCAATGACTTATTTTATTGCTTAAGTGAGTGTAGATAAATATTTACTATGAAGGGGAAAACAACACAAGCATCTTCAGGGGCTGGAGAGATGGCTCAAAGGTTAAGAGCATTTATTGCCTGACAGGGGACCTGAGTTCAGGTCTAGCACCCACACAGTGGTTCACAACACTCTGTAACTCCAGTTTCAGGGGATCTGACACCCTCCTTAAACTTCTGTGTGTATCAGGCAGGCACCAGGTACACAGGTATGTACACTATGTATGCATACATACATGTACAATACTCATACACACAAAATAAATCTTTTGAGCTGGGTATGCTAGTACACATACTTAATCCTAGCACTCAAGAGACAGAAGCAGGCATGGATCCCTGAGTTTGAGGCCAGCCTGGTCTATGAAGCAAATTCCAGGACAGCAAGGGCTACACAGAGAGATCCTGTCTCAAATAACAAAACACAAAACAAAACGAATTTTTTTGTTTGGTTGTTTTTTGTTTTTTTGTTTTGAGACAGGGTCTCACTCTGTAACCCTGAGGAGCCTGGAACTCTCTATGCAGACCAGGCTGGCCTTGAACTCACACAGATCTTCCTGAGCACTAGGATTAAAGGTAGGTGTCACCTTGCCCTTCAAAAAATAAAATGCATCTGAATGCACATGCTACCTTTATCACCATGCTAATTTCCTCTAACATGACCACATTTTGATCCCTTTAGACTATTTTCTCTATTTTTTTTTGTCATGCCATCTTTCCTCCGAAGACTTAACCTGTCTCCCTAAAACCCCACTATAGATTCTCTTAAATGAAAACAAAACTGCAGAGCCCCTCTATCATTCGGTGTGGTGGAATGAAATGTCCCCCACAGCCTTGGGCATTTGAATACTTTCTTCCCTGTTGGTGGGACCGTGTGGATAGTTTGAAAGGTCTGGCCTTGTTGGAGGACAGATGTCACTGCAGGTGGGCTTTGAGGTTTCAAAAGCCACCTGACATTTCTCAGTTCACTCTCTCTGCTCCCTGCTGCCCCAGGAGCTTTCCATGCCATAAGGGACTCACTCCCTAGAACCATAAGGCCAAATAATCTTTTCTTTTATAATTTCCCTTGGTCATGGTGTTTTATCACTTGTAAAAGAGTGAGTAATATAGGTAGGGAAAAAAATAAATTCAATCCTGACAACATAAGGGTCCTATAAAGCACATTTAAGACACAGTGAAAAGCCCCCATCCTTGTGTTCCATTTGTCTAGAAGCCCCCAGTAACCACCATTTTTGGTTGGAGTTTTTTTCCAGAGTTTCGCTGTAGATAGAAACACACATACTCAGTTTTGACACATAGACTGTTACAACCAAAAGTTCTGATCCCCACATAGAGCTGACTCTTACCACTGCTTCCCAGTGGTCTCCACCTGGCCCCATAACCAACATGCTCATCTTTAACCTACCGGCTCCAGTGCTACATAGTTACCATCTAGGGAGCTTTGTCAGCTTCCTTTTCTCTACAATTAAAGAATTAGAAGGGGGGGGGGAATCTCTAGCCCGACAAGCAGCATTGGGGTAGATCCCAGACACCACAGACAGAATCAACTGGTAAATAAAGGCTTTTGTTTGGGGTGAGGAAACATGTGACACAAGCTCACACAAAGATCCTCTCTGCAAAGCAAAGGGATGACTCAAGAAGTGGAATTCTGGTCTCTCCTTGAAGGTTGGGGTTTTTTAATGGTTAAACCCTTACCTTTTCAGGCTAAGGCGTAGTAATAGCTTTTTTTAAATTGCTAGGTATTTATTTATGCTTCATATCCATTGAACATGTTTTTTCCAATTAAACTGCTTGGGTTTGCTATCAGTTCCTCCCTGGGACTCTGCCTAGAGGAGTGAATGAGAGACTAAACATGAACAGCCCTGAAAACATCATGTTCTACCAACATCAATTGACACTTGGGTTCCTGATTTTCTTGGGAACCATGAGGGCCATCAAATTCTCAGAACTATGGCTCTAGAATCCCTTTGCCATGGACTGGTTTTCAGAGCTACATTTCTCAGTGGCTGGTTTAAGGATGACTCCTGTTTAGGAGATTCCATGGCCCAGGCATCTGGAAGCCTATTGGAGACAGAGGGTGTGTCCCCGAGAAGATCCAGAAACAAGTCTGACTTTACTCTGAGATGGCTTCTGTTGCCCTGAGCCTTCTGTCCCCCTTCCACATCCTTCTCTAGCCACATTCAGCTTGATTTATTATATGTGTTTTTCCTGCTTATATGTCTGGAGGGCACTGGAACCTCGGGAACTGAACTCACAGATAGTTGTGAGCCTAGTAGATACTGGGAACCAAACCTGGGCCCTCTGGAAGAGCAACAAATATTCTTAACCACTGAGCTATCTCTCCGGCCTCTAATCAGAGTTTAAAAGAGGGAAAGTTAATGGACTTTCTGCCGTATTTCTTAAACATTTATTGACTGTCGGCATCTTCCAGCACTAACAAACTAGAGGATGGAAGATGAAGAATTATGTGGGGCTTTACAGTGAGTCTTTCTCTATTCTAGCACCCATGCATGTTCATTTATGTGGGCTTGTAGCAAAGCCAGAGTTTCCATAGGAAAATAATCTGTAAACCAGGCTGGCCTCAAACTCAGTTATCCACCAACCTCTGCTTCCTGGGCCCTGGGATTAAAGATTTGTAACCACCACTGCCCAGATGACAATCTTGATTTCTAACACCCATGCGTGATGACTTCCAGTTGAAAACCTGAGCCGGAGTCGTAAAAGAACTCAAAAGACAGGTTGATGAATGGTCATAGTGTTGCAGCTATTTGAAACAAAGCTGCAGCAATCTTTGTATTCAGTGCCCATTTTGTTTATAAGGTGAAATTAAGTTCAAAATTTTAAGCTTTTCAACTCTGCTTCTTGGAAGCAGTTGTTTATACCTGGTACTAGCAGACCATGCCAGAGGGTAGAACTGAGCTGACCTTATATTTTACTGTGATTCAATAATGTTATAGCTCATGCTTTGTTATCTCTTTGCTTGGCTACACTCTGGGTGCACCATTCTTATCTACACATCCAGTTATAGAAGACCCTAAGCCCTGCCTCACTTACCTCATCTTAAAGGTTAGGTGATAATACTTTGTCTAGTTAGCCAAAAATGTAATACTGCTCTGTACAGTTGGCCAAAATGTGTTACTGTCCTCCCCATGTCTTTTGGATTTGCTTCTTTCTATAAAAACCCTGCTGTGAGACCTAGTCAATGTCACCGTTAGGCTCCCGAATTCCTGCATCCCTGGTCTACTCAGCCTTGGGGTATTGTGTTCAATATTCAATAAACCATTTGTATCTGAGACCGGAGTCTGAGTGGTTTGTGTGTCTCTTCTTGAACCAGAAGAGCAGAGGATGTCCTCACCTTATCGTGGTCTAGAACTAGAGAGCTGGCTCAGTGGTTGGGAGTGCCTAGTGCTCACTGCCCCTGAAATGGGCAGTAGATCAGCACCCACCGTGGAAAGCTCACAGCTGCCTGTCCCAGGCCCTTTTCTGGCCTAGTGCACCTACACACGCCACTCACTCACACACATAAAAATAAATCTTCACTTCGGTGACAAAAAAAAAAAAAAAGACTAAATTTGGAATACAGAGAAAATTGCCAATGCCCTTGTACATCCTTCTTGCTTGCTACATACTTAATTTATTCATTCAAAGCTGAAAGCGTGGCTAATATAGATCATCTTCTAGAATGTACAATACTCTGTTACCTGATTCTGATACAAGGAAACCAAGTGTAAGTGAGAGAACTTCAGGCTGGGGCTCAGTTTTTGCACTTTGGTGAAGAAGCTAATCAACCTGCCTTGCAGAGCTTGAGAGACTCTCTCTATATAAACAGGATGACACTTGGTAGCTGCATCGTGTAGACTGAACAAATGTGAGCAGCCAAAGAGGACAAACAACTAACTGAAGGGGCGGGTACTCAAGTCTAGGTCAATTGTTCTTTCCAGGGTTCAAGTCAAAGTTCAGCAGCCAGGCATGGTGGCACATGCCTAATCCCAGCACTCAAGAGGCAAAGCTGGGCAGATGTCTGTGAGTTCAGGGCCAGCCTGGTCTATATAAATTCTAGGACAGCCAGAGCAACATAATAGAGATTATGTCTCAAAAAGTGAGGACTAGAATTTTTCTTTTTTCTTTCTTTTTTCTTTTTTTTTTTTTTTTTTTTGAGAAAAATGTGAAACCTGAGTCCCCTACCCTGGGCCAACTGAATGAGTCTTAAGTGCAGCCTTGGCACTAGAATTTTTTGTTGTCAGTTGTTGTGACTGGATCACCCCCAAATTCATAAGGTGAGAACTCGTTCCCCGAAATGTGTTATTAGGATGAGGGTACAGAAGATTCAAGCATAGACTACTCTAGAACAGGATTGTATAAAAATCTTTTTCTGTTTTCTGCCATGTAAAAAAACGTAAAAGTGGACCCTCTCTAGACTGACCTCCAGAACTGTGAGAAATGAAACTGTTGCTTAAACCATACCAGGTCTACTTGTTACTGCAACACCAACCAAGAAACCATGTCCGACCAGGTTAAATACTAGTATACACCATAGAAGCTGACCTCTAGAGTTGTAACTCCTAGAAAAATCTATTTTAAAGTTGGAAGAGGAGATACTGATTTTTTGAGATAAGGATTCACTGTGCTGTCCAGTCTACTTCAGAATCCTGGGCTGTGACCCTCCCTCAGCCTAAAAGACTGGAAACACAGGTATATACCAATGAGCTTGCTACCAAATTTTAACAGTCACAGGCAACTGAATTTGATTGTATTTTTAAATTATTTTTATTTAATGACCAGTTACCTGAATAACATAAGTGCATTAGAACAGGAACAAAACAAATTCCTAGTTACTGAGGCATAAATTTCTTCTACTAGCAAAACATGCAAAAAAACCACACACATTATAGATCCAAGACAAAATGTGGATAATATAGTTCAACTATTAATGAATATATTTAAAGTATACAAAATTGAGAATAAAACTCCAAACTACCTTTCAAATCATCTCTGAATCTTTTGCTTCACCTCATTTACAGAAGAAACTTAAAAATAGCTCGTCACAATGTTGTTTTAGTAGCATACTTGGATTAGGTCAGCCCAATGGGCTCTTGGCCCCTCGTGTGATAAGGAGAATTTAAAATACTTTAAGAAGTTCCTACCAGCTCTGATTCATCACTATAAAACCAAAGTGGATAGAGCAGCTAGTTACGATGTTCCTATAGCAGCCATGCCAGGGTGAAGTCTCTGGTGTTTGGTGAGAGCAGAGCGATACCGGAAGGCTTTCCCACAGTCATCACACCCAAAAAGCTCCCCTGAATGAATCTTCTGATGCTGAGTAAGGTATGTGCTCTGGCTGAAAGCCTTTGGGCACTCATTACAGTTGTCAGGTTTCTCTCCAGTGTGAGTAATCTGATGTTCACTTAGGTGCATCCTCCGGGTAAAGGATCTGTCACACTCATTACACTTATAGGGCTTCTCTCCCGTATGAGTTCGCTGATGCTGAGTCAGATGGGAGCTCTGGCTGAAGGCTTTTTCACATTTGTTACACTGGTAGGGCTTTTCTTCTGTGTGAGTTTTTTGATGTTGGGTAAGAGACGAACAGTGTCGAAAGGTCTTACCACACTTGGGACATGCATACGGCTTTGCTCCTGTATGAATTCTCTTGTGTTGTATTAGGTGTATTTTCTGGTTGAAGGCTCTCCCACATTCATTACACTTATAAGGTCTTTCCCCAGTATGGATTTTCTTATGCTGAATAAGGGATGAGCCATAGCTAAAGGTTTTCCCACATTCATGACATTGATAAGGCTTCTCTCCTGTATGAATTCTTTCATGCTTAGCAAGAGATGAACTTCGAATAAAGGCTTTCCCACATTCCTTACATTCATAGGCTTTCTCCTGGCTATGAGTTTTCTGATGCTGATTAAGGTTTGACAGATAACTGAAAGCCTTTCCACACTCACTGCACTCAAAGGGTTTTTCTCGAGTGTGAATTCTTCGATGCTGAGTAAGGGATGAGCAGTAACTGAAGGCCTTTCCACAATCACTGCATTTGTAGGGCTTTTCTCCTGTATGAATTTTCAGATGTTGAGCAAGGGATGACCAGTAACTAAAGGATTTTCCACATTCTGCACAGTCATAGGGTTTCTCCCCAGTGTGTGTTTTTTGATGCTGAGTCAGGTTTGAGTGCTGACTGAAGGCTTTTCCACACTCACTGCATTCATAAGGCTTTTCTCCAGTATGAATCATATGGTGACGGATAAATGTTGAAGGGCCATTGAAGGCCTTTCCACATTCGTTACACTTGTAAGTTTTCTCTCCGGTATGAATTTTTTGATGTTGAGTAAGGTGTGTGCTTCTGGTGAAGGTTTTTTCGCATTCTTCACATTTGAAAGGCTTCTCACCTGTATGAATCTTCTGGTGCTCCATAAAGTGGCCTCTCTGGCTAAAGGATTTCCCACACTCATTGCAAGTGTATGGTTTCTCACCAGTGTGAATTCTCTGATGCTGAACAAGATGGGTCCTCTGACTAAAGGCTTTCCCACATTCATCACATTTGTAGGGTTTTTCTCCAGTATGAATTCTTTGATGTTGAGTGAGAGATGGACCCTCAATGAAACCCTTTCCACACTGGTCACATTTGTACGGTTTCTCTCCTGTGTGGATTCTCTGATGGTTTATAAGGTTTTCGCTTCTGCTGAAAGCTTTGTTGCATTCATCACATTTATAGGGTTTTTCTCCAGTGTGTGTCCTTTGATGGCGAATGAGAGCAGAACAGTAAGTAAAAGCTTTACCACATTCATTGCACTTACACAGCTTCTCTTTTTTAACTGAGGGTGAATTCTGCTTGGCTCTTGTTTTCGTAGTAGTTTGCTTCAGAGCTACTTCTGTTTGTGTTGCAAGGCTTGAACCCAGAGTGAAACTGCTCTCACAAGCGGGTGCCATTTTCTCAGTTATTTTTATTGCCCTTGGCAGCATCTGTTGGTTTGCCTGAAGCTTCTCTGAACTCCCTTCAGATTTCCATGTTTCTAAGACATTGGAACTGCAAGAGTCTTCCCTTTTGTGGTTGTTTAATACCGCCTCTAAGAAGAGATGCTCTTCAGAAATGTCATGTTCTAGGGGTGACACACTATTTTCAGGTCTTGTCTTCCAGCCTGAAAGAAAATAAAATGCCAGTGTTTTTTGGACAGAGCAAAAGAAAACTGCCCTTGTTGGAGACCATCTAATAGTTTGAAGGTTCTCAAATATATAACCCCAATATTTGGGGAAAAAATGAAAGGAGCTAAGGAGAATACACTGAAACTCTAAAGAGAAGTGCTTATTTCTATTTCATAGGTGTCCTCTAAGGACAAGTAAGAATGATATTTAAAAAGATGGTTAAACTTAAGAGGTAAGCTGTGTGGTATAGCACACCTTTATTCTCAGCACCTCAAAGACTGATGCAGCACCACCACAGCAGCCCCCACGCTACTGCAAGGGACACTCAGCAGTCTCTGTGCCAGCCTGACCCCACTGCTACAAGGTTGGCTGCAGGCACTGAAGACTCCTGCGTGTAACAAACCCCACGTGAATGTGAGCACCACTAGCCACATGAAATCCTAGGGAAGACCATGCTGTTCACGCCATCGACTAAAAATTCTTAGCCAAGATGCTAAGCTCAGGAAGTACAAGGACATAGACAGTGTCCCAGAGGAGAGCTGGAGGTATCACCATCAATGCAGCGATGTGGAGCACAGCACTACTGCTCCCCACTATGCCCACACAGGCTGCCCCAGCCATGCAGATTACTTTTAAGAACATGGCTCACAGGCACTGCCACGCTGGATGCCTGTACCCTGGTGGTGGCTGACGATGGCTCCATGTTCCAGACACAAGAGCACAATGGCTACACAGATGGGAGTCAAGCTTGTGACTTGTACATGTGAACAAGGCAGACACTGTCCAGGACTCAGATATGGTGGAAGCTAGCAGAGCTGGAGATCCAGAAGCTGCTCAACTAGTCTGACTATGAAGACACTCCAGTCATTATGGGCTCTGTTCCCTGTGCCCTTGAGCAATGTGATTCTGATTTAGGTGTAAAGTCAGTGCAGAAGCTGCTAGATGCTGGGGACACTTACATCCCAGTGCTCAGCTAGGCCTGGAGAGGAGCTTTCTGCTGTCTGTAGTCAGTTCACTCTATTCCTGCCTGGGACACAGTGGTGACAGATAAACAGAGGACACAGTATTTTGAAGAAGGTTGATGAGTGTGAGTGGCTGGGATATAATAACATGAGCACTGCGGTGACAGGCTTTGAGACATCCCACAGAGACTGGAGAAGATTGAGGCAGGGGAAAACCTGGATGCTCTCTGGTCCAAGGTTTGAAGAGGGAAGCTCCAAAGCACTGTTTGGTCATGGTTAAGCCAGGCTCTATCCAACCTCACCAAAGGGTAGAGGCCCGGGTCTGTATCCTCAACAAAAAGGAGGGTGTCTCATTTTATGTCTGTCACGTTCTCCCTGACTTGGGACATGGCCTATCATGTCATCTTGCCTCCAGTGAAGGAACCTGCAATGCCTGGAGAGGACCTGAAGCTCAGCCTAAGCTTGCGGCAGCCCATGTTCTTAGAGAAGGTCCAGCACTTCACCTAGCAGGATGGCAACAAGGCCACAGGCACTGTCCTTGTCACTGAAACACCTGCCACAGCAAAGAAGAGCAAGAACCTCAAATGGAGATGAGCTGAACTTCTCAGGTTCTCGAGCTTACAGCATTCCCTCCTGTGGACACAACTGCATCCACCGTATACAACAATAGACACTTCTACTCACAAGAAATGGCCTGCTAGGTGAGGATGGCAAATAAACCAGGGATTGAAGAAAAAAAAAAAAAAGGTAACCAGAGACTACTAAGGGTACAAAGAAAAGGACTGACTCTTAAGGATGCAGTATAAATTAAAATTCCTTGTTCATGAACAAAAAAGTGAAATTTTAAGATTGTTGATTTAAGTTCAGGACAAAGACTCAACTAAGACTTATGATTATTAGCCTGGAACCCTGTAATAAGAATTCCATCTTTGAGGGCTGGAGAGATGGCTCAGTGGTTAAGAGCTTTGTCTGTTCTTCCAGAGGTCCTCAGTTCCATTCCCAGCAACCAAAAGGTAGCTCACATCCATCTATGCTGGGATCTGATACCCTCTTCCAGCATGCAGGTGTACAAGTAGATAGAGCACACATATACATAAAATAAATAAATTGATAAAAAAAAAAAGAATTTCATCTTTGCTAAAAAAAAAAGTTGTAAATAGGAGAAGAAATAATTTATGGTAGAAAAGGTAACAAATTCAAGACTATCATCATGGAATTTAGAAAAGAAATGAAGGACTAAACTATAGGTGTAGGTGCGGAAGATGCCAAAGCAGTATTATAATAGGATGTTTATATGTAAGATACAAAATACCTACTACCACTACAAAATGACTACCACTACAAAATGGGCACTGGCTAACATATTCTTATACCCAATATGTGGAGAAGTAATCGAAAGTGTTGCTAACTAGACTGCAAAAAAAAATCAGGCAAACTAGTGACACAAAACACACATCAGGATCACAGATCATGTCTCTGAAAAGATGAGTCTCTAAGACAACCTCAAGAAGAAAGCAACTGGGGGCTGGAAAGGTGGCTCAGTTAAGAGCACTTATTGCTCTTGCAAGGGACCTGGGTTTGGTTCCAGCACTCACATAGTGGCTCAAAATCACCTGAAACTCTAGGTGCAGGAGATTTGAAAACCTCTTCTGCCTTCTGTGGGCACCAGGTATTCATATGGTAAAGAAACATACATGTAGGCCAAATAGTCTCTCTCTCTCTCTCTCTCTCTCACACACACACACACAAATAAATAAATCTTTTTAAAAAGTCCAGTAGAAAGTAGTATTAATAGATAAGACCAAGCAGAGTTGTAGAGGAATTTTAATTCAGATCATGACTTCTCTGGCAAGAGATCACATTCAAAGACCTTTTAGGTCTGTGTGATCCAGCTGGAATACAAACATGCCTTTAACCCAGGAGACAGAGGCAAGATCTGTGTTCAAGGCCAGCCTGGTATATAGTAAGTCTCAGATAAAGAAAAGCTATGTCCAGGCATGATGATACATGCCTTTAATACCAAACAATGAAGGTAAAGTTACTTTGTAGAAGGAAGCACCCGTATTTGTAAGTGATGGTTAATTGAGTGGCAGAAAAAGTGACAAATTAGAGAAAGATTTGACTAACAGGATATGCCCACTCCCATGAGAGAGGAGAGGGAAGTTACTTAAGAGAGCACCTCAGAGACTGAGAGAGAGTAGGCAGTATCAGGAGAGTTTAACACAGAGAGAGAGAATGAATAAGAGCACAAATCAGATACAGGTGAAGGCAGAATGAGCTTATTAAGCAGTAAGTCTCAGGTGCTCAAAACATTCTAGGCCTAGGTTAGCAGACAGAGGCAGTAAGCCTCCAAGACGGCAAATAAAAGAGATGATGAAGGTCAAGGTTGAGACAATGATACATTTAGACATAAATAAAGAAAAGAAAAATTAATGAGACTAACCAAATCTTCCAAGAACTCTGGGATAAGTTCAAGAGACAAAATCTAAGAAATCTGGAGAAGAAGGAACTGAGATGAAGTCTAAAGGCACAATTTAATGAAATTAAGGCAAAAAATTACCCAAACCTACAGGAAAAAAAAAAAAGACATCCACACACAACCATACGGTATTATAAGTAGACATGAACAAAATGAAATAGTCAAGATGTTAAAATTACAAAAAAAAAGTACTAAAAACTGTAAGTACAGGGGAAAAATAATAACCCACATATAACAGAGAAGTAGCAGAATAACATCTCTCGTCAACAACCCTAAAAGCCAGAAAAGCAAGGCTTGATACTGCAAACCCTGAAAATAAGTTAACCACGAAGATTGTTACCCTGGAGCTAGAGAGGTGGGTTAGTAATTAAAGCATTGCTGCTCTTGAAGAAATCAAGGGGGAAATAAAAAACTTTCTAGAATCAAAAGAAAATGATAGCACAATTTACCAGAACCTCCTGGCTAGAGCTAATACAATTCTAAGGTTATAGCTACAAGTGTATAGATTAACCACTGTCCGCTAGAAAAAAAAAAAAAAAAAAAAGAGAACCAGAGGGATGGGTGTCACACATACATACACACATGCAATGTTCACACCTACACATAATTAAAAAAGAAAAACGGCAAATAAATAATCTAATGATATACCTCAATGTGCATAGATAGTTTTTTATCATTTAAAAAAATTATATGTGTGGGCATATGTACATGAGTGCTTGTGCTTGAAGAGGCCAAGGGTGTCAGAGTCCTTGGATCTGGAATTACGATGGTTGTGAGCCATACTATGCTACCACGAATTGAACTTGGGTACTCTGGAAAGCATCAAACTCTCTTAACCCATATGCTATCTCTCCTGCCCCTAACTGCAAGGTTCTAGAATGACAACGACAACAAAAAGAAAAAAGCAGAGTGATGCCAAACCCATTTTAAAAAGCTAGTATTACTCTGGTATCAAATCAAATAAGGACACAAAACAAAAGTATAGACTAAACTCCTTGATAAATATATGTATAAAAACTTGCAACAAGATACTTTTAAGCCAAATTAAAAAAAAAAAAAACAACATTAAGATCATACACAGCAACCATGACTTTTACATTGGTGATGCAAGGCTGATTCAATATATACATGAATGAAATAAAACATATAACAAAACTGAGGACAAAAAAAAAAAAAAACATGGTCATCTCAATACATGCAGAAAAGGTATTTGACGAAGTTTAACATCTCTTTACCATGACAGTCCTGAAGAAACTAGAACAGGAGGAACATAAAGTCCTGCAAATGTCATAATTTAATTTTCTTTATGGCTAAATAAAATTCCATTGTGTAGATGTACCACATATTCTTCATCTAGTCCTGTCATAGGCACCTAGGCTATTGTGAATAGCATAAACAGAGTGACTAGATTATCCCAGACTCAGGCCCTTTAAGAAATTTCTTGTGCAGTTTGGAAACTGATGATTTAAAAAAAAAAAAAAATTACTCAGAACCTCAAGGACAGAATGATAAAGGAACAAAATATAAAAAAACTATGCATGAGAATAAGAAGAGAGTAAGTCCGTTAAAACAAATAACAACAAAACAAAACAAAACAAAGGCTACAGGTGTAGAACTCACTTTCTTTTTATTTTAGTTGGGATCACAGAAAAGAGACTTAGCCAGTGTTGAGTGAAGGCATCTGGAAATAGGTGTGTTTCTGTGTGGTGCTAACAGAGATGGAACCCTAAAGCAGAAAATGAAGGAATGAAGGAACAATCCTGGAAGTGGGAAAGAGAGAATGCAAAGTGCAGATTTAGAGGTCTGCTTCAGAGAAATCAGGAGGGCTGCTCCTCTACAGGGAGTACAAAATAGCATCTATATTCTGATGGTTCCCATCTCTCCACAGGGGGTGCCAGCAGGAGAGGGCAGTGCTCTGTTGTCACACACTTCTTACCTTCCAAGGAACCAACAGGAATGGATGACTCCTCACTCCATGGCTCTGTCCCTTGCTCTAGTTGGGAAATCATATCAGGTTTGGAAACCTGGAGTCCTGCTCAGAGGGGGAAAAAAAGGAATCTGTCTGCAATAAGGAAAAAGCACCATATCAGAATGCAATCTCACCACTATGTCTCTAAGATATTCCCCATGGAAAAAATCTGGTGTGATGAATTAGCATGTCAACTGTCGTAACAATGGGGCAACTGAGAAGCTGATCTGAGGAGAGGAGGATTAGTTTACTGCTCCACTTAATAACGAGGAGAAACTTCCAAAATTTAAAATTGCTGGTTCGTAAGCTTAGATGCCAATCACATCTAAATGCAAGAGATAATGTGCCTCCCCCCGCCCAGCCAGACTTGGGGCTACCCTCACCTACAGAGGCGAGGGGTATGTTTGCCTCCCCACACCATATAAACTGTGGGTTACCCTTACCTACAGAGACCAGGTGGGTACCCTTTCCCACATCCTTATCTTAACCTCACACTCACCTATAGAGACTAGGTGCGTATAATTTTCCAGTGTCACATCTCTGAACAAATTTCTCTGTGTAGGATCCAGGTGTTTCCATTCTTCCTGAGTGAAATTCACAACCACATCCTTGAAGGTCACTGATTCCTAAGACAAGAAGTATTCTATGACTTAGTCTTAGGAAATAGATAAAATTAATAATATTTACAGAAGCAAGGCTTTTTACTAAAAGCAATACTAAAATGTCACTAGTATGTCCACTTTTAGAGAAAAATTTAAAATAGAACCTCACCCATAGGATTGGTATTAAGAACAGAATAAATGTTCCATGTGAAGGATGGTAATATGGCTTATTGGCAGAGCATGGGGAAGGCCCTAGGTTCAATCCTCAGCAAAAACCAAACACAAAAAACTTTTTTTCCTCTGTGAAGTGCTTAATTTAGGAATCTAAGCGTTCAGTCATTACTAGCTAATGCTGTCCTTATTCCTTCCCCTTATCCCTGAGTTCTAAGATATAGCAAGTACTAACATTATACCTGCTATCATCAATTACATTTTTACTATCGATAATGTGCAGGAATATCCAACAGCTTTGACAGACTTGCCCTATCACATTTCTTTTGGGGGTGTGGGGGAGCTAAAGTGAGACAGGATTCCCAGGATTCCTCTGTGTAGCCCAGGCTATCCTGGTGCTCACTCTGTAGACCAGGCTGACCTCAAACTCAGAGATCCACCTGCCTTTGCCTGCCAGGTGCTCAGATTAAACCCATATGCCACCATCACCCAACTGCCCTATTACATTTCAAAGGACACCAAATTAAAAGTAACCGAAACAGTGCAATGTTACAGAATAAAACTCAGTAAGAATAAAACAGCTGAAGATAGGCCCATGCATTTAAGAGTTGGATAGAATTAAGAAGTTCCCAAATTAATTAAGATACAATGGATATACCATACAATTAACTACTGGCCAAAAGGTAAATAGAACTCTTTATACCTTTACAACATACCCAAATATTCCTATTGGCTTAAAGATTACATTGTGGGGTTGTTTGTTTGACAGACAGTCTTGCTAAATAATCCTGGCTGGCCTTTGCCTCCCAAGTGCTAGGAGAAAAGACCTATGCCACTACTCCCAGCTTCATTTTGGATTTTGGCCTTTATGGTTTTGAGCAAACTAAGCTTATTAGAATTAACTACAGTAACAATAGGAAACCAACACACACACATATATATATGTTATACATATATGTATCCTATGTAGTCAACCAATATGGGCAAATTTATATTCCTTCACAGTGCTCTCTGATCATTTGTAAGATGGATCACATTCTAAGCAAAAGAAAAGTCAAAATGAATCTTAATAAATTTAAAAGGATTCAAGTCACAAGAAGTATGTTCTCTGACTATGGATATGTTCACTCACTACCTGGAACATGATGGTGGTTTTATGAACCTCTACATATATTAAACTCTCATTTAAACTCATTGGGTAACTCTCATTACCCAATGAGAGTTGACCTTCTGCATCATTGGATTCAATCAACTGTAGATAAATTATATCAAAGAACATGCACAGATACTATTCTTGTCCCTATTCCCTAAACAAAACGGTAGAGCTACTGTATAGAATTCATATTGCATTTACACAGTATTTACAATGTATTAGATATATAAGTATATATAAGGTATATAAGATGATTCAGAGGATGTGGATAGGTTATATGCAAACATTGTGCCATCTTATGTTAAAGGACAGAATCTACTGGTTTTGGTATCTGTTAGAGGTCCTAAAACCAACTCCTCAAAGATACAGAGGAATGACAATATACCTTAAATGTATGCAGTTTATTATTACAATATTCGGCAATAAAAAATAAAGTGATGCTAAAAGGACTTAAGCTGAAATTGGGAAGAAATTGTGTGGGTGGGCTGAAGGGAGGTCTTGAGATTAAGACTCATGAAAAAATTTTTCCTACATTAAATCTATTATGATCCACAGATGACCTGCACTATAAGCCTTTACACTTCTCATGTGCTATTTAGTTCTTTCATATTCTGACCTCATTCAATTTTATTTTTTTAATTTTCCAAAATGAGCCATTTCCTCCATATCTTTTGGAAATTATGACTGTTACAGTGCTCACCTGCCCAACTCTGGTTATAGCCCTCTCCATGTCTAAACTCCGCTCCTCACACTTCTCTTCCTCCAATATTCAAATGTCACTTGTCCTTGGATGAGTACAATTCCACATTGTTCATGCAACTCTGTCCTTTGCAAACCACATACATCTCTCCATTCCCTAATAACCAAAGCACTCATTTCGTTTTTTGTAAATTTGCCTATTTTATTTTTACTAGCCATTTTACTCTACTCAAGTAAAGAAATAAATGTTGTGCTTCTTTTTCCCCCACCGCAGGAGCGTTAGAAGATACTAGGTAAGAGGTAAATAGTGACTATGCCGCTGAAGCTGGAGAGGCCGAGCGGGATCCAGTGAGACCACAGGGCAGACGAGAGTACAGAAAGACCCACCAACAATGACCTGGGGGTAAACGCACACCTCGCGATAAAAGACGCATTACTCTCAGAAGGAGCATTTAGGAGAATCCCAACTTACCCGACAACTAACTGATGGGAGTAGGGGATGTCCCTCGTGGAGACTGGCAGAGTCTGCAATGGACAGGCCTACGAAGGAAGAGGTCACGGTGAATCTATCAGGTCTGCTGCTGCCAGCAGTCCAGAAGAACTTCTTTTCTTCCTGGAAATAACAACTATATTTCTTCTTTATGTGTCAGAACCTCCCAAACCCCCAAAAAGACTCAGCTGAGGCCTGAGTATGATCCTGAGTAGGCTCAGAGAAAAACAAAACGAAACAAACAAAAAACACACACACAAAAAAAATAAAATGCCTTAAGAGTCAGCTTTGTACTTAGACCTCTTGGAAAAAATACACATTAATAAAATAGTTGTGATTTCTAAACCAAAAAAAAAAGAAAAAAAAAGAAAAAAATTCAGCTTTGTCTCTTGGTACTTCACTATTCACATGGTTCATAGAGATAAATCTGAGGCGCTCACTAAGTGAGGCAAGACATTCCTGCGGACATAAAATGTGAGTAAACAGCAGGGTATGACAGTGCATGTCTTTAGCACCAAGGAAGCAAAAATTGGTGGATTTCTGTGAGTTTATTGACGTACCACACATACCTAATGAAAGTAAAGACAAGCAAGCAAACACTCTTACACATAAAACAAAATCTAAAAAAATGCTCCCTAAGAAAAGCCTTCTTTAAGACGTCCAGAGATCTTAAATGGACCTACCAAAGGAAATGAGGCTCGGCTACTTGAAAGGGAACTTGAGTTCTAACAGCTGAATTCACAGGTAAGGGCAACCTTGTCAAAGAACTGACACTCTCTAACGCTTTTAATATCTACACAGACATTAAAGGAACAGGAACTTTTGATAGGAAAAAAAAAAAAAAAAAACTAGTTTCCACCTAAAATGGCGAGTTTAAGGCCAGAGACACTTGCACTGGCACAAGCTTGAAAAATTGCTATCTGCAAAGCATTTCAAAATTAATTTTTGCATTTAGGAGGTCTTTTTTTGCTACAAAATATTATTCTAAAATATAATGAAGAGAAATATCACGAGTATCAGATATTCCGAACTGCTGTTCCTTTTCAAATCAGTTCTTTCCCTTTAGATGGTGTAATTGGTTTCCTTCAACCCTCACTACGTTCCCTCCTCCTCCCAGCTCCGTCCAGCCCCCGCCAGCCTGCTCCGCCCTGGTCATCCCCATCACCTGCGACGTCCCCGTTACCTGCCATCGCCGGACACGTGGATCCCCAGGCAGCTTCAGTCCGGGTGCCTCGCTCCGCTCGCAGGGCAGGGTGCCTGATGCCCTCCGCGACTGGCCTAGCAGACCCACGAGGCGCGCTGACCGTCGCACCTCAGAGCCGTGCAGAGCAGCCACGAGGTCCTGTCCGAGGGCACACACCTGTGGCCGCGCAGCCCGGCCCCTCGGCGGGCCCTGCCCAGAACAAAGGAACAAAGCCTCGGGGAACGGGCGGTCCCCGGCAACGCCGAGGGGAGGCGCGCCCCCTTCCCGGGCTCCCCGGCTTCCTCTCGCGCAGGCCGCGGCTCGCGGGCCCGCGGGGGTGACGTCACGCCCCCCGGGCGCCGGGGGTTGCCATGGTGATACCTGGACTCCAGTCTGGTGACGCACGCCTCAGGAGCCTGGATCCAGAAGCGTGGGACGGTCACCAGACCTCGAGCAGTCAGCCTACGTCGTGGGAACGACCCAACACGCACCGTTTTCCACGCCCACCGTAGGCTTGGTGGTCACTTCCGGTCGGGCAGACCCTTCCTCTTCTCTCCGGGAGCGCAAGGGACCACAATTCCCAGAATACAACGCGCGGCACTTGTGCATTGCTTTCCCCGGGTTTTCGCTCCTGTTGCGGCCTCTCCTGGTGTGTCGGGGAGTTTGTGTGTGGTGGCCCGGGTTGTGAGTTGAGGTGGTCGTATTAGTGTTTGTAACAGACTCACACACCCGCAGGGTTTTTGGGGGGACATGTTGGGGCAGGGTCTCATACTCCTCAGGCTGACCTCGAACTTTGTGTGTACACGTGCCTGGCCTGGAAATCCTGATCCACCTTCTCCACCTCCCAAGGGTCTGGACCTCCCACACTGGAGAATTTCAAAACGCAAGGGTACATTTCACCATTCAGCCCTTCTTTTATTACCTGGCCCTCATTCTTATTCACATGATCTTTATCGTTTTGAAGATAGTCGTCGTTACCCACACTTGTCTTTGGAGACGACCCACACTTTTTTTTAAAAAAAAGAGACCAGAAAGAGGTGGTGATACTGTATTTTACCTGTTGGCAGGGCTCTCTGGAGCTTTCTTTGCCTAGCACTTAAAGCGAATCTGTCGGCGTGCCCTTGAGTATACACAGAAGACTCCAACAAACAAGTTTTTATACCTCAAAGGTGAAACATCTCCAGTTATTTGACAGAAGGGCTAGAGTGACTCCCCTCCTTGGCTGACAGTACCAGACCTGGAAACAGTAATGCTACATATGGAAAAGTTTAAAAAAAGGGAATGCTGTTTGGAGAAACGGCTGCAACAAGACATCAGACAAAAATATGTTTATTAAAAAAAAAAAAAAAAAGGTTTTCTGTGTTTGTGCACCACAGTGAAGGGCCATTAATTATGTGGTGTCCAGAAAAGGACCCTGGAAGTGTAGTTACAGGAGATTGTGACCCACTGAACATGGCTGCTAGAATTCTCTGAGCCATCTCAAGCCCCCAACAAGCATATTTGAAATAAGGCAACCACTGGAGTTATAATTAGGAGAAAATTAAACTGATGGTGAGGGACAGTACAAGATACTCTTTAGAAGTGTCTCTATGAGTTGAAGGAAAAATGAAATCAGGAAAAAGGAAGGATAGACACAAAGGACAGAAGACAGAAAGCCAACATGTGTGTAATCGTCAGGAAGGAGAGATCACGGATAAGCAGCTGTCAGCACTTCCTGTGTGCCAGCCAAAGTGCCAAGTGCCTTGCATCTTGTAAGTTTTTCTTTCTTTCTTTCTTTCTTTCTTTCTTTCTTTCTTTTTTTTTTTTTTTTGGCAGGGTTTCTCTGTGTAGCCTTGGCTCTCCTGGACTCACTTTGTAGACTAGGCTGGCCTTGAACTCATAGAGATCTGCCTGCCTCTGCCTCCTTGAATGCTGGGATTGAAGACATGTGCCACCACACCCGGCTGTAAACTAATTCTTAGAAGAATTAAGTGACGATACTTTTCTCTAATTATTCCTCGTTTACCTCAGTAGGAGTTATGTAACAAATAGCCTGAGTAACTTGCTTGTGGTCACACAGACAGCAAACAGGGCCACTTGATTGCAGTGCATTGCTGGTGTCCAAGCGGAGGAACTGGAAGAGGTTTGCCTTTTCAGTTCTGAAATTTATTTCTG